>NC_060139.1:487016021-488266021 GCF_021461385.2 Schistocerca piceifrons
CTCGATTCCTGAAAGAGGAAAAACATGATCCAGGCTACCAGGCGACAAAGATACAGGAATGTCGGGTCCATGAGACAAAAGGACGCAGCACAACTTCAGTGTTTCCTTTTTGGTTTTAAAGCTGTGTCCTTGTTTGTTACACAGGCAGAAGTTCAAATGGTTCAAATGGCTCTGAGCACTACGGGACTTAACATCTGAGGTCATCAGTCCCCTAAACATAGAACTACTTAAACCTAACTAATCTAAGCACATAAAACTTTCTAGAAAGGAGCAGACTAGAAATGAGTGTATTTTGCGTTCTGCGGTGCCACATCGAGTGTGTTGGACTGTGAGCAAATCACAGCAATGACGGTTACTTCTGCCTGCCCGGCCGTGGTGGCCGAGTGGTTCTGAGCGCTACAGTCTAGAACTGCGCAATCGCTACGGTCGCAGGTTCGAAGCCTGCCTCTGGCTTGAATGTGTGTGATGTCCTTAGGTTAGTTAGGTTTAAGTAGTTCTAAGTTCTAGGGGACTGATGACCTCAGAAGTTAAGTCCCATAGTTCTCAGAGCCATTTTTTGTTATTATTTAAGGGAGATGTATTTTTCAAGCCCTGTTCAAGTTTATTCTACGCTCAAAGAAGCATTTGTTTGTTAAATTGGTCTTTGAAATGCAAATATAGTGGTAATAAAAATACTGAGCTCCACGGCCTCACAAGTCATAATCCGAGCCCTAATCACCTAAATCCCATACAACATTGTTATCCACTGCCATGTTAATAGTTTCATCGTCGGTGTCGAGAGATACTAGGTACTTGTTTTCTTTCAGTTAAGCACCTGCGCCTCCACCTTACTAAGAGCTCTGCCGGCGAGCAGCTAGTGGTCTATCAGCAGGCGACCCGCAGCAGTTTCCTTCAGAGCGCCTTAAAGAGGCGGTCTGTGGCTTTCGGCGGCCGGAGCAACGCGCCACCAGGGAGCCGTGGCTCAGCGCCGCATTAGCCTAATGGCTGAGTCGCCCCACCCGAACTTCGTGCAGCCGACTTGGCCGCGGTCGACTTGCGTCTGCGACCGGCCGTGCTTTGTTCCAATTAGCGACACCTTCTCCGTCTGAACGTGGCTCGAGTGCGCTATCCTGGAGTGGAACGCAGTACAGGCTACCAGTGTCCGATCACTGCGGAAGTTGGATGAGAAGGGCTCATTACTACAAATGTGTTCATCAACTAATTGTGCACTTCTTTAGTCAGACCACAATCCGTATGTGTTATATTCCTACTTTTCTACGCTAATACGAAATATTCAGAGGTTTCCCTCTGCCACGAACTTAAGTGTGTTTCGCAGTGAACCGTGATTTATTTGTTAAGAATATTCTTAAGAGCTTACTCTATTTACTAACGATTCATCAAGAACATTAACACATTTAATCACACTATGAAAGAGTGGAAGTAGTTGCCAGGGAGTAACTGATGATATCACAGCCAAATCGCTTTTAACAAATGTGAATTTTAATCCTAAAAGCATTTTTTAAAAGAAACACATATAAAATTATAATCAGAAAGCACCCTCTAAGTATCAAGTTACAATTTATTCAGAGGCAGAAAGAACAAATTGTTGACTGTATCAGCTTTCAGGCTGAGAACCTTGCCGCTCCCTTTTGACACGGCCGTAGTTACTACCGCTCACAACAACCTCTGAAAGACTACACTGGTGCAAATCTGCAACACACCAGATTACTTTAAACTAAAAGTTTTAACAATTCACACAAGCACACAAACTATGCACCCCGTAGGAGGGATGAAAATCGTACAAAACACTAAAATTAAAATATTAATTTTGCCACCGAAGGTGCAACTTGATTTTAACTTCTAAGAAAAGTCTTACGGGCAGGGTGGCAACTTTATATACTAAAATGACCATGAAACGTATAGCCTATGAAACGTAATCTTATATAAAATTGTACAAGGTTGGGCAAACAAGTTAACTGCTCTACAGTACACAGATACCGCCTAGCAAGATCAAAACATATTTCAGGAATTAGGCCGTTACATTCCACGCAATAAATTCGTTAACACCAAATCCGACAAACATGACAGAGGCAGCTACTAACGTACGGTATATTGCTAGGGAGATAACCGAACAACCCGAACCGCAGGTTGCTCTAAGCTGCCCCTACTCCACAAAGGAAAAACGGACCACCCAATTCATAAACAACCACCTTCCCGCGGGTGGGCAAACGGAGATGAATGGTGGGACGATCCCAAAACAAAACGGCTCGTGACCTCACCAAGAAAACAAGTAGAATTTAACAAGTAAATGAAACAACATATCATCAATCACTTAACTTCTAATAAACTGCGATTTCTGGAGAAGACTTGGTGCAGCACCCCCAAATCGCTCTCCCGAACCGTCCGCTGCCAGCCGCTTCAACGGACGCAGGAAGGCGCGCCGATCTCCCATCTCACGGCGTCGCAGCACGCACCGGCCAGACCGATGTCGTGGGTTGCCTCCTGATGCTCTCGTGTCGACCGCGAAACCACTACCCCCTCTCTATACGGCGCGGCCCACTGGTCTCACGTGGCGACCTCACATGCGCCGATGCTCAAGCCGGACAAGTCAGCTTGTGTCTCAGTGCGCTACCGACCGACCGATCGATCCAACCACCTTGACCATTGCCTGAGCAAACTCGAGCAGACTGGCGGCCTACCGCGGAGAGTCAGATGCAGGAACTAAGCCCCGACCGGGCGACCACTCGCTGAGTTCTGTTACTGGCGGAGTGGAAAGACTCTCATTTTGCCGGCTTTAGAGGTTGATCCGAGCGAAAGACATACTAGCACTCCGGACGACAGACATGCTGGCTAACAAATGGCCGGCCGCTGGTGGCCGAGCGGTTCTGGCGCTACAGTCTGGAACCGCGCGACCGCTACGGTCGGAGGTTCGAATCCTGCCTCGGGCATGGATGTGTATGTTGTCCTTAGGTTAGTTAGGTTTAAGTAGTTCTAAGTTCTAGGGGACTTATGACCTCAGCAGTTGAGTCCCATAGTGCTCAGAGCCATTTTTTTTTGGCTAACAAATGCGGAAGAGAGACAGACTAGCATGCTGGGGATGAGAGACTGACCCAGACTGACCGACTTGCGATCTCATAGCGCCCCTTAAATGCACGAGAACAGGCAACCTTTTCCCTATCCCACCAGAGGGAGACACGAAAGCTGCGACTGCCACAGCGGCGCCACCGCCAGAAACAGAGGGCGACTGCTTCACACTACGCGCTGCGGCGCGCTCTTCAAAACAGCAGTTTTTACCACGGCTCACGCAGAGTATCGATGTAGATGAATTTTATTTCGTGTGCTTCGTTGCTTCGCGGTCTATAATCAAGTCTTCTCTGACCTTCGTTATGCGACTGTGAAGGGGAGATTCGTGCAATATCGGCCGGCTTACAGCATCGACCACTACTGTCATTCTTTTCCTGCTCCAAATGGCAGAAGTGTACAGTATGCATATGCAAGCTTGTGTATCCATGTGCACTGAAGTCGGATATCTTCTTCCTCTCTTCAATGCTTTCGACGGAACGAGGTGGCGCAGTGGTTAGCACAATGGACTCGCATTTCGGAAGGCAACGCTTCAAACCCCCATCCGGCTAGTTCGTTTTACATTTTTCGTGATTTCCCTAAATCGCTTCAGTCAAATAAGGGGATTGTTCCCTTTGAAATGGCTCGGCCGATTTTCTTTCCCATCCTTGGCACAATGTGAGCTCGTGTTCAAATGGTTCAAATGGCTCTGAGCACCTTAACATCTGATGTCAGACTGAAGCGCCTAGAACCGCTCGGCCACACCGGCCGGCTGATCTTGTGTTCCGTCATGTCGAAGGGACGTTAAATCCAATATTCCTTCCTTTCCTCTCAGTGATTTGGTGTAGCTCCTAGCACACAGAAGTTTTTTTATACTTGTGGTACCAGTTCTTAACGTAAGTGATGAATTCCGTTGCCGTATTGAGGTTATCTATGTTATGTAAGGAATGACAACTACCAAATGTTTCATGATAATTTCTGTAAAATAAGTAGATCCTAATGCGTGTGTCGTACACTACCGGCCAGAAGTAATTTCAATTTTTAAATTATATTTTCTTATTATTATTTCTTTTCGGGTTGGAATGACGGGATAATGGAAAAAAAGGGAGACGAAAGTGGAATGAAGAATACAGGGCAAAGGCTCTGAGCTGGGTTATGTCTAACAAAATCAGCACGAGGGAGGCAGGACAAGCATTTTCAACAATTAGAAAACAAAAAGGTGCCACGGAAAGGAAGAGATTAGAATAGAAAAAATAATGCATGAAAAGAAGTTGAAGAAAGCTGAATTTCAGTCTGATGTTCGAAAGAAAAAAAAAAGCAGCGAAAAACTGGGATTTACTGGAAACAATGGATCAAGTGGAGAGACCGAAAAGCGCATTATGTGTTTGGGCGCTGTGTACCAAGCGTAGAGGCTCGGGGAGAATATTTTCTATTTTATTTGCTGTCTCTGTGAGAAAATGATCTACACATAGGTGAACTGAGTTGAAATAGTAACAATACGTTCCAGCATTTACGTGTTCTACACTTAAGCGCCAAAGAAACCGGTATAGGCATGCGTATTCTAATACCGAGATATGTACGTAAATAGATAGAATACGACGACGCGGTCGGCAACGCCTATATAAGACAGCAAGTGTCTGCCTCACTTGTTAGATCGGTTTCTGCTGCTATAATAGCAAGTTATCAAGATTTAAGTGAGTTCGAACGTGGTATTATAGTCGACGCACGAGCAATGGGGTGCAGCATCTCCGAGGTAGCGATAAAGTGTGGATTTTCCCTTACAACCGTTTCACGAGTGTACTGTGAATATCAGAAATCCGATAAAATAGCAAATCTCCGACATCGCTAAGGCCGGAAAAGATCCTGCAAGAACGGAACCAAGACGACTGAAGAGAATCGTTCAACGTAACAAAAGTGCAAACCTTCCGCAAATTGCTGTAGGACTCAATGCTAGGCTATCAACAAGTGTCAGCGAGCGAACCATTCAACGAAACATCATCGATATGGGCTTTCGGAGCCGAAACCTCTACTAGTGTAACCACGATGACTGCATTACACACAGCTTTAGCCTCGACTGGACCGGTCAATAAAAGTACTGGAATGTTGACCGATTGGAAACATCTGCCTGGTCGGACAAGTCTCGTTTCAAATTGTATCGAGTGGATGGGTGTGTATGGGTATGGAAATAACCTCATGAATCCATGGACCCTCGATGTCATGATGGGACTGTTCAAGCTTGTGGAGGCTATGTAATGGTGTGGGATGTGTGCAAAAAATGGCTCTGAGCACTATGGGACTTATCATCTGTGGTCATCAGTCCCCTAGAACTTAGAACTACTTAAACCTAACTAACCTAAGAACATCACACACATCCATGCCCGAGGCAGGATTCGAACCTGCAACCGTAGCGGTCACGCGGTTACAGACTGAAGCGCCTATAACCGCACGGCCACACCGGCCGGCTGGGGTGTGCGCAGTTGGAGTGATATGGGCGCCCTGATACGTCTAGATACGACTCTGACAGGTGACACGTAGGTAGGCATCCTGTCCGATCACCTGCATCCATTCAGGTCCATTGGGCATTGCGAAGGACATTGGCAATTCCAGCAGCACAATGTGAAACCACCCCACACGTCCAGAATTACTACAGAGTGGCTCCAGGAACATTGTTCTGTGTTTAAACACTTCCGCTGTCCACCAAACTCCGTAGACATGAACATTATTGAGCATATCTGGGATGCCTTGCAACGTGATGTTCAGAAGAGATTTCAACCCTCTCGACTCTTGTGGATTTATGGTCATCCCTGCAGGATCCATGGTGTCATTTCCCTCCAGCACTGCTTCAGACATTAGTCGAGTCCACGCCACGTCGTGTTGCGACACTTCTGCGTGCTCGCCTGGGCCCTACGCGATATTAGGCAGGTGTACCAGCTTCTTTAGCTCTTCAGTGTATTACTGTTCAATAAGTCTCGATGCAGTGTATCATGTACAACCAATATTATCACAGAAAAGACAAATGAAGATATTACTCAACACTTTCTGTAAGTCTCCTAATTAAAGATTCTCTATGTAGGTATGTACTATAAATAAAAAATAAAAATAATTACATTATCTTATTCTTGTAAGATGCCCTGAGGTATGAGAATAGTGTATTAATATTACGATTAACCACCACAGTGACACAGTAAAGTCAAAATCTTCAGCTGGCCGATACCTCACGGCTGTTCTCTACTAGCATAAGATATTGATATTGAGTAGAAGAAAGAGTCAGCAAGTCTGTATCTGGAACGCAGCATTTTATGTAAATGAAACATGACCCATAGCATGAGAAACATGGAGAAAAAAACGGGAAGCATTTGATATTTGGTGCCGCAGAAGCATGTTAAAAGTTATCCACACAGATAAAATACGAAACAGAGAGGAAAATTTGGAATAAAAGGAGAGGTTCATTAGAAAATCTGTTATGGGACTAATCAATACTTAGCGCTGTAAGAAGTAGTGTACAGGGAAAATTGTAGGGGTGCACAGTCTTGAATATGGAAACCACACGCTAGGGAATGTTTCTTATAAAGTTGAAGATATCAATACAAAATAGGAAAAGAAGGAGGGTGTAATTTTGACTATCTAGAGGAAACAATGGAATAAACTCATGTTTAAATAACCACTCAAGACACGTAGGAAGATACCAAATACACCGAAAACAATGGCAACGTTGATGCGCCAACTATTGTAGCACTGCTGGCTAGTTAAATAGGCGAGCAGATTGTGTGAAATATAAAATGTAAATTTAAGTGTCTCAACTAGTCTGCTGGTCTCTCTATGACCGAATTTGAAGGATTGAGCAGCAATGTGTATGTGTGGATTGGTGGCTAAGTGGGTTGGTGGGGTTGGGGGGTTGAAGGGGCAGAGGATGAGAAAGAAAGAGGGATGAGTTAAGGATACAGAAAGCCAGAGGATATTGAGCTGTAAAGAGGGTGTAGAGATGAGAAAAGAATTGAAGCTAGGGACAGCTGCTTTGGAAGTCTTCTTAAAAGGACATATGTGATAGGGTACACAGTAAAATAACTGACTTACGCTGAATGTCGCGATGGAAGGGAAGAATATTAGCGGCAGGCAGAGAGTAGATTAGGCAAAACGTGTAGAGGATGTTGGCTGTAGAGGACAATATTAGCACAAGACTGAGATGAAAGACAATATCACATAACATGCAAAGCAAAGAAAGTATTTGAGTGGCGTGGGAAGGAGACGTGCTGCTGTAGAGTACCTGCAGAGCATATAGTGTACGAGTGTCTTCGGTTAAATGCCATATTTCTACAAAGTTCCTCAATGTAGTACGCTCGTGTCATGCTGCTCTATTTTAGTTCACAAGCTCTTGATGTCCACACATTGCAGAAATACACTGCACATCATAATACACTGCGCTACAGAAATAAAGAATCACTTCTTCGAAATCCAGTTATTGTCTCTTGCTGCAACGTATAAGTTTAAAATTTGGATAAAAAGTGTCTAAAACCTTTTTCTGTAATGATACCTAAGCGTGACGCCCTGCTGCGTCACCCTCAGGCTCGACGACGCTTCAGATTTCGTCGAATGGCTTTGAACGGTCCCTAGTTGTTCCAACCTGTGCATGAGGGCAAAAACTGCGATCCAACTGTACTTCAAAGGAGTAAGGTCACGTTCAGCGTGGTCGCAGCCCCATGATGTCAATTAAGAAGGGTCGAATAGTCCAGGAGGTGTCAACGGTGTCAAAGTTTATTGAAAAAGTAGTCCCGTTGCTCTCCATATAGCGAACTGTCTTTTCTACAGCTAAATGAGTGCGAATCAACGCCCCAAGGAAAGGGTTTGTATCATCGACATCCTTTTCGTGTCGATTCTGAGCGGCGGTGTGTGTGAAATGTTTTTCTTTAGATTAGATTAGGTTTTCGATCCGTAGATCCGTGCTGAGGAGATCCTCGTGGATGTGGAACATGTCAATTTTTTTTAAAGCTGAAATAACAATACTCATAGTATGAGTATATACAATACTTCATTTGTTTCTATTAAAAAATTCGTCAATGGAGTAGAAGGAGTTGGCCACCAGTAAGTCTTTCAGGCTCGTTTTAAACTGATGTTTATTTGTTACTAAATTTTTTATGTTTGTTGGCAAATTATTGAAGATGAGTGTTCCTAAGTAGTGGACCCATTTTTGAACTAAAGTAAGTGCTTTTAAGTCCTTGTGCAGATCAGTTTTGTTCCTGGCATTGTATGTATGAACTGAGCTGTTTGTTGGAAAAAGAGATATATTATTTAGAACAAATATCATGAAGGGGTAAATACACTGAGAGGCAGTAGTTAGTATACCCAGTTTCTACAGGACGTCCGTGAATTTACTCCGCAAATAATACGTATTACACGCTTTTGGACTGTGAAAACTTTTGTTTGACTTGAAGAGTTACCCCAAAATATTATACGATATGACATTATGGAATGAAAGAAGGCAAAGTATGCAAGCTTTTTCATTTTTATGTCGCTTATGTCTGCTAACACTCGAATTGCAAATACAGATTTGTTAAGACATTTCTACAGTTCTATGGTGTGCTCCTGCCAACTAAATTTATTATGAAGTTGTAATCCCAGGAATTTAAGATTGCCAACCTCTTCTATCTGCTCTTCTTCATACTTTATGCATATGCTGGATGGAAACCTCTTACAGGTTCTGAATTGCATATAGTGAGTCTTTCCGAAGTTTAATGTCAGTGACTTGGCTTTAAACCATTTATTAATATTCATGAAAATATCATTAGCAGATCTTTCTAGAACTACACTCGATATACTATATATTGCAATACTTGTGTCATCTGCAAACAAAACGAACTCTGCTTCTGGCAGTGTAACTGATGAGGGATCATCAATGTACACAAGAAAAAGCAATGGCCCTAAGATGGATCCTTGTGGGACACCACATGTAATTTCTTCCCATTCTGATGATGACTGATGACTTAATTCACTAGTCCCTTGCACTGACAACCTTTGTTTCCCGTTAGCGAGGTATGACTTGAACCATTTTGCAGCACTGCCTTGCCTACTCGTAAGAAAACTGCATGATTTAAACGCTGAGCGTCGCGGTGCTGACCTCCATCGCAGAGGCGTCAAGAGAAGGGGTGAAATGTGAGTAAGGGGAACTGTGACGACCTTCCCATCGTGTGACACGATCACGGTGGTGTTGTGTAGAACTGTGGTGAAATTTGGTGCCAATGTGCCATCACAGCTCACCTCACACATCAACTTCTGAGCTGTGGCCCTTTTTCTATTAAGTGTCGACACTTTACTGTCTGAAGCGCCGTCGAACACGAGGCTGATGTCGCAGGCCGTCACACGTTTGCACCATTACAGAAAAAGATTGTAGGCACCTTTGAGCCAAAGTTCAAACTTTTACGTCACAACGGCAGACAGTTACGTGGTTTCAAGGCATTTAAATCTATTGGGTGGTGTTAATCGGAGACATGCAACGGTAAATTACCTCCAATATGTTGAAAGCTTCGTTATTGAAGGCGCAATGTGAAAGTCCAGAGACGTCGGACAGTAACTAATCTGACTCACTGTTTCCTTCGAATTATGTTTACAAGTGAAGATAGGTGTGTGCCATCTGTCGATCATGGAACTACTACTGAATTGACGTCAATCTGACGCTATTGCCTTTCAAGTGTCCCATCATTTACACGTTAACAGCGACCTCGTATTCAGTACCAGTATCGCTGTGTTTTCTTCTTCGGCCCCACTTTGCTCCTCTCCAGTGAAGGGCCGGCCGGAATCCTCTATTCGCTTTCTTTATCAGCGTATCGTTCTTATAGCCAGCCACCTGTGTGACACTTGAAGCAGAATCGTCAACATCGTGAAGACTAAAATATTTATTAATACTCTGTTGTTAAAAGCACTTAGCTAACTTTTCTAATTTTATTATAATTTTTTCTTCCCGGACTCTGTTGTTACACAATGACAATAGTACAATATGCAAAAACAAAAAAGACGTAATGGTGTCCCGTTGAAAGACTAGTGCCGGAAGATGAGACATATTAAAAGCAAGCCATCTACGCAGCTACTTTAGCGCTGCGCAGTTTTTTGGTAAAGTGACTTATGCCTTGCCTGATACCGCTATGTCCTTTTTTCCTGTTTTCCAGAAGCTCACGTTCGGCAACAATCATTCCAATAATGGCCAAGCTATCTGTTAGCATTTTCTTTTTGGAATGAACTAGCCATCCACTTGCAGTGACTATAGAAAAATTACGAAAATGCTAAATACTGATAGGTGGATGGAAACATTGTCTCCCAAACAGCAGTTCATTCGCCTTAGACCGAAGGCATTAGCGATCACCTAGGGTCTGTGAATAACAGAACAGCCACTTTGGCTCTATGATTTCCTCGCCTCTTTAGTTTGGCAGTCTTAACTCATTTTCATGCGCTTCTAAGTGGGTTTAATTAAACGTTAAGGTGACGAAGCTCGTAGCAGACACGCAAAGTGGGCGTTTCAGCCCCGAATACCCTTCGACAGAGGCGTCAAAGACTGGCCCAGCAAGCTGAATGACTTAATTAAACTCCTTTGTTGGAGAAACCAATATTTGATACGGTTGTCTCATTATAAAACATTGTAGATTCCTCCTCAAATTAGTATTACGCCTTTATTACGTTACAGTACTTACAGCTTCCCTAATTCGGTTAAGATAGCAGATTAGTAGTACCTCTGAAAATAGTGGAAGGCTTCACTTCAGGGTAGCAGGAACGAAGATGAAAACGATCCTGAACCATTTATGTATGGAAATAACATTGCAAGTTACTAAAACAAAATCGTTTTTGAACTGTGGAAAATGTGCGACAATACGGTCATCTGCTACAACCTTTTCCTCTTTGACGACACATTTAGTGCTTTTTATTTAATCATTCAATGAAAATAACGAGATGTTATCTTCTGTTATATAATAATAGTTCGAATGGTTGATTACGCTATTCTACAAATTGTGAATGGTTCAATGTTACGGTAAATAGGTGATGTCTCTCTAGGTAGTTTTTCTTTCTATTGTTACAGAATGCAAAAATGAAACTCATATTCATTGATGTACTCTAAGTACTGATACAGTGATATTTACTCTACTTACCTTATACTAAAACGTAGAAAATAATTAAATAATTTTAAAAAATTCCCAATTTCGCCTGTCTCTACGTTGTCGGGGCGTTTCTTTCCGACATCGAGCAACGTGGCAGCGCATCGTTCCTTGTTGTACCTGAAATACCCATGTTGTTCCCTCACACCTCTATGATTTGGCGAAAAGAAGCTCAGGGTGACTGTAAAATGTGCACTTCGACACGCTGCATAGCAGCTGTTAATACGAGCGCATCAAAGCTACAAATGCTTCAAAATTTTGTACTTTGAAGTCTCCAAAAGAACGATTCGATACATTCTTACAAGACGACCATTTCGTTTCCTACTTGTCATTTTGCATTAATTCAAACAGTCTACCTTTTACGAAGTTTTCTGATATGTGGGCCTACAAATATAAATGTTTTAAATGTTTCCAAGCTGAGTCTCGGTAGGAAATCTACATCTCTTCTACTGGACCGTTTGTTGCCTTGAACTAAAGGTTCATTAGAGGTATCACAAATACTACCTGAAGTTTCAGAAAAAGAAAGTTCTTTGTAAGAGTATACAGTCCGCATACTAGTGCTCTTACCGCTTTTTTCTTTGCGAAATACCCGTTTACGTATAGGGGGAATTATTCAAAAATAAGTTACTAGTCTGGTTAGTGGACTGTCGCCAAATCATCCGCAAACCAAATGTTGCACAATGCCTTTTCTTTCACTCACGTAAGGTCGCACCAGTATGGTGTCCACATTTTGTCTTAGTCCCCTTATGTTAAACCAGAATTGGAGAATATACTTTTTTACATAATTCTGAATTCAATACTCCGTCGAAGTATGTCCCCTCACTACAAGCAATAAAATTTACCTGTATTAGTAACACTTTTGCCAGACTTTATACGTTGCGTTTTATAGTATAAGGGACAGTAAAATGAAAACGAGACAGATGGAAAAGAAGTAAGTGAACTCCTAAATATTTCAGAAGTAATCAGCATAACTGTTAATATATTTATCCTACTGTGAGACAAGGTTGTCAGTGCCTTCATGAAAAAATGTTTGCTGTTGCTTATGGAGACATGATTGTACCCAGGAGTGCACCTCTTCGTCCCTAGGGAATTGACGGTAACGAATGTCTTTCTTCAATGCTCCAAAAATTTGGAAATCGCATCGGCAGAGGTCGAGACAGTATGGAAGACGTTTAAGGGCTTCCCAGCGAAACAACGTATGCAACGTGTGGGCCCGCCCAGAGCTTACGTACATTTTTTCCATCTGTCTCTTTTACATTTGACTGCCTCTTATACAACGCCAGTTGAAAGTACATTACGACACAGCTGTCATGAAAGTACTTCTGCGTCTACTGCATAATCCTTAAGGAACTGTACAGTATATGGTGGAAAGTACACTGTACAAATATTTCAATTATTTTTCGTATTCCATTTCATTATTCAGCGACGTAAATTTCTCCTGACCCTAACGTGAAATATGTTGAGGTTGCAACATAATGGTAATACAATTTTCCCTAAGTTTACCGAACACGGTTTCACGAAAACTACGCCTTCCTTCTTCCATAGATACCAACTTAGTGTTCCCAACATTTCAGATACACTTCCATATGGGCGTCAAAGCCTGTCTGCGGCGCAAGACCAGGATCGGGCTGTTGGCCTGACTGTTGGTAGAATGCAGTCTTTCTTCACCTTGCCACTAGGAGGGGGAGGGTAGCGACCTCATCACCCTGTCCACCTTTTCCCCTGAGTAAAGACCCTAAGTACTAATTTGATAGCAGGCTGAGCAGACATAGGGCTGTCCAGTAGAGACTGTAATGAAGAGAAATTCCCTCCCCTATCGGGGACTGAACCTGGTAAAACCAGGTCAGGAGTCTAGCTCTCTACCGCCTTTCCTTGTCGTTCTCATCATTTTGTCTGTGCGGATGTCACATGACATCCCTTCATTTATTTATTTATTTACTTACAGAAGGCAGCCAGCCCTATGTTCGAACACGTGCTACCACGCCGCCTCACGCTAGACCATTACGGCCACAATATGGGCTAGGCTATACTGGCCTACTTGAAGCGCCCATCTGAATTCGTTCCATGACCGTTGTTATGTCTACTTGACAAGGGCTCCAAACACTGGAACCATGGAATTCTATTTAGAATTTATTTCCCGGAACCTTTTTAACAAATCTACTTGTGCGCCTAGTACTCTTTCACTGTTCTCCTACTAGCACGTGAACATTCGACCAGCTTCTCCGTCAAAATAGCTTCAGCACTATGAACAGTTCAGAGGCGACCTCTACGGTAAATTCCAATTAAATGGTCTTTCGAACTGACGTTTAATCATGAAAGTTAATTGCTCGCCACAAAAGTGGCAAATAATCTCCCCACTTGCCACGCGGTTTTATTAACATTACGGGCGGCACACAAACAGTTACTTCCGTGAAATCTAAGCGATCCAGGGCGGTGTACAGTCCTCGCCAGTTCACTTCGTAATTGTACCGGAAACGCGTTTAGCAGCAGTCTGGCGGCGACGTCATCCGAGTCAGCGCGCAAGACGGCCTTTGACTGACGCGGACAGGTATAGTTCGGTGTGAAGTGTCTTTCTACTACCTCTCTGGCCCTGTTTATGTATGGGCGCAGCGAACGGCAGAATGGGACATCTGTCATCAGTTCCAAGCCCAGCAAGCAGCATGTAAATGGCCGCTTTGTTGGACACGTATTATTTAGTAACTCTGTTGTGTATCAGTTTACAATCTTCGTAATTTTTATATGAATGGAGTCAAATTGGCTTTAATTACAGACATTTAAGCTCGACTGCACATAAACTTTGCCGGCTAGAATTTTTAGAATTGGGCAGACTGTAGAACATGATCTCTGAGCTACATTTTTAAGAGACCTTGTTCTGATTGCTATTTATTTACATTAAAGTCTTGAAACTTGTTATAGATTTATTATTTAATCGATGTAATCAAGTGCTTCGGAACTTTCTATCATTAATATGAGTAGTACTTAATCTATTACAAATAAGAACGTTTTTGTTCCAGATTTAGTTTTTAGTAAATTACTTGAGAACTTGATGAAGTCACGTAGTCAATGTTTTTGTATCAAACTGAAACTTCATATGAATTTTCATCTTTCTCGTCATAATATTTAGGGCCTTCAATTTTTTGTACAAACGCCGATTTTGACCAAAATATTGCTCCGCTCAAGTTCAGATTTGTATCAGTTGATTTTGACATACATTTGCACATTTTTGGCTTTCTAGCTTTATTATTTAGTGCCACTTGTCATTTACTTAAAACAATGTATATAGTGAAACACATTCATCTGATCATTCTGAGATTTAACACTTTTAACATTAATATACTGAAGTATATGTTGACAATGTCTGGAAATGCAACTTTAATTTTAATTTCATTCTTAGATTATGGCGCAATACTCTATATGCTACGCACAGGCGCGTTGTGATGTGACGCCAGTCGCAGTGATCTGGGGTGAGTCCCGGCACACTCGCTCTCCTCTGTGTCTCTCAAATGATTTATTTCTCCACACCTTTCAACTCAAAAAGTCTTACCCTCGATCAAGGATTGGCTCTTGAGTGTGTAATAACTTCTCTGTTAATACTAGGAAACTATTTATTGATTTTACAAGTAAATATTTCAACACGGTCAGCCATGGATGAAGCCTCTGCTGTAAGAAGTAACATCAAGTCGAGGTATCGAATGATGATTAAAAGAAACGAGCGTGAAACTATTTATTCTCCTCTCGTAACAGTCCCCACTGCAAGCTGTTCTCACGTGACAGACCCGGACTGACAAGACCTGTATCTGCTGCGCCGTGCTGGCAGCCACTACTCATCACTCATGAAATGGCGAGCTGATTGACTCTCGAATGCAGGTCGGCATCTCTCAGCCAAGTGTGTCCGTCCGCATCCGTCCTCGAGTTTCGACCACGTCATGCCCAATGACACTGCTCTCTACTTTCCTAATTCCCAGCAAACATCCACGCAGACTTTTCTCGACCAATGGGAGAACCCGGCCAATGAATCGCAATTGAAGTTTTAAGAAACGAAACTTCAGCATTTCACCTAGTCAATATTTTTAAGCTACCGAGTTAGGTGCTTTCCACCCTCGATGAAGAAGAAATTGATTTTTCGTGTGGTTTTGCGTTTGGACGATGCTAATTCTCACCACATAAAGAGACGGACGATAAGAGTAACTACCATATAGTTGCCCGCCCGGTTAGCCGTTCGGTCTAACGTACGGTTTTCCGGATTGGGAAGGAGCGCCTGGTCCACAGCACGAATCCGCCCGGCGGACTTATGTCGAAGTCCGGTGACCCGGCCAGTCTGTGGATGGTTTTTAGGCGGTTTTCCAGCTGCCTCTGCGATTGTGGGCTGGTTCCCCTTATTCCGCCTCAGCTACACTATGTCGGCGACTGCTGCGCAAACAAGTTCTCCACGTACGTGTACACCACCATTACTCTACTACCCAAACATAGGGGTTACACTCGTCTGGTGCGAGACGTTCCATGGGGGGAGGGGGTATCACCGGGGCCCGAACCGTACAATGACCCTGAAAGAGTAGTTCAGTGTGGGGAGGAGAAGGGGTGAAGTTTACTGCAGTAGTCGTCGTGGGGTTGTGGACCACTGCGGCTGCGGCGGGGACGGAGCCTCTCTGTTGTTTATAGGCCCCCGGTTAACATATAGTACAATACAATACCATATAGTTTCTACACGTGAATAACGCAAGCTAGCTATCTTTCATCCAGCACAATTCCCAGATGCTTTCGGCGAAAAACACTTCGTCTGCATGTTATTTTAACAGAGACAGTGGCACATAAAAGGGTATATTTTGTGTTGATCTGATATGCTGTATTGTTTCCCTTGGAAAACGACCCTAAGCCGCATGGGACAGAGTTCATAATTCTAAGGACTGGGAGATGTACACGACCTCTCGGTGCTACTATCCATAAAGTAGGGTGGCCACAGATTCTACTTGGCAGCCAATGATCAGGTCGCTGCCCTCTGCCGCGAGTGGCCTCCCTTTAGACCCGCTTCTGTTAGTGGCTTCCATCACCACCTGGTACAGAGATCCTCCTCTATCTGTTCAGACATGCAACTCATTAAACGAAGAACATGCAACTACAAACCACTAACAAGTGTTGGTGTTGTATTGTGTCATATGCTTTTGCCAGAATGCATGATTAAAGATCCTGAGTTTTCACAGATTCAAGTTAGGTCTTGTCTCTGTAGCCTACGCGACACTCATGTATTTCACGATTAGGTCGATTTATGCCAAGAGAAAAAGACGTTCTCACAGATGAAAATTGGAGTATATGATGTCTATTGGGTGTTATTAATGTTGGCTGCAGTACAATAACTGCAGAATGAGTGGTGACAAGACAGAATGCCGATAACAGTGTGACAGGAACAGGTGTGGGTCCTCCCAGAAGGGCTATGCCACTAGCAAAACTTCGGATTCTCCGACTGACTCTGAGAAACAGACAGACGGCAACAGCTGAAATCCGTGTCAGACGAACTGTCTACGACAGATTACGGGAGACTGGGTCGAGATCTCGAGGTGCCACATCTCATTTCTCACTGACACCATCCTACAGACATCACAGACTTTCATGGTGTAGAGTCAGTCAAGTAGGACATCAATTGGCATCACGTGTTATTCCAAGATGAGTTTCGCTTCTGTCCGTAGCAGTCCTATCGACGCTGAGGTGTTTGTAGAAATGTGTTGAGAGGAAGCCGCTATTATCGGGAACCATGCTCCCTGTTATGGGACGGATTTTCGGAACTGATTCACAATGTATGCAAATTCATCATCCTGAAAATGGAGTCCCACCCTCCATCTATATACTTACTTGATCATAAATGTAGAAGTGACTGTTACTCGCAGTAGAATAAAATTGCATTTGCATTCTATTGGCGAGTAGGAAAACGCTTTGGAAGCACGCTGGAGCACTCAGCCTAGTCAGTCATACGCTCCGTTACGCTTCTTTGGAGAAGGGCCGATGAAGCGTCGCGGTCACTTAATGGCGAAGGGTCAGTAGGGCCGCCTCTGGCGCCCTGCAGTGCCGCAATAAGGATTCCATGACGGGAAGAACTTCCTGGAGGGACCTTTTGTGACAACGCTCCATGAGCTAGTGTGAGGAGGAACCTTATCGGACGTTGCGACTGCCTGTCGAATGTATAAACAACTTTTGGGATATTTCTGGGCAGATGAAAAGAAGCTGCAAGTCTTTGAACCACTGCACCGCCGCATGTGCAGCTCTTACAGAAAAACTTTGTCTAAGAACGTAAAGAGGACAGACATCGGTCCACATGGAACATTTACTAGAGTGATCGCCAGTGCGGAAATGGTAAAGGAAGCTCTATTATTAATGGAAGAAAGAGGCAGAAAGTGCGAGGAACGATTTTTCCCGAGGAAACTACAACGTAAAAATTCACTCTTAACCATGTTAAACATAGTCCGAGGAAGGGGACCTGTGCTCTCAGAGACTCATTTTTAGTGGTTGGAGCTCGCAAGAAGTATAATACAGCCACCAAGGCTGATTCGAACGAAAAATGTGGTATACCGAGTTTCAATCAACGGATACCGTTGCACTATAGTCAGACTTCGTCAGAGCTTTCAGTCACACTGGGACACTTCAGAGATTTCTTATGAAGCCCCTTGGCTTCCGGTCGCCTCGACGCCCTGTTCCCCAGTTCTTCAACTTAGAAGGAAGGTCACTACCGCTATTGCATATTGAGGCTGTAGCATTTCTGCCACCAAAAGGCACTAAATGGTGAGATCGAGCCGCTTCGGTATGAGATGTAGGGGGAGTCATACCGGTTTACAACTTTAACATCTTGGAACTTCACTCTGCAACTCATGAAACGCTTGATACTAAATTCCTTAACAATTTTGAGGTTGTACCTTCCATAATTATACGTGTTGCCTTCGGCAGTCCAATTCTTTACTAACTCATTTCATGACGATCACTCTGTTGATGCCACAGGATGCCTTTATAGAAAGTTATTGAGAAATATCCTTATCCTAATTATTTAGTATTAAAAAGTTATTAAGAATTAAGCATATCTGTTCTAATTATTAAGAAATAAAAGTTTATAGATTAATATTAACTTCCTTTATACCAATAAATTATTAAGAAGAAAAATCATTTATTTCCCAACTACTACGTGTGGACATATTATTGAACAGAGGATCAATGCTTGCCAGTATATGGCATGAACAGTTAACTCTTCATGACTGGGATAGAAAATGGCTTGCCGGAGTGGCCTAGCGGTTCTAGGCGCTACAGTCTGGAACCGCGCGACCGCTACAGTCGCAGGTTCGATTCCTGCCTCGGGCATGGATGCGTGTGATGTCCTTAGGTTAGTTAGGTTTAAGTAGTTCTAAGTTATAGGGGACTCATGACCTCAGAAGTTAAGTCCCGTAGTGCTCAGAGCCATTTCAACCATTTTTGGGATAGAAAATGACCTGTTCCAACAGGACAACACAAGAGTGGAAACTGCTGCTCACTCCACAAACGCTCGAGGAATGTACTGATCATTTAATGATCTTCCTAGGTTGCCTGAGTTATCATCTGGGATGCATTAGGAAGATGTGTAGTTTCGTAGCAGCCTCCAATCAGTAATCTTCATGAACTGGCTGGCACAGCACGGTTTTCAGGCCTGATTCTAGGTGACATTTTATGGCGTTTCTTCCCAAGCCACAACGAACAGAACCGTGAATTAGTGGCCATGGTTGCACATGTCGTATTAATGTCAACGAAGGACATCAGTTCCGAATGAAATGAAAGTTTAATTGTTGAATACCCATTATTCGTTGAACATGCTCACAAAGACTGACAAATAGCCGACTGATGTTTCGTAGTGTAACACTTTCCAGTTCAGTCAGTGTATAACGGAGACAGAGATAAGCAGCGCACCGTTGAACACCAGCTACTCGAAAGAAGAGTTGGGAAGTGAGGAAACACGGTGAGTCCCTCCTGGAGCAGCGGAATGCCCCTCTTCTCGCCTCTCCTCGGCCAGCTTCGTCTGTTCCCGGCTCGGCAGCTGGGCTACTTGCGTTATGCCCGCCGAGGGAACCGCGCGCCGCGCGCCGCGCGCCGCGCGCCGACACAGTTCGGCCATCAGGCGGCTAATGCAGCGCCTAGCCGAGCCGGCTACAGCGGCGCCCGATTTCCCACGGGCGTGGCGCGACCTCCGCTGCCGCCGCTGCTGCTCGTAGCTTCAGCTTCAGCATAACACTCCTTCTTAATGCCCCTCCCAAGTGCTCAACTTCGAATAGCACAGGAGTCCTGCAGGCGCCTGCTAGTCTCGTTCTCACATGCTGCCGAAGAAAGCGGCGTTTGTGGTAAGACACTGGATGCATGCAGGAAGCCGACCAAGAGATTAAAGCAGCATGTCAATGAAATCCATATTCTCAAGGTTATCAGGCAGTGTGCCTAAAATATTAAAGATGGACAGCTGCTGCTGCTAATAGCAACAGGGGGAAAATGCTCCAATTGGAGCACAAAATATTGGAAAACGTTCCTTTTTATTTACAAGACGCTGAAAAATTTTGGCATGCGAACATAGTCTTGCTTTTTTTTTTTTTTTTTTTTTTTTAACACGTAACTCACCTCACAGTTCCTCAAGCCCCTTTAACTGTAACTCAATCATGTGCACTAGTCGGTCGCTCCATGTTGGTCACAACCGTCAACTCCCACTTGTCCTTTCTCGTTCACTCATGCAGCCCAACTCACAAGAACGTAGTCAAAGAGTGAGAGGCGGGAGCGGAGGTGTCCAAAATCCCCCCTGTTACCTGAGTGAAATTACGCACGACGTAGTTAGAATGCAGACAAAATGGTTCAAATGGCTCTGAGCTCTATGCGACTTAACATCTGAGGTCATCAGTCCCCTAGACTTAGAACTACTTAATCCTAACCAACCTAAGGACATCACACACATCCATGTCCGAGGCAGGATTCGAACCTGCGACCATAGCAGTCGCGCGGTTCCAGACGGAAGCTGCTAGAACCGCTCGGCGACCGCGGCCGGCTGGCATGCAGAGAAACTGGAAGATTTTTTGATCATCAATCGTACCGACCAAAAAGGGATATCCACTGTCGATAGCCAGCAAGGCCAACGATTGATTAAAATGGATGTATATCCATAGCACCATAGGATGTCGTCCATCACCAATAGTTGACCTAGTTTGAGTTCAGTTGTTGTTTTGGTTATCAGTTGAGTTCTTCTTTGCAGCTGAATTGAATGTAAGTGCTACCGTTTATTGTTTTTGTGTTGTTATCTGTTGTGATAGTTTTTAATTATGGATTACTTAACAATAAGAAAGAGGGGGAAAGGTGATTTTGCTTCGTCCGCTAACGTTATGGTAAGTACAAAATAGGTACGCACTATTGTAATACCCTAACTACCTATCTAATTGAGGTGACAAAGATCATGAAATACCTCCCAATATCGTGTCGGACTTCCTTTTGCCTGGCGTAGTAGCAGGGCGATGTGGCATGGATTCAACAAGTCCCCTGCAGAAATATTCAAGCATTCTGCCTCTTTAGCCGTCCAGAACAACAGGAGTGTTGCCGCGCAAGATTTCGTGCACCAACTGACCTCTCGACTATGTCCCGTAAATGTTCGATTAGTGGCCAAACTATTCTCTCGAATTGTCCAGAACGTTCTTCAGATCAATCGCGAAGAACTGTGGCCTGGAGACATAGTGCATTCTCATCCACAAAAAAATTGTATCGTTGTTTACGAACAGGAAGTCCATAAAGGACTGCAACTGCTCTCAAAGTAGCCGAACGTAACCATTTCCAATCATTGATGAGTTTAGTTGGACTAGAATATTGGGTCCAGTCCATGTAAACACAGCCCACACCACTATAGAGCCACCACCGGCTTGCACAGTGCCTCCTTGATAACTCCATGGCTTCGTGGGGTCTCCGCCTCACTCGAACCAGCAGCACTTACCAACTGAAATTGGGACTGATGTCACCGGGCTACTGTTTTCTAATCGTATAGGACCCAACTGATATGCTCACGATATGATGAGAGGAGTTGCAGGTAATGTCGTGCTATTAGTAAAGGTGCTAGAGTCGGTCGTCTGCTGCCATAGCCCGTTAATGCCAAATTTCACAGAACTGTCCTAACGGGCACCTTCGTTGTACGTCCAACATTGATTTCTGCGGTTATTTCTCGCAGTGTTATTTGTCTGTCAGCACTGACAACTCTACTGCAAACGCCGCTGCTCTCGGTCGTTCAGTGAAATCCGTCGGCCCCTGCGTTGTCCGTTGGTGAGAGGTAATGCGTGAAATTGGGTATCCCGGCACATTCTTGATGTTGTGGATCTCGGAACACTGAATTTCATATCTATTTCCGAAATGGAATGTCCCATTCGTCTAGCACCAACTACCATTCCGTGTTTAAAGCCTATTAATTCCCATCGTGCGGCCATAATCATGACGGAAATCTTATCACATGAATCACTTGAGTAAAAACGATTGCTCTACCAATGCACTGCCCTTTCATACATTGCGTATGCGAAAATACCGCGATCTGTAGGCATATATGTGCGTATTGTTATCCCATGACGTCTGTAACCTCATTGTATAGCAGTTTAATGTTAGCACTGGAGGCGTCATCCAAAGGCTGGTATACCTTCGGGGTTGCAATATTTCAGTATTTCACAAGGCAGCGGAGCAGTAAATATCATTGCAAATAACATTAAAGTCGTTGCATAAAAATATACTTGGACTTGACTATGTCGCCGAAAAAAGCAGTTGATCAACAAAAATATCGCCCAAAAGGTGATAATTGCATTTCTTTGAAAAATTAGCACAGTGTTTCCCAAATAACAAAATATCACCGAATATGGTCACCTGGGTGGTACACAGTTACGAAAACCATTTCCTATACAGAAGGATGGGTAGTAGTTTGTGGAAGGGGTATGTGATGGCAGCACATTCTATAGCTCTAGTTTCCAAAAGATTTCTTTTCATCAGGTGCTTGAAATCGCTCCAGCCGTCTCCATCCTGCGTTGCTTCCTCCCTGTTTCGTTCAAAATCTATTTTGTCTCGTAATACTATAAAAATGGTAGCTAGCAACTCTATGCACAATTAAATCTTAAAATACGCATGCGTTCTTGCTCTATCAAATGACTAAACATGCACAACTAAAGGAAAAACATGCAATGTCAGAATTCAATTTGTTGCTGTGATGCGCTCTATTTCATTTTTAAACAATGCGCCACTACCAGTTTCTACAAATTCCCCATCGACACGGGGAACCTTTGCCTGTTGAGTAGCCGTCCCTGGAATAGCAAGACGTGGTTATTTGAATTTATCCGCCGGTAGTCTTGAAAATTATTTTCCGTGGTTTCCCATTTTAAATTTACGCAATTGTCGGTGTTGGTCCGCCAAAACAAATCTGACACTCCAGTTCGCACAAAGATTAAGCCATTCTGCTTAAATTAAAAGAGCTGTGACGAAGGCAAGCCGAGTACCCCTTCGGAGACTCCCAGCACTAAAAACCATATGATAAATAAATAATAATAATCCAACTTCTCCTCATTTAGGCTTACACATTTATCTGCCAGGACATCCTTCAATGCAAAAAGTTATCTTTCTTACAATTCAGCAAGTGACAGATGCATACCTAAATAAGGAAATTTGGGAGAGTGTAAGGTTTAATACAACCCCCCTGCAGCGATGAAGTTCCTTTTCGTCCTTTTACGTGCACCTACCTGTGAACTCCTCGCAACAGATCGCCGGTAGGAAAGCCGAGCAGAAACCTACCGTACTGCGACTCGCGCCAGGCTGCATACAACGTAACTATTCCAAGAATCAGTAAAAGGTCTTAATTTTCAATGAAAGGTGAAAATACTGGCAAAACTTCGGTATATTCTGAAGTCGAGAATTACAAGTTCTCTGCCAAGACCGTGCTAATCCTAATACAGTAATGCAAAAATCCTTACATTTACGTTAGCAAATTTATGGTGACGTATTTCCCGAAATCGGAACAGATACTAAACACGGATTGTTCCTAAATGAATATGCTCGCCACACTATTAAGTTTATCTCTGTCTAATGCACTCAAGTTTTTGGTCACCGATCTGCTCAATATGCCACGCGGAATAATTGTCTTTTCTCATACACCACGATTACTTAAAAAATCCGTTCGTTCGAAAAGAAAAAAAAAAACACCGGAATTAATATGCCTTTACTTTAAAGCACTTCTGACGCATGTAGCACAACTAAAACCGGCTGACATACGATCGTACCATTGAAAGGCTGGGGTCCGACCACTTAGACTGCTGTAAGCATTTTCTATCTCCAAGAAAAAAGGCGCGCGAAGAATACTCCGTTCTGATTGATCAGTTTTCCTTAAGACCAATAGAAAAATATTATTCTCCCGCGTTTGTACGCGCTCTTCATGACTAACTAGTCAACAAATAACACACTTTCGAACTGTACTTTTTACCGAAATAAATATTTAAAATTCTGATATTTTATTTATACTTTACGTTATTAACTATATTAATTTGCACTCGAATTAGCTTTCCTTTTATCATAAATTTACTTAACGTATTATGATACAAAATTCCTCATCGTCTACATTCATACTATCTTAAAACTTTCTCACGCCTGAGTATTCATTAGTAGAACAATGATCTACTTACTTACTTTAGACCATATTTGCGCATCATTCACACTACTAAAGGCATATACAAAACTGTACAAACATAAATAAAGAAAGAAGCCTTCAAGAAGTAAACAGAACAATTCACAAGAACATCCCCTTGTCCTGTTTCTTGAATGTCTGTGTCCGCTACTGTACTCTGGTGGATGAAAATTAGACCTATGTACACGACTGATCCTGCTTCGGACCATCTGCCACTGTGCATGCACCAGTCATTCTGATACACAGGCTCTAGACAGGAGCGATGTAAGTCGCCATGCCTCACACCCCCTACGATTATATTTTTTTTCAAAAATTTTGAAATTACGCAAATTATCGATCCTGGCTTCAAATTTTAAATCTTACAAGTATTATTTTTATAGACCAAAGTTACAAATTTCTTACTCCATATTTGGCAGTCTACGACTAACCTAAACTAATCTTTTAATTTCTTTATGAAAAATCATTTCTTCTTTGACAAAACTGATGCAATTTTAAAGGAAACTTACAACATTTTAATATCTTTTTCAACATTTTTAAATTCATGTTTCTTGAAAGTTGTTTGAAGTTACTTTTTCCGCTTTTTTCATTTAAAGGCACTGCAATTGGTGTTCTTCCATTTAATAATGATATTTTATCGTACCTTAGCACAAGAACACCACTATAGTCGTCACATACATTTCCCTGGTTTTTGATTATGGCAGTTTTGCATTTTAGTGTCGATAACATTCCTCCATTCTTCACATATCTGTTCTTCCGGAGTTTACATGCAATGTTGTCCCTGAAACCATACTTCTGTTAAGAGTGCTTTCTTTACATACATCCTAATACACAATCACTTATTATTACAAAAAATTGTTTATAAATTTTATATTTTGTTTAACATCAAAAGTAAATTAACAGAGTATTGCTTTTCTTTTAATCAGCAAGATGAAATCTACTAGAAAATTTTTTCAAGAATTTATTTACTTTAGAAGACTTAATGAGTTTTTCTTTAAAAAAAAAAAAAAGATTAATTGCTACTGAAAGCAAAACTTTTCTTTACTTTAATTCAACTGGAGAAAATTTAATTGTGAAAAACACATTTCACACAAAGCAATTATTTACAGACATTTTATAATGCATAGTTACCCCCTTTATGCAGTTTTTCTTTGCATCACTTCTTCATATTTCTTGCCACTATTGAACAGAATTTATTTACAGTATGTATATGATCTGCACATTTGTTCATATTCCTTTCATAATAAATGTTCTTCGGCTTTACCTGGGTATGTTTTTCATCATATTTGTTAAACTTCCTTTAACTATGTGGCCAATGTATATCCCTTTTTATCATTACAAAACACCTCTTCCTGACTACCACACTTAAGGGTTCCTCATCAAAATTTCCTTTATTAACTGTACTTGTCACGTCTGGTTACTTTCATTTCCCTAGATTAACGTACTTATGTCATCACTTCACTCCATTAGAATTTGACCTCCATTTCTCTCGCTATAAAACTTATTTCGTCGTAAGACACCATAATGCTCTCTGATTCTCGTAAACACTTTACCTTCACTGATAGAGAAGAAAATTAAAGATGATAGATTCAGCTCAGAATGACAGAAGAGGACGATTGACAGTACCAAAAAAAAAATTGATATAGCATTGTCAACAACTCGAGCACCTGGTGTTCGCAAACACCTAGCATTGCATAGGTTGCAGTGCCCTCTGAGGCCTCTTTTAATTTGTAACTTTTATGCTCCTCTGGCACCTCTTTTACTTGTTCTATTTTTTTCTTGTACCACCTTTTTCCTCAGGGTCCACCCCCACATCATCTCCATACTCATTGTAGCCCTCTAAATCTTCCATCCTTCTACAGTACCTAATTGGTATACTTGCTACTTCTTCTTTCGTCAAATTATTTTTTCGAAAAAATGGTACCGCCACATCTTTCCTATTTATTTAAAAAATTACAACATTTTCATTAAAATTTAATCTCCCTTTATACTTGTTAAGGATATCTGTGCCAATTAGCATTTTTATACATAGATCAGGGATTATAAGTGTTACGCTTTTTGTCATCATTTGTTATGATGACAGGTGGCCAATGCTAAATAGAAACATATACTGCAGGTTTGGTAGTGAAGTCGGTAAGGAGCTGGCTGCATAGCCTGTATCTGCAATGACTGAAATAATTAGTAGTCGTGGGTACACAATAATATATATTGTACTTAACTTGTGTTACAGGCTTCTTCATATGCTGCATACATATAATTACAAATAGATACACAGAGAGCCATTACTTATGCCATACTTGACTAATCGCCTCGTTAGAGGTAGCTTCCTATCAGCTGAAGGCTATGCTACATTCCTAGTTGAAGTCCCGAGCAAGAGTGGACGAGAGCTCGCTAGATACTTGTCACAAGCCACGGAGTGGCGCTAACAGAGCTAATCGTGACTCGCGGGTCCAGCAACATCTATTATGGACCGTGGTCGATATATGCAACCCCTAACAAGTGTGGTATCGAACTTTTATACCGCAGTAAGGAAGTTATGAAGTCATGAAGTACTTACACACCATTTATTTTTACAGGCAACAGAGCTTCGTGTTTAACAAGTTTTTTAACTTTTCCTGTAGCTATAACTATCTGCACCCCCATTACTGGCATTATTACAAGTTCACTTCTATTTGGCAACGATTCCAACAAACTTTTACCCACAGCACATAAATGACTGATACTATCCGCTAAACACTGTACTTCTTTGTTACACACTTGCAGACTAATTACTGGCTGACTCAACACATTCCTTTCATTGCTAGTGTCAGACCTCTCCTCCAACAAATCGTTCACAACCTCCCTTCTATCAAAACCTTCCCTGTTTCCAGAAATTACACAGATTTTTGCAGAATTACCCTCATCTTCTCTTTCCCAAAGTAACTTGTCGTCCACTAATGACAACTCAAAATTCTTTTCCGGCTTTTAGTTATTCTCCCTTTCCTCACTTCCTTTTATCCACAATTAGTTGGCTGACCCCCATTTTCGTCACAATTTTCCTGTCTCTTCCTTATAGCCTCATAAATGTCGTCGTTTATAGCTGGTGTTATTTCTTCTACGCTGACATTACTAATCTCCCGTAATTCTGCAGCTTCTGTACTTTCTCCTTCCCCAGAACATGACTGACTTCAACTTGGTTGCTAAAGACTTCCTGCCAATCAGATTCTGTCACATTTTCCGCTAACACATCACCCATTTCGTGTGCAATACAATGCTTATTTTGTTTATGTCTGTCCAAAAAAATCCCCTAAACCTCCGTTAAATGTACAGATTTTTTATGTAGCTCGTTTTGTCTGTTGTTTCTACCTTATTTTGATCCTCATTTACAATCCCTGTCTGTTTAGTTCTAAAACGTACAAAGGATTTTGCTAGCGGGTTCAAATTACTACCTCCCGTCTTGTAAACACTAGCCCTTTCACAGACGGCATTTACTTTAACGGAGTCTGAGATTCTGTACCATTTCTTACGTTTACCCCCATTTGCTGTTGCCTTGGCGCAACATCATCGTCTCGCACCGGAAAATACCACCGATAATTGTGCACCTGCTCCCCATTATTTCGCCTATCATTTGTTGGATAGCGCCACCTCCCGGCACCTCGACTCCTGCTGTTTCCACGGTACATGCCAATTCTGTTCACGTTTATATTCCTCCGCGGTTCTGCATTATTTGGTGGTCTGTCACTACGATTAGCATGCTGCACCTCATGCAACAAGTTCTCAACACTCTCCAAGTAACTAATGAATTTATGAACTTCATCCCTTGCAGCAGCAACAATTTTATTTCACCAGTTCATGGGCAGTTTACCTTCCAGGGCCATAATAATTTCTTCTGTGTCAACTTTATTGTTTAAATATGACAAATTTGTCACGCACCCTAATGCCATGCAAACTTTCTTACGGTTTCCTTTCTAGGATCAAATTTTTCCCCAGCCCAGAAGCTATTTAGCAACTCCACTTTTTTTTTTTTTGCTTGCCCCAATATTCTTCAAAAGATGCTTCTTTAAATTTATCTAGAGTATCGTACTGTTCGATGGTGATAATACCCCAAACTCTAGCCTCTCTCAAGAATTTAGACGTAAAAAACCCTGTCCTATCTGTCTGACCACAAACTAGGTAGAGCACCTTCAAAGTTATTCCAAAATTCTTTTGGATGTACATTTCCTGTTGGATGATAACGTAAAAACTTACTGATATCACCCTCCAGCTTATTTTCAACCTCTTGAAACGTCCCCTTATAACAATTATACACGACTGTACTTAACCTGACACACAATAATTTTAGCGCAACGCAATCTGACTATCAAAAATCCCTGCAAAAGAATGGCCCTGAGTAACTTTAAACTATACCTTTCAGAAATCACTTACCTCACAAAAATCTTCGCTACTCAAGCTACTGCAATACAGCGAGCGCCACTACTGCCAGCTAAATAAAAGATGCAAAGTACTGAAGGCACTAACTACTGATAGGGATAGTTAGCAAATGAAAGATATTAATAGAGAACAAACAATGTATTTACCTTAATATCATCACAAGTCATAATATATATATCAGTTCATGACAAATTACAAACCTCCGCCATCTCTCTCCCCACATCCACCACTGCTGGCGGCTCACCTCCAACTACGCAACGCTATGCGCTGTTCAGAGCCAGCTGCCTAACACTACAATGGCGAGTATTACAACAATGCAAAGCAGCCACAGACTGCACACAGCACAGCCAGTGATTTTCATACTGAGCGCTACGTAACGTTGCCAATAAGAAAACATAAACAGCCTACTTACATAGAGAAAACATAAACAGCCTACTTACATAGCCCCCATGCTCCCCACAAAAAATTTTACAAATTGGGTTGGGCAGTGGCCAATACAGATTTGAAAAAATTTTTCATAATTGCGATAACAAAGATATCAAATGCACACACTTATTGATACAATGTTGGTCAAAAGCTAAAATTTTCTCACAGTCCATAAAGACAGTCCTAATCGTTCATCGTAAAACTGCCGTTTCTTTTCTCAAAGTCTGAGCAGTAAAAGAAAATGCACACAGAAGTAGTGGATTTCCATGCAGTCTTGAAGAAGTAGTGTTGTCCTTCCAACGGAAAGACAGTGCTGACTCGACATGCAGACAGGTAATGGGCCACAACAGAGTAAACCCACAGCAGAGTCAGTCGACGTTTTGAAGAATATTGGTAGTTAGGTCATCACAGAGCAGACCCACTGTAGTCCTGGTAGAAATTACGGTACTGGTGGGCCACCAGAGGTGCAGACCCACTGCAGTCCTTGTAGCAATTGGTGGGCCATCAAAGATGCAGACCCACTGTAGTCCTGGTAGAGACGGCCAGCAGCCATCTGTTGCAAATGTGCAGGTGCACAATCACCATCGAAGAGTCTTGTGGACAATATAGCAAGTCCATAAACCACCACTTGTGTACTCACAAAGTTTCTGGAATTGTCCTTAGATCCAGCAATGCTGTTATCCAGTCCCTTGCTGAATCATTAACACACGTGCAAACACTATCAGTCCCTACTTCTCACATATTGTCCATGTACTATGACCAACAGAAACGTGTGCAGTGAAATGTTACTTAATTTGAAGAACTGGTAACAATTACAATTTGGTAACATAAAAATACAATAACAAAGGTACAAAATACATCATTAAAGAACATAATAATACAGATAACATTTGTAGTACAGGCTTTACAAAAGAATCGAACTAACATATACATTAGTGGAATTATGACATGAGTACATACATAAAAGATCACAATAACTTTTGAAACATCAACTTCACACATGAGCATTAAACAGAACGGAATTAATAATGTCTAACATCTTTACAAAGTAAATAACATATTATTAATGCCAATTATATTCGAGGATAACAGTATTCCTCATCATAGTGAATTTAGCTTAATATTAAAAGAAGAAAAAATTCTATGAAATTACACAGAGACAGGAAGAAAACAAATACACAAGGGTACACAAACATATAGTGGGATAACACAAAAGGGAAAGGACAGGGTTTGTTTTACTGCAGTATTTTGCATGGAGATCTCCCTTTGTTCATCATTATTCCCAAAAAGTCCTATCTAAGCCTGCCTTCTGTATTTTGTTCACATCCTCTGTCAATAATAGTTTTTCTCCACTGTACAGTATCCTATTTCTTATAAATTTATAATAGTTAGTTTCTTATATAGTCTACCACCTCTTAAGCTAACTTAAATCTGCTGAGCTCAGATGCTAAACTAAGGGACGAGGCAATGCAGCAGCACATAAAACAATTAATATAAACAGCAATAAAAAAATGGAAAATCGCAAAGCAAGCTACAGTAAATCTAAATTACCAAGCAATTCAACATTACAACTAATATGAGGCAATGCGCAGCAAACAAAAAAATAAATCTGGCTTAGCAGAGTAACACAAATTAAAGTTCAGTAGCACTATGCCTGGCAAACAGCAGCTTATATCTAAACATGACATAGCTGAAGCAAAAAAATATTACAGTAAAGATAACAATGCAGATAAGGGAAATGTATAATCACATCTTAATGTCTAAGTAATTAAAGTGGTGCACCACAACAACTTATTGTAAAAAAAATATTACCATGTACTTGAAAAGAAAATTATGTGTCCAGTTACTGTTACTAGTCCCTTCTTATTGTTCTTTCCTTTCCAAGTGCTCCTTTTTTTAAAGAATGTGGATTACAAAATTATCATTTAATAGATCTGTTGACAGAAAGTGTTCACATTAGCAAATGCATCTAAGTTTATTTTATAAAACTAATGCTGTAACACAGCTGGAAAACAGGTATCAAATGAAATAAGCAATTACGCAAACCAAAGCATACAAATATCATTCAGTAGTCATGTGACATTTCATAAGTTAGTAGAAACTCTCTCAACTCTCGTAGAAAGACACTTGTCATAATCAGGTGTGCAGATGTAAAAATATTTCTCGTCATTTCATTAGGCATTTCAGTAAATATCGTAAATTAAGAGCTAGTGTAATCATATGTTTTCAAGTTCGACCGTGTCGTTTTTGCGATGCTTTCTACAAAGGAATGTCAGAAGCGAGGTTAATGGCATCCCCTTTTTTTTTTCTACATGTGCCGCTGAAAGGCTAATGGCTTTTTTTTTTTTTGGGCGGCCGTCGCCCAGGTGGGTGCCCGCGATGCATTACGTGCAGGTGGTCACTTAACTTTCTTACGGAAATATTTACGACAGCAGTTTCCGCTACAGTGACAGTCTCACATAAAAATATTTCACAGCTCAAGAATTAGCGTTGCAAATCTGTAGAAAGAAAATCCTATAAATATAAGTGTCCAAATAAAATATTCGTCAGCATTGTGATACAGTCACGCATTTACGCACATTTCATAACTCTTAAAGTACGATTCTTGGTTTCCAACATACTTCTTATTCCTCATATACGGTAGCATCATCTTATTGATCATAAACATATCTCAACAGCATAGTACACATCGTCGTCGTAATAATAACATCATAACACCTCAGTCAAATCTCAAAAACGTCGTAGCTTTCTGCAATAATTTCAAAACCTAAAAAAAATTCTCTGCTCATTTCAATAGTGTCATCTTCCTCAAACGTACTTTAAAATCATGCTCCCTTACCAAATACATCATTCAAAGCTCTCATAGTATCACAATGGTTCCGAAAAATGTGAGAATTTCTCAAAGTACAGACAAAATACAATTTCGTAAGTGTGAAGTTAACCAATTGTGTAATTACGTAAACATCTGTCACTGATGTAGTAAAAACTTTTGTCTGTCTCAGTTAAATGATCAGATAGCTGTGTAATTTGTGTGTTAGAGAAATATGGTACCGATGTGTAAAGTTGTATAAGCAAATACCATATTAGCTAGGGCTCCTTGTGCTTGCCAAACACATGATACACAAAGTAAGCGTGTACCCCCTGAGGATAAATGTAATTATACTCCCAGGTGTTACAAATTACAGCAATGGAATGAAATGTATCACGGAAAACTTTCTTTGTAATTGAAAAATCTTTAAAAATAAATGTTTTAAGTACAACATTAATCACTGAAATGCGTGTCCTGTAGCGCTAAATGTGCATTTTGTTGTAAGATAATCTCTGTGGAAGTGTCGTAGTTATCGTCCTCCAAAAGCTAAGTTCTGCAGAAGCCAATGTACTTACCTCATGATAAACAAAAGTGAAATGCTTTGCGTATAGATATCTTAGTTATTACGCTTATTGTTGTGATGAATAAAGTACTGTACTGTAACGTATTGTTGTGCTACGGAAAACCCTGTCTCATTGTAGCTATACTACAAAAGTTACTACTAAAACCTGTTTTACTTTCCAGAAGAATTCAGAAAAACTGTGCAGATATAAAACAGATACACCGCAAAAGCAACATTGTAAATTGGCACTCATTAGTAGCGTCCTGATAAAACCGTGTAGTTGTCACATAAACTAACCACTGTGTCGTCTGGTATCTCACAGAAAGTACTTTAAACCCAGAATGTATTTTCAAGTAAACCAAAATGTTGCATTAAAATCTCATTAGCAGTACCAGTATGTGTCCTAAGTATGTAAGCCTGATAGTCGTTACGTAATCGTGCAACTAACAAGCAAGAATGTACAAATACAACACTGTGTCGTCTGTTCACTACAACAATGCATTCGTAATTTCTGTTTAAAAATGTTCCCTAGGTTCTAGACTGGATATTTAACTTCAAACATTGTTGTATGTTAGCAGTTTCTTAAGTCTAACACAGCATACTAGTAATGTAAAGGGAAAAGTTATATGGCAAAGACAGAGTTAAAAAGCAGATTATCTTTCAATAAACGGTTTTACATGTGAAATGTGGTGTAAACCTTTACTCTTCCTAGTACTCAGAATTTCAGCTTGAACGCAATTATCATGTGGTATACGTCGGTAAAGAATGCTAAAATTTTTCTCAAGGTTAGCGTCTATGTTATTTTTCTCTGAGCCAGCCGGCGCACGCGGCTGCCTGCAGTGCGAGTCATTGTCTGCTATCTCTTTGTTGGCGTGCGTCGTTATTGGGATTAGGAGACCTAACTTCCACAAATTCGCCTTGCCGAGAGGGCCCAGCTCTGTTAGAATCCCGCCAGTTCTGATGCAATTCAGGTCTGTCGTTACGATCACATCATCTGTCGTCATGTCGGTAGTTCCTGTAGTTTCTTTCTTGTCGGTTAAGTGGTGGAAAATTTCTCCCTGAATCGTAACTGCGCGCTGGACCGTTGCGTCTAAAGTTATTCTGTCTCCCGTAATAATAATTATTTTGGTTCCCATATTGTCTGTTTCTCTGATTGTCTCTGTGATAGTCATGACTGCGGAGAGGTGATCTTTCCCTGTAATTATTACTACTCTGCCAACGGTTGTCATACGGGTGGTGTCTATTTTGGTCACGATTTGTGTGGTGAGAATAGCCTTGTCGCGTCCAGTTATCGTTTCTGTCGTCACGGAATTGTGACGGATGTGACCTGTAGTGATTGTTTTCCTGTTTTCGCATCCCGCGACTGTCTGTGTCAATTTCTAATTCTTGTAACAGTCCCTGAAAAGCTTCAATGTCGTCTTTGCAACGTCCTGCTAAAATAATATGTCGTAAATGTTTAGGCAGTTTGATTAAGCAAATGCGGATGAGTTCTGAGGGGCTGTATGGGTTTGACAGGTATTGATTCTTGTGCAACATGTCTTCAAAATATTTCACAAGACTGGAAAATTCAGATTGTTCGAAGTGTTTCATCATTATGATGTTATGTTTTACACGGTCTTGTGTAGCTTGAGACCAATACGCTGAGAGGAAGGCATGATAAAAATCTCCTTCACTGTGACAATCGTGAATGACCGATCGCATTCTTACACCTGGTTCATTCTCTAAGTAGCCACACATAAATTCTAACCTGTGCTCCAATGACCAGTTGGGAGGGAAACAATGAGAGAATTGATGGAGCCACGCTTGTGGATGAATGTCGTTGGCAGAATTCTTAAACGTTTTGAATTTACGTGTAGTAATGAACAGCTTATAGTCAAAATCATCGTGTCGGCGAGTAGCATCTCGGTCATTGTTACGTCGTGTCGGCGGTTCCATCTCAAAATTCGGTGTACCTTGCCAATTTCTTTCATAATTACCGAAATGCCCTGTGTTATTATTTTGTGGCTTTTGCGTATTTCTAAGTTCCTCTTCCCGTGTTGGAGCGCGAGTGTCTTCTGAAATACCTGTGTCAGCTGATCTTGTACTTCCCGGATTTCTCTTTGGCGTTGCGTATCAATTTGATTCAGATTTTGTTTCAGTTTCCTAATTTGTTCGCTCTGTTCTGTGTCATTAAAGACTACCGGTTTTGCGTCATTCAGATTATCATCTACCTTCGTAGATAAATTATTTAGCTGATCCGAAAGTTCAACTACTTTCTCTGATAATGAACACATTTCCTCAGTGTGTTTTTCTGAACCAAGCTTCAGAGTGTCCATTTGTGTTGAAATCGAATCTACTGTGTCCTTTAAGTTTTCCTGAGTTTTTGCAAGTTGCGTAACCGAATCGGTAGATGCAACTGAGTCAATTTTGGCCCACAAGGTCTCATGATTTTCATGAACAATGGTTTCCAGTTCTTTTATGGTTGCTTCGTGATTCTGTAATGCATTTTCATGCCGCGAAAAAATAGATTGAAAATGCTCACAAATTTGTGTTTTTACGTCATTACACACTTTCTGACATTTCGATTCAATGTTATGTAACTCAGCAGTTAAATCCTCACGTGTTTGTTCGAGAGTTTGTTCCAATGAGTCTAACTTTTGAAGCTTTTGCTGTGTTTGTCTCTGATTTTGTTCCATTGTGTGTAACTGTTGCTGTGTTTGTTTCTGATTTTGTTCAAGCGTTGTGTCTAACTTTTGTAGCCTTTGTCCCATTTGTTGCATTAACTGTAATAACAATGCACTGGTATCTGAAACATGTTCCTCAGTGCTTTTTGGCAGTGAATTTGCACCGGCAACATTCACATTTTGACAAGCGGAAAACGTGTCTTGACTCATTTGAGAAAACGGTGAGGACGCAAAACCTGAATCTACAGTGTTTGCAAAATTGTGTCCTATCATTTCGGATTCCTGAGGGGAGCTGTTGCCGACCGATCGATCGATAATGCTTCCCTGTTCACTACCTGTTTCACTGCCTACGCCATTGTTTGACGCCCGCTCCATTTCCCTATGCACAGTTACCAAATTACTACTTTGAATATTAGTTAATTCATTACATGGTGGGGCCAACACACTGCTTTCATCTTCACTGTCATTTCTCAGTTTACTTTGGAGCCGAGTGTTACGTTTTTCACACGCCATTATTGTCACAATATTTCACACGATAACACAGAAAAGCACAATTTGAAGAGCAAAGATAGGGGAATACATTAACATAGCACTGAAAATAATATCTAGTTAATTACCAGCGCAGCTGCGAAATACTTGGTGAAAATCTACATGCATGCCACAACTGTTTTACAGTACAACAATGAAAGACTGCAACTACAAAGGAGATTCTCTCTACAATTACGCGCTAGCAATAAACAAAAGCTACACTAAATACACAAACTACAAGAAAAAATCAGAAGATTCCAGTGAGGTATCCTAGGCTAAGGGTCGACATATGAAACGTCCCCTTATAACAATTATACACGACTGTACTTAACCTGACACACAATAATTTTAGCGCAACGCAATCTGACTATCAAAAATCCCTGCAAAAGAATGGCCCTGAGTAACTTTAAACTATACCCTTCAGAAATCACTTACCTCACAAAAATCTTCGCTACTCAAGCTACTGCAATACAGCGAGCGCCACTACTGCCAGCTAAATAAAAGATTCAAACTACTGAAGGCACTAACTACTGATAGGGATAGTTAGCAAATGAAAGATATTAATAGAGAACAAACAATGTATTTACCTTAATATCATCACAAGTCATAATATATATATCAGTTCATGACAAATTACAAACCTCCGCCATCTCTCTCCCCACATCCACCACTGCTGGCGGCTCACCTCCAACTGCGCAACGCTACGCGCTGTTCGCAGCCAGCTGCCTAACACTACAATGGCGAGTATTACAACAATGCAAAGCAGCCACAGACTGCACACAGCACAGCCAGTGATTTTCATATTGAGCGGTACGTAACGTTGCCAATAAGAAAACATAAACAGCCTACTTACATAGAGAAAACATAAACAGCCTACTTACACTCTTCTATTTGGTTATTAAGCTGAAGAACATTTTCTTCAGACACACCCAATCGGTCAGACACACTTTTTATTTCATTGATGCACTTGGCATATTCAGAAATGATTTTACTGTGTAACAATTTTTGATCATTTACACACATACACTCTAGCGCCACTATTTTGACTTCTACTTTCTACACACTTTCTGTTATCAAATCTACCATTCGTTTGTTTCCAATAGCAACCTTTTCCAAGGCATCTGTTAATTCACTTTTTACAGTTTTAATGGATTGTTGGCAGTTATCCTCAACTTGAAAAATTTTGCCATCCACTTTACTTTCTAACAATTCAAATCATTTTCCCACATTTTTTAAAAAGTGAATTCTGCTTTTCAAGTTTTTCATTAAAATCACTAGTTTGAATTTCGTGTTTTTCATCAAGTTTACTGATTTACTGACCAATTGTGTCAGCCAAATTTGTATGTCCATCTTTTATAGAACCTGTTAATACTGCAAACATTTCTTGCATGCTTCCAGGTTCTACTTTCTGCATTGCTGTTTCCTGTTTATCTTGTTTTACCAGTACTATACGTAATTTGGCATCCACATTTGACACATCATACAACGGGTTGTTACCAATTTCATGCTCAATGTCACTTTCCGGGTTTACATTAACATACTGCACCCCCCTCCCCCCCCCCCTCCCCCCCCCCCCCCCACGTTACATTGACTGACATACTTAGGAGCAGATTCTACTCCATTGTCCGTAAATAACAAAGAACTTTTTTACGTTAACGTCTACTCCGTGTCTCTGTTCAGGCATGTTAGTTTGTGAAGCAGAGAGTCCTTCCTCTTTTATCGTATCTACAAAACCTTTTTCATTTTCCATGTTACTCAGTCTTTCAGCGCGCACACACACACACACACACACACACACACACACACACACACAACGAATGTAACAAACTTAACTTACCTTTCGTTGAATGCTGCAGCCTCGGCATGCTGAAACTGCGAGTCCAACCTCCTTCGTCTGTTGTACCAGTTTCAGGGTCCCCGCTTGTGGTGTAAATTGGCAGCGCTGCCCTGTTGTACTGCTGCTCGTTGATACCGCTATGACTCCGTCTGCTGCTTCTATGTGCCCTCGTTGTTACTGTGACTGTTTAACAACTTACTCTTTCTTGAAAGTCTCTCTGGCGACGCGAAACGGGTTCCGTTCAAAATTTAGCGTGTACCGATTTACTAGATTTTTCATTATCGTTCGCTATACGGTCTTTCACAAAATTTCTCTTAACCACGGTTTCAATGTACTACAGCTTTTTAACTGTTTTTCCGGCCGATGCATCATGTGCGGCGACGTGGTTCCTTTTCGTCCTTTTACCTACACCTAACAGTGAACTCGTCGCAGCAGCCTACCGGTAGGAATTGTTGTTGTTGTGGTCTTCAGTCCTGATACTGGTTTGATGCAGCTCTCCATCTACTCTATCCTGTTCAAGCTTCTTCATCTCCCAGTACTTACTGCAACCAAATCCTTCTGAATCTGCTTAACGGATTCATCTCTTGGTCTCCCTATACTATTTTTACCATCCACGCTGCCCTCCAGTGCTAAATTTGTGATCCCTTGATGCCTCAGAACATGACCTACCAACCGGTCCCTTCTTCTTGTCAAGTTGTGCCACAAACTCCTCTCCTCCCCTATTCTATTCAATACCTCCTCATTAGTTACGTGATCTACCCATATAATCTTCAGCATTCTTCTGTAGCACCACATTTCGAAAGCTTCTATTCTCTTCCTGTCCAAACTATTTATCGTCCATGTTTCACTTCCATACATGGCTACACCCCATACAACTACTTTCAGAAACGACTTCCTGACACCTAAATCTATACTCGATATTAACAAATTCCTCTTCTTCAGAAACGCTTTCCTAGCCATTGCCAGTCTACACTTTATATCCTCTGTACTTTGACCATCATCAGTTATTTTTCTCCCCAAATAGCAAAACTCCTTTACTACTTTAAGTGTCTCATTTCCTAATCTAATTCCCGCAGCATCACCCGACTTAATTCGACTACATTCCATGATCCTCGTTTTTCTTTTGTTGGTGTTCATCTTATATCCCCCTTTAAAGACACTGTCCATTCCGTTCAACTGCTCTTCCAAGTCCTTTGCTGTCTCTGACACAATTACAATGTCGTCGGCGAACCTCAAAGTTTTTATTTGTTCTCCATGGATTTTAATACCTACTTCGAATTTTTCTTTTGTTTCCTTTACTGCATGCTCAATATACAGATTGAATAACATCAGGGAGAGGCTACAACCCTGTCTCACTCCCTTCCCCACCACTTCTTCCCTTTCATGCCCCTCGACTCTTATAACTGCCATCTGGTTTCTGTACAAATTGTAAATAGCCTTTCGCTCCCTGTATTTTACCCCTGCCACCTTTAGAATTTGAAAGAGAGTATTCCAGTCAACATTGTCAAAAGCATTCCCTAAGTCTACAAATGCTAGAAACGGAGGTTTGCCTTTCCTTAATCTTTCTTCTAAGATAAGGCGTAAGGTCAGTATTACCGGTAGGAAAGCCGAGCAGAAACCTACTGCACTGCGACGCACACCAGGCTGCATACAACGTAACTATTCTAAGAATCGGGAGAAGGTCTTAATTTTGAATGAGAGGTGGAAATACTGGAAAAACTTCGGTATACAGGGTGTCCCTCTCAAACCTCCCTGATTTCAAGGAGAGAAGAACCACAGTAGATACGACAGTGAAAAATGCACCACATTGTAGAGCATCTCAACAAATTTACATTCCCACGTCAGAAGTGCCAAGTATCGTCACCAGAGTGCAGCATGGTCGCATGAAGTGAAAATGGCGACACCACAGCAGTGCGCGCGAGGAGTAGTGTGGTTTGAAGAAACAAAATCGCCGATTACTGTGCAAAGAAATTATCGTCGTGTGCATAAATGTGATCCACCTGGTGTGAAAACAATTAAGAAATGGTATAGGAAGTTTTTGGCAACAGGAAGTGTTCTGAAACATTCTCGCGGTGCATATTATGGAGTTTCAGAAGAGACAAACGATTCTCAAAACCCCACGTAAGTCAAATCGTTAAGCGTCTAGGCAACTTGATGTACCTCGATCAACATTGCATCGTGTAGTTCACCAGCATCTTCGTTTGCGTGCTTACAGAATGCAACTTCTTCAACATCGGACACCGAATGACAAACCACACCGAGCACAATTTGCTGTGGATATGCTGCAGCGTATTGATATGGATGCCAGCTTCCGCTAAAGATGTTTATTCTCAGATGAAGCAACGTTTCATCTATCAGGAAAGATTAATAGGCATAATGTTCGGATCTGGGTTCCCAAAATCCGCACGTTGTCACTGAACACGTTCGTGATAGCCCTAAAATTAGGCGGGGGTGCGGGCTAATGCACGGCAGGATTGTTGGACCGGTCCTCTTTGTGGAACAAACAGTGTATCTGGACATGTTGGAGCAGACTGTGTACCATCAGTGACATGACTTGCAACCCAACATCATTTTTCAACAAGATAAAGCTCTCCACATTGGTCAACGGCTGCTCGCAAGTTCCTGGATAGGAAATTTCGCAATACTTGGACCGGACTTGGAGGACCAACTGTCTGGCCACCACGTTCACCCGACATTACGCCTCTTGATTTCTTCGTGTGGGGATTCGTGAAGGACCGCTTGTATGTGACCGAAGAGGACGATATTCCTGTGTTGCCACTTCATATCACTAATTGGATTGCAACAATAACAGAGTAATAACCGAGGAAATTTTACAAAGAACTTGGCAACAAAATGAATATAGACTCGATACACTTCGTGCTACAAATGGTTCATGTGTAGAGGTGTATTGATGATAAATAAATAAATTCTTTGAGATGCTCTACAATGTTATGCATTTTTCATTGTCGCATCTAATGTGTTTTATTTTTTCCTGGGTCTTTTAAATCAGGGACGTTTGAATGGGACACCCTCTATTCTGAAGTCGAGAATTACAAGTTCACTGTCAAGCCCGTACTAATCCTAACACAGACATGCACAAACCCTTTCATTCACGTTAGCAAGTTTATGCTAACGTATTTCCCGAAATCTGAACAGCTACTAAACACTGGTTGTCCTTAAATGAAAATGCTCGCCACAATATTAAGTCCAATGTACCAAAGATTTGGTCACCGATCGGCAACACATGCCATGCAGAATTACTGTCTTTCTCGTACATCACAATTACTATTTATTTTATTTATTTACACGTCAAGTTCCATAGGACCAAACTGAGAAGCAAATCTCCAAGGTCATGGAAAGTGTCAGTACATGAAATTACAACACAAAAGTAATAACCGATAAAAAAAACGTTTATGAACCTGAAAAAAGTCAATCCATAAGTTTAAGCAAACGCAATCAACAATACAACAAGAATCAGCTTAATTTTACAAGGAACTCCTCGACAGAGTAAAAGGAGTGACCCATGAGGAAACTCTTCAGTTTCGATTTGAAAGCACTTGGATTACTTCTACACTATGTGATGAAAAGCATCCGGACACCTGGCTGAAAATGGCTCATAAATTCGTGGTGCCCTCCATCGGTAATGATGGAATTCAATATGGTGTTAGCTGACCCTTCCCCTTGATGACAGCTCCCACTTCGCAAGAATACGTTCAGTCAGCTGCTGGAAGGTTTCTTGGGGAATGGCAGCCCATTCTTCACGGAGTCTGCACTGAGAAAGGTATCGATGTCGGTCGGTGAGTCCTCGTACGAAGTCGGCGTTCCAAAACATCTCAAAAGTTTTCTATAGGATTCAGGTCAGGACAGTCCATTACAGGGATGTTATTGTCGTGTAACCAATCCGCCACAGGCCGTGCATTATGAACAGGTGTTCGATCGTGTTGAAAGATGCACTCGCCATCCCCGAATTGCTCTTCAACAGTGGGAAGCAAGAAGGTGCTTAAAACATCAGCGTAGGCCAGTGCTGTGATAGTGTCACGCAAAATAACAAGGGGCGCAAGCCCCCTCCTTGATAAACACAACCACACCATAACACCACCGCCTCGGAATTTTACTGTTTTCAATACGCTCGCTGGCAGATGACGTACACCGGGCATTCGCCATACCCACACCCTGCCACTGGATCGCCACATTGTGTACCGTGATTCGTCACTCCACATAACGTGTTTCCACTATGCAATCGTCCAATACTTACTCTCCTTACACCACGCGAGGCGTCGTTTAGCATTTACCGGCGTGATGTGTGGCTACTGAGCAGCCCCTCGACCATGAAATCCAAGTTTTCTCATCTCCTGCCTAACTGGCATAGTACTTGCAGTGGATCCTGATGCAGTTTGGAATTTCTGCGTGATGGTCTGGGTAGATGTCTGCCTATTAGACATTACGACTCTCTTCAACTGCCGGTGGTCTCTGTCAGTCAAGAGACGAGGTCGACCTGTACGATTTTGAGCTGTACGTGTCCCTTCACGTTTCTACTTCACTATCACATCGGAAACAGTGGACCTACGGATATTTAGGAGTGTGGAAATCTCGTGTACAGACGTATGTCACAAGAGACAACCAACCACCTGACCAGTCCGTGAGTTCTGCGGAGCGTCCCATTCTGCTCTCTCACGATATCAAATGACTACTTAGGTCGCTGATATGGAATACCTGGCAGCACAATGCACCTAATATGAAAAACATGTGTTTTCGCGGGTGTCCGGACAGTTTTGATCACATAGTGTAAGAGTACTGAATTCAAGTGGTAGCTTATTGGAAATGGATGCAGCGGTATACTGCACACTTTTCTGCACAAGAGTTAAGGAAGTTCGATCCAAATGAAGGTTTGATTTCTGCGGAGTATTAACTGAGTGAAAGCTGCTTATTCTTGGGAGTAAGCTAATATTCTTAACAAGAAATGACTGTAAGGAATATATGTATTGAGAGGCCATTGTCAACATACACAGACTCATGAACAGGGGCCGACAAGAGGTTCGTGAACTTACACCACTTACTGTCCGAACCGCCCGTTTCTGTTCCAAAACTATCCTTCTATAATCGTAAGAGTTATCCCAAAATATAATACCATACGACATATGCGAATTAAAATAAGCAAAGTAGACTAATTTTCGTGGCGAACGATCACTCACGTCAGATACAGTTCGAATAGTAAAAATGGCAGCATAAAGTCTTTGGACAAGATCCTGAACGTTTCCACGACAGTTAACTATCTATCTGAACACCTAGAAATCTGAACTGTTCAGTTTCACTAAACATATGCCCATTCTGCGAAATTAAAACGTCAGGTTTTGTTAAATTATGTGTTAGAGACTGTAAAAACTGATCTTACTGTGATTTAGCGGTAGTTTATTTTCTACAAGTCATGAACTTATGTCATGGACTGCACTATTTGAAACCGAGCCAGTATTGCACACAACATTCTTTACTACCAAGCTAGTGTTATCAGCAAACAGAAATATTTTAGAGTTACCCATAATACTAGAGGGCATGTCATTTATATAAATAAGGAACGTTAGAGGCCCCAACACCGATCCCTGGGGCACCCCCCCATTTGACCGTACCCCACTCAGGCCCCACATCACAGCCATTCTCAGCACTGTGGATACTGACCCTTTGCTACCTGTTGCTAAAGTAAGAGGTGAACCAACTGTGAGCTACTACCCGTATTCTGTAATGCTCCAACTTCTGGAGCAATATTTGGTGATCAACACAATCAAACGCATTAGTTTAATCAAAATATATGCCTAGCGTTCGAAACCCTTTGTTTAACCCACCCAGTACCTCACAGAGAAAAGAGAATAAAGTATTTTCAGTTGTTAAAAGACTTCTAAAACAGAACTGTACATATGAAAGCAAATCGTGTGATATAAAATGATCAATTATCCTTACATACACTGCCTTTTCAATAACTTTAGCGAACACTGATGGCATAGAAATAGGTCTAAAATTGTCTACATTGTTCCTTTCTGCCTTTTTATAAATCGGCTTTACTACTGAGTACTTTAATCGTTCAGAAACCTACAATTCCTAAAGAAAAAATTATGAATGTGACTAAATACAGGGCTAACATGTGCAGTGCAGTACTTTAATATTCTGCTAGGTGCTCCATCATAACCATGAGAGTCTTTAGTCTTAAGTGATTTAATTATTGACTGAATCTCTCCCTTGTCTGTATCATAGAGAAGTATTTCAGACATCAGTCTTAAAAAGGCATTTGCCAAGAAATTTATATTGTAAGATGGCAAGAACTATGCCCCTTACATGAAGTCATTAAAGATCACCAAACTCACGTTGAGCGAACAGTAGGGCTGAACAAATATGACTGGCAAGGCACAATGCATCTTGTAGATGGTATAGTATGGACGTATTGGATTAATTAATGTCAGGTGATGTAAAGTAATTCACACGACATGAAAACTTTGTTGAAACGCTTCGATTTACTGGAGGCTAATTTATCCCAGGGAAGTATTCAGAGTTGAACGTGGCCGGCTGGTGAGCAGCGAAGGGATGCGATAATAGGCAGCTTAGGGTGGCTCAAGCTCTGAGAAAGCGGTAACGGGGCGCGGCCTCCAGCTGCCTTAAGCTGAGTGACAGTGAGTGGGTGGTTGACCCCAAGCTGGTGTACTGGGAAGCAGACAGAGAACTTGTACACCTGTTGATAAATGTCTGTCATCCCGTTCTCAGTGAAACATGTGGGAAAGCCGTGCAAAGCTATGGTGGAGCGGTCAAGAGGCCAAAATATGCGTGTTCGTGACTATAGCAACTTCACGCTGAAATCACGGTCCACAGAGTCTGAAGAAAATCAGGTGAAGAGCGACAGAATGAAATAAGCCATCTTCCGATGGGAAGGTAGGACCAAGGAATTTGAAGTACTCTCCTGGGAGTCAGAATTCCAGAAAAATTGGTGTTTTGTGCAGACGCTAACCTTGATGGGTGGCCTGGGAGGAGCTAAATAGAGAATTTGAGAGGAAGGGAAATTTTGTGGGAATTTGTTCACTTCCCAGAGCAGGCATTAGTCGCCACTGGGAAGCGACGCATAATTAATGCGACTTGCGCTGCAATTAACGTAAGTGATTTTGCTGGAGGGGAAACCGAGGCGAAGAGTGGACTGGGAGAAGTCTCCGTAGGCGTCTTCCGTTCCCAGCTTGCCTAGAGTGCAGATGTGACGTTCTTGACTCAGCTTGCCTGAGAAAGAGTGAGCATCTCTGCAGCTTAGGACTTAGCAAATGGAACGATTGAGCTTGGAGATAGAAAGTTTTGTTTCAGCTATGTACTGAGCAAGATAGCTAGGAATGAGTAGACGAGCACAGCCTTGCAGCACAACGAGGCCGGCCGATGTCCTCACAATGACGCCGCCCCACCATGCTGAATTCGATGATATTGCTCCTGCTCCAGCTTGAATAAGGCGACATTAATTTCTTGGATCATGTTGGCAAAGTTTCCACAAGGATTTAATGGGCTGTGTATTGGGGAATTCTTCTCGCACTTCGCATTATGCCTGAGTCAGTCGATAGGAATTAATTTTGATTTATCGCCTTTTACTCCACGTAAACGCAATTTATTACCACTGCCTGATAGGAGAGTCATGTAATGGTTGGGAGTTAAAATAAATTTCTGGTAATCGACTGCATCTGTTTTCAATCAAGTAGTTGAAATCCCAAGTCATTTTCTTAATTAATTTTATGTTCAACATTTGCATCTGATGTTCAATAGCTGAATATGACATCAATGTGCACCCCTTTTTAATTAAAAGTGATCAATTCTGAATCAATTAATGTCAACACTGCCACCGTAGTTCAATCAGGAGTCACAGGGCCTTATTACTTTCTTTGCGTTATCTGATATTGTGGCAGTTTTGCACTCTCTGTTGATCTGTTAATCAATTAGCTGGGGTGAACACATGCCAATTAACCAGATAAGTGATGGGTGGGGTGTTACAATATCATTCCCTGTAGAAACTAAATTTTTATTTAATTCACTAGCAATGCTCAGAAAATGATTGTTAAATACTGCACATGTATCTGATTTATCAGTACTAGAACAGAAATGATTTTACTATGAACTGACTATATATCGTCGACCTTGTGCTGCTTTCTAGACACTTCCATTACAACTGACCATTTCATCATAATTTTATCCTATGAATTAGCTATTCTACTTGCATACCACATACTCTTTTCCTTCCTAAAACATTTTAAGCACCTTACAATATTGTTTGTAATGGGCTACTGCAGCTCGATTATGATTACTTCTAACATTCTGATATAATTCCTGCTTTGTTCTGCATGATATCCTTATCCCACTAGTCAGCCACGTGGGCTGCCTATTACTGCTATCAACGCATTTAAAACGTTGTAATGAAAAGCAACTTTCAAAGAGCACGAGAAATGTGTTAAGGAAAGCATTGTATTTATCATCTATGTTACCGGCACTACAACCACCATCCTGTCACTATTGTTCCCTGACAAGATTTAAAAAGCTCTCTATTGCTGTTCTACTAACTTTCCTAAATAGTCTGTAGTTATATGTGACATTTGTTTGGGTATAATAGCCATGAATCCCTTCACTGACAGAATGCCCCTCTAGTACTGATGAATGAATAAAAATAATGTCTATGGCAGTGCTAGTGTTCCCCTTCACCCTAGTTGTAAAAAACACAGTGTGAATCAGATAATATGAATTTAGGAAATCTACCAACACCCTTTTTCTTGCACCATCATATATAAAATTTATGTTGAAGTCACTACACATAACTAATTTCTGGTACACCCTGCAAATTGAATCAAGATCATTCTCTAGCTTGAGCAGAAATGCTCTGAAGTCAGAGTTAGGGGACCGATAAACAACAGCAATTAGAAGTTTAGTTTCACTTAATTTAACTGTCCCTGCACAACATTCAAATATCTGTTCAGTGCAGTGCCGTGATACGCCTATGGACTCAAATGGAAAACTGTTTTTTTTACACACATAGCCACTCCTCCACCCCACAAGGAACTCCTTGAAAAACGGGCAGTTAATCTGTATCCTGGTAAACGAAGCCTCTGTATTGTCAAATTATTTAAGTGGCCCTTCGACATAGCAATAATTTCAGAGTCAACATCAATAAGCAGTTCACTAACTTTATCTCTAATACCTCTTATATTTTGATGAAATATGCTAATTCCATCTCCACTTAGAAACATGACATCCTCTGAAGGCGAGCCCTTAGTTAAATGTACTTCCTTTAAGCAGGTATCCGTATCAGTTGACTTCCATCTCAAAAAGGTGCAGAACTAACACCAACTACAAAAGGCCTTTTTACACGAGTGATCCCACCAACACCCACTGCACTGTCACCTATAAGCTTTACCAGCCTCCCCTTCCCACACCTACTCAAATTATTTTCTAAAAAAACCACACCGGAATAAATATGACTTCACAGTAAAGCACTTTTCAGGCATGTAGCACAACAAACACTGGCAAACTATAACTTCTGTCATTGCTCACACTACATACGACCGTCTCATTGAAAGGCTGGGCTCCGACTACTTAGACTGCTGTAAGCATCCTCTATCTCCAAGAGAAAAGACGCGCGAAGAATACTCCGTTCTGACTGATCAGATTTCTTTAAGATCAATAGAAAACCATAACTCTCCCGCGTTAGTTCGCAGTTTTAATGACTGAACATTCAACAAATAACACACTTCGAACTGTAATTTTCCCCTGAAATATATATTTAACTTCCTGATATTTTGTTTACACTCTGCATTGTTAACTGTTTCATTTGCACTCGAATTAGCTTTCCTTTTACCGTAAACTAACTTAACATATTGTGATACAAAATTCCCCATCGTCTACATTCATACTACCCTAAAACTTTCACACACCTGAGCATTCATTAGTAGAACAATGATCTACTTATTTACTTTAGACCATATTTGCGCATCATTCACACTACTAAAGGCATATACAAACCGTACAAACAAAAATAAAGGAAGACACCTTCAAGAAATAAACAGAATAATTCACAAAAACATTCTCTTGTCCTGTTTCTTGAATATATCTGTCCGTAACTGTACTCTGGTGGATGAAAATTAGAACTAAGTACTCGACTGAACCAGCTTCAAACTATCTGTCACTGTGCACACATGAGTCATTCAGCCGATACACAGGCTCTAGACAGGAAAGGCGCCACGACTAACACCCCATCCCTCCCACACGTCTCTCCTCTCAATGAGCTACGGACCTTGCCGTTGGTGGGGAGACTTGCATACCTCAGCGATAAAGATTGCCGTACAGTAGGTACAACCACAATGGAGAGGCATCTGATGAGAGGCCAGGCAAGTGTGTGGTTCCTGGTTCAGTAGCTGCAGGCGTAATAGTCTGGATGCTTGAGCGATCTGGGCTTGTAAAATCAACCAAAACGACCTAGCTGCGCTGGTAATGCGAAAGGCTGAGAGCAAGGGGAAACTACAGCCGTAATTTTCCCGAGGGCATACAGCTATACTCTATGGTTAAATGATGATGGCATCCTCTTGGGTAAAATATTCTGGAGGTAAAATAGTCCCCCATTCGGATATCCAGGTTGGGACTACTCAGGAGGATGTCGTCATCAGGAAGAACAAGACTGGCGTTCTACGGATCAGACGTGGAATGTCAGATCCCTTAATCGAGCAGGTAGGCTAGAAAACTTGGAGAGTGAAATGGGTAGGTTAAAATTAGGTATAGTGGGCATTAGGGAAGTTCGGTGACAGGGGGAACAAGACTTCTGGTCAGGTAAATACAGGGTTCTAAATAGAAAATCAGATATGGTTAATGCAAGAGCAAGTTTAATACTGAATAAAAGAATAGGAACGTGGATAAGCTACTACGAAAAGCATAGTGAGAGCGTTATTGTAGTCTAGATAGACAGGAAACCCACGCCTACCACAGTAGTAGACGTTTATACGCCAACTAGCACCGCAGATGATAAGGAGATTGAATAAACGCATCGTGCGACAAAAGAAATTATTCACATAGTTAAGGGAGACGAAAATTTAATAGTCATGGGGGACTGGAATTCGGTAGTAGGAAAAGAAAGAGAACGAAAAGTAGTAGATGAATATGTATGGTGGCTAAGGAATGAAAGAGGAAGCCGCTGGTAGAATTTTGCGCAGAACATAATCCTAGCTAACACTTGTTTTAAGAATCATGAAAGAAGGCTTTATATGTGGAAGAGGCCTGGACACACCGGAAGTTTTCAGATAGCGTATATAATGGCAAGACAGAAATTTAAGAACCAAGTTTTAAATTGTAAGAAATTTCTAGAGGCAGATGTGGACTCTGACCACAATTTATTGATTATGAACTGTAGATTAAAACTGAAGAAACTGCAAAGAAATTGAAATTTAAGGAGATGGGACCTGGATAAACTGAAAGACGCTTTGGTTGTACAGAGTTTCAGAGAGAGGATTAGCGAAAGGTTGACAATAATAGGAGAAAGAAATACAGTAGAAGAAAAATGGGAAGCATTGATAGATGAAATAATGAAGGCAGCAGAGGATGAATAAAGTAAACAAACGGGGGCTAGAAGAATCCTTGGGTAACAGAAGAGAAATTGAATTCAATTCATGAGAGGAGAAAATACAGAAATGCAGTAAATGAAGCAGGAGAAATGGAATACAAGCGTCTCAAAAACGAGATCGAAAGAAAGTGCAAAATGGCTAAGAAGAAATGGCTATGGGGCAAATGTAAGTATTTAGAACCTTATTTACTAGGGGTAAGACAGATTCCGCCTAGAGGAAGATTGAAGAGACATTTGGAGAAAAGAGAATCAAATGCATGAACATCAAGAGGTCAGATGAAAAACCAGTCCTAAGCGAAGAAGGGAAAGCAGAAAGGTGTAAGGAGTATACAGAGGTCTGTACAACGGAATGTACTTGAAGGCAATATTACGGAAATGTAAAAGGGCGTAGATGAAGGTGAAATGGGAGATACGATACTGCCTGATGAATTTGAAAGGGCATTGGAAGACCTAAGTCAAAACAAGGCCCCGGGAGTAGACAACATTTCGTTAGAACTACTGATAGCGAGTCGTGACAAAACTCTCATTCGGTGAGCAAGATGTATAAGATAGGCGAAATACCCTCAGACTTCAAGAAAAATGTAATAATTCCAATTCCAAAGAAAGCAGGTGTTGACAGGTGTGAAAATTACAAAACTACCTGCTTAATAAGTCACGGTTGCAAAACACTAACACGAATTCTTTACAGACGATTGGAGAAACTGGTAGAAGCCGACCTGCGGGAAAATCAGTTTGGATTCCGTAGAAATGCTGGAACACGCCAGGCAATACTGATCCTACGACTTATCTTAACAGAGAGGTTAAGGAAAAGAAAACCTACATTTATAGCATTTGTAGACTTAGAGAAAAATTTTGAGACTGTTGACTGGAATTCTCTTCTTTCAAATTTTGAAGGTGGCAAGGGTAAAATACATGGAGCGAAAGGCTATTTAGAATTTGTACAGAAACCAGATGGCAGTTATAAACGTCGAGGGGCAGTGGTTTAGAGGGGATGAGACAGGGTTGTAGCTTATCCCCGACGTTATTCAAGAAATGAGACACTTAAAGTAGTACGAGGGCAGTTAAATAAGTAATGCAACACATTTTTTTTTCTCGGCCAATTTTGGTTGAAAAAACCGGAAATTTCTTGTGGAATATTTTCAAACATTCCCGCTTCGTCTCGTATAGTTTCATTGACTTCCGACAGGTGGCAGCGCTGTACGGAGCTGTTAAAATGGCGTCTCTAACGGATGTGCGTTGCAAACAACGGGCAGTGATCGAGTTTCTTTTGGCGGAAAACCAGGGCATCTCAGATATTCATAGGCGCTTGCAGAATTTCTACGGTGATCTGGTAGTGGACAAAAGCACGGTGAGTCGTTGGGCAAAGCGTGTGTCATCATCGCCGCAAGGCCCGCGTGCGGGCCGGCCGTGCACAGCTGTGACTCCTGCAATGGCGGAGCGTGCGAACACACTCGTTCGAGATGATCGACGGATCACCATCAAACAACTCAGTGCTCAACTTGACATCTCTGTTGGTAGTGCTGTCACAATTGTTCACCAGTTGGGATATTCAAAGGTTTGTTCCTGCTGGGTCCCTCGTTGTCTAACCGAACACCATAAAGAGCAAAGGAGAACCATCTGTGCGGAATTGCTTGCTCGTCATGTGGCTGAGGGTGACAATTTCTTGTCAAAGATTGTTACAGGCGATGAAACATGGGTTCATCACTTCGAACCTGAAACAAAACGGCAATCAATGGAGTGGCGCCACACCCACTCCCCTACCAAGTAAAAGTTTAAAGCCATACCCCCAGCCGGTAAAGTCATGGTTACAGTCTTCTGGGACGCTGAAGGGGTTATTCTGTTCGATGTCCATCCCCATGGTCAAACGATCAACTCTGAAGTGTATTGTGCTACTCTTCAGAAATTGAAGAAACGACTTCAGCGTGTTCGTAGGCACAAAAATCTGAACGAACTTCTCCTTCTTCATGACAACGCAAGACCTCACACAAGTCTTCGCACCCGAGAGGAGCTCACAAAACTTCAGTGGACTGTTCTTCCTCATGCACCCTACAGCCCCGATCTCGCACCGTCGGATTTCCATATGTTTGGCCCAATGAAGGACGCAATCCGTGGGAGGCACTACGCGGATGATGAAGAAGTTATTGATGCAGTACGACGTTGGCTCCGACATCGACCAGTGGAATGGTACCGTGCAGGCATACAGGCCCTCATTTCAAGGTGGCGTAAGGCCGTAGCATTGAATGGAGATTACGATGAAAAATAGTGTTGTGTAGCTAAAAGATTGGGGAATAACCTGGTGTATTTCAATGCTGAATAAAACAACCCCTGTTTCAGAAAAAAAATGTGTTGCATTACTTATTGAACTGCCCTCGTAGATGAGGTTTGCTATTTGGGGAGCAAAATAACTGATCGTAGTCGAAGTGGACAGGACATAAAATGTGGACTGGCTGTAGCAAAGAATGTGTTTCTGAAGAAAAGAAATTTGTTAACATCGAGTATAGATTTAATTGTCAGGAAGCCTTTTCTGAAAGTATTTGTATGGAGTGTAGCCGCGTATGGAATTGAAACATGGACGATAAGGAGAGAACAGAAGCTTTTGAAATGTTTTTGTGTTAGGTTTTGTTTTCTTATAGGGCGCAGAAAACAACTGGGGTCATACGCGCCCAAGTCAAAACTATAGAACACAAAGATAGAGAAGAGTTAATAAACGACTATACGATAGTCCCAGTTGACATAAGAAGAGGCAGCTAAAAACAGGGACGTGGAGAAAGGGCTAAAAAAGACACCATACTGAATCGGAGGTCCAAAAACTAAAAATTAAATGGCCTATGTCAAATTGCTTTGGCAGATAAAAAGTAAAACGTGGTCGACAGCCCGCGCGTCATTCGCTAAAAAGGCCAATAACTCAGACGGCAAACACAAGCTGGAACGTAACCGGTTAAAAAATGGTCATTAAACCAGGAAGTGGAGGACAGTTAAAAGTACAAAGTGGTGGCGTAGGGCCACTTATTAAATGACGATGGCAAAAAAGGGAGTGCCCATTACGCAGCCTAGTTAAAATGACATCCAACCGGCGGGAAAGCCGAGAGGAGGTCGTCCAAGCCTCTGGGAGAGGCTTAATAAGCTGGAGCTTATTGGCGTGAATGGAGAAACCTTAACGATGCCAAAGGGACACCACCTCCTGACAGACGGAACACAGAGGTCATTGGAGGGAATGTAGGAAATAGCGGGCTGAGGTACGAGGACTGCAGCCATGACAGCAGCGCCAGCAACCTCGTTTCCTGGGAGACCGACATCACCAGCAACCCTCATTAACATCACATTGGTTCCATCAACAGTGAGCAGACAGTTTTCCTGTACCCGCTGCACTAGAAGATGGGCGGTGTGCAGCGCACATAGGCTTTGAAGGGCGCTGAGTGAGTCTGAGCAGAGGACACAATTGGAAAGTCTGTCTCGCCGGATGTACTCCGTGGCCTGATACAGGGCAAGAAGCTCGGCTGTAAATACTGAGCAGTGTACCATAAGCCGATATCGAAAGACACAGGTGCCAATGATGAAGGCAAACCCTACCCCACCGTCAGTCTGAGAGCCATCAGTGTGTACAATGCTATTATCGCGAAGTTCCAAGCGGAGGTCCTGAAACTGAGGGCGATAACGTGAGGCTGGAGTAGTGTCTGTAGGAAGTGAATGGAGGCCAAGGTTAACATGGGCCGCTTCACGAAGCCAATATTTGTCCATTATCGAGAAACCCCAGAAACTCTTTTGGATATCAAAACCCAGTCGCGGATTCCGAGATGGCTGTGCACTGCAAATGAGTGTAATTTTTAGATGTATTCCTAATATCTCGATCTCGAATAGTCTTGAAAATTTTCGATATATCTTTATCCGTTTCCGAGGTACAGAGGTTCAAAGCTACTCTATTTGTACACGTAAAATAAAGTGTGTGGGGAAAAGGTAATTTATAAAGTGGCGTAGCACGGAGAGCTGTGCTGTAAAGTGAAGCACATGCATATTTTTTTGCTAGTAAATTCCGGCCTGATGTGTAAAATTAGATTTGGGTTATTTCATTTTCATATAAATGAACTATCTAAATTATGCTGACCACCAAATTTCTTCCCATATAAGTTACATGTCCTGCTGCAGCAGGGAAAAGAAGGAAACCAGAGGAAAAATGCTCCTTTCGGAGCACAAAAATTGCGAACATGTTCCTCTTTATTTAAAAGACGCTGACTCATTCTACCTTCCTCAACACCTTTAACACGTTTCGCAAAAGTCGTGGCATGCGAATATAGTCGCATTTCTTTATTCTGAGAGAGAAGAAGACTGTCAGTGTCAAAGAGACAGAAAATAATAAATACTGGAAGATAATAGACAGTGATTGTGTTATAAAAAGAACGCAGGAGAAATGACAGTGTGAGAGAAAGAGTAGGACTCAGTGGCAATGGAATACAGTTGACAGTGACAGGTGCTAGGAGAAAAGTGAAGCAGACAGTGTCAGGGGGGAGGGGAGAATAAAGAGAAAGATGAAGTGGAAGAGGATGAGAGCCAGTGATCATGAGAGACAGGGTATATGACAGTTACAACCAGGAAAAGAGAGATAGCGACTGTGAGAAGAGACAGCAGCAGTAAGGAGGAAGGAAGGAAGGAAGGAAGGACGGAGACATTAGAAATATGCGAGAGCAAGCTGGAGACAGTGACAGTGAGAGGAGACTATGGCAACAGGACAGAACGAAAAGAACTGTGGCTGTGACACAGGAGACAAAGACAGAGGGACACAGAAAAGTAATGCCTATGAGTTGGAAGGATTTTCTCAGTAGGGTAGGTGGAGGGCCCTGTTAATGAAAGACGACTCATATTTTTCATTTATTCTTAAAATTTCTATAAAGAATGATAAACCATTTTATTCGACAATGATGTCGGAGGTTCCACCAAGCGGAGATGTAATCTAGTTACTTACAAGGGAACCTCTCCATCGCATCCCCCTCAGATTTAGTTATAAGTTGGAACAGTGGATAGGCCTTGAAAAACTGAACACGGATCAATCGAGAAAACAGGAAGAAGTTGTGTGGAACTATGAAAAAAATAAGCAAAATATACAAACTGAGTAGTCCATGCACAAGATAGGCAACATCAAGGATCGTGTGAGCTCAGGAGCGCCGTGGTTCCGTGGTTAGCGTGAGCAGCTGCGGAAGGAGAGGTCCTTCGTTCAAGTCCTCCCCCGAGTGAAAAATTTACTTTCTTTATTTTCGCAAAGTTATGATATGTCCGTTCGTTCATTGACGTCTCTGTTCACTGTAATAAGTTTAGTGTCTGTTTTACGACCGCACCGCAAATCCGTGCGATTCGTAGACGAAAGGACGTGCCTCTCCAATGGGAACCGAAACATTTGATCGCAAGGTCATAGGTCAACCGATTCCTCCACAGGAAAACACGTCTGATGTTTTCTATACGATACTGGTGACGGCATGTGCGTCACATGACAGTAATATGTTGTCGACCCACCTAACTTGTACACTTGGCGAATGGGTAAAAAGATTCTTCTACCTTGCCCGATTTAGGTCTTCTTGTGAATGTGATTATCACTCCCAAAAAAGTGATCGCATCGGACGGACAGATAACAGTTGTCTCAAAACAAAAAATTAAAATTTTCACTCGAGGGAAGACTTGAACCAGAGACCTCTCGGTCAGCAGCTGCACACGCTAACCACAGGACCACGGCACTGCTGCCTGCACATTACCCTTGAAGTTACATATCTTCCACACGGACTACTCAGTTTGCATATTTTGCTAATTTTTTTCATAGTTCCACACAACTTCTTCCTGTTGTCTCGATTGATCTGTGTTCAGTTTTTCAAGGCCTATCCACTCTGCCAACTTATAACTAAATCTGAGGGAGGTGCGATGGGGAGGTTCCCTTGTTAGGAATGCTGTATTTTTGCAAACCACTAAGAAGCCATCATGCTCCAATCTATTTCAGCCTCCAAGATCATTTTATATTCTTTTTCTTTCAGTATGGCTTTGAGCTGAGTACGTTATCAGGAGCAAATTTTTTGGGACACCTTGATTATTACCGACAGGGCTTTTGGACTATAGACATCTCTCTTCGATAGAGAAGCTTCAACAATTTTTGGTCTCGAAATTGCAAAAGACCTGGAAGTAGTCGTCCTTGTTGTTGTCGTTGTGGTCTTCAGTTCAAAAACTGGTTTGATGCAACTCTGCAAGCTACTCTGTCCTGTGCAACCCTCTTCATCTCCGAGTAACTACTGCAAACTACATCCTTCTGAATCTGTTTATTGTATTCTTTCTTGGTCTCCCTCTACGATTTTTACTCTTCATGCTTCCCTCCCGTACTAAATCGGTGAGCCCTTGATGCCTCAGAACATGTCCTACCAACCGATCCCTTCTTCTAGTCACATTGTGCCACAAATTCATCTTCTCTGCAATTCTACTGAGTACCTCCTCGTTAGTTACATGATCTATCCATCTAATCTTCAACATTCTTCTGTAGAACCACATTTCAAAATCACCCCCCCCTCCCCGAGCCTCGCCAGTCTTTAGTCTTTGGCGGATTCGTGCTTGGCTACCACGGGGCCTCAGCCTTTGCAGCATTTTTTCCCTTCCATGATGCCTGTGTACCCTCTTGCCATTCCTTTTCCCCTCTCTTGGGGAACAAGTCTGGGGTGTTATTGCGATTGTTCTGCATTGTCTGTCACTGAGGTAAGAACAGTCTCACCTTTGTGTGTCGCTCCCTTTCCCCTTCCTTGTTTCCCTTCTCCTCTCGTTCCCCCGCTTCGGTGTTTCAGGTTCCTCTTTTTCTTCTTCTTCCTTGTGCGCTCCTGAAGGCTGGCCCACGCGTCTGACGCATAACAGGTGACTGGGTAACATGTAATTCCAAGCCCAAGGACGACAGGTAGGGTTCGCACGTATCCCCTGGTACACGCCACGCCCAGGGAGGGGTCATTGCCTGAGCTGAAACCTCCCTCTGTCAGGTGATCGGCACGTGTGACCTGAGGTGTGAATAACCACCTAACACGGGTGCGTGCCATTGTGAAGGGAGCCCCCACTTGGAAGGAGCACGCTATCGGAGACGCTGGCAGTCATAGGGGATTTTCTCGCAATGAGTCAATGATATTCCCAATCAACGTCTACGAAACGTAAATGTAAACAGGCTAATGATTCAAATACCCTTCGCGCTGCAACACGGTTCCTCGTGGTCTCATGTATTGAAGACGGTCACCATGGTAAATCCGTTTATTATTCAGAAAGGTGTTGATGCAAATGCGAGCCCTGTGAAATCCTGCTCTCGTTTACAGAATGGCACTTTGCTTTGGAGACTACTTCTGATTGTAATGCACAGCAAGTGCTTGCTGCCTCTCTTCCCCACGGCTACCCTGTTGGTGTCGAGGCCCACAGAACTTGCAGTTCTTCCTGTGGTTTAATTTACACCAGGCTGCTCCACAGCCTAACCGAAATCCAATCTTACCTCTCTGATCAGGATGTCATTGCCGTCCATCGTGTAATGAAAAAGGTAGATTCCTCCTCAGTGCCCACCCACACTGTTTATCTCATCTTTGATAGAGCAGTGCTTCCGTCCAAGATTAAAATAGGCTGTCAAATTATCACGGTCCGGCAATACATTCTGTACCCAATGCGCTCCTACCAGTGTCATCGTTTCAACCACACTAGAACGTCTTGTCGATATCCAGCCAAATGTGTAACCTGCGGTGGGGATGCACAAAGAGCGATTGTCTACCTCCATCTCCCCGTTGTATCAACTGCAATGGCGGCCATTGATGAGCGTGCTGTCCAAGAGATCTAGGTAAAGGAAAACGTGTCTTACCCAGTCGCTCGCAAGTTACTAGCTAGTCGCGTTCTCCCGTCTGACACCTATAGTTCTGTTCTTATTACCCCTGGTTCCATGAAGGACATGGCCACACAAACATGCGACTTCCAATTCAGGTCTGTGATTGTGAAATTGCCAAGCATCAAGGTAGCATTGCCATCGCCCTCCAGCTGTGTATCAAGCTGTCAAACTCTCACCTCAAGGGGCGAAGCCACCACCTACACAACTGATAGGCCAGAAACGACAGAAGCAGTACTCTGGTGAAGACTTCCTCCATCCCTCCAGCAAAACAACACGGGATTTCTCCTCTAACTGGAAAGGATTCAAGAAGTCCAACAAAGGCAAACGGTATTCTCCCTCGCCAACTCGACGATCCTCTTCAATGGTGTCGCCCAATGATACCTTAGCCTGGCCAGCCTCTGAGCCGCCAGTGTGTACCACAAACAATTTTACAGCATTGGACTCCACAGGCCGAGGTGACACTCCTACATCTCTTCCTCATCATGACTCTCCTACAATGGAACGTTTGCGGCCTTTGGTCCCGCAAAGAGGATTTATGGCTGCTTTTAGGATACAGCGTCCCGTTGTACTCTGCCTTCAGGAAACGAAATTGCACCATCATGACTGCTTTGAGCTTTCACATTTCATACCGATTCCTTTTGACCTTGCCCCTGAGGTCGGCATTCCATCTCATGGGGGCATTATGCTGCTCATACTGGATGACGGATCTCGCTTATTACCCATCTTCAAGCTGTTGCAGTTCACGTTTTCCTTCCAGACCTGACTTTTCCTCTCTACACCATTTATGTCCCTCTGTCATTCGATGTCACCAGGACAGACTCCCTTCAGCTTATTGGACAGCTACCTCCACCATTTTTGTTACTCTGTGACTTTAATGCACATTATCCCCTTTGGGATTTTCCCAGGACCTATTAGTGAGGTGCCCTCTTGGTTGACCTTCTTAACCAAGTTCACCTCTTCTGCCTTAACCCTGGAGCACCCACTTTCCTTTCTGACTCCTCGCACACCTATTCCAATTTGGACCTGTCCTTCTGCACTGCCCAGCTTGCCCATCGTGTTGAGTGGTCCGTTCTTTCTGACATCTACTCGCACGACCATTTCCTGTGAGTTCTATGCCATGTGCACGCCCAAATGGCAGCTTACTAAGGCATATTGGCAGCTGTACTCCTCCGTAGCGACCTTCGAAGAAAAGGATTTCCCCACTTGTGTTGGCGAGGTGGAACATCTCACAAACGTTATCCTTACTGCTGCAGAACGCTCCATTCCTCGAACTTCCTCTTTACCACGTCATGTCCCAGTCCTTTGGTGGACTGAAGCATATCGCTACGCAATTCGCACACGGAGATGTGCTCTTTCCGTTTTTAACCTTCATCCTGCGATGCAAAATGCATTCATTATAAAAGATGCGTGAAAAGTGTCGTTGCGCTCTTTGGGATATCAAAAGAGCTAGCTGAATTTCATTCGCTAGTTCTTTTAACAGTTCCACCCCTTCCTCTGTCGTGTGGGCCAACCTCCGACGGCTCTCTGGTACCAAGATCCAGCTCCCAATTTCCGGCTTGACAGTAGCAGAAGATGTCAACTTGTTGCCTACTGCTATTTCAAAGACCTTGGGACGTCATTTTGCGGAAGTTTCGAGCTCTTTCCACTATCACCCTGCCTTCCTCCATCGGAAACGAGCGGAGGAGGCTCGGGCGATACCTTCTCCGAATCGTGAGTGCTACAATGTCGCCTTTACTATGAGGGAGCTAGATCATGCTCTCAGTTCATCCCAATCCTCCGCCAGAGGGCCAGACTCCCTTCAGCTTATTGTTGCAGCATCTTCCTCTTGTGGCAAGCACTTTCTGCTTAACACGTACAACCGCATCTATGCAGAGGACAGATCTCCCGGCTGCTGGTGCAAAGCCACCGTCACACCCTTACCTAAGTCCGGTAGGGTCAAAAATCTTCCCTTACTGGCTGCGTTTGCCAATTGATGGAACGTATGGTTCATTCCCAACTGGTAAGGTGAATCGAGTCTAGCAATTTACTGACGAATGCACAGTGTGGACTTCGAGCGGGGCGTTCTGCGTTGACCATCTCATTAGTTTGTCCACACATGTCATGAATGGTTTTCTGCGGAAATCCCAGACAGTGGCCGTGGCCGTGGTTTTCGATCTGGAGAAGGCCCCTGCTGAAGGACTGGTATCCTCCGTACTCTTTACACAGTGATGTCTTGATCGTCTTTACTTTTGGAGCGTCGACAATGGCTTTCGTTTTTCCAGTTACAAAACCGTCTGTGAGAATTTTTGGCGGCGAAATTGGTTTCTACCGCCGTCTTTACATCTTGGGCCTGTTGTCGTTCCCTTAGCTGAAACTACGAAATTCCCGGGGCTCATTCTCGATAGGAAACTCTCTTGGTCCTCCCATGTGTCTTACATGGCAACCCACTGTACGCAGTTGCTCAATGTCCTATGTGTCCTCAATGTTATTTACTGGGGTGACGATCGAACCACCCTTCTCGGTTTGTACCGGTCCCTTGCCCTTTCTAAACTCGACTATGTGTGTTTTTTTTATGCGTCTGCAGGTCCAACCCTCTTGCGCCGTCTCAACACTATCCACCATCGTGGCATCCATTTGGCCTGGTTGAGAGTATGTATGCTGAAGCTGGTGAACTACCGCTGTCCTACCACCGTGACTTTCTCCACAGCAGGTATGCATGCCGTTTGTCTGCCATGTGTGGCCACCCATCCTATGCCTCCTCCTTCAACGATGAGTTTGATCGCCAGTATGGGGGGCATCTGTTACCTCCTGGAGTTTGCTTTCTGCACTTGCTACGGCGGCTTAACTTCATACTACCTGCAACTTTGCCGGTGGGTGTGAACATTTCTCACGAGAGACGGCTCTTCTAGATAAATTCCTGGACACTGCGCCTGTAGACTTTCAGCAACTTGCTGCAGTTATGCATTATTGATATTTCGCCTCATACCGGATTTTACGTGCAGAAGTAGTGTTACTTTGAAAGTCTTTATCTTGGAAACGGATAAAGATAAAGCAAATTTTCGAGGATGTCGCCGGCCGATGTGGCCGTGCGGTTCTAGGCGCTTCAGTCTGGAACCGCGTGACCGCTATGGTCGCAGGTTCGAATCCTGCCTCGGGTATCGATGAGTGTGATGTCCTTGGTTACTTACGTTTAAGTAGTTCTAAGTTCTAGGGGACTGATGATCACATATGTTAAGTGCCACAGTGCTCAGAGCCATTTTTTTTTCCAGGTTGTCCAGGATAGGGAGTGTAGGAATATATTGTAAAAATTTCAGTCATTTGCTGTGCATAGACATCTTAGAATCCTCGGCACGCGTTTGGTCCGCTGGTGACAGCGAAAACATAGTAAAAACTTCTTTTTTTGGGGTTTCCCGAGGAATGGCCCAGGAACAAACGGAGCCTCCATAAGCCACACCAAGCTCACCGTAGACCACATCAAATGCAAAAAGAACAAATCGATTTTCTCTACTTACTTAATCATTTTGTTCGTCGTTGTTCTCGGGATTTAGTCTGAGCAAACGTCACATTATATCCCTTCATGTTCATAGTTGAATACTTCACTATCTTTTTTTATTACAGAGTGCAGCCAGCCCTCTGACCGAACACGCTGAGCTACCGTCCCGGCTCAATTGAGCTACAAAATTACGACGTACTACGATCCTCAGAGCCCGACTTCCGCCAGTGACTCATTTCCTACCGTCCAGACTTTTCTTTAGTATTGCTTTCTTTGCTAGGTACTGAATATCATTTCAACTCTAGCCACAGGACAGCAGGCAGTTCCCGAAATGATGGTGAAATTGAATACACCAGCCCTGAACACCAAACTCTGCAACACTTTTCTTTCTCCCTGTGTTTCCAACATTAAAAACAACTACAGCAACATGTTTTGCAAGTTGTACAGCTATGATGAAAATGTTTAGGGGCAAGGCTTCCATGCAAGTGGATTCAGAGGTTCATTTTAATTTTGAGTTTTTCCATAAATACACTTCCTTAAGACAGTATTTGCCAGGAACCGAAATGTGGGCCTGATAGCATTCTGGAATGCATTTATGGTCGGTGTAGAAATTGTTATTACCGAGACAGTAGCGAAAGATGGCATGGTCGGAGAATATCGAGCAACGTAGCTTTTTCTTTCCTCTTGTCTTCCCGCATGACTTCGAAAATTAAGCTTTGGGAAATATCTCTGTCGATAAATTTTACTACTGAATGCAAAGAAAATGGAAAAATGAATTTTTTGGTTTCATTTGCACACATCTCCCTTAGGGTTGTCTGTGATATTCCTTAGAAGCTCAAAGCAGGTACCGTGGTGCTTCCTAAGAAGAAAACACGGCTGATTGAAAGGGTATTTTTTATCATTAATATCTTTTCGAGATGTGATCCATCTATGCATCAGAACGAAGGCTCGTATTCCTCTATGCCATACACATTAAGCTTCATTTCATTTGTGAAGCATCGTCACTTGTAATATTTTGGACTATTACTGTCACGAATGTGTCGCCTTGGAATTGTACCAACTTGTTTTGCGTACATCAGGATGCCATACTTTTACCAGGAGCGAGCCCATTTCAGCTACACCCTTGTCTTTCCCCTTGTTCTTAAAAAGGTGTGTTGTTTCCCAACTTCTCCTAAAAATAATTATCACTGTCCGTGATATTTTTCGAACAACACTGGAATTGTCCGAACTACACTACTGGCCACAAATATTACAACACTAGGAAGACAGCATACAATAAAGTCAAATTGGCAACATTACTGTGAGCTTAGCTCTTCAAATGATTAGGATGTAAGCACAACCACTCCAAGTAGGTCGAAGTAACGAGATCTACATTCTGTATGTAAGGAGATATTACGGGGTGGATTTCTCACTCATACATAGCATGTTAACGTTCCATGTTTGTGAGAGGACTGTGTTACGCCTCATGTAACAAGGAGGAAAGCCTGCCAGCATTTTGTGGCCTATCAAGATTGCAGTTTATTTCTTTTTCTTTTCCACTTCAAGAAATAATCCTACAGGCTGTTCCATCTTCATAAAATGCAACTCTTGCTTGGTCTTCCTCTACCTCTCTTTCCTAAAGGTCTATAGCTTTTTACATTTCGGAGTATTCATTCTGCCTCCATGATTTCAACATGCTTCTTCCATTTTGTTATCCCATTTTCTATAATTCCATTCAAGCAAAACATATGTAAGTCTATCGTTTTTCAGATTTCTTTATTTGATCTTTCATAGTACATCATTTAGTTTCTTAAAATTTTTAAGTCAGCTGACTGTGTAGTTCTTTAATCTTCCTTAGTTATACTCATTGCCTCACTTTCGAATGTGATCGTACTGTACATAGATATTGTCATTCTTTGTAGAATTTAGTCTGTGATTTTCCTGGTTTTGAAAGCTAATGTTGTGTATGTATTGCTATATATCATTTGAAAGTCCTTTAATGAACTGGAGATGTGCTTATCATATTCACTACGTTTAATATAACCTAGTAACTCAAAGTAAGGTATCTGTTAAACTGCTTTTCCATTTAGCTCTATTTTAGAATGTTCTGGGTATTTTCCTTCGAAAATAATGACTTTGGTTCTGTTTTCTGATATCACCAAGTTAAAGAGTTTGTCTTTTAAATCTAAGCGATGAAGAAAGAACTGTAAATCGTCACCTGTCTTTTGTGAAATTATTTGTTCTTCAGCAAAGTGCACAGTATCTAATTGTGTGTTTCCAGCAGTTAATATTTCTCTTGGGTTAACTTCTTGTTTCGATTGTCTAACACTGTAGTCAATATTTATATATTAAATAAATTGGTAGAGAGACTACCCTTGTTTTACTTGGCAGCCGGTGTGACCGAGCGGATCTACGGTCGCAGGTTCGAATCCTGCCTCGGTCATGGATGTGTGTGCTGTCCTTAGGTTAGTTAGGTTTAAGTAGTTCTAAGTTCTAGGGGACTGATGACCTCAGATGTTAAGTCTCATAGTGCTCAGAGCCATTTGAACCATTTTTTGTTTTACTTCTCTGTTAATTGCTTTTCGTCCTGTTCTCTCTTTGCCCGTATTAACTAGAATTTCATTATTTAAATACAAACTTTTCCTCACTTGTAGTAAATGTTTAGAATAACCTTGCCTTTACATTATATTTCACAACATACATTTATTCCCTGTATCGAACGCCTTTTCCTAATTTCAAAATGCAGTGTGAGTCTCGATATTATGATCTTTTCTCTTGAAGGGAATCGTATCATTATACTGGTGTTCGCGTTCGTCGGGATCCCACACATGTTGTGCGAATATGAAATCCATGACTTCAAATGGGCCGCACTCGACGCTATACAGGATCTTAACTACCTCAAAACACAGGTATTGTTTGCTAAGACATACAGAACCTTACAGCCTCCTAACGTACTTTAAGTCAGGAAATGTGCTTCTTTGCATCAAGGCAAGCATCCACAGGGACAGTGTGGCGATGACTGGCGCATTATGGATTGTCAGGACGGCGAACATTCTTGTGGTTTTTCTTGATGTGGAATTAGAGTGGTGTACCAACAGTTCTGAGCCCAGTGACGACACTGGAAGCAGGAGTGACACCACGCCTCTTTTCAGATGACTCTTGGTGTTGTAAACAGTACCACAATGCCTTTAACAATGGTGACAACATCATTCGTCATCGTCATGCAGGCCCAGCACCTTTCACGGAGGTTTGTGTGCCACTATGTACACGACACAGTCACCTCTGGATCGCGCAGGCAGTAACTTTGCCAGCAGACGTTACATTTCTGACGTTGTGAGGCCAGTGGCTACGCACTACCTGCAAGGTTACCTTGATGTTTCTTTCAACAAGATAACGCAAGACCAGTGTTACCAGTGCTGTGCTTACCTACGTCGATACTGAGGGTGCTTTACCTTGCTTGGCCACTACCATCTATCATTCTCGCACCCATTGAAAATAATTGGTCATGGCCTGGCGACGTAATAGCAAGCAACCACTCCCATTCATGAACTGTGGCATTCTGAAGTACTGCAGAATGGTAAAGCCATGTCAAATCTTGGTAAAAAGTCGGGTTACGGACGTGGTTGCCCTACAGGTGACAGATTTGTGTGTTAAATTCAGCTCAACAGGGTGAAAAGTATTTAAACCGACAAACTCTGGCAAGTTGTAGGAGACATCAAAATAAATATTTTTCCCTAATGTCATTTTTTCCTACGAGGAGTACTTAAACCGGTAGAGAAATATTTCTCTGGTGGCAAATTAATTGAACCAACAAACACTTCTCCATTTTTTATGACCAAGAGACAACACATTAACACAACCCAATTTCATTTACAGTAGATTTTCAAAATTGCCTCCACTGACACGTAAATAAAGGTTACCGTCGGATCATGTTCTGTCTGACACGGGCAAATACCCCAGGAGTATCCTGAATTGTTCTTGCTGCTGCCACTATTCAGGCAACCAGATCCTTTTCTGATGCAACAGGAGTTGAGTAAACAAGGTTGTGCATCTCTCCCCACACAAAAAGGTCCAGAGGGGACATATCTGGGGATCGAGCAGGCCATGGTACAGGACCACCTCTGCCAATCCACGTTACTGGGAACCGTCGGTCCAGGAATCGACGCACACGACGACTGAAATGTGCCCGCGCCCCGTCATGTTGGAACCACTTGCATTGTCTTGTAGGGAGTGGGACGTCTTCCAACAATTCTGGCAATGATCTGGTTAGAAAATTGTATTAGTGTCTGCCATTTAATGGCCTAGGTAGCAGATACGGCCCAATTAAACAGTCCCCAATAACACCGACCCACACATTAACAAAGAACTTCACTTGATGAGCGCTAGTAACTGTGGCATGTGGGTTATCCTCACTCCAAACATGCGAATTGTGCATGTTAAAGACTCCATCACGCCCGAACATTGGTTCATCGGTAAACAACACAGAGGATGGAAATGTAGGATGCATTTCACACTGTTCCGGGTACCACTGCGAAAACTGCTCTGGGTGGATAATCAACTGGTTCCAGTTTGTGGAGACGCTGTAAGTGAAAATGGCTGTTCTTACATTCGTCTGATTCGTCCCCATGTTACGTGCAATTGCACGAGTGCTGACTGAAGGATCCCGCACCACATGCTGCAACACAGCTACTTCAAATTGCAGCGTTCTTACCGTGCGACGGTGTCCCTGTCCAGGTATTCTGCTAAATGACCCGGTCTCACACAGGCGTTGGTACACAGCAGCAAAGGTCGTATGATGCGGGATACGGCGATTATGATATTGTTATTGCTAAACCCGCTGTACAGCTCGTCCGTTGTGGTGCACTACGTAGTACGCACCAACCATATCAGTTGACTAACTCCAGGTGTATCGCTCCATTAGTAAACAGAGACAATGCACTACTGCACTGGTGGGCAGCAGCTGCCTACAACTGAAGAGCGTAATACGCCCTCTAACACATTAAGATCGTAATAAGGCCTCTAACAACTGAAAAGCGTAATACAGCCTCCACCGGTTGAAATAATCCTCATAGGAAAAAATGACATTAGGGAAAAATGTTTGTTTTGATGTCCCCTACAATCTTCCAGAGTTTGTCGGTTAAAATACTTTTCACCCTGTATGTATTCCTTTAAACCACCGACAAGATTAATCTGCATTTTTCTTTGATATTATCTATTACGCCTGATGTTGCAATTTTGATATTTAGTAGTGTGTAAGACGAGACACTGAACACCCTAGATCTAATACTACACAATGGGCACATAAATAACTAGCCACCATCCATTGACAATACATTAATGGAAGATTTTGACCTTGACAGAGGCGGAAGAGAAATTAACACCGACTCTGAACACGCTCTAGCACTGTTACAATGCTAACCACTTGAAGCCAAACGCCAGCAAGACACAGGTCTTCACTCTGCACACACAGAAGCACTGCGAGAATTCAGTGTGAAGTGGGGTGGCGAAAGCCTGTGGCAGTAACACAGCTGAGATATCTAGACATCACCTTGGACCACAAACTGTGGTTCACACAGAATCAATACAACGACCAATGTCCGTCCCACAAACAAGATTATCAGGTCTCTGGACATGGGGTGCCTATCGACGACTGTTGCGAATGTGACTTGCGGCACTGTGTGTGCATCTGCTGCAGATTGCGCTGCTCCACATATACACATGTGAAGAAGGTGGACACGCCAGTGATCGAGTTAGTGCGGACTGCAAAGGCTGCGAGGGCAACATCAGTGCAGAAACTGTGCCCGATCATAGGAACTGCACTTCCTCGTGTGCCCTGCGTCACGGTCTCAGGTGTGTGGAGGACGAGCATGGAAACCAACTCTTGTCACATTATGCTTGGTTGACGCCGGCGATCAAGCATAGAGTTGAGACGAAGTTGGCAGGTCCACATGGGTTCCCGTCAGGTGCTCTGGGAGGAAAGATGGATGACTGCATCTAGGCATCCAAGAGGACAGATAGCCTCTGGCAACGATCACCCCTACACAGTATGGCTAAATTTGAACAGGATGATAACAGGAGAGCCGAGCTGTAAAACCAAAACGCAAAAGGAGATTTTCCTCTTGGAGGAACCAAATCTACAAGAGTGTGGAGCGCAGTTGAGCGCCCAACGAACCAAACATCAAACAACGAGAGTGAGGCGAGATGCAAGATTAGAGCCACCTGTTGCAGTGTTGGCTGCTGGATAAACCTCACACACATGAAGATCTTTCTTGATAATACGACGGCTGATCAACGAAGACTGAGACTAATTTTCTTCATATGTGTTTATTACCCTTTCAGTGTTCAATAGACTTTTTGACATTACCCCTCTACCATGAGAATGCACTTTTTACAGCTTCTCTATGAGCCCTCAACCACATGGTGCTTGTCATTCATTGTCACGTATTTGAGCATCGCTTCAATTTTATTGAGCACTACTTCAGAGTTCTCAAATCGAATGCCCTGAAGCTTATCCTTTAATGACGAAATTGATAAAATTCGCAAGGTGTAATATCGAGGCTCTAAGACGATCAGGTAATGTTGAAGTGAGCCAGAGGCTGCATGACTTGATTGTGACGCATATTGTCACAAAGTCACCACTAGCTACCAAGAAAGTTGTGGTCGTTTCCTTACAATGTGCTTCCTCAGTTTAGGCCACACTGACGTGTAGTATACTATTCTAACAGTAGTATGAAGGGGGAACTGCATACTGGTAAATCATCCCATGACAGCCAAAAAATGTGATCACCATCACCTTCCCTGGAGATGAAAGAAATTTCGTCTATTTTGGTGGAGAACCTGGCGATTTCCACACTGTAATGGCTCATTTTCCTTCAGGATCATAATTATGGAGTCATCTCTCATCACTGGTGATAATCGATTCTAGAAATGCATCTATTCCATCAGCAAAGAGTCACAGCACCTCATGGATTTTCTCCATTGGGACAGCCTTTTGTTCTGGAGTCATGAGACGTCGCACCCAATGGGACAAATACGGGTCACATGGAGATGATCATGCAAATCGTAAAGACGCTATGAAATTCTAAACATTTCACTGAGGTTCTGTAGTGTTATCCACCAATCCTCACTTTCAATCACAGAAGGTGTGTTGGTGCTGACCTTGCTTGACACAGACAAGTCGTCCACCTTCGAAGTCCTTGAACCACGTAAACACTGATGGTGTTGAGACAGCAACCAGCCACAAATTTATTTTCGGTTCCTTTATTCAAAGGGTGCCGTTACCGGTTTCGAATCGTTATGATTCATCTTCAGACGGTTTTCATGCTTTCATTACAACATGTGGTGCGTTTTTTACAGTTTAACTGTCGTGAAATGTCGGTTTGGAGTGTTTGTTTTCATTACATTCCAAACCACGGTCTCCAACCACGTCGTCATATGACAAAACTTCACGTAAACACTGTTGCTCGAGGTAGTGCATCTTCGCCTCACGTTTGCTGCAACTTTTCGTAAGCTTCAGTGGCTATGTGGAATAAACAAATACAGATTCTGTTGCGCCATACTTCTCCTCTCGCGTCAGCTACATTGTTTGACATGAGGAATGCAAAGAGTATCTAAAAAGTAGAGCATTACTACCAACCTACCGACACGAGAATGCAACCGCCTATGAACACTATACACAAAAACGCGCTCTTTTCGAAAGTTTTATTGCACTGATAGAAAAATATTAAGGAGTGAAAAAATCAGTCTTCGCTGATCACCCCTCATAAGAAGGCCATTCGGCCACAATTTGCTTGGAAAAAATGTGTTTACACTGAGACGGAAAATAAATTAACTAAATATGTTTCTCATGACTATTCTTGCTTTTGTGTAGCGGAGCAAGTTCACATTAAACCCTTACAATTTCTCTAATAGGCTTGAAATAGCGCCTGCAAAAGTGTTCTGTAAATGTTTGTGAGAGTGAATTTGTTTCCATTCCTAAATGAGTTGGGGAAATAGCGTGAGACGACACGGCAGCACCAGGGAACGGGTGCACGGAAGCAACCGCGCGTCTGCGGCGGCTGGGGGGGGGGGGGGGGGAGTGGTCTTGCTGCTGCATTATTGAGGCGCACTCGGCCCAGATTGGCGGTGGCCGCCCGCACGGGACAGAGGCCTGCCATCTGGCACCTACCTGCAAAGTGGGTCGCGTGAGGATGGGCAGGCCGCCGTCTCCTCCTCAGGGACCGCACGGCGCCCCTTACCCTCTGATTACACTCGCCAGGTAACGTTAACGGGGAGACACAGTGAGACGGGTACAGTCGACGACCGCGACTTGCTTAACATCAAAACTCGGGTAGGTGGCAGAATTAATGAGAGGCAGGTATTTATTACCTGCATATCCCAGCAGTAATGAGAGTTTCTTACTCGAACGCCAAGACAAATTTGCAGGCTTCGGTATGTGACGGTGATAGGCCAGTTCTCTCAAAAGTCTGATGTAGGCACTGATACGAAGTTGAGGAAGACGGGGGTGGGGGACGTCGTGTGGCTCACGACTTTAAAACGAAATTACGTTCCAGTAAAAGTTTTTATTTCGTCGTATCCAAAATTTCAAAATCCGAGAGAGTGAAAAAAATGGAACACTTAACAATAAATTCCGCCTACTGTCTTTGTAGCATATACACCGTCCAGTGACATTAATGTGACTACCCGTCAAAATCCTGAATAACCACATTTTATAGTGAAAATCGTTGCGCGACGCACAGGAAGGGTGTCAGTAAGATTCTGGAAGGTATCGACAGGATTGTGGAACCATGCTGACTTCGGTACCGCTCCCCAGCTTGCTCTGGTATGAGGAACATCGTAATCCCCGAAGTTGAAGCATCAGTCTGAGGTATAAAGGGAATATAAAAGTCCGAAATCCCCAGCGCCTTAGCATTACTTAAGGCAACTTCTAATGATTAGAAGGCATCTGATGACCCTCGCTATATTCAAGTTTCATAACTTGTTGTTGTTCTTGTTGTTTGGGGCCCGCATCTCGTGGTCGTGTGGTAGCGTTCTCGCTTCCCACGCCCGGGTTCCCGGGTTCGATTCCCGGCGGGGTCAGGGATTTTCTTTGCCTCGTGATGGCTGGGTGTTGTGTGCTGTCCTTAGGTTAGTTAGGTTTAAGTAGTTCTAAGTTCTAGGGGACTGATGACCATAGATGTTAAGTCCCATAGTGCTCAGAGCCATTTTTGTTGTTTGGGGGAGGAGACCAGACAGCGGTCTCATAGGATTAGGGAAGGACGGGGAACGAAGTCGGCCGTGCCCTTAATGAACCATCCCGGCATTTGCCTGGAGCGATTGAGAGAAATCACGGAAAACCTAAATCAGGATGGCCGGACGCGGTATTCAACCGTCGTCCTCCCGAATGCGAGTTCAGTGTGCTAACCCCTGTGCCACCTCGCTCGGTAGTTTGATAACGTTTCGCTTCAATTGATGAAGGGGAAGGGCTAATCCAGCAAAGCTGGGAACGAATTTTCTAACAGACTTCGTCATCCCGACAAAACGAGCCGCGGCCTTTTTATTGCGCGGTAGAGGGAAACTTCGTGTGTTGCTGGTTCTTGATTGGCCAATGCAAATCCCTTTTTTAGACACCATGTGCTCTAAGAATGATATTTCATGCCTTGCCGACGTTGTATTGCTAGGTTTCAAGTAAGACCCACTTTTCCTAACCGAGTCAAAACTTCCCTCAGGTATTCAAGTCGCTGATCATAGTTGGCGTTATATATGACCGCATCGTCTAAGTAATTGTACACAAACTTGAACTTTTCGTCCTCCAACACAGAGTCCAGAAGACGGGATAAAACAGAGGCTTCGGTGGCTAAGCCAAAGAGGACCTTATCAAATTCATACTAGTTATAACCTGTACAGAAGACGGTTACCACATTGGATTCTTCAGTTAACGTATTTGGCAGGAGGCATGGTTTAAGTCAAAAACCGAAAAACACCCGAGCTCCTGCAAGCCAAGTAAAGCAGTGGCGTAATTCAGGAAGACGTACAGGTTCCAACACTACCTTCTGCTTCAGAAGTCTGTAGTCTACTACTGGTTTGTAGTAGCGCACTTTAGATTTTGGAGACGCATAAGGAGAGACTAAATGTCAAATTACTCTATCCTCAAATAATCGCTCCATTCTCTTACGTAGCTCCTTCATCCTTCGTCGAGAAAATCGATAAGAGAACTGCCTCTCCGGGACCTGATCAGTCAACTTAGTTTCATACTTCACCTTGTCTGTTACCCCAAGTCTCTCGGTTAAGACTTCAGGGAATTGCTCTAGCAGATTCAGCAACCACTTTTCCTTACCTCTGGCAAGTGTTTTACTTCGATGTTCCCACCTGGGCTTTCGGCGTGGCCAATACGGAAAGGAATCGGATGGCCAGTAAATTCACCTGATCTGAGAGCAAAATTTAAAGTACAGCTTCTCATCTGAATAGTCCAATACCTGGTATGCATCAAAAACTTACATCCCAGCTGCAACTCCACATTTAGGCTTTTAACCACTGAAAGATGTCAACACCACGTAAATTCTCGGTTTGTCACGGCTCTGTCCCCTGACTTCTAAACGGTCACTAGCATCGGAACGCAACCTCTCTCATTGATCCACCTACCGGTGTTGTCCCTACTGTCTCAGGCTCAAATTCCAACGGCTTCACATTAAGTGGGCACACCTTGTGACAACCACGGTGTGGTAATCAAGCCCCCTGCCTCCACGATGTCTTGTGGCGTCAGCTGTTCGGACCTCTTCCTGGCGATACCTTAAAGTCTTGAACAAATTGGGAAATACTACCACACCGAAAACACTCACCCCACGACCTACGGCGAACTGGCTCCATTTTTTCTTCTGGATAAGCATCCTCTCTCCCTTTTTTCATCATCAGGCTTAAGAGTTTCTACAATGACTACTAAATAATCAATATCATGAAATGTACTTGGTTGTCCACAAAAATTACCCGCGAGAAATCCTGCTCACGCGACATCACGAATAGTCATTAACGTCTCACTTTCGGGAATATCCACACACAATGCTGTCACAGCCACCTCACGGGAGCAACATAACCAGTTAATTCTCCTTGGTCACCCTGCACTCTGTGAAAGTAATCCGCAATCAAATCTTCCCGGCTACGCAGTCCTAAGCATTAACCCATAATACGCTCCCGCAGAAGCTTAAATGATCTCACTTCAAACATTACGTTGGCTATTCACCATCATAGTTTCCCCTGGTTTGACACAGAAGTTCGTCTGGTATTTGCAACACGTGGGCTTTTTCTTGCAATTTGACAGTCAATCATAGTACTACTCCTTTAGTATGAGCCATATCGTTAGCAGACAGAACCTAAATATTCTGAATCATGGGAAGTAGGGGGTTCGAAAACGTTTTAAAACGGTTCCACAAATCGCCTACTCTACATGAAGCTACCACTGCACTTCTGCAGTATTACCAACCTCACTGCCCTCTTTCCAATTTATAGTCGCCAGCTGCCTTTGTACAGCCTACAGACCCAAAAACTGAGAGTGATAAGGCTAAGTACCATCCAACAATACAATAAATCTCTAATTACGCTAAATAAAGTAGTACATGTGAAACATGCGATACTCACCTCGCGAAGTGCTTGTGCTGTGGTGGTGTCTGATTTACCCACATCGCCCCCGTAACCGCTGGCATAATTGGCACCCATGCTACTATCTTCCGCTTCTCCGTATATTTTAAGCTCATACTGTAAGTTATCCTTCCTTAAATACATCAAATTCAATACTGGCCTAGATGACATGGTTAAAAATTCAGCAAAAACGCCAGTGGAAGTAATACATGTTTCGTGAAGCACACCACAGATTAAGAATATACACGAACCTAAACTAACAGATAAAAAATCGAATGCTTAGTACTAAAGTATAACAAAACAGAGCAACAACCTCACTCTGCTCCCATTGACAGAGGAGCGGAAGACGATTAGGCCACTTTTACCTTTCGAGGGGTTTGCTTGAATACAAGGATCCTTGAGGAGAAGGCATTGAGCTATTAGATTTCCAAGACTTTATTATTACAACCCAAAAAAGACATCATAGGTATGCATCAATTAGTATCTGAGCAGTTCTTAATTATAATTATTTTTACCCAAAAGAGCCAAAACTTCTTATAACATATAGAGTGGTAATGCACACGAACAATTTATGTCTAAGAAACAACCCTTTTAAATAACAATAATAGTTTCAAGAACAGAGCTGGTGAAACTAGATAAGTGATTCAAAGTAGGCATCATACTTCTTAGCTTTAAATAGCCCTTAGGGTCCGCATTAATACTGCGGTGATATCCTGTACTCAATAAATGAAATTTGACAGCAAACAGTTTTGCACTTACACGTAGCATCGAGCATTACCTCAGACTGACAGGCTGAAAGTACCGCCCCGCATAATTTAGCAAACAATAGTCAGTTTTCAAACCTGAATCATTAATCAATGAAATGGCGGACACAGTTCGGCGCAACTAATCAGACCGAATAGACAGTAAACAGAAACAGCACGTTCCACTAGAAAAATACAAATGGGTACTAGAGGTAAGAGCACTAGCTCATGAAAGTTATCAACTGAAAGTCAGTTAAAAGCACTTCCTTACATAAATTAACTTACACTGAAGAGCCAAAGAAACTGGTACACCTGCCTCCGCGAGAACGCAGAAGTGCCGCAACACGACGTGGCATGGACTCCACTAATGTCTGAAGTAGTGCTGGACGTAACTGACACCTTTAAACCTGCAGGGCTGTCCATAAATCAGTAAGAGTATGAAGGGGTAGAGTTCTCTTCTGAACAGCATGTCGTAAGGCATCCCAGATATGCCCCATAATTTTCATGTCAGGGGAGTTTGGTGAACAGCGGAAGTGTTTAAACTCAGAAGAGTATTTCTGGACTCACTCTGCAGCAATTCTGGACCTGTGGGCTGTAGGTTGTCCTGCTGGAATTGTCCAAGTCCGTTGGAGTGCACAATGGGCATGAATGGATACGGGTGATCAGACAGGATACTTACGTACGTGTCACTTGTCAGAGTCGTATCTAGACGTGTCAGGGGTCCCACATCACTCCAATTGCACATGCCTCATACCATTACGGAGCCTCCACCAGCTTTAACAGTCCCCTGCTGGCATGCAGGGTTGTGGATTCATGAGGTTGTCTCCACATCCGCATACGTCCATCCGCTCGATACAATTTGAAATGAGACTCGTCCGGTCATGCAACATGTTTCCAATCATCATCATTCCAATGTTGGTGTTGACGGTCCCTGGCGAGGCGTAAAGCTTTGTGTCGTGCCCTCGGCTCCGAAAGCCCATATCAAAATGGTTCAAATGGCTCTGAGCACTATGGGATTTAACATCTGAAGTCATAAGTCCCCTAGAACTTAGAACTACTTAAACCTAAATAACCTAAGGACATCACACACATCCATGTCAGAGGCAGGATTCGAACCTGCGACCGTAGCGGTCGCGCGGTTTCAGACTGAAACGCCTATAACCGCTCGGCTACACCAGCCGGCAAGCCCATATCTATAATGTTTCGGAGCATGGTTCGCACGTTGACACGAGTTGATGGCCCAGTATTGAAATGTGCAGAAATCTGCGGAAGTGTCCAGTTGTCGTTGGCCCCGTTCTTGCAGGATCTTTTTTTCGCCACAGCGATGTAGGAGATTTGATGTTTTAGCGGATTCCTGATGTTTACGGTACACTCATGAAATAAATGTCGTGTGACTAATGCCTCCCGTCGGGTAGACCGTTCGTCGGGTGTAAGTCTTTCGATCTGACGCCACTTCGGCAACTTGCCGGCGACTTGCGCGTCGATGGGGATGAAATGATGATGATTAGGACATCACAACATCTAGTCCCCGAGCAGAGAAAATCTCCGACCCAGCCGGGAATCGAACACTCATGAAATGATGGTACGGGAAAATCCACGCTTCATCACTACCTCGTAGATGCTGCGTCCCATCACTCGTGCGCCGATTATAACACCACGTTCCAATTCACTTAGAGCTTGATAACCTGTCATTGTAACAACAGTAACCGATGTAACAACTGAGGCAGACAGTTGTTTTCTTATGTAGGCGTTGCCGACGGCAACGTCGTATTCTGCCTGATTACATATATCTGTATTTGAATACGTATGTCTATACCAGTTTCTTTGGTACTTGAGTGTATTTAAAAGGCAATTTTTAAAGCAGTAAGTTATGAACAATAAACTGAAGGACCTAATTCGTCACAATTAATTAGGGAGGTGTAACATGAAACAGCAACTAGATCTGGTGTTACTAAAAGAAAGTATCAGGCTCTAGTAAAATATTTAAATAGCTGCTGAAGCTAGGGGCGATAATTTAAGAGAAATAGTCGCCAAAAGTCTATAGGGATTGCACTGCAAGTAACTTGACGGTATCAAAAGGCAATTTTTGAAGATCTAACCAAGATAAAAGTGTACGTAGGCTAGTTAGAACAATCTGACAGGTAGCTTTAACCCTTTTTTGGTAGTTAGGATTTTAAACAGTTTCTAAAACCAAAGGTGCTAACCTACTAAAACTGACAAGTCGAAATTACAATATTTTAAACAATAAGTTTGCGACGGGTTTGGTACTGTAACTCATTCTAGCAAATAAAAACTGCAATAAACATATTCATCACGTGCAGAGGATTCCTAGACGGGATGCATCGTCTTACTACAACAAGTACACACAACTCACAGTTTACTGCACCATCAGCCACAACAAGAAGTGCAAATAATAAACGGCAGTTAGATAAACATTCTGCCATCGGCAGAATAATGAGCGGCGTGAGCACGCGTCCCACATGGGCATGATACGCTAGCCAGTGCGCCACCACGCTCACGTCCAAAACTGATCTTATACAGCACTTTGTGCCACAGGTTTCGATAACAGAATACAGCAAGTTCATTAGTTCCCAGAAGTACTACAGAGCCAGAACGTTCTAAAACGTCACACGCAACAAGGTAATTGACCGACAACTAAATCAACCGGTGAGTACCTCTTCGCACACAAGGAGATAAAGTGGTATTATTCAAAACGTAAAGCTGTTCCTGAGCATCTTTCCGCATGGTAATTTTTCACAGGTGGCTCAGGCCACTTGTGCCCAAACACCCGACTTCACGCTGTCGCCAGCCTCAGCGCAGCGCCAACAAGACGAAGTATAAAAACTTACGGGTAAAAAGCCCTGTACAGACTTGTACACTGCACTTGACTCCGACTAGAGCACTGTCTACGTTCGCCGGCCGCTGTGGCCGAGTGGTTCTAGGCGCTTCAACCCGGAACGCGCTTTTGCTACGGTCGCAGGTTCGAATCCCGCCTCGGGCATGGATGTGTGCGATGTCCTTAGGTTAGTTATGTTTAAGTAGTTCTAAGTCTAGGGGACTGATGACCTCATATGCTAAGTTCCATGGTGCTTCGAGCCATTTGAACCATTTGAACTGTCTACGTGATCCACTTCTCTCTCCCACGTCGTCACACCAACGGTCTGCCGACTCACACCGCCTAAAATCTTTCTCCTTGACTCCCTGAAGGGCGCGCGCTCCCTCTGGGTCCCGTCCGGTGCACCTCTGTCTCTGCTCATCGGATGATGGAATGGAGTCGATAGACACGTATCAGGCTTACTCTGTGAGAGAATGTGAAAATGTTTTCCAGATATTTGCTAAGCGTGTAACTGAGTTGTGATGCGGGTACCAGCACGGTATTCAGCTATTCGAATATGACAAACCGTCTACTAACTACATGCAAGCTGGACGGCACACCGCCTCTCACCGGTAATCCGCCGTGCGAGTTCGATCCGTGGCGGACGCGTCGCCCCAAATACAGGAAGGGGCATGTTGACGCGAACGACTGTCGGGGAGGGTGATCATGTGGCTTCAAGGCCAGTATATTTCGCAGGATTTCACTGACTGACTGTACCGGCTACTGGCAACACCTCAAACAATGTGCGACGGTCCAGGGTAGGACAGGCAAACCATAGGAAGTAGTGTAAACCAAGACAGAACGGGATAGACTCTCCTTCCCACCCCACACCTCTTGGCCGGTTGGTGTGGCCGAGCGGTTCTAGGCGCTTCAGTCTGGATCCGCGCAACCGCTACGGTCTCAGATTCGAATCCTGCCTGGGGCATGGATATGTGTGATGTCCTTAGGTTAGTTAGGTTTAAGTAGTTCTAAGTTCTATTGGACTGATGACCTCAGATGTTAAGTCCCATTGTGCTCAGAGCCATTTGAACCCACACCTCTTCCACTAAGGAAAGGTGATAGAAATATTGATTTCCCACTGTAGGCGGAAATTACAAATAGAGACACCTTTACTGTTATTTACATGCTCGTATAGACAAAGGTTACGGGTAAAGGGGATGCTGCTGACGGAAATACTAACTATGTGGATATGTACGCTTTGATTTTTACAGTGTAAATTTTCATATTTTCCAAGTTGTGAGATATGGTGCTGTTACAGTTGTCAAACCAAATGAATGACATACATACATCTTAAATTTTGCGACGAACGCTTTTAATATGCACTATTTCTCTGAACTGTAGTTGTCTGGCAGCTACGTTGAAGCAATGTACTAGGTAGTGAGGTAAACAATTACTGCTATTATATTAAAACATTTTATACATTTAACAGTATTTGTTATCCGATTCGAATAATTCTTTTGTGGTGCGTCTTTTTTTCTATTCCTTCTATTTTTCTTGAGCAGATGTTAAAAATGCTCGTGTACAAAATGAATCTTTCGCTCTAGAACGTACCGGTCGCTGTTTGGAAATTTTCTGGAGATTAAAACTTTGTGACCGACTGGGAAGCGAACAGGGACTCTTGCCTCCCACAGGGAGTGCTCGTATCGCGTTATACAGCTTTCGTGAAGTCTACAATATAGGACAGACCTACAGATGGAATGGAAGTTATGGATTTGGTGTCGTTCGTGGTTGAATACGTAGGCGAGAGCATTATTTCAAAGTTCGATTTTTAGACTTGCCCACAGTTTTAATCTGCCAGTGAATTTAAAAGAAGTGCAAACTCTGCTGCAAAGCGAAATTTTGATTCTGGAAACGATAGTCTCGGCTGGATTATGGACAGGAATTAATTTTCCTATCTGAAACGGTGATCCAATGTTCCGGCACCCCCCTTGTCTAAAAAGTTGTAAGAGGTCTCGTCACTGATTAATTTTAAAATGTAGCAGAGATAAACATTTGGTTGAATGGGAAACTTACGTGAGGAGAGGGAGAGTAAATCAGAGTTGTTTCAGAAATGCTTATCTGGCTGGTTCAAATGGCTCTGAGCACCATGCGACTTAACTTCTGAGGTCATTAGTCGCCTAGAACTTAGAACTAATTAAACCTAACTAACCTAAGGACATCACACACATCCACGCCCGAGGCAGGATTCGAACCTGCGACCGTAGCGGTCTCGCGGTTCCGAACTGTAGTGCCTAGAACCGCACGGCCAGTACGGCCGGCTGCTTATCTGGGATCTGAAATAATTGCTTATTGTCAAGCAACTTTCACTAGGAGGGGAGTCTGTAGTCTTGCTTATAAAAAATGCCATTGGCTAACACTTTGCATAATCCTCTTCAATCGTGCATTCGAACAGAGCAGACTGGAAGAGAAGAGAAAAATCTCAGTGCTGGTAAAGAGCACAGTTGTTCTGGCGATCGTGAAGAGAACACTTCCGCTGGAGATGCAAAACGAGACACCTGGACCGGCGACAAGAGAGAGAGGACAGCGTCTAAGGGCCTAGAGAAGTACTGTTCTAGCAATAGGCATCTCATGTAATGCAGTCTGAGGCAGTTCACAGCGCTCACAACTTTCCAAGCTACTTAGTGCAGATTATGATAAAGAATTGTAGCTTGGGTGAGCGTAGTATGAGAATACGTGCGTTATTAGGATAAAGAATATTCCGTAAATCCTACGCTTTTATAGAGTGACTGGATTCTCACTGGTGACTCGGTTTTATTTGCATGTGGTAGCTTTTCATTCTTCTAGCAGAGTCAGGCACCCACTGTGTATCCACTGCACATTTGTCTTTCTGTAATGCATTAGCAGATTATGGTTTTGTCCCGTTCACACGAATTCTTCAGACTTTAGCGGGATGTTCAAGAATTAGGTTAGTGCTGTTCCATGTCAGTAATTGCCAATTTTCGTAATTCCTGCATTTCTTGAGCTCTAATGGAACCTGCAATAACTTCTTATCCACAATCATGTTAGCAGGGAACCTTGCAATAAACAGGCATTAATGTGGATCATAGTACCAGTTCATAGTTAGATGATCACCTTTTTCTTATCGTTAGTAAGGAGTAACACCTATGTCTTACGCTGGTTAGGGCACCCTTTCCTATTAGTTAACCGTTGTGGGACAGCTTTTATTAAAGGCGTATGTGCCCATGGAAAGCGATCTATCAGCCTATCCAATAGATGCAGATCATTCTGACATCCACAAGAATATGTCGAAAGCTCAGCTCTACTCTCACATTGTCTTCTTGCATGCTGCCTTACACTGTTAACAATGGCGCAGCCTCGTCGTCAATGGGTTCAACTTTTGGATCGAATTTTAAGTCACCCAGCATTTCATGCCTTTGAAATGACGGGGAGGTTCCCAGATGGTAAAATGAATTTGAAGGGTCACTAAGACAGGTTGGAGACTTTGGGTCAAGCTGCTGGAAAACCATTCTGGAGTGTAATTAGCAGTCTTCGAAAGGGAGGTAAGAAGGAAATGACAAGTATTTTGGACAGGTCAGGAAAACCGCTTGTGAATCCTGTGGATTCCTTGGGCAGATGGAGGGAATATTTTGAAGAGTTGCTCAATGTAGGTGAAAATACGATCAGTAATGATTCAAATTTCGATGTACAATGGGATAGGAATGAGGATGGAAATAGGATCACATTTGAGGAAGTGGTGAAAATGGTCAATAGATTGCAGTGCAATAAAGCAGCTGGGGTGGAGGAAATTAAGTCGGAACTCATCAAATACAGTGAAATGTCAGGTCTTAAATGGCTACACAGGATAATTGAAATGGCCTGGGAGTCGGGACAGGTTCCATCAGATTGGACAAAAGCAGTAATCACACCAATCTTTAAACATGGAAACAGAAAAGATTGTAACAACTACGGAGGTATCTCTTTAATCAGCCTTGTGGGTAAAATCTTCTCAGGTATTGTTGAAAGGAAAGTGCGAGTATTAGTTGAGGACCAATTGGATGAAAATCAGTGTGGGTTTAGGCCTCTTAGAGGTTGTCAGGACGAGAGCTTTAGCTTACGGCAAATAATGGAGAAGTGTTATGAATGGAACAGGGAATTGTATCTATGCTTCATAGATCTAGAAAAGGCATACGACCGGGTTCCTAGGAGGAAGTTATTGTCTGTTCTACGAGATTATGGAATAGGAGGCAAACTTTTGCAAGCAATTAAAGGTCTTTTCATGGATAGTCAGGCAGCAGTTAGAGTTGACGGTAAATTGAACTCATGGTTGAGAGTAGTTTCAGGGGTAAGACAAGGCTGCAACCTGTCTCCACTGTTGTTCATGTTATATATGGATCATATTTTGAAAAGAATAGACTGGCTGGGTGAGATTAAGATGTGTGAACACAAAATAAGCAGTCTTGCATATGCGGATGACTTAGTTGTGATGGCAGATTCGATTGAAAGTTTGCAAAGTAATATTTCAGAGCTAGATCAGAAATGTAAGGACTATGGTATGAAGATTAGCATCTCCAAAACGAAAGTAATGTCAGTGGGAAAGAGATATAAACGGATTGAGTGCCAAATAGGAGGAACAAAGTTAGAACAGGTGGACAGTTTCAAGTACTTAGGATGCATATTCTCACAGGATGGCAACATAGCGAAAGAACTGGAAGCGAGGTGTAGCAAAGCTAATGCAGTGAGTGCTCAGCTACGATCTACTCTCTTCTGCAAGAAGGGAGTCAGTACCAAGACTAAGTTATCTGTGCACCGTTCAATCTTTCGACCAACTTTGTTGTTTGGGAGCGAAAGCTGGGTGGATTCAGGTTACCTTATCAACAAGGTTGAGGTTACGGATATGAAAGTAGCTAGGATGATTGCAGGTACTAGTAGATGGGAACAATGGCAGGAGGGTGTACACAATGAGGAAATCAAAGAAAAACTGGGAGTGAACTCTGTAGATGTAGCGGTCAGGGCGAACAGGCTTAGATGGTGGGGTCATGTTACACGCATGGGAGAAGCATGGTTACCCAAGAGACTCATGGGTTCAGCAGTAGAGGGTAGGAGGAGTCGGGGCAGACCAAGGAGAAGGTACCTGGATTCGGTTAAGAATGATTTTGAAGTAATAGGCTTAACATCAGAAGAGGCACCAATGTTAGCACGGAGCAGGGGATCATGGAGGAATTTTATAAAGGGGACTATGCTCCAGACTGAACGCTGAAAGGCATAATCAGTCTTAAATGATGATGATGATGATGACTAAGATCCATGTGAAAAGTATTTGCATTAAGATATACGAGGGGCGTTCAATAAGTAATGCAATACTTCTTTTCTCGGCCAGTTTCGGTTAGTTGAAAAATGCGGCATTTGTTTGCGACTTTGAGTAATATTCCCGCTTTAGCCCTTGTACATTCATGAAGTTCCGATATGTGGCGGCGCTTTATGTAGCCTTCAAAATGGCGTCTGTAACAGAGATGCGTCACTGAGTTTATTTTGACGGGAAACCAGAATATCGTTGATATTCATAGGCGCTTACAGAATGTCTACAGAGCCTTGGCAGTAACCAAATGAACGGTAGGTCGTGGGATGAGGTGTCTGTCATCATCGGAATAACATCGCGCAAACCTGTCCAATCTCCTGCGTACCGGCCGGCCGCACTCAGCTGTGACTCCCAGATTGGTGGAAACAGAAGAAACGACTTCAGCGTGAACGCTGCCACAGGAATGCGAAAACTGAAAAAATGCTTGTCCATGACAACAAATGGCCTCAAAAATGTCTGTACACCCGAGAGGAGCTCACAAAACCTCATTGGACTTTCTTCTACGCTACAGCCCGAATCTCGCACCTTCCGACATCCATCTGTTTGGCCCAATGACGGATGGACTTCGCGGGAAGAAGTACCTAAGTTACGAGGAGGTTGCTGATGGAGCAAGACGTCACCGGTAGAGGAGTGCCATGAGGGCGTACTGGCCCTCCAAGCAAGATGGCGTAAGGCCGCTCATTGAACGGAGATTATGTTAAAAAAGAGGGTTTTGTTGACAAAAGAATGCGGAATAAAGTGGTGTATTGAAAACTTGAGTAAAAACAAACTGATTTCTGAGAAAAAACGTGTTGCATTACTTGTTGAATATCCTTGTATTACAGTATGTAGAAAGTTTATAACGAGATTACGTCGTCTACAGCCGGTGTGAGAGAGATTTGTAATTTCAGGGCTAGCACGTAACCCCTCTCGTTGTAATTCTTTACCACTTGACCACATTTAATACCAGTGACTGTTCACCTTCACCTATAGCCACGTGGAGATGTGACAAGTGCTGCTTACGTAAAGATAATCAAATTACTAAGTGCGTTATGTTGGAAAATCAGTGCATATTTTTCACATCTGTACGATGATAAAGAAGGAACTTATATTACTTAACTGAACATAAGGGTTCAAATGGCTCTGAGCCCTATGAGACTTAACATATGAGGTCATCAGTCCCCTAGAACTTAGATCTACTTAAACCTAACTAACCTAAGGACATCACACACATCCATTCCCGAGGCAGGATTCGAACCTGCAACCGCAGCAGCAGCGCGGTTCCGGACTGAAGCGCCTAGAACCGCTCGGTCACAGCGGCCGGTGGAAGACGGATGGTAGACATTCATATGCACATGATAAACGCAAAATGACGGAAGAATATTGTTTCCAAACAAGAAAAGCCAAATTAGGTTTTAACATCCCGTTGAAATCGAGGTGATTAGAGACGGACCACAAGCTCGGTACGCTCAAGGATGGGTACGGCAAACAGCCGTGTCCTTTCAAAGGAACCATCCCGGTATTTGTCTGGAGCGATTTAGGGAAACCACGGGAAATTAAAATCTGAATGGCTGAAAGCGTGTTTGAACCGTCATCCTCCCGAATGTCAGTCCGGCGTGCGCACCTCACTCGTTCCCAAATGGTTAAATGGGGTGAAAAATGAAACAAAATGCTATTACCTTGTAATGATATACTGCAGACCGCACATCCCTATACCAAAACAGAAAATTTCCCTGAATAACGTCCAAACTTTTGTCAGCGGAAATAAAGTGTAGCATATATATAATTACTGAAAATTCGTGTGTCTTTAAAAAATCTATGGGCGAAACACACAACCTCCACCGTCATAACTTAGCGAAAGCTCTTGCCCAGAATCCAAGAAATTCTGGTCCTGCGTAAAATCAGTAAGTTGACTGAAGACAGTCACCCGTCGGCCAGTCTGGTGTGGCAACAGGACACAGCAAAACGGAAGCTGACATTTTAAATTTTGCTTCGTTTAAAAAATCAATCACACAGGAGGTTCGTACACAGCTTTGTTTGACCGTCGTCCAGATTTCTGTACGGAGCACATAGAAATAGGCATCTCTGGCGCAGAGAAGCACTAAAAGAGTTGAAAACAAATACGTCGCTAAGTCCAGCTGCACTCTCGTTTCGGTTTTACAGACAATACTCTTCATCATTTGCCCCTTACTCAGCTTATATTTATCGAGAACCTATAGCCCAGCGCAAAGCCCCAAGCGACTGGAAGAACGTACAGGTGACTTGTGTGTGGAAGGAGGTAAAGGAACGGACCAACAAAATCACAGACCAATATCCTTAACATCAGTTTGCTACAGATTTCTTACGCATATACGAAGTTCGAATATAACACAATTCTTTGAGGCAGAAACGCTTCAGGCCCCATATCAGCACAAATTTGGAAAGGATTACCAGTACGAAATTCAGCTTGCCATTTTCAGACAGGACAACTATAGATAAATGGAAACGGGGAGCTTCCATATTGCTAGTTTTCCAGAAGGCGTTTGACACAATGTCCCACTGTATACTGTTAATGAAGGTCGAGAGTACGGAATAGTTTTCCAGATACATGAGTGGCTCGAAGACTTCTTAAGTAATAGAACCCAGTACTTTGTCCGCAGCGGCGAATGTTCATGAGAGACAAAAGTGTCGCCAGGAGTGCCGCACAGAATCGCAGCTGGACAACTCGTGTTCTCTTATACACAGCCGTGCGGTTTAGACGCCTCGTCACGGTTCGCGCGTCTTGCCCCCGTCTGAGGTTCGAGTCCTCCCTCGGGAATGGACGTGTGTGTTGTCCTTAGCATAAGTTAGTTTAAGTTAGATTAAGACGTGTGTAAACCTAGGGACCGATGACCTCAGGAATTTACTACAAATTTTCATTTCTTATACATGAACGATCTCGTGTATAAGGTGAGCAGTAATCTACAGATTGTTTGGTGACGGCGCTTTAGTGCATGGAAGAGCGCTGTCCTTAAGTGGCTGATGGAGGATACAGGATGACTCAGGTAGTATATTTATTTGTTGTGATGAAAGGCAGATTGCTCTAAATGCAGAAAAATGTCAGTGATTCAGAATGTGTAGGAAAAAAGAATTTTGTAATATTTGAATACAGTATGAAAGGAGCATTTGTCGAGACAGTCATTTAGATTGAGTACCTAGCCGCAACGTTGAAAAGCAGTATTTGCGGAAAGCAAACCAAAACCTGCGATTTATTGCAAAAACACTTAGAAAATGCAACAGGTCTAATGTAGAGGCTGCTTACACTACGCTTGTTTGCCCTCTTTCGAAGTATTACGGTGGGGTGTGGGGTCTGCAGCAGATAGGACTGACAGAGGACATAGAGAAACCTCAAAGAAGGGCAGCTAGTTTTGTGTAATCCTAAAATAGGGAGAGAGTATCACGGATATGACACACGAATTGGGCAACGGCCGTCATTAAAACAAAGGTGTTTTTCGTTGCAGCAGGATGTTATCATGCAATTTTAGTTACTAACTTGCTCCTCAGAGTTTGAAAATATTTTGCTGGTGCCCACCTACATAGAGTGAAGTGATCATCATAGTAAAATAACAGAAAGCAGAGCCCGCACGTAGAGATTTCAGTGCTCTTTCTGCCTGCGCGCTGTTTGAGAGTGGGACGATAGAGAAACTGCTTGAATGTGGTTCGATGAGCAGTCTGCAGAACTAACATGTAGATGTAGATGAGACGGAACGAGCACGTAAGGTTGGTGTTAGGGAAGACGAATGACTGACTTCGTTTTACTGGCAGAATTGTAGGGAACTGTGGCTCGTCTGCAAAGGAGACCGCGTATAAATTCTCAAATGGCTCTGAGCACTATGGGACTTAACTGCTGAGGTCTTAAATCTAACTAACCAAAGGACATCACACACATCCATGCCCGAGGCAGGATTCGAACCAGCGACCGTAGCGGACGCGCGGATACAGACTGAAGCACCTAGATCCGCTCGGCCACACCGGCCGGCAGACCGCGTACAAAACACCGGTACTGCTCGAGTGTTTGAGATCCCAGCAGGTATGATTAAAGCAAGACATCGAAACAACTCAGACTTGTCCTGCTAGATTTGTTACCGGTAGTATCGATCGGCACTCGAGTGTTGCGGAGATGATTCGTGAGTTCCAAAGCGAATTTCTGGAGCGAAGACGATGTTCTTTTCGCTAAACACTTGACAAAAAGCTTCTGTAAAGTTTGGAAGGTAGGAGACGAGATACTGGCAGAAGTGAAGCTGTGAGGACCAGGCGTGAGTCGTGTTTCGGTAGCTCAGATGGTAGAGCATTTGCCCGCGAAAGGCAAAGGTCCCGAGTTTGAGTCTCGGTCGGGCACACAGTTTTAATCTGCCAGGAAGTTTCATATCAGCGCATACTCCGCTGTAGAGTGAAAATCTCATTTTGGAAACATCCTCCAAGCTGTGGCTAAGCCATGTCTCCGCAGTATGCTTTCTTTCAGGAGTTCTAGTTCTGCAAGGTTCGCAGGACAGCTTCTGTAAAGTTTGGAAGGTAGGGGACGAGATACTGGCAGAAGTAAAGCTGTGAGGACCGGGCGTGAGTCATGCTTCGGTAGCTCAGATGGTAGAGCACTTGCCCGCGAAAGGCAAAGGTCCCGAATTCGAGTCTCGGTCGGGGACACAGTTTTAATCTGCCGGGAAGTTTCACTTGACAAAATGTACAGAACAGGAATTTGCGGCTGACCGCAGAACGATTCTACTGCTGGAAAAGCACACATGGTGTCAAGGACACGAAGACAATACAAGAGAAGCTACGGCTCTTAAGAAGCTGTATAGATAGTAAATTTTTCCTGGCTCCATTTGCTGCATGTGGAAAAGGGAAGGGAATGACTAGTAGTGTACAAGGATTTCTTCGTCATGCACCGCATGGTGATTTGCGGAGTATATTTGTAGATATAGATATAGATCTAACGACATTAATCCGAGAAATGGAGGCAGTGCCGTTTCACTCTGTGGCAGGCGGAAATTGTAAATAGCACCTCACAACTTTTGCTTGTGCTCTCTATTGTCAAATGTAAATACAAACAATGCGGTACAGCAACACAGGCAACAGCGCGCGTAATTACCACAGACCCCCTTGTTGGTATTCATTACGGCATTTAATGCACAATGGCCCTTGATGCGAGAAGGGGGCTAATCTGTCAGTCGTCGATTGGAGACTGCGTGACGTCGGCTGAGCGACGGCTGGCTTCTCGCATTTGTCACCCTGTTTACCGCCGGCGCGCGACTCGGAAATTGAAGGGGTGCGCTCGCAGCCCCTGTATTAGGCGGGCGGCGGAAGCTCCGTATCAGCCCCGCTCGTCGCCAGTGTTTCCCGCTCGGCGCGTCTCACACCTGCCGCTGTCTGAGCAGCGCAGATAACCGACCCGGCACAGACGGAGGGATCCCCGCACTCCCCACACCTGAGCCTCTGCCGCAATAGCGAGTAGGCCTCAAAACCGGCTGAAGCGTCCGCGTGACAAGCTCGCACAGTGGGGACTAAAGGGAGAAGGAGAGGGAGAATGAGCAGGTAGAAATAAAGAGCGTGCGAAGGGAGAGAAATAGGGGAGCAGGCGTACATAGGCCAGCGGGGGTCGTTGGCGACGGGCAGCCTAAGGGACATGGAATCTCTAACGATTCATTACGGCCTGCCATATTGGCAGAAGCGACTGCGGCAGAAGGAAGAGAGTGCCGGGGGAAGGGGGGGGGGGGCGTAGCAGTCGCCTTTATAAACAGTGCGGTAATGAATTTATGGGCGTACGAGATTACACTTGTCACGCGTGTAAGCCAACGAAATGAAATGCTCGTGCCGCATATTAAACTTGTGGTCTGCGTTACAGAACTCTGGTCTGGAACCACTGAATACATTATACATTTAATAATATAAAAAGAAAATATTGCTCTACGTCTAATACGTTCATCTTTTGGTTAGCAAATACTCTGCAACTAATTATTCGGATATAACCACGAGGTGCTGAATATAAAATAGTTACATTTCATATTCTGTGGGAGATCGTCATCTCGCTTGAGTTTACTATAACTGTATTTCTTTCTCCTCGCGACAGTTTTTTAAGACAGCTGGTCCGGTACACAAGAAGCCCTTATTCGTAAACTGTTTTTCACTCTCGTTTAGGAAAATGCTCGGTTGGTCCAAAATTTTATGCACAGAAAATACTATGCACGAAGAGTTAAAATACGATAACACACAGGACAAAGTTTTACAGACAGTTGACAAACAGGACTTTCCTCCCTTGGGTTAAGTAACGACTGTGGAGACATAAGCAGCTTCCTACCCAGAATTTAAACAAAATATAATTTGTCAAGTCGCGAAAACACCGGATCCTGTAAGTCAGGATAAACGATTGCTTATAAAGAGATCTATATCAGCGTTTTTATTCGTAAAAGACGTAAAAAATAAGTAAATTTGAGCAACTTTTGACAACGGAAATGTGAATAAAAGCGAAATTCTAAGAAAAAAAGAGATAAACTGTGGAAACTATTTTGCGGTTGAGTGCATATAGTGAAAAGGAATAAGTGAACAGCGTGAAACGCAGGTAAAATAAGTTCAACTGCAGGTACTGAAAACGAACTCTCACGGAAGGACATATATAACAAATAGTGCGGAAATAAAATAGTCGATTTTACGCTATAACAGAAAGTCAAGCACAAATTAACTGCATTCCTATCGAATTTTGAGGCTGCAGTATGAAAATCCCTTTTATTTTACTGCTGATAACCATACGATTGACATTCATTCCTCGTTGCTCGTTTAAAATCTCACTTGCCGAAATAAGTTCTTGAATACTGAGTCCCATAGATCTCATGTTGACAGCATGTCTTATTCTCTCGTCTATGGCGGACGCGGTAGTTTCTGGAGCATGATGACGTCACTGTACATTTTTGACGTGATGATCGTGGGAAGATTGTTGTATCAAATGAGAAGCCCACAACTTTATTATTTTTTGAGTTACGAATTATGAGCTGAATGTTTCTTTTAAAGTCCTTAACAGAACATAACTACGCCCTTTTCTTCGGGGCGTCTGCTGGCTGGTGGCTGGGGCTAGTGATGACGCAATGCAGAATGGTTGCGAGTGGGATGCAACCAGACAAGACAAAGATTTTACTCTGAAACAGAGAACTGTATAAATAGTATGGACTTAACAGGTGTAAATGTTATAAACATTGAATGGTATTACAAAACAAGAAAGCATGCATGAATTTCAACGATGTAAACTGTTACTGAAAATTTTCCAATATCCTTCAAGACAAACATTTCTCAAAAGCACCCAAATTTGACTGCCACCAATAAGGCAATTAAAATATATGCTGGATGGCATCCTTAAAGGCGTCAAATGAGTCTCCAGTCTCTCGAACTTCACTGGTCGACACGAACCGCCCCCCCCCCCCCCCCCCCTCCACGCTCAGACCAACACAAAGCAGCACAGTTGGATCATCAACAGAAATGACGAATGGTCAAAGCCGTCAGTAACAAGGTTTCTTAGATTATACGGATATTACTGCTGACACAATGCCACCACCAAAACCATTTGCTGCGCTGTTACACAATTATAGCATATTCTATAGCGCGCATCAGAGGATTCTAAACTTAGTACCAAGTGTCGGTAAGTAGACAGCAGTGGCCATTATTATTAAATTTTACTTAAGTTATTGTACACTATGTAAGTAGGCTGTTTAGGTTTTTTTGTTGGTAACGCCACGTAGCGCTCAGTATGAAAATCACTGACTGTGCTGTGTGCAGTCTGAGCCTGGTTGGACTCATTGTTGGAATATTCGCTTGTGTAGTGTTTCGCAGTTGGATGTGAACAGCGCGTAGCGTTGTGCAGTTGGAAGTGAGCCGCCAGCAGTGGTCGATGTGCAGAGAGAGATGCCAGAGTTTTGAGATAAGCGGACGATCTGGACGTGTGTCCGCTAGGAAAAGAAAAATTGTAAAGATGGATGTCATGAATTGATAGATATATACAGGGTGTTCCATTGATCGTGACCGGGCCAAATATCTCACGAAATAAGGGTCAAACGAAAAAATTACAAAGAACGAAACTTGTCTATTTTGAAGGGGGAAACCAGATAGCGCTATGGTTGGCCCTCTAGATGGCGCTGCCATATGTCAAACGGATATCAATTGCGTTTTTTTAAATAGGAACCACCATCTCTTACTACATATTCGTGCAGTACGTAAAGAAATATGAATGTTTTAGTTGCACCACTTTTTTCGCTTTGTGACAGATGGCGCTGTAATAGTCACAAACATATGGCTCACAATTTTAGACGAACAGTTGGTAAGAGGTAGGTTTTTTAAATTAAAATACAAAACGTAGGTACGTTTGAACATTATATTTCGGTTGTTCTAATGTGATACATCCCCCCCCCCCCATGAACCATGGACCTTGCCGTTGGTGGGGAGGCTTGCGTGCCTCAGCGATACAGATAGCCGTACCGTAGGTGCAACCACAACGGAGGGGTGTCTGTTGAGAGGCCAGACAAACGTGTGGTTCCTGAAGAGGGGCAGCAGCCTTTTCAGTAGTTGCAAGGGCAACAGTCTGGATGATTGACTGATCTGGCCTTGTAACAATAACCAAAACGGCCTTGCTGTGCTGGTACTGCGAACGGCTGAAAGCAAGGGGAAACTACAGCCGTAATTTTTCCCGAGGGCATGCAGCTTTACTGTATGATTACATGATGATGGCGTCCTCTTGGGTAAAATATTCCGGAGGTAAAATAGTCCCCCATTCGGATCTCCGGGCGGGGACTACTCAAGAGGATGTCGTTATCAGGAGAAAAAAATTGGCGTTCTACGGATCGGAGCGTGGAATGTCAGATCCCTTAATCGGGCAGGTATGTTAGAAAATTTAAAAAGGGAAATGGATAGGTTGAAGTTAGATATAGTGGGAATTAGTGAAGTTCGGTGGCAGGAGGAACAAGACTTCTGGTCAGGTGAATACAGGGTTATAAACACAAAATCAAATAGGGGTAATGCAGGAGTAGGTTTAATAATGAATAGGAAAATAGGAATGCGGGTAAGCTACTACAAACAGCATAGTGAACGCATTATTGTGGCCAAGATGGATACGAAGCCCACACCTACTACAGTAGTACAAGTTTATATGCCAACTAGCTCTGCAGATGACGAAGAAATTGAAGAAATGTATGATGAAATAAAAGAAATTATTCAGATTGTGAAGGGAGACGAAAATTTAATAGTCATGGGCGACTGGAATTCGAGTGTAGGAAAAGGGAGAGAAGGAAACATACTAGGTGAATATGGATTGGGGGACAGACATGAAAGAGGAAGCCGCCTGGTAGAATTTTGCACAGAGCACAACATAATCATAACTAACACTTGGTTTAAGAATCATGAAAGAAGGTTGTATACATGGAAGAACCCTGGAGATACTAAAAGGTATCAGATAGATTATATAATGGTAAGACAGAGATTTAGGAACCAGGTTTTAAATTGTAAGACATTTCCAGGGGCAGATGTGGACTCTGACCACAGTCTATTGGTTATAACCTGTAGATTAAAACTGAAGAAACTGCAAAAAGGTGGGAATTTAAGGAGATGGGACCTGGACAAACTAAAAGAACCAGAGGTTGTACAGAGATTCAGGGAGAGCATAAGGGAGCAATTGACAGGAATGGGGGAAATAAATACAGTAGAAGAAGAATGGGTAGCTTTGAGGGATGAAGTAGTGAAGGCAGCAGAGGATCAAGTAGGTAAAAAGACGAGGGCTAGTAGAAATCCTTGGGTAACAGAAGAAATATTGAATTTAATTGATGAAAGGAGAAAATATAAAAATGCAGTAAGTGAAACAGGCAAAAAGGAATACAAACGTCTCAAAAATGAGATCGACAGGAAGTGCAAAATGGCTAAGCAGGGATGGCTAGAGGACAAATGTAAAGATGTAGAGGCCTATCTCACTAGAGGTAAGATAGATACCGCCTACAGGAAAATTAAAGAGACCTTTGGAGATAAGAGAACGACTTGTATGAATATCAAGAGCTCAGATGGAAACCCGGTTCTAAGCAAAGAAGGGAAAGCAGAAAGGTGGAAGGAGTATATAGAGGGTCTATACAAGGGCGATGTACTTGAGGACAATATTATGGAAATGGAAGAGGATGTAGATGAAGATGAAATGGGAGATATGATACTGCGTGAAGAGTTTGACAGAGCACTGAAAGACCTGAGTCGAAACAAGGCCCCCGGAGTAGACAATATTCCATTGGAACTACTGACGGCCGTGGGAGAGCCAGTCCTGACAAAACTCTACCATCTGGTGAGCAAGATGTATGAAACAGGCGAAATACCCTCAGACTTCAAGAAGAATATAATAATTCCAATCCCAAAGAATGCAGGTGTTGACAGATGTGAAAATTACCGAACTATCAGTTTAATAAGTCACAGCTGCAAAATACTAACACGAATTCTTTACAGACGAATGGAAAAACTAGTAGAAGCCAACCTCGGGGAAGATCAGTTTGGATTCCGTAGAAACACTGGAACACGTGAGGCAATACTGACCTTACGACTTATCTTAGAAGAAAGATTAAGGAAAGGCAAACCTACGTTTCTAGTATTTGTAGACTTAGAGAAAGCTTTTGACAATGTTGACTGGAATACTCTCTTTCAAACTCTAAAGGTGGCAGGGGTAAAATACAGGGAGCGAAAGGCTATTTACAATTTGTACAGAAACCAGATGGCAGTTATAAGAGTCGAGGGACATGAAAGGGAAGCAGTGGTTGGGAAGGGAGTAAGACAGGGTTGTAGCTTCTCCCCGATGTTGTTCAATCTGTATATTGAGCAAGCAGTAAAGGAAACAAAAGAAAAATTCGGAGTAGGTATTAAAATTCATGGAGAAGAAATAAAAACTTTGAGGTTCGCCGATGACATTGTAATTCTGTCAGAGACAGCAAAGGACTTGGAAGAGCAGTTGAATGGAATGGACAGTGTCTTGAAAGGAGGATATAAGATGAACATGAACAAAAGCAAAACAAGGATAATGGAATGTAGTCTAATTAAGTCGGGTGATGCTGAGGGAATTAGATTAGGAAATGAGACACTTAAAGTAGTAAAGGAGTTTTGCTATTTGGGGAGCAAAATAACTGATGATGGTCGAAGTAGAGAGGATATAAAATGTAGACTGGCAATGGCAAGGAAAGCGTTTCTGAAGAAGAGAAATTTGTTAACATCGAGTATAGATTTAAGTGTCAGGAAGTCCTTTCTGAAAGTGTTTGTATGGAGTGTATCCATGTATGGAAGTGAAACATGGACGATAAATAGTTTGGACAAGAAGAGAATAGAAGCTTTCGAAATGTGGTGCTACAGAAGAATGCTGAAGATTAGATGGGTAGATCACATAACTAATGAGGAAGTATTGAATAGGATTGGGGAGAAGAGAAGTTTATGGCACAATTTGACCAGAAGAAGGGATCGGTTGGTAGGACATATTCTGAGGCATCAAGGGATCACCAATTTAGTATTGGAGTGCAGCGTGGAGGGTAAAAATCGTAGAGGGAGACCAAGAGATGAATACACTAAGCAGGTTCAGAAGGATGTAGGTTGCAGTAGGTACTGGGAGATGAAAAAGCTTGCACAGGATAGAGTAGCATGGAGAGCTGCATCAAACCAGACTCAGGACTGAAGACCACAACAACAACAACAATGTGATACATGTACCTTTGCGAACTTATTCATTTCTGAGAACGAATGCTGTTACAGCGTGATTACCTGTAAATACCACATTAATCCAATAAATGCTCAAAATGATGTCCGTCAATCTCAATGCATTTGGCAATGCGTGTAACGACATTCCTCTCAAAAACGACTAGTTCGCCTTCTGTAATGTTCGCACAGGCATTGACAATGCGCTGACGCATGTTGTCAGGCGTTGTCGGTGGATCACGATAGCAAATATCCTTCAACTTTCCCCACAGAAAGAAATACGGGGACGTCAGATCCGGTGAACGTGCGGGCCATGGTATGGTGCTTCGGCGACCGATCCACCTGTCATGAAATATGCTATTCAATACCGCTTCAGCCGCACGCGAGCTATGTGTCGGACATCCATCACGATGGAAGTACATCGCCATTCTGTCGTGCATCCTTCCTCCCATAATGCCACACCACACATTAACCCGCCAAGGTCGCTGATGTTCCACTTGTCACAGCCAGCGTGGATTTTCAGTTGCCCAATAGCGCATACTATGCCGGTTTACGTTACCGCTGTTGGGACTGACGCTTCGTCGCCAAATAGAACGCGATCTGTCATCGTCCCGTAATTTCTCTTTGCCCAAACGCAGAACTGTTGAATGTCGCGAGCTCTATCTTCTTATCTCGTGTTTTCTACTGAAAATCTCCTACTTGTACTCTTGTTAACTTTACTATTACAGAGATCGCCTAAATTTTATTTTTTAAATTGGTCCTGTGCGCAACAAATAACTTACTTGGTCTTTATGCTGCCACTGCTTGATCTGCTGTATTCCATTATTTAACAAAAACATAAAGAAAACCTATCATTCATGCTGAGTGCAATCCATGTTCTCTATGGCGGCTCCTGATGTTGCTGCTGCTTACTACAGCTGCATGTAATTCTAGAGAAAGGGTTTGGTCAAATCTAACCTCGATAAATGATAACCCAAAGAAGTAATTCCTTTTACCAAAAACTATATTCTGAATGCGATTCTTTCTCCTTCAATTAACAAAAAGCCAGAAGCTCTTTGAACAATTGCTTCGTATGTAAATCTGCCTCCAGTGGCATTACAGCAATATTACAAATTAATCAAACTCTTGAGACAGACTGAAATATTTCTCAATTAAATACATAATGAAACAATTCCCTGACAATTACAAAAGAAATCAATGACAAAAATCAATACTTAATCTATTCCCCTAACAATTGTTTCCCTTAAGAATTCAACTCCTATCATTATCAAAATTATCGTCTGCTGCTACACACATACACAAACCCTTTTCTTTAAATCAATAAGCGCGCTTCAAATTATAAAAAAATATCAACTCAATACCAAATCCTGTGTCACTGCCGGTGGACACGGCAGTACGGCAGCTCGGCGACGACCCTTCGCCCAACACACGTGCGCACCACAGCAAGAGAAAAATAAACTTTTATACAAAATGGCAGTAATGTTGCTTGCCTAACTGATTGGAAAGGAGAAAACATAGCTCATTTTACAAAAATAATATGAAAATGTTGCTAGCCTAGTGTGTATATAATAAGAAAGCATCAAAGGAAATATCACAAGTTTCTTACATAAGTAGACAAAAACATCATATAAGTTTTAACAGATGTGTAACAATAACTAGTTAAGCATTGAATAGTCTTCAATAAGCTAACATAACCTAATAACCAGTAAAAAATCATATTTTATTTTGTGCATTTGGGCACTTATGTTTCCATGACATTAATCAGTAGTGGTCTGACTACATGATATTTTATGTTTTTATGCTCGCAGCTCCCTCTGGACAAAAGAAACCAGGTCTAAATGTTTTAAGTGCAGCAGACTCAGGGACTTCATATCCATTGACAACCACGCTAATATTCCAACATCAGTTAATTTACGGTGGAAGCAGACTCAGGGACTTCGTATCCACTGACAACCACACCTGTTTCCATCATCAGTTAATTTAAGGTGTAGTCAGACTCTGGGACTTCATATCCACTGACAACCACACCTGAAGTCAAATTTTCCGCTGGTGAGACAGTTTGACAACGTAGGCAGACTCAAGGACCTTGTGTCCACTGACAACCATTCGTAACGTCCATTCTGCCAGGATGACACAGTTTGACAGTGTTGGCAGACTCAGAGACCTCGTGTCCACTGATAACCATACGTAACTGCGTTATTGCATAAGTACCCCCTCAAACGTACGTAGTACAAGTCTCGGTCGAGTATTTCTGTATACTGGAAACGTCATATTTTATAGAAAATAGATTCTCCCTTTAAAATACGGTATCTCTAACCTAATTACAGAAATTAAGTAAGGAATAATATTATATCATATAAACAGGCATGTGAACTCTGAGCTCATTTAAATGTTTTCTTCAACTCTATTGCCACAGCAATTACAGATTTGTGGCATATATCTCAAGTCATGAATAATGTGAGGCTCACCACATGGTGGCAACGTCAGATGGTTCAAATGGCTCTGAGTACTATGGGACTCAACTTCTGACGTCATTAACCCCCTAGAACTTAGAACTAGTTAAACCTAACTAACCTAAGGACATCACACACACCCATGCCCGAGGCAGGATTCGAACCTGCGACCGTAGTGGTCTCGCGGTTCCAGACTACAGCGCCTAGAACCGCACGGCCACTTCGGACGGCTGGCAAAGTCAGTTTTCTTTAAATTTCTCATCACAGCAATCACAGATTTGTGGCACGTATTTTTCAATTCAGTCATAATATGAGGCTCACCACACAGTGGCAAGTTAATTTTCTTACGATTAGTTTGGCCAGTAACAATGGCAAAGTTTTGATTGTGAGCATGAATCATTACAAATGTGGCACCACACAAAAAATTTTATTTTAATTTCAGGGCATAAATCCTGTGCCGTCGAACTCTAATTACCTACTATTTTTACATTACTAGTGATGCTTAGAAAGAGTGTTACAATATTTGTTACAATAATTTTTATGTACATTTTGGTTATAAAATATTTAAATAATCCTACAAATAGAAAAGTAATTCCATAGTGATGCTATTATATATATAATAAAAGTTACAGAATCATTTAGAAAAAGTCTAGCCAACGGCTTGCCAAATCAATTCATGAATATGTACAAAATTTAGTGAATAATTACGTGACCTTGAGTCAGAATTTTTACACTCTAATTACTAAGTTACACCAAATTTATAATTATCAGTCTGTAATGACTGTCAATATTTCTGATGTCAAACGTCAATGTCTGTGGTATAGCATCTCAATCGTTTTTATATGGAGTCCTCATTGTCTCTGTTTGGATGCCTCTCTAGTCTTAGTATGAATCTGTGTGGCCGTACCTTGGATGGTCACAAAGAACTAGAAAAAGAAACAATCTACAAAGCACATAATACAAAAAATAGGTTATTCACAAAATACAACACACAAAACCGCTCCATCTGTCCAGTAGTAACTGAAAGAAATGGTTTATTCATCAAGGTGACAAGAAATAAATTTATGACATGACAAGAGAAAAATCATCACCTTCCAATTAACCTCGTGCTTGAATCGGCACTGCATCACTAAATGACAATCATGAAATAAAAAAAAACACAAGATAAATATTAGATTGACTTATTTTACACTACTATTTTCACATTCATAAAATATGGCAGATACTCTCGCCTCTTGGCGTAAGAGTCATTTCACTCTGGAATCAGAAAAGAAATCGTTTAATGCACGACATAATTATCTAGGTCACGGGTCAGTGTTTTATTTTATTTTATTTTTTGTCACGGCCGACTGTTTCTGGAACGTCTTTCTTCTCGCGACCCTTAACGGTAAGCGTGCTACGCTCTGATCTGAAAATATCGCCTACTACATAAAAGTACGTCACGTTCAGTGCTTTCGTTTCTGCATGGAGAAAACTTCCGTTGCGATCATGTCTCCTATAAGAAATGCAATAAAGTCAAGCTTAACAACAATAAGAAGAGGAACAACAATATCATTCTTACCATTCCACAATTTCACAGAGCAAAAAATATTCTTGGCACTCATTCATCAAATAATTCAGCCGGCCGAAGTGGCCGTGCGGTTCTAGGCGCTGCAGTCTGGAACCGCGAGACCGCTACGGTCGCAGGTACGAATCCTGTCTCGGGCATGGATGTGTGTGATGTCCTTAGGTTAGTTAGGTTTAACTAGTTCTAAGTTCTAGGGGACTAATGACCTCAGAAGTTGAGTCCCATAGTGCTCAGAGCCATTTGAACCATTTGAACCACAATTCAACACTTTGCTGTGTATTTGTATCAGAACTCCTTTCGTGAATCATAGCTATGTCTTAACTTTACAGTGGCTTAGATTTTAAGTAAGTGTCTACTCTACCTTAACATTACTGTGACTTAAATTTTACGCAATTGTGTATAAGCTATATCTTCCTTCATAGAATACCGTTGTCGGTTTCTTCGTTTAGAAGTGTGTCTTTCTTACCTTCTCTTGTTCTATAAATGTCTGCAAAGTGCTTGTTCATTGTGTCACACTATTCATGAGTGGTCCATAAATCCTAATACGCCTTACCTGGCAAACTAATAAACACGAAAAATCCCCATAAATCCTCACTCTTCAAATTACATCATAAATCAGAACAAGTGTCAGTTCTTCAAACTACCTCATAAATCAGAACAAGTGTCAGTTCGAAGGTTTCCTAATTATACTATTGCCCATGAAAAATACCTTCTCAATTCAGAGCCGCTTATGCACTATATTTTACCTGAAGATGATGTCAACAGTTTCTGTTATTTCATGTTATTTCTCCCTAAAAAACGTACATAGTTATTTCTTGCATTTTCCTTCAAATAAGTCACGAAAATTTCATTGTTTCAGTACACAATCGCAAGATGTCAACAGCTGGTATAATCCTCTCGTCAGAAATGTCCCTTTGCAAAGTTCTCATTCTCTCAAACAATGCAAATCATTCGTAATCATTCATTCTTGGTCTTTCATACAAGATAGATTGATGGTAAAAGATTAATAGATAAACAGGTTAGTCAAACTTTATGAAATAGTACTGAAAATTAAAATTGGAGGAATATACTGTAATGGCTGGGGTATCTATGCTCGCCAAACATATATTTACTAAATATCTGTAAACCCGCTAGGGCCTTATTCCTTGAAAATTTTAGTGTGTGATAAGTGATGAAGACCTCATGATTTATGTGTTCGTACTGTCTCAAGTTCCAAAGCGTTTGTGTGTGCTATACGTCGTATACGGAAGGGTCCTTCACACACCAAGAAAAACTTCCTTCTCAAATATTTTCCCATATGAGATAGTCGATGTGATCTAACCAATACTTTTTGACCTACCTGTAAATTCTTGACGTTGACTTGTGGATTATGCAGCTTTTTTCTTCTGTCTGCAGTTTCCCAATACTGATTACTATTATCTCTTTGTGTGTTTTCCTAGTTGTCAAATTATAATTCTTGCACAAGAGCTTGGAATGCCTCCAAGTCATCTTTGCACCTACCTGCCAAAATTATGTGGCGTAATCTGACCGGCAGTTTTGTCAAACAGATAGGAATTAATTCCGACTGACTGTACGGATTCGTTAAATATCTGTTCATGCGCATCATGTTTTCAAAATATTGCACTGGAGTTGAAAATTTCAACTTCTCATAACTTTGCATCATAATGATGTAATGTTTTACACGATCTTGTGTAGTCTCTGACCAGTAAACAGATAAGAATGCGTGATAAAAATCACCATAGATGTGACATTCACGTACTATTGAGTGCATTCGTGTTGCAGGCTCTCCTTCAAGATAACAGCAAAAGAATTCAGGGTTGTGGCCAATTGGCCATGTTTCTGGTAAAGAATAGTCAAATTGTTATAACCACTCTCGAGGGTGGATTTCGTGACTAGCATTCCGAAAAATTTTTAACTTACTAACTATGAGAAAATGCTTATAGGCAAACTCTTCATTTTTCTTAGCGGATGAGTTTTCTTTTACAGCATGACTCACGTTACCTTCATTATGTCCCGCAAACGTGTCATATTCACGAGAAAAGTGGTCAGCATTTCCATAATTAACGCTCTTATTGTCGTTACCAATTTGGTAATTATCGGTTCTACCAGTGTCATTGCTGCGATCGATCTTTTCTTCGATGCTGGCAAGCTGTTCCTGTATATTTTTCACGTCACGTTTGTTTTGCCGATTAATTGTCATCTGCCCTTGTTTAAAACGTTGCAAAGACTGAAATTCTTCTGTATCCGCGATCCGTACCGGCTGAGTGTCATCTGATCTCCTATCTAACCCGCTACTCAGTTCTGTCACTTTCATGGATAATTCATCTACCTGTTTAGCTACTGTCGTTAATTAAGTTTCTATCTTTGAAACTTCATTGGTGGGCTTTAATTGCAAAGACTAGACATTTTTCTCGAATTCCTCTACTAGCAGTTCTTGTTGTGACGTCTGTCGTTTCACTTCAACAATATCATCATTTTGTACGTGATCAAGTCGGGATACAAGATTATTAATATCTGATTTGAATCCTTTACATACCTGACTTTTCTACTCACTGGTCGTTTCTTCAAATTTACTATTTAAATTGTCATTCACCTCACCCCAAAACAATGTGAGATTCTCGTTAATTTCGTTCTGAAGCGATTTGAAGTTCTTTGCATTATTTTTGTTAAATTCAGTGAGTTTACTCTCCCGTCGGTCATTAAATTCAGTGAGTTTACTCAGTAATAATTGTAAGACATCATTACTGGGGGTAGTGAGTCCAACGTTACTCTTCTTTGTTAAAGCAGAAGCAGTACCTGCATTTCCACTAACAGAAGGAAAGGCAAAATTACTCTGCTCTATCGGAGTGGCAACGAGACCTGAATCTCCACCGAAAGTGGGGAAAACAAAATTACTCTGCTCTTTTGAGGCGGAAGCAACGCTGGAATTTCTCATAATGAGTTCGGTTTGCGTCACTGTATTGTCATGTCCTAAGTTGCGTGTAGCACACAGTTGTTCATCACGCATTGTTGGCAAATGATCGCCTACATTCCGATTCTCCGCAGTATTGTTCGAGAATTCCCGGATCTCAATATTCTCAAAAGAATTTTCTACTCTCTGTTCCGAATATTCGGAAACTGCGTTTGAAACCACTTCTACATTCATGTTCGGAACCGTATCTACGTTCGCGTTTGCAATAGCATCTGCACTCTTTTACATTTTCTTTTGTGCTCGCGTCCTCATTGTCGCAATACGAATGAAAACATGTCACTAAAGTACACCGCTATCGTAAAAATTCCACTGTTCAATTAACTATTACACAATGCACCAACAAATTCAAAGACAAAACTGCTGAAATAAAATTTTGTGCTAATACAAAGCAGTGTGCAAGCGATCAAAATGCTATGCCACGGTGAAAGTCGCGAGCTCTATCTTCTTATCTCGTGTTTTCTACTGAAAATCTCCTACTTGTACTCTTGTTAACTTTACTATTACAGATATCCCCTAAACTTTATTTTTTTTTTAATTGGTCCTTGTAATCTCCCCACGGAAAATTACCCTCTACCACGCAATAATTAATAATGGTCAACCAAATCATCTACATGTATTTACGTTTGAAAAGTATCTGATCAGATTTTCTAGTAATATATGCGCCGACAGCTCGTCGACGCCAAGGTATTTTTCTAGTACGTTTATTCTTTGGAACAACAGAGGTACAGATATGTATGCTCCATGGTTATTATAGAGAGAGAAAGGAACAGCTTCGGAAGTATCGGTTGGAAGATTTTCGGATTGCTAAAAGAGATTTATTTACTCTTCTTCGCGCTAAAGCGAGCTAGGAAAGTTTGTGCCGCTAGCGTGATCGATAAAGAGAAAGAAAAACCTGTAAAAGAAAATTTCATGAGACTTGGAACCAACAGAAAACGGAACATGTACGGAAATGGATACAATATACAATTTTCCTCAGAAATAAGGTTTGTGACCATTTTATTCTAGAGTGAATGATGAATGAGTTCTCTGTCTGAATCACTGATGATTGTCTGGGCCCTGTAATTAATTGGGAAGTTTCAGCTGTGACGAAGAGAGCCTGCAATCCCTGAGTTTTTATAAATCGTCCAAAAAGGCTTCGTCCGCATCTGAAATTTTAGATCTGTCGTAAACTGAACTAATAACTAATTGTTCAAACGATCGATTTTCCCAACTGAATGCAGCGCTTAATAATAATAACAAATGTAAAGATCTTTTCCAGCAAGCCAGCCGCTGAACATTAAGACGAAGGGCTCCACCAGAGATTCTACTAGGCTGATTTCACGTAATTAATATATTTAAACTGTACACAGATAAAGGACAGAGAGAGAGAGAGAGTGAATGGAATTCGAGAAATTACTCAGAATCCTCCATTAGCATAATTGTTTGTCTGTCTTTTCATGGATCAGCAAAACTAGAAAACACGAAGCCCTGACTTTATTGTACCGATTTCTGTGTGAAAGGGAAAGAGCGATAAAGGCGACAGATACACTTCTGTACAGACAAAACATTACACCAAGTTAGCGGCAAGCTGCATTCACATAGACTTTCATCATTTACAGAGTAGAATTCATTATATCCTTTGCGCAACAAATAACTTACTTGGTCTTTACGCTGCCACTGCTTGATCTGCTGAATTCCATTATTTAACAAAAACATAAAGAAAACCTGTTATTCATGCTGAGTGCAATGCATGTTCTGTATGGCGGCTCTTGTGTTGCTGCTGCTCACTACAACTACATGTAATTCAAGAGAAAGGGTTTGGGCAAATCTAACCTCGATAAATGATAACCCAAACAAGTAATTCCTTTTTTCAGAAACTATGTTCTGAAAGCGATTCTTTCTCATTCAATTAACAAAACGCCAGAAGCTCTTTGAACAATCACTTCGTATGTAAACCTGCCTCCAGTGGCATTAAAGCAATATTACAAATTAATCAAACCCTTGAGACGGACTGAAATATTTTTTCAATTAGATACATAGTGAAACAATTCCCTGACAATTACAAAAGAAATCAATGACAAAAATCAATACTTAATCTAACAATGGTTTCCCCTTAAGAATTCAGCTCCTATCATTATCAAAATTACCGTCTGCTGCTACGCACATGCACAAACCCTTTTCTTTAAATTAATAAGCGCGCTGCAAATTATAAAAAATATCAACTAAATACCAAATCCTGTGTCGCTGCTGGCGGACACGGCAGTACGGCAGTTCGGCGACGACCCCTCGCCCAACACACGTGCGCACCTCAGCAGGCGGGCTCCTACACTGGCTTCAAAACTGCCACTAGTTAATCAGTGCGCTGCGAAGCGCGACAACAATATCTTAGATTCCAGAGCTTGTGTATGCGCGCTGTAGCCAACCTTTCAATCCTAAGAGAGTATTGCCAACTCTCACTGTACACGACGTACAAAGTCGTCGCCATCCAATTCCTGGTGCATAGAAATATGGTATGGGTGCAATCGATATTGATGTAGCATTCTCACCACCGACGTTTTTGAGATTCCTGATTCTCGCGCAATTTGTCTGCTACTGATGTGCGGATTAGCCGCGACAGCAGCTAAAACATCTACTTGGGCATCATCATTTGTTGCAGGTCGTGGTTGACCTTTTACATGTGGCTGAACACTTCCTGTTTCCTTAAATAACGTAACTATCCGGCGAACGATCCGGACACTTGGATGATGTCGTCCAGGATACCGAGCAGCACACATAGCACTCGCCCATTGGTCATTTTAATTACAATAGCCATACATCAACACGATATCGACCTTTTCCGCAATTGGTTAGTGCTCCATTTTAACACGGGTAACGTATCACGAAGCAAATACCGTCCGCTCTGGCGGAATGTTACGTGATACCACGTACTTATACGTTTGTGACTATTACAGAGCCGTCTATCACAAAGCGAAACAAGTGGTCCAACTAAAACATTCATATTTCTTTACGTACTACACGAATATGTAATAAAAGATGGCGGTTCCTAATCTAAAAAACGCAGTTGATATCCATTTGACCTATGGCAGTGCCATCTAGCGGGCCAACCATAGCGCCATCTGGTTTCCCCCTTCAAGCTAGACGCTAAATGATATTTAAAAATAATGAAATTTTGTAATATATGTATGGTCATACAGAAAAATTTGTATACATGAAGCTAAACATCGAGGGTGCCAAGGGGTGGCATTTGGAAGCCGTTTTGCATGGAAAATAGCCTCGGATGTGGATTTGGCTGGTGCATAGTACTCTCGACAATACAGAATGGCTCTAACACGACAAAAATCCGTAGCGAAGACGAAATTGTAAAGAGCATTCAACATCCAGAGCCGTGAGTACAGTTAGCCGCCACGTCGCTTGCCACCACTACTTCACCACTGCTCCACCAAATTCAGGAACACAGATATGTAATATAGCATGGACCAGTAAATTTGTGTGAGTGTTTTTAATAATAATCAAAATGCTATAAACCCGTGTTTTGAACCCTAACTCTATCCTAATCATGAACCGAAGCAGGATCCCCTCCTAAGTGTGCAGAAAACCGAGTATCCTGTTTCTAATTAACTAGTGATTTGTTTCTGTGTATTAAATGTGCAAAAATTTAGTGCCAGAGAGTGTAAATGTTACTATCTAAAATAACTGCTTCACGGGTGATGAAATTAAACTTATTTGAAACGTAATTTAGTCTCTTTTTTTTCGTCGAGTTCAGTGCTGAGCAATTTGCTTTAAAAGATGAAAACATAAATTATTCCAAGTGGGGCTAAGCTTTAATTTTGATTGAATTGAACTTTGCTTCTAAAATAATCATAGAGTTGCCTATTGAGACAGTATCAGTTTATTGGTCCCAATCATATTCTTTCCATATTAGAAAGATATTTGGAATATAATCACTACTAAAGAAAGCTGATACATTTTTATAAATGGGAGTATAAAAGGTGTATATGTAGTATTATTTAAATTTATTTGCGGTGTTTATATGTCAGTTAACTAAGAAATCTTTTCATGCCCAACTTTAGTTCAAACACACGGTCAAACACAAAAAATTCCCCAGAGGGTAACACTAGTTTGTATCATAGCAAACGAGCCCAGGCGTCTCGGAGTGGACCAGTGCGATGTTGTTCGGACATGGAGGAGATTCACAGAGACAGGAACTTTCGATGACATGCCTAGCTCAGGCCTCCCGAGGGCTACTACTGAAGTGCAAGACCGCTACCTACGAATTATGGCTCGGAGGAACCCTGACAGCACGGCCACCATGTTGAATAATGATTTCCGTGCAGCTACAGGACGTCGTGTTACGACTCAAACTGTATGCAATGGGATGCATGATGCGCAGCTTCACGCCCGACGTCCATGGCAACGTCAATCTTTGCAACGACGACACCATGCAGCACGGTACAAATGGGCCCAAAATCATGCCGAATGGAACGCTCAGGACTGGCATCACGTTCTCTTCACCGATGTATCGCATATGCCTTCAACCAGACTATCGTCGGAGACGTGTTTGGAGACAACGTGGTCTTGCTGAACGCCTTAGATACACCGTCCAGCGAGTGTAGCAAGGTGGAGGTTCCCTGTTGTTTTGTGGTGGCATTATGTGGGGCCGACGTACGCCGCTGGTGGTCATGGAAGGCTCCGTAACGGCTGTACGATAGGTGAAGCCATCCTCCGACCGATAGTGCAACCATATCGGCAGCATACTAACGAAGCATTCGTCTTCATGGACGACCATCGCCACCATCGTGCACATCTTGTGAATAACTTCCTTCAGGATAACGTCATCGCTCGACTAGAGTGCCCAGCATGTTCTCCAGACATGAACCCTGTCAAATATGCCTGGGATAGATTGAAATGGGCTGTTTATGGACGACGTGACCCACCAACCACTCTGAGGGATCTACGCCAAATCGCCGTTGAGGAGTGGAACAATCTGGACCAACAGTGCCTTGATGAACTTGTGGATAGTATACCACGACGAATACAGGCATACACCAATGCAAGAGGACAAGCTACTGGGTATCAGAGGTACCAGTGTGCACATCAATCTGGACCGTCACCTCTGAACGTCTTGCTGTCTGGTGGTACAACATGCAATGTGTGGTTTTCATGAGCAATAAAGAGGGCGGAAATGATGTTTATGTTGATCTCTATTCCAGTTTTCTGTACACTTTCCGGAACTCTCGGAACCGAGATGCAAAACTCTTTTTGATGGGTGTATTAACCCGAAGAGGTACAGAAAACGTAGGGCAGATCCTCATTGTAAATCAATATTTTATATTTAAATTGTTAGCGGGAAAATTTGAAGTATACATTCCTCCGTCAGTTATTTGGGAGCAATTTTTACCTCTTAACTCTGCGTCAGCTTGCTTGATATCTTCACATGCTGCTGCGGTTCCCATAGGACATTTTCTAGGGATGATTTTATTAATAAGAATGTGATAGAATCCTTGAAAGTAAAGTATGGGTGGAATTGAATTTTTTCAAGACGGGACACAGGTGGATTATTCCACTCTACCAGTTTTGTTCAAATATTTAGTGACCATAGAAATAATCGATCAGTTGCTTGTCTGACTTAAAATGTAGTAACTAAATCCTATCGTTTTGCTGACGAAGAAACTGAAACATTGTTCTTTCTGTATATAACGAATTTCACGTCTTATCCGACTGTACAATTATAAAATTCTACTTTTCATTAGATTCCTGACACGTTCGAAAATTTTAGACTACTTTTCTCCTTAAACAATGGAATACATTTATTTACGTTTAATTCGATGGGGAATAGACAATACAGTCAGGGAGTATGCAGATGTGATGCCAATAGCTCCACAACAATCTAACATTATATCTCTCCCTGTCATCGCAGTAGGTGTGACATAAGCTAGAGGTGGAATGTTATTATATAAAGCTACAAAGAATACTTCATTGTTCGAGATTAGTAATCTCATTTGTAATACAGCTGCGTTTCCTGTTACTAATTTTACATGGACCTAGAATATAAAGCTTTCTTCCAGGCACACATCGTAGCTGTTGACCATATGCCTTCAGATTTTCACTTGATAATTTTTTAAAGCTGCTGTATTAGTCATCTTTATGCAAAGTAATATGTTGATTCCGGTTGTGCTGCATTCAGTTTCAACTCAAGGCACCGTAACTTAAATGTTTGAGGAAATTTTTCACATTTGTCGTTAATCAAGTGGCGATTAATAAGAGCGCATTTGGGCTATTTTTTTCTTCTTATCTTTCCAGAACTTCTTCATGTTTTGGCTGATAACCTTTCCCTGTTCATTGGACATCATCCGCCTAGGTTGTGAATTCTGCTCTAGAAAGGAAATTTTGTAGTATTGATCAGTAGCCTGAAACGTTCCTTCCCTGTATGTCTTCTGTGATGTTAATCTTTGTCAATTCCCTCTTGCCTCTACCAGCGATCCAGTGGTGTTCTTTAATTTGGAAATGAAATTAGAAGTTTTCTTCCGTTGTCTGTTTGCTATTAGTTATGTAAATATGCGAGTAAAACTTTAATCTCCTCCTTCTTATGGCGTCTGTCATTGTTCCTATACTTCGTTATAGATCTTCATTTCTCCTCTTCATCCAGTTATTATCTCTGTTCTTTCGTGGTCCTAAAATTTTTCTAGGACCAAAGGAGGGCAAGACCATGCCACCTGCAGCAGGATCGTACCTAGTAATGCGTTCAAACCACCTTTCAAGTAGGCAGGGCGCACAATGTAGTGACGCGGCAAGTGGGGTGACGTGTGACGTGGCATGTAGCATTTAACTTGAGAAAGAGCGCACAGTCTAGCGAGTACCCGACTGACGTGACGTAACTGAGTCCTATGGCATGCGATGCCACTGGATCGTGAATATGGTGTGCTCCTCTTTTTCCACGCACCACGTCTGTGCTACTAACGATTTATGATGGTTTCTGTTTCGATTATGTGGTTCTCTCAGCACTCAGAAAACGAGAAATGATCCTCAGAGGTTCAATATCCATTTTTGTTGGCCTAGTGGAAAAATATTCACCTATTTCCTAACATAGTATCTATTTCCTAACATAGTAGCGCTGAAAACAGCAACAGGAACGCTTAATATAAAACGTTGGAAAGGGCTGAAGTGAAACCATCAAATGCCAACTGACTTCAGAACCATTCAAACTGGTACTCTCAAGTCATTTGGCAATTGGAGTGCTGACACATTATCTGCATATCCAGTAATGCTGAAACTGATGTGATACATGTAGGGATCATATCAACCCGTACCGCATCAACAACAGTCTGAAGATGGCGCATTGAAGGGTTGAAACTGGTTGCAACAAAATAAAATAAAATAAAATCAGAAGGACGGCTGTAGGTGTTTTATTTTGTCACAATAGCAAACTGCCGTCGTCCCAGAGACCTCCTGCCAGAAGGATGGACGTGCAAAACATTGTCTCTCAGTTTCGACCAGAAGTAATTTCAATCTTTAATTCGTATTTTCTTCTTTTTTCTTTTCAGATTGAAATGGCGGAAAATGATGAAAAAGGAAAAAGAAAATTGAACGAGAAGTGAGTGCAAATGGCTGTTAGTAAGGTTATATCCAAATAAATGACCGCGAGGGAGGCAGCTGTAGCGTTTTCAAAATTCAGAAAAGAATAATATCGTCACTGAAGTGAAGAGATTAAAGTCAGAAAGAATAAAGTCTGAAATAGAGTTGAAGAAGGTCGAATTTAAGTCAGGTTTCCCAAAATAAAATAAACACGTGAAAGGTGGCCATGGATACCCAATTACAAAGTGGCGACGAAAACTGGAATTTACTGTAAATAATGGGTCAACAAAAGAGAATGAACAGTGAATTATGTGTCTCAAGTCACTGAAGAAGTCTAGGTGCAGTGTACCAAATGTAGAGGCTAGACACATGTCGGATGTGTGGATCAGAAGAATATTTTGTATTTTATTTGCGGTCTCTATAAAATAGTGAGGTAATCATTCGTGAACTGTGCTAAAACAGTACAAATAACCTCTCATGTTTATGTGTTCTATTATTATTCGATGAGTATCAGTGCAGTGTATTGTTGACAACCGATAAATTCACAGGAAAGACAATGGCCGATACTGCAAGATAACTTCTACAAATGATTCAAATGGCTCTAAGGACTATGGGAGTTAACATCCGAGGTTATCAGTCCCCTACAGTTAGAACTACTTAAACCTAACTAACCTAAGGAGATTACACACATCCATGTCCGAGGCAGGATTCGAACCTGCGACCGTAGCAGCAGCCCGCAAGCGCCTAGAACCGCTCGGTCACAGCGGCCCTCTAACTTCGACAACCATTGTAGTTACAGTACTTTTTAATTTCGATGTAATGAAGTAATACAAATAAATATAAAGATTATGACATTGTCCTGTTCATATAACATGTCGTGAGGTAAGACAGTAGCATTTCAATATTCAGATTAACCGCTACACGCACCCACTAAAGTCAAAATACTTAATGTAGTCCATTCTGCACAACTCACTCCTAACCACTGAAGGCAAGAAATTAGTTTCCTTTTAATGCTGAAACTGAATTTTTTCTCAGTTATCTCTTAGAATACAGATTTAACACCTGTGAACAAGGTGATAGTGATTTAGAGATCTGTCACAGGCTGTTGATCGCCATTTCCTTGGATATCCGAATCTTGAACACTAATGTACCAAAATAACGTTTTATGGGTTTTTTCCTCTGGATAAAATGCATTTAAATACACATCTTTCATAAGCTGTCTCCGAGGACGTGATCTCTTTATGTGTTTTGTGAGAGGAAAAACAGCACCCACAGAAAAAGAGTAATGAAATTTCCAGTCTTCTCCCGGCAGAGGCTTAGACTTCGGAAGAGGGGGCGCACCTCTAAACAATACTGAACTGAAACAACTTTCTTCTAATATTCACACATCGCTGTTGTGATCATACTTCCTAATGTATTCAGTCAATTTCCAGTAACGATCAGTAGCGTTCTCCAGAACTTCATGAGTCGGTGTTGGTAAATATTCAGGCTGCAGATGTTCTCATATTGTTTTTGACGTTTCAGCCGTAATTGTTAGAGCAGGATATAAAAAGCGAGCACCATATATACATATCTTTTCAATCGCCTTAAGGCTGAGTGCACATGAGCGGGAAGTTTGTAGAACGTCAGCTGTGCAGTAATGGTTTGGAAAACTCCTAAATTTAAAATTTTGCAAGTTTTGACAAATTTCTATTGTTTTCTTAGTGGATGCGCGTTGAATGTTGCTTCTTCTGACAAAGTATAGCAAACAGACAAATTCAGTTGTAGTTATGACAGGATCTGAAAACGATTTTCTTTTTTTCGTGAAAATTAAAAATTACGTGATTTCTGAAGTATTCCCACGTAGATAGCTGGATACTGGGAAACATGTCTAACGGACAGCGTGAGTCACATAAGACGTAACACACCTTTTGTTTCATGAACGATTACAGTATCGAACCACAGTTTTTCAAAAAAATGGTTCAAATGGCACTGAGCACTATGGGACTCAACTGCTGTGGTCATCAGTCCCCTAGAACTTAGAACTACTTAAACCTAACTAACCTAAGGACATCACACACATCCATGCCCGTGGCAGGATTCGAACCTGCGACCGTAGCAGTCGCACAGTTCCGGACTGCGCGCCTAGAACCACGAGACCACCGCGGCCGGCCCACAGTTTTTGTCAAATGGTAGAGCGTCGAGGGGCACGTATGTTTTTGTTTGGTAGCAACTGAGATATTGAATTAAATATTTCTTTTTAATGGAACTGTATACTTTTTGTAGGTGCATTCGATAGCTCTTGAGAAGGCAATTACAGTAATACAGTGTTTTTTGATATTGACGTTGAAAACTGCCGTAAAATAATTCGAGAACTGTCCTAGAATGTGAAACCACGGTGGCCGGAAACGAAATTTACTGTGCAAACACTGCCAAGTGTGTTGTACACCGTAAGGTAGGCTGGCGCTATAAGAAAAAACTTTACTTCCCCTTGAACAAATTTACGACCTCGATACAGGCTCACCTACGAATGTTCCATGTGGAAATATAGAACTGTGTAACGACGTATTACGGAGGGTTTACAAAAACTATTCCACAGTTGTGTATCCTCCCAGATATACGTGATCTGAAACAGAGAATTCAGCCGTTCATTCTCTAAAAATAAGGAGGTCTTACACGTTGCAAAAAGCAAATACTGTATTAAACATCTGAATGTTAGAATTAAGATTTGATCTAACTTTTTTTGTACGTGGCTGAGTGCTTCTGAGAGGTAACATGAATACTGTCGGACAACTGTAACTTCACTGCTCCAAATCATATTATATGGGGTACATTCTTTAACGAAACATTTTATTAAATATACTTTGGTGACCACCTGTACACCGTAAAATAAATATTCTTCTTGACGAAACCCAGTTTCATGCTGAACGTAAGTGCGTAATGACAGCATTACCAGCTAAATGCAGTACACGCAATCTACTTATCTGACACTGCAATGCAACTCGTACACTCGTAAATGAAATAAACAGTTTAATAAAAATGGTCTAGTAACCACCCAAATCACATAACATAAATTTTGGCTTCCAAAAAAATTACTTTATCCTTTATTTAATCATGTGTTGAAACTGTTGACCATGGCAAATTTGCAATAGTAATTACAGTGGATGATATGGTAGAGCATGCACTGGCGATTCAACGACACATATCGTCCGGCGTAATTGGGGCTTCGTCATACACCGTAGCTCTGCGTACTCTCCAAAGAAATACATCAAGAGGAGTCAAATTGGGGGACTCGCAGGCCATTTGGCAACAGAATTTTGTCCTATCCAACGTCCAGGAAAGTTATCATTCAGTTATTTACATTGCAACACGGGTAGCAGCCACATAACTGTCGAATATCCAGTGGTACCACTTCTAGAAGAACCGGCAGAGTGTTCGTCAGACAGTGTGGTGCGAATGTCCATTTAGTAGGCCTGAGAAGCAGTAAGTTCCCACAATGTAATTTCCTGTGATGCTGCACCATACGTTAACCCTCCACGGCCGTTGATGTTACACCTGACGAAGCCAGTAGGGATTTTGGGCTGCTCAGTAGTGCATATTATACAAATTTACTTTAGCGTTGTTAGTAAACGCTGCTTCACCGGTAAAGACCATACGTTGGAAAAAGTGGTGTCGTCTCGGATTTGTTGTAGAGCAAACTGACAAAATTCTATACGACGTTCGAAATTACCGTCGTCGAGTGCCTGATGTAATGACAGATGATATAGATGGAAGTTCTGTCGATGTAGCAGACGAATGAAACTCATCTGGCTGATTCCACATTCCTTGGTAGTATGTCTCGTACCACTGTGCGGATTCACTAGCGTTCTAGCCAGAACACTTCATCGTGTTCTCTGTCAGTTGCAGTCTTCTTTCTTGTAATAGTTTTGATGTTCAAGAAACCTGTCCGCACTAGCGTCTTAATAATTCGTGCAATTGCCTGGCACGTCGAACAACGGCGATGTGGATAGATAGCCCTATACCGCTTTACTGTTTTTACGGCGTTTCTTTTACGTTCACCACACACAAGTAGTACATCCAACTTCTCTTCATTGGTGTACATGTCTGCACGCAACGAATGTTGAAGCAGAAATGAGCTGCCTGCAGTGTAGACAAGTAAACAGCCAAATGTGTTGACGTACTGGCACAGCGTAATACGAGAACACTGCATGGCGCTATTCTCAAAAGCTATCGAATGCAGTTATAAAAAGCCATACGGTTAAATTTAAAAACATGCTTTCTTAAATGTGTGCGTTGATACCAGCGCTAAAAACATCAACCAAAAAAAAAGATACGTGCCTCTAGACGCTCTAACATTTGCGCAAAACCGCGTTTCGATATGTGTAACTGTTTACGAAATAAAAGGGATGTTACGTCTTACGTGACTCATTATACAGGGTGTCCCAGCTATCTTGTCCACCCTAAATATCTCTGCAACAATAACAGCTATTGGAAAACGACTTTCACCGGTATCAATGTAAGGCTGGGGCCCATGAATGTACATATTTGGAAACATTCTTAAACGATAGCATATGAGTTTTTTAACACAAACTTTGTTTTTTTAAATGGACCTCCTATATTTTTTTCTTCAGCAATCCATAGCACGACAAAGCACGTACACAATGGCGTTGATTGCATCGCAATATTCCCATTGCATCCCGAGATATTGAGACGCGAAGTTGACGCTTGAAACACCCGACATGCGCTGCTAGCGCACGTCCTGAGGCTCAGGCGTGAACCCCATGCTGCCCGTAATCGCGATGTGATTGACATGCGTAATCACACTTCATACTTATCAAGAGGTCCGAAACGAATAATACGGTCTGCTGCCATCCTGCATTAACGTCGTACATTCCAGCAGGTATTTATCCCATAGGCTAGGGGTGATGCGGTTCTGTAAGATATCTGTGTACCGCAACGTTAGTCACAAAGTTAACTTCGCTTATCGTTAATCCGTTACTAAAGAGGTAATGCCGATCAACGTTAAAACTTTACTTTACTGTAGAGCTAGCGCAAGTGACAGTTAATCATTCACTCGTAAAAGTAAAATTCATGTTGATGGTTTTAGTGAAACGAGCAAGTGGACTAAAAGTTTTACCGTTGTTTAGGTAAAAATGTTTTGATTTGGGAAGTTCAGGTAGGACATACAAGATGAATGCAAACATGTTTAACCAATTAGTTTTATTATCACATAATTATCAATGTTATGTTTATCTAATGCGTTAAACGACAAATTGTTGCAAACAAATGTTTCTTAACATCACTGGGTAAGATGGCCCTTTGTAGAAACTTCCACTGTGATACCAGCACTACATACTAAACATAGCGTTCACATCTCATGCTCAAAGTGATGCCCATTGGCTTGCATACATAGGGTCACTCTGCAGATGAAGGATGCCCTACTTCGTGCTACTGTTTCCTCTTTGATGGCTGTACAAGCATCAATAATGAGTTGCTTCATGTGCTCTGGTGTTGTTGGTTCATGTTGGTAAACAGCATCCTTCACTGCTCCCCAAAGAAAATAATCCAGCGGTGTAAGGTCCGGAGATCGGGCAGGCCACCTAACTGGGCCACCTCGTCCAATCCACCTACCAGGGAACTTACGGTTCAGAAGTCGTCGTGCTCGTAAGGCGTTATGTGCAGGGCATCCGTCATGCTGATACCACATGACCATTCTCCGGTTCAGAGGTACGGTGTCCAAGAGAACAGGAAGATTGTGTCGTATAAATCTGGAGTATTGTCTGCCATTTATAAAGAAAGGTCCGATAATGGTATCTCCAATAATCAAACACCAAACATTAACTTGCCACGGACGTTGATGCTCTACCTGACGGAGCCATTTTGGATTGTCTGGGGACGAATAATGCATATTCCTCATATTGACAATTCCTTTGTTGGAGAATGATGCCTCGTCGGTAAAGAGAACATCTGCAAAAAAATTTGGATTAGTCAGAAGTTTTTTCTGAGCCCACCGACAAAATGTTACCCTATTGCGGAAGTCATTTCCATGAAGATCCTGGTGTAAATGAACATGAAATTTATGACGTTTAAGAATACGCTGTGCACTTGATTTCGACACACCAACTTCACGTTCAATTTGACGTGTGCTGATTTGAGGATTCACAGCTATGGTAGCGAGCACAGCAACTTCAACACGTTCATCTGTGCGTGTTCTAGGGCGATGTCGAGGTCTTGGATTTAAGTTTCCCGTTTGACGTAGACGAGATATGAGACGACCAAACATCCGGCGCGAAGGCGATGGCTTGTAAGGGAATCGTCTTCTGTACAGTCGTTCTGCCTGAACAGCATTTAGTCCACCTACAACAGGGTACAGTACAGGTATGTAGAGTAGGGTAGAAAACAGACATATTAACTTAATAATCATAATGTTCGCTAACAGTACTATCAACAAACAAGCAAACTCATAACGTATTTCCCGTCAACGTACATTCTCCATAGATGAGCAGCATTTCTACCATATCTTCATGTGTGTACATTATACTGTACAGTATAAGTTCCACACCACAACGTTTATTCAATATGTGTACTACGTAAGTGCCGTCACTAGATTACTCTGATGCACGACTACACTGGCAAGCGATGTACTGCACGCCAAAGCAACAACAAATGGGATGCTCGGAGGATGGTGGAGTACAGGAGTTTGCATGGGTCGCAAATCATAAACAAGGCGAAGTGGTAACTGTGGCAGTAGTGGGAACTACGTTGGACACTTGACTAGGTAGAGCCAGGCCCTGCGCGACGGGCACAATGGGTCATATAACGCATTAGATAAACCTTATTTTGGGTGTGCAGGAAAAATAAGACAACCTGACGGGTGTACACCGATCGGTACTGGTTCATATTGTGTACGTAGATACGTAAAACGTGCAAGAGGGAAACCATTATGTGCTTATGAGAGTTGATGGCAGCAGACCGTATTATTCGTTTCGGACCTCTTGATAAGTATGAAGGTTTGATTACACATGTCAATCACATCGCGATTACGGGCAGCATGGGGTTCACGCCTGAGCCTCAGGACGTGCGCTAGCAGCGCATGTGGGGTGTTTCAAGCGTCAATTTCTCGTCTCAATATCTCGGGATGTAATGGGAATATTGCGATGCAATCAACGCCATTGTGTATGTGCTTTGTCATGCTATGGATTGCTGAAGAAAAAATATAGGAGGTCCATTTAAAAAAACATAAGTTTGTGTTAAAAACACATATGCTTTCGTTTTAGAATGTTTCCAAATGTGTACATTCATGGGCCCCAGCCCTACATTGATCCCGGTGAAAGTCGTTTTCCAATAGCTTTTATTGTTCCAGAGATATTTAGGGTGGACAAGATAGCTGGGACACGCTGTATAATAAATGTATGGACATGAAGAGTCAGTGAACGTTTTGTGGATGAAACTATTAGTGCAGAAAGAAATGACGCATAAGACTGTAGGTACCTCTGCCACTGGATCTGCAATTACCTGTCTTTTGTTTTAAAATGAAGGTAACACTTAACGCATTGTTAGCTTATAGTGTGACTCTAACTGGCTTCACAAACAGAAACCGGCAGAATAACTCTGCATAGCGTGTGGCCATAGCGCCGAGTGTAGCGCATAATAGTCCACTGTGGCCAAACGCCAAATTTTTTCTCTCATATACTCCAGACTGGAAACAGGTATGGCTCATTTTCCTAGATTAAAACCAATTTCGATATGTTAACTGCTTTTTGTACACAGCATTGTAGGACCTAGCTACACCAAATACGGTATAAACTGGCGAGGGGCCAAATTTTTCACTAGAAACGTTTCGCAATATGTATGGAATGAAGGGTTGCTTGTCCCACATCGGGCGCCTCCTCAGGTAGAGGATAGAGGAATACTAACCAGATATGGTGGGTACAGGAAAAATAAAATACCCGGGATGGACCAAAACCAGTGAAGAGGAAGGCAACGGCTCGGAGCCGGAAGAGAATGTTTTTATAGCATTCCAACGGTAATAGAGGCGGAAGGCATCTCTACGGGGCAGGCAGAGCTCAGAGCATGGGAAAGGCAATCTCCCTAGGCAATGGTAATCCAAAATATTACTCAACGAGATTGGAAGCTGTGAGGTGGCAGCCCCATCACCAAGCTTAACCTGCACAGTGCTCGTAATGCGGCCAGGGGATTCTATAACTACTGGCTCACATCAGCGGCATGCCTCGGATAATGGTTTCAAAGGAAGCAGACATAAGCTATGGAACAGGAATTTGCGAGATGTAAACAAGAAACACTGCTTCACATTTGGGAACTGGAACGTTCGTAGTCTTAATAAACCAGCTGCGGCAGCGACTTTGATATCTGAATTGAAAACATACAAGACAGAAATTGTAGCTCTACATTGGGGAAGGGATACACAAGGTGCATAATTGTGTTATTTTTTATGGGGGGGGGATGAAAAAACATCATGAATTTGGTACTGGTTTTGCTGTTAAGAACAGAATTGTTAATAGGGTTGAGGAATTCCATCCCATTAACAAAAGAATGTCTTACATAACAATCAGACACCAGTGGTACTATATAAATGTCCATGCACCGACTGAAGATTCAACTGAGGATGAGAAAGATGGGTACTATGAAGAATTAGAGAGAGTAGTCGAAGGTTTTCCAATAAGAAATATGAGGATTATCCTGGTGGACTTTACTAGAAAAACAAGTAAAGAGGATATGTTCATCCCCACAATAGGAAAATATAACAAGCACCCGACCACATACGAAAATGGATTAAAAATTATCAACTTTGCACTGTCAAAGAATATGAAAATTTGCCCGACGATGTTCCCTCACAAAGAAATACACAAAGGTACATGGTGCTCTCCAGATGGCAAAACAGTAAATCAGATTGACCATGTTGCGACACATCAACGTTGCACTTCATTTATAAGAGATGTCAGAACGTACAGAGCTGAAATTAGTTCATATCATTTCCTAGTGTAGGAAAGATGAGAATCAAGATGATTTGGAAGCAACAAGCAAAAGCTACACCAAACCTAATTTAGACATCGAACGACTGAAAGAACAGTCTGTTAAAGAAACCTATTAACAGCAGTGCAAGAAGCTGAGAAGGAAAATAGTGTCGAGAAGTCTTGGGAAAAAATAAAGACTGTAGTAACAGATGCAGCAGAATAAACACTGGGCAGGAAAAAGAAAACGAAGAAACAGAAATGATTCTCCGGTAAGTGTCAGAGAGCAGTGGGAAAGAGGAAAGACGCCAGGATGCTGTGGCTTCATAATATGGAGAGTGAGGACAGGAGAGAGACCTTCAAGGTGGGTAGAAGAGAAATAGCAAGAGTTCTACAAACAGAGAAAAGGAAATATCTAACTTGAGTCCTAGAATCTATAGAAGTGGAAAGCAGGAATGGAAATTCGAAGGAGTTGTTTCAGTATACAAGGAAAAGTAAGAGAGGTTATCAAAGTGAAAACCTATTCTTAAAAGAATAAAAACAAAATATGCTAACGCAGTTGGAAGATATCCTAGAAATATGGAAAGAGTATTTCTCAGAAACATTAAATTGCACTGATCCGCACATAACCTTCAATTACGCAATTTCTGAGAGTGACAGCATTAATAATGAGGAATGTAGAATCACAGAAGAGGAAGTGATTCACACCATTCAAAATCTGAAAAACAACAAGGCAGCAAGCGAGGACCAGATATCAGCAGAGATGTTAAAAGAGGGCGTAAGCAAACTATATAAAGAAATTTGTAACCTTATCACAATGATCTGGAAAACTGGAATACTGCCTGAAGATTAGAAAACTGCGATAATTTGTCCCATACTCAAGAAAGGAAACAGAATGGAATGTGGAAATTACAGAGGAATCAGTTTGCTGAACATAACATTCAAAATCCTGTCAATGATCATTCTGGAAAAACTTAAACCTTACACAGAAAACATTATCAAAAATTACCAGGCTGGGTTTCGAACAACCATTCGACAACTGATAATTTGTGTACTACACGACAGATCTTTGGGAAATACAGGGAATTTAACAAAAACATCCACTGTCTCTTCACTGTCTTCCAGCGAGGCTATGACAGCATCCACAGAAGTAGCCTCTACAACACATTACGAAAGTTTAGTATACCCAGTGAAATTATTAAGATGACACAACTGTGCATGGATGGCTCTCAGGTAGCAGTGAAGTTCAGAGGATCCATATCCCCTACCTTTCCAATTGAAACAAGTTTACAACAAGGAGACGCTCTTTCATGTGTCCTCTTCAACCTTGCATTAGAGAAAGTGGTTTGGGAGAGTAATTTACATCTATACAATGGTCTCCCATTCGAACACAGTGAAGTAGAACTCCTGGCTTATGCAGATGATGTAGTGTTACTGAATGAAACTGAAGAACAACTGAAAGATATGTACAGATCCCCCAGGCACAGCGCCAGAAAAATGGGGCTTTTGGTTAACCAAAAGAAAACAGAATATATGGAAATAGTTCGAGTCATAAACCCAAATCCTAACTTTGAAACTGACCAACATTCTAAACTCAGAAAAGTTCTTCAGTTTAAATACCTAGGATCACGTTTCAACAGTAAAAATATCATAACAAAGGATATAAACGAAAGAATAACCTCAGGGTCGAAAAGTTTGTACTCACTAAACAACCCACTCAGTCACTACAAAGATGAAGATATACAACACTATCATCTACCCCACAGTACTTTAGGGTTGAGAAAGCTGGAACCTTACAAAGCATGAAAAAGAGAACCTGAATGTTTTCGAATGGAAAGCAATGATAAAAATCTGGGGAACTGCGTTGGAGAATGGCGTATGGACAGTTCGAAAGAACAATGAAATTTATCAGTTAATTAAGCAACCCACGGCAAACCACTATCATCCAGAAATTAAAAAGTAGGAGACTGCAATGGGCTGGACATGTGGCTAGAATGGAAAACAACAGAATCACCAAGAAAACATTTGAAGGAACTCTCCAGGCAACAAAACCATTGGGCCGACCTCGTACAAGGTGGAAAGATGAAATAGAGAAGGACATCGCAGCATCAGGGATTTCCGCAGGGTGGAGAGAGACTGCGACAGATAGAAAGCGGTGGAAGCAGATCGTTGATGCAGAGCGTGGTCTACAGGGCTTGTGATCGCTGAGAAGAGAGAGAGAGAGAGAGTTTACGTAATTTCAAAATATATAATAACTATAAGTAACAGCAAAAAAGGGGCAGTGTATTATGAAGCTGCAGTGCGGGGCAATAACGTGTGAAGCAGTCAAATTTTTTATCAAACAGTTTCCTCACAATCATGTGAGACAGATTTTGTAGTAGAAAATATGCACAAATTCAAAAAAAGTGTTCTTTTTTAAATCTCTTTAGTCGAAAAGGAAGAGTTTTGCAGGGATACTAACAGATAGATATAGCTTTGCTTAATTTACTTGAAACATTAACTAAGTTGACTAAAACCAGAACACCTTCTTCGCCTGAAGAGAACATGGAACCATGTTACTTCTGTTGGTGTCGAGTTGATCACTTGTAATGTCACTGCCAGTTTTCTGCCACGCACGCAACACGGCACGTCACATGTCACGCCATGTCGGTGGGCTCTCTATCCTAGAGCACAGCTTTATTTCTACTAATGTATGAACATCAGTCTTGTTACTTGTTATATTACCAGGAGCAAACTTTTGTTTAGCATATGGTGTAAAATTTCAAGATGTCATTTGTTTGTGTTGTGTGTGTGTGTGTATGTGTGTGTGTGGGTTTGTGTTTGCGTGTGAGTGAGAGAGAGAGAGAGAGAGAGAGAGAGAGAGAGAGGGAGGGAGGGAAAGAGAGTAGGAGCCAGATAAACGAGGGAGATGGAAAGTACCTGGCTGTCACACTGACTATATGATTCGGTGAGACAGCTGCGCTGAAGGGAGCAGCGGCGAGTCTGTAAACGGACCTCCAGCAGTCGGTTGGCAGCAAATGCAGCGCGGGGCGACGGGGGCAGAGATAAGAGCGATTGACGGGCGAGCCCCTGTCAGATAGGCTGAGCCGCGGCGCAAGCCAAGTGTCGGAGCAATCTCCTCTAAGACGGCCGGCGGGTCCAATAGGGGGAACTGGAGGCACAGGACGGGACACGTGTCAGGAGGAGAAGCACAGGGCGCCTCCCCAGCTGTCTGCCGTCATCCCCTAAGCTACGTGCAACTCTCCCTGCACGACGTCTTATGGAATTTAATCTACCCTCAAAGCAGTTATGCTTTCTGTTGCAACTATATCTACGCATATAAACAACGCAAGCCATTGTAGAGTGTATTGTGGAAGTTATTTCGTGCAAGTATTGTTTTTCTCTGCTGTTCCTCTCGTGTACTTGCCCTAATACGGGGGTCGTTCTGAATGTAAAGAATGTATTGATCTGAGGGGGCACGCAGTTATCCCCCCACCCCTTCCAGCGTGTCGTAGACTCACCTAATCATAGAAACCAGTATGACACCAGTAGTGAACAGGAACTGTTGTCTCATGTTTACATGTGAGACTTTAAATTTTGTAACAAAAGTAAAGAAGCGATCAAATGTGAGTTTCGTAGTGTAATACGGTATCTGAAAGCAAAAAGAAGGCATGCCCTCTCGAAATTTGCGGACTGATAACTGACAATTATTGAAATTTACTGAAAGAAGCTTCAGTTCGACTACTATGTATCTTGATTGATGGCGGATGAATGTATTTTCATGGTGATGAACGGTCAATCTGATCTTCAGTTGTGACTAACGAACTGAAAACAAGAAGTGAGGAAAAACCCTAGGTTATAGACATTTCAGTGTTAAAGGACTTATCTTGTAGTTTCCTGACACCTCACAATCAGTTCTTAATCAAATTGTTACTGGTGAGTCTGGCTATAGAATAGTGTACCAAGTGGGTTGCTCGGCTTTCGACAGACTAAAAATAAAAAAAAGCAATGAATGGGGGTTGCACTAACTTTTCTCATACAGTACGACAAGGATATCGGTGGTTTTTGGATCACATTGTTATTGGTGATGAGACGGTTTCGTATAAACGTCCAGAAACAAAGCGCCATCACGCATCAAGCACGACCAACAACAGACAAAAAAATAAAAATTAAACAGCACGACAGACTCTGAGCACCTAAAATCCTATGGCACAGCGCTTGAGGATCGAGAGAAACTTTTACTCATCAACGTTGTGCCTGAAGCAGAGACGTAACAACTGCAGCAGGCTGCTGTCAGACCACTCACTGACTAAGCTGCATTGTCCCTGGATTTGTTTCGGCAGATGTAGCGGTCTTGGAAATTCAGTCCCGCCAGACATATACATTAGAAACTCTGAGAATTATTCCACTGACGCACTCTAAATATCGCCTACAGGGAAGCCAGGAAGCTTTGCGTCAGGGTTTTAAAGCGATAACAGAGTGGCACGTTGTAGCAAAGATTCGGGGCTACGTGACCGGCTGCATTCCGGGACTCAACCAGCAGCTGGAATGAGTCTCGACCAGATGTAGTAATGGAAGAGCACTGTGTACGTTATAAGTTACTAACAGCGTTCTGGAAGCCGGCCAACAGGCAACATAAATAAGAGCAAGATCCACCCTACAACCCGAACTTGACCTCCAGTTATTACAAATATTTCCCAAAATTGAAGGCTTCTCTTGGGCGGTAAGTATTAGAGAATTGACAACAAATTGAAAGAGGACATTAATGACTGATTCAGCATCATGGTGGAAACTGAATATGCAGGGAACCTACAAACCCTGTAGAGCAGTACACTAAATCTTTAAATTTGAACGGTGACTACCTAGAAAAATAGCTAAGATATCAAAATATGTTGAACAATAAATTTTCCATGTATTATCTATCTGTAATATTATACTTTTCCGTTTAAAATTCGGGGCAAAATTATTAATAACATTTATTAAACGACATTTTTTCCATTCGTTAGTAGTTGTCACAAGCTGAATGTGGAAGACGCTATGCAGTAAAATGGGGATGAGCTACATCCTTCAAAAGACAGATTAAAATAAGTAGTGGGTGATTGTATCAAACAGTGATTGTATCAAACAGTAAGAAATTACTGAAGATATGGATGAGTGAGTTCACGTCGTAGAAATGGGACAGGAAGTAAGTAGCAGTCGTCTTAACAAGCTATGTTTCGATTGGCCAAACGATTTGATCAAACAAACAATTTGGCTACAAGGAGATTGGAACACAGATCATCTATATCCGAGCCCACTGCCGTTACTACCGAAAAACTTTGCTCGATCAGTAATGCTGATCATGAGTTTGTAACTTTACTCCCTCATGATGATCGTGGTAGTAGGAAGTATATTAAAAATATTTTCCACTTTATGGACGAGCGGCTGGCCAGTATTAGCGTACTACTATATCGGAACAAACGCTTAGTCTCATTTCAGGTGGAACACCATCATTACGGGATTAGTGGTTTTGGAGAAAGCACAGCAAGCTATTTGAAGTTAATTTTATAATCCTTATAAAATAGCTTGTGAAATTAGAAATTGGTAACGTTCTGTTTCTTTGTCACTAAGGGTTACTATCTATCAAAACTTTTTCATTTAAGTTTTGTCGATGTTTCTTTGTAGGCAGAAATTCGTTAGTACCATAATACAATGTAATTATTAGACGTAATATAATAGTCAAAAACAAGTAAATGATCTCCCTGGCCACTCGTCGCACAGATGATTATTGGCTGAACAGTATGAAATCAGTGTTCTAAATGTAATACTTTACACCCAGCATGTTTTATCAGGATAATAGTAATACTTAGTGTGTAATACGTAGTGTGCATCTGGAATTCTGATAGTGCTTTAGAGTGTTCTTATTTGTAACTTGAGTGACTGAAATGCAATTTCCGCGCCTTCTGGAAAGAATAACAGCCTGGCGATTAAATTTTCGTGTTTGTAAACTGCTCTCTTCAGCAGCTTGCATGGTCACAAATTGACTCCTTTCCAGACCGTTCGCTTAAGACAAATAGTTACTTGATCGACCACAAGCGATTTGAGACCGAGAATTGATAGGATGCACAAACACATGATTCTCCCTTTACGCTGTTTTTAGAACCGTTCCAATTACCCTACCTTCTACGCTGATCCGAATCGTGGAAGTAGAAGAACATAGTTAACTTCTCTGGAACGCGACACAGAGGAAATTCCGGCGGTGGAAACTTTGTAAACATCCGTAACATCAGGTCTATTGAGCGTTCTAAATCCGAACAATTTCCCTTATCTGCGAGGGTAGTTGAACAAGTAATGTAGCAAAAGCTCACACTAGGTAATACGTACCTCGTGGAAATTTTAATTCCATTAGTAGGCAGAGGAGACGAACTAAGCTACCAAATGCTGCCGGTAGGTATCTGTGCCGCTGGAAGCGTTAACCGATGGATGGTCAACCGTTGAAGTGTGAAGTCTCGTAACTAGACAGCGGACATTTAGGTTAGAACATATTCTTTCCCTAGTTGCAAATAAACTTGTACTTATGCGTTTCATCACTATTAAACTACAAACAGATACTCTTCTAGTAACTAAAACAGACTGTCTTGAGGTTAACGCCCTTAGCTTTAAAATCCCAAAATGCTACTATTTCTTTAAGAAATATAAAATTCTTATATTTTTAAAAGATTTGGATTGCTTACAAGAATCTAAAGGGAGAGGACTGAGGCGATATTTGAAAAAAATTCTGTTTCTCAGAATCCTAGCCAACTGAATGTTTCCACAAAGAAAGGTATTCGTAGGCCATGAACGGACCTCACATGGAAAAAGTAGCTACGTGTACATGGGAAGAGTTAAAGTGGTCTAGCTATTGTAAAAATAAAAAATAAAAAATAAAACCTCACCTCTCTGCTTGGTTATACACGTTACACTGACACTCAGACACTCAGTGCAGGAAAACGAGCTTATTGTCGAAGTTTTGTTATCGACCCGCCAAGCTCAACTGGTACGTAATATCAAGTGTAGCTTTTTCATTGTTTAAAATCCATTCTCGTATGAGTGCGAGAATATTTCAACAGAAGAAGAACAGCTAGTTCAGAGTCTGACAAAATTCTATGCTAAGCGTATGAGATTGCGGCTGCTAGAGTTTCCGCACAATACGACATATGGAAAAGTTACATTCTGGCGAGCGTGGCAACAATGATTTTAGTTATTATACTTATATGCTTCTTAGCTTTTACTGCCATTTCTGAATTGCGAATTTCTTCTCACATCTTCTGACACCAGAGATTTTGTGAAACATTATTATGTTAACATTGTTCCAGGACTCAATTGTCCAATTTTATTGTAAGTCTTACATTTCTAAGTACAGATTTGATATATAGGGACAGTAAGCAATGCGAAAATGTCATATCGATGCGACGCAGAACAAATGTTTCTTAAATGACTCAAAAAGTTATGACATTTTTTTAAGTTCTGAGTTGTCACAAAAATCTGTACAGTGACAAGATAGTAGGAAAACTAAAACTGCTAAACTGCATTATACGTGTTTTTATTTTTTTATTAAAATTAATTACCGCTCTCCCCTAACATTACCAAAAACTGTTTATACGCATTTCTGTGTAGATTCTTGTTTCTTTCTTGTATTAGGTTTAGAGTGATTATGAGGCTCATTTTACTTAGCATACAGATGGAGCGTTAGATAAGGCAAATTATGAGCGAAAATCAAAATTGTAGCAAACCATTTTAAAAAAAGACATCTGATTAATCCACAAAAAAGAGAATCAATACTGCAGTGACTTATGTCATTCTATTGTGGCAGCAAACATCTCTTTTCGAAAACTAAAAAGTCCTAGTTTCAAAGGTTTTCTTGAGAATTACTGCCATCAGTCTGTTCCTGCGCTGTCAACGCTGCGTAAAAATTATGAGGATTCAGTTGTACACTGACGCACTATATAGAATCCGAGAAGATATTTGGAAGTCTTGCGTGCTCCTATGGATATTTGTTGATGAAACAACTGTCAGCCTTGGCCGGTACATCGAAAATGTGAGTGTTGGCAAGTTGGCAAGGGCTGCTAGGGTTTTTTTTGCTTTGATTAAAACAACTCCCAAAGAGTAACCAGCAAACAATTCCACAATTTATCAACAATGGGCTGAAGATGCAATATCGAAATGGCACGGATGGAAACAAGGTGCTCTGGTCTTCACAGATGACGCTGCATATATGGTTGCAGTGTTTCAATTGTTTCAAGTATTCTAACCTTTGACGCTGCATATTACATGTCTAGTACATGGTATGAACAGTATAGTTGAGCTAGTAAGGCTAGAATTCCCTAAGGTAAACAAAACAGTCCATGATAGAGGAAGTTTTTCTTAAGGCACCACCAAGAAGACAGGCATTCAAAGAACAGCTACCAGATGTTCCATTATCAGGTGAACCTGTAGTTACCTGCTGGAACGTGGGGCTAGCAGCAGTGGAATACTACAGCAAGCATCTCCCAACAATCAGAAGATAACTGAAAATTTCCGGAAGAGAATGACTCTGCGTCTTCAATAAAACAATTACTCAAAGATCCCTCAATCCCAAGGGAATTGACTTATACAGTACCAGACCTAATTACACATTTATGGAAAGAATTATTTCCGAATCAGAAGACTCAGGAAGACCTACCTAAGAAAACATTTGTTTACTGGAGGAAGATACACAGAAAACTGATGAATCGGCAGGTAAAGTAAGAAAACGTCGCCAAAAATTCAAGAAGTTTGTTGGAAGAACACTGGCATGAAGGACTTGTGCGCAGCAGCATACGTATTTAAGGGTAAATCCTCCTTACCTGAATGCAGCATTCCTGTGTAGCATGTGCTCAAAGTAAAGTTCACCCCTGTCATATCCTCTGATAAAGAACGTGCGCCGGCTGGTGTGCCCGAGCGGTTCTAAGCGTTTCAGTCTGAAACCGCGCGACTGCTACGGCCGCAGGTTCGAATCCTGCCTCGGGCATGGATATGTGTGATGTCCTTAGGTTATTTAGGTTTAAGTAGTTCTAAGTCTAGGGGACTGATGACCTCAGATGTTAAGTCCCATAGTGCTTAGAGCCATTTGAACCATTTGAACAGAACGTTCGTTTGTTTTCGGCATATAAACAAATACTGACAGACGAGCGCCATACTTTTTCTCTGCAAAACCTAGAAAAGATTGGTTATCCGGCATTTATTAAATTACATATTACACGTATTTCAACACATGGCTGTATGCGTTTTATACTGTACTTCAACTCGGAAACTAAAAGGATATGGGGTCAGTTTGAACATTAAAGTAGTACAATGTTGGCTGTCTTATGCAACTGTGCGTACTTTCATTTTCCTTGTTTTTAGTGAACATTAGTGTGCCCATATGTCAACACTATGTATTTTACATTATTTTAGCTTCCTGCGTAATAGTTTTAGGGCCGATTATGGGTTTTATACAGCCGAAATAAGGTACAGAAAGAACATATTTCAGACGCCTAAAATTTATTTTTTACAACCTAAAAATCGACAGTCTAGTTATAAAGTGCTTGCATTTAGAGTAAACGTGCACAGCTAGTGGAAGTTTACAAACGAATATTGTGTCATGAAAACAGATTTGGTTTTGATGCTGTACGTTTGGTGTACCCAGAACAGATGTGCGAATCAAGCAAAACCAAGGACGGCGCAGCATGTTCACCTCAGATGGCGACAGGAGCCGTGTCGAAGAGTTGATTCAAATAGATCGTCGCACAACTTAAGGTTGATTTCACACTAAATCAAAAGCTCCACTAACAGTGTTCTGGATATTGCGCACAATATACTGGACTACCGAATGACGTGTCGCAGCTGGATAATGTGGCAACTCTCACAAAAAGGAAAAGGGGAAGTGAATGGGCTTCTTTTTCCATAGCTTAATGCGTTACGAGGCGGATGGTGTTCTATTCCTGCACCGTAACTTCACAGGTGCCTAAACGTGAGTGCAGCACCCAACACGAAGAAACTCCTCGTCTCCCCTCATGAGACGTTCAGAATAACGCTACACCGGAAAAAATTGTCGCCGGTTTTATGGGACATGCAGGGAATACTCAAAAATGGCTCAAATGGCTCTGAGCACTATGGGACTTAACTTATGAGGTCATCAGTCCCCTAGAACGTAGAACTACTTAAACATAACTAACCTAAGGACATCACACACATCCATGCCCGAGGCAGGATTCGAACCTGTCACCGTAGCGGTCGCGCGGGTCCAGACTGTAGCGCCCAGAACCGCTCGGCCACTCCGGCCGGCGCAGAGAGTACTGCTGGTTGATTTGCTCACTCGTGGAGAGACCTTGAGTGCTACCAGTTATTGCGTAAAGATGAAATGGTTGTGGAAGACGATTATAAATCAACCAGGACTGCTCTCAAAACGCGTCGTTATGTTCTACGATAACGCCGAATACACTCGGTCTCCCTAACGAATGCACTTGTTCCGACGTTTCCGAGGTAATGTACTGTAACACCCTCCATACATACCGGATCTCTCACCAAGCTATTTGAATTGCATTCATTCATTCATTCATTTGTCGTACTCCGAAAATTCTGTCAAGAAGTGGAACGTCCAGGGACGTAGATCTAGTCAAGGTGCAGGTCACCATGAGACTAGAACATCGTATAAACATTATTTATATACTGTCTCATCAATAAGATATGACTATGCTGCTTAGTTCCAGCGACACAAGTGCCATCTAAAATTAATCCAGGAATTTAGTAAGAAAACTACTATTTTGAATAAAAGTGCTGCCTATTTCAGTTTTGCTATGTAGCTTCTGTCTGTCTGCTGCTAGCAGCTTAATAGTTGCTTCATTATAATGATATTTTTAAAATAAAAATATTTATAATGTATTACTACTGGTCACACAGCCTTATAACGAACACTGCTACTATTCGAGAGGACGACGGTTCATTCCCACGTCCGGCCATCCAGATTTAGGTTTTCCGTGATTTCCTTAAATCGCTTCAGGTAAATGCCGGGATGGTTCCTTTGAAAGGGCAGGGCCGACTCCCTTCCTCGTGCTTCCCTAATCCGATGAGACCGATGACCTCGCTGTCTGGTCTCCTCCCCCAAACAACCCAACCCCAACATTGCTACTTGCTAGATTTTCAGATAATTTGAAAGATATACGGTTATCTACTTTACATAATATTTTTACAGTTCGCTTCTGCTGAAAATGGTAATTATTTTAGATTTATTGGCCCAGAGGATCAAGAAATGGAAACATGCAAAAAGAAGCCAACTGTGTTTTCAACACGATGGAACATGCTTCTAAGGAATTAGTTAACCCATTTTTCGCTTTTTATGTAACTGTACCGAAAGGAGTTTCAGAAAATGTGCTTCATTCAGTGTACTATCGTCAACTACTACTTCTGGTGCCAAAAGGTCATTAAGCTTGTTTGGAGTTGCATAATATGAGTCTTTGTATCACTGATACTTCATCTGTTAGCATGAACCACTCGTAGGTTTCTTCCGCTGTATCTGAGTTGAATCTGCGAGGGCTGAGTCTGGATCCTTGTGAATGATCCAAACCTGTCATCAGCAAACAATATAGTTTTTCAGTTGCTCTTTAGAATCATTGTATGTGCTTAGAACCTCGAGTGGACCTGTTGTAATCCCTACCGATCTCTGTTATGGAGTTAAGATTCTATCCATGCTAGAGGGATTCCATTAATGATGTAATTCATCTGAGTGCAGCCTATGATGCTATTATCCGCAGTAGACTGATGTATAAAGCTTATCAGGTGACTAAAGATTCTAGAATTTCAGGATCTATGTAGTGCGTACTATAAAATAAGCTGTGAGGCTGTTTATAGATGCTGTTGTCACGGCAGTGGCTGCCCAAGGAAGCACCTTCTAGGAAGTGGAGAAGACATTGACTAGCAGCCTTGCAATACTGGGGGATTACTATCACCAAAGCGACCTAATACTAAACCTAGCAAAGACGCAAGTCTGCAGTTTCCACCTGATGAATAAGGAAGCCAAAAGAAAACTCCATGTGAGTCAGAAAGTGCAAGAGCTTGAACACTGCTACAATCCCAAATACTTAGGCATGAAGTTACACAGACCTCTGTTATTTAAACAGCAGTATTTGGACACTAAGAAAAAGGTCAACAAAAACAGGGGTGCTGATCCACACGGTCTTCGAACAACAGCCATTGCACTCAGTTTGGCGGCATCTGAATATGCCACACATAATTGCTGTTAAACTATTAAAATGAAACTAAATGAAACGTCCAATGATCAGTTATATCTGGATTTGTTCAAACCGATTATAGACCCACACAACCTGTTTCACAGCTTTTAAGTTGCATCTTCTGGTGCAAATATAAATGCTATGTCGTAGGTTACAGCAGGCCGCAGAGTGGCAATCGGCGTGGCTCCCAAAGTTCTCGGTCGTCCTCAGTTGATAAAAAACCATCCTCAATTGGAAAAAGGCCATCGTCAGTTACGAATGTCATGTCTGTGTTCAGTCACGGATAATAGTATCAAGGTTGCGCTCAGATCAATTACATCGTTAATGGAATCCCTCTGTTTTCGTGACACACTTTCCGATTGTAATAGGCTGTTGCCGGCCTATTTCAAGCGACAGAATGGCCCTCATAGACGTTATTCAGCGAAGTATTGGGCCCGGCAGTGACAAAAGCGGACATGCCCATGTATATTTGCCACCAACATGGCAGCTGATGACATAAGCTACTAGAGTCCCGTATGTCGTCGAAGCGTGTGCTGTGGCTGCCGTCTGGGTATAAATATTTTGGCTGTGGTTGCCCCAGTTTTAAAATTATCTGAATATGCCTCACTTATGTGAAGGAATTCGGCCCACATGAAACACACTGATATGGCCGTAAATCAATCATCCCGCACCATATCAGGATGTTTGAGGGCCACGCCGACAGAGAAGATCTACACTCTCATAGGCACAGCTCCCCCCCTCCCCCCCCCCCCCCAAAACCCCAAGAATACGGAGGCAAGTAGCTACCGAACTGGACAGGAAGAAACAGATGACAGATAATCGTCACTGCATGTATGGCCACCAGCAACAGTCTTCGAGCAGAGAAAGCTACAGGCCGGCCGTTGTGGCCGAGAGGTTCTAGGCGCTTCAGTCTGGAACCGCGATACCGCTACGGTCTCAGGTTCGAATCCTGCCTCGGGCACGGATGTATGTGGTGTCCTTAGGTTAGTTAGGTTTAAGTAGTTCTAAGTTCTAGGGGACTGATGACCACAGATGTTAAGTCCCACAGTGCTCAGAGCCATTTGAGAAAGCTACAGCTATGGAAGCAGGCAACTCTAAATCCTATCCTGGAGCTGAGGGAACAACTTGCAGCTGGGAGTAACAAATCTTTTACAACCTGAAAGGCTCTTAACCTACTAAGGGCTAGGGTCTCAAATTGCATGTAAAAACTAGCTCGATTGGGATATTTCGATGGGGAACCACTATGTGACTGTGTCCAAATGGACGACCACCTACTGACGTGCCCAAACGTCAACAGAAGCTGTATCCCGCTAGTTAATGACAAGGCCATCTGAGTAACTGATTGTAGGGCAAAACATATTGAAACTTTCAATCTTATTATAGTTGATTTATACTAGATTTTAATGTATGGTGTCTTGGACACGGAAAATAAGTAAATCAATGTAAGACTTCAGTTCGATAAGTAGAATTTTGTGATCCACACAATCAATCGGTTTGCCAAGATCACGGAGTATAACAACGGGATAATATTCCTCGTTTAGCTCTCCGTTAAAGAAGAAGCTGACCGCCCACGACTTCAGAACCAAAGTAGACGTTCATCATGCTGCAATTGATGGCTCCTACACGTGGACCGGGATTTTGTTTAATGCCGGATTCAGCAGTCGGCGTATCGATAGATTAGAAGATTCGACAGCCATTATGACTATGTCGAAAAGTACATCAGAGCCTTAGTGATTCTGTGTATCTCTTTCATTTACTGGGTAAACTTACTCTTGCTGAGTGCATTTCGTCATTCTTCTTAAAATACAGATATTTATACCTTGATTTCTAGCGTTCGATGCACTGGAGGACTTTTTCCTGCGCTGTTTCCAGCGAATTTCTTCTTTCCTACATTACAACCCCATTGACGAGTTGATAAAAATGTGTATAAACGATGTGTCTGGGATTCGTAACAGAATAACATGCCACAGGTATCTAGGATTAAAAAGAAAAATTTAGCGAAGGGTAATTTGCAGGTAAATTCACAGCTACACCAAGAAACTCAGAATGATGTGTGCGGAAGACGACGTTTGTCAATTAAGCATATGTTAAGGTTACTTACCGCTCTATTCACGAAAGGAGCATGGGAAAAATGACTGTTTATAGGCCGCTGTGCTGGTAGCTGTTTTCATGATTTTGTCTACACGGTGTTCATGGGATATATACGTTGGAGTATGAAGCATAACTACAGTTTCTTTCCTGAAAGACGATTCTTTCTCCAATCAGGTTCTTGTTGAGACACATGGCGTTTGTCATCGAATGTACGGGTATGCGATTCAAGATGTTCTGACATCCCTTTCTTTGTCTCTTACCAGACGAATATGCCTGTGGCTGTCTAAGGAGCCGTTGCCTCTCCACGATCCATGATCGCCGAGTATGTGTGCCTCAAAGGAGGCACACATACTTAGGCAGTATTCGAGTACGGATAGTACAATTAATTGATTTTATCCAATCTCGTTTGTAAACAAAAGGCAGTTTCCCTGTAGACTACGAATGACTCGTAGACAGAGCTAAGACTAGTGCTATGAACAGACTTACTTTGGTTATTATCAAATACTTTATTGCTTAAGACTTAAAAGGATAACAACGAAGTGTGGTGGTAGCGTGTAAGTTCACTGTCACAGACTGTAAACTGCTGGATCACTATTGACTTACAATATTGGGAGTCAAGCTGCCTTCCACATATTTGGAAGTACTTACTCGACACAGCAACAATTATGTACATGCTACTTCACGAATTCTCGTCAAATCTCACTAGACAAAGTTGTACTGAATTTATCGAACGAATCTGTTGCAGTTACAAGGCCTTGAACCAATGGTATACGGTGGCGCGGAACCAAAAGCGTTTCCTCTTACGATTGAAGCTGCAGCATACCGTCGTAGTAGAAGTGAAATATTGCAATCGACGTGAGGGACGCTACAGAAGTGAAGGTGATCTCGCAGAAGGTTTTGTTCTTCATCAAGTCAGATTGGTTCTTATGGCTTCGTCGGCTGCGGTCTGCAATGAAAAAGATCACAACTGAGCAGCTACTTTTCCCAACAACTACCTGTAATATCTGATTTGATATTGTGACTTATCGAAGTGCATAGAGTAGTGGATTCATCAATTACCGTACTTATTTTAACAGTGTAATTACCTTCAATTATTGCTTCCGTTCCATTACACAGCCCAACGAAAATGTTTTTTCAAAAAAATTTTTACTTTAATAGCTGATCATTATAGATTTTTATGAGCTGAATCCAAATCTAGCCTTAGTATTTTTGTATCACCCATAGTTTTCGAGCAATATGCTTTTTATTATATAGTATAAAAGTCCTATGCTTTACTGTAAACAGGGAAATTAATGAAACGCCTTGTTACAACATAAACATGGTTTGTATTTACAGTAAGCTACTTAAAACAATGATATGTGTTATAGAGGTTTCACTTATCAGCTGGAATTGGTTTGTATTTTCTTTTTCTTTTCTCTTTGGAGCTTCTTGTGTAGCTTTTTCTCCGATGAGTCGCTTGCTGATCTTCTCGGTGAAGTGACCAACAGTAGTCCCCCATCATGTTGGTGTTCTAGAGGCCTTGGTAGCGTTTTTACATCACTGCTGCTCACTAACATCTCTCATATTCTCCGGGAAGTAACCAAGGTGACTGTTTAAAAAGTAAACTTTCAGGCTCTTTAAACATTCTAAAGTTTTAAACTTCTTTAATAGCGTAGCTATAATAGAAACATATTCTGGGTGTTTTTCATTTCCTAAGAACTTTGTCACTACTTTCTCATGTAAGGTCATTGTGGATTCAGAGTTAACATCAAATATCAATTTTCAAAAGTAAGGTCCGACAAAGACGCCTTCTTTTAGTTTAGTTCTTAAAGGTGTGGAAACTTTTGGCAGAGAGCTTAAAACATGGTCCATCTTTAGGCAAAGCCTTTACAAACTGTTTCATGGGACCTATCCCTATCTCTACTGTCCCATTCACACAAGAAACATGGAAGTTTGGTAAAGCCACCTTGCTGACCAAGGAGCATGCATGTTACTTTAGATCGTCACATACCATCCAACCATGAGCAGAATAACCTATTTTATTCAGGTTTTCATAGCTGTCTTTCATATGTACGGAATGTCCAACAGGTATAGATTCATACATGTTACCATTGTGTAATAAAATAGCCTTTAAACTAGTTTTGGATAATTCTTTCTTGTATTCAATACCAAACTAATTTATCAGGCCGGGAATGTCTGAGAAGTACACCAAATCACATTCTTGTTGAAAAAGCTTGGAAAATTGCTGCTCTCTCTTTCTGTACATGTATATGCTGGTTTCAACTGCTAATAACTTCTTTTCTTTTAATCTAGAGCCAAGCAATTCAGCTTTTTCTTCCGTTAAGCCCAGTTCGGTCTGAGTAAACAATTTGGGCTCTAGACTTTCTGTATTACAATGGAATTCTTCATCATCTGGTTCATCTAAATCAGATTGTAAATCAGAAAATACTTCTGCTGCAATAGAATTTAAATCATCTGGTGGTTCAGGAATTAGCAAATCTACACGATGCCCTACTGGTTTTTCGAATTATGACCAGTAATATCAACACTGCAAAAATAGTAATCATCGGAATGGTTTCTTGGCTCCCTCCATATCATAGGAACAACACATCTAAGGTTTTTTCTCCTCTTTGGAACCTTTTCTCAGATCTTCAGCACTCGCACATAACAATGCGGCGCTCAAGATTTATCTTGATCACCAAATTTAGATCCAAAGTATGATAGTTAAGCCTTTTCCAAAATGTCTGTAATGTTTCTTTGGTGTTTTTTAATCACAGATTCACCACAAATATAACAAAAACTATCAGCAGAGTTTTTTCAACCACTTTTACACATTGTACAGGAAACGGAAAAGTGAGGTTAGGTTGACAGTAAACAAACCACCATCTGTTAACACAGAAATAGAATCGACCTTTTTTGCCAGAAAATGTTTTTCGGCAGTGCTACCAACGTCGTCTACATTCATTGCACCTACTTTTTAAATTATTTTTACTATATAAAAGCTGTTAAGTTATTTAAAAAATCACTTAATTTAATAAATTTAACTCTAAACTATGAAGAAAGGGTGATACAGTTTTTTAAGTATCACATTTGGATTTCCCACCCCAAATAACATAAGAATAAGGTATTTTCAGCAAAAAAGTTTTTCCATCGTTGGCCTGTGTTGTCTTTTGTATCACTGTGCATCGGCGTCTACGTATGTACTCTTCGGTCGTAATACATTGCTCGGCGGCATATATTAGATACTTTATGCGTTGCTTCATTTGCGCATAACTCAGAATCCGCATTAATGTTTTGAATGTCACTCCCACGGTCTCAACTCCATATGCCGTCACGGCAGCTCAGCGTGTTCCGTCAGTGTGCTGTTCGCTCTCTGTAATAAAAAACTGATTAAAGGAATCGACGATCAACTTGAACGGATGTCTTTTGACGTCTGCCCAGACCGAACGCAACGAACAATACCGAACAAAATGAAAAAAAAAAAAGTGGTCAGTGCGACAGTACGTCAATCCTAAGGACCCGGGTTCGATTCCCGACAGGGTCACAGATTTTATTTTCTCCGCTCAGGGACTGGGTGTTGTGTTGTCCTAATCATCATAACTTCCTCCCCATCAACGCGCAAGACGCCGGAGTGGCGTCAAATCGAAATACTTGCACCCGATGATCGGTCTATCCAACGGGAAGCCCTAGGCACACGACATTTTTACTGAAAGTAAAACACGGTCTATGAATTAAAATATTTTCCCCTCAAGAAATTCGTTTCGTTTACATATAAATGTCCACTTTGTCAACAGTATTGAGAGGGAAAAACGCAGTCGGTTATTCACATTTAGAGACCAAGGACATCTCCATTACAGTTCGGTACAGGCTATGTCTACTTGTTAAGGCACTACCAATGTACAATTTTGATTTATTCTGTAATGACAGGAGCAGGAAGGGAGAGGTAAGGTGCCAAGCCACTTTACAAACATACCTTAAAAACAGATTTATTGTCAGTCTCTTCCAAACTTTAAACACTTAAACACAGGTGGTCAATTCAGAAAACTTTAAATAAACTCTGATATCCATGATTAAAGAACAACTCTGATTGCCGACAGTAAAATAATATTGACAATAAATACTATGTAGAAAGAATTCCAGGAATCGTCAAGGATGAGATTTTCTCCTTAAAACAAATAATTGCAACTCAATTTCAGAGACGGCTGACTCGAGAAATCATTCAAGACAATCAATTAAATAGCAGAGACAATCCTTGCAAATCCAGTGAGAACCAAGGAATAAACAGCAGTACTTATCTTGTGGGCGGGGGGGGGGGGCAGGGGTTATGCGCCACAATATTTGTATTTGTTTCACAAATAGTAGGTCCTTCAGTGCACCTCCTGGCCTTTCTCTTTACAATAGTCGACGTCTTGGCCCTTCTGGTTAGAATAACTTAAGATACCTGTAACATAAACCTGTTGGCCCCAGGCATAGACAAGAAGTCACACCGATAAATTAAGATGTTTAACAACGGAAACAAACATATGGAACCCCATGCACAAAAAAGAAATTCAATGAAAAGCAATTAGAATTATTTAAATCGTCCCTTGGCATTAAACCCTACAAACGCATTTAATTTTAACCTTTTAATTTAACCATCAGTGAATTAAGCTATTAGATGATAGCTCCTTTTCATACCAACTTAACAAACCATTAGTTTGAATGACTTCCAGACACTTCAGCCAAGAAGTAACTATTTGAACAATGCAAACAAGAGTACTTGACTTAATGAAACAATTCCGGATCGACATGAGTGCGAACAGTTTAAGCCATTACTCGTATTCCACACGCGGTGAGCAAGTCAACAGCTAGTTCACAAACACCTCCTAGGTTTTAGTAGTAGTAGCTTTATTCATCTGTAGATCTCTTTTTACAAGGGTGTAGGATATGTCAAAGTATTTACAAATTTAGATCAATTTAAAGTAAGCTAATTCGTATACACATATATTTACAGATTTCTAGTTAGAGACAATCATTAGATTTACTCCTGGTAAACAATACCTCTTTTTACAAATAACTTATTAAATAACGTAATGCCACGTTGTTCACTCATATCTCACTACCAGTCACTGCACACACTATACATACATTGTTTCATAACATTTCACTCACTACACACACACACACACAGACACACACACACACACACACACACACACACACACACACACACACACACATTTATGAGAAGCAACAGGGTCGGTCCACTTAATCGTACTAGAATTCAGTTATCATCCACCGAGGTAATCTTTACGTAATGTTCGAGTAAAAGGAAGTCCCTTTAGAGCATAAAATATATGAAGTACGCTAAAACAACAACAGCACATGATAGTCCCTTAAACATGCACATCATACTAAATTACAGCAGACTTAAGATATTTTCTAATGGGTGATAGAATCTTGGACAGTACAACGTGGGCGAACTACCAATATATTAAATCAGTTAGACCTACAAGCTGCCGGCCGGGGTGGCCGAGCGGTTCTAGGTGCTACAGCCTGGAACCGCGTGACCGCTACGGTCGCAGGTTCGAATCCTGCCTCGGGCATGGATGTGTGTGATGTCCTTAGGCTAGTTAGGTTTAAGTAGTTCTAAGTTCTAGGGGACTGATGACCTTAGAAGTTAAGTCTCATAGTGCTCAGAGCCATTTGAACCATTTTGAACCTACAAGCTGTTTCATAATACGAACGCTCAGTAGTGCAATGTGGTCACAAAATAGTATACAATAACGTAACAATACTCGCACTTCCATTGTAACCAGACTGTGGGACACACTGTGGCTAAAATAGCCTTTTAGCCGCCAAACCAACAAACGGTCACCGCTGTTTGTGAACATCGGTGCAAGTGTCCCCTGCAGACTGGGGTAACACGCCAGCCCCGCACAGTCACAGCGGACAACACGCCCCTCACTGCTCGCTCTCTCAATCTGCCAGCAGCTGCGTGACCCGCCACCTAGCCACCTCGCGCAACTAAGCTTGAAGGACTAGAGAGAAACCGCCAGGCAGCGCGCCTTAAATAGTTTTCCAGTTAAACACGCCCTTACCATCCTCTCTGACAGGAAGACTAAACCACGGACGACCATCGATAACCAGAGCGCGAAATCCTAACTGGCTTCCTTCTTATTACAGTAAAAATATAATTGATAATAGTACAACTACCTTTTCATGTTTCTCACTGAGTGTGGCATAATATAATTGTGGAACACTGACGGTTGGTTACAAATACAGTTCTAACTGTATGCTTTTAATAGTTTCTAAAGCGTGGCCGTGTCTCGAAATCTGACAGAAAATCCAAAGAGATTCTGGTCGTATCTAAAGTACACCAGTCGTGACATGATCACTAACTTCACTCTTGAAGCTATTGTAATGCAACCGATGATAGTGCTACTACAGCAGATTTACTAAACACAGCTTTTCGAAATTCCTTCAGAAAAGAAGTCGAAGCAAATTTTACAAAATTTGAATCAAGAACAGCTGGCAACATGAGAAACTTAGAAGTCGATGTCTTTGGTGTAACTAATCAGTTAAAATCACATAATAAAGACAAGTCCTCCGATCCAGTCTGTATATCAGTTAGGTTCCTCTCAGAGTATACTGATAGAATAGCTCCATACTTGGCAGATATATACAACCGCTCGCTTGAAGAAAGATCCGCACTTAAAAGCTGGGAAGTTGCACAGGTTACATCAATACACAAGAAAGAAAATGCAAGTAATCCGTTGAATACAGATCCATATCTCACAGTCTATTCGCAGTAGGATGTTGGAACAAACAATGATCAGCCATAACATTATGACCACCGACCTACTATTGATATAAACCTGTTTAGGCGGTATAAGCGTTAGCTGGCGATGACTGACTGCTAGTCAGACTCTCGCACGCTGCGCGTAGTACCAATGAACGTGCTGTCCGTGTGTAGAACGGGGAAGGCGCGCGATCTATTTCAAGGATACACTGCGATGGCGCTGACGCTCAGCACGAGCATTTTGGAAACTGCACGACTTGCCGGGTGTTCGCGAAGTGCTGTGGTGAATGTCTTCAAGTCGTGGCAAAACCAAGATCATGGCGTTGGACGGCCACCTCACATTACAGATGTCAGACATCGTAGGCTAGGCGGATTCGTAAAATAGGACAGGCGCCGAACTGTGGCGCAACTAACATCGGATGTTAATGCTGGGCAGAGTACAAGTGTGTCTGAACACACACAGTGCACTCCTAACGATGGGCCTCCGCAGCCGGAAAGGGACGTCATCTTCGGCACTGGACACTGGTGCAGTGGCAGAGAGTTTCATGCTCTCATGAATCTCGATACCTTCAAGATCATGCCGATGGGAGGACGCAAATCCGTCGGCTTCCAGGGAAACAGCTCCTTAACACTTGTTCTGTGGGACGAAGGCAAGCTGGCGGCGACTCCATTATGCTCTAGGGAACACTCACGTAGGCACCCAGGCGTCCAGTGGAGCTCGTACAAGTTACCATGATGCCCAAGGAGTATCATACACTGGTTGTGGACCATGTACACCACTTCGTGACGATAATGTTTCCCAACCACAGTGGCATTTTTAAACAAGATAATGCGGCATGTCTCAAGACCAGGAATGTGGTAGAGTTTTCGAGGAACACAGTGGCGAGTTCCAAATGATATTCTGTCCCCCTCCCCCTCGCTCTCCCCCCCCCCCGCCTTCAGCTCGACAGATCATAAGCCAATCTAACACATCTGGGATATTATTGAAACTGGCGTCCGAGCTCATCGCCTCCCCCCTGGAATTTACGGGAAATAGGTGACGTAAGTGCAGATGTGGTGCCAACACTCTCCAACGACCTACCATGCCACGACGCGTCGCCGGCGTTATCCGTGCCAAAAGTGGACTTACCGCCTGTTAGGTAGGTGGTTATGATTTTCTGTCCGGTAAGTGCGTACTACGAATATTCAAACATCATGAATTACCTCGAAATAAATGATTTACTGACAAATAGTCAGAACGGATTCAAAAAATATGGTACGTTTACTCCTTTTTTGTCACTTAGATATCAATCTATCTACCAATATGTTACATTAAATTGGTTCAAATGGCTCTGAGCACTATGGGACTCAACTGCTGTGGTCATAAGTCCCCTAGAACTTAGAACTACTTAAACCTAACTAACCTAAGGACAGTACACACATCCATGCCCGAGGCAGGATTCGAACCTGCGACTATGTTACATTAATAAGTTGTTGTTTTTGAGGTCGTTAGTCTCCAGACTGATTTGATACAGTTCTCCATAGTAGCCTCTACGTTGCAAGCCTGTTGCTCTCTGTGTAGCTTAATGCCCCTTACTTCCATTTGCCTTGTTTGCTGTACCGAAATTTATGTTTCTCTCTACTCTCTTATACCACCGAGACATCCTCTGATTAATAAATCAGATATTTCTTTGCTTGTGAAAATGTGTCCTGTTAACCTATCCTCCCTTATAGTCGAATCGTGCCATAAATTTTTTTCTCAACAATTCGATGGAATACATGTTGATCAGTTACCCGATCTATCCATATAATTTTCAGTATTACCCTTTGGAATCTTATTCTACATCCTTTTATCCTCCTCTGGTGTATGGTGGCTATAATCCATGCTCCACCTCTAAATAACGTTACATTGTAGACAAGGATTAATAAAATAAAAGAAAACAATCGAAAATAAAAAAGAAACCTCTTCCAAATGGTTCAATTTACATTCAATATGAACATACTCTTTTTGCTAATATATTTTCTTGCAGTGGATTTTCTGCATTTTATATCCTCTCTAATTCCAACATCATCAGCTATTTTACTGCCCAAATAGCAGAACTCGTCCACAGCGTTTAGGGTACGATTGCGTTGCCCAATTGCCTCGATATCACCTGATTTAAATCAAATACATAAAATACCATTTTTTTACTCTTGATGATATTCAGTTTATAATCTTTTTACAAGACATTTAATATACTGTTCACCCCGTTTATTAGCTTTTCTATGCCCTTCGCTCTTTCAGACAGATTCACAGCATCACCGGTGAGCCTTAATTTTTTTTTATTTTTTCGTGTTTGTGAATACGTTCTGCCACATCGGGATAGCTCTACATTCGTTTCCAAATTTCTCCTTACTTTTGTTTACTGTTTGCTGTGTGTGGCATTGGCTACAGTCCAGCTTCACACCCTTCACAACTGTTACCACCATTTTTATACGTATAATCGTTCACGTCCTCCATTGTATCTTTGACACCTTGAGAATTCCTAAGATACTAAAAGAAGTACACCTCATCGTTGTTGTTGTTGTGGTGGTCTTCAGTCCTGAGACTGGTTTGATGCAGCTCTCCATGCTACTCTATCCTGTGTAAGCTTCTTCATCTCCCAATACTTACTGCAACCTACATCCTTCTGAATCTGCTTAGTGTGTTCATCTCTTGGTCTCCCTCTACGATTTTTACCCTCCACGCTGCCCTCCAATGCTAAATTTGTGATCCCTTGATCCCTCAGAACAAGTCCTTCCAACCGGTCTCTTCTTCTTGTCAAGTTGCACCACAAACTCCTCTATTCCCCAATTCTATTCAATACCTCCTCATTAGTTATGTGATCTACCCATCTAATCTTCAGCGTTCTTCTGTACCACTACATTTCGAAAGATTCTATTCTCTTCTTGTCCAAACTATTTATCGTCCATGTTTCACTTCCATACATGGCTAAACTCCGTACAAATACTTTCAGAAATGACTTCCTGACACGTAAATCTATACTCGATGTTAACAAATTTCTCTTCTTCAGAAACGCTTTCCTTGCCATTGCCAGTCTACATTTTATATCCTCTCTACTTCGACACTCATCAGTTATTTTGCTCCCCAAATAGCAAAACTCTTTTACTACTTTAAGTGTCTCATTACCTAACCTAATTCCCTCAGCATCACCCGACTTAATTCGACTACATTCCATTATCCTTGTTTTGCTTTTGTCGACGTTCATCTTATATCCTCCTTTCAAGACACTGTCCATTCCGTTCAACTGCTCTTCCAAGTCCTTTGCTGTCTTTGACAGAATTATAATGTCATCGGCGAACCTCAACGTTTTTAATTCTCCTCCGTGGATTTTAATACCTACTCCGAATTTTTCTTTTGTTTCCTTTACTGCTTGCTCAATATACAGATTGGATAACATCAGGGAGAGGCTACATCCCTGTCTCACTCCCTTCCCGACCGCTGCTTCCCTTTCATGCCCCTCGACTCTTACAACTGCCATCTGGTTTCTGTACAAATTATAAATGGCCTTTCGCTCCCTGTATTTTACCCCTGCCACCTTCAGAATTTGAAAGAGAGTATTCCAGTCAACATTGTCGAAAGCTTTCTCTAAGACTACAAATGCTAAAAACGTAGATTTGCCTTTCCTTAATCTATTTTCTAAGATAAGACGTAGGGTCAGTATTGCCTCACGTGTTCCAATATTTCTACGGAATCCAAACTGATCTTCCCCGAGGTCGGCTTCTACCACTTTTTCCATTCGTCTGTAGAGAACTCGCGTTAGTATTTTGCAGCTGTGACTTATTAAACTGATAGTTCGGTAATTTTCACTTCTGTAAACACATGCTTTCTTTGGGATTGGAAATATTATATTCTTCTTGAAGTCCGAGGGTATTTTGCCTGCCCCATCTTGCTCACTTGATGGTAGAGTTTTGTCAGGACTGGCTCTCCTAAGGCCGTCAGTAGTTCTAATGGAATATTGTCTACTCCCGGGGCCTTGTTTCGACTCAGGTCTTGCAGTGCTCTGTCAAACTCTTCATGCACTATCGTATCTCCCATTTCATCTTCATCTACATTCTCTTCCATTTCCATAATATTGTCCACAAGTACATCGCCCTTGTTTAGACCCTCTATATACTCCTTCCACCTTTCTGCTTTCCCTTCTTTGCTTAGAACTGGGTTTCCATCTGAGCTCTTGATATTCATACAAGTGGTTCTCTTTTCTCCAAAGGTCTCTTTAATTTTCCTGTAGGCAGTATCTATGTTACCCCTAGCGAGATAAGCCTCTACATCCTTACATTTAGCCATCTTGCACTTCCTGTCGATCTCATTTTTGAGACGTTTGTATTCGTTTTTGCCTGCTTCGTTTACTGCATTTTTATATTTTCTCCTTTCATCAATTAAATTCAAAATTTCTTCTGTTACCCAAGGATTTCTACTAGTCCTCGTCTTTTTACCTACTTGATCCTGCCTTCACTACTTCATCCCTCAGAGCTACCCATTCTTCTTCTACTGTGTTTCTTTCCCCCATTCGTGATAATTGTTCCCTTACGATCTCCCTGAAACTCTGTACAACCTCTGGTTTATTCAGTTTATCCAGGTCCCATCTTCTTAAATTCCCACCTTTTTGCAGTTTCTTCAGTTTTAATCTACAGTTCATAACGAATAGATTGTGGTCAGAGTCCACATCTGTCCCTGGAAATGTCTTACAATTTAATACCTGGTTCCTAAATCTCTGTCTTACCATTGTATAATCTGATACCTTCCTTTAGAAATCAGTCTCAGCAAGTCCAAACACATTTTAATTGATAGAAGAGGACAGGCACAACCCACAGGTCGAGTGTAGGAGCTAGAACGTGTGCACTCTTGCTCTACCTTGGATCAATCATCTGCGACATGGGAAACTTCGAAGATGACATAAGAAAATAGATGACGCTGGGGCGAGTGCTATGTAGAAGCTCACCAAGATTTTGCAGAACAGAGTGACAACGAACAGAAAAGAGATCCGACTTGTTCAAAACACTGGCGTTTCCCGTCTTGTTTTATTGTTGCGAGACATGGACACCTAAGACCAGAGACAAACTGCGTATTGATACAGTTGAGGTCTGTTGCTTGTGCAGGGTGCTGGACATGAAACTAAGCGAGAAAAGTGCAGATGTGTCCATTATTGAGCGATTCGGTATCTCCAAGTGCCTTGAAACTTCCTGGCAGATTAAAACTGTGTGCCGAACCGCGACTCGAACTCGGGACCTTTGCCTTTCGTCGGCAAGTGTTCTACCATCTGAGCTACCCAAGCACGACTCACGCCCCGTCCTCACAGCTTCACTTCTGCCAGTACCTCGTCTCCTACCTTCCAAACTTTACAGACGCTCTCCTGCGAACCTTGCAGTACTAGCACTGCTGAAAGAAAGGATATTGCGGAGACATGACTTCATATCAGCGGACACTCCACTGCAGAGTGAAAATCTCATTCCAAGTGCGTTTGTTTTCGTGTTATCAACATTTTCATATTATCTAAATTTTGGCCATATTGTGAGACGAGGTGGAGAAAAATCTAGAGGAAATAATCGTGGAAGGTAATATCTAGGGCACGAGACCGAGAGGAAGCCCAGAGAACAGGTGGATACATCAAATCAAGAAGATCTTCAGTCAGTCTCTTCATCAGGCTCTTAGAGCAGATGGTAACAGTCTGGGGTGAACATCCTTGGTTTAGACGGTCAGAACTTGTGATTATGATGATGATGACGATGACGTTGTAGAAAATAATATGAAGTACTGTGGCGTTACTTGTTCCTTAGAGAAATTTGAAAGAAGGACTGAAGATTAGGGTTTAACGTTCGGAGGAGGATGAGGTCATTAGAGACGGAGCACAATCTGTGATGCCGGAATAACGAGGAAAGAAATGTGAACACAACCATTCCAGCATGTACGTTAAGCGACTTCCGACTTTCCGAACACGAGTCAAGTGTGTCACCACTGCGCCGCCTCGCTCGGTGCGAGTTAGGGCAGTCCTGCCGGCTGGCCGTGCGAGGCGCGGTGACGGCTGTCCTCGGACTGTACTCGGCTTCGCGCCAGCCGCTCCCTCCGCGGACTGCGCCGAGTGACGTGGATCTAGGGGGCGTCTGGAAGAGCTGCGCGGGGCGGCGCGGCGGCACCAGCGGTCGGTCGGAAGGGTCTGTCAAGGAAGGGCGCCAGCGAGGGCCGGCCGGCAGGCGGACCGCTATCGATCCAGGACTCCAGCTCCGGCCTGTCCACCGGACGAGCTGCGAGCCGCTCCCCGTGTCCACCTGCAAGCTCTCTCCCTACTGCCGCCGTTAGTGCCCCGTCAGTGTCAGGCGTCGACCAACTCTGGTGTGTCCCGGAGACATTACGTAGGGTCGCTGTGAGACTAGTGTAAAATATACAGTGATCCTCTCGAAGCAGCTGTTACATATGAGATTTTGTTGAGAATTTATACTCGATTTACATTACTATTTTTCTAAGGGCTAATCTACATGTACATCTACATTTATTCTCCGCAAGCCATCCAACGGTGTGTGGCGGAGGGCACTTTACGTGCCATTGCCATTACCTCCCTTTCCTGTTCCAGTCGCGTATGGTTCGCGGGAAGAACGACTGTCTGAAAGCCTCCGTGCGCGCTCGAATCTCTCTATCACGCTTACCAGATAACCCTGTGACGAAACGCACCGCTCTTCTTTGGATCCTCTCTGTCTCCTCTGTCAACCCGATCTGGCACTGATCCCACACTGGTGAGCAGTACTCAAGTATAGGTCGAACGAGTGTTTTCTAAGCTACCTCCTTTGTTGATGGACTACATTTTCTAAGGACTCTCCCAATGAATCTCAACCTGGTACCCGCCTTACCAACAATTAATTTTATATGATCATTCCACTTCAAATCGTTCCGTACACATACTCCCAGATATTTTACAGAAGTAACTGCTACAAGTGTTTGTTCCGCTATCATATAATCATACAATAAAGGATCCTTCTTTCTATGTATTCGCAATACATTACATTTGTCTATGTTAAGGGTCAGTTGCCACTCCCTACACCAAGTGCCTATCCGCTGCAGATTTTCCTGCATTTCACTGCAATTTTCTAATGCTGCAACTTCTCTGTATACTACAGCACTATAGTTAAAAAAATTCTTTTTTATTGGCTTAAAAATGCTTTGAACCTTCTAAAATGTGAGACAGAAGGTGTTAATTACTGAAAAAAATTGTTCTGTGGAATCCAGAGCCCCACTTCTAGCGCCTCGGATGACACTAAACGGCCTACGAGCGCCACTCCATACTCCCTGTAGTATATGGGGATATTTATGAGCGTTTCGAAACAATAATTTGTTGCCTTGGCGTCTGCAATCGTCAGTATGTATACGGAGAGGACAATTATTTCTCTTTGAATCTCGATTTTTGTGTGCAGTATTCACATCTAATACTTTTTGTCCTTATAGTATACAGTTTTGTCTTTAACGTAAGAATGAGTGGTGAGAAAGTATTCTCGGACAGAAAAAGTACAAAAATTACATTACCATCAAAGCGTCCAAAGAATAGATATGAGGCTCAGAGCAGTTCGGAAGGAGCCAGTGCCTTTGCTAAGAAACTGAAAGACAATTACCAGGATATTTGTATGAATTACGAATTCAGCTGTAGGATTATAAATTTTCTTGTCATTTTCGCTGTTGCTTCTTATCACGTCAAATATAGACATCACGTTGAAAAAACGAAATCCTTGATTATCTAAAATGCCAATAAGTTGCTACACTAAATAGTAAATTTATACGGAACGCATATGAAATCAGTGATCGAATGGTCCTAGCGATGCACCTATTTGGAGTAGAGGTAAACGGAGTTGTAAAGGTTTGTGCGTTCATAGAATTGCCAGGAATGATATTTCAGTCGTTTACGATAAACAAGTGAATATGATTTCGATCGCAATGGCCACGGTACGATATTAGAGTTCTGGAACAGCAGATTAATAGTAAGAGTTTTATAAAAGAGAATTTTTTCAATTGTTCATGTCTATAACACTTTTGGCAATTTCAAAAGCGTTTTCTCCGGAGTATGATTTTTCAAATCGTCTCGCAGAATAACTCCAGCGTTTTCAGTCCTTTTCTCTGAAAATTTAGGCACGTCGCGGATTTTCGAGTTGTTAGTATAAACAATATTTATTACTGAATGATTGTACTTTTATGATGAATATGAACGACTTTAATAAGACACTCGCCTGTTAAGCAAAAATCTATATTTTTGAATGCCCCTCTCGGATCACATATTTTTTTGTTTTATTTTTCCAGATTCAAATTGGCGCCAGTTGCAGTGCGTGCCACAGATCACCCCAAATTGAGCTTGCCTTAGGAGAATTGCTGCGGGGTGACCATTTTGAAATATTTTTCGACAAAAATGTTTTGTAATATACTTAAATATATGCTTAATAACCATCCCAAGTATTACTTCTCTATCATTTTTCATCGGCCAAAAAGGAAGTTGTCAAGGAAACGCTTTTTTTAGATCATTGTTGTGATGTTATCCCTTAAGTCGAAAACTTTTTCGCTTGCTTCGATGCTATCCTCGACATTTACCCCTCTTGCTCTGATCTTTTCATCTGCCTAACTATAAATGCAACATTCGCAATAGGAATGGTTAAACAGTAGATAGCGTCGGTGGCTCCATCGAAGGATTCACATCCTGCACCGTGAAACAAAAGCACATATCAGTTCAGTGTCATCTTCAAGAAATAGGAAAATTGAAGTTGATGTCGACTAGTAGCAGTGGACCCATTCCTAAATGGAACGATATCTCAAAAGTATCCCAGCAATCACCGCGCAACTAACATGAACTGCTCACTCCCGGCTCAGACCCTGGGTACTCACCTGGGGGTTGGGTAACATTATCCACTCTGCATTGTTCAATACTCCCTCGACAAATTGCTGCATGCACTGGCTCCAGGGACGTAGGTACGCTGATGAGTAGTTTCGGGGCTAGTACACAATGTAGTTCCCTCCCCCTCCAACATGTCTGCCCCACGCCACCCCATTTACAACTCAATAAAACCTCGGCCACACATCGTCCCTCACAGCCAGCTCTCTCTATCTTTATCGACATACGCACACACACACACACACACACACACACACATACACACACACACACACACACACACACACACACACATACACAAACACGCATGCGCGGGAGCGCGCACGTGCAAGCATGCAAACATAGACACATGCTCAAAATGGAAACAATTCCCCAGGTGCCCTCCTCCCATTTAAGTCAAAAAATTAAATGAGTAAAGTAAACATACAAAACAAATCATTTTACTTTAAAAACTTTAATGAAACGAAATATAGTTCAAACATGGAACACTTATTCATTACTACAGCGAATTGTTTTAACAAATACAAGGAGGTTGTAATTAAAGTTTCATTATTTGATAGTGCCCGTTAAAAAGAAGTTATTGTAGGACCATAAAACATTTTAGGCACATTTACAAGGACATACGGAAGAGAAATAACGAATAAACCACTGAAAAATGACACTTTTAATTTCCAAATGAAAGATTAACATTTGCTAACTGCATTCAATATTTACATTCTAGATTACAAACGTTACTTAATGTGACGTCCATCTGCATCATGGAACCTTACGAGAGATTGTTCGTAGCACTTTTCGGATGATACACGATGGAATGTTAAGCTGTCGTGCCACAGCTCGTGCACTGCCGGAAAGTAGCACGCCATGTCCATCATTCTCAGCCATGGCAATATTAACTACTTGAAGAATGTGTGCCGCAGTTCACTGTGCATTCGAACGTCGATGTTGAGCGTGCCGAGGCCACCTTGCTGCTGAACGCTCAGAAAAGATGCGGCTTCTGCAACGATACTTGTGCGTCAACATGGCATAAGCCATTGCAGATTGCAGCGCATTCCAGCGGCAGTTGTCCGCTGTACCTGGCTCGCAAATACTGCTCTTTACGAAACTACGTGCGCAGAATTCATACGTTAGTTATCTTAAAACGTACATTTCCTCCCGTATCATGCTGTTCTGTCGGTAGTACGTTTAAAAAAAACTCCATTAGCCATGAATATGTTACAAGACAAAAAGGAAAGTACCACGTCCAGACAATAAGGAAAGCGGCATACAAAACTTTCGTTTCAAATAATGCGACACAAATTTACAAATCTTCTCCACATAAGATAAAATTTGTTTCACCACTCTCAATTTTTTGTAGGACTCTAAGATCATTCTTACATTATCACTGTTCCTGAAAGCCACTATGGCTTCTCCTCACTCTGTACTGAAGACAGATGGTGTTAGGTGACGTAGGTGACGGTATTCCATCTCACTGGTCTACATTCGAAGTCGCGTTAAGTATATTTTACGTGCTAGATATTGCTCAGCGCATTTAGAAAGACTTCCCAACGTGCTTTACGCAACGCTATGAAGTCAGAAACACAACACATTCAACGTTGACACTGGAAAGTGCGTAGTCCCTGCGCCGACTGACTTTGGTTACGACACTCTCCTTCAGGTAGCAAGTTATCTGTCCTCGAACCAGGTTGTAACAGACGCACACGCGAGGGGTATGGTTGGAGTTGTGCACAGCCGTTATAACTCGCAAGGTTTCTCTAGGCGACTCCTGCCTGATATGTTCTAGAGCTGTACCTCTCGCAGCAGATGATGGCACCAGGTTGTCGCCTCGTTAAGCAGCTGTAGTGCTATTAACTTAAAATTGTGGGAAAGGGGGAAGCTAATCTGCAGTAAAGAACACTTCACGTTAGTTAAGGTATCCCATGTTTTACTACGGTCTGTACTTATTGCCAGAGCACCGTTTTCAAACAACATCGCATCGGCACTCTTTAATTACAGTCACACGTATCACTTGCTGTTACATTAATCCAATATTGCCTAATCACACTTTGTAATAATATGGTCGTCCTTGGCGAGACATTACTCAAAACTTATTCTGAGCAGCGAAGTTTAGTTTCGCGTCCGATCACGACACGTTCCATGACGTTATTTTCCATCTATCTGTTCCGATCACAGACGCTATCTTTTACTTTGTCCGTCACCCCGATATTAATTTTAATAAATAATTAATACTGAATCACAACAGTTGTCATTTTCTACGCCGTGGCCACCCGTCCTCGGCCGATCACTATGGCTGCCTCCACTACCAGCAGTTTCTATCGATACAAAGGAGCTTCTCTACTGAGCGCTTTAGCGAAACACAGTAAAGGAAACTTCGTGCTATTACTTCTTTATATAGTGTAGCCTTATTTAGCCAACTTGCAAACAAGCGCGCTGTTATCAACTGTGTAAGGCAAAACGCCAAGTTAGAAACTTCACGTCGTCCTTCCGAGACTGTAGATTTTGATGCAAACTGCATCATATAACGAATTTTCGGTGCCCATTTTAACGTAAATGTTACAAGATGCCTTGCTGAAACAATGTTTCTAATTTGAGCAATAGCTGTCATGTGATCTGCGATGATGGTTCGTCTGATCTAGTGGTTCTGTATGCTTTCACCTCCCTCAACAAGAACGTCGGATGTGTCAGCGATCTGCACCTATGATAATGCATACTTGACAATCCCGTTAAACATATCCTAGTGGAGGACCATTAGCCTCTCATGCGATCATTGTACAGTTACGGTGAAATTCAATTAATTACTTGAACACCGTCCTTTATGTCTAAAAAGTGTACATTTGAATCTATAAACAACAGAATATTGCTTCAGAAAGTCAAAAGCAGCTACTGTTATTTCGGCGTGTTTATGTTAAGATGCTCCTACATCGTCCCAACATTTTCAGTTGTGTCATTGACTTCACTGCCCTCTGTTGGTGTCACATCCAATTTCGGTATTTCTGCGTCACATCTTCAGATGTGTTTATTACTGTTTGCCGCAGTATATTAGTAATTTAACGAACAAGGCGAACACATACTTTTGGATGTGGTAGAATTATACTTTAATGTCTTCAAGGCATTGAGTCAGTATGGGATATACTGCCAGCTCTTCTGGAAAAAGGCTGAATGGAAATGGCTGCGTCCTTCTAGAAGAAGCGTCCTAGCATTTGCCTGAAATGACTTACGTAAACCAAAGAAAAATTAATCTGGTTGAGCAGACGGAGATTTGAACCCAGTACCACATGCAAAAAAGTTTAAGGTCTCTACAACTGCCTCAGCTCACTCGATATATAATACATAACTGTAATAATTCGGAATCAAGTTTAAGTAAACAGAGGCATAACCTTTTAAGTCTGACGTAATCTCTGCGAACGACGATGTATTATGTGTTTATTACAGGGAAGTACAATGTGCGTTCAGTTCTTGATAAAGAAGTGAGTGGTTAAAATCGTATCAAGGTTATAATCAAAACGCACTGATACAACACTTATTGAACGTTTCATCCTATGTTACATCAGTGTGCTGATTCGACACCAGTTCACACTTAAAGATGGCGTTGAACAGATAAGATCAATTCACTATTCACGGTAATCTAGTTTAAAAACTACAAACAGTGTCAAGCCTTTATTATTACATGAACATGAGAGCATCTCTACTCTCTATTATAACTTAATTAATTTTTCGGCACAAAACTGTGGATACTCTGCAATTATCTCAAATTTCTGATTTTTCAAAAAACCCAGATATAGAAGAAGCTTCATTACAGCACTACAGAGATGTTACTGACAAACAACGCATTGAGATCTCACAGCACGGTAGGACCAATGATTTAAAATTCTCAAAAAACATAACATGCATATATTTTTATGATTTGTAGAACGAAAGAAGCGGAATTTTCACTTTGTACCAGAGTGATTAAGTAATACGGAACTCCATTTTAATTTGACACAAACACTTTTTCATACTTTTATTAGGTCTATGCTCGGTTATCAGTGTAGTAATACGTAACAGAATAACATTACCCTAAGCCTCTCTGCTAAATCGGTACCATAGACATCTAAAAGTTGCCGTAACATTACATGCTGCTGTGTTTGCGCATTAATTACGAGCATTGAACTGGAGTTTACAGTACATTACCTCTAATTAATCTCATATTTCATGCAAAGCCTAATTCACTGGACGTCTGAAACTGTTGAAGCAGCCCTGGCAAAAAGTTTGCGACTTTTGTTCGCTTATTTGTAAATGTTCCTAGTATTGTCAGGAACTCAATAACCCGAGAAGAATAACTCTCACTGCACTTAATTTCTTCTTGACTGGAAAGGAGTGGGAAAACCATTGTCATAATTAGTACTGCTCTATTACTCGAGAGCAAATCGAGTCTAATAGCACTTTTTCTACCCAGATTTTATTTTTAATTAGTTTTCCCTAAATTTCCGCAGCTAGTGCTGGAGTTGTGTCACCAACAAGGCGACAATGAGCGTTGCCTCACATCATTGTCATTATGAAGCAAACTTTTTCATGTCACTATCAACATAAAATCCTAACAAACAGACTAGAAAAATTTATGTACTTGATGTCCTGAGCTGGTAACTGAAGGAAATTCATACTTCAGTACCGCCAGGAGCTGCAGATAAATAAATCCTTTGCGAACTTGCAGCATGCTGCAGGTAAAAAATACGTCCGGAACTTGTCTTGTAATTGAAACAAATGGTTGTAGCTTCGTCATAAGTTGCATTGAGGAAAACCTGTTTTTCATTTCTTTGTGGGGACTGGTTTCTGACACCTGGGTCCATTATCAAACAAGGTTGTTAAGTCGGCCGTATACCGCTCTGCGTAATACAGGGACTGTTTCTGTGCCTGACAACTGCATACTGGAAGCAGAATGCACTCGTCACAGAAAGAAGGAACCTGACTATGACGATGTAAGAAGATTAATAAACTACGTCAGTGCATTATGCTATTAACGGCGGTTACGCAGGATTTCTTCTACTTTGTTTGACGTTACTGTAAAAATGTTATAGCTGTTGAAAATAGCTGTGTGATACCCGAAGATCGTTAGTCGATAAAGATTTCGCTATCAACAGCTCTTGGTGAATATGAAATGTGACTTTTCTTCAAACCATTACTAGATTTGTGGCAGCAACTGCAAGAGGAAATACTGATTTTAATTTATTTATTAAGCTTTTATGCATGAAATGAAGGCAATAACTCGGCTGCAAACTCAGAACTGCACCACAAATTAATCATGTCGAGAAAAGCTGAGAGATGTTGAGAGAATATCCACTTGAGTAATGAACAGGTCAGTCATTAGGTATTTCATTAGCATAGAACGAGTCTTAGATGATACCTGAACAGTGTACTATGAATATTCCCTTGCTGCAGGTATGTCACCAACGTGTCTGCAGCGTAAGCAGCTTTTGAAGTGGAACAAACCTCTGATAAGTATAACCACACAATACTGTCGTGTTTGAAACTGGGTATATCGAGGATTTACATAAATCTTGATTCTTTTCAAGCATCGTACAGGGTGTAAAACGTGCAGAAATCACCTTTGCGTGCAAGCAGTGAATGACGGAGGACGCTAATTATTTGCGGAACGACTATGGAAAACTAGGGCGTTGACCAGATAGGATTGGGCGACTATCCGACGGACTCCGAAAGAGCCAAAAGGATTACGGACAGGATATAACCCCTGATTATGTTAGCCGTGGCTGAGAATCATAAATTCAATCAGAGAAGTCTTCGTCTATTGTAGCAGTGATACGGTTAGATAAACCAAATTACTAGAGGGTAGTTTACAAAGGCGTCTCTGTATAGGGCAGCACAAGAGGCAGTACAAGGCTCTAGAGCGTACGCAGCCTCATTGGTCAGTGAAGGAGGGTTGTGCTATGCTGGATATTTATACGAACTCTGTACTATCATTGTTCGATCATTTCTGTACTCATGTATCAAGTCAGAACAACTGATGGATGCAGGATGTAAAATATTAAAGAAAAATAGCGGTTCTAGGCGCTTCAGTCCGGAACCACGCGGCTGTTACGGTCGCAGGTTCGAAACCTGCCTCGGGCATGGATGTGTGTGGTATCCTTAGGTTAGTTAGGTTTAAGTAGTTCTAAGTCTAGGGGACTGATGACCTCAGATGTTAAGTCTCATAGTGCTTACAGCCATTTGAACCAAAGAACAATATATAACGATGAAAACTGTTAGTGTATACAGTCAGAGTTGCCATTGACAACTTGTGTGCAATAGATTTTTTCGGTATGAATATGGCTTGACTATGTTCATGCACACACCTTAATACTAAGGCGAACTTCAACTTTTGCTTCACTGATAGCTCAAGGATTTGGATCTGGCCATTGGTGGTTATTATGGCAGTTTATCATCCCACTCTGAATGAATACCGTCTCATACCCCATCTCAACATGAAAACGATAGGTGCGGAATGGTTGATACTGGGGACAATCGGTAAGTGCTAGGACCACTTTTTCCAAACGCTGCAATTATGTACCATTTCGTCACACATGTTTGAAATATTACTCAAGGGTGCCTACAATCTTCCTCTGAAATGGTGAGAAAACCTGGCGATGCTTCAAACAGCAAGGTATCGACACATGCGAAAGAAACGCCAGAGCTCAAAAGATCATGTGAGCTGTAAGGTTGCTTAATGATGTGAAATTGACACTAAATTTCACCACAATTATGGCTAGCGACACCGTGGACGTGTCTTACAGCAAATTTCAAATCTTATTTTGATGCCTCTACAATGGAGGTCAGAACAGCGTCTCCAAGAGTTGAAAGCACAAGGCTTCCTTAAAGGTGGCAGAGGAAACATTTCAGACTCACCGACGCACACAGTCGACACGAGATGGCCTTATGGGTTCTCATAAATGCCGTCAATGAAGCAACCCCTTCCTTGGGGCCTTCATTCTCACACATTTCGTCGGCGGAAACAGCAGTTCGCAATGCGATCAGTCGTGTTCTTGACAACCTTGGACAGTGCTGACACCACTCGGACGATTCAACGCTGTTCTATCGTGGGTCAGCAATCCGACTGAACGTGACTTCACACCTTGAGAGTACATTACTATTGCTGTTTCCGCGCTTGTATACAGAGAGGAACCACCAGGGATGTCCCAAAACCATTCGACGAAATTTGAACGCAATGCGAAGCGGCAAAGGATGCATACACTTTTTCAGTTCTCTTGTTTCGCGCCCTCCTGCGAAATCATAACAGAGGGGTGCGTCATTCAAACAGCAAAGGAGCTTTTTAAGTCCCTATCCACCCGCCTTTGTTGAGCACGTTCAGAACGTAGCTGGACGCAGACAAATTGTGACGAAGTCATAGGCCCTTGCAGATAGCCAACTCCTTCAGTACTCCTCCGATTCCGGATGCCCAGAAAGCAGGTGCAAGAGCAGAAATGTAGCCTTCCCACAGGCGCCTAGAACTCCCGTCACGAGTTCGGTCTGCACAGTTGCATTGTTTCAGGCGCTCAAGAAAGCTAGCGGGTGAGACCATGGGTGATGCTGAGCTGAGTGATTTAGAAGGATCTTTGCCGTTTTATTCAAGCATGTATCAATGTCGAATTTATCTGTGACCACGAGACAAGGAGTGCGCAAAATATGATGGATAAAAAGGATAAATATCCTTTGCTGCTTGGGATCGCGTTCAAATTTCTTCTAGTGTATTTGAACGGACCCTCGCGGTTCTATACACCAGAGCAAAAACCGCGGTCACACTGTACTCCAAACGGATGCGATAATGTTCAGTGAGGTTGCTGGCACACGATGTCATTAGAATATGATTAAACCGTACAGGAGTGTCAACAGTATCCAAGGGTTTAAAGAACGTCGTCCTTTAACTCACCGCACTAGGAACTGTCGTTCTTGACTGTGAAATGTCTGGGAATGAGCGCCCCAAGAAATGGATGACATCCTTTCAGCCACGCACTAAGGCTTCTCCGTGTCGATTCTGAGCAGCTTTGTGCCTGAATTGTTTGACGCTGCTACCCATAAGGATATCGCGTGATTTCGACCCTGGGAGTGGGAGTTCTCACTTCCGTCGCAGAGACGTCAAAAGAAGAGTTGAAATGTACTATAAGAAAGATTGTGACAACATTTCCGTCGTGTGACACCACTATGGCGTAGGGCAAGATTGTGGTGAAATTTAGAGACACTGTAGAGTCATTAACCTATCTTACATCTCACATGAACTTTTGAGCTCTAGGGTGACCCCTCTGGCTACCACAACTATGGACCGTTAGAGAGGGGCACCTTTGAGCCAAATTACGAACTTTTGCGTCCCGATGGAAGTGAAGTACGAGGTTTCGAAGAAATGTTCCTTTAATTGTGTTATGAGCTGCAGTATCTGCAGCCGGCCGCGGTGGCCGAGTGATTCTAGGCCCTTCATTCTGGAACCGCACGTTCGCTACGGTCGCAGGTTACAATCCTGCCTTGGGCATGGATGTGTCTGATGTCCTTAGGTTAGTTAGGTTTAAGTAGTTCTACGTTATAGGGGCCTCATGACCTCAGATGTTAAGTCCCATAGTGCTCAGAGCCATTTGAGCCATTTGCAGTATCTGCTATAAAAATATGGGACGCTTTTATAGATAACTGTGGTAGACTGTTTGTATATCTTAGTGCGCAGGGAGCTACCTTGCAAGAGAGGGCGCTGTGTAAAAATCTGCGAGAAAGAAAAGAATGAAAGAAAGTTAATGTTTAGTGTCTCGTCGACATTAGAGACGAAGCAAAATCTCACACCCATTACTGACGGGTCCGACGGCCACACAATTATGTTCCCGTAACTTTATTAGGTGTAACGTACCTGCAACAAATAAAGCCCATGTTCGTCTGTGAAAATCGACTCATTAAGCAAATTGAGCAATCAGTGCTCGGAATCTAACCCGCATAACACTGTGTGCGTGTTTGTATGAGCGTCAGTTTCACTGTCATGTAAGCCCTCAACTGATCGTTACATGGAAAACTTAAAACTAACATTTGGATAAGCTATCTGACTGCGTATTTGAATATGAAAAACTATAGGAACAAATGAACCTGTAACAATGAACACCTAAGCTATCTGACTGCGTATTTGAATAAGAATTTACAGGTGATATAGAATCTAGATTGTGCAACGGAATTTACTGGATTAGAGTATATGACACATTGTGGTGTGTCTGTGTCTCTGTTTTGGTCCTAAGTTTTGCACTCACCTCTTTAGATGAGTGCCTTCTTGCAAGTGGTTTACAGCAATACGCAGCAGCATGCAGCAGCAGCGGCTAAAGCTTATTGTTAATAAGAATGAATTAAATAAAAATGAGTTGACTTGGGTCCTGTTAACTACTAAATAACTTGTAAGAAGGGATTTCATAAATTAAGTCTATTCAAAAACTTCAGAAATCATCATGACCCATAATAGTTTGACAAGTATTAGTAACAGCGAAATGTCTGACAATGACCTTGTAAGTATCAATAACGGCTGAGTGGTGTCAGATTGATAAATTATTTCAGTATCAAAGTTACATTAATATTTAATAATCACAGCATACTTATAAATTATATGTGGAGAATAATAATTATTATTTGGAGGATAACGAGGTTTCTTTAACAGACAAGCAAAACTTGGGATCATTGCAAACTCGGACTAACAGTCACGATCCTAACCCTGCAATTGCGCTTTACGCTATGCTTGCGAATTTTTACCTTGCATTCCATCTCCATGCGTAGTTAGTCCATCGAAATCTCTCCTGGCCAAATAATGAAATCAGGCCTTGAGTGTGGTAACATCTGCCGTCACCGACGTGAGGGCAGCGTGACACGTCTTCTGTCTCCGAGCTCTCGACCAACACTGCTGAAATTTTACTCTCGCAGACAGATCTAGTCTCACAACAATGCTTAGAAACGCGCTCCCATGTTTCGCCCACAGATTGTTACTATCGAAAACATAGTGCTTATTTATTTCCATAGAGAGTCGCAGAATCTTACACAGTGCAAAGAATAACCTTAAGTTGGCTATATTGTTTTCAATACTCAATGTAATATTTAATCAATGTATTGGAGAGTTCTGACACACTCCTTACATTGGTGGCACCTGAAGATGAAGCCTTACGCTTCGAAGCCGCGAAGCCGCTAGTGGAATAAATCAAGAAATTACTGCTAACTAAAGTGGATTTTTATTCTGTAAATGACGCTGGATTGGCGATGACAGATGGGGACCGCTTTTCTCCCGAATGCGAGTCCGTGTTCTAACCAATTCCCCGCCCCGCTCGGTGACTCCGCTTGCCCTGGCTTGGCAGAATAAGGACCCGTTGTTTGACCACACCGGTTAGCCTGTTCGTTGCAGTTTTCCACCCCCGTTTAGGCAAATAACGGGCTGGTGCTAAATTTCCGCCCCACAAAATACGATACACAATAAATTAAAAACTACAAAACAAAGAGAGAAAGGGCACCCTAGTTCCCTTCCTCAGACTGACGACTGTGGAGACAGGAAGGGCAACCGGCCATAAACACAGAATAAAGGTATCATGAAATCAAATGTAGCCATACGACAAGTGAAAAGGTAGGCTTGATGACCCCTCAACCAGAGACCCTCTCTGATTTCTTTCAAATACGTATTTGATTTACTTGATAATCGACTTTTTTTGGTTTCTCGTTCTTTCTTTTCCATAAGAAATCACAATCATTTCAGAAAGGATCTAACTTGATTTAGCTGTCTCAGTTTCGAGTTCGAAATTTTCGGTGTGCTTTTCGTGGCACGCGTAGCCGACGTGTCACCGTGGGACTTGCTGTTTGTGTGTGCGACCTGTCCGTGTGCAGAGCGGTCGTCAAGCAGCGCGGGGGAGGGGGGCGGAAGGGGGGGGGGGGGGATGGCGTGTCGTGGCTCGCGGCCTGCCGGCGGTAACAGCCAGATAAACGACTGTAATGGGGCTGCGTTTCAATTGATCGCACCTGGCCGTTCCGCCAAATGTCCCCGCAGTCTCCCTGACAACGGGCGACCACCCTCCCGTTGCCATGGCTACGGATACGGCTACCCACACGATCTCCGGCAAGGTTTGTTGCCCCAGACCGCATCACCGCATCGCCGAGTGGCGGGACTCCGTGATCCCTCCCCCCCCTCCCCCTCCTCCTGCCACGCATAGTCACCTCCACCCTCGCCAATTAGCATGGAGCGGGTAGCTTACTGCTCTTATACTCCACCCTGATGTTATTTAATTTATGCACATGACAGTGAAGGGAAATCAGAACGCAGAAAAACTTAGGAAAGGTAGTGAATTTCAGTGAAATCACGAAGGCATTTTAAGTTACATTGCTTAGTAAACGTGGGCGTCAAGGCTCCGAGCTATCATACAATGCAAAATTTAGGTTAGCTCAGGCGGCAAGCGCATTTACGTTTGAAACATTTCCTAACGGTTGCAAAGATTTGTTTCCCGGGAGTGTGTTGTTTGTCGGGAGGGAGAGGGAGGGAATCATCAGTCTTCTGACTGAAATCCGCCTCTGTGTCCTCTCTTCGTCTCTTACTGACTCAGGTGACGCAGCTGTAAGACATTGGGTTCGTAGCCGGGTAGCCGGTAAGATGGTGGATCCAATTCCTGTTTGACCTTCCAAATTCAGGTTTATCGTAATTTCCCTAAATCACGTAACGCGAAAGCTGGTGTGGGTTCCCTGAAAGCGAATGGCTGATGCCCTTTCCCATTCTTGTACTCTGCCTCAGTTGACCTCGTTGTCGATGGAAGGATAAACGTTAATCAGCCTTCTTTTTCACTATGTCTTAACCTCAACTCAGAACAGGACTTGCACCTAATCTAGGAAACGTGCTGCGTAACAAGATGGACAAATCGGATTTATGATTTGATGTTAGACGTTGAGGCACAGAGACATAATATAAGCTGGATGTTAATTATTTTTCACTTTTTCGTAAATTCGGTATTGCAGCTTTCAGAGGATATTGTAAATTACCGCTTGTGATTGGTATGGCCATTGGGTTAGAAAAACGAATTAGCGTACAGTGAGATTCTCACTTGTCAGGCAGATTTTCCTCATTCGCAGACGTTTTGAGCAATGATTCGTGGTCACATTCTAGAAGTAAAGAGCTTCTGCAAACGTTGTTTCCGTACGACTGTTAGTAACCTCATTTCTCCATCTTCATAGAAAGTGAAGATGTCTTTTTTAGTGCAGTGCGAATGTTTTCTTTTGCAAAACACTTTTTGTTCACAGAAAGTGGACAGTGAATACGGACTCTGTGACTGAGTCAGAGATGGCATCAAATCACCAACAGTTTCGAATGCAATGGTACTGAAATTTTCGATGAAAGTTTATAATCCAAAAGAAACTGATTACAAAACATTAAAGTGTGAATCACAGACACGTTGAAACTGTCTGACAGATTAAAATTGTGGGCCGGACCAAGACTCGAACTTGGGACGCCCGAATGCGAATCTTGGTCCGGCACACAGTTTTAATCTGATAGGAATTTTCCTATCAGCACATATTTCGCTGCAGAGCTAAAATCTCATTCTGCAACAGACACGCTGCCCGTAAATCTTACGGAGCGTTACTAACTCTGCACCAGTTGCACTCGTTAACTTTCGGATGCAGTTTATTTATCGATGTATCACAAATGAAATAAAATGCCGGGAAAGTTTCGTTCAGTCAAGTTTCCCCGCCCAAGTGGCTTCCCAGAAAAATGAATGAATGAATCAATAAAATGAAAAAGTTAGACCCCTTGAACAACTTTACGCATAGGTGAAATTTATGGCCGTTGAGCAGGGGGGTGTAATTTTGACTAGAAAATCCAAAGACGGAAATAGAATCCAAGCGAAGGAGACTACATTTTTGGGCGACTTAAGGGATATATGCGGCTAGAGTGCATCGTAACAGTCCTAAGAGAACCTAAGATCTGTGTACTAAGTTAGAAACTGAAGGGTTTAGTTATGAGGAACCTGAGAGACAGTTAATAGTCAAGATAAACGGAACGACACAAGCTCCGCTAACGGAATCGAGAAAAGTATTCGAACTCACACCACACACTCCTACTGTACCCAGAATATGTTTTACACCCAATGTACATGTCGGTGGTATAAATGTGCCCATTAGTCCCTTCGAAAATTTAACTCAGGACCTACGGAATTTGGTATGACACACAGAGTCATACGTCAGTGAGCCTGCACACTTCGTTGCACTACTAAAAGACAAAAGTAGCTCGACTATGGACCTCAGAGTCAGCTTCAACGGCACGTCCCCATTCATAAACAGATTGTAAATATTCTGATGGAACACATAGAATATGAAGGATATTAGCTCATGCATCACTGTACTACGACCACTTGAATCAGGTGGAAAGAGAAGTTTCACAAACAGATAGGTGTTGTACCTATCGGATCGCTGCACTCGCCTCTTGGTTTTCGATTAAATCAAAATCCTAGGGTGAGCATGAGAGCCCGTTTGCCTTTAAATCGTCGTGCCCAATAGCAAACTTTTCCATATTCATATGATGTGCCGATTTATAAAGCGAAACAGTCCTTAAGTTTTGCATAATTTACATATTTTGAGGTGTCAAAGATTTCAGCAATAGCTACTTAAAAGAAAACCAGATGTGTGTGAATTCCTAAGGGAACAAACGGCTGAGGTCATCGGTCCCTAGACTTACACACTACGTAAACTAACTTAAACTAACTTATGCTGAAAACAACACACACGTCCATGACCGAGGGAGGACTCGAACCTCCGGCGGGAGGCGCCGCACAATCCGTGGCATGGCGCCTCAAACAACGTGGTCACTCCGCGCTTAGCAGTTTAGGTTGTCTCGAGCATTGCTTTTATCTCAGAATTGGACAATTATTATGCCTGGTTTCGGCTATATACGCGTGATTAAAATACGCAAGTTTGTGTTGTGGGTTCTGCGTCTTTTTCATCTTGCACCAACGCGGTCTGTATGCTGATGATGTCTTTTTGGAATTAAGGCCAGAATCCGCCTTAAAATTATGGCGTTGAATTGATATCGAGCCTGACGACCTGAAAATACCGATCACAATTTTATAGTAATTAATTTTAGTAGGCAGGATATTTAGCTAAGAATTAATAGTGAGTGAAACAAATCTCGCTTCGTGGGGTTGGATAGAATATAAAAATTATTAGCCAGCTGACATGAAAATAACCGACCTTTTCCGCAGTGTCTTCATATATGTTTCAAGTACCTTCAAATTTATAATTATCGAAAACCGTGGCATTTTATGATGTGGTGGGAAGCATGAATATATTTTGAAAAGGTCGCTATCTCTTCCATCTAGACTGTCTGCCAACCTAAAATAATTCATGGATTTTACACCCAAGAGGCTTACTCTAAGTCAGCACAAAGCCGCTTGCCTGTTTCGCAGGTCACCGGTAACTCTTTTGTTTGCGTCCTAATTGTTAGATTCGTCTTTCCGGCGCTTTCTGCTTCTTATGCAGCAACTCCACATGTCATTTACTAATGAAAAATGTTTGACGTCAGTGTTTTACAAACCCATAAAGTGGCCTTTTGCATACCTATTTATTTTAATGTGTATTACATGCCTATGTTTGATTAATTTATTTGCAAAAAAACCTGCATTCTCGCAACGCGCAAAAATTCAAAGGAAATTTCGTGGTGGTTCTTTTTGCACAAAGAGTTTTATTTAGTTATATGGTTATTTCCTTTAGTCTGTTATTTAGATACTAAAATGGATGGAATCTTGCACATGAATATGTTTTTTCGACTGTGACATAAAATTTCAGTGTATAAGTGTATCTCAGTGTGTAAAATAAGTGTAACACCAACGTAGATCAGTGAGAACCTTCACGAAAAATGTTAAAATTAAGAAAAGAGAACTCTTCATCGACGCCACGGTCTTCCAAATTACAGAACCACTACGCTAGCCCCGGAGGGAGCATACCTGGCAGGATCTGTTTTAAAGTACAGTCCACTTACATATTGTAATTATTACTATTGTTAACACATATAATCGAATATAACGTAAAATATAAATAAACTGAAAGGTCCGAGACGGTAAGTAGTTAAGGTGTTATTGTGACGTCTCCTATTACCTTCAATAGCTAACAAATAGCTTCCCTCATGCGGAATGCGAATAATGTGGTAAGGTCTGTCGTAAAGATGTTGCCATTTCTTATTTAATCTGTTAAGAGCCGATGACTTAGACTGTTTTCTTAATAAGACCTGATCGCCTATGGTATATGTCACAGTTCTACTTAATTTACGAACGAATTTGTCCTTCCTTAGTCGCGCAGCATGCTTTAGTGATTCACCCTCAAACAATGACTTCCTGTCTTTGTTTGATTCAACCAAGATCAGCAAAGGCTAAATCCACTCATTAGATTCGGGTGTGTTGTATATTATCTCCGCTGGAGTATGAGTGGTGGATGAGTGCGGCATGTTATTGTGAATTTCTTCAAAGACCGACACGTACACTATCGACTTATATTGTTGCGTTGCGGCATAAGTGAGAATAAATCAGTTGAAGTCTCCAAATATACGTTCAACTGGTGACACTTCTGCGTGATATCGTGAGGTCAAGGTATGCTTTATGTCTAATTTTAACATACACTCCTTCCACGCCTTGCTGGTATAACACGGAATGGGGTAAGAGGCTTTACAATAAGTTTGATGTGCATAGACGTCCATCTTATAAGGATAATCCTTGATCATATCAGTTTTCTGAAAGAAGACTTCCAAATGTTCCTTTAAGAAGGTAGCTAATTCACTCCAATGTACTTAAGTATTCACATTCGACTACTTTATTCTGGAGAACATTTTCAATGTCCGGTGAGTTGTCCGTTGGTAAACCACTTAGCCCACGATTGTCATTTAAATACTGTACATTAGTACCTAAATAATTAATCTTTATTCTCTGACAAAATCTACCATGCAATTCCAGTTTCCTCACCAGGTACGAGACAATAATTCTCCCGTCGTTTACTAAGGTGCATATGCCTTTTAAGAGATCAGTTACCGCATTTTTGTCCCTCAGAAAATCCCAACCCCAGATGCGCGGATAAGACAGTGTAGGAGCTACCAAGAAGGTGCTTAATAATCTCTCTCGTTGACCAACCACTTCCACCTGCACCTGAGACTTCACAAGAACAGAATGGGCACTCAACGCACCTGACATCGTACAGTTTTTGGTTACTATTCAATTGTTTAAACAGACAAATGCTCACCACAGTAAAAGTCGCACCAGTATTGAGCAGGATATTTACAAGTGCGTTATTTATTAAAACTTCGACCATTGCCTGTACCATTTCAGTAGGTTTTACTCTACGTCCACTCGCATTATCTAGTAATTCTTCTCAAATGTCCATCCCATTGTTGTAGCTCAGTATTCTTACTTCTAATAATGTTTCGCCATCCCCTTTAAGACCAGCAGATTCCAGAAGGTGTACAGATGCTGGTCCTAGTTTGTTGATTCAGTTGTCCTGTCATTATTTCCTTCCTCTACAGCTACCACTCGAACTTCATGGTTCTGAGCCGCCCATTCATAGTCTTGATTACACGGCCTATTTTCCGTTTCGTTTATCATTTGAGGTGGCATGTATTTCCAGATGTCTCTACTACGTTTGCAGACGATATCCATGGAAGGGCCGATTGGTTACACCATTGAACGTGTCTCATGTTATTATTCTCCGATGGCATGTTATGATCGTTACATTTTCACTTCCGTGTGTAGCTGAATGAGCTGCTGTTGCTAACGTTCGGTCTCTATCCACGATGCCTATTATTATTATTGTGCATTGCACCGTTATTATTATTCCCGTTACCCAGCTAATGATAATATTAACTGGACTTTCTATTCCCGAATGATAGCGAACACACTGATTATTATTATTGTAATTTCGATTATTCGTATTACCGCTATGATATTGCGATTTTCTGTTGCGACGGTTTTCATTGCAAGCATTACCGTGGTATACATTTGTAAGTAGGCTGTTTATGTTTTCTTATTGGCAACGTTACGTAGCGCTCTGTATGAAAATCACTGGCTGTGCTGTGTGCAGTCTGTGGCTAGTTTGCATTGTTGTCTGCTATTATAGTGTTGGGCAGCTGGATGTGAACAGCGCGTAGCGTTGCACAGTTGGAGGTGAGCTGCCAGCAGTGGTGGATGTGGGGAGAGAAATGGCGGAGTTTTGAAATTTGTAAGACTGGATGTCATGAACTGCTATATATATATTATGACTATTAAGGTAAATACATTGTTTGTTCTCTATCAAATTCTTTCATTTGCTAACTATGCCTATCAGTAGTTAGTGCCTTCAGTAGTTTGAATCTTTTATTTAGCTGGCAGTAGTGGCGCTCGCTGTATTGCAGTAGCTTCAGTAACGAAGATTTTTGTGAGGTAAGTGATTTGTGAAAGGTATAGGTCAGGGCCATTCTTTTGTAGGGATTTTTGAAAGTCAGATTGCGTTGCGCTAAAAAAAAATATTGTGTATCAGTTTAAGCACAGTCATGTATAATTTTTCTAAGGGGACGTTACATATGGCGACCCTGCCATGATACCTCACTGGAATCTTCTGATTTTTTTTTGTAGTTTGTGTAACTAGTGTAGCCGTTGTTTATTGCTAGCGCATAATCATAGAGAGAACTTCCTTTGTAATTGTAATTTTTCATTGTTGTACAGTAAAACAGTTGTGGCATGCATGTAGATTTGCACCAAGTATTTCGCAGCTGCGCTTGCAGTTAACTAGACATTATTTTCAGCGCTATGTTAATGTGTTTCCTTATTTTTGCCCTTCAAATTGTGCTTTTCTGTGTTATCGTGTGAAATATTGTGACAATTATGGCGTGTGAAAAACGTAATACTAGGCTCCAAAGTAAACTTTGAAATGACAGTGAAGACGAAAGCAGTGTGTTAGCGCCACCGTGTAGTGAATTAACTAATGTTCAACATTTTATTTTGGTAATTGTGTATAGGGAAATGGAGCGGGCGGCAAACAAAGGGGGAGGCAGTGAAACAATTAGTGAACAGGGAAGCATTATCGATCGATCTCTCGGCAACAGCTCGCCTCAGGAATCCGAAGTGACAGGACACAATTTTGCAAATACTGTAGATTCAGGTTTTGCGTCCTCACCGTTTTCACAAATAAGTCAAGACACATTTTCTGCTTGTCAAAATGTGAATGTTGCCGGTGCAAATGCACTGCTGAAAAGCGTAGAGGAACAGATTCCAGACACTAATGCATTGTTATTACAGCTAATGCAACAAATGGAACAAAATCAGAGACAAACACAGCAAAAGCTTGTCCGCAGCTCGTGGTCGTGTGGCAGGGTTCTCGCTTCCCACGCCCGGGGTCCCTGGTTCGATTCCCGGTGGGGTCAGGGATTTTCTCTGCCTCGTGATGACTGGGTGTTGTGTGCTGTCCTTAGGTTAGTTAGGTTTAAATAGTTCTACGTTCTAGGGGACTGATGGCCATAGATGTTAAGTCCCATAGTGCTCAGAGCCATTTTTTGAACAGCAAAAGCTTCAAAAGTTAGACACAATGGAACAACACCAGAGACAAACACAGCAACAGTTAGACGCAATGGAACAAAATCTTCACACCACACTTGAGCAAACATGTGAAGATTTAACTACTGAGTTACATAAAATAGAATCGAAATGTCAAAAAGTCTGTAATGACGTAAAAACACAAATTTGTGAGCATTTCCAACCGATTGTTTCGTGGCATGAAAATTCATTACAGAATCACGAAGCAGCCATAAAAGAACTGCAAACTATTGTTCATGAAAATCATGAGACCTTGCAAGCTAGAATTGACTCAGTTGCATCTACCGATTCGGTTACGCAACATGCAAAAACTCAGGAAAACTTAAAGGACATAGTAGATACTCTGAAACTTGGTTCAGAAAAACACACTGAGGAAATAAGTACACTATCGGAGAAAGTGACCGAACTTTCGGATCAGTTCACTAACTTATCTACAAAGGTAGATGATGATCTGAATGACACAAGACCTGTAGCCATCACTGACACAGAATAGTATGAACAAATTAAGAAATTCAAACAAAATCAGAATCAAATTAATACGCAACACAAAAGAAAAATCCGGGAAGTACAAGATCAGTTGGCACAAGTAATACAAAAATTACATATTTCAGAGGACACTCGCGCTCCAACATGGGAAGAGGGACTTAGAAATACAGAAGAATCACAAAATAATACCACAGGACACTTGGGAAATTATGAAAGAAATTGGCCAGGCACACCGAATTTTGAGATGGAACCGCCGAAACGACGTAACAATGACCGACATGCGACTCGCCGACATGATGATTTTGACTATAAGCTGTTCATTACTACACGTAAATTCAATACATTTAAGAATTCTGGCAACGACATTCATCCACAAGCATGGCTCCATCAATTCTCTCATTGTTTTCCTCCCAACTGGTCGTTAGAACACAGATTATAATTTATGTGTGGCTACTTAGAGAATGCACCAGCTGTAAGAATGCGATCGATCATTCACGATTGTCACAGTGAAGGAGAATTTTATCATGCCTTCCTCTCAGCATATTGGTCTCAAGCTACACAAGACCGAGTAAAACATAGCATCATAATGATGAAACATTTCGAACAATCTGAATTTTCCAGTCTTGTGAAATATTTTGAAGACATGTTGCACAAGAATCAGTACCTGTCAAACCCATACAGCCCCTCAGAACACATCCGCATTTGCTTAATCAAATTACCTGAACATTTACGACATATTATTTTGGCAGGACGTTGCAAAGACGACATTGAAGCTTTTCAGGGACTCTCACAAGAATTAGAAATTGACACTGACAATCGCGGAACACGAAAACAGGAACACAACAATTACAGGTTACATCCGTCTTAATTCCACGATGAAAGAAATAATAACTGGACACGACAAGGCTATTCTCACAACACAAATCAAAAAATGGTTCAAATGGCTCTGAGCACTATGGGACTCAACTGCTGAGGTCGTTAGTCCCCTAGAACTTAGAACTAGTTAAACCTAACTAACCTAAGTACATCACAAACATCCATGCCCGTGGCAGGATTCGAACCTGCGACCGTAGCGGTCTTGCGGTTCCAGACTGCAGCGCCTTTAACCGCACGGCCACAACACAAATTGTGACCAAAACAGACACCACCCGTATGACAACCGTTGGCAGAGTAGTAATAAATACAGGGAAAGATCACCTCTCCGCAGTAGTGACTATCACAGAGACAATCAGAGAAACAGACAATTTGGGAACCAAAATAAATATTATCAAGGGCGACACAATAACTTTAGACGCAACGGTCCAGTGCACAGTTACGAATCAGGGAGAAATTCTCCACCACGTGACCGACAAGAAAGAAACTATGTAAACTACCGACAAAACGACAGACCTGAATTCCATCAGAACTGGCGGGATTCAAACAGAGCAGAGCACTCTCGACAAGGTGAATTTGTAGAAGTTAGGTCTCCTAATCCCAATAACAACGCGTGCCAACAAAGGAACAGACAATGGCTCGCACCGCAGGCAGCCGCATGCGCCAGCTAGCTCAGAGAAAAATAACATAGACGCTAACCTTGAGAAAAATTCCAGTATTCCTTACCGACATATACCGCATGATAATTCCGTTCAAGTTCAACCTCTGTGTACTAGGAAGAGTAAAGGATTGCACCACATTTCATATGTAAAACCATTTATTGAGAGAGAATCTGCTTTTTAACTTTGTCTTTGCCATAAAACTTTTCATTCGCATTACTAGTACAATTTGTCACACTGAGAAACTGTTAACATGCAACAATGTTTTGAAGTTAACTATCCAGCCTAGAACCTAGGGACCAATTTTAAACAGAAATTACGAATGCATTGTTATGGTGAACAGACGACACAGTGTTCTTATTTTGTACATTCTTGCTTGTTAGTTGCACAATCACATAACGACTATGAGGCTCACATACTTAGAACATATACCGGCACTGCTAATGAGATTTTCATGGAACATTTTGGTTTACTTGAAAAGACATTCTTTATTTGAAGTACTTTCTGTGGGATTAAAGATGATTTAGCACTTGGTTTCTTTGACAGCTACACAATTATATCACGACGCTACTAATGTGTGACACAATTTACATTGTTGCTTTTGTGCTGTATCTGCTTTATATCTGCACAGTTTTTCTGAATTCTTCTGGCAAGTAAAACATGTTTAATAGTAACTTTGTGGTATAGCTACAATAAGACAGCCTTTTTTTGTTTTGTAGCACAACAATACTTTACATTGTAGTACTTTCTCGATCATTGTACTGTATGTAATAACTACGATATCTATACGCAAAGCATTTCACTTTTGTTTATCATGAGGTAAGTACATCGGCTTCTGCAGAACTTAGCTTTCGGAGGAAAATAACTACGACACTTCCACAGAGATTATCTTGCAGCAAGACGCATATTTAGCGCTACAGGACATGTACTTGAGTGATTAATTTTGCACTTAAATCATTCATTTTTAAAGATATTTGAAGTACAATGATACAAATGTTTTCTGTGATACATTTCATTCCATTGCTGTAATCTGTAACACCTGAGGGTATAATTACATTAATCCTCAGGGGGGTATACGCTTACTTTGTGTACCATGTGTTTGGGAACCACAAGGAGCGCTAGCTAATAAGGTATTTGCTTATACAACTTTACACATCGGTACCATATTTCTCTAACACACAAATTACACAGCTATCTGATCATTTAACTGAGAGATAAACATTTTTCTACTACATCAGTGACACATGTTTACGCAGTTACACAGTTGGGTAACTTCACACTTATGAAATTGTATTTTGTCTGTACTTTGTGAACTGTTCATATTTTTTCGGAACCATTGTGATACTATGAGAGCGTTGAATGATGTATTTGGTAAGGGAGCATGATTTTAAAGTATGTTTGAGGTAGATGACACTATTAAATGAGCAGAGAATTTTCTTTAGGTTTTGATATTATTGGAGGAAGCTACGACGTTTTTGAGATTTGACTGAGGTGTTATGATGTTATTTTTACGACGACGATGTGTATTATGCTGCTGACGTATGTTTATGATCAATAAGCTGATGCTATATGAGGAATTTGATTATGCTACGTATTTGTTATGATGTAATATTGAAGAAGTGTCGACGAATATGTGTATGTGTAATAAGGTAAGGAATAATGAGTAGTGGTTAGGGACTCTGGTTTGTGAAAAAGGATGTTGGAAACCAAGAATCGTACTTTAAGAATTAGGAAATGTGTGTGAATGCGTGAATGTATTACAATGCAGACGAAAATTTTTTGGACTTTGTTATATCAATAGGATTTTGTTTCTACATATTTGTAACGCAAATTCTCAACCTGTGAATTTTTTGATATGAGACTGCCACTGTAGTAGAAACTGCTGTCGTAAACATTTCAGTAAGAAAGGTAAGTGACCTTGACGTAATGCGTTTTGGGCGCCCAGCTGAGAGGTAGCCGTCTGACAAAAGAAAGCCATTAGGTGCAAAAAAAAAAGAGGCCATTATCCTCGCTATTGACATTTCTTTGTCGAAAGCATCGCAAATACGACACGCTCAAACTTGAAAACGTATGATAACACTGTGGCGCTCTTAATTTATTATATTTACTGAAATGTCTAATGAAATGACAAGAAATATTTTATGTCTATACACCTGATTATGACTACCGTCTTTCTAGTTGAGAGATTTTTTTTTACTACCTTATGAAATGCCATATGGCTAATGAATGATGTTTCATGCCTTCCTTTGTACATATTTGCTCATTTTCTTTAATATCTAGTTTCTAGCTGCACTGCAGCATCGGTTATTATAAAATTTAATACATGTACTAATATCACTATTTTCTGTCTACAGACCCAGTAAAGAATACGTTTCTCATATACTTTCTTGGAAAAGAGATCACAAATAGACATTTCCCTTCACAGAAATTGCATAAATAATTTTTTTAATGATTTGGTAACTTTCTTGCAGAGTAAGTTTTTGTCATGCATCACTCTAGTGTTAAGATGTGACATAGGTATTAGACATGGCCATTTTTAGTGCAATATTTTTTCTGCTTGGGCTATGTCATGTTTAGATATAAGTTATTGCATTTGCTGCTGCTGTTTGCCAGTCATAGTGCTACTAAATTTCACTTTACATTACTCTGTTAAGCCAGTTTTACTACGAATTTATTTTTCTTGTTTGCTGCACATTGCCTTATATTAATTGTAATATTGCATTTGCTTTGCTAATTTATGCTGCTTGCTTTGCCATTTGTATTTTTTATCATTGCTGTTTGTGTTAATTGTTTTGTGCCGTTGCATTGCCTCGTTCCTTAGTTTAGCATCTGAGCTCAGTAGATTTAAGTTAGCTTAAGATGGGGTAGGCTATATAAGAGAAAGAGTTGTGATGAATTGGAAGAAATGCATTGAGAAGCTATAAGAAAATGGTTTGGCCAAAAAAGTATTTTGAAAGAGGATATTAACCAAAAAAGTAGGGTTTAGGGACAACAGGTTTAGGTAGGATTTTCTTGGAAATAAATGATGAGGTAAGATATTGGAAAATAAATAATGAGGTAGGGAATGTGTGAACATATAAATACAGAGGGCATGCTTGGATAGAATGTTTTTGGTGGAAACAAATGTTGAAATAAGAGGAAAGATATATGGAATGAAGTTTTGGGGTGGACTGCAGTACCAAATGTCACACTGGAAACAAGCCCTGTCCTGTATTTTTGTGTTATTACACTATGTGAATTTGTGTTTTTCCTGTCTTAATGTGTTTAGCTAATAAGAGTTATGTTGTAGAAATTTTCTGATAATATGTTATTTTCTTTGTAAAGATGTTTAGACATTATTTATTCTGTTGTATTTTAATGCTCATGTGTGAAATTAATGTTTTGAAAACTATTCTCATTATTTTATATATTCACTTATGTCATAATTCCTGTAACACTGATGTATCTGTTTATTTCGATTCTTTTGTAAAGCCTGTACTACAAATGTTATCTGTATTGTTATGTTCTTTAAGGACGTATTTTGTACCTTTGTAATTGTATTCTTATGTTATAAAATTGTAATTGACACCAGTTCATCATATTATTAACTTGTAAGTTCCATTTCACTGCACACGTTTCTGTTGGTCATGGTATATGGACAATATGTGAGAAGTAGGGACTGTTAGTGTTTGCACGTGTGTTAATAATTCAGCAAGGGACTGGATAACAGCATTGCTGGTTCTAAGGACAATTCCAAAAACTTTGTGAGTGCACAAGTGGTGGTTATGGACTTGCTATATTATCCGCAAAACTCTTCGATGGTGATTGTGCACCTGCACAGTCACAACAGATGGCTGCTGGCCATCTCTACAAGGACTACAGTGGGTCTGTATCTTTGCTGACTCACCAATACCATTATTTCTGGAAGGACTACAATGGGTCTACACCTTTGCTGACTCACCAATACCATTATTTCAACAAGGACTGCAGTGGGTCTGCACCTCTGGTGGCCCACCAATACCGTAATCTCTACCAGGACTACAGTGGGTATACTCTGTGATGACCTACCTACCAATAGTCTTCAAAACTTCGAATGACTCTGTTGTGGGTTTGCTCTGTTGTGGCCCATTACCTGTCTGCATGTCGAGAGTCAGCACTGCCTTTCCGTTGGAAGGACAACACTACTTCTTCAAGACTGCATGAAAATCCACTACTTCCGTGTGCATTTTCTTTTACTGCTGAGACTTTGAGAAAAACACCGCAATTTTACTGTGATGAATGATCAGGACTGTCTTTATGGACTGTGAGAAAATTTTAGCTTTTGACCAACATTGTATCAATAAGTGCGTGCATTTGCTTTCTTTGTTATTGTAGTTACGAAAAATTTTTTCAAACCTGTATTGGCCAGTGCCCAAAACAATTTGCAAAATTTTTTGTGTGGAGCATGGGGGCTATGTAAATAGGCTGTCTATGTTTTCTTATTGGCAACGTTACGTAGCGCTCTCTATGAAAATCACTGGCTGTGCTGTGTGCAGTCTGTGGCTAGTTTGCATTGTTGTCTGCCATTGTAGTGTTGGCCAGCTGGATGTGAACAGCGCGTAGCGTTGCGCAGTTGGAGGTGAGCCGCCAGCAGTGGTGGATGTGGGGAGAGAAATGGCGGAGTTTTGAAATTTGTAAGACTGAATGTCATGAACTGCTATATATATATTATGACTATTAAGGTAAATACATTGTTTGTTCTCTATTAAAATCATTCATTTGCTAACTATGCCTATCAGTAGTTAGTGCCTTCAGTAGTTTGAATCTTTTATTTAGCTGGCAGTAGTGGCGCTCGCTGTATTGCAGCAGCTTCAGTAACGAAGATTTTTGTGAGGTAAGTGATTTGTGAAAGGTATAGGTTAATGTTAGTCAGGGCCATTCTTTTGTAGGGAGTCAGATTGCGTTGCGCAAAAAAGAAAAAAATTGTGTGTCAGTTTAAGCACAGTCATGTATAATTTCTCTAAGGGAACGTTACACATTGTACGGATTTGCATTATATGTCCGATTTCCGAACTGCCTAGTAGGTACATTAATTAGTTTCTCTCGTAAGTGAAGTGGTAATTTCCTTTTCAGAATTCTTAAAACCTCCCTATGGTCGATGCGTTTATCCCAATATCGGATCTTATTTATGTACATTTCGAAATACTTCCGATGTCTGCCCTTTTTCGGGTTGTAAAATTCTGGAACGTAAATCTCGCTTACAAGTCTATTTTGTTTACTCACATTCTAGTATTTCGCAATAAATAATTTTTCAAATTCACAGCATGATGGACAAGTCTCAGCTTCCTCAGATGCCCATAGCGAGACTTCACCATTTGTTTTCGACACTATAAACTGAATTTTGTCCTGCTCATTCAAAGATTTAGGAAGCACATTTCGAAAACGTTTTATGAACACCAAAAGGTGGACACAATTTTTCTCTGTTGAAAACGTATGGAGTTCCCTGGCTTTAAATATACTATTTTCGACTTTTGACGACGAAGTTGCACATCGACGTTCAAAATGTCGATTCCCGTAATCTGAATCTTCATTACTGGTGACCGATTTCTCCCGCAGTCGTTCCTTCTCCTTTTCTCTATCTTTGGATTGTTCAGTGAACACTGATCGGACAATCTGTTCAGCGATTTTAACTCGATTGACTGGCCTTTTATACGCAATAATCGATTATTCAGTTGTCTACACAAGTGGAAATTTCTGACTTGTCTTTAATATTCTGAAGCTCGGCTTTTAATTGTTATATAATTTCGGTTTATCCGGATATCGATGCTCCCTTCTTGATCGATTTACTGATTGACTAGTACTTGAGATCGTATCTCCTCTGATTTGGTCTCTATCCACTCTGACATTTCTTCTTAAATCTTTTTCGTCTGACTCATTAAATAATCGTCAGTACACTCTTGGCTTGTTAAATGGAGGTTTTTTTACTTTGATCGACAGATCATCTATTCTATCCGACACGGTAGACTGCTCTTTACATTTGTCTTTCACATCCTTCTCCAAAGTATTTATTTATCCCCGTAACGTACCATGTTTACTACTTGATTACTTTCAGTACAGTCTCACCTTCTCGAATTTCTTAGCCAACCTATCGTCTCTTTCCTTATTTTGAGCTACTAACGATTTAATCACCTGTTTGATTTATTATTTAAATTCTCAATCCTTTAGAACCCGTTCTTGATCAGCATGTAATATTTGCTCTTTTAATTCTCGATCCTTTAGATTCACTTCTTGAGTTGTCTGTAATGTTCCCTTTTTGAATTTAATTAAAAAGTCAAGCAAAATATCCACCCCCACTTGATTCGTATTTTACCCATTCTGCTAGGTCGTACAGTGGAATCACTGTCGGGTATCGACACTCCGACAGCGTTACTTTCGATCGTGTCGTCCCAAACAAAGAGTCTATTCCGTCGCATTCCATTATTCTAATTGTCCTGCCCTATTCATCTGTTCAGAGAATACGTTTTCTATCCTATTATCATCCATCTCTTTTCCATCCTCCTTAGTCAGGTCTTCGTTCACATCCTCTACATTACATCTCAACCTCTAGAACTTCTTTGACGTGGTCAAATACTACGAGTACAAATTAGTACCAGTCAACACTAACACAACTACAGATACACAGCACACTAATATTGTCTAAGCTACAATATCAGTTCAACAACGCGAGAAACTTGCCATAGTCATCCACTGGGTGTTACAATGTATTTAATTGAAGCGCAATGAGCCATGACTCAAACTTTAAATATCTAGTATTACGGCAAGCTCGTTGTGTCAATTGTTTCGATACGTACTTGGTTTTTGTGTCTTGTATAACATCTGTATATGTGCCTCCTTCAGGCGCGACGTCTATCGTCTATCGTTGTAGTACTTCCATCCTGTTGTTCTGGACGTAGTTTCTCGAAGACAGTGAACCTGTGACAGGAGCAAGTTTACAGCAATGGTTATTTAGTTCGCATACAGTCGCTAAATAATTCACAAAACCACTTGTATAATTTGTATATCGTTCATTTGTTACCTTCGAGCCTCACGATGCAGCGCCGCAGCTGACACCTCCCCTATTGCTCCCTACTGGCACTACAACTATCAGCGAAAGAGTATGTCATTTTCTCTGTGCCCAGCCAGCATTCTTCACCTCTTCGAGATACGTGAAAGGGGTCTAGTGAAGCAGGGGATACAACCCGTCGGCTTTGAACAATGACATCATTCCTTAGCCATAGATAGTAATGTCTTCACTTCGAGGCATAGATAATAAAGCAGTTCTGTGTTCTAATAAGCGTTATCATTAAAATAATTGAATGTGAATCTAAAAGCGATCGCTTGATATTCGCTAAATCATTAAACGTGTGATTTAATTAAGTTAATTGTTTGTTTCTTATTCAGACGGTATTTAATATTTTTCGTAATGATATTGAGGTAATGTGGATTATTAGTTTTTTATTATAGAACAATTTGTAGTGTCTTATTTTCGTTTATAGGAATGGATTTGTCTATCCCAATGAATCTGGACGATTTAAGGAAAGTTATGGGCCAAGATATGTTGACCACAATTTGCTTCCTGTAAATGTGTGGTCTCATTGCTGAATACGTTCAATGTCGTGAGTGCTGCGAACATGTGCGCCTTACGAGTGTATCAAGTCGCCGTACTCACGACTTATTCGTATGGCGCTGGAGCAAAGATCGGTTGTGGCGGTTCATTAGACGAGGGACGTGGTTCGAGAAATCTAAGCTCGCCCTGAGAGACATAATGATAATCACATATTGTTGGTGTTTAAGATATCCTGTATGGCTGCGTGTGCATGAGTGTCGTGTCAGTAAGCGTACCGTAGTAGACTGGTACTCGTTTTGTAAGGAGGTTTGTGGGGAATATATGAAATATAGGGGGCCGTTGGGGGGCCGGGCGTTATGGTCGAAATTGATGAATCTCATTTTGGGAAAAGGAAATACAATAGGGGGGAACCTCCGGTTGGATTATGGGTGTGGGGGCAGTAGTTTCAGGTCAGCATTGTGATTATATAGTGTTTAGAGTAGTACCAAACAGAAGTAAGGAAGTTTTGGTTAGGTTAATTGAAGATCAGGTTGCAGAGGGATCTATTGTTATTTCAGACGGGTTTTCTTCTTATAGGAATTTAGGGGATAGAGGTTACCAACATCTTGTAGTAAACCATAACACTGAATTTAGATCTCTATCGACAGGCGCCTGCACTAACAGCATAGAGGGGTACTGGTCAGCGGTAAAATCTCTCATAGGGAAAGGGAAACGCCAGATTTCGACTCTTCAAAGCCATCTAGATGAGTATTCTTGGAGACAAAGCATTCCGCGGACATATTGTCCGTTTAAATGTTTCATTAAACATGTGGGCAAAATGTACCGTCCCAAACATCTCAGTTAATTTCCGGGGGGGGGTTGGGGGGGGGGGGGAGGGAAGGGGGGTTGGTGAATGTGTGTGTGTGTGTGTGTGTGTGTGTGTGTGTGTGTGTGTGTGTGTGTATGTGTATGGGAGAGAGAAAGAGAGAGAGAGAGAGAGATTTCGTAATGTGTTTGTTGTGAGTGTGGGTATGTGATTTTCATTACTGTCTGTTTAAGCGAGCTTCCGTTATTCGTCGATATTTCCGAGTGGTAAGTTCTCTTTCCCATTTGCTTCTTTATCTATATTTCGCTATTTTGCCATATTTCACTTTCTTATTTCACCAATGTGCTTCAGTAGCTGATAAGTGTTTTTTGGCTTTTTTAAAAAAAATCTCACGGGATAGAATAAACTGATCCTAAGATACAGATGCTTCAGTAGCTGATAAGTGTTTTTTGGCTTTAAAAAAAATCTCACGAGATAGAATAAACTGATCCTACTTTATTAAGCAATCAATAAAAAAACTAAACTAAAACATAACAGCAAAAGCGAAAATGGTAAACTGAAAATAGAATAGATTACGAAGACTTCGTAATCTATTCTCTTTTCAGTTTACCATTTACGAAGTCTTCGTAATCTATTCTATTTTCAGTTTACCATTTTCGCTTTTGCTGTTATGTTTTGGTTTAGTTTTTTTATTGATTGCTTGATAAAGTAGGATCAGTTTATTCTATCTCGTAAGACTTTTTTTAAAAAAAAAAAGCCAAAAAACACTTATCAGCTACTGAAGGGAGCTACAACACTAAGAAGAATCGCTTCTCGGCTTTTGACAAGATCAATGTGTAGTTCCCTTTCAACAAGTGAAACACAAAGGTTAAATAAACAATCAAAACACATAAAATGAAACAGGTTGGAAATGTAATGTACGTGTATTTCCACCTATTCGTTACCAGTGTACATATATCGAGGTCAATGGAATTCTGGTGTACATATATTACATACGTAGGTCCTTCTGTCATCAGTAATACTGATATGTACGTAAGAAAAGACTGTTAGTAATAGCGGAGACGAAATAAACAGCACATCTACAATTTGTATCCCGTGTTCCACTTAGGGTTTACTGAAGCGGAGGATACATCGTTCAGGTGAAGAACAGGACTGTAATGCTAGTGAAAACGAAGAAATCGCCTTACGACAAACTCGTATCCCGGACTGTACTTAAGCAACATACTTCGAATGAGCTTTTAATTTGTATCGGGTGTTTCATTTGCGGTTTAGTGAAGCAGGGGATACATAGTTCAAGTGAACAATAGGACAGCAATGCTAGTTGAAACTAAGAAATCGACTACGCTGAACTTGTATTCCGTACTGCGCTTAAGCAATACAGTTCGAAAGACTTTCGAGATACAACTGACATACATGTAACGTGATGTATTCTTTGTTAGTAATTTCATTCATTTCTTTCCATTGTATTTTGCGGAGAAATACTAAGATACAAACACGCGATATCGTTAACGTGAAAATACTACTGGCCCTTACATATGTGAAATAAAGTTTATCTCTCTCGCATTCCTTTGTTTCTCAACATTCTCCTCAGCTCTTTCATCTTTGTAATACATGCTCTCTGGTGACTTGTGACGTCATTGTTCAAAGCCGACGGGTTGTATCCCCTGCTAAACTAGACCCCGTGAAAGCAAGGCGACACAACACTATCTGTTATTGCAGTAACTAGTTGTTGATTAATAAGTTTAAATTCAAATTATTACCACCGGCTAGCTGCGTTGTTTAGCGGTTGCCGCCAAAGATGCTCATTAACAGAGGCCGATTCGCGTATCAAAATGAATCCATACCTTTGATCTGCGTAGCACGTGTACACCGAATTAATTTCTTCAAAGGTCACAGGATTCATTTAACACAGAACGAAGTTTTTCCGTTGATAGTTATTCCATTGAATATTAATATGGAATAAACTATTATTATTATTATTATTATTATTGTCCAGAGGTAATACAATACATGGTTCACTTCATGTTACTTTGTTCGAAATCGTAGGAGCCTATAGTTTTTCCTTGACTCGCTTTTCACTAACACAGTTTCTCTGATATGATTTACTACTATCAGTGGTCACACTTAAGCCCAGTAATAAATGTCCGAACAGGATCTACAATCGAAAGTCAAGTTGCGACGCGATGTTTGAATAGTAGCTTTAGCAACAACTCAAGTTCTGAAATTGGAATTAATAACATCAATCTTTTATCGATTGAGATTTTTGCAGGAAGTTAACATCTTATCTCAGTTCTATCACTTTTCGTATTTTTGACAATAAATTGAACGAACCAATTTTTTTTACCTATTCCGGCTGCCAACGAAGTTAACTATTTCAATCAGTGGCGTATGAACTTAAGACACGCGAATATTCAGGAATTAAACGCTCAAAGCTCGGACACTAAAATCTCAAACGCCAGATACCAAAAGCACCCAGGCGCTAAAGGCATTAGGCGCTAAAGACGTTAGCAATACGTACGTTGAATTTATGCACTAGTTGTGACGCAAAAGAGGCGTTCTTTGGGAACTTTTTGAATAAAGCCCCTTGCTACTTCGCATATAATACTATATTCCATTGACTCTTATTATCCTTTTATTTAATTTTTTCTGCTTTAAAACTGAAATTCGTGATTTTATATGAAATATGGGAATTGTTCATGGCCCTTTCGAATAACAATTAGTTTCAATGTAGACCAGATATGTAGCGAGGGTTTACAGTAAACCTCTAAATTTACATAGGAAGTAGTGTTTTCATAGTAATTAGAGTGCTGAGTTGCAAATGCCACTTGTCTCAAATTACAGAAAACAATTCTACTAAACAATGAAAAGTTATCGTCTGCTACTATTTCTGGGTACCAGACCTGTACGAGTACGTGTTAGCTCGATTAGGAAATAAATAAAAGTGCGGCGCATTACAGAAGGTACTTTGTACCAATAGTGGTCATTTCCTTTCCTGTTCCATTCTCAAACTGAACAAGGGAAAAATTATTGACAGTACTCCACTGTATGAGCCTTAGTTTTCCCTCTTTTCCTCATATGAGGCGAAATAGAAAAGATCCTGAAATATATTAATTATAATTATTATGTCCTACCAAGATCTTATTCTTCACCGCCACCTACAAATTAGGTCCCTTGGGAAGGAATACACCGATCTGCCTTTTCTTTTCTTTTTTTTCTTTTTTTTTTTAGAAGTCTTTCTTTGTTAAGATATTTAGCACCTTCTGCGGCTCCACTTGAACGGTCTCCGCTGTATCATATCTTCCCAGCTCACCTAGCCTTTCGTCCTGGAAACGGAAAGAAGTCACATAGAGCTTAGTCTGATAAGTACGGCGGTTGGAAAAAAATGTCGTGTTTTTATTCAACAATTCCTCAATGGTGTAGACTGTGTGGGTAGTGTATTGTCATTCCGAAGTATCTGTTCGTTCGTATACCACTATTGTTGGTATTTCGTTCACATGACCTGTGTCAGAAGTCTAAGAACAATGTGACAGAGCTCTTTGTTGACAGTCTGACGAGGAGGGACCTCTCCTTATGACCAATCGTGCAAGAAGAACTTGATGTCAGTCGTGACTAGTCGAACATGTTTGAGCCGAGGTGAAATAGTATAACTGTTATACTCATCTACAGCTTGAAGCTCATTCTTGTGTCCGTTCATGCTTACAAATAAAATGTTTGTGGATAGATTCCACCTTGAGCAGCAGCAATTCTTTATTGTTTTCTAGTATGTGGTTAGTGAAAGAAAAACCTGTCCAAATACAAGAGTTCTTATGTTGTGACGGAGGTCTTGGCCATAAAATCAACTTTTGTCGGCAGTAGCAATCTATAAAACGTAGTGTGTATCGCCTTTCAGCAGTTGTTCACATTTAATGCAGATGTATTCCTTCTTTTCACTGTATTAAGAAATTGTGGCATAAACTTGACCTCTACCTTTCTCATGTGTGACTGAAGACGTCAACGCACCATGAATTACTACCGAGATTTTGCAGAGTTTTTGGATAGTATGTCTAGATCTTTGAAAGTCATATCCCTCACTTTCTGAAGAGTTTATGGTGTGGCTGAGAGGCCACCTGAATGGTCGTCATAATCAGGCGATCATCTCCCAATTGCAAATGCTTCTACCAGTCTCTGACTTAGAGCGTTCACTGTGAAGATTTGCTTCAACATTGCAGCTGTTTTCCCAAGTTTCAAACAAACATTTTTTAGAGACACACTGCTCAGTTATGTCATCCGTAGCAAAACCGTAAACTCATGGAAACAAGACAGTGGGAATATATATTCTCAAGCAGCTTACTAAGCCACATATCTTGCAGCCAATTGCCATGCTAATTCAAGAAGGATGTGTTGGGAAATACGTGGCCGTATTTCAGTATCCCCTACAACGTTTCTTCTCACATTCTGGACGTTGCAGCTCCTGGTCTCGTGGTTAGCATCGCTGTTTCTAGGTTTGAATGCCCTGGGTTCCATTCCAGGCCACAACAAAGATTTTTTTCGCTCGAGTACTGGGTGTTTCACCTTATCTTCATAAACGTGCAGGTCACCGAAATGGCGACAAATACACTGACCAAAAAAATTAGTACACGTTTTAGAGGTTTCCATTTCACTCAAGATTTATTGTTGCAACGGTGCACATCAGGTACCTGAAATCATGCCATTTTATATCTATATGATGTAACAGAGTCTGACCCATGCTATAACACCCAGATTAATATGTTTCGAGCCGGCCGCTGTGACCGAGCGGTTCTAGGCGTCTGGAACAGCACTGCTGCTATAGTCGCAGTTTAGAATCCTGCTTCGGGCATGGATGTGTATGATGTCCTTAGGTTAGTTAGGTTTGAGTAGTTCTAAGTCTAGGGGACTGATGACCTCAGATGTTAAGTCCCATAGTGCTCAGAGCCATTTGAACCATTTTTGAATATGTGTCGTAACCTCCACGGGCGGCAACACAGGTGCAGACTCTGGCACCCAGTCGATCGTACAGATGGCGAATACTGTCCTGGGTTACATTATACCACGCCTGCTCGACCTCTTCATGTACTTTTAGAGTTGTTGGTTGGCAGTCCCACGAGTCACTTCTCGTTCCATCGTATCTCATACGTGCTCGATTGGGGACAGGTCCGGAGGTTGTACTGGCCAGGAAAGTTCCTACACGTTGCACAGCACGTTGAGTTTCACGGGCAGTGCGTTATCCTGTTGGAACAGCACATCAACTTTCATTTGCACGATCGGCAAATGAATGAGTCTAACAACATTCTGCATGCACCGAGCGCTGGTTAGTGTCCCCTCCAGAAACAGAAACACCGAAGGTGAACAAAAATTGTAGCTTACTATACCACAGACCATAAGGTCTGGGGTGAAGCTACAGTGTATTAGACGAATGCACTCACCGAGACAGCGCTCACCAGGCCTACGTCGTCGGTGCAAACGATCATCTCTTTCACGCAGGCAGAATCTGCTTTCGTAGCTGAAGACCAGGTTGCGCCATTCCATCTTTGAAGTGATCCTTTGACGGCACCAGCAGAGCCGTGAAAATCGATGCAGTGACGCTGTGATGTGCTTGCCTGTAGTCCCACTGCTAATAACCGGTTCGCAACAGTGGACAGATCTGTAGCTGTATGAAAAGGCCACTGCTGCCATTAAAATACGACGACCATAACGGGCGTCTGCGCTGCGTGGACGTCCAGAAACTCGTCTACGGGTGACGGAATGTTCACGTGACCATTAGTACCAGCCTCGTTGCACAACTGTCGCAACACGTCCAACTTGTGTGGCAATTCACCGAAAGAACCAGCCCACCGCCCGGAAGGCCACAATTTGACCACTTTCAAACTCGCCCAGTTGACTGTACAAAATACGAGGGATCCTCCATGGCACGATTGCCTGCTTGGTCCACGCGTTTGCACGGCAATGAACCTTCCGTCTCTGATCGTTCCCCATTAACTGGTAGACACAGATGGCGATCTGGTAGCTACGACTACACTATCTCTTGGCGGATGACGTTGAAATCATTATCAGTAGGTCTACTAACCCCCAGGTGGCATATACTATGAGCGGATCAAAGTCGACGTCGTCTTTCCTGGTGCACTATTTTTTTTTTTATTTTTGGTAGTGTAAAAACACTTGCACCAGGCGGCCGATCAACTCCAGACAGAGGCTCGCAGCCAGTAATGCTGACCGGCATTTCATTTTTCTGCTCTTGGATATTAAATTCATTCAGTGTTCAATTATAACTGCGTTTTATACCAAAATAAATGCTCTGTTGCAACGTTAAGAGATATTTGATAACAGGACGCACAACACACATTACTTATCTCATTCATCATGGATCATTGATATTCGTGAAAGATCATTGTATGTATTCCACTACAGTACTGGATTCATATTCATTTTTGTATGCTGTAAGTAAAATCCGATGTACGGGTTTCAGGTGCCTTCTGAACATGACAAACCTCTTGCGTAACATACACTCGCTTGCCCTGTTTCACAGGAATTGTCTCGTATTAGAAAATCTGGACAGTCACAGAGAGTGGGAGCTCCAACGTTAGGTGCCCAATGGAACCCTTTAGGGATATGGCTGCCAAGGAGGGGAATAAAACTAGTGTGCACTGTATAGATACGGGGAGGAGTCATCCTAGATGTGGAAAATGTGCTTGTAGTGCCATGAAGAGTACAGGGTGCAGCCAACTACAAGAGATACTGCTTTCCAGTGGCTAGTTGAAGTAAGAGAATGCCATTCATGGTTGCGAGATGAAGGCAGAGCTCACGATATACCCCATCATACAAATACAGTTGATGAAGACTTCAACCTACCACTGAGCTTGGTCTTTTGGTAGTGATACGAGACTAGGGTACGAAAAAGAGGCTCAGACGGTTCTGCAACAGTGTATGTCGCAGGTTCCTCGACATTTTCCATAGAGTGGTGGAGTTTCAGATTCCGCTTAATGGGTTAAGGATCCACTAAGCACGCAGCTTTACTGTATGGTTAAATGAAGATGGTGTCCTCTTGGGTAAAATATTCCGGAGGTAAAATAGTCCCCCATTCAGATCTGCGGGCCTACTCAAGAGGACGTCGTTATCAGGAGAATGAAAACTGGCGTTCTACGGATTGGAGGGTGGAATGTCAGATCCCTTAATCGGGCAGGTAGGTTAGAAAATTTAAAATGGGAAATGGATAGGTTGACGTTAGATATAGTGGGAATTAGAGAAGTTCGGTGGCAGGAGGAACAAGACTTTTGGTCAGGTGAATAAAGGGTTATGAATGCAAAATCAAATAGGGGTAATGCAGGAGTAGGTTTAATAATGAATAAAAAAAACTGGAGTGCGGGTAAGCTATTACAAACAGCATAGTGAACGCATTATTGTGGCCAAGATAGACACGAAGCCCACACCTACTACAGTAGTGCAAGTTTATATGTCGACTAGCTCTGCAGATGATGAAGAAATTTATGAAATGTATGGTGAGATAAAAGAAATTATTCAGGTAGTGAAGGGAGACGAAAATTTAATAGTCATGGGTGACTGGTATTCGAGAGTAGGAAAAGGGAGAGATGGAAACATAGTAGGTGAATATGGATTGGGCCTGAGAAATGAAAGAGGAAGCCGTCTGGTAGAATTTTGCACAGAGCATAACTTAATCATAGCTGACACTTGGTTCAAGAAACATAAAAGAAGGTTGTACACATGGAAGAACCCTGGAGATACTAGAAGGTATCAGATAGATTACATAACGGTAAGACGGAGATTTAGGAACCAGGTTTTAATTTGTAAGACATTTCCAGGGGCAGATGTGGAGTCTGACCACAATCTATTGGTTATGAAATGTAGATTAAAACTGAAGAAATTGTAAGAAGGTCAGATTTTAAGGAGATGCGAACTACATAAACTGACTAAACCAGAGGTTGTACAGAGTTTCAAAGAGAGCATAAGGGAACAATTGACAGAAATGGGACAAAAGACGTACAGTAGACGAAGAATGGGTACCTTTGAAGGATGAAGTTGTGAAGGTAGCAGAGGATCAAACAGGTAAAAAGACGAGAGCTAGTAGAAATCTTTGGGTAACAGAAGAAATATTGAATTTAACTGAAGAAAGAGGAAAATATAAAAATGCAGTAAATGAAACAGGCAAAAAGGAATACAAACGTCTCAAAAATGAGATCGACAGTAATTGCAAAATGGCAAAGCAGGCATGGTTAGAGGACAAATGTAAAGATGTAGAGGCTTAACTCACTAGGGGTAAGACAGATACTGTCTACAGGAAAATTAAAGAGACCTTTGGAGAAAAGAGAACCACTTGTATGAATATCAAGCGCTCAGATGGAAACCCAGTTCTAAACAAAGAAGGGAAAGCAGAAAGGTGGAAAGAGTATATAGAGGGTCTATACAAGGGCGATGTGCTTGAGGACAATATTATGGAAATGGCACAGGATGTAGATGAAGATAAAATGGGAGATACGGTACTGCGTGAAGAGTTTGACAGAGCACTGAAAGACCTGAGTCGAAACAAGGCCCCGGGAGTAGACAACATTCCATTAGAACTACTGACGGCCCTGGTAGAGCCAGTCCTGTCAAAACTCTACCATCTGGTGAGCAAGATGTATGAGACAGGCGAAATGCCCTCAGACTTCAAAAAGAATATAATAATTTCAATCCTTATGGAAGCAGATGTTGACAGATGTGAAAATTACCGAACTATCAGTTTAATAAGTCACAGCTGCCAAATACTAACACGAATTCTTTACAGACGAATGGAAAAACTGGTAGACGTCGACCTCGAGGAAGATCAGTTTGGATTCCGTAGAAATATTGGAACACATGAGGAAATACTGACCTTACGACTTATCTTAGAAGAAAGATTAAGGAAAGGCAGACCTATGTTTCTAGCATTTGTAGACTTAGAGAAAGCTTTTGACAATGTTGACTGGAATACTCTCTTTCAAATTGTAAAGGTGGTAGGGAAGGGAGTGAGAGAGGGTTGTAGCCTCTCCCCGATGTTATTCAATCTGTACATCGAGCAAGCAGTAAAGTAAACTAAAGAAAAATTCGGAGTAGGTATTAAAATCCATGGAGAAGAAATAAAAACTTTGAGGTTCGCCGATGACATTGTAATTCTGTCAGAGACAGAAAAGGACTTGTAAGAGCAGTTGAATGGAATGGATAGTGTCTTGAAAGGAGGATATAAGAAGAACATCAACAAAAGCAAAACGAGGATAATGGAATGTAGTCGAATTAAGTCGGGTGATGTTGAGGGAATTAGATTAGGAAATGAGACACATTAAGTAATAAAGGAGTTTTGCTATTAGGGGGGCAAAATAACTGATGATGGTCAAAGTAGAGAAGATATAAAACGTAGACTGGCAATAGCAAGGAAAGCTTTTCTGAAGAAGAGAAATTTGTTAACATCGAGTATAGATCTAAGTATCAGGAAGTCGTTTCTGAAAGTATTGTATGGAGTGTAGCCATCCATGTATGGAAGTGAAGCATGGACGATAAATAGTTTGGACAAGAAGGGAAAAGAAGCTTTTGAAATGTGGTGCTACAGAAAAATACTGAAGATTAGATGGGTAGATTACATGACTAATGAGGATGTATTGAATAGAATTGGGGAGAAGAGGAGTTTGTGGCACAACTTGACAAGAAGAAGGGGCCGGTTGGTAGGACATGTTCTGAGGGATCAAGGGATCACAAATTTAGCATTGGAGGGCAGCGTGGAGGGTAAAAATCGTAGAGGGAGACCAAGAGATGAATACACTAAACAGATACAGAAGGATGTAGGTTGCAGTAGGTACTGGGAGATGAAGAAGCTCGCACAGGATAGAGTAACATGGAGAGGTGCATCAAGCCAGTCTCTTGACTGAGGACAACAACAGCAACAACAAGCGTAAGAAACGGTTACATGGGTAGCAGCGGCTGTGTGGATGGGACAGGGCGGCTTTTTAGGATAGAGGTTTGTGGGGGGCTATAGAAAGGGCATCACTCTAAAAGCGTGCGGGGGAAACTCACGAGGAGAGTAGACTTAGCAACAATCCTTATTGTTGTTGCAAACTGTCGTTGCTGTGTTGCGAACCAAACAGAGATCCAAGAGTTATTCGAAAGCACTGTAGCCCAAATCGTTACAGATTGTGGAAATTGGGTATAGCCGAAGATAAGTTTACACTTAATTTTTACAAAGTACCTTACCATGTTCAGAAAGAATAGATTAAATACATTTGGTTGTGGAGAGTTTACTGTTGTCAGAAGTGGTTTACGTATGTTATAGTGAAAGGTAGTTTCCGTAAGTAAATATGGGCAATTGAAAACTTAGATGATACAGTTGCTAAACAGTTCGAAGAGAACTTGCGTCTCATTTAAAATAGGTACCCCCTCATACAATTACCGTCGATGATGACTTCAACCTACCCTCGATACGTTGGCGAAAATACTTGTTTAAAGTTGGGAATAAGCATAAAACGTCATCCAAAACATCCAAAATTGTAGTGAATGCTTTCCCCGAAAATTATTTTGAGAAACTAGTTCAAGAGCCCTCTTGAAGTGTAAAAGGTTGCGAAAACTTACTTAATCTCTTAGCAACAAATAATACGAATAAACTAGGGAGCGTCATGACGTATAGAGAGACTAGTGTGTACGATATCGTTGAAACTAGACAAAATACCGTAACATCCAAATAGACTAAAAAGAGGCACTAAATATAACTATTTAAAGAAACAGAAAAAAATTTCGTTGACGCCTTGCTAAGAGGCAGTCTCCAACCCTTCGAATCTGGCTAAGCGTAGACCAGATTGATGTACATTCAAAGAAATGGTATAGGCGGCAGTTGAGAGACATATAACAAGCAAATTAACAGAAGGTGGTACTGATCCGCATGGTACACAAAACAAGTAAGAGCACTGCATCCCAAATTTAGAAGGACGAAATATCTGCTATGTTGACACTATTTTACTGAAGCTCGAAACGTAGGGCGGAATGCAATATGAGATGCTTTTAATAGTTTCCACAACGAAACTCTGTCTAGAATTGTGGCAGAAAATCTAAATATGTTCTTATCGTATTTTATGTATAACAGAAGCAATACACTATCAATAGCTTCATTGTGGAACAGCAACGGTAATGTTACTGATGGGAGTGCCACCTAAGCAGAGTTACTAAGCACTGTTTTCCGAAATTCCTTCACCAAAGAAGACGAAGTAAATATTCCAAAGTTCGAATCAAGAACAACTGTCTACATGAGTAACTTAGAAGTAGATATCATCAGTGTGGCGAAGCAGCTTAAAACGCTTAATAAAAGTAAGGCTTCCAGTCCAGTCGTATACTAATTAGGTTCATTTCAGATGATGCTGATGCAATAGCTCCATAGTTACCAGTCAAATACAACAAACCTCTTGATGAAAGATCCGTAACTAAAGACTGGAAAGTTGAGCAGGTCACACGAATATTCAAGATAGGAATTGCAGCATGATTTTGGAATATATACTGTGTTCGAACATTGTGAATTACCACGAAGACAAAAATTAATTGAAAAATAGGCAACATGGAATCACAAAATATCGTTCTTGTCAAGTGAAACTAGCTCTTTATTCACATTAAGTAATAATTCGTATTGACAGATAGTCTGAAACTGATGCCATAATTTTAGGTTTCAAGAAAGCTTTTGACACAGTTTCCCATAAGAGACTTCTAATCAAACTGTGTGCCTATGACGTATCATCTCAGTTGTGCGACCCGATTGTCTTCCAGAAAGGTCACAGCTCGTAGTGACTGACCGAGTAAAGTGAAAGTGGTGTGTCATAGGCCATCTCGTGTTCTTGATCTATGTGAACGCCGCAGGAGAGAATTTGAATAGCCCTCTTAGACTTTGTGAATGATGCTGTCATGTACCATCTTATAAAGTCATCAGATGGCCAAACCAATTGCAAAATGATGAAGCAAGATATCTGTAATGTGCGACAAGTGGCAATTGAATCTAAATGAAAATGTGAAGTTATCCACATTAGTGCTAAAAAGAATCCACTAGATTTTGGTTACACGATAAATCACATAGATCTAAAGGCCTTAAGTAGAAATAAATACTTAGGGATTACAATGATTCATAACTTAAATAGGAGCAATCACAAAGACAATGTTGTGAGGAAGGCAAATCAAAGCCTATGTTAATTGGCTGAACACTTAGAAGAAGCATATATTATGTTTGTCCGACCTCTTATGGGGTATTTCTGCATGGTATGAGATCCGCATGAGATAGGATTGTGGAAGACATCGAAAACTTTCAAAGAAGAATAGCTCGCTTTGTACTATCGTGAAACGGGGTAGAAACTGCCAGGGATATGATACACCAGTTGTGGTGGCAATCATTAAAATAGAGGACTGTTTCGCTACGCCAGGACCTTATCATGAAATATCAGTCCCAAACTTTCTCCTCCGATTGCGAAAATACATTGTTGGCGCCCACCTACAGAGTGACAAATGTTCACTGTAATAAAATAAGAGATATCTGACCTCACACTGAAAGATTCGGATGCTCGCTTTTGTCGCGCTCTACTCGAGATTGGAACGGCGGAGAAATAAATTGAAGGTGGTTCGATGAACCCTCTGCGAGGCACTGAATTGTGAATTACCGAGTAGTCGGGTAGATGTAGATAGAACTGGTGATTCTGTTTTTTTATGAATTAATGGCACACACTAATTTATTTAATTTTAGTTATAAATGTTCCTTTGGTCACAGTATAACATGGGCAGTCTCCAGTTGTTAATTTTGCAACTCAGCTGATACCGTGCGCCAAAGACAAAGACAGAGCTCTAATTAGAGGCAGTTGTATAATCCAAAGATTTTAAATCGGGAATGAAATCAAGTATCCCTAAATGCAACAATATCTTTTTTTTTTTTTTTTTTTTTTTGACTCATCAGTTTTCTGACTGGCGTGATGCGGTCTGCCACGAATTCCTCTCCTGTACCAACCATTTCACCACAGAGTACGAGTTCCAACCTACGTGCTGGACGTATTTCAATCTCTGTCTCCCTCTACGGTGTTTACCCTCTACTGCTCCCTGCGGTATCATGGGAAATTATTCATTGATGTCTTCACAGATGTCCTGTCTTCCTGTCCCTTTTTATTGTTAGTGTTTTCCACATATTCCATTCCTTAGCCCCGCGGGGTAGTCGCACGGTCGAGCCGCGCGGACCGGAACGCCTTGTGACGGTTCGCGCGGCTGCCCCCTTCAGAGGTTCCAGTTTTCCCTCGGGCATGGGTGTTTGTGTTGTCCTTAATGTAAGTTACTTTAAATTAGATTAAAAAGTGTGTAAGCTCAGTGACCGATGACCTCAGCAGTAAGGGCCCATAGAACTTACCACAAATTTCCAATTTTTTTTCCATTCTATGCCGATTTTGTGGAGAACATCATTCCTTACCTTATCAGTCTACCTAATTTTCAACGTTCTTCTAAAGCAACACATCTCAAATCCTTCAGTTCTCTTCTGTTCCGTTTTTCCCCCGGGCCATGTCTCATTGTCAGACAGTGCTATGCGGCAAACGTACATTCTGAGAAATTTTTTCCTCAGATTAAAAGCTGCGTTTGATATTAGCGGACTTCTGTTGGCCAGGAATTCCCTATCTGCCAGTGCTAGTCTACTTCTTATGTCCTCCTTGCTCCGTCCGTCATGGGTTATTTTGCTGCCTAGGCAGCAGAATTTCTTAAATTCATCTACTATGTGATCACCATTTCTGATGTTTACTCACGATTTTCTCATTTTTGCTACTTCTCAATTTCTTTCTTTCTTCGATTTACCCTCAATCCACATTTCGTACGCAATAGACTGTTTCTTCCATTCAAAATATCCTGTAATTCGTTTCCACTTTCACCGTGGATAGCAGCATCATCAGGGAATCAACATTTATATCCTTTCAACTGAATTTTAATTCCACTCTTAAACCTTTCTTTTATTTGCGTCATTTCTTCTGCGACTTACAGACTCAGCAGCGGTGCCTAAAAACTGCGCTCCTGCCGTACACCCTTTTCAATCCGTGCACTTTGTTCTTGGTCTTTCATCTACATTCTTCCTTCTTGGTTCTTGTACATTTGTATAAAAAAATGGCTGCAAGCACTATGGGACTTAACATCTGAGGTCATCAGTCCCCTACACTCAGAACTGCTTAAACCAAACTAACCTAAGGACAACACACACATCCATGCCCGAGGCACGATTCGAACTTAATACCGTAGCAGCAGCGCGGTTCTGGACTGAAGCACCTACATGTGTATGTTACCCAACCTTCCCTATAGCTTATCCTTAATTTTCTCAGGATTCCGAACGTCTTGCACCATTTTTCATTGTTGAACACGTTCTCCAGGTTGACTTGATTTTTCTTCAGTTTCGCTTCCATTATCAACCGCAACGTAAGAATTGCCTCTCTGGTGCCTTCTGCCTTTCCTAAACTCAAAAGCAACAACATTTACACACAAAATTCAAATTTCATGGGTTTCTGAATACTACCCAGAGTGGCATTAAATATTCAGTTGAGTGGACCATCGATGATGTAGGATGACCTGTTAAAGCGGGACTACACTAGAGACACTCTGCGCCGCCCCCGGCGATCGCCCGTTATGACAGGTATTATGGTAGCCCCAAACAGCGCTCTCGCTCCTGAGATGCTGGAAGCTACGGCGCATACCACAAACGGAGAGGCTCTCGGCGCCGGTGTGGGCGTGTCCCGTCGCTTCGCGGCACCACTACTCAGGCTGCAGAGCAGACAGCGTCCCCAGCGTAATTTGGCGGCTGAATGAGACAGATGATTTACTCTGCGCCGACTGGCGGTCTGTAGCATAATTCATTAGAGCCGGCAACAGCCCGCCCGCTCCGTAATATAATCCCGCCCGCCGCGGCCCAGATAGCAGACAGGGGCATTCATCCCGGCGCACACCCGGAATTATGTCGGCACCGCCACACTGCTCTCGCAGTCTCCCATTCCGGCGTCCCTCTTGTTTTGCGAGCTCTTATAGTCTCTTCCCAACTGCGCAATAAACTCCTTAACGTTCACATGATTGTCCTAATTCCTTTATTCAACAACCTCAGAACCAAGAGCCCGTTATGAAGTACAATTGGGAAATTTTTTCGCAATATTTAATTAGTGGAGTGGTTCTAGTATTCGTAGGTGTTTTTGCAGTTCGAGAATTTGTGATTTTCTACACTGCCGTATCGTAATAGCCCTTTTCCTCAAACCTTTTGACGCGGAGATTACGTTGTAGTTTGTGACTTGAGTCAGGCAATTATCGAATCCAACATGAGGAACCACGAGTTTCGTTTGTAAATGATTCGCTGACATAAATATCGGGTGGTTTTCTCATGCTCATCTCACAAGCATAGTGAGCCGTGGCGGCTTCCGTGAGGGCGCGCGTGTGATTCTACTGGCACCTCTTGTGCGCGCGTTCCATCAACTCTGGCTCTCGTCGTATCATCTTTGCTGGGTAATGTGTTCCCTCTTGGTCTGTATGATATCGAATGGTGTGTCGGACACGGAGCCGGACGGGTGTGTCTGAGTACAATTGCAGCGAGTTAACACCGTTGGTCTATGGGAGCCCGCGTTTTCCTGCACCGTAGACTGTTGTTCCCGTCGAGTTGAATGGGTAAGGAACGGCTTTCGCGGCGTGCAACCTGGTTACGACGTGTATCAGTCCACCGTGGTGTGCTAAATACGCCGAGGTGTATGAGCAACTTGCTAGCAGTCACGAACAGTAGGGTAGTATTATCTGGTGCCTAGCTGGTGTGGTGGTGGTGGTGGTGGTTAGTGTTTAACGTCCCGTCGACAACGAGGTCATTAGAGACGGAGCGCAAGCTGAGGTTAGGGAAGGATTGGGAAGGAAATCGGCCGCGCCCTTTCAAAGGAACCATCCCGGCATTTGCCATAAAAACGATTTAGGGAAATCACGGAAAACCTAAATCAGGATGGCCGGAGACGGGATTGAACCGTCGTCCTCCCGAATGCGACTAGCTGGTGTGATGAACCCATTTTCCTCCTTGCCATTTGTTTGAAATTATCTATGAGAAATGTGTAGTAAGTACTTAAAGACTGTTAATTCTACTTGGTGTGAGCTGGCCATTTTTGGGGCTGTGTGTAACAATCTGGAGGTTTCTGTTTGCGCTAAGCTAGCACTTGGCAATATTAATCTTGTACTTGAAATTATGGTTTGTTATGATTGAGTATTTGATACTATTGATTACAGTTTCTGTTTGCTGTAGACCTCACGGCCCTTCCTGGGGCGATTTATTCGATTTGGCCTGTAACTAAAGTTGTGTGCGCTCAGCCTAAAGGCACGCACGTGTGGATGATATACATGTGCGTGATTGTATTTGCACATTTACTCCATATTGAGGAGCCCTTCGGGCTATAGTTGTACAGTTTAAACGGGCGTCTGCCGTTTAGTGTCTTTCCCAATTTTAGTGTCTATTAGCGCCTAAGAGGCACCAGTAAGTGCATACCTTGGTTTTCTAAATATTGTTCGAATTATTACGTAATTATTCTTTAAAATGACCTTGTATATTTCTTCTTGTTTTTTTTTGGGAAAGTTAACTTGCAATGCTATGAACGGGCCGCTCCCATGGCGAAGTTTTAGTAGTTGAATTTTCAGTTGCCCGTTTAAGTATTACTGTGTATGTTAATTTTTATCAAATTTGTTTTGGTGTTTGTTGTTTGGTATATGTTGACAGCCTTGAATCGACAGCGGCTGCCGCGTTGTTGTTTTGCTGCTCCGGGGCAGGGGCGCGTTTCCCTTCTTCTTTGCCTCATCTTCTTTGCCTCATCGCACGAGGCCTAAGTGTTGGCAGGTCACACACTGTCTGCGCATCTCCCGTTCCAGCCTCAAGCTGAGTAGTTTGTTGTTATCCTTTTGGTATCGTACCACGGCGGGGGTGTCGCCGGATTAGGAAGTAATTTGCTCAGTATTTCTGTTATTGTAAGGCCCTTGTAGACCTGTGATGAAAGTCTTTGGGCGAACTGAGCACTGAGCTTCTTGTTTTCTTTAAAAACTTGAGGGTTTCAAAAAAATAGTTCAAATGGCTCTGAGCACTATGGGACTTAACATCTGTGGTCATCAGTCCCCTAGAACTTAGAACCACTTAAACCTAACTAACATAAGGACATCACACACATTCATGCCCGAGGCAGGATTCGAACCTGCGACCGTAGCGGTCAAGCGGTTCCAGACTGTAGCTCCTAGAACCGCTCGGCCACACCGGCCGGCCACTTGAGGGTTTAATTGTCATTATTATTTTACTTGAGTTTTAGGGCCAGTTAGTTAATTTAAGTACTTAACGTGATTTATGTGGAACAGGCTTGTAGCTGATCAGTGAAGTACTACCGTCGCTTCGGTTTTATATGTGGATAGCCTTTGGGCAGCTTGGCCCTATGTTCTCTATACAGGAGCAGAATAATCAGCCGAGATGTATGAATTTTAGTGTTTTCTATTTAATGTTTGTTGGACATATATTCAAGTCCTGTTGTGGGATTAGCCCACAGTTGTGATCTAGTCGCGGGGTCAGAGTGCGCGGCAGGTTTATTCAATTAATTAACTCTCTGTATTCGGATCACCATTGTGTTGCACAGTTGAAATTTTTGTGGACTATTTGATATTTTATGTATAGTGCCAATGTCTTTACACACTGCAAAATTAATACACTCCTGGAAATTGAAATAAGAACACCGTGAATTCATTGTCCCAGGAAGGGGAAACTTTATTGACACATTCCTGGGGTCAGATACATCACATGATCACACTGACAGAACCACAGGCACATAGACACAGGCAACAGAGCATGCACAATGTCGGCACTAGTACAGTGTATATCCACCTTTCGCAGCAATGCAGGCTGCTATTCTCCCATGGAGACGATCGTAGAGATGCTGGATGTAGTCCTGTGGAACGGCTTGCCATGCCATTTCCACCTGGCGCCTCAGTTGGACCAGCGTTCGTGCTGGACGTACAGACCGCGTGAGACGACGCTTCATCCAGTCCCAAACATGCTCAATGGGGGACAGATCCGGAGATCTTGGGGGCCAGGGTAGTTGACTTGCACTTTCTAGAGCACGTTGGGTGGCACGGGATACATGCGGACGTGCATTGTCCTGTTGGAACAGCGAGTTCCCTTGCCGGTCTAGGAATGGTAGAACGATGGGTTCGATGACGGTTTGGATGTACCGTGCACTATTCAGTGTCCCCTCGACGATCACCAGTGGTGTACGGCCAGTGTAGGAGATCGCTCCCCACATCATGATGCCGGGTGTTGGCCCTGTGTGCCTCGGTCGTATGCAGTCCTGATTGTGGCGCTCACCTGCACGGCACCAAACACGCATACGACCACCATTGGCACCAAGGCAGAAGCGACTCTCATCGCTGAAGACGACACGTCTCCATTCGTCCCTCCATTCACGCCCGTCGCGACACCACTGGGGGCGGGTTGCACGATGTTGGGGCGTGAGCGGAAGACGGCCTAACGGTGTGCGGGACCGTAGCCCAGCTTCATGGAGACGGTTGCGAATGGTCCTCGCCGATACCCCAGGAGCAACAGTGTCCCTAATTTGCTGGGAAGTGGTGGTGCGGTCCCCTACGGCACTGCGTAGGATCATACGGTCTTGGCGTGCATCCGTGCGTCGCTGCGGTCCGGTCCCAGGTCGACGGGCACGTGCACCTTCCGCCGACCACTGGCGACAACATCGATGTACTGTGGAGACCTCACGCCCCACGTGTTGAGCAATTCGGCGGTACGTCCACCCGGCCTCCCGCATACCCACTATACGCCCTCGCTCAAAGTCCGTCAACTGCACATACGGTTCACGTCCACGCTGTCGCGGCATGCTACCAGTGTTAAAGACTGCGATGGAGCTCCGTATGCCACGGCAAACTGGCTGACACTGACGGCGGCGGTGCACAAATGCTGCGCAGCTAGCGCCATTCGACGGCCAACACCGCGGTTCCTGGTGTGTCCGCTGTGCCGTGCGTGTGATCATTGCTTGTACAGCCCTCTCGCAGTGTCCGGAGCAAGTATGGTGGATCTGACACACCGGTGTCAATGTGTTCTTTTTTCCATTTCCAGGAGTGTATAAAGATCTTAACTCTTTGTATGTATTTCGCAAGAATTTTGGTAACTGTCAGTTGACTCATGATTATATTATTATTAAATAAAAATATCTGTGTGGGAATGATAATGAAGAATCAAGTTGGGCCACCCTGTCACGTATTTTCCTTAAATTAATCCCGATCCTTCTTCTTGGTCTCATAGTGTAATTGTCGTGTGCGACTTTGTGCACAGGTGGTAAGGAGACGTGGGTTATAGAATGGTACGGCAACTCTTGTCGCAGTAAAGGTGGACAAAACCAGAAATGATTAGCGAACAATTTTTCACAACATACAGAAGGTTTACTTACATTTCTCCAAACATACGAGGGCTCATTACTTAGGATGCAACAAGAAATAGAGTCCAGCTGTTAACATCACAATGAAGAAGCACTAAAGAAGGTGTTGTAGCGTAGTGGCTCCAAGATCGAGTGGAGTGAGTCGCTGCCGACAACCATCCTATGTCGCGGCGGCAGAGGGCACTCATAGTCCACAGTCACTGGAGGTCTGGCTCAGCAGATGTGCTCCATTGGATCCACCAAATCCCGCATAACTGCTGCCGGAGTTGGATGGAAACTTGCAATTCCATTGCCAACTGTGATACGACGGTAGGTATCTTGATACCTCAGTAATCTATACAAACATTATAAATGCGAAAGTAGCTCTTGCTGATAGACTTTCACAGTTAAACTGCTCAACCAAGTTTGATGAAATTTGGTACAGAGACAGGTTGAATAAAAATCTCTTTACTCTTCGGCTTTTGAACTTTATCATATTTGTGAATACGTTCTATATAATATGATTCAACGTAATGAAAACGAAGTCTATATCATCCTTAACGTGTTTATGTTTGCTTCCATACTAAACCCATCGCATTTTAGCCACTGGGCGTCCTGCATCTCTTACAGCTTCTGAGACTTACGAAGACTCACAATGATGGCGTCATTTAAATATTTAAATACTGTGTCAGAGATGTGGTGCATCCACGTGTAGAGCACGGGAGGCTTTTAGTGAGGCTGCATTCAATTATGATACACCAACTCGGCTGTAGGTAACAGGGAGATATGTGAGTGCAGCTAAAGTTATTGTCCACACAAAAAAATAAAAATAAAAAAATTAAAAAATTGAAAACTCCCTCCGAACATGCCTTGAAGGCCCAATGGCACCGATCGGCCGCCTTGTCATCCTCATACCTTAGGCGTCACTAGATGCGGGCAGGGAGGTGCATGTGGTCAGCACGCCGCTCTCCCGGCTGTTGGCGGTTTCGTGACCGGATTTTTGTAGAGACGAATATAATAAAATTTTCGCTGAACTGAACTACAAATTATTTATTTTCTTTCTTCGTCAGATCGACTCAGTTTAACAACTGCAGAAGCCTCAAATGTTATTTTATTCGCGTCACCATTGTTGTGTCGTATTTTTTATTCAACCGAGGAAGAGGAGTTTAGTCGTCGCCACTCTCAACTATTTATAGCGTGCTGAGGGAAACACTATGAAAGGAGAATGAGGAGAACCATGAAATACTGATAATGTTTAGTGGCGAGAAAACATACGTTTATTGACAAATACTGAACTTCGTACATATCTGCTCAGGCAGGAGATGCTGAACTTCACTAGTAATCCAGGAGCTAACGCTGGATGGTAAACAGTGATCGCCCCACTAGAATGTTCACTGAAAACGGGCTGGTGCGGACTAGCTAGAACCAGACGACGCAGTGCGAAGTATACCAGTAGAAAGCAGTCTTACCGGTAGCCGAGCTGGCTTCGAACTGCCCAATCTTCTGTGGCGCCGGAGTATATCACTTCTGGTGGCGCCACCGCTGCGACTTGTTGGTGCGGCAATCGCTAGCCTACACGCGGTCTCTGACGTGGGTTGTCGACCTATCGACGCCTGTGGTGCTGCTTGGTGGTGCGTGCTGTGCTTACGAAACTACAACCATCACAAACTACAACCACAACCCAACATAATAAAATCACTGATTTGCGTCAATAGCACATGGTCTTGCGGTCCACTTGACATGTCACTGCAAGTACTCATGCCTGGCACAGAACCCCTCGCCATTTTATGTCCTGCCGTATTTTGTTTATAGCAAGCTACATGGAGGAGAGATCTCTTCACCATTTTACACTTTTTTATACTAACAAGCTTTTCCCATTTTATAGGAGATACCCACAGGCAAACTGGAGCAGAGTTTGGTGAAATGCATCAAAACTCCCTAACGTCAGACATCAAATCCACGTGGTTCGTTGTAATGTCTGGGGAGATTCCAACTAGAGTGAAGCAGCGCAATATCAGCCTAACACTAAATCTTCTCTCGGTTGGTTGGTTGGTTTGGGGAAGGAGACCAGACAGCGTGGTCATCGGTCTCATCGGATTAGGGAAGGATGGGGAAGGAAGTCGGCCGTGCCCTTTCAGAGGAACCATCCCGGCATTTGCCTGGAGCAGAAAGTATCGGCTACAGGATACCCTCACATATACATTCATTTGTTCAGATGAAAATGCAGTTAGGTAATGAACGAGGGAGTAACTGTCTTCAGTTATCAGAACCATCCCTACCGATATTGACTTGAACGCCGTTTTCGAACTGGGACCGGCGCGAGTTCCCAGGGATACAACACCGGTCATATGCTTGATGTGTAACTTAGTTCGCTCTCTATACGATTAGCACCGTTGCTCCAGACCTATTAGATTACCAGTCTCATCTGCAACAGCAACATTGGATCAAGCGATAAAGGTGCGGCAGGCAATGGAACGTGCAGCCACAAGAGCTCACCAGCTTTGTGTTACCCAGCAAGAGAACATGTTGTGGAGCATACACTGCTGTCCGTGGTGATCACGCAGCCCATTAAGAACTATTTCCTGCATTTTATCATGCCCAGGGGGCAATTATAAATCGCAGTGACTTAAGTGTAAATATTGTCTATGAACAAACCTGCCATTTCTGTTTGTCTCATGGCGTATTTCTTTCAGCCACCTTCTGTACTGTACTGTACTGGACTGCAGTGTACTGTAATGAACTGCACTGTTCTACACCGTAGCAGTTATTTCTACGTATGGACCAAGATTCATGGAACTGTTGAACTTGAGAATGACATGTCATATGAAAGCTACTTTCATCCTGAAGTGTTGTACACAGAGTATTTAGTAAAAAGGGGAATTTAGGAACTAGTCCTCTTCGATTTTCTCCGTATTTACAGGGCTATAATGTCAGTCACTGGACATGAGTTTCCTGAAGCAGTACAAACCACTTCTCAAAAACTCTGTAAATCTTCAAAGAATGGGAGATTTCCGAGCTGGACTAAGTACAAAACAAATCAAAGACATCGACGTATACGCAATTTGCAGAATGTGTAAAGCATTAGTTTTGCATGTATAAAGTCGCTGGTTCGTATCTCAGTAAAAATAAATTTTTATTCCTTATGTTAATTAAAAATGTTGAATTAATATTTTAATAACGTATTTTTTCTTTTAATTACTGATCATACGAAATATCAAACAGTTAGATAAAAAATGTAACAGTGAACAACTAAAAAATAGACGAGTCCAAAACAGGAACAGCCACCAGCGATCTAGTTCCCAAAGACGAACGAGGCTGTCAATTTCTACAAGAAATTTTGGAGCTGGAACAGAGCCCCTGTTACACTAACCGCAGAGCCCGATCTTCTTGACTACTGCCACCACAGCCCAACTACATCGTCATTAAAACCTCCCTCAGTTTTCCACCTTGGCTTCTGTGAGAAGAAAGCAGTCGCCTTGGCGTGATGCCTCCGCAATTCTGGCTGCGTGTTAAAACGCTACTCCTTCCAACCCACACTCCCCCCTCCGTACCCACCAGTCTGCTGCGAGATGGGAGGGTAGTTGGTAGAGGAGGGAGGGGTAGTGCGGGTGAGGGCGGCCGTGGGGGTGTGGCGCTGTCACCAGCAAAAGGCGCGCTTGGGGCGGCGCGGCCCCTTTGATGACGCCACCTGCTAATTGCGGCCGCCTTTGGCAGTCTCCTTCCTTCCTGGATGCCGGCTTCTTCCGCTCCGGCAATTGCCAAGGGGATCTCCGAGGTTGCCTCTCTTGCATCGTCGTCTCTGAGCCGCCGAGATCAGAGCAGTGCTTTCGCCAGAAATTGGATATACGCCATCAAATACACTGTGTTACAGAAGAATTGTAAATATTTCAGCAGTCGGCTGTGTGGGTAGTTTCTAAATTGTAGTTCATTCATAAAGGAGATTTGTTAGTGGTAGGTTCGATCAACACGTAGCTATTACGGAGATGCTTCGTCAACTCAGAGAGGAATCCCTGGAGACATCTAACCATCAGAGTAACTCCCTGATGGATACAACGAGAGCTGAACTAAATGGAAATCTGTGAACCGTTATTAGACTGGTGTTCCCACATGGAACATTTGGAATTTACTTGACGTCCAGGATTTCGTCAGTGTGTTACAACACAGGCGATTACTCACGTTTGTATTCCTATCCGCTATTCCTGTCCAGTATTCTCGGATAAAGTTTATATCAATATCGCCTGGTGGAGTTTACACGGTTCGTTTCTAGACTAAAACTGCAGAGTATTTGAACTTATGGTCCTTTATTGCTGTTTGGTTGATCGTGAAATACACTCTAAGACAAAAAACAAAAAACAAAAAAAAATACAAAACACCACGAAGGAACTATCGGAATGGGACTGAAATGCGCAGATAGACAGATGATTACAGTTTCATCAAATTTGGATAATTTGTTGAAGAGCTTCAGAGATCGAGCAAGCTCACCTCTGGCCCTTATGCAAGCAGTTATTCGGCTTTGCATTGATTGACAGAGTTGTTGGATGTCCTCCTGAGGCCTATCGTGTAAAACTCTCTCCCATTTGCGCGTTACATTGTCGAAATTTCTATTTGGTTGGACGCCCTGCCCATAATGCTTCAAATATTCTCAGTTATATATAGATCTGGCAACATTGCTTTCCGCGCTAGGTTTTGGAAAACACGAAGACCGGCAGTAGACACTCTAACTGTGTGAGGGCGTGCGGGCATTATCTTGCTGTAATGTAAGCCCAAGATGGCTTGTCATGAAGAGCAATAAACCGGTGGGGGGGGGAGTAGAATAATATTGTCGACGTACCGCTATATGGCAATTATGCGGTGGATCACCACAAAAGGGGTCCCGCAATGAAAAACAATAACACCCCAGGTGATCGCCAGGTATGTCGTGCCGTACAGCGCGCGACTGTCAGGTCGGTATCCCACCGCTGTCTGGGACGTCTCAACACACGTCTTTGTTTGTCATCGGTGCTGGTTTCGAAGTGGGACTCATCACTGGAAATAATGATACTCCAGTGGATCAGGTTCCAGGCTGAAGACGTGTCGGGAGCCGCCCTGGACTGCAGCGTAATACTAACCTTCCTCTCGTCCGCCATATGGCCCTGCAACCAGAGGTGATGGTCTGGGGTTCCTCTTCATAGCAGGAACTCTTTGGTTGTCATTCGCATCACCCTCACAGCACAGAGATACGTTGACGATATTCTAAGCCACATTTTCTTGCCCTTCGTGGCTAATCATCCCGGGCTTACAATTCAGCAAGGTAACGTTGGCCAGAAAGGTCACCAGATCTCTCCGAATTGAGAAAATTTGAGGCATAATGGACACGGGCCTCCAGCCAGCTATGGATTCTGACGATCTAACTCGTCTGCTGGACAGAATTTGGCTCTATATCCTTCAGCAGGACAACGAACAACTCTGACAATCGATCACACACTCACTCACTGGTCACACTGGACTCGAGAGTCCATTACCGCAGAAACGTATTTTCGCCATCTGTCCCTGTCTTGGGCTATTTCCTTCCATTCACCTTCAATACGTAGGCTCCTCAAATCAGCCTTCACATTGTCCTCCCATCTACGCTTAGGTCTCCCCACAGGACTTTTTCTCTCTAAGTGCCCTACCAGTACTCTGCGCGCTGCCCTGCCCTCACCCATTCGAGCTACGTCACCCACCCATCGCAGCCTACGTGATTGAGTAATACTGATTATGTCAGGGTTTGAACAGACTTCGTGAACCTCTTCGTTATGCAGTTTTCGTCACTCTCCGCTAATGTCATCCCTTTTTGCTCCGAAAATTTTCCTCAAAGTTTTGTTTTCAAATACTCGAAACGGCTTTTCATTTTTCACAGTGAGAGACCAAGTCTCACACCGATGTAGCATAACTGGTAGAATAATAGTTTTGTATATTCTGATCTTGAAATTCCTAGACAATATCAATGATGAAAGTAATCTATTCAGTGAGAAGTAGCTTGCATTTCCCACCCGTAATCTCTTCTTCAGTTCTGATTCAATCTCATTTCTCGAAGTGATGTCCACGCCTAGATACTTAAATGTGTTCACTTTTTCTAACTGCATGCCTCCAACTCTTAACATATCCTGATCTACTGCTGTTTGCATTCTAGCAGTAACCAGGTATTTAGTTTTGTCTTCACTTATCCTTAGACCTACATCTTCACCAGCCTTGATTAACGCATTCACATTTGCTGTTACAGATTCTTTCCTATCGCTAATGATGTTTAGATCATCTGCATACCCAAATATCATAATATTTCCATTTAACTCCATACCCTCTGAATTATCTGCTGCTATTCGTACAATATATGCTAGGACTAAATTATAAAGTAGTGGGCCGGCTGTGGTGGCCGAGCGGTTCTAGGCGCTTCAGTCCGGAACCGCGTGCCTGCTACGGTCGCAGGTTCGAATCCTGCCTCGGGCGTGGATGTATGTGATGTCTTTAGGTTAGTTATGTTTAAGTAGTTCTAAGTTCTAGGGGACTGATGACCACAGATGTTAAGTCCCATAGTGCTCAGAGCCATTTGAACCATTTTTATAAAGTAGTGGAGACAGGGCATCTCCCTGCTTAAGTCCGTTCTTTATTACAGATTCTTGTGACTCCAATTTCCCCACGCTTACTCTACCTTTTGTGTTTTTCAAACTCGCTTATAAGAGTCTAACATACTTCTTTGGTATTCCAAGTTCCAAAAGAATTCTGTACAATTGTGACTGCAATACTGTATCATATGCTTTTGTAAAATCTATGAAAAGATTATGAACTGGTTTATTGTATTCCCATTTCTTTTCCAAAATTTGACGCAGAGTGAATATTTGGTCTATAGTTTATCTGTTCCTCCGAAAGCCAGCTTGGTAATCCCCCACAATTTCATCTGCACATGGTGTAAGCCTGCTTAGCAGAATATTCGAGAAAATTTTGGAACATAATGGTAATAGCGATATCCCTCTATAATTACTACAATCCATTTTGTCGCCCTTTTTAAAAATTGGGATCAGAATCGACTCCTGCTGCTCTTCAGGTATCATCTCTGAGTTCCATACTTTAGTTATCATTTTGTGAACTACTTCCACCAATTTCTGTCCCCCATTTTAACTAATTCTGCAGTTATGCAATCTTATCCCGGTGCTTTATGGTTTTTCAATTTGTTGATTGCATCTCTTCTTCCTTTAACGTTGGCTCAGGTATCTGGGGTTCTGCTGTATGCATTTCGTCCGCCTGCACATTTCCTGCTTCCTGGTGTACATTTAATAGTTGCTCAAAATACGCCCTCCATTTACTTAATATAGCACTGGGCTCTGTCAGCGGTCCCCTGGCATCCCCTCGAAGTGCATTTGTCCTAGCCTTGAACCGCTTCCTATACCCATTTACGTCTAGGTAAAGCTCCCTAATATTTTTTGTTTTTCTGTTTGTTTCCATTTTTTTTAATTTGATTGTTCAAATAATCCCTCTTCTTTGTCCGTAGCCAACGACCAACTTCCCCTCTCATGTTAAAGAACTCCTCTTGTTTTCTGTCTCCCATTCTATCCCAATGTAATCGCGCTTTTCTCCTTTCCTCTACCAATCTCTTGCATTCCTCATCAAACCACGGTTTCCTCCTGTTCTTCTTAATTGCACCTATTGTGACCTTCGCTGCCTCTTTGATTCTATTCCTCACAGTGATCCACTGTTTATTGACATCCTCGTCTTGATCTTCGTGTGTCCTGAGAGCATCAAACCTATCTGAAATTTCTATCATGTACCTTCTTCTAAAGTTTTCATCATTTAGCTTGTCATTGTCGAACCTAACAAGTTCTACATTGTGACACCTTGATGTTGCTGTAAATAGCCGTTGGTGAACTTTGGCAGCTACAAGAAAATGATCAGAATCGCAGTGTGCACCCCTGAAAGTCCTAACATTTTCTATACTAGAGTGCCATCTCCGATCTACAAGAACATGATCAATTTGGTTTCGAGTGTGTCCATCCGGAGAGACCCAAGTTGCTTTATGAACGTCTTTCCTTTTGAAATATGTGCTCTCAACAATCATGTCTTTTGAAACAGCAAAATTAACCAACCTTGTACCATTATCATTCGAAATGTTATGCAAACTTTCTTTCCCAATTGTAGGCCGGAATGCTTCCTCCTTCCCTATCTTCGCATTAAAATCATCTATGATTAATTTTGTATCGTACGAGGAGAACTCATCCCACAGTTGATCTAGTTCTTCATAAAAACCGTCTTTAACGACCTCTTCAGTGTCCTTAGTTGGTGCGTGTACATTAATTACTACTAGTCTATTCCACCTGCCGGACAACGCTATAACTGATAGTCGGTCACTAATGAACCTTATATCTCTGTACTGCGAAACCTGTTCCGAAACTGTGAGCTTCCGCACCTCCATAGAAAAATGTATAGTTACCACTCTTTATGCTAGCCTCCCCTGCCACCGAGTTTCTTGAATAGCTGTAATGTCTACATCGTATCTATCTAATTCGTCTAATAATGTCTGGAACTTTCCTGGCCTGTTCAAACTTTTAACGTTCCATGTTCCCAACCTGAAAGTTCCTTTCAGCCTGAATCTCTTCGAAGTAGGTTCCGCCCGGAGATCCGAATGGGAACCTAGTTTAGTTTACCTCCGGAATATTTTACTTCAAAGGGACACATGCCCATTAATGTTGATGCTTCTTGATGAGTAGATTTGATAGTAAGAGAAGAAGAAACAGGGATGGTTCATCACGCCATCGCCTGCTCCCCACCGGCTGCCCGCGACTGCTTATTTTTTGTATACGCAGCTACCCTTCATATCCGAAGGCCGTATCCCCTATCCGCAACCTGGGGACGCGCTCTGCCGTGGTGGTAGGGGCCCCTGACAACCAATACCAAACTGCTTGCATAAGGACCAGAGATGCGCAAGTGCGTTATTGACTTTCGCAATATGTGAAGATTTTCTCCTGGATAAACCACCAAGTTTTTTTAAAAACCCTCATCATTTGTTTGTGTATAAGTAACTACCACACACGGAGAGTAGTCGATAAAAGTGTGGACGTTTAATTGGAAATCACAATGTTCCCAAACTCGGTGGAGAAGAAACCTCAGAGCTGCTACTAATGTCCTGAAAAGTGTTCAACAATCACTCTACAGCAGCTCGTTTTCTTAATCACATTCCCTAAGTGCTGTGGCCATGGAGAACTGCAGAAGAAAAACTTCTTAACGGGTATTAAAAGGCTACGACCTACATGCTGATGCCGGCAACGGCCCTACGTGTACTCTATTCCCATTTAATCCATTTCACGTTGAAAGCTGTGCGTGTATTTTGAAAAGAAAAGAAACCTCTGTTACATTCACAAGTAGTAAGAAATAAGCCCTGATATTTTGGAGATTTGCAGAATGAAGCCTGTAATACCCAAGAGATTAAAGTTAGCAATGCAGTCTGATTCGAAATGGTATATAAAATAATCACTCGACGCACACGTTCTTAAATTCACCGCAGCAGATGGAACTGACAGCGTGCATATCTTAATAGTGGATGCAGTATATTTATGAATTCCCTTATTCGAAATGCGTTATCCTTCCGCCTGCAGCGTCCAGCAGAGCACTTAGGCATTCTCTCCAGCTCTGTGCACATAAATATGAAATGCAACAAACTGTTGACTAACAGATCGTTTATTTAGAAACAAAGCATAATTTCCAACCAAACATATTATCACAATCCAGTGAGGCAGCGCAGTTACAAGTCTCATAACAGGTCCAACACCTCAGCACGCCGGCCGCGGTGGTCTCGCGGTTCTAGGCGCTCAGTCCGGAACCACGCGACTGCTACGGTCGCAGGTTCGAATCCTGCCTCGGGCATGGATGTGTGTGATGTCCTTAGGTTAGTTAGGTTTAATTAGTTCTAAGTTCTAGGGGACTGATGACCACAGATGTTAAGTCCCATAGTGCTCAGAGCCAACCTCAGCACAACTTAAAAAGCGTGTATACAATTTCTGTTTATTGCTTTCTTGCCTCGACCACGACTCAGGAACCGTAAATTTAATCATCAGAGTGACTCAGGAGTTCATTTATGTGATACAGAGAACCAAGCTGGCTGCTGACCAACATGATACACTCAAATGGATTGTACGCAAAGAATAGTGGGTTTCTGGAAAAAATAAAACTGTGGGAACTGTGTTTCACCATCACTGTATTTTCAGAGGCATTCCAAGTATTGAAATCACCAGCAGACGTAACATCATTCATGAAATACTTAATTACAAATCTATGAGAAAATTTAACTTAACACTTCAGGTGAGATGACCGCTTGAATTTATCATAATACACAGCGAAATACATTGTATATAATGCATTAAACAGCTTCCAAACAGTTCTGAATTAACACCTTATATGCTTCTCACGCAACTGGACCTCACACCCATACACATTCCCCAGCTAACACAATTCGCAAAATTAAATTTTGCCACAGGACATAAACTGGGTGGCTCTTATCGGATTCCTTGGAAATTGTGATTTCAGGTCAACATCGCGAATTTCCACGAAAGAAAAATTCCCTGACAAATTCCTTCTCAACAGTGCATGGCCTACAATGTAGCTCTCCAACACACAATAGGTAACAAACCGCGTGGAAGTTGTAGAAGAATAATAATGGCTAACTCTCTTCGAACTAGATAACCGTATGGCTTGCAACCAGTAAATGGTTGGTGTTCGAAGGGTCGAAAATGGCCATCAAAGACTTTATATTGAAAAAGTAAAATGTTTGCGAAATAGCTAGTACCGATAGTGAGAATGGTTAGAGTGGGAACTCAGATTATAATGAAATAAGTATTGCGATTCACAAAAGACGATAAAATATACTATGAGGAAACGAAAGTGCCGAGAAACAGCCATTTTTCAATCCGTCTGGCTCATACACTGCAACGTATCGACGATGAAATCCGCTGTAGTTTCCAAGAGCTAAGCTAAGTAATTTCATCTCCCAAGAAAGTGTTTCTCAAATCCCTCATCATGAGTCGCTCTACAGAGAACTTTGAACCTAGCCTTGCCTCCCGAGTCCATCCTAACGAGGTGAGATACATGGACTGAAGGTATCGGTTTTCATAATGAACATATTTGAGCTGTGAAATCTGTGATTGATTCATTTTTTGGAGAACGTCCCAAGGGTGTAACGCATTCTTTAAACACGTTTCTGTCCACATCTCACGTTCGATGAACCATCTCGACTTCACAGGTCTTTAGAAAAGCTCAAGAAACTGTGGAAAGCCGAGATACCGGCTGCTCCTCAATTTTTTTGTAATGCTAGATAAATTTCTAATGCATTCTAACTATTGGAATGGCGTTTATCCAGGAGTATTCATCTTTAATAATTTTAGTGACACAATTATATTTTCATTTGCAAACCGGAAAAGGAGAGAGTCGATATTTTTGAGGTGTAGTTTTATACAGGAGTGATGAAAATTATCTGATAAGATAAGAAATGAGGAGCTTAACTGCAGAAACGATGAGGAAAGGAATACGCGGAAGTAACTAATACAGGGTGACAGAGCAAGTGTTAAGACAGTAGGAGAAAACGTCCATAGTGCTGGAGAGAGCCGTAGAGGGCAAAAGCTGCAGGGGAAGACACATATTCAACCGCATGCGTCATATAACGGAATACGTTTAGTGGAAATGGAAATTTGGCACGGAACAGTAAGTGGTGACGAGAATCATTCCAAATACTGGAGGAAACTAAACAATTCACTATCGAATTATGTATATGTTGTTGCTGTTATTGTAGTTTTGGTCTTCAATACGAAGGCTAGTTAGATGAACTTCTCTACACTGATAGTACCTGTGGTCTAGGGGTAGCGTCTTTGATTCATAATCAAAACATCTTCTGTCCCGGGTTCGATCCCCGTCACTGCCTAAATTTTGATAAATAATCAGCATTGGCGGCCGAAGACTTCCGGCATAAGAAGTCAGCCTCATTCTGCCAACGGCCTTGCCAAAGAGGGCGGAGGAGCGGATAGAGGTTCAGGGCACACTCTTGTCCTAGGGGTGGGAAATTGCCCCTAAAGGCGGAAGAATCAGCAATGATCAACGACATGAGGATGCAGAAGGCAATGGAAACCACTGCATTAAAGACACGTAACGTGTATCCACAGGACATGTGGCCTGTAATTCAAGAAGTTTCAAGAAGTGTCATGATGATCTCTCCATTGGCAATAGATTCCGGAATAGTCCCCCATTCGGATCTCCGGGAGGGACTGCCAAGGGCGAGGTTACCATGAGAAAAACGTTGAATAATCAAAGAAAGGATAACGTTCTACGAGTCGGGGCGTGGAATGTCAGAAGCTTGAACGTGGTAGGGAAACTAGAAAATCTGAAAAGGGAAATGCAAAGGCTCAATCTAGATATAGAAGGGGTCAGTGAAGTGAAGTGGAAGGAAGACAAGGATTTCTGGTCAGATGAGTATCGGGTAATATCAACAACAGCAGAAAATGGTATAACAGGTGTAGGATTCGTTATGAATAGGAAGGCACGGCAGAGGGTGTGTTACTGTGAACAGTTCAGTGACCGGGTTGTTCTAATCAGAATCGACAGCAGACCAACACCGACATCGATAGTTCAGGTATACATGCCGACGTCGCAAGCTGAAGATGAACAGATAGAGCAAGTGTATGAGAATATTGAAAGGGTAATGCAGTATGTAAAGGGGGACAAAAATCTAATAGTCATGGGCGACTGGAATGCAGTTGTAGGGGAAGGAGTAGAAGAAAAGTTTACAGGAGAATATGGGCTTGGGACAAGGAATGAAAGAGGGGAAAGACTAATTGAGTTCTGTAACAAGTTTCAGCTAGTAATAGCGAATACCCTGTTCAAGAATCACAAGAGGAGGAGGTTGTTGTTGTTGTGGTCTTCAGGCCTGAGACTGGTTTGATGCAGCTCTCCATGCTACTCTATCCTGTGCAAGCTTCTTCATCTCCCAGTACCTACTGCAACCTACATCCTTCTGAATCTGCTTAGTGTATTCATCTCTTGGTCTCCCTCTACGATTTTTACCCTCCACGCTGCCCTCCAATGCTAAATTTGTGATCCCTTGATGCCTCAAAACATGTCCCACCAACCGATCCCTCCTTCTTGTCAAGTTGTGCCACAAACTTCTCTTCTCTCCAATCCTATTCAATACCTCCTCATTAGTTACGTGATCTACCCACCTTATCTTCAGCATTCTTCTGTAGCACCACATTTCGAAAGCTTCTATTCTCTTCTTGTCCAAACTATTTATTGTCCATGTTTCACATCCATACATGGCTACACTCCATACAAATACTTTCAGAAACGACTTCCTGACGCTTAAATCTATACTCGATGTTAACAAATTTATCTTCTTCAGAAACGTTTTCCTTGCCATTGCCAGTCCACATTTTATAACCTCTCTACTTCGACCATCATCAGTTATTTTACTCCCTAAATAGCAAAACTCCTTTACTACTTTAAGTGTCTCATTTCCTAATCTAATTCCCTCAGCATCACCCGATTTAATTTGACTACATTTCATTATCCTCGTTTTGCTTTTGTTGATGTTCATTTAATATCCTCCTTTCAAGACACTGTCCATTCCGTTCAACTGCTCTTCCAAGTCCTTTGCTGTCTCTGACAGAATTACAATGTCATCGGCAAACCTCAAAGTTTTTACTTCTTCTCCATGAATTTTAATACCTACTCCGAATTTTTCTTTTGTTTCCTTTACTGCTTGCGGAGGAGGTATACTTGGAAAAGGCCGGGAGATACGGGAAGATTTCAATTAGATTACATCATGGTCAGACAGAAATTCCGAAATCAGATATTGGATTGCAAGGCGTACCCATGAGCAGATATAGACTCAGATCACAATATAGTAGTGATACAGAGTAGGCTGAAGTTCAAGACATTAATCAGGAAGACTCAATACGCAAAGAAGTGGGATACGGAAGTACTAAGGAATGACGGGATACGTTTGAAGTTCTCTAACGCTATAGATACAGCAATAAGGAATAGCGCAGTAGGCAGTACAGTTGAAGAGGAATGGACATCTCTAAAAAGGGCCATCACAGAAGTTGGGAAGGAACACATAGGTACAAAGAAGGTAGCTGCGAAGAAACCATAGGTAGCAGAAGAAATAAAAAAAAAATGGTTCAAATGGCTCTGAGCACTATGCGACTAAACTTCTGTGGTCATCAGTCGCCTAGAACTTAGAACTAATTAAACCTAACTAACCTAAGGACATCACACACATCCATGCCCGAGGCAGGATTCGAACCTGCGGCCGTAGCAGTCCCGCGGTTCCGGACTCCGCGCCTATAACCGCCAGACCACCGCGGCCGGCGCAGAAGAAATACTTCAGTTGATTGATGAAAGGAGGAAGTACAAACATGTTCCGGGAAAATCAGGAATACAGAAATACAAGTCGCTGAGGAATGAAATAAATAGGAAAGTCTGATGTGGTAGAAGAGGAAACAGGAGTCGATTTAGAAGAGATAGGGGATCCAGTGTTAGAATCGGAATTTAAAAGAGCTTTGAAGGACTTACGGTCAAATAAGGCAGAAGGGATAGATAACATTCCATTACAATTTCTAAAATCATTGGGGGAAGTGGCAACAAAACGACTATTCACGTTGGTGTGAAGAATATATGAGTCTGGCGATATACCATCTCACTTTCGGAAAAGCATCATCCACACAATTCCGAAGACGAAAAGAGCTGACAAGTGCGAGAATTATCGCACAATCAGCTTAACAGCTCATGCATCGAAGCTGCTTACAAGAATAATATACAGAAGAATGGAAAAGAAAATTGAGAATGCGCTAGGTGACGATCATTTTGGCTTTAGGAAAAGTAAAGGGACGAGAGAGCCTATTCTGACGTTATGGCTAATTATGGAAGCTAGGCTAAAGAAAAATCAAGACACTTTCATAGGATTTGCAACCTGGAAAAAGCGTTCGACAATATAAAATGGTGCAAGCTGTTCGAGATTCTGAAAAAAGTATGGGTAAGCTATAGGGAGAGACGGGTCATATACAATATGTACAACAACCAAGAGGGAATAATAAGAGTGGACGATCAAGAACGAAGTGCTCGTATTAAGAAGGGTGTAAGACAAGGCTGTAGCCTTTCGCCCCCACTCTTCAATCTGTACATCGAGGAAGCAATGATGGAAATAAAAGAAAGTTTCAGGAGTGGAATTAAAATACAAGGTGAAAGGATATCAATGATACGATTCGCTGATGACATTGCTATCCTGAGTGAAAGTGAAAAAGAAGTAAATGATCTGCTGAACGGAATGAAGAGTCTAATGAGTACATAGAATGGTTTGAGAGTAAATCGGAGAAAGACGAAGGTAATGAGAAGTAGTAGAAATGAGAACAGCGAGAAACTTAACATCACGATTGATGGTCACGAAGTCAATGAAGTTAAGGAATTCTGCTACCTAGGCAGTAAAATAACCAATGACGGACGGAGCAAGGAGGACATCAAAAGCAGACTCGCTATGGCAAAAAAGGCATTTCTGGCCAAGAGAGGTCTATTAATATCAAATACCGGCCTTAATTTGAGGAAGAAACTTCTGAGGATGTACGTCTGGAGTACAGCATTGTATGGTATGGTAGTGAAACATGGACTGTGGGAAAACCGGAACAGAAGAGAATCGAAGCACTTGAGATGTGGTGCTATAGACGAATGTTGAAAATTAGGTGGACTGATAAGGTAAGGAATGAGGAGGTTCTACGCAGAATCGGAGAGGAAAGGAATATGTGAAAAACACTGATAAGGAGAAGGGACATGATGATAGGACATCTGCTAAGACATGAGGGAATGACTTCCATGGTACTAGAGGGAGCTGTAGAGGGTAAAAACTGTAGAGGAAGACAGAGATTGGAATACGTCAAGCAAATAATTGAGGACGTAGGTTGCAAGTGCTACTCTGAGATGAAGAGGTTAGCACAGGAAAGGAATTCGTGGCGGGCCGCATCAAACCAGTCAGTAGACTGATGAAAAAAAAAAAAAGTTAACTAGTTTGTTATCTCTACATAACTGCTCCAACCTGCTGCCACTTGGGCCTTGTTACCACATTCACATGCAACCACACTCACATGCAACTTGAGTGAGACTCTAGACCGTTAATGGCCTGAGCTGGCTTGATGGAGCCCAGTACACGCCAAAAGCAAGAAGTATCTTTTTGTTTCTTAGTTCGCAGAAACGGCATGTTGGAAGTTGAAAGCAAGTGGCAGCGAACACATCCCTCAGTAAATCTGGCCGGACAGGCCCACAGATGTACAAGGCAGACAGATCAGCCCCTAGTCGAAACAGGTCTCCAGCAGGGCAATGCTTAGCTCTACCTGCATTGGCACCAGCCGAATGCTGGGCTGGGGGCGATGGACTGAAGGGATGCGTCTACACAGTGGAGTCATAGACCGGGCATTGTGTGCTGTGCCATGCCTAATAAAAATTTACACGTTTTCGCGTTCTCCGAAACTGTAAATAGGCCTGTGACCCATTTCCATGGGCCACCTCTGTCATGGAAGAAACTCTGGCACCAATTAAATAAAAAAAATTTCCCACGTAAGTAAGTAGTGGAGAAGTGAAACTCTTGCAAATAGAGTACCCACTGTACTAGTCTATCATGGGTTCATTTAACAGTGAGTAGAAACTGTAATTGGCAGTGGACGGTGTTCACCCACGTCTTCCACCAAAAGCGGAAGTATCAGAATTGTTAGAATCCTCCAAACCATGGTTAACTTTTCGAGTTCAGACACCGAGTAATTCTTCTCACTTTTCGTCAGGACTCCAGTATCAAAAACTGTTGTCTTTATAGATTCGACCTGTTCTCTTCAGTGTTCTGGAAGGTCATGAACCTCACTCTTTATTTTGCACTATCAGATGCCATCCAATCATTGACCAAAAGATACATATGGGACAATATTGTTGCACTCACTGGTTTGAAATTAATTATAAAACGGTTTAAATAACAAAATATGGTTATTAAAAGGTGACTGGTTTTAACCACCACATGATTATCTCCAGACGAGCAACCACAATGCGTGAGGCAGTTGACTATCGTCATTCAGCGATTCCTTCTACATTCACCGCCACTGCCCATTAATATGGTTGAAGGTCTGAAGATGATCATGTGACGATAGAAACTGTTCACCTTTTAATAATGTGCCTTGTAATCTAGAGTGTTTTGTAATTAATTTCATATATTGTATTGTAATTGTTGACTTTCTCCAACAACATTTTCAAAAATAATTAATGCGTCCATTTGTGCGTTCTTCAGTGCTTGGAACTCATTTGCTGCAACCTCATCCCATACCGACAGTGTCTTATCAACGATCAGTGAACAAAGTCGTGGCGCTGCTCGTGGGTCACTCCTTATAAATATATTGTAGATGTTAACAAGGAACCCTCTCAAGTCCTTCCTGGTCCGAGGTGTCAGAATCTGTGAAACAGTTTCTGATTCCTCTGGTGTTGGCTGTTGCTGTAAGTCCCAAAAAATCAACTTCCCGCGCACCAAAACACCACTTTTCAGGTTCACAGTTATTCCATACTTCTTTAAGTCCCCCAATCAGTATGTTCAAAACCTTGTTATGCTGTTTCCAATTCCTCTAGCGATCAACAGTTCATCACTGTAGCAGGCAATATCTTCCCTTACAACCTCATCGCAAATCACATTCAGTTCATGAGTAAATGTAGCCGAAGACGTTTAGGCCAAAGGGTAACCGATGAAACTGGTAACAGCACCTAAAAATGAGAAAGTCTGAATACTTCCATGAGGATAGGTTTGCCACTATTCCCCACGAACTCAATCTAAGGTCTACTGAGGAAAACACCTTGGCCCCATAAAGCCTCTGTCACTGTTCCTGCAGCTATCCTGGTTTGCCCATTTCTGTTCTTGTCGACAACATAACGGGCTGTTGTACATCGGCACTGCATCTTCTGTTATGTCCTCTTGAAAAAAGCGCCAAATTTCCTGTCTCACCTTTAACCTGTAGACAATTGGGAAAGCGTATGGAGATACAAAGAGTTTGTGTTGTTCTTTCGCTTTGAAAGTGTACTGGAAGTTGTCGATTACACCTGTTTTCGCCAGAAACCCACAGTGATTTTCTTTTAGGAGCGTGTATCTTCTGCTCCTACCTTTGTGATTTGATTAATACCTTCTTTGATGGCAAGATAGATTTCTCTTCGTATTCTCACTTCCTTCTCCCTTGAGCCATTATCTTCCTTACGCTTCCCACAGAAATTCTCGTTCGGCCTTTTCTATGGTCCAGATATGTTCACAAACAGCTCTTCAGTATCTGCGACCGTATTATTTGATTTTCAAATCGATGTTGCATCTTTCATTCATTTTGCATGATAACTCCACCTTATCCCAGGCCTCATAGGGCGCCCTAATCTCTCAGCAGGTCCATCCATATTATGAGCTCATTTGCCAATTCTGGAACTACTTGGAAGTTTCATATCAACATGTGTCCTTAACTTATTAATTCACGTCTCAATTGTCTAAGTACCTCCGAGGTTTTCCCTCTGACAGCACCCTCAATTCTGATTTCCCTTAATGACAGCTCTGAGCAACTATGATTCTGCTAATATCTACTGAATTCCGTTTCTGATATCGGCAAAATTTTGCTTCCCCTATTCAAAATTCCTAATATTCCCAAGTACCTTTGGTACTGGATGGACGTCTCTTGTCACACTAATTTCCTTTTCGCCAAGTAAGGCTTCTGAAATGCCATTGTACTGAACAATGTTGATGAGGTTGGGTCTGATTGATGACACAGGTGTTAAATTTGCTCCCACCGCGCTTTCCGATCGACATTATGTCTGGGAGAGCTTTGTCCACACTGATGGGGTCCTGGGTTCAGTTATGAGTTTCCACGATCTCGACCTTGTTTTGGTTAAATTCGCCAACTCCTTCGTTATCTCCGACATGTTCCCCATGATGAATATTCCCTGAACACTGCCATTCGCCTCTTTGAGGTCTTTTTGTAATTCCTTTCGTTGGTCCATCCCCAATTTAGAGGTGCATGATTTTCTTCGACTTTCTTCATTGCAATCCCCAATATTTGGCCAATGATTGATTCTGGCGCTTGCTAATCCTGATGCACTCGACGAATGGCACCTATTTTCAGAATGTCCGTTTTGTGACTGTTATATTTTTGATGATGTGGTGGTCTCTCAAAGTGTTCTTCGCAAATTCCACTGGGCTCCAGTGTTGTGCACGTGACTAGGGGAGACATCAAACGTCTCCTGAAGTTGGCGCCCATATGGCAGCAGAGCGCGCTGACCGTTGTCCACGCGGATCGCCTCGCACCAACTCAGTGAGCCCCCTTGCACTTCGATTCTTGCAGACATGTTTTGTCAAGTATTGACATTCATGTCACAGCTCCATGCTAGTAATTGTTGGTAATGAGGGCTAAGGTTCGCGTAGGGGTGCCTGACTATCTTCACTGGCATGTATGGTACGTCTAGAAACTGATTTTACTTGATCAAGTTCTCTGAAAACTTTACCGGGCTCTTGAATCCCGATTCTTCGACCATCACCTCATTTTTTGTTCGTTCTTGTGCCATCCAAGGCCAGTGATCTCCTGAAATGCGTCATTAAACTCTTACTAATAGCGGAACGTTGCTGACATTGCCCGGATCTTTTCTTCAACTATTCCTTCGAAACGTCTGCAAATAAAATCGAGTTTATGCTGTAATGGACAAGATAGTGATAATTTGTTAAAGTATGAAATCCATGTTTTCTTGTGGAGCGAATTCCCCTCGTCCTTGCACTTTTGTAAATTTCTGTCACGCAGGAAATAAATGAAGTCGAATGGTACTTCTGCTGTTACGCTCGTTTAGACGCTCACGTCCACACTTTGCACACCTCCTTGCCTCTGTTCGACATCTAAGCTTCCCGTTTTGTCAATGATGATACGGAATTCACTAACGGTCTGATCATAGCTTCTACTCAGAGGCACAAAATTGTGTGATATGTTGAATACTTCATCCGCATTAGTCATCCTCCTATTTTATGAGTGTTGTTGGATATTCGCTGAACTCCTCTTCTGTCTTCTGCTCCATCTCTAAATTGATGCCCCAACTCTGAATTGATTTTCTCTTGTTGCTTTTCAAACATTAGAAGCTTGCTTATTTCTTTTATTTGTGCTATTAGTGTCGGGTCTGTGATGCCCGCCCCACTCCTACAAGCCACCCTTTGAGTGCAAGATCGCTAAAGGCCAATAACGTCATGGCATTCGACGCCCGCCATACTGTCAGTCGTGAAACCACAATGTTGGCAGCTAATAGCAAAAGCGGGTGGGACGCGAGGTATTCATTTGTGAGCACAGCATGAGGCAACGAAGTGTGGTTGAACTGCTGCTTAGTCGAGCAGCAACTCACAACAGTGTTACAGTGTTAGTGATGTTGATACAATGCAGAGCAATGCCAACGATAAACAAAGCAAACGTTGCATTATATCTAGAACAATAGTTGCCGAAGTTGACATTTCCTTAGAAAGGAGGCCAAGGAATTTCGTGGTGTGGGAAAGAAGTGGCAGATGAAGTATTAGCATTTCTGCAAGATAGGTCAGTGACATGTGTGGTGTCGTACAGGCTCGACAGTGCTGACAATTTACATGAGGACTACAATGATGACGATATGTACTTAACAAATGAAAGTGATACTGAAACAGATTTCGAGCCATGCAGTTCATCATCCTTGTACAGAGAGCCATAAATACTGTCTCCAGCGAAACGTAGTGAAGGACAATTATTGTCCAACAAGCGTCAGTACACTAGAGAAACAATTACAAGCAGATTTCGAATAAGTTCGCAGCAATATGACCATGTAGCACATAATAAACTATTGATTTTCAAGGGTTGAAAAGTTGCATTCATTACAAAAACTGGTGCGCGCGCGTTTCAAGAATGCTCGATACAGTTTACAGGATGAGCATGACAGTAACCTCCTACTTCTGCACATCAAATTGCGCGTGACGTAGATTACCGTGATTTCAAAGGAAGCAGTCGATGACTGTATAACTTACAACACTGCTACAGAGTTGGAAAACGTAAGGTAACGAAATTTCAAACACAGTGCCAACATGACGATGCACAGCATACTGTGGAATCGGTCCTACAATTTGTAGATGAGATAAACGAACTTACCTCGTTTTTCAATAAGCTATTTGTTTTTCGCTCGGACCAAACAGGACCCGATGAGGAAATGAATGTAAAAGGTATCCTGGAAATTAGAGGTATCAACACAGTTGTATCAAGATCAACAAGCGTCAATGGTAAATATGATGGAAAATAATTTATTGTGCTGCAGAAAGTTGGACATGCTCTGCCACCTACGATTCTCACTCGTGTGCGTGATCTTGCAAGGTCTGTAGGGAATATTCACGTCACAGCAAGCAAGAGCGGGGGAACGAGCGTAAGAGAACTGCAGTTATGGTATGAGCATTATTTTTGCCCAGTGCTGGTCAAAAAACTTGCTTTCGCTTGATTCCTGGTCTGTGTATCAAAATCATACGCCTTTAGAATAAAATATCCGTATTGAAATGTGTGGCATTACAGTTCACACTGCCTGAAACCACTGGAAAAATTCAGCCTCTGGATGTTTGTTTTTTCCGTGCCTGTAAAACATATTATCGCGCTGTCTACAGCTACGCTTTAAAGGATAGCCATTTTCAAGATAAGCACGACTAAAGTGTTTCGCTGTCAGTTGCAGGCCATCACATTCCATGAGTTCTCATCAACCCACTACACAAATGTGATTCTATCTGGATTCTTTAAGACAGAATACGTAGCAAAATGTTCTGCACGGTTTGTAGCTTCCAAGGAGGTCGCCTTCGATCTTGATCCTCCGAACCTTCGTGATCACTATGGCTCACCATTTTTCATTCGGTGTTCATGATGTATGTTAAAGATTTGTTTTGAACATTTCTCGAATGTCGACGATGTCCATTTTGTGAAGTGCTATACATACATATCGTAGAAGGTTGATCTCTGCACGTCCTGGACACTCATTTTCTGTCGCCCTCCTGATGCGTATGGTGAGTCATTAGCAACTAACATTTTTCCTACCATAACTGTTAACACAACACTTTCAAATGAGCCTTACTAGAGCTGAATTTGTGACCTGGCACGCAAGGAGTTCCGTGTTAGTTCCTGAATCGCGCTGTTGATTTCATCCCCGGTCTCGTTCACAAGAAGTTTCGTAGCTTCTTCTGGCGGTATCTCAATATGGTTTTCTGTGTTCTCTACTCTTTGGTGTATTTCAATGTGGCCTGACGACTACTGGTGTCAGTTGGTTTACTTGCTGTTAGCGCCTCATTTCCCACCGTTCTTGCATCTTCGGCTTTGTCTATCACCTACTTAGTCTTTTTCGGAGATTCCTCTGCCACCTTGGCAAACTTATTGGTTTTTCCCCCTAAATCCCGAATTTCGTACCGAAAACATTCCTCCATTGCTTTATTTTCTTGTCTGATTTATATCCACCTCACCCTCAGTTTCTATCCTCATTTCTACATTTCCCTGTCTGAGCTTCTCCCCTATGTCCTTAATTTCTTTCCCCATGCCTTAATTTTCTTTCCTTATGTTTATACTTTTCTATCTGATCTTCTCGCCCAAGCGTTTAATTTCTTTTCTCTTTATTTTCTTTCCAAATTGCTATTAAAAAGTATATTATGTTAAATTCATTATATCCCGACCCTCTAACTTTATATGGCGACGCTGCTCTGGAATGTATTGGGCCGATCTCTCCTGCATCCTGGTTGAGTCCTTATCCCTCCTTCGAGTTATGGCTTATTACCAATGCCTCGACATGTTGTGGTCTGACCTCCACCACTTCCTCTCGAGTACTCCCGGTCGCTGGACTGATGCTGCTCGCAAATTCGCTGTTATCATCACGTTCGACACCTGTTGAGTAGATTGCTCCAACGGATAAGTTTGCTAATCCTCTTGTGGCGGTCGAGAACCCATATTCTCAAACGGCTCCATAATACTGTCAAATTCATCACTATTCCAACACTATTGCGCCAACATTCAACTTCTAACTAACTCAACAACTGATACATAAATTAACATACCTGTATCAGTTTTTTAAGGAAAAAGAAATGATCTTATCAGAGCCTTCACTAACTGTCCTCAATGAAATACTTCCCGTCCTAAATTTCAACTTTGGTTTACAGCGCGAGAATTCGCCACAAGCGGGATAGAAACCTTAAAACCATAAATTAGGAAAAAATATGCAAATTAGTACATTACAGAACTACCGCGATGTGACATTTTGTCAACACGTATACTACAAGTACAAAAACTGAGATTTGCTGGTACCTACGAATCAGTGTAACTCTATCGTTAATGCGTCGACTACTTCCCAGAGAATCGAATCACGGTCCTGAAGCGGGGTCGCCAAATTGTAAAAAACCTCAGACTTCGTTATATTCCCAAACCCTCAAAACTAACGTCGTGAAGACCACTCATTTATGATCTATCATCTAAATTTCAATTGTGTGCCAAGTTACGTGAATAAAGCGAAATTACAGCACTCGACATAGACCTTTGAGTGGGAAATCTGCATAAATATAAATGTGATTAATGGTATCTGACTGGAATAATTTATTTGCGTATTATTTACTGCGATTGAAAGTATCTCCGCGATCACTAGTTAACTGCATAGTACTTGATACAGTGAAGGTACCAAACAGAAACACTGATCAGTTAAATTCTCAGATTTATTCACAAACATATCATTTAACGATACATAAATTCAACTATGAAAATTTTCGCAATTCTGTTTCGAAACTCAGTTGTGAGTTTAAGTGGATAGCAGTGTTATTAGCCCATTCATGAATTTACTAGTAACCCACTTGAGTATTTACAAAAAAATATTTACACACTATATAACGTTGCATATTCCTGACTGAAACAGTTACCGAAAGCAGGTGACAACCCCCAAATGTCACCACATGCATGCACGTGCGATCAACATGAGACAGGCGATCGTCTGTATTCCACAAGTGTGACATCTGATTGAACTCCTCTGCTGGTGCTGTGAAATATGCTCACCGTGAATGTGACGGTGCTTCACCGCGATGTACGCTGCAGAAGCGCTGAACCGTCGTACAGATGAGGTCGTTAGCACCCCGTCGCACAGTGATCCGTCCTCTGTAATCATCATCCACGGATTTGAACCGCACACCTTCGCAACCACAGCACAAGATGATCGAACAAAATTACCAAACATTATTCCTTCTCTCGTGGCACTCACTTACATCATCCTAATTCCTTCCTGAATGAGATTCTCACTCTTCAGCGGAGTGTGCGCTGGCATGAAACTTCCTGGCGGATTAAAACTGTGTACCGAAACGAGACTCGAACTCGGAACCTTTGTCTTTCTCGGGCAAGTGCTCTAGGCAACGAAAGGCAAAGGTCCCTAGTCCGAGTCTCAGTCCAGCACACAGTTTTAATGGAATCAAACAGTCTTACTTGCCAACTCCAAAAGTAACAAGCACTGGCACCGACTTACGAGGATCCCCTCTAACAAGAGAATCTCGCCAAAATAGCTCGTCTCTTTCAGAGGACAATCACAACAAGACCATCTCCCCTAACTCCAAAAAACACTGACTTCATAGTCGCGCTCTTGTTTTCACACGCTATTACGGCAATCGCGCAGTCTCCCCCCTATGCCGTTAGTCTCACATCTCAGGCTTCGAAAAACAAAGCAAGAGCAGATTTATTTCCTGTAGTCCATGCTTTCTACAATCGGTAGATGGATATCTTCAAAGGATGTCCGCAAAACACGCAAAGGTGCAACACTGCTCTCTGACCCGACATTAGCCTGTTCAGTCGTATAGATGGACAATAGCTTGCTGCACCATGGAACTGGTATTCCGACGTCTGTTCTATGAGTTCCCATCTGGGTGGGTGGTTCTTTCACCCCCATCCCCCCTCCCCCCTGACGCGGTGGTCCCTTCGGTCGTCTTGTGTCCTTCTCGCATTTCATATCCGACGCACTGTTTATTCACATACGCACCAGAAACTTTCACAAACCAGTGAGCCATCACCTTGTTAATAAAAGAAAGAAATACATTTACGTAAAACACAGTACTCCCACGCCTTGTGATTACATCTCGTCAATAAACGTCCTCATCAAAGACTCCGAATTTAAAAATCACGTGCTAATTTTGATGAGAACGGCAGGCAGAATTGGCTGCTGAGTTTCAAACATTCTGTCTCGACTTCACCCCAAGGTAACCAGAATACCAACATCGAGTCCAAAAATTCTATGACTGTGCTCCTTGCAATCAGCTGAAGTCGTACCTCACCTTCGCTCCAGTGTTGTGCACTTGACTAGAGGAGACAACACCCACCTCCTGAAGTTGGTGCCCATACTACAACAGTCCGTGCTGACCGTTGTCCACGCGGATCGCTTCGCACCAACTCAGTGAGGCCCCTTGCACTTGGATACTTGCAGTCCAGCTTTGTCTGCGTCTCTCCAAGAACTGAATACTTCACTGACCGTCCATTCTCCCACCTGCATGATGGCGGAGATAAAAGGCATTACTAAAACAAACTTATTAACACAAATAAATTGTAACAGTGGTAATAAAACATCTATATGTACTCATTGGCCCGCTGCATCACATATGTCTTGTAAGAAAATTAGTTTATTAGATACGCTGAAGACACAAAGAAACTGGTACACCTGCCTAATATCGTGTAGGGCGCCCGCGAGCATTCAGAAGTGCCGCAACAAGACGTGGCACGGACTTGACTAATGTCTGAAGTAGTGCTGGAGGGAACTGGCCTCACGACCCCTACAGTGCTGTCTGTATTTCCGTAAGAAGTTGAGGAGGTGAAGACCTCTTCTGAACAGCACGTTGCAAGGCATCTTAGATATGCTCAATAATGTTCATGTGGTGGTCAGCGGAAGCGTGTAAACTCAGAAGAGTGTTCCTGGAGACACACTGTAGCAATTCTGGAAGTATCGGGTGTCGCATTGTCCTGCTGGAATTACCCAAGTCCTTCGGAATTCACAATGGACATGGATGGATGCAGGTGATCAGACAGGATGCTTACGTACGTGTCACCTGTCAGAGTCGTATCTAGACGTATCAGAGGTCCCACATCGCTCCAACTGCACACGCCCCACACAATTAAAGAGCCTCCACCAGCTACAATAGTCCCCTGCTGGCAGGTAGATTCGATGGATTCACGAGGTTGTCTCAATACCCGTACGCGTCCATGTGCTCGACACAATTCGAAACGAGACTCGTCCGACCAGGCAACAAATTTCCAGTAATCAACAGTCCAATGTCGGTATTGATGTACTCAGGCGATGCGTAAAGCTTTGTGTCATGGAGTCATCAAGGATACACGAGTGGGCTTTCGGCTCCGAAAGCCGATATCGATGATGTTTCGTTGAATGTTTCGCACGCTGACACTTGTTGATGGCCCAGCACTGAAATCTGCAGGCAACTTGCAGATGTCTCGTTGAACGATTCTCTTTAGACGTCGTTGGTCCCATTCTTGCAGGATCTTTTTCCGGCCGCTTCGATATCGGAGATTTGATTTTTTACCGGATTCCTGATATTCATGGTACACTCGTGAAATGGTCGTACGGGAAATTCCACATTTCATCGCTACCTCGGAGATGCTGTGTCCCTTTGTTCCTGTGCCGACTGTAATACCAAGTTGAAACTGACTTAAATCTTGATAACCTGCCATTGTAGCAGCAGTAATCGATCTAACAACTGCGCCAGACACTTGTTGTCTTACATAGCCATTGCCGACCGCAGCGCCTCATTCTGCCGTTTTACATGTCTCTGCATTTGAACACGCGTGCCTATATCAGTTTCTTTGGCACTTCAGTGTATGATGTGTTGCCCTTGTTTATTAATAATTTAATAATAAATTAATAATTTAATAATAACACATACACGCAACCCAACCCCTCTCCCCACCCACACAATCACACACACTGACTCCACTCGGTAACAGGGTGAAATTAGATTTAGTTGTGACATTTGAATATTCATACCTAATGTAATTCAAGCTGCAAACATATTTGACATCGGGGAGCTTTCCACGACTCTTAGTCATTCATTCATTTCTCGGCCGAACTCTGGCTTTCGTGTTGGTCTACGATGCCATGGTAGTTGCAGTCAGTAAGACAAACCACTCACGAACTGAGTACGATCTGTGACTACGGATCAAGTGGGGTACCTTAGGGTCATGTAAATGCGGAAAACGAGTGAACAAAAGGTCGCCGACACAGTTTCGCGGAGAATCCTGTAATGACACTCGGGTGGCAGGCGCTGCTTGTGACAGATATCGCCGCCGCCGGCGATGTCTGAGTACCTTGTGTGATATTTTGCTTGCTCGAGACAGCGAGAATTAATTCTTTTAATTTTGCCACTACATATCTCAATTTAATGATTGGAATCAACTACATAATTTGATCATGAAACTCATACTTACTATCTCTTAAGTGTGGCTTCCTTAAAGCCTACATGGGCATCAATCCCAGTGAGTTTTAATATTACTTTGCTAGTTTATTTCATGAATGCTTTTTTGTAGTATTTTGTTTTCACAGTACACGCAAGTTTCGTAAATAAGCGTGACAAGGTGTTGGTTGGAGCCGTTGGCCATGTTCCTTTGTGGGAGTTCACACGCTGTGATTGTGATCGCTCCGTTGCAGCATATTTCGTAATTATTTTGAAATCTGTTCTGTTGAAATCTGTAATGTACTCGTAAGTTCCAGGACAGATAATTTGAAATTTTGCGTGCCGCGTGGTCGCTGGTGAGCCCCAAATCCACTGTCTTATGAGACAGTGATTAAGCAGGCCACAATCCATGCGACTTTTACTACATAAGAATGCTCTCTCCTATGGTATCGGAAGTTATGGATATTTGAATGAGCTTCGACGTGTTTTTATTTTGTTAGTTGTGAGAAAGTCAGGTCTTCGTGGTGACTATCCGTAGAATACGACAGAGTTCGAAGGGCCATCTCTTAAAATTATCTGTACATCATGTATCGTGTAATTACTGTTGTTAATTAGATTTTGTGAATACAGAATCTAAGAGAAAACTTCACTCCGTGGGCTTCAGTTAGAGAATTTCCTAGGTCCTCAATGGTTTCTGCGGGGGCGAACAATATGGGAGATATAATAAATCCATGTACTTTTAGTTTATAGTACTAAAAAGAAATGTTTTGCTGTGTGTTGAATAATGCACTTGTATTTTCCTTCTGTATCTTTTGATTCTGTATCTTCTGTCTGAATACGAATATATTGTGTACAGAGACTTAGTAGAAGACAATTTGCTCTAGAAGACGCGAAAGTTTTGGCAACCATTTTTTCAAGACCAGGTTAGCGCACTACACGATTAGTTGTTACTGGTTACAACACAGTAGTGCACTCTTTCATCTTCTTGTTTCGGTATTTTATTTCTCCTGTAGAGGTCAGCTGATGATGAACTGAAGATCTTCAATTTTCCCGAAATGTTACATGTTCCGGGAATAACTGGGTCGGTTTCCTTTTTTCGGGACCATGAAAGCTTCGAAAACCTGAAGAGCGCCAATATTGCTCTCACTAGGAAATCGGGCTTCGAAAATTTAAATAGCTAGGAGGTATGTAATAATTACTACAAATCGTAGCGATCTCAGTGAAACAGCCGTAATGGTAGCTAAACAGACATCGCCCAAGGCGATTATTCGCCTTTATACAACAAGACTCACCTGCTTTTCCCCTGAAAACCCTGTCAGTAGTTTACCAAGAGTATTAGTAGTGGAAAATAAAAGATTGTGACACAAAATTTGAAAAAAAAGAGAGATTATTTTCACTTACAGAAACTTAAATTTATACATGCGTATAAAGGTGAATAGGGAAGTAACAAGTGAAGTATGTAAGACAAAAGAAGGATATTGCTTTACAAAGATAACTTACTTAACTGATTACTCCAGACTTTAGGCAGTACGACTGTATGTTTCATATAAATAAGTCTTTTCTTCATCACAAGTAACACATTTATAGTCAGACTATTATATTAGGCCTAAAATAGGTTTATTAAAACAAGAAAAAAGGGAAAAACCTAAGATGTTGTTACAGTATGTAGCATGCTACGAAAAAGACGACATGTAAGAACTAGCTGTCCGCTAACTCCACAGGCCTACTAAAATTTTTAAAGTGTGTTAGGTTACAGAACACTAGAGTGGATATTATGGTGGTCTTACGCAGTCAGAAACGTTATCGTGAGCATATATTAGTTTAAAAAACAGTAACTTAATTTCACTACGTTTATTCTTTATAGTCAGATGTATATTCACCATCAGTCAGTTGCGTTTGTCCATTCAGGTTTAGTCAGGCGCTCTTAAGTAATAAATCTATCAGGTGTGCTTTTGTAATCAGTATCAGTTAAATGTGCTTCGAGATAATCAGTCATTAGTCGGTTGTGCATAAATATCAGTCTTAATCAGTTGCAACTGCGTTCTCTGAAGTCCTTCAGTACGCACCCACCCACACACACACAAACACACACACACACACACACACACACACACATACACACTAGTGCCATGACGTTGTATACCAAATGCATATAAAAATATGATTAAACCATGTGACATATCCTAAAGTCTTCCTTCCACAGCTGTATTGTTTTGAACATTTGGAGAAAAAGCACCAGGTTGAAGCTAACTTTTAGGGATGTTGCTATTCAGAAAGCCAAAGACGATGTTGTTCTCATCCTCTTTTTTACGTCACTGAAGCAACATGAATGTAAATTAACCCATGCGATGTAGTAGCCATGATAGAAATTGAATTTCATTACAGTTTTGATAAAGGGGGATACAATGGTTGAAGTCTGTAATGAGCTTATAACGTATAATTTTTTTTCTTTATTGTTATTTTAAAACCTGTACAACAGGCAGGTTGTCACCAGCATTCTACGCTGCGCTTCAGCCATAGAATAGACAATGAGAAAACAACAGAAAGAATACACATAAGTTACGTAGTGGTGGGTAACAAAACAGTAGACACAGAAAGACAAACACGGAGCCGTTCACACTCGACGATAATCCACACTACAAACTGTTATCCCGACGCACTAACACTGAAGATGGCGATGGCACAGGTGAACGATGGAGCGTGACGGTGAACACTGAACACTAAACACGACGGCACACACGAGACACGGATGACGATGATCTCCGGCGCGCGAATGTCCACGTAGCGTGTGCGAGTCTGGCGACCTGCCAAGAGGGGAAGAAGGGGGAGGTGGGGGAGAGGGGAGAACAAAGATGCCAATGGCTGAGGAGATGGGGGAAGAGGAGAGGGACAGGGGAGGGGAAGCCTGGAGGAGGAGTGAGGAGAAATGGAGGAGGGAGGGAAGAGGGAGATAAAGGTGGGAGGGTGCCCAAAGGAGCAAAAACAGGAGAGGGAGGGAGGATCAAAGTTGATAGGAGGGGTAGATGGAGGGGAGTAGGGCATCATCAGGGAGAGGGAGCTGGCAGAAGCCACCTTGGGAGAGGGTAAGGAGGGAGAGAGACGGAGACCAGATGGGACGTGGGAATACAGGCGAGGCAGCGGGCGGGGGTGGGAGAGAATGGATGAGACAAGCGGGTGAGGAGGATCGAGTTTGTGGGAGGTGTACAGGATCCGTATCCTTTCAAGGAAAAGGAGGAGGTGGGGGAAGGGGATGAGATCGTACAGGATCCTCATGGGGGAGGGGAGATGGATGCGATAGGAAAGGCGGAGAGCATGGCGTTCAAGGATTTGGAGGGATTTAGAAAAGGTAGGGGGGGGCGAAGATCCAGGCTGGATTGGCGTAACAAAGGATAGGGCGGATGAGGGATTTATAGGTGTGGAGGATGGTGGAGGGGTCCAGACCCCACGTACGGCCGGAAAGGAGCTTGAGGAGTCGGAGTCGGGAGCGTGCCTTGGCTTGGATTGTCCGGAGATGGGGAGTCCAACATATAAAAGGCACAACAGTAATAAAAAGCGATGAAACAGAATACGACAAAAGTCACATTGTTAAAAAGAGGAAGAATTAAGAGAGAGTAGTTGACATATACTCTAGTGCCAATATTCTAGATAATGACATAAGTAATAAACACTTTTGATAGTGCACAGGATAATATTAAAAACCATAAAATAAATCGCTAAAGAAGGTACAATGAAGGAAAACATAATGCTGCACATAATCAGCGCCCTCTGTTAGCGCTAACGCCAGAATTCCGCACAGGCGCGAAGTGGTTGGAGAAACGTGACCGCCAGAGGGCCCTCGTACCCTGCGGCACTCCGTTGCAAGAAAAGAATGATAAAATTCCATAAAAGTGCATGACCCACATTATCTAGTTAATGCAGTCAATGAAAAGAACAGGGAAGGAACAAGCAAATATTATAGTCTTGAGTACAACGTACTAAAACAAAGTAAATATATGAGGCACTCAGTACTAGGTGAAACTATCAACGAACTATATATAACAGAGGCGTTCAGTGCTTGAAATAAGACATTGTGTAATAAAGAAAAGTATGTGTGGTTTTTAATATTATCCTGTGCAGTATCAAAACTGTTTATTACTTAAGTCATTATCTAGAATGTTGGCACTAGAGTATATGTCAACTGTTGTTGTTGTTGTTGTGGTCTTCAGTCCTGAGACTGGTTTCATGCAGCTCTCCATGCTACCCTATCCTGTGCAAGCTTCTTCATTTCCCAGCACTTATTGCAACCCACATCCTTCTGAATCTGCTTAGTGTATTCATCTCTTGGTCTCCCTCTACGATTTCCACCCTCCACGCTGCCCTCCAATGCTAAATTTGTGATCCCTTGACGCCTCAGAACATGTCCTACTAACGGGCCCCTTCTTTTTGTCAAGTTGTGCCACATACTCCTCTTCTACCCAATTCTATTCAATACTTCATCATTAGTTATGTGATCTACCCATCTTATCTTCAGCATTCTTCTGTAGCACCACATTTCGAAAGCATCTGTTCTCTTCTTGTTCAAACTATTTATCGTCCATGCTTCACTTCCATACATGGCTACACTCCATACAAACACTTTCAGAAACGACTTCCTGACACTTAAACCTATACTCGACGTTAACAAATTTCCCTTCTTCAGAAACACTTTCCTTACCATTGCCAGTCTACATTTTATATCCTCTCTCCTTCGACCATCATCAGTTATTTTGCTCCCCAAATAGCAAAACTCCTTTACTACTTTAAGTGTCTCATTTCCTAATCTAATTCCCTCAGCATCACCGGACTTAATTCGACCACATTCCATTATCCTCTTTTTGCTTTTGTTGATGTTCATCTTATATCCTCCTTTCAAGACACTCTCCGTTCCACTTTTGTTGATGTTCATCTTATATCCTCCTTTCAAGACACTCTCCGTTCCATTCAACTGCTCTTCCAAGTCCTTTGCTGTCTCTGATAGAATTACAATGTCATCGGTAAACCTCAAAGTTTTTATTTCTTCTCCATGAATTTTAATACCTACTCCGAATTTTTCTTTTGTTTCCTTTACTGCTTGCTCAATATACAGATTGAATAACATCGGGGAGAGGCTACAGTCCCCCTTCCCAACCACTGGTTCCCTTTCATGCCCCTCGACTCTTATAACTGCCATCTGGTTTCTGTACAAATTGTAAATACCCTTTCGCTCCCTGTATTTTACCCCTGCCACCTTTAGAATTTGAAAGAGAGTATTCCAATCAACATTGTCAAAAGCTTTCTCTAAGTCTACAAATGCTAGAAACGTAGGTTTTCCTTCCCTTAAACTTTCTTCTAAGATAAGTCGTAATGTCAATACTGCCTCACGTGTTCCAACATTTCTACGGAATCCAAACTGATCTTCCCCGAGGTCGGCTTCTACCAGTTTTTCCATTCGTCTGTAAAGTATTCGTGTTAGTATTTTGCAGTTATGACTTATTAAACTGATAGTTCGGAAATTTTTACATCTGTCAACACCTGCTTTCTTTGGGATTGGAATTATTATATTCTTCTTTAAGTCTGAGGGTATTTTGCCTGTCTCATACATCTTGCTCACCAAATGGTAGAGTTTTGTCAGAACTGGCACTCCCAAGGCCGTCAGTAGTTCTAATGAAATGTTGTCTACTCCCGGGGCCTTGTTTCGACTAAAGTCTTTCAGTGCTCTGTCAAACTCTTCACGCAATATCATATGTCCCATTTCATCTTCATCTACATCCTCTTCCTTTTCCATAATATTGTCCTCAAGTACATCGCCCTTGTATAGACCCTCTAGATACTCCATCCACCTTTGTGCTTTCCCTTCTTTGCTTAGAACTGGGTATCCACCTGAGCTCTTGATATTCATACAAATGGTTCTCTTTTCTCCAAAGGTCTCTTTAATTTTCCTGTAGGCAGTATCTATCTTACCCCTAGTGAGGTAAGCCTATACATCCTTACATTTTTCCTCTAGCCATCCCTGATTAGCAGTTTAGCACATCCTGTCGATCTTATTTTTGAGACGTTTGTATTCCTTTTTGCCTGCTTCATTTATTGCATTTTTATATTTTCTCCTTTCATCAATTAAATTCAATATTTCTTCTGTTACCCAAGGAGTTCTACTAGCCCTCGTCTTTTTACCTACTTGATCCTCTGCTGCCTTCACTACTTCATCCCTCAGAGCTACCCATTCTTCTTCTACTGTACTTCTGTCCCCCATTCCTGTCAATTGTTCCTTTATGCTCTCCCTGAAACTCTGTACAACGTCTGGTTCTTTCAGTTTGTCCAGGTCCCATCTCCTTAAATTCCCACCTTTTTGCAGTTTCTTCAGTTTTAATCTACAGTACATAACCAATAGATTGTGGTCAGAGTCCACATCTGCCCCTGGAAATGTCTTACAATTTAAAACCTGGTTCCTAAATTTCTGTCTTACCATTATATAATCTATCTGATACCTTCTAGTATCTCCAGGATTCTTCCAGGTATACAACCTTCTTTTATGATTCTTGAACCAAGTGTTGGCTATGATTAAGTTATGCTCTGTGCAAAACTCTACCAGACGGCTTCCTCTTTCATTTCTCAGGCCCAGTCCATATTCACCTACTATGTTTCCTTCTCTCCCTTTTCCTACTCTCGAATTCCAGTCACCCATGACTATTAAATTTTCGTCTCCCCTCACTATCTGAATAATTTCTTTTATCTCATCATACATTTCTTCAATTTCTTCATCGTCTGCAGAGCTAGTTGGCATATAAACTTGTAATGCTGTAGTAGGCGAGGGCTTCGTGTCTATCTTGGCCAAAATAATTCATTCACTATGCTGTTTGTAGTAGCTTACCCGCAAACCTATTTTTTTATTCATTATTAAACGTACTCCTGCATTACCCCTATTTGATTTTGTGTTTGTAACCCTGTATTCACCTGACCAGAAGTCTTGTTTCTCCTGCCACCGAACTACGCTAATTCCCACTATATCTAACTTTAACCTACCAATTTCCCTTTTTAAATTTTCTAATCTACCTGTCCGGTTAAGGGATCTGACGTTCCACGGTCCGATCCGTAGAACGCCAGTTTTCTTTTTCCTGATAACGACGTCCTCTTGAATAGTCCCCGCCCGGAGATCCGAATGGGGGACTATTTTACCTCCGGGATATTTTACCCAAGAGGACGCCATCATAATTTATCCATAGAGTAAAGCTGCATGCCCTCGGGAAAAATTACTGCCGTTTTGGTTAATGTTGCAAGGCCAGGTCAGTCAATCATCCAGACTGTTGCCCCTGCAACTACTGAAAAGGCTGCTGCCCGTCTTCAGGAACCACACGTTTGTCTGGCCTCTCAACAGATACCCCTCCGTTGTGGTTGCACCCACTGTACGGCCATCTGTATCGCTGAGGCACGCAAGCCTCCCCACCAACGGCAAGGTCCATGGTTCATGGGGAAGGATATGTCAACTACTCTCTCTTAATTCTTCCTCTTTTTAATCATCTGTCTTTTGTCGTTTTCTCTTTCATCGCTTTATATTACTGTAATCCCTTTTATACGTTATAATCTCATTACAGATTTCAACTATTGTATCCCCCTTTATTTTATGCTGTTCAATTAATTATTGAAAACTAGAGTATGCCGATGTTAGCGATATCTGGTAAACGTACAACACAAACATCTTGTGGCTACTGTACGGCAGCTTGTTTTGAACAATAGTGCTGCTGACAACATGACATATGACGTCATTTATATATATATTTGACGATGTTGGTGCTAATTTTGTATTTAACATTTGACGATACCACTATGGCTGCAGTACATTAGGACTTTGTTTTTATAAAACAGGTATGCTTCTTCATACTTAAAGCGCACAAATGCATATATATTTGTCAGTAGTACTTTTCATTATGGTCTATTTATCGTTTTTAAGCTTTAGACAGTCTGCGAGTGTATTTATATTTTTACCCATTTGTTGCTGCAGATCTGATGATGGTCATTATAGACCGAAACCGGTAATCTGTTAATAAAAAGTTTGTGACTATAGACGTAAATTAAAGGAAACTTATAATTCTACGTGTCGCTTTTCTCCATCATAAATGACTGCTTCTGTTAACATGTGCTGAACAAGGTCAAGAGTAACTCCGTCGCTTATGTTCTGTCGACAGCAGGCGAGTGCTAGATTGGCGAGAGGAGACTGGGAGACTGGGGAAGAGAGAGAGAGACAGAGAGACTGGTGTGACAGAGTCGCGCTGTTCGTGTCGGCACTTGGCGGCTGGCCGTATAGTACATGACGGCCCTGTGGTGTGCTGTGGTGAGGTATTGATCCATTTCTCGACTGCAGAGCGTTTCCCTTTAAACGGGCAGGTTTATCCGGCGCCGGCCGCGCCGCCGCCGAGGCGCACTCCGCGTGTCGGACCCTCCTGCTGCTCGTAGACGGGGAGGCGTCTGTGGCTTCCTCCGTCTGCGGTTCGCACATCCACTGTCACCACGCACCCTACATGCGCCAGACTGGGGGCAAAGTTAATTCTGATACCACACCTTAATTCTGTTTCACTTGTACCAAAAATTCATATTAAAATAATTCTGAGGAGGGTTGAAAAACAGGTGAAGGATATCGTGAGTGAAGACCAGTTTGGATTCGCGGGGCTTTAGGAACACGGTTAGCGATTCTGAACCTGATGTTCTCATCGAAATGCAGTTACAGAAGAAAAACTAACCTATGTTGTATGACTGTCCCCATACACAAGAAAGAAGGTAAACGAAACTGCAGGAATTACAGAAGTCACAGCATACAAACTACTGTCACATATAATACTGAAAAACTCTCCACCTCCACCGAGGGCATAATAGGGGAGTACCAGAATGATTTTCGGAAAAACAGATCAACAAGAGACTGCATGTTCTACATTAAGACCATCAGTGAAAGAATATGGGCCGGCCGGGGTGACCGAGCGGTTCTAGGCGGTACAGTCTGGAACCGCGCGACTGCTACGGTCACAGGTTCGAATCCTGCCTCGGGTATGGATGTGTGTGATCTCCTTAGTTAGGTTTAAGTAGTTCTATGTTCTAGGGACAGATGACCTGAGAAGTTAAGTCCCATAGTGCTCAGAGCCATTTGAACCATTTGATTTGAAAGAATATGGGAATACAACAAGAGCATCCATTATCTGTTTATAGACTTCAGAAGGCCTAAGATTTGGTGCGCAGAGAAACGCTGTGGGAAATAACTGCAGAATATGGAATCTCCAAGAAGCTGATCAGCCTTGTCAAAAAATGTATGGAGAAGGGAGTGAGCAGTGTGACATACTGTGACTCAGTGATGGACTGTTTCGTGAACAAAACTAGAATGAAGCAAGGTGATGCGCTATCCGCACTTATTGTCAACCCCACCATAGAAAAAGTGGTAAGAGAAACGAAACGAGCAACAAGTGGAAGCATCACAGATAAACAAGCAAATATACTGGACTACGCAGATATTATAGTTTTAACCGGAAATAACTGTGATGAAATTGAAACGCTGCTCAAGAAGCTAAGTGAAACCGACAAGAAAAAGGTTTAAAAATTAATGAGGAAATCCAGAATACGTAATAATATGACTAAAGGACAAATGACGTCCTCTACCCAGAAAACTACAATTTAAAGAAAATTACCACCCTCAAATTTATTGGTGTAAATGTAAATTATTGCAATAGAAGGCAAGCCGAACACCAAATTTGACTACAGAACGCAAACGAAGTTTAGTTTTCTCTTCAAGAACTTCTATCCTTTAAACTATTGACCAGAAAAACCAAGGTGAAACTCTACAACACAATCACCAGGGCAGTACTGCCATACTGAGCCGAAGTATGGAGCACGGCCAAAAAGAAAAGGGCGCCAACTCTTATTCTCCGAAAACAAAGTTCACAAAAGAATCATCGGGCCAAAATTTGATCAAGGAACATGAAGATGGGCCAGATACGCTAGTCGAACAACCCTCGGTAGTGAACAACGCCAAAGCGAGGCGTTTGCAATGGGCAGGCCATGTTTTTAGAGTGGACCCTGGCAGAATAGTCCGTCAGGTATATGACAAGAAAATGGAACGACCAAGACCTCTGGAAGACCAAGAAGTAGATGGCACTACGAGATGACCTCAGACCGCCGAGTGCTGGGTACCACTGAATGGGAAGTAGCGGCACAAGACAGGAAGTACTGGAGGCTGATAGAGCAGTGTCGTATCGTCACTTCGCAGGGAAGCCAACGCCGACCGTTGTGGCCGAGCGGTTCTAGGTGCTTCAGTCTGGAACCGCGCGACCGCTACGGTCGCAGGTTCGAATCCTGCCTCGGGCATGGATGTGTGTGATGTCTTTAGGTTAGTTTGGTTTAAGTAGTTCTAAGTTCTAGGGGACTGTTGACCTCAGATGTTAAGTCCCATAGTGCTCAGAGCCATTTGAACCATTTTTTGGAAGCCAACGGAGTGAGTGTATGTTGCCTCTGTAGACCTCGAAGATACACGGTCCAGTCAAGTCAACGTCGTGCAATAACCACTCACAGTTGAGGGTATACAGCCGGCCGCGGTGGCCGTGCGGTTCTGTCGCTGCAGTCCGGAACCGCGGGACTGCTACTGTCGCAGGTTCGAATCCTGCCTCGGGCATGGGTGTGTGTGATGTCCTTAGGTTAGTTAGGTTTAAGTAGTTCTAGGTTTTAGGGGACTTATGACCTAAGATGTTGAGTCCCATAGTGCTCAGAGCCATGTGAACCATTTTTTTTTTAGGGTATACAAAGCCTGTCGGGGGGATGCGGAAAACATTGCAGTCGTTTTCGTAATGCGAAACGGAGCAATTTACCCACGTCCATCAAGGCATGGTCATTGGCTTTTGGGCCGCGTGTGAAAGCATTTTCGAAATGGTGAAGTTTGTTAACTGTTCGCGTGCCACCCTGGTTAAAGTATACTGTGCATGGTGAACTGGCGCTATATACAAATCCGGCGCTGGGGCAACTGTGATGGACCGTGAGCAATAGATGACAGGTGCAAAGATATTTACGAGCGAGATCTCCAACCGTTGGGCAGATGGCAGTCCAGGTGAACCAAGGGGCTACCGGCATTGTGCCTCGACGACCATTCAGGGTACTTTGCTGCATCTGGGCCTCTGCAGGAGGAATCTGGTCCACGCACCCGTGCCGACCGCTTTCCATCGGCGGAGAAACCTGCAATTTGCACGACAATTCTATAGCTAGATGCCCACTGAGTGGCGTTTTATGCGCCACCGTACTCATGGCCGTCGGAGTGCACGGCATAAAAGGTCTGAAAGCAAACACCCAACAACAGTCATCGGAAGGATCCAGGCCGGAGGCAATACCTGGGTGATCTCGTCGTTCTGGAAGGCATAGTGGATCAAAACGAGTATGCATTTACGCTTGGGGATCATTTTCACCCCCAAATTCAGTTTGTTTTTCCTCGGTACGAAGGCATCTATCAGCAGGCAATGCAACGTGTCGTGCAGCTCCCAGTGTACGTGCGCAGTTCGAAGAGCACCGGGTTCAATTTATCGTGCTCCCCTGGTCACCAAATTCTCCGTATCTAAACTCAATCGAGACTCTGTAACACCACCTCGATCGGACTTCCTGCACGTCTCGCAGCGGCCCGCACTGCAATAGTTGGTTTACAGACTTTTGACAGGTGGTCACATTACTGTGAGTGGACTGTGTAATTTGTTAATGGTATCTGGGAAGAGATATTCAGAAAGCTGAAGAAAGCAGGTCAAAAATACAGAACAAGATGATACTGAACTACTTTAAGAATAAGGTATCTCTGATTATAATTTTCCACGTGGAACAAGAAGCGGAAAATTAGGAGAATCGTGAGATGGAAAATGGAAATGCCGTGTGGCTAGGGCCACCCGTCGGGTAGACCGTTCACCTGATGCAAGTCTTTCGATTTGACGCCATGTCGGCGACTTGCGTGTCGATGGGGATGAAATGATAATAAGGACAACACAACACCTAGTCCTTGAGCGGAGATAATCTCCTACCCAGCCCGGAATCGAACCCAGGCCGTTAGGCATGACATTCCGTCGCGCTGACCACTTTTTTTTTTTAAGAAGTCAGTGTCAGACTTACAACTTTTGCTGACATACATTTTGTTGTACTACCGCATAAATAGTGTCTACAATGTCCAAATGTTGACAACTAGTGGCTGATTAGAAAATTAATTGAGGAAATGAATAAAACTGAAAATGTCCAAATCAAAGACATGAAGACATCTCGGATAGTACAAATACAAACGAAACATGCTCCTGTAGCAATGAAATGAAATTCGTATCGGGGGCGACACCTGCTCACGACCCGACGTTCGATAGAGCAATAGAGCCATCTATCGAATCGTTCTCCAGACGTTGCTGTAAGACTGGGTCGTCTTCTCGAAATTAACTAAGGGTCCGTAAGTGTGATCGATGTCTATCTCGGCTTCTTCATCTATCTCATCTCTCACCCGTCACACCCCATCTGGCCGGCGGGTCGGTACATGTAAGTCGCAAGTAATTAGCGAAGTCTTGCCTATATTTCTTATGCTGTTGCAGCTTCGTGTGTCCATCCAGGAGAAAATGCCAAAAATCCATTTTGTCCTTTTCCGATTCGTTATAGACGTAGCCCACAACCATTCCCCGTACCCATGTCACTGCATTGGTTTTTTGGACCGGAAAATAAGATTCTCGGGGGAAAAAAAGTGTGTCTGAAGAAATTGTGTGAGGGGCGGAGCGTAACAGGAACGCCAATATCTGTCGTGCCAAGTACCACACCGGAGCCGTCCCACTATATGCTAAACGATGTTCATCAGTGTCCACTGTTGAGCAGCCTAAACATAGTGGAGTGTCTGCCAAATGAATCGCGTGCCGCCGTTGATTCGTTGCGAACTTCCTATTTACCACCACATACCACGTTGAGCGTACCGACGTTGGGAGGTAAACGTTCCGTATAACGCCCCATATCTGTCGCCAGTTCTTGTCTGGTCCTTCTTTTCCTGGGTATTCCTGGGGCACCGGCGCATTAAGAGTTGGTATACATCTAACGTCGTCAGTAGTGGTGTTGTTGGGAAGGATTCTCTTAGATAGCTAAGCTCAAAAAAAAAAAAAAAAAGACTTGAAATGTGACATCTTCAGTGAAATATGGCCCACATTGACTAGGGGCAGCATTGAAGTGGGCGCTAGTAGATCGGCCAACGCACCCGAGATATTGCGAAATTGACCGCGCCACTGTCGTAGAATCGTACTGACGAATAACGCCCTTGCCTTTTCATATACGTTCACTAGACCAAGTCCACCCTCTCCAGGTGGTAGCATAAGCGTTGGATCTTAAACAGTTGTCCCACACTCTCGTAGGTTCCGAAAGTTGCTTGTATCCCTGATGCCATTGTGCGCGTTAAAGGCACGACATGCGCTACGTGAGTGAGTCTCGGTGCTAGGTATACGTTAACATAGGTCACTCTCTGAATCATTTCCAATGCTCTTAATTTCTGTAACAGCACCACTGTCCGCATCAGCTTCAATACGCGTCGGTAGTTATCCGCTGCTGTCCGCTGCACATCCGCGTGCAACGTAACACCTAGACATTTTATGGTCTTAACTAACATGAGCGGGCCTTCCTCCCCCGATTGTAATCCTCGACCGACATTCGTGCAGCGTGACTTCTGTAGATTAAGCACGCTTCATGCCGCCATCCCGTATCGCTGTATCCATGCCAACGCCGTACGTACTTCGTCGCCTGTCCTTGCCACCAGCATCACATCGTCAGCATAAGCGCGGCAATGAAAGGTCAGTTGTGGCAACGGCACTCCCTCCAGCCGTTTTCGGAGGCCATATAGACAGGGTTCCAAAGCCATTGCATACAAAAATTTCGAAAGGGGGCAACCTTGACGAGCTGACCTTGAAATAACAATGCAGTCAGTGCTCCGCCCAGAGACCTTTGATTGCACGCCGTGTAACAGTCGCATGATAACTAGAATCTAGAATGAAGGCCTGTGGGATTCCCAATCTGCCCATCACTGCGTGCAAAAAGATATGATCCACTCTGTCGAACGCATGATCGAAGTCAATAGCGACTAGTGCCCCACGCACTCGGCACGCCGCTGTTAATGCGATGATATCTCGGTAGTCACCGAGCGCCGTATGTACGTTACTCTTACCGCCGAGGCATGTTTGATCTATGAGGAGTCTGTCAGAAACTGAAGACCGCAGGCGAGCCCCAAGGATGCGCGCGAAAGTCTTATAGTCGCAGTTCAAGAGAGTGAGTGGTCTATAATCTCCTGGCCTTCTGCCACCGCGTGGTTTGGGTATTGGGATGATGATACCCTCCGTCAATTCGGCAGGTGTCTCAGTCTGCGGTAACAGGAGTTCGTTGTACATCTAAATCCAGGTCCGTCCCATGAGGTATGCAAAAGGACGGTAGAATTCAATTGGGAAGCCGTCCTGTCCTGGGGACTTTTTCGGAGCTCCCCTAGAAACTGCGTCTGTCAGCTCGTCCTCTGTTATCGCTGTGAGGAAAGTCTCTGCATCCAGTGGTGGTCCTCTATCTGGCATTTCTGAGATGACATCATGTACTGTCTCGTGGTTCACTAGTACAGGTCCATATAACTGGCGGAAATAGTAAACACATGCGCAATATCACGCTGGTTCACAATTTGCTGGCCAGTTTCAGAGATTATTCCCTGATCAATGTCCTTCGTCGTCCTTGGCGTTCACGTATTACGTGGTGCATGGAGGGGGCTTCGGCAGCAACTGTGTCCGCCAATCTCGCCCGGACCATTATACCTTCCGTTCTTAGTCTCGTCAGCTGTAATAACTTGGCTTTTATTCTGCGCATGGCCGTGTGCCTTTCCGGCGATGGTTGTTGGGTCATCAGCTCCCTCAGGGCTGTAAAATAAAAATCTGCCGTTGTGCGGTTCCACTGCGATTTGTCCTGCCTGTATCATATCAAAGTTCTCCGTAACGTTGGTTTTGCGCATTTGATCCACCACTGGAGAACCGAGGTGTATGCTCGTTGGCGGCGAACGCAGGTCTCCCAGACCGCCTCTATCGACCGGCGACATGCAGCGTCACGTAAAAGTGCACTATTCATTTTCCAGTGACCCTTACTCCGCCATATCTTCTGACGCGTTAGTGAAATTGTATAGACGTACGCCATATGATCCATAAAAGCCGCTGGCTAGATTTCGGCATCCAGTATCGCCGTCCGTAGAGCTCGTGTCACATACACTCTATCAAGTCTACACGCCGAGTGTCCCGTTACATACGTATAACCCGGTATGTCGTCATGCTGCAGTTCCCAGGTATCCATAAGCGCCATTTCAGTAATCAGAGCACGCAGTTCCATGCATGGCACATAATGAGGTACTTGGTCCTTTTGGTCGACGACACAATTAAAGTCGCCGCCCACTACATAGTTATCATAGCGTCCAGCGAACAACGATGCTATCTCTTCGGTGTAAAAGGTCGCCCTTTCTCTTCGTTTTGTCGAGCCAGATGGCGCGTATAAATTGATGAAACGAACGCCGTCGACAGTGATCGCTATGTCACGTACCGAGGGGAGAGACATTACTTCCTCCAGTTCTATTCCTTCCCTGGTCAGGATCGCCACACCGCATCCACTCTCATCGTACACTGAATAAAGTGCTTTGTAGCCGTAGAACTCCGGCGACGATGTGTAACGCACTTCTTGTAGCAGTACAATATCCACGTCCGCAGCGTGTAACATATCTTTCAGTATTTGAATTTTAAGTGGTGTCCGAATGCCATTAACGTTTATCGTTACAATGCGGTACGCCTGGCATGTATTCATCAGTTGTAGGGGGGGGGGGGGGGGGGTGTCATCAAGCGATTGTGTTGAAAACCGGACTGCTGTCGTCTATCGGCACCCCCGGCGTTTCTCACCACAGTAAGTTATTCAACATTCCACGGCCCCTCCCGGCATCTGGCCAGAACTTTCCTCAATCGTCGCGTTCGTATCTTCATTCTGCTCCTGTTGGTCCTTTTCTTGCGCCCAGTACCCAGCATATTTCCGGAACTGGCCGAAGGATGGTAGGCAACGTTGTCACCGCTCTGATGGTGGACAGTTGTCATCTCCACTTCTGCCTTCCGGTCACCAGAAGGAGAAGTCAAGTTATCGTCGCTGTGCAATTCCTGCACCGTCATCTCGGTATCTGTTGAATCCACTGGTCTCAAGTCGATACTGTCGTGGTCGTCCACTGTCCCATCGGGACTATGGCTATCGTCAGCAGAAGTCAGTCGACGCTTCTTTCTTCTCTTCGGCGAACGCTGTTTCCGTTGCCTTGCTTCCGCATCGGCTGTTTGGGTTGCGTATCCTCCGTCTTGGGCCTGGCCTGTCACGCTCTCTGTGGAAGCACTGGCAGCCACCACGGATGAGCCTGGAGCGGCCGTCAGCTGCGTCTCTGGTATGGTGTCCTGTGTCTGCTGTGGTGAAACCGGTCGTTGGAGTTCCAGACCGTTGGTGTCCATGTTCTCTATATGGCGCAGCTGCTGCTGCCCATCGGAAATCTCCCTCACGTCTCCTCTCAGGGCTTCCACAAAGGTCAACGGTAATACAGTCATCTGTTGTGGCGCCTGAACGTCATCCCGTGGGGTTTCCACTAAACATCGCTGGAGGCATTCCGAGCGGACGTGACCTTCTTTCCCGCACCACGAGCAAGTGCGAGGCTGTCCATCATAGATTAAAATCGCTCGACAACCTCCTATGTACAAATAAGAGGGGACGTGCTTTCGGAGTTCTATCCGTATTTGTCTCACCCCATTTAGGACGGGGTATGTGGTAAAACTCGTCCATTTTTCGGTCACATGGAATAGGACTGTACCGTATGGTCGAAAGGCGTCGGTCACAAGTTCAGACGGGACCTCAAACGGAAGTTCGAAGACCTGTATAGTGCGGATCCCCATTCCCGCGTGATCGACCGTAACCGCACCAACATTCCCGTCGGCATGACAGAAACGATACCTGTTCGGTGATCGTTGTAGAAGTCTTTCGCAAGCAGCCTCGTCAATAAGCTTTACATAGACGACGCTTGAAATGATCGATAAATGGATTCCCACGATTTCCTGTGGATCGATTTTTACCTCTTCTCTTAAAAAACGTTCAATCTCGTGTGTCTTTGGTCGTGTACAGTTGTTCGCAAAACTGAACTTCAAAGTCGTTTTTCTGTACGAGTGTGCCATCTCGTTCTAGACTCACAACACCGCAAACGCGAAGCTGCTCCGGCGTAAACAAACAGGCGCGCGCACCACAGCGTGGCCGGCAGGCAACACGGTCCGCACTGTGTCACTGCCGACCACTCAACTACCAAGGGCGGACATCGTGAGATGACGATGTGCTCTCGCTCCCTGTATGTCCAGTGCTTTCCTCCAGGGAGCTACGGATCAAGTTCGAAAAACAACTGAGCTGGGAATCAAAATTAATGGACAGATGATATTCCTATGGTCACGGAGACGAAAGAAGATTTATAGAAGGTCCTCAACACATGTAAAGGATTTTCTGTAACCAATACAGCTTGAGAATAAACACGAAGAACACAGTACTGAAGAAGAATATGAACAACTAAGGATGAGAACTGAAAGAGTGGAGTTAGAAGTGATAGAGGAATTTGTCTGTTTGGCAAACAGGAGCACAAGCGTGGCACAAGTCCGGAAAGAAGTTACGAACATAATAGATTAGGCCAAATTGCATTTAATTTGAGAAAAAATTTACACACCCGGACGCCTTCAAATAACGAAACGTATCACAGAAACTGTTGTTAGGAATGCGGTCCTACACGAGATTGAAACTTGGGCAATAGGAAAACAAGAGAGAATACCTCTAGTAACCCTGAGGCTTTGACACTACAGAATACGGATAGAAACACCGGAGATTTGGCGTTACAGAAAGATGTAAAAATCAGCCGCAGAGATAGAGTAGCCAAGAAAGAGGTACTGAGAAGAACATATGAAACCAGATATATCTGGAACCACGTCGAAACAAGAAGAGGCAGAGTCGTAGGACACATTTCAAGACACACAAACATCATTGGAACAATATCAGAAGGAGCTGCTGAGAGAAGGTATCGCCAGCTCCATGAAAGATGCAGCAGAGTGAGTAGATGGAAATTAACAGCAAGGCACACACATGAGTGGAATAGCGTACTGCTGCACATCAAACTCAGTGTTGAACACCACATAAGATAAAAGATCCAGATTGTTGACTCTTTACACTTTAATCTAGTGATTACATATGAACTTTCAATATATCCTGCTGCATCTTCTCTCACCCAGTAACACGAATTTCAGGCTCTTTTTCCTTTGTTGTTTCTATGACATTTCCATTGAAATACGTCCAATTTGGTGACAAACAGACACATTGACATAACAAAACAATTTTGAGCTTATTTTAGTTTTAACTCGTCTCAGACATAGGGAAGTTTTATATATACTAGATTCATCAAAAGTTTGGGGCCAAAACCGTCCAGATGGTAGGGGATTTCAAACTTACTCTTTCGTATTGTACGTGTGGTGAAAGTTATTTCGACATGGAGACGTATCATGAAATGCCATCAAGGAATACTATTATACCTGTGCTGTCCTTTCTTTCCGATACGTCCAAAAAAGCAGACACTACACATATAATAGTAATATCTATATGCCTTGACGGCATTTTGTGATATAGCTTCAGTGTGGATGCACTCTAGGTCCGATCTCTTGCGGAAGCCATGCTAAATGCTGTTAGCAATGACGGTGGACAGGGCGGCGCTATGAAAGTAGTGTGTGACAGGTTGAGAATTTGGGCATGTCCTGAAGCGTGTTCGGATAGCCGAAGCCGTTAAGGTGACTGTTCGCGTAAAGGAGGAAATACAGTTTCGAGTTCTGCTCTGGCACAAATTTTCACTTGTCACCAGTGAATTATTTTAGTGCCCTTCTGTGGATGACATTGGTATCTCTCTCTCGTCATGTCACGTCCAAGAGAGCCGACACCACACATTTAATAGTCATATCTATACGCCACGACGGCATTTCTTAGTATATCTTCAGTTCAGATACCCTCTAGGTCCGAACTCTTGAGGAAATAATGCTTAATTCTGCGACCAATGAGTACGGTGAGCAGGGGGCAGTTCGGAAGTAGAATTTGAACAGGCCGTGAAGCGTACTCGAACAGCCGAAGCTGCAGTCTGCTTTCGGGAGTGGTGAGGCGCGCACGCCTTCTTTGCGTCTCGCCTGTTGTGCTGCTTGCGAGCGATAGCGCATTTGATTACTTCCGTGTAGCGGCTTGTCTCAAAATCCGACTTCATCGGCCATCGTGGCGTTTTCGTACCGCCACCCTGCAATTAAATCAACTTTTCCTTTGGATCACGAAAAACTGAAGGCGTATGAAGTAGAACGTTTAATACAGGATGAAATGCGTCTCACGCGACGAGATGTTCTTCGGCATTCATTTTCCGATCCTCAGTGCCACTGCGCACTTAAAGCTAGCGAATCACGAGGTGTGCGCCGACGTTGTGCGGCGCCATGCTAACGATCTCAAGTTCCAATACTCTGATGAACATATAGGGACTGTCGTCGTTCATCACGCTGGTTTTCCCCTCCGAACTCCCGTTTGATGTACCGTCGGACGTTGAGCCTTTAAACCTTTCGGCAACGTCGTCAGTCACGTTTTTGAAACGTGGACGATGTTCGAAACGTACCGTGTACTCAATACTGTCCGTCAAGTAAAAATTGAACTATGGAAACATGTGCCTTCCTGCTTCGTTATTGCCGGCTGTAGGGCTGTCGTCATGCACGATGTTCAGGTTGTGGCCGGGAAGGTCTTGTCCGTTCAGAAAGTCTTTGACTAAATTGGTTCACACGCCGCTCCTCCTGCGAGGTCCACTGTCTGGACGGTGGAGCCTGATTCGCTGAATCAGTCGGTACGGCCATCGGCTCCTCACGACGACGCGATGGTCGTTTTGCCTCTCTCCTACACTCTTGCCGGAGGAAATACAAGTGAACGATGACCGTCTGCGGGCACAAGTCGTCTACCCCGACCCCACAGTTGTTGATCATGCAGCTGTACCGACCTCCGCTTTTCTGCCATCTGGCCACATGTCGGACGATAGGCGCCCGCCATCCGACACAGAACAGCACATTAGAAAGCAATGGTCGCCGAGGAAATGGAAGAAACAACGCTGTACCCCTTTTGATGACTCCCTCTATCGTACGTGTGCACAGGATGACGACTCTGCTACTGATGGTGCGCTGTCCCCTGACGCCATGACACTTGACGACGCGAAGTCCTTCCCCCACTCTATCTCCATTCAGCGTCCATCTCCGGATACTGACGTTTTCCCGCCTGGGTCTGATGCGGTTGTCACTCTTACAGTGTCTGACGCTACCTGTGGACGTACCTCTGACAGTGCTTCACTGAAGCAGCTCAGTGAGTAGTTTGTCTCCTGGGTGGACGATGTTTATGCTGAGGATGTCAGCCCCCGGTAGCTGAGTGGCAATCCCGACAGAATGTCAAAAATGACTCTAAGCACTATGGGACTTAACTTCTGAGCTCATAAGTCCCCCAGAACTACTTAAACCTAATTAACCTAAGGACATCACACACATCCATGCCCGAGGCAGGATTAGAACCTGTGACCGTAGCGGTCGCGCGGTTCCAGACTGCAGCACGTAGAACCGCTCGGCCACCCTGGCCGGCGACAGAATGTCAGTCGCCAGGGCCCGGGTTCGGAGATTTTCTTCGCTCAGGGACTGGGTGTTGTGTTGTCCTAATCATCATCATTTCATCCCCATCGACGTACAATTCGCCGACGTGGCGTCAAATCGACAGATTTACACCCGCCGAACGGTCTACCCGACGGGAGGCCCTAGTCACACGACATTTATTTATTTATGCCGAGGATAAATATTCTTGAGGTGTACAGAGCGATGGAACACCCTTGTGGTCGGGGGGAGGGGTGGAGGGGACGGTCGGTTCCCTCCCCATCATCGTGACGTGTCCCTTCACGCGGGCTTAACAGGGAGTTCTTTGTGTTTCCCCCGTCTGAATCGCCCGTCCTCCTAACGATGGCAGCTTTCCAAACTTATGGCATAACCACAGTCAATGTCGATACCATTCACGTGCGCCACAAACTGGTTTTACTCCCAGATATGCTGTATGCTGTGGACGTTGACTTTGCTCTCTATCAGGAGGTATACGTCGCAACTTTCTGTGCTCCCCATGGTTTTACAGCATATGTCTCTCATGCTTCCCCTACTGGTAGCGGGATGGCGATCCTCTTACGTGGCGGAATTCTCGTTGATGTACTTGCCTCTCTCCCTGATACCAGATGTATCGGTCTCACTTTTAGTTGGGTCATGATCGTCAATGTCTATGCACCATCTGGTTCAGGTTGCCGTCGTGAACGTTCCATCTTCTTGTCAGACCCAGTCACGCCTCTTTTCCTGAGTTGGCAGGGTGCATTGATCATGGGAGGTGATTTCAACTGCACCCAGGCACCCTATTACCGACTACCACGTCACTCTCCATGAAATTCTCCATCATCTCAGCCTTGTGGATTCGTGGGAGCATATTCGCGGTGATCGTCCGGGGTTTACACATTTCGATAGACGTTTTTCCAGCAGCCTCGATCGTGTTTACATCTCATGCAATATTGCCAGTGGGCTGTAGGCTGCTGAAGTTTGGCCCGTTGCGTTTTTGGACCATGACGCATATATCTACCCCTTCAATCTCTGTGGCGCGGCCGTGGACCATGGGAACTGAACACGATCCACCTTACTTCATCGGACTACCGGCAGCTCATCGAGACAACTTCGACAGCTTGTTGTCGACGCCGTGAGGCTTATCTTGTTGGGTGTAAAGCCTGCCCTCCGCAAGGCTTGATTGGTTACGAAAGGGAGGTTGCGGCATTTAGGCGACGAACTCAGGAATCCTATTTCACCACTCTACGGGAATGTACTACGATGCCGTTTCGCCAGAGCTCCAGGTGATGGTGACTCATGCCAAGGCACAGCTCACATCCCTCTCCGGTGGCCCCATTGAAGGAGTCTCGGTCAGGGTGGGAACACATGATGGGTTAGTGTAGGAGCTCCCATCTATGTATCATGTCATAGCAGAACAACGCCATCGTCGAAGGTCCTCTTACGAGCGCTGATGGGCGGCGTTTTGATACACAATGGGATGCAGGTTCTGCCTCCAAGCACATTATGCTGTACTCTGAACAAGGTCACAACCCTGCCACCAACATTACGACGATCTACAGACTCTCCTTTGGTTCGGTTCCCGTGGATACGACGATGAATTTGCGTGCTGACGTCACAGAGTCAATGATGCTATTCAGGTGAGCTCTACGAACAGGTCTCCTGGCCTTAATGGTCTCCCACTGGAGTTTTATCAGACATTTTCTTCCCTTGTGGCGCCAGGATGGACGTAAATGTGTCAGGACTTCATGTTACCTTTTGTGCCTAATCCAGACGGTTTCTTTGTTGGTTTCCTCATTCCCATCCACAAGCCTCAAGGTACTTCACGGAAATGCGATTACCGCCCCTTGACATAACTCAGCAGCGACACAAAGATCTTTACCCGACTGTTGGCTGCGCGGCTTAAACGGATGTCTCGGTATGTGGTCTCCCCCGATAGAACTTTTTTGAGAGGTGCCAATAACAGCCGCACTGCCCTCTATCGCTATCGAGACATAATCTCTCTTGCTCACTCTCGTCGTGTGTCTGGACTTTTGGCAGCTCCTTACTTCAGCCAGGCGTTCGATCGGGTCGATCACGTCTACCTGGAAGGGGTGCTCCGCAATAAGCGATACCCTGATATTACCGTCAACGTCATAATGCGTCTCCTTCTTGGAGCTACGTCCCGTGTATTCTACAAGGGCCGTCTCAATCCTTCCATCTCGATCCGTCGACCGGTGCGTCAAGGCTGCCCACTCTCTGCACTGTTGTATGTTTTCGCCATGAAACCGTTGCTCTGCGGCCTCCGTCAACGCCTCTCTGCGATGTCTCTCGGTAATCATGTATTCAGCTGCACTGCTCATACAGACGATCTTGTCATCGTTCTTCGTAGCGGTGGTGAGGTCAGGGAGTCACTAGCAAGGGCTACCACCGACGGCGAAGTTTCTGGTAGCTGCCATAATGTCCGCAAATTGAGCGCCATGGCCATAGGTGCAGTGCTCCTTTCAGTGTAGATAATACTGTCCGAGGCTTAGGACTCGATTTCGCAAGCGATCTGCGGCCTCATCAACCGCCGGCGCCTAGTTTCCCTACTATGAGGTGGGATCTTAGCTCACCGTTTAAGAGCACCCCACTTTCTATTCCGCCATCCACGGCTTGCTGTTCAAGATGAGGCACGAGACCCTCACCCACCCGCCGAACAGGGGCAGTTTAGGCCTGACAAACCTTTTCGTCAGCTCTCCTACGTTCCTTATCAGGCTATCGCTCGACGCCTTCACACCACACTCTCTATCAGCACTTATCCAGCGTTCGGACGTCCCGCCGCCCTTATTTTACTTCCGCCTCTTTTCTCTCCACCTGAGCTACGTGTCCACACTGCGATAATGCCAGCGCACTTGGCATCCACGAAGGCGATCTATGGCTTTCTTCAGCAGCACAGCCCACCGAATGTGGTTGAGGGGAAGCAATACCACGTCTACTGGCATGCCGTTTGGCGATCGGTGTGCGCCCCTTAGCTTGACATTGACGTCCAGTCTGCGTAGTACCTTACTGTCAATGGGAAGCACGTATGCCGGTCACGCCTTCACGCTACTCATCCCGCAGACAACCCGTTATGCGTCGCCTGTAAAGTTTTGGACACAGGCGAGCATCGCCTGGTATGCGGATCGGCAAGAGGTGTCTGGTTATTGATGCGGCAGATGTTGACCGTCGTTTCCCGTACGACTCTTCATCAGATACCTACTCAACTGCTCCTCTTTCCGGTCACGGGATACTTCCCGCAAACGAAGACGTACTCTGTGAAGTGGATTTGATGACACGCAGCTCACTGCTTGTTTCATGATGTAGAGGAAAGTATACTTGATTTTTGGCACTTCCTTAATGAACGCCGCTGTGCAGTTGTCCTCAATCCAAAATACAGACAAATGTTCTCCGATTTCCTTTGCAGTGTCTACCTTAACCGAAATTACAATTTTTCTCCAATTTCCTATGCAGTGTCTGCCTAAACCCATCCCCAGAGCTGGGATGTACCTGCCACGAAGAGTTGATCCCCGCCTCTTCCACTTTTAAAACCGATATATTCTTCGGTCATCCGAATGTTCTTCTCGGAAAAACTATACGTCAATAGTCTCAGTGAGTCTGAGGTCTTGCTGCGCCCTCCTCCTCGGAACGCCAGTTTCCTGCTATTCTCTATGGTCTTAATGTTAATTTGAAAATATCAGAATAAATAAATAAACTATCGATGTTCATTGTACCTCTATCTCACGTTCTCTATGCCTTCATTGGCTTCTGGAGACTGGGAACCGGACATGGTGACCAGGCCTCGAGATGTGATCCCGTCCAATCCGCCCCCACCCCTCCCTTTAGGCACTAGGAAGACTCCTGTATTAAAAAACAAAAAATGTGGTGAAGTTTGTGTTTGGCTCTGGGCGGGTTAAGGAAGAAATTGCAAAGGAAATTAGAGAAAAATTGTCTCTAGTTTGGATTGTGGACAACTGTACAATGGTATTCATTAAGGAACTGCCAAAAATCTAGGACATTCTCTCGGAGGTTGCATGATCGAATCACGGTGGAACCACGGCAATTTGTAGTCTGCAGTTAATACACCCTTCATTTCTCACCTCTATGAGGAGACGTCAGGAAAGACAAGTTGCTGAATTTGACGTAAAAATAAAAAGAAAGAAACAAAACAAAAAAAGCCGTTAAGACGATTGCTCGTGTAGAGCAGGAAATCCAAGTTCGAGCCCTGGTCTGGCACGAATTTTCACTTGTCACCATCGAATTATTTCAGTGAACTCATGTAGCTGACATCGGTATTTCTCTTTCATCGTAACTACTTTCACATAACAAGCTTCACCATCAAAAGTGAATATTTATTTCTTTACTAAGACGAAAAACTTACAGTCTATGGGATGAACTTAAGCTAATGGCCATTGTTCAAAGTGAACCTGGTTCAAAATCATTTCGATCAATCACAGGTTATGTTGTTTATGTGTAGATGTCTTTAGTCTGAAGACTTGTTTAGTGCACCTCTCAAGCCTTTATCTCTGTCTACAACTTTTACTTTTTATATTTTCCTCCATTACTGTCGTGACTGACAATTCTCAACTTTTCACAAACACAACTTTTATTTATGTAAGTTTACTAGATTGATTACTGAACAACAAGAGGAAGGTAACAATAACGATGCCAGTGAAAGTCTCCTAATTGAGGCAAACAAAAGTTCACTTTTAATTTTCCACAAAGTTCCGTGGTAACACACACACACACACACACACACACACACACACACACTAGTAAAAGTCCAATTCAGAGACGAAGACGTAAACTTCAGTGATCGAAGTCTACGAGGTCGTCATCTGGAGTGAACTGAACTTTGAGTTTTTTTTTTGTTTTGTTTTCTTTATTGTGATTTTAAACACCTTATACAAAGGCGGGCTGTCAGCAGCACAATACGCCGCTCTTCAGCCTTGAGTTTGACAACAAGTAGTGCATAAAGGTGGCACAGAGAAGGCAGTCAAAACGGCGGGCAAAAAATGTAGACACTAAAAATCTAAAATATGGAGCCGTTCACGCTGGACGAGAAACATCACTAACACTAGGTGACACGGTGCACATAACATGGATGATGGCGACGGCACGTGAACGGTGGTGGCGTGACGACGAACAACACTGCACACAAACGAAGGGACACACACGAAACACTGATGGCGATGATCTCCGGCGCGCGAATGTTCACTGAGCGTGTGCGAGTCCAGGGACCTGCCAAGAGAGGAGGAGGAGGAAGGGGAATGGGAGAGGGAGAGGGGAGAGCAGAGATGCCATGGGCAGGGGAGATATGGGGAAGGGAGGAAGGGGGAGGGGAAGCCCGTGGGAAGAGGGGAAGAGGGAGGGGACGGGGTGAAAAGGAAAGAGAAGGGAAGGGAAGAGAAGGGAGGGAGGGTGCCTAAAGGAAAGGACACAGCATGTGGGGGGGGGGAGGATCAAAGTTGATAGGAGGGGTAGATGGAGGGAAGGAGGACATCATCAGGGAGGGGGAGCTGGCGGAAGCCACCTTGGGAGAGGGTAAGGAGGGTGGAGAGATGGAGACAGGGTAGGACGTGGGAATACAGGCGCGGCAGCAGGCAGGGGTGGGAGAGGATTGGTGAGACAAGCAGATGGGGAGGATCGAGTTTGCGGAAGGTGTACAGGATCCGTATCCTTTCAAGGAAGAGGAGGAGGTGGGGGAAGGGGATGAGATCATACAGGATCCACATGGGGGAGGGGAGACGGATGTGATAGGTGAGGTAGAGAGCATGGCATTCAAGGATTTGGAGGGATTTATAAAAGGAAGGGGGGGGGGCGGAGATCCAGGCCAGATGGGCGTAACGCATAACAAAGAATAGGGCAGCTGAGGGATTTATAGGCGTGGAGGATGGTGGAGGGGTCCAGACCCCACGTATGGCCGGAAAGGAGCTTGAGGAGATGGAGTCGGGAGTGTGCCTTGGCTTGGATTGTCTGGAGATGGGGAGTCCAGGAGAGGCGACGGTCGAGGGTGACGCCAAGGTACTTAAGGGTGGGATTGAGGGCGATAGGACGGCCATAGATGGTGAGATAGAAATCAAGGAGACAGAAGGAAGGGGTGGTTTTGCGTACAATGATCGCCTGGGTTTTGGAGGGATTGACCTTGAGCAACCACTGGTTGCACCAAGCGGTGAACCGGTCAAGATGGGATTGGAGAAGGTGTTGGGAGCGCTGCAGGGTGGGGGCAATGGCAAGGAAGGTGGTGTCATCGGCAAACTGGAGGAGGTGGACGGGGGGCGACGGCGGCGGCATGTCCGCCGTATACAAAAGGTACAGAAGGGGGGAGAGGACGGAACCTTGGGGCACACTGGCGGAGGGGAAAAAGGTGTATGGGTCGGTGTTATGGATGGTGACGTAGGAAGGACGGTGGGAGAGAAAGAAGCTGATCAGATGGACGTAGGTAATGGGAAGGGCGAAGGTTTGGAGCTTGAAGAGGAGACCAGAAGGGCATACGCGGTCATATGCTCGTTCAAGGTCCAGGGAGAGGAAGATTGCGGAGCGACAGGAATTAAGCTGGTCGGAAAGGAGATGAGTGAGGTGAAGGAGAAGATCATCGGAAGAGAAGGACGGCCGAAAACCACACTGGGTAATGGGAAGGAGGCGGTGCTGGCGGAGATACTGGTGGATGCATCGGGTGAGGATAGATTCCAGGACCTTGCTGAAGACCGAGGTAAGGCTGATGGGATGGTAGGAGGAGACGGTGGACGGCGGTTTGCCAGGTTTAAGGAACATCAGGATACGGGAGGTTTTCCACAGGTCGGGGTAGTAACCGGTGGACAGGACTACATTGTAGAGCCTGGCCAGGGTGGAGAGGAAAGAGACAGGAGCGGTGTTTTGTTTCATGCATAGTGTAACAATGAGATCCTATGTAGTGATAGGGGCATTGACTTCCGTGTGTGCAATGTTGTCCAAGTACTGGAAACCAGGAGCGAGGGGAGGGACAGAGGTGTCAGTTCGATTGTGGACATCCGGGAAGAGGGAGTAATCGAACTGGGGATCATTGGGGATGGAAAAGACATCGGAGAGGTAAGAGGCAAAGTGATTGGCCTTACTAAGGGAGTCGGGGAAGGGGTGATCATCGTGGAGAAGAGGATAGTAGGGGGAGGGTTTAGTTCCGGTAAGGCAATGGAAGGCTGACTAGAACTTGGACGAGTTGATAGGTAGGGTAACATTTAAATGGGTGCATGTTTGTCGCCAGTCCTGGCGTTTCTTAGCCACGAGCAAATTACGAATGTGTCGCTGGAGTTGCCGGTGGCATCGTAGAGTGTCCTGGTCATGCGTGCGGAGGAAGGCACGGTAGAGATGGCGGGATTCACGGAGGAGGAGGGTGGCCTATGGGGGTAAGGTAGGACGGTGTGGGTGGACGGTGACAGTAGGGACATGGGTCTCCATGGCCTCAGACAAGGTCTGCTGGAGAAAGGAGGCGGCATGGGTTACATCGTCAGGGTGGTGGTAGGTGAAGAGGTGGCTATCGACCTAGGTGGAAAGGGTATCCCGGTAGGCATTCCAGTTGGCACAGGAATAGTCATGGATGTACTCAGGGGGAGGGTCATGACGAGGGTCAGGGTGGGGGCGACGACTGTCTGAAACAGTGAGGAGGACAGGGAGGTGGTAGCTACCAATAGGCTCCAGGACATCCACCATTATGTGGCCAAGGAGGTTGGGGGAGGAAAGGATAAAATTGGGAGTGGAGTTGGATTTGGGACGGGTGTGTTGGGGGATGGGGATGAGGTCGCCTTGAAGGGAGGAGAGGAACCGATGCCACCACCGTAACTGGGTGGCGGAACGACTATGGATGTTGAGGTCAGCAGCGATCACATAGGAGGAGAAGTTACAGTCAATGTGGGAGAGGAAGTCGAAGAGAATAGGGGTGGTAGGGCGGACATAGGTGGTGGCACAGGTAACGGTAAGGCCGGGGAAGAAGAGACTAAGGATCAGGTGTTCGGTGGGGTCGGGAAGGAGAGGTTGGAGCTGAATGGGGATCTGGCGGTGGTGACCAATGGCAACTCCACCACGCGCAATCGGGAGGGGATTATCGGAGCGGTGGAGGAGATAGGGCAAAGTGTGAATGGTGTGGTGGGGTTGGAGGAAGGTTTCATTGAGGAGGAATGCATCCATGCGGTGGGTGGCAAGGGTGTGCAGGAAGAGGTTCTTGATGGTGGGAAGGGAGCGGATATTGTTGAAAAGGATACGGTGCTGTCGCGCCATATCAGGGATTTAGACAAGGGTGTCAAGATGGGAGAATGTAAAATGGGCCTGGTTGTTGGAGTAGGTGGAGTACATTTTGAGTTGGAAAATGGAACGGGCGGCGAGGGATATCTGTTGGAGAGCGTGGGGGCGCTGAAAAGGATGAACATTCTGAAGGACGATGGTGAGGAATCTGATGATGTCCTCAGCAGTAGGGGGTGGGCGAAGGGAATTTCCGGGAGGGGTGGGGGCGTCCAGAGGACGGACAGGGACGGTGAGTTCAGGAGTGGTCAGAGGGGGTCGGGCTTTACACGTTTCAGAGTAGGTGGGATGGGGGAGATTGCAGGTATTGCAGGAGGTAGGGGATTGAAGGTTAGGGCACTGCCAGAGGAAGTGCGCCTGCCTACAATGCGGGCAGGTGGGGGCGTCATGTCACTCGGCTCTAAGGTGTGCGTTATAGCGCAGACACCTGTGGCAGTGCAGGGATTGAGGAGGGGAACGGGAGGGGTCGACCTTGTAGCGCTGGTTGAAGAGGAGGGCACCCTCCTTCAGGAGACGGTCAATGGAGGGGGCATCCTCGGAGAAAACCTGCATAAGGCGGATGGGGCCGGCCGAGCAGAAAATCCAGCGGACTGCCTGCACCTCCAGCATGGGATGCGCATTGAGCTCCACCAACACCTCCTCCTCCGTGATTGTCAGACTAAGCTGAGTGATCACGGCGGTGTGGGTCGGCGGGCGACGCGAGGGTTGGGGTTGGTGGGTAGGGGACGGAGAAGGAGCAGGGGTGAGGGAGGCGTTGGGGCCAAAATGGGTGATGGGGAGGTGGGAGAGGATGTCAGTATGGAGGGTTCGGCTGGGGGAGGAGATGAGAACGGAATCCCGTCTGGGAGTGAGGAGAGAGATGGGGGCACCAGGGAAGTGTTGGCGGAGGAGGAGGGAGAGATTCCGGGCCTCGAGTAGGGAAGGATTGGGACGGGAGAGGAGGTACTTGTATAAAGAGGGTAAGAAGGGGGAGGAGGAGGAGGAGGCGGAGGGAGCGGGGCCAGGCGGGGAGACATCCATGGCATTCTGGTGGGGAAGGAGGATGGGGCGGGGCCTTTTTGGGAGCGGAGGAGGTGGTGGTGCCACTAGGGCGTTTAACGGCGGCAGAAGGGTGGGTGGTGATATGAGGGACGGGAGATATAGGCAGGTGACGGGAAGGGGCAGGTCCCAGCGTGGACGCAGCAGTCGGCGCCAGAGATGGTGACGGTGAAGGCGACGGCGACGGCGACGGCGACGGCGACGGCGACGGTGGTGGCAGTGATGGCGAAGGCGATGGGGAGAGTTGGAGATGGGCAGTGGCTCGACGGGCCACCACCCTAGCTGGAGCGGCAGTGACAGGCTGGGGGAGTGGGGGGAAAGGATCAGAGGGAGAGGAGCGGGAGGAAGAAGCTGGAGAGGGGGCGACAATGAGCGAGGGCGAAGGGAGAGTGAGAAGAGGCAGGATGGAAAGAGGGGGGTGTGACTGGGCACACCATGTTATGGTGGTGGTGGCGGCGGAGGGGGATGTATAAACGATGGCTGTGGTAGTAGTGGTGGTAGTGGTGGTGGGGGCGGACATGACGACAGGGAGAAGCAAAAACGCACAGGACGAAAAGAAAGGACAAAAACTGGGGACAGACGAAGATGGAGGAAGACGAAGACGGACAAAGACCAGAGTCCCACGCTGCTGGCGCTGACGGCGACGGCGACGGCGACGGCGACGGCGACGGCGACGGCGACGGCGACGGCGACGGCGACGGCGACGGCGGGTGGCAGGAACGCCACAGCTGCTGCTGCTGCTGCCGCGGACGGGGCCGGGGCTGCTGCTGCTGCTGCAGGAGGACTGGCTGGCTGCTGCCGGCTGGACTGCTGCTGCTGCTGCTCGGCTGGCTGGCTGGCTGGCTGGCTGGCTGGCACCTGAAAAACCTAGCACTTCGATTAGTGCTGGAACGGCACAATCGAAGGGCGGTAACCTTGCGGAGTACCGCCGGAGATGTGAACTTTGGGGCTTGTTCTGGCCCCTAAATAGCTGTCTCCAGCCAATCAGGTTTTGGCGTAGTGATACTTCCTACAGGCCGTGGCTCGAGCTTCCCCTGCAAGAAGTAGTGCTGGGAATGTCTGTTTCCATTATTTTGTATGTAAATAGCCGGTGTTTACCATGGCGCTTTTGGTACGCCTTGGATATTGACAACCTCGTCCTCTTTGGTGTAATATGGGTTGCTGGCCCTCAGGGGTTACCTTGGCTCCGGCATAACAACCACCAAATACAGCATTTCTTGATTCCAGGTAATTTGTCTTATCGACCTGCTTCCATTCTGTAAAACTGTTTTTTCCCAATTCGATTCCTTTGTTTATATTCAGAAAGGAGAGATTCCGATCTCTGCCCCATTCAGTCAATGAAGGAATGCATTGGTGGCAGATGAAAATTTGTACCATGACCGGGAGGTGAACCTGGGTCCTTCGCTTACTATTTCTTAAATTTTTCCATCCTTTGTTGGAATCCACCCCACGACCTTTGGAATTTTTATGATGACATTTTCAAAATGGTTCAAATGGCTCTGAGCATTATGGGACTTAACATCTGAGGTCCATCAGTCCCCTAGGACTTAGAACAACTTAAACCTAACTAACCCAAGGACATCACACACATCCCTGCCCGAGGCAGAATTCGAACCTGCGACCCTAGCGGTCGCGTGGTTCCCGACTGAAGCGCCTAGAACCGCTCTGCCACAGCTTCCGGCGATGACATTTCCTTGTGGACCTATCTCTTTCTCTAAGTTTACTCTAAAAAAAAAAAAAGTTACCATAAGAGATGAAATACTCCTGCTCAAGCGTTGTCCCTAACTATTCCCAAAAATTCTCCCACGGCGGTAAGTTTCACAAGTCTGTAATTTTATTTATGTATTTATATTATTTATGTAATTAGTGAATGTGTACAAGCGAAAATTCTGTAGAACAGAAAGTCACAAAAATATTTCAAAGCATAATCTAAAATTACTATCACTACTGCAGCTAGAAAAATCTTCCTTCTTCAAGAAATGGTGAACATGGGGTTTCCTTGTTCACTGCCACTGGCGTCTTATATCTACAACAATGCCGTCTAAATTATCTTCAACCCGTTCATGCTGCATTTCTCATGCCTCACTGAAGCATTGTCCTATGACTCAGCCAATCTCTTTCCTTCCTCACTGCTTGCAGTTCTGCCTTTGATATGAAGCTGTGGGGAACATTATACTGAGCCTGGCAGTACCTAACTACTAGGGAAGTTTCGTTACGAAGACACTGCGTAAACAGGGTTGTAAAGAGCGTGTGGTACCTCAGCGAGCATTCAACACCGTTGTGAAAATTTTACAGGTACCACCAGTAATCAAATTCCACTTGCTTTTCTTCAGTGTAGTCGATGGTCATTTTCTTGTACCATGTAGGCGCATGATATTTTGGCGAGAGGAAGTAATATTCATCCAGACGCAGAAAGGAACGAGGTTCAGTCACGTCAGGTGTGACACGGAGGTGACAAGCTAACATCTACTGAGTCGGTCGTCAAACGTCGGACGACGACACGCACAAGAAGCGATGCTCATTTCTGTACAGGAGGTGACATCGGAACAGAGTGGGGAATCCGTTAATCTGATAGTATGAAGCAGAACTCTTGTCACACATTATTTGTTAGTGACTTGATATCACACCGTGCGCACGGTGGTTGGAAGTAGGTGGTGGTGTATTGTTCTCCACCCTAGTGGCCAACTGACGGTTGAGTACTTGGTTTCTACCACGTTACGCGGAACCGCCCGAAGAAGGGTGCTGTAAGAATCTTTCGCTTTCGGCGGTCGCGTTGGCCACATGGCTGTAATCCAGAATTAATGTAGATACATGGAAGAGCTGTGTCGCGACATGCGCCACCGACACTGGCGAAACGTGAGAGACTGGCATCAGGACCTCCAGTAGACAAGGAAGGAAGGCGGCGTGTTGACTGGTCCATCGTTTCCACGTATTGATCGTGTAAGGGACAGATGCCAATTCTCGGACAGCCCACCATCGCGTACGGGAACTGTGCCACGTGACTGAGTTTTGATGCCACATAAAGGTTCAGACATTCCACACGTTGTGGCTGATTCAAGTCCTGGAGTAGGTTCTGGCGCACGGTCACGCGTCCAGTCTGTATGTAGTAACCATCGACAGTTTGCCGCAGCCGTTCCCCGCACATCCTTCGTAATCGTCCCTCACAAGTATCTCATTTCAGTAACTGGAGGGAGGTGAGCGACAACGCCCTGCCCGAGAACGCGCACGATATCCACCGCCACCGACTTGATGATGCTCAGAAGACTGCCCACAGCCTGTCCATATCGCTCGATTTAGTTTAGTACACTGCGGAAGAAACCGGCAATAGCAGGTCGTCGGCCAGCGCCCAACAGCGGGAAGTGGTGTCCCGGAGGGTTATGCCAGATAGTCTGTGGTTGAGACCACCGAGAAGTGGCTCGAATGCGATTGCATAAATGTAGGTAGAAAGGGGGAAACCTTGACATAGAGAACTTTTAACTGGTACTCGGCCCACCGTCCGTCTGTTGACCTGGACATGAGAGCCGACTGCTGCCAGAAGACGCCGCAGGGTGCCGATGAGTCTGGAGGGAAATGCCATAATTCCATCACCTACAGGAGGAAGTTATGGTGCACACTATCGAAGGCCCTGCTGAAATCTATGGAGGTGATCGCCACTCGCAGGCGGCACGCCTAGGCGATCGCTGTTAACTTCCAGCAGTCGCCAGTGGCCATATTGGCGTCTCCCCGGGTGCATCATAAAAGAATGATTGAGTCAAAAATAAAAAATAATACTTTACTATTAATTACGTAACTCTACTTTTTGCGTGTAATAAATAAAACTTAGACTACCCCTCATGCTTCCCACTGCACCATACCTTAAACAGCTTCTACAAATTCTTGTAACAATTCATGCTGCTTCTTCGACAGTTACTCATAAACTTCACAATCGAGTCACATTAATGTGATCATCGCCTACGTTAGACGTCAAGGAGCAATAACAGTGGAGAGCATTTAAATCGCGTCGTTGGGAGCGGAAAACAGTACAGTCGTAATCGTTTCGCGGAACGGAACGATATATTTGACTTCCGAAAGGTCTTTCGGACCATGTGTAGAGGAATTTCCGAAACGGCTATGTTTGTAAATTGTTTGTGTGCTGTCGTGGTTGGCAACGTGATGCTGTTCAAAGCCAATCTCAGGCAACTGTGGTACACCATGGGCGATAGATGACAGGGATGAACAAAGGCTGAGGAGATGTGTACAGGTGAATGGACTTTCAACTGCTGAGCAACTAACCACTCAGATGAACCAAGGGGCTATCAACAGTGTCTCATCAACGACAGTGCGGCGAACGTTGCTGCGTATGGGGTCTGCAGCAGGTGGCTGCTTCAAGCACTCACATTTTATGCTCCATCGGACAGATGACCATTGATGTGTACGGTGTGAGGAAGAAGCGTTATGGTCTGGGAAATATTTTGGTGGTATTGCCTAGGTGATCTCGTCGTTCTGGAAACAACAACGGATCAACGCAATTATACAACTGTTCGTGGGGATCACGCCAATCATTTCATGCCGTTTGTTTCTTCTCAACACGTTGACATCTACTAGCAGGACAATGCAACATGTTACACAGCGCGCACTATACGCGCGTGGCTCGAAGTGCACCAGAATGAGTATACGGTGCTCTTCTGGCCACCAAACTCGATGGAATTAAACCCAATCGATCATCTGTGCTACCTCCTTGATCGGGCTGCTGGCTCCATGGATCCTCACTCGAGAAACATAGCGCAGGTGGCCACGCCACTGGAGTCGGACTGGCTCCACGACCCTGTCGTTACCTTCCAGAACCTCACTGACTCCGTTCCCGCACGTCTACGCAGCAAAAGGTGGTTATTCACGCTTTTGACAGGTAGTCACATTATTGTGAGTGGAGTGTGTGTAAACAGTGGTAAACTCTACAAAGGAAACGTAGCAGACGATTTTGTATTGCTTTTTTATGTCATGTGATCAAATTCAGTGCAAGGAACAGTTGTGTGTCATGGGACGCAAAAAGTTTTACCCTCTGTATTCCGCAGACAGCTGCAGCAGTCATCGGAGGGGATTGTAAACATCTAAAAATAGATTGGGACGATTATGGTTTTTTGAGAAGTGGCGTGACGAGACAGTCCGTGAAACAATACTAAATGCATTGTCAGAAAACTACTTGGAATAGTCCGAAAGCCTTCTCATAACGGAACTACATGGTAGCTAATGACAACAAATATACCTATCCTATTTGGGAATGTCCTCGTTGAATCTTGATAAATGTCTTTGACCTATTTATAACAACGGCGATTATCAAGCTATAAAGGGCAACTGAAACGAAGTTGTATAGTTCAACAATATAGATAAAGACACAGTAGCCACTATCTCAATCAGAAACTTGAAATATTTAGTTCCGTACAGGAGCTTATAGATGAACTGTAGCTCAAGTAAAAATACAGTTGAGCGTGCACTGCATTCGGATGTACCTTGTATAGTAAAATGAGAGGGACCCTCCCTGGTATAGTGCCATTATAAAGAAACTTCTAAAAACGAAGACCGCAGCATAATAGATGTAAAACAAAGCGAAGGCCTTTAGATAAAGAGATGCTGAACGAAATGCCCTGGGGTGTCAAGAAGGAAATGCGTGAAGCCTTCAACGACTACCATAGCGGAATGCTGCCGACATATTTCACACCAAACCCAAACGAATTCCTGTCGTTTGTAAAGGGTATTATTAGCACGAAAGGTAAAGTCTAGACACTTACGTGCGACGCAGACTGAAAATGAGGGTTGCAGATCAAAGACAGCAATGATGAACTTCGTTTTCAAATGTTCTTATGCAAAAGAAAATACACGGAAATTTCCCATGTTTAATTCTTGCATCTCTGCAAAGATGTGACATTCTATTAGTGTCAGAGTTGTTGATAAACTGCTGAAATCGCTAAATTTGTACTAAGCTCCAGAGCCCGATGGAATCCCTACCAGAATGTACACGTAATTTGCGATTGAGTCATTCACTCGTTTAACCGTAATAATAAAACAGATGGGTTGTGTGGGGGAAAGGACCAAACAGCGAGACCATCGGTCTAATCGGATTAGGGAAGGACAGGGAAGGAAGTCGGCTGTGCCCTTTCAAAGGAGCCATCCCGGCATTTGCCTGGAGCGATTTAAGAAAATCACGGAAAACCTAAATCAGGATGGCCGGACGCGGGATTGAACCGTCGTTCTCCCGAATGCGAGTCCATTGTGCTAACCACTGCACCACCTCTCTCGGTCTGGAAATAACACTTTCGTGGAAAGCTACATTAAGCAGATCTCAAACGGAACGAGCGAAATGACTTTTTGCCCCGTCCTGCATGAAAACTGTGGTTCGCACACAGTTGCACTCTTCCAAAGCAGGAATCGCACGCTCCACAAGGAGGTCTCGACGACGTGCAGACGTCATGGTACATCTGAGAGGTCCTATGGATGTATTCTCTTCAAAGAAGGACCGAGAATAAAGGTACTTGTGAGTCCACATTGCACAATCACATCCTGTAGTGTAAAATGTTCCTCGTCTCTTCGTAGAATATTGTCCCGCCACGATTCATGAACTCCGATACACGCCAGAAACCTAGAAGGAAATTCAGAACGTTGATGGGGATTGCTGTACGATGTGGATCTTGTACGTGCACGAATGTAAAATAGACCGCAAAGATTTTTGTATTGTTGACTACGAGATGGACAATTCTCGTGTCACCTCTAGAGGACTATCACCAATCGGGACAGCATGTGCTAAATGATCAGTTATAGCAACAGCAACATCCACAATAACTTCCACCGGGATAGGACGCCTTCCTCTTTCAGGTGTCTCACCAAGTTCACGCGTGTTTTCAAATTCCATTATCATTTTCTTTGAACAATTTAATGGCATCGGGTCTCTCCCCAAACCTTTCATTCCGCGATATTCTCGCACTGCAGCACGGCATTTGCTGCCGTTCACATAAAACAGTTTCACTAACAGTGCACGGCCTCTCTTCTCGAGATCCGTACTGTTCACTCACGTCATTGCTTGTCAAGTGACAGCATGGATGTCATACCGTCATACAAACAGTGTACAGCGAGCGATTTGCACCCGGTGTCCATTTTTGGAACGAATTTGTATTCGACTGTAAATCCGCGTTAACGCATTACCGTATCCACCAAGTTTCGTTACCATACGATACTTCCAGCCCACATTGGACCTTTGTTTGTAGCTGCACTTTAATTATAACCACACGGTACTATAGTGCCCTACGTCCCTCTCCCGCAAAGACAAGGTCAGAATCGTTGCAGAGTGCACATAGGGATTTCATCAATCATCCTTCCCGCTGTCCATATGTGAATGGAACGGGGAGAGGCCCTTATAACCACATTATGAAGTATCCTCTGCTGTGCACTTCGTACTAGTTTGCAGAGTATAGATGCACGCAGATACAGATGGAGCTGTATTAGCGCTCGAGAAGCGCACCGGTAATATTGATCTGAGTTATATTTGGATACCCTTTTTGTTGCCAACCTTTAGCACTTGCGTTTTAGACCTCCACATTGAACTGGTATTACGAGAATAAATTTGAAATTAATTACGTGTAGACGTGTTTAAAGTTATTGAAAAACCATACAAACCGTTTGGCAAGAGACAAAGGATTATGGCATGTTACTTGTCGTAAAATTATGTGAATTTCCTGAGACTGTTGAGCTCTGGTACGAACTCCAAACTCACGCATTCCAGATAAGCAGATACTAAACCGCAGAGAGGCGGCCGGACACAGATGTTGTGCCTGCTCTGGGAATGTGGTGCAGGCGTTCCGGTGACGTGGCTGAGTCGCGTTGCGTAGCAGGCTGTCAGAGCACGGCAAGTGGGTTAGCGGGCGGCAGATGGAAGCGCGCTCTAGCGGAGCGGATTTAATCGAGGGCCGGCGCTGCCGGCGCGCATGCGCGTATCGCGCCACAGCCAGGAGTTAGCGCAAGCTACGGAGAACTCAGCTAATTAATACGCTCGCGGCAGGCGAGCTAATCCAGAACACCACTGGCCGCGCGAGTTTCTTCCCAACACTGCTGCGACACCAAATTTCGCGAGGCAATGTCGCATCTACCAGAAGTCATAAACAAGTGACTGTGGCGTACTGCTCTGCTGAAAGGTTGATGCATATGAATGATACGAGTGTTTCATTCACAAGAATTGAGTAGCCCAGAGAAGAAAGGATCAGTAGCATACAACTAATAAGTTTAAGATATATCAATTAACATCGTGCCATCACGGGCCTATGGCACTTGTTTCGTCCTTATTCTACATCTACCTACATCTACAAGATTACTCCGCAATTCATCGAACCACAATCGTACTATCTCTCTACCATTCCACTCCCGAACAGCGCGCGGGAAAAACAAACACCTAAACCTTTCTGTTAGAGCTCTGATTTCTCTTATTTTATTTTGATGATCATTCCTACCTACGTAGGTTGGGCTCAACAAAATATTTTCGCAGTCGGAAGAGAAAGTTGGTGACTGAAATTTCGTAAATAGATCTCGCCGCGACGAAATACGTCTCTGCTTTAATGACTTACATCCTAAATCGCGTATCATATCTGCCACACTCTCTCCCATATTACGTGATAATACACAACGAGCTGCCCTTTTTTGTACCCTTTCGATGTCCTCTGTCAATCCCACCAGGTAAGGATCCCACACCGCGCAGCAATATTCTAACAGAGGACGAACGAGTGTAGTGTAAGCTGTCTCTTTAGTGGACTTGCTGCATCTTCTAAGTGTCCTGCCACTGAAACGCAACCTTTCGCTCGCCTTCCCCACAATATTATCTGTGTGGTCTTTCCAACTGAAGTTGTTCGTAATTTTAACACCCAGGTACTTATTATGAGAGGCACCCACATGCCTTGCTCATACTGTGGCATCAAGCAGTCAGGCCTGCAAGATGAGTGGTCTGCCAAGCGAGTGGATTCATTCTTATTTATCGAGTAACTTGAACTCTCGTACTCACAATTAAGTCACTAATCAACCTCCTGTATGAATAATACGCAACGGAAACGCACTCTGACTATCAGTAATTTACAGAACTCTGACTGTTTACTACGCACTGGCAATACCACATTTCCTTTTTTCTTTTATTTAACGGCTTTTATCAACACGTGGCCACCGCACTGAATATGAATGGCGCACACATTATAAATTCGGGACATCATGACAACATACAATTCGAAGGAAAAGTCCACCAATCTTTTATTTTCACTATCTTATTTATTCCGATAAATTCTATAACCTAAACACACAAATTCTATAACCTACAACAATAACACATGAGAAATTCCGCCCAGTGGGCATGGCTTTACATTGGTGATTCTCTACCTTATGGTCTCGTAATTATTTAACGCTACAGTGCACTTTCTGGATAGGATGGTGGATCTTTTATTATACCTCACACTTCGACTCTCACAATCATCATCACGAAACTTTCCTCCAGACCGAGCGGTACCGAAGGAACAAGCATAACCCACTAATCTTTTGAAACTACCTTGCTACTCTCCCATGCAAACCACACATACCCAAATTACATGACATACACCACACTACAACATGGAGTACAATACAATAAATAGTCACAACACTATCACTTTTAGCTTTCCCACTTCAATTAGTATTTATCCCAGTTTCACACGACACTGCCCCACTTTGTAATTCTACTTTCCTACTATGAACTCTGGAGATATATGCACGTCTTCCCGTGCAATGCAAGCCAAGTGGCGTTGCTGGATAGACGGCCGACTCACCTTGCTTCTCTCTCAGCGTTTGAATCTAGCGTCACACGGAATCATATCACGCAAAGTAATATCAAGAACATATTCATCACACATGCGAGTCCTCAACTGATACCATGGACGAGTACTTCTCTTTATCCTTTGTCTCATACACAGATTGAGACTCACACAGTACTCACCACGTGGAAGTACTCGCCACTAATTTCAAGTCCTGCACACGCTATTTCTTAAATATTTCAACTTCTAGTGCACACGCTAGTAATTCAGCTTAACTTAAGCACATGGAATTATTTCAACTTATTGCTACACGTGGTTTCATTGTGACCGTTGGTCACTTCCGAAGATTACTACGATCCCATTAATATTACCTCCCTGACATTTAATTCTCCCCACAAAAGTTCCTGAAATAGAGAAATTATTATTTCAAACTACTCTTAAATATTCCACATGCATACCATGTCTCCACTCTTTTGTCTTTACGGAGCACAACTAAGACAGGTCTTAACAGCACAAGATCCAGCGGCAGAGTGCTGAAACATGGTCGTTCTTCAGGTCCTCTCGCACCTCTATCGAGGTGGGGGAAGACCATGCTACCGTATTGGTCAGCCACATTTCAGGCGCTCAAAGCTCCGGTAAGTTTCATCTCTTTGGTTCCACCAAAGGTGGCCAAAGGATCGTCTCAAAGATGATCATATATTCACATTCACTATCTGCGGTTAGCAGACGACCATACATTCATTCATTTCACAGATCTCACCAAACTGGATGTAGGGATTTATTTTGTGGGAGTGCACATGTGATCAATTAAATAAATAAATTGTCATTCTTTCCCACACTGGTATCCGGCTTCACTGTATTAATTGAAATTGAGTTATTATTAGAAAAATATGTGTTGTTCTGACAAAATTAATGAAGTATGTTGTACCTATTTTCAATGTCGGGCGGTACTGTACCCCTTCAAGTTGAATTGACAGCCTTGAAAATTGTACTATTTATCGAGTAATCGAATTCCAACGGATTTCTTTTGGAACTCATGTGGATCACCTCACACTTTTCGTTATTTAGCATCAACTGCCACCTGCCACACCATACAGCAATGTTTTCTAAATCGCTTTGCAACTGATACTGGTCTTGGGATGACCTTACTAGACGGTAAATTACAGCATCATCTGCGAACAACCTAAGAGAACTGCTCAGATTGTCACCCAGGTCATTTATACAGATCAGGAACAGCAGAGGTCCCAGGACGCTTCACCCCATAGACTCCAATCCATCAGACAGAGGGGAGAAGGGTACATATAGTGTGAATATTATTATTCCTTCTGCTATGGCACAGAATAGTAATGGGTAGAAATTAGAAAAAGTTATTAAAACTTACTCATATTCCCACAGGCAAACTCAAGTCACGCCAGAGGGAGAGGCGGAAACAGGAAGCAAGCCAGGATGTCGCAAGTGGGTCAGGTTGACGACAAATTATGATACCGTCTGCCGAGTGAGGAAATGCATTCAGCAGAAAGAAGACTGCGACTGAATAACAAAGGAAGTGAGACAAGCACATTTGTTAGCTTGTAGGACACGTTGGAAGAAACTCTATTTCTTCTACAAGGCCATGTAGCAATGAACCAGCGCAACAGCTAACAGCCTCTTCAGTCAAAAGCACTCCGTCTTCAGGCCACAAGTGGCCCATCGGGAACACCCGACCGGCGTGTCATCCTCAGCTGAGGATGCAGGTAAGAGAGGCGTGTGGTCAGCACACCGCTCTACCTGTCGTTATGATGGTTTTCTTTGACCACAAACACTACTATTCGATTGAGTAGCTCCTCAATTGGCAACACGCGGCTGAGTGCACCCCGAAAACTTCGGTGATCTGATGGGATCCAGTGTATCCACTGTGGCAAGGCCGTTGCCCTCTTAAGTCAACATAGTAGAATAAGGAGGACACAAGCTGTCACTATGAACCAAGCCTCATTTCACAGCCTCACACTAGCTCCATTTAAATATTTCCAGCTCTCCAGTTCTCAACATGGGGATTAATGGCATTCATTGTAATAGCACAGCATTCAATGATTGCGATACTGTAGTGAATCTGCGTCCTCGATGCTCCAGCACATTCTATGAAATATCCAACGATGTACTCGAGATGAAGTTCTTCACCTGGTGAACTTCATGCTGCTTACCATTTACTGATGGAAAAACTGACTCTATCCTGACAACATTACATCACAGGGTGCTACCAGCACTTAACCTCAGTAAGAAAGCCACCAACAGGGCCTCTTGAAATTCACATTCCTGTTCAACCTGCAGTTGCTGAAAGCTACAAGATGGTAGGGTGGAGATCAGCCAACCACACGACTGCCGGCACAATCCGCTGGCAATCCGCTGCGGCATCAGGATCGTTAACTTCTTCTACTGGCCGTGCAACCTCTGATTTAACTGGGCACATGAAGCTGAATGAGCAACAGCTGAGGCTGGTGCGGAAGAACGGCTTGTAAACATCGTATATAAGTAATACTCTCTCTTTCCTAGCATTTATCCCGACGTGCGGGGTCTGCTGTTTAAATACTGATTTGGCATGGCTAGTAACGGGTGGCTAGATGCCCTTCCTGTCGCCACCTCATAACCCCCCCTCCCCCTTCCCCTCCCCCACCCCCTCCCTTGGGACAGAAATAGTGTACCCCAGCTGTATGTGCCTAGTGTAAATCATGAAATAGTGTGAATGTGATGCAAATGTCTGCGAGTCGGTTAACTGAGGCGGGACATGGGGACCAGCCCAGTATTGACCTGGCAGGATGTGGAAACCGCCTAAAAACCACTTCTAGGCCGGACGATACACTGGTCCTCGTCGTTAATACGCCTGGCCAATTCGATCCAGGGCCGGCAAGCCTACCCAAGTCCAGGAAGCAGCGCATTAGAGCTCTCGGCTGCCCTGGTGGGTATTGTATATACGTAATTCAACTCGGGCAATATTTTACTAGCATCAAAGAGACTTGAGAGGTTCTCAAGTGCTATCTTTACTTTATACAGACGTGTCTCTGCTCGACCTCTGTCATCTTGATATTCATTCCAGAATAAGTACACACACAGCCCGTCCAGTGTAGCATACAAATGAAGTGAGTGCAGTAATCATGGTAGCAGCTTCTACTAACAACTGTGAACAGCAGATGTGCGGTCGACCAGACAGTTGTGAGCAGGAAGTGTTAATAGAATAACATCACTAAATCAAGTCTTCAAGGCGTTCTAGAGAATGTTTTGGAGAAGAGAAAAGAGTGTCCCTTACATCTTGACTCCCGAACAAAAACGACGAACAACACATGAATACCAGCCGCGAACTGATTGAAATGCAAACGTGGCAGCTTTACCTGGTAGCAATCATGATGGGTAATGTGACTTGGTGTTCAACACTAAACAACCAGAAAGTGCAAAAATTTGATTGAAGGGTCAACGCTTTGACGAAATAACCGATGTTCTGGCCAATGCGACGCGCGAGATGAACAACATCCCAAACAAGGACTTTCCTGACTGATTTACATGTTTTTATGAACGTTCTGTACGTTGTTCTCCGGTTAGGGAGACTATATAGACCACCTGAAGCATTAAAACCACCACCCTAACTTTTCTCTGTTTTTATTAATCCAGTGTCGAAAGATTCTGAGCTGACGGAGTATTGGACGACTTTCTGACTTCATACCGCTACAAATACTGAACAGAAATACATGTTCTAATCAGCATCTGGAAGAGAGATTTTAGTTTCGGTCTGGACTCTAAGTCTCAAGCGTAATAATTTCAAAAATGTGTGTGAAATCTTATGGGACTTACCTGCTAAGGTCATCAGTCTCTAAGCTTACGCACTACTTAACCTAAATTATCCTAACGACAAACACAAACACCCATGCCCGAGGAAGGACTCGAAACTCCGCCGGGACCAGCCGCGCAGGTAATAATTTCAGTGTGGCAGTTTTTCTTATTTGAGTCGTGCTGCAGGGCGTCATTTCGGCATTTTGCATGTCCTATGAGTCAAGTGCATAGTCATTGCAGGATAAAATTAATCTAGGATCCAGCAAATCTATGTTACTACCTCTGCTCTCATAACCATGCACATAAAGGGTAAAGAAATTCCTGCCAGCACTAGGGATCGGAACGACTTTCTAAATGTCGAGAGTCACCGAAGAAACATACGTTAGGGTCCCAAACTTCCTGGCAGATTAAAACTGTATGCCGGACCGAGACTCGAACTCGGGACCTTTGCCCTTCACTGGCAAGTGCTCTAATAACACTCTGCTGCAGAGTGAAAATTTCATTCTGGATACGTTACGGTCCTTAGTTTCAGGGATCGATGGACGAACAGATATGTAGCCACAAGTTTAATACCTCGGATCCTCTCTGTCCGGTTTACTGTAAATATGTCGATGAATCTGGTAATGTGGCTCCTCAGTTCCACCAACTTTCCTGGAAGTGAAACGATGTTAAATAAATTGAGTAAAGGCCTAGATAAAGAACCACACACTCAGACGTCTGGCAAATAGAATGAAAATTTGTTGAACTTGTGGTCTACAGTTAATGTATTGTCAACAAACTATCGACCTAGCATTCGTCACTTAATTGTCTCCAGGATGTTCACGTGGCAGTCTTATGCGGCTCAGTCTTGTAACGTGTCACTCTTTTTTCAAATAATAGAGGAACAAGATGAAGAGCAAGTGGAGCCACTCCACTCTTGAGCTTGCATAATGACCATGACAAAAAGTTCTATTGAGGAATCACAGAATATGGGTCTGCGATATTAATCGTAAGTCTGGCTGAACTCATCTATTAATATGATTCCATCTGGCATACGGTACACAGAAACATTTGAACCATAACTATTTAGGACAGAGAGAAATCAATGCCACGGCGTGCCGCGGGAAAAGAACCCCTGCAACCGTCTGAACGTATGGTAGGGTTGTTAGTGGCAAGGGAAGTTACCGTAATTGGTGGGCACCGAGGATGTGTCCTGAGACATCCACATGCGTATCTATCCAGTAGCATGCTAAGGCCGTAATAAGAGCATTGAATTTGACTGTAAAATCAGCCACTCAATGTGGGATTTGTTTGCGATCCGTCTGTTGTCAGGTTCTTTGTGCTATCCATTGTTTGGCTGTTTTGACTGTATAGCTGACATAGCCACTCAGACTTGCCATGATACAGGGATTCCCAAAACTAGTGTAGTGTGTGCATTGAACTACGCATAGGTGAATAGGTGAACACCTTTCTCAGATATAGCTTGTCTTTGGTCTTCTGTGCTCCATTCTATGACTGTGAGAATAATTTCCAGGGTTATTCGAATGTCTTGAGCTCCTCTACAGTAATGCAGCATGATTCTTAGGAATCTCCACTGAGTGGCTGATTTTATAGTCAGATTCAATGCTCTTATTACGGCCTTAGTATGCTACTGGATCGACACGCATGTGTCTTTGGGCGGGTTTAGTGACATATTTGAACACTCAAAGGGATTCTGTGTGTGATACAATATCCACAGTCAACGGCTATCTTCAGGAGTTTTGGGAACAGGGGTGATGCAAAACTTTTTTTTATGTGTGTAAAAGACTGTAATTGAAAAGTGGGATGCCAGGTGTCTCATTCTACGTTCCTCAGCATCTTTAAAAAATTTTGGCTTGCGAACATATTTCCGCCTTTTAATGCTGAGAGAGAAGAAGACATTGGCAGTTGCACAGAGACGGAAAAATAATAAATACTGCAACATTGCCGACAATGGTTATGGTATAGAAAGAAAGGGATGCTGTAGCAGTGGAACATAGCTGACAGTGACAGAATAGTGCTAGGAAAGCAGTGAAGGAGACAGAGCCATTGGGGCATAAATAAACAGAGGCAGAAAGTTGAAAGGGTGAGAGTCAGTTATAATGAGAGACATGGCCTATCACAATGACAACGAGGGAGCGAGGAAGCGAGGATTAGTGACACAGAGAAGAAACAGTAGCTTTGGGAAGGGGCGAAAGAGGTAGTAGCTGTAAGAGATGCCAAGATGGAGACTGTGACATTGAGAGGAGAGTGTAGTACTAGGGTCCAACGAAGGAGCCTTTGGCTGTCAGACAAGGGACAGCGACAGTTAGAGTGAGACAAAGAGATAATGACAATGGGTTGGCCTGAATGAGTGACTGAGAAAGGTAACGTGGATGAGTACGAGCGACTTACAGCGATGGACAAGTGGATGTGAGCGAGTTACGGCGAGAACCCCTCTTTTCAGTCAGTTTTTAAAAAACAGTAGCGTATTCGATATCTTTGTGGCGCGATAGGAGCATTTTTCCGCTGTTTCACCATGTACACGGTATGTTGTGTGCTGTGTTATAGTGTGCCCGTTTTACACCGCTCGTCGGTAGAAGACTGTGGGTCTCCGGACGCTGCATTACCGGCAAGAAGCTCGGCCCGAAGTATGAGGCAAAGCTTCTTCTTCACGTTGTTCCTGCGATAGCGGGGAGTGGCTGTCGTCGTCTAAGTGAGTTGGCTAAAGTTGTGGAAGGCTACGTGGATGCCGCGCGGCATGGGAAGATAAGGGAACGCGGAGCGCGGGGCCAGGCGGCGTCCCGGTGGGAACTTGGCCGTCACCATGGAGACGTGCCGTGGCTCAGATGCCTCACGTAGCCACTAGGAGTATGCACGGCTGTATCTTAGTAGTCGCCACACGCAGCATACTGGGATATTTACTTGTGATTCACAGACCGGTTTTGTCTTATTATAAAGGCAACGTCTTTAGTATGCTGCTCTTCCCTATGAACATCAGTTTCTATAAATATCACCTCAGATGCTAAAATGTTCTTCGTTTCCTCACCTGGTTTCACGACATATGTTAATTTTCAAGCGAAAGTACCTCTACACTTTTGTTGTAACTATTAATAAAGATTCTTTAATCAGTCTTCTAACTTGTTTTATGTGACACGCTGCTATTTTCTCAACTTCCTTAATTATATCTCCTATATAGTTCATTCACATTTTTATTACGGGAACACCACCAGTTTTTATTTCCAGTCTCCTGTCTAGGTTTATGTCTGTCTTTACTGAAAAAAGGAGTAGACAATCTTGACCAAGAATATTCATTTATTATAACTGTATGTTTCACACACACATCTGCAAGCCAGTATTCATAACCGATATCTGATGTTTAACTAGAACGTAGTCTAAAGCTGGTTCTAAAGCAGCATTTTCATTTGGAAAAGGATATCGAGAAAGCAAGCAAATCTCAACAGAGGTGAAATTTTAGAATGCTGGTTTCAAAACGCTAAAGCGAAATCTGAAAATTAATCAGTATCTATGTTATCAACGTTAGAAAATTCCAGTGAAATAGAAAACCTCAGAATTTCATAGAAATATCATACAAATGGTGCAATCTGCTGCAATGTTAGGTGAGTCGGTAGAGTCGCACAAAACACAAGACAGTTTAAACACGACCAGACAGTGTGAAATGTTTGTTACTTTATGTGCTATATATGGCAAAAATCAACTGACTGATCTGCGTTCACCTAAATGCGTAACCGGCGACTGTGTGGCAATTAATGAACAATTTGGTAACTATAAAAAATGCTGCTCTATCCGTAACCGAAGCTTTTCATGAAGTAGAACTGCAAGAACTGAAAACAAAGTAATCATGTTAATGAGAAAATTATCGAAACATACGGAAACAAATGTTTTACAAAGTGAATGTAATAAAACACAAACATAACATCTGGATTAATTTGTAGGACTTGCTACTACATATAACACCGAGACTGGTTCAGTTGTGTCACATCAATACGAAAATTATATGCAGTCAATGATCGGTTCCATTCCACGTAAACACAGTTCACACCATTATGCGGCCAACACCAGCTTGTACGGCGCTTCGTTGAAAACGTGGATCCGTGGCTTCAAGGACTCTGTGCCACGCTCAAACCCTACCACCAGCTCTTACCTATTGAAACTGGAACTCTTCTGACTAGGCGACGGTGTTCCAGTCATCTAGGGCCCAACCGACATCGTCATGAGCCGAGGCGAGGCGCTGCGGGTGATGTGCTGTTAGGGAAGGCACCAGCGGGGCCGTCTACTACCATATAAATCTCACCGCACTGTCCTAGCGCCTAGTCGTATACCCCACATTGATATCTGCTGTTATTTCACGCAGTGTGCTTGTCTGTTAGCACTGACAATTGTACGCAAACGCCACTACTCCTAGTACTTAAGTGAAAACCGTCGGCCCTTGCGTTGTCCGTGGTGAGAAGTATTGCCTGAAATTTGATGTCCTCGGCACACTCTTAACACACTGGATATGGGAATGTTGAATTCCCTAACGATTCCCCTAATGGAATGTCCCGCGCGTTTAGTTCCAACCACCATGCCGCGTTCACAGTCGGTTAATTCGCGTCGTGCGGTCATAATAGGGTCTGAGAACAAATGGCAGCTTCGCCAGTGCTCTGAACCTTTATACCGGGTGTATATTTAGATGTGCATATCACTACCCCGTGTCCGTTGTCACTTCAATATACTTCCGTTCTTCTATCATGTGTTACTGCACATGTATCACTTGTGTGTATCACTCGTGTCATCGTTCTAAATTGTCTTTCGTGCGTTAACATGTATCCTATACCCGTGCAATCGTGCACATTACGACATATTTTACGTACTGAAAAGTAGACCTTGCTTTTTAGCTATTTGCATGTTACTGTTTTATGTGCGCACTGGGTCAGGATTGTTCATTGTTACTTACGATAGCTGTAAACTTTGAAGTTTTCACGAGTTATCAGCCGAGTGACGTCGTCTTCTAGTCGCAAGGTTTCAATGGATTGCGTATGCATCATCTTTGCCTGAAGACGATGGACACGCAATCCATTGAAACGTTGCGACTAGAAGACGACACCACTCGGCTGATAACCCGTGAAGATTTCATAGCTTAAATACGCCGAGAAAGCCTGCAATAGCATATAACTTTAAACTTTGTATAAACATTTTACTCTTAACAGGTAACTATCTACACTGACACTTTATCATATGTACAGTCATTTCTATGACTTTAGCGTGCTATCATGTTCCCGATACGTACAGATTTGTTTTCGTGCATTACTTTATATAGTTTTTTTCAATTTCTTGGTTGAAATGTATGTGTACAAATATTTATTTATTTTCATCACATTATGCTCTAGTAGCACACACTTGTTCGTGCCCACGACAGCCAAATAGTTTTATTACCGCAGAATAACGAACATGGATTAACACCAAAACAAATCACACAAAAATTATTGCAATATCACAACTGTGCCTGTCCCACTCGGTAAGTGTCACTGAATCCAAGATTTACCGAACAGCATCATAACCCATCCGGCTACATACATTTGAATTTGCGTTTTCATAAAAATAAAAACCCTGGAAAATAATAACGTATGAATTACGTGCAAAAATGTTCTCTCTTATTTAGATCTTTAGTTTAAGTATAGTTTTATTAATAGTTTTCTGTACTTACTTATTTATATTCTGTACTTACTTATTTATATTCCTTCAGTATCCCAGTTTTTCTTATCTGGAAAACGTTCAACTGTTTTCATTAGTATTAAGTCTGTCTGTATAGTTCATTAACCTCTGACGTCTCGCTCGATAGTTAGTAGCTTTACATCACGCCACCAGTGACTCTTCATCATCATGTTCATACATCTACACACGACAAATAAGTATTAGTTAAACTAGTTCTCCACATTCAAATCCAATGTGTGACCGTCCATATGCTGAAATGCTAAAACATCTCATACTACAAAACATAAGAAAATAGAACAAGTAGTGACTACACTATTTGTCTATTTAATAAAATTTAACACTTGTTTCTGGTATTATGCACCTCTGTCTTTTAATTCGCAGCTTTTACATCAGTCTTGTTGTTGCTTATGATAATTATTATGTATTCATGTTGTCACATTTCCTTCTGCTCATCATTAGTACATAAAATTCTTGTACACAAGAGTATTGCATTTCAGACAATTTCATCTGTGATTACTGTACAACGTATCACCACAAACATATGACTTCATATTAAAAAACATAATGAAGGGAATCATAGAAACCTTATACTACTGTACATGATTTCTCAAGTCTTCGTATGGGTATCTTCTTATATTTTATTTCTTTCTCATCGTTAGGTGCACATTTTCCTTATCTCCTTCGTTACACTTTGTTGCTTCATTCACGGGGTGGGACAAGTAAGTACAGTAAATAGGCAATGGTTGTTGTGTTGAGATCCTTTACAAAACCTGGGCTCTTCGGAACAGAGATCGATGTATTTACTCAATAAATCCGTCAGTTCTGCTTGCTGTGCTATGTTGAGGAATCGTTACTGCGCTATCATGTTTTCAACGCTACTCTTGTTGGATTCCATGGTCGTGTGATTGTTGTATGCATTTGTTTCATAAAAGAGTTAGACTGTACATCGACAAATATACAGCATGTCGTTGTATACACTACTGGCCATTAAAGTTGCTACACCAAGAAGAAATGCAGATGATAAACGGGTATTCGTTGCACAAATATATTACACTAGAACTGACATGTGATTTCATTTTCACGCGATTTGGGTGCATAGATCTGAGAAATCAGTACCCAGAACAACCACCTCTGGCTGTAATAACGGCCTTGATACGCCTGGGCATTGAGTCAAACAGAGCTTGGATGGCGTGTACAGGTACTGCTGCCCATGCAGCTTCAACAGTTCATCAAGAGTAGTGACTGGCGTATTGTGACGAGCCAGATGCTCGGCCACCATTGACCAGACGTTTTCAATTGGTGTGAGATATGGAGAATGTGCTGGCCAGGGCAGCAGTCGAACATTTTCTGTATCCACAAAGGCCCGTACAGGACCTGCAACATGCGGTCGTGCATTATCCTGCTGAAATGTAGGGTTTCACAGGGACCGAATAAAGGGTAGAGCCACGGGTCGTAACAGATCTGAAATGTAACGTCCACTGTTCAAAGTGCCGTCAATCCGAACAAGAGGTGACCGACGTGTAACCAATGGTACCCCATACAATCACACCGCGTGATACGCCAGTATGGCGATGACGAATACACGCTTCAAAAATGTTCAAATGTGTGTGAAATCTTATGGGACTTAACCGCTAAGGTCATCAGACCCTAAGCTTACACACTACTTAACCTAAATTATCCTAAGGACAAACACACACACCCATGCCCGAGGTAGGACTCGAACCTCCGCCGGGACCAGCCGCACAGTCCATGACTGCAGAGCCCCAGACCGCTCGGCTAATCCCGCGCGGCAATACACGCTTCCAATGTGCGTTCTCTGCGATGTCGCCAAACTCGGATGCGACGATCATGATGCTGTAAACGGAACCTGGATTCATCCGAAAAAATGACGTTTTGCCATTCGTGCACCCAGTTTCGTCGTTGAGTACACCATCACAGGCGCTCCTGTCTGTGATTCAGCGCCAAGGGTAACCGCTGATAGTCCATGCTGCTGGAAACGTCGTCGAACTGTTCGTGTAGATGGATGTTGTGTTGCAAACGTTCCCATCTGTTGACTCAGGAATAGAGACGTGGCTGCACGATCCATTGCAGCCATGCGGATAAGATGCCTGTCATCTCGACTGCTAGTGATACGAGGCCGTTGGGATCCAGCACGGCGTTCCATATTACCCTCCTGAACCCACCGATTCCATATTCTGCTAACAGTCATAGGATCTCGACCAACGCGAGCAGCAATGTCGCGATACAATAAACCGCAACCGCGATAGGCTACAATCTGACCTTTATCAAAGTCGGAAACGTGATGGTACGCATTTCTCCTCCTTACACGAGGCAACACAAAAACGTTTCACCAGGCAACGCCGGTCAACTGGTGTTTGTGTATGGGAAATCGGTTGGAAACTTTCCACATGTCAGCACGTTGTAGGCGTCGCCACCGGCACCAACCTTGTGTGAATGCTGTGTAAAGCTAATCATTTGCATATCAAAGCATCTTCTTCCTGTCGGTTAAATTTCCGTCTGTAGCACCTCATCTTCGTGGTGTGGTAATTTCAATGGCCAGTAGTGTACAAGCTTAACTGTGCCACATTGGCAATTTGTGCAGTACCGTGCTTCCGTTTTTGAGAAATCTACAATGACTTCGCCATTAACAGTCAAAATCGACTTACCCCGTGAGAGTCAATGACAGTGATCTTCTCTCGCAAAATTTGTAATCCTATAATGCAGCTCGCAGATAATCCTTTCACTATTAAGGGCGTACATTTCATTGCTCCATTTCCTAAATTTAATTCAAGCTGCTCCTGCCATTTTAAGCTTTGTTATTTCATGCCAGTAGCTCCCGAAATCCGGCAGGTCAGTCCCGGCCAGGTGGGTATGCTTTTTGTCTCACTGAGTTGCTGGACATGGCACCTTTTAACTTTCCTTACAGAAGGTGAGCTCAGCAGGCGAATAATCTACGAATTGATTTCCTATGAGACACGAGATTAACTATAATAACTGGATTGACTTCTTATTTTCACGTCCGTGAAAGTTTGTAATATCTAAAGTGCGCCAGTTTTATTCACACTGTGCAATCAAATTTCGTCAATTAAATGACAAGAAGATTTTAAGTAATTACTACAATTCGTAGTTATCTTGGTTAGATGGCTGCATTGGTGGCTAATCTTTACCTCCCAAGCCAGTTTTTTCCGTTCATACAATAAGATTCAGCCGCACATCCACTTTACAAACTGCCAATTATACAGCAAGGGTATTACGGGTACAAAATAAAAGAACATTGCACTGTGTCTCAACAAAAACAGGTGATTCTTCTCACTTAAAGAAAGTTACATTAGTACAACCACCTAAAGAGATCGTGGCCTCGAGTAGGAAAGGCGAAGAAGGAAGTGAATAGTGAAGTACAGCAGACAAAAGATGCATATTGCTTTACAAAGATAACTTAGTTACTAAACCTGTTATTCCGAACTTTAAGCATTATGAATTATAATTTGCATATATCTGCCTTTGCTTCATCGCAAGTAACACACCTCATAGTCAGAATTTTCTATCTATTCTTAAAGAGAGAAAATAATTTTTTTAAAAAGAAAACAGATAAAAATTTTAGTGTTTTGTTACAACCTGTATCCACAATAGCAACAATGGGAATCCCTTCCACTATCCAATTACTATGAAATTAAGAACAGCTTGTGCTACATCTTCTGTCTGTTCCTTACATGCGTCAGTATCCTGGCATAGTTCATGACGCACGTCTAAACATTCATTACATCACAGCATATCTCCTAATATCGTGTCGAACCTCCTTTTTCCCGGCGTAGTGCTGCAACTCGACGTGGTATGGCCTCATCAAGTCCTTGGAAGTCCGCTGAAGAAATACTGAGCCATGCTAGCCCTGTAGCCATCGATAATTGCGAAAGTGTTGCCAGTGCAGCATTTTGATTGAACTCTCAATTATGTTCGATGGGACTCACGTCGGGCGATCTGGATGACCGAACCATTCGTTCGAATTGTCCAGAATGTTCTTAAAACCAACCACAAACAACTGTGTTCACGTGGTTAGGTTAGTGTTTTTTTTTAACGTCCCGTCGACGACGAGGTCATTAGAGACGGAGCACAAGCTCGGGTTAGGCAAGGATGGGGAAGGAAATCGGCCGTGCCCTTTCAAAGGAACCATCCCTGCATTTGCGTGAAATGATTTAGGGAAATCACGGAAAACCTAAATAAGGATAGCTGGAGACGGGATTGAACCGTCGTCCTCCCGAATGCGAGTCCAGTGTGCTAACCACTGCGCCACCTCGCTCGGTCTGTGTTCACGTGACATAAGGCATTGTCATCCATAAAAATTCCACCGTTGTTTGGGAACATGAAGTCCATGAATGAATGAAAATGGTCTCCGAGTAGCCGGACATAGCCATTTCCAGTTGATGATCGCTTCAATTGGACCAGCCCACACCATTATGGAGAGGCCACCAATTAGCACGCTGCCTTGTTGACAACCTGTGTTCGTGGCTTCGTGGGGACTGCACCACACTCGAACCCTAACATCAGCTTTTACCAACTGAAATCGGGGCTCATTTGACCAGGCCACACTTTTCCAGTTATCTAGGGTCCAACCCATATGGTCACGATCTCAGGAGAGGCGCTGCTCGTGACCAGAGGCTTTTGCGTCGGTTGTTTGCTGCCATAGCTTGTTAACCCCAAATCTCGCCGCATTGTCGTAACGTATCCGTTCTTCGTATATCCCACATTGACTTCTGAGGTTATTTCACACAGTGTTGCTTGTCTGTTAGCACTGACAACTCTACGCAGTCGCTGCTGCTCTCTGGCATTAAACGAAGGCTACTGCGTGGTCCGTGGTAAGAGGTAATGCCTTAAATTTGGTAATCTCGGCACACTCTTGGCACTGTGTGTGTCACAATACCGAATTACCTAACGATTGTCGAAATGGAGTGTCGCGTGCGTCTAGCTCCAACTACCAATTCACGTGAATCACCTGAGGACAAATGACAGCTCCGCCAATGCCTGCCCTTTTATTCATTGTGTACGCGATACGACCGCCACTGTATATGTGCATATCGCTATCCCATGACATTTGTCACCTCAGTGTGTCTATGCTGGTGTCACATGTACTAGCCTCACGCCAGCCCACGGCGCGCCCTGGAGGGCTGAGTACTATCACGCCTAGTTTGTTCACCCTTTATGAGCTGATGGGGTGTGATTACCTGACACTTAGACTATTCGAATAACACGGTTTTGAGATGGCGACCAGTTTTGGTTGGCAGGCTGAGACCAGTTCGGGTTATTTTTAGGGAAGGGCCACCGCCTGTCTTCTGTGTTCGGATTGTATATAGGGGACGGTCCCGCGTTATTCACTTGGTGTTCTCTCCACGCGTCACTTAGTCTGTCTCATAGTTTCCATACACCGATCTGAATAGCCGTTTGGTTGTCACCAGATACTGCGAACTAATGTTATCCTTCCTTTCAGCCTTATTTGTTCGCAAGTTTTCCAAATCTCTATTAAACTCTCATTCTAGTAGTAGAGCCCTATGATTTCCATAACGACTCCCGTTTACTCTGTATCAGCTCATCAGGCAGTTTCTTCGATATGTAGAGGAGTACAGTGTATAATCAAATTTCCACGCTCCACGCTCTTTTCTGCGTTTAGCAGTGGTATTCGTATGTCAATTACCTCAGTTTTAGTTTCAACAAAGATTGTTTTTACTTTTTTATGAGCTAACTCGGTCCTTTAGACGACCATTTCTTAATCTATTTCTTCACATCTACCCTGCAGAGATATTTGCTTTGCTTCCAAGAACTTACTATTTCATTCCTATGCTTGGCCTTCCAATTTCTGTGTGTGCCCATTTTATAGAAGTATATTTCTCTGCAAATAAACTATCTATTGTGCGATTAATTATCGCAGTATCTGCATTCTTGCACAACTTCTGACATGTCTCCCCGTTCCTCATTACTTCAGTATCCCATTTGTTTCCATACTCATTCTTGGGAGCAATTCTCTTAATCTTCAGTCTACTGTTAATCATTGTGATCCGAGTGTATATCTGCTCCTGGTCAATCCTTACAATCGAATATCTGATTTCGCAGTCTCTGAATATGGTGTACTTTGGCTGGAATCTTGCCGTATCTTTGGGCCTCTTTCAAATATACCTTCTGCTCTTGTGATTTGGAACTGAGGTTAGCAATCAACAGTTAAAAACTTACTGCAGAACAGAGTTAGTTTCTGCTCGTTCATCCCGACCGCCGAGCCGGTCCTTTGCCGTAGCTCTGTCTTCTGTTCCTCCCCTATTACAGCATCGAGAGAGGTAGTGCAGATGTTGGCACACTGGACACACATTCGGGAGCACGGAGGGTCACATCACTGTCTGACCAGCCAGATTCATATTTTCCGTGACTTCCCTAAGATGCTCTAGAAAAGCGATGTGAAGATTCCTTTGAAAAGCGCAGGACGATTTCTGTCGCCGTCCATTCCTGTTCCGAGTTTGTGCTCCGCTTCTAATGACCTCGCTGTCGACGGTACTTTAAAGTCTAATCTTCCTTCCGTCCTCCCTTCCTATTACAGCGTCCAGATCCCCATGACTGTCAGTTTATTGAACATTCCCATATATTTTCTCTATCTCAACACCTTCTTCTTGTGACATCTGCATGTGTAACTAAATATTGTTGCTGGCACCGGTTTGTTGTCGATTCAGATGAGACTAAACCTACCGCTGAGCTGTCGACTGTAATTTACTTTCTACCCTACCTTCCTATTCACTGCGAATACTATTCTGGTTATAATACTTTTTGGTTCGTTTTTGGTCACCTACCAACCATCTAAATAACTACTACTTTTCCAATAAGTTTTCGTTCTATCACAGTGCTGTTTGTTCTGAACTTCTGACTCCTTTGCTCCAGTCCTGCAGTCTCGTCTTTGAACGTGTATTGTAAACAACACCCTTCCTGGCATTGTATCTAAAGTGCATTTACGGTGCCCTCGTAGTGGAATATAAAAATATGAGTGAAAAACTGTATTGCGATCACAGATGCGAATCAGAAAACGATTCAGAGGTAAATTAAAAGCTGAAAGAATTTCTATATGGTTTGACATCAGTTTTGCGTATTGGTCTGTTGTAGTATCCCTAGAGCTCCAGCGGACATCAGGTTTTGAACGAAATAAATTGCCGGCACGGTAGCTCAGCGCTTTCGGTCACATAGCTGGCTGGTCTCTGTAATAAAAAAAAAAAAACTGAGTGAAGAGATCAATAACGAACTTCAACGGATGTCGTATGATGTCCGCTACGATCAAATGCAATGAACTAACGAACAATAATGAAAAAAAAAAAGATGATAGAGCGTCTGCCACGTGAGTATGAGACCCCAGATTCGAGTCCCGGTCGGAGTACACATTTTCAACTGTCCCCGTTGATATTTATCAAAGCCTGTAAGCAGGTAATGGTCTGCATTTCATTGTAATTTCAGTAACTACTGAGGTCGCTGATATTGAGTACCTGCCAATAGGTGGCAGCACAATGCACCTAATACGAAAAACGTATGTTTTTGGGAGTGTCCGGATACATTAGATCACATGGTGTATATTATATCGTTGCTTGTGACTAACATGCAATTTTAAAAAACGTTCATTTATAATTCTTGCGCAAAAGATGCCGTAAATCACATTTAAGCAAGCTGTGCCTCAGGTCTGCGGCTTGTATTCATGTTTGTACGTTAAATTTATGATACGTTAATACATGCATATCGCATCTTTATATTTGATCTATTAGACGCATAAAATCACTATGGATCCTATATCGGATAGATTCTTTACACTTTATTCTTCCCGAACAATCCAATCACGAAGAGTTACGCCGGCCCTGTGGCCATGCGGTTCTAAGCGCTTCAGTTTGGAACCGCGTGACCGCTACGGTCGCAGGTTCGAATCCTGCCTCGGGCATGGATGTATGTGATGTCCTTAGGTTAGTTAGGTTTAAGTAGTTCTAAGTTCTAGGGGACTGATGACCTCAGAAGTTAAGTCCCATAGTGCTCAGAGCCATTTGAACCATTTGAACGAAGAGTTACCGGTATCCCAATGATCAAAAAATAGTTCAAATGGTTCTGAGCACTATGGGACTTAACTTCTGAGGTCATCAGTCCCCTAGAACTTAGAACTTATTAAACCTAACTAACCTAAAAACATCACACACATCCATGCCCGAGGCAGGATTCGAACCTGCGACCGTAGCGGTCACGCGGTTCCAGACTACAGGGTGTTACAAAAAGGTACGGCCAAACTTTCAGGAAACATTCCTCACACACAAATAAAGAAAGTATGTTAGAGCTCATTTTAGTTTCGCCACTATGTACTGTACTTCCTCGATTAACCGCCAGTTGGCCCAGTTGAAGGAAGGTAATGTTGACTTCGGTGCTTGTGTTGACATGCGACTCATTGCTCTACTCATAGCATCAAGCACATCAGTACGTAGCGTCAACAGGTTAGTGTTCATCACGAACTTGGTTTTGCAGTCAGTGCAATGTTTACAAATGCGGAGTTGGCAGATGCCCATTTGATGTATGGATTAGCACGGGGCAATTGCCGTGGCGCGGTACGTTTTTATCGAGGCAGATTTCCAGACCGAAGGTGTCCCGACAGGAAGACGTTCGAAGCAATTGATCGGCGTCTTAGGGAGCACGGAACATTCCATCCTATGACTCGCGACTGGGGAAGACCTAGAACGACTAGGCCACCTGCAATGGACGAGGCAATTCTTCGTGCAGTTGACGATAACCCTAATGTCAGCGTCAGAGAAGTTGCTGCTGTACAAGGTAACGTTGACCACGTCACTGTATGGAGAGTGCTACGGGAGAACCAGTTGTTTCCGTACCATGTACAGCGTGTGCAGGCACTATCAGCAGCTGATTGGCCTCCACGGGTACACTTCTGCGAATGGTTCATGCAACAATGTGTCAATCCTCATTTCAGTGCAAATGTTCTCTTTACGGATGAGTCTTCATTCCAACGTGATCAAATTGTAAATTTTCACAGTCAACATGTGTGGGCTGACGAGAATCCGCACGCAATTGTGCAATCACGTCATCAATACAGATTTTCTGTGAACGTTTGGGCAGGCATTGTTGGTGATGTCTTGATTTGGCCCCATGTTCTTCCACCGACGCTCAATGGAGCACGTTATCGTGATTTCATACGGGATACTCTACTTGTACTGCTAGAACATGTGCCTTTACAAGTACGACACAACATGTGGTTCATGCACGATGGAGCTCCTGCACATTTCAGTCGAAGTGTTCGTACGATTCTCAACAACAGATTCGGTGACCGATGGATTGGTAGAGGCGGACCAATTCCATGGCCTCCACGCTCTCCTGACCTCAACCCTCTTGACTTTCATTTATGGGGGCATTCGAAAGCTCTTGTCTACGCAACCCCGGTACCAAATGTAGAGACTCTTCGTGCTCGTATTGTGGACGGCTGTGAGACAATACGCCATTCTCCAGGGTTGCATCAGTGCATCAGGGATTCCATGCGACGGTGGGTGGATGCATGTATCCTCGCTAACGGAGGACATTTTGAACATTTCCTGTAACAAAGTGTTTGAAGTCACGCTGGTACGTTCTATTGCTGTGTGTTTCCATTCCATGATTAATGTGATTTGAAGAGAAGTAATAAAATGAGCTCTAACATGGAAAGTAATGTTTCCGGACACATGTCCATATAACATATTTTCTTTCTTTGTGTGTGAGGAATGTTTCCTGAAAGTTTGGCCGTACCTTTTTGTAATACCCTGTATAACGCCTAGAATCGCTCGGTCACCTAGGCCGGCTCCAATGATCAACGGTGGATGAACGACGAAGGAAAAAACGTTGCTTTCTGACATAGACAGAGGTTTGTACGTTCTAGAGCAGCTAGTTGGTAGTATCAGTTGATTGTCTGTGTGCTGTCCACTTTTATTTAGGGAACTAGTATTTAAACAGCAGCTTGCACGTTTCATTTTGTGACAGTGATTATTGGTGTTGCCTTCAGGGCCATCTGAAAGACACTGCAGCTAGTTTTTGTTTTCATATTTATATTTATTTGTGTAGCGTAATTTTGGTAACGTATATTTACCCCGCGTGCAGCGCCACAATCAAGTATTTTCGATGTTCTAGGGCAGCCAGTTTGTAGCCTCAGTTCATTGTCTTTCTGTGTGCTGTCCACTTCTGTTCACTGAACTAGTACTTCTATTAGGATATAGTCAGAACACTGTAGAACAGATTTTAGTGTTCGTTTATTCTCCTCGATTATATTTTGCGTCCATTCCAACCTCATTAGCGTCACAGTTGCGTAATCTTGCGTAATTTTTTTTTTTTTTTTTTTTTTTTTTGAGGGCGTTAGTTTCTACTTTCTCAGTTACTCCTGACCGCGTTGTTCGTAATTTTTGAGAGCTTATTCACTCTTTACATAGTACGATATGGTCAGAAGCTGTGCTTGTTGTGAGCGGACACAAGGGGAATTGGCTGCTGTCGATAGGCTTGTGGCTACTGCTGAAAGCAGTGGTAGCATCGGAGAAAGGGGGGGGGGGGGGAGGGGGCGTGACGAGACCTGCAACACTGCTAGTGCCATTGGAATCCCCTGGTGACCTGCTTGTCGCAGCGTCTTCCGATATGCAGCATCCACATCTCTGCAATTCACACTTAAGTGCCTGGCAGAGAGTTCATCGAACCATTTTCATACTACTTCTCTACCATTCCACTCTCGAATGGTGCGTGGGAAAAAGGAACACCTAAATCTTTCCGTTCGAGCTCCCATTTCTCTATTTTATTATGATGATCATTTCTCCTTACGTAGGTGGGTGTAAAAAAAATATTTTTGCACTCGATAGAGAAGGTTTATGATTGAAATTTCGTAAATAGATCTCGCCGCAAAGAAAAACGCCATTGTTTCAGTGACTGCCACCCCACCTCGCGTATCATATCAGTGACACTCTGGCCCCTATTGCGCGATAACACGAAACGAGCTGCCCTCCTCTGCACTTTTCTGATGTCCTCCGTCAATCCTACCTGGTAAGGATTCCACACTACGCAGCAATACTCCAGCAGAGGACGGACAAGTGTAATGTAGGCTGTCTCTTTATTTAGTGGGTTTGTCGCATCTTCTATGTGTTCTACCAACAAAGCGCAGTCTTTGTTTCGCCTTCCTCACAATATTGTCTATGTGGTCTTTCCAGTTTAAGTTGCTCGTAATTGTAATTCCCAGGTATTTAGTCGAACTGACAGCCCTTAGATTTGTCCGATTTATCGTATACCCTAAATTTATCGGATTTCATTTAACACTCATGTGGATGACCTTGCTCTTTTCTTTCTTTACTGCCAATTTCTAATTTTCGCACGATACAGAAATTCTCTCTAGATGATTCTGTAATTGGAATTGACCGTCTGATAATTTTACTAGACGGTAAATTACAGCTCATCTGCAGACAATCTAAGGGGGCTGCTCAGATTATCACCTAGATCATTTATGTAAATCAGGAACAGCAGAGGGCCTATGACACTACCTTGCGGAACGCCAGATGTCACTTCTGTCCTGCTCCATGATTTACCGTCTATCACTACGAACTGTGACCTCTCTGCGAGGAAATCACGAATCCACTCACACAACTGAGCCTATACTCCATATGCACTCAATCTGATTAATAGTCTCACGTGAGGAACGGTATCAAAAGCTTTCTGGAAATCTAGGAATATGGAATCGATCTGAGATCCCTTGTCGACAGCACTCACTACTTCATGGGAATAAAGAGCTAGCTGTGTTGCACAAGAACGATATTTTCTGAATCCGTGTTGGTTGTGTTTCAATAAGTCATTCTCTTCAAGGTGATTCATAATATTCGAGTTCAGTATATGCTACGAAATCCTACTGCAAATTGAGGGTAGTGTTATGGGTCTGTAATTAAATGGGTTACTCCTGTTTCCTTTCTTGAATATTGGTGTGACCTGTGCTACTTTCCACTCTTTCGGAACAGACCTTTCGTCAAGTGAGCGATTGTATCTGATTGCTAAGAAAGGCGCTACTGTGTCTGCATACTCTGAGAGGAACCTGACTGGTATACCATCTGGACCGGAAGAATTGTCTTTCTTTAGTGATTTGAGTTGTTTCGCAACACCTAAAATATCTACTTTTATGTCACTCATGCTAACAGTTGTTCTGGTTTCGAATTCTGGAATACTTATTTCGTCTTCATTCGTCAAGGAATTACTGAAAACTGTATTTAGTAACTCCGCTTTAGTGACACCATCATCGGTAACATTTCCACCGCTATCGCGCAGTGACGGTATTGACTGTTTTTTACCACTGGTGTACTTTACATACGACCAGAATCTCTTTGGGTTATCTACCATATTTTGAGACAATGTTTCATTGTGGAAACTATTAAAAGTATCTCGCGTTGACGTCAACATTAAATTTCGAGCCTCTGTGAAACTTAGCCAGTTTTGGGGATTTCGCGTTCTTCTCAATTTGGCATGCTTTTTTCGTTGCTTCTGCAACAGTGTTCTGACATGTTTTGTGTACCATGGTGCATCAGTCCTATCTCTTATTAACTTACGCGGTATGAATCTATCTATTGCTGTCGATACCCTATCTTTGAATTTGAGTCATATCTGACATACACTTACATAATTAGCTTGGAAGGAATGGAGACTCTCTCTTAGGAAGACATCAAGCGAATTGTTATCTGTTGTTTTAAATAGATACGTTTTGTGTTTATTTTTAGTGGTTTTGGTTGATATGGTTTGGACCTCGCTACAATGACCTTGTGTTCACTAATCCCTGTATCCGTCATGACGCTACCTATTATATCAGGGTAATTTCTGGCTAGAGGTCAAGTGTGTTTTCGCAAACATTTACAACTCGTGTGGGCTCATGAACTAATTGTTCAAAGTAATTCTCAGAGAAAGGATTTAGTACAATTTCGGAAGATGTTTCCTGTCTCCCACCGGCTTTGAACACGTATTTTCGCCAACAACTTGAGGGTAGATTGAAGTCTCCACCAATTATAACTGTATGAGTGGGTACTTCTTTGAACCGTTCAGCTTTTGTATCATCTGATTCAGGGGGTCGCTAGAAGGATCCAATTATTATTTTGGTACGGCTGTTGAACATAGCCTCTACGCATAGTAATTCGCTGGAACTGTCTATTTCAACTTCACTACAAGATAAACTACTACCAACAGACACAAACACACCACCACCTTCTTTATTTAATCTATCATTTCTGAACACGGTTTGTGCCTCTCTAAAAATTTAGGCAGGATTTGTCTCCGGCCTTAGGCAGGCTTTCTATCAGCACCGGTTCGTTCTCACTCGAGAGTGAGTGGCAGACAGTCGTGGGTTCGAGCGTCACTGGACGGAAGGCGAGAAAGCGGACGGGCCGCACAGCTGGCTCCTTACGCCTTAGCAACAGGTAGGAGATGAGATCCAGTGTTAATAATACTTCTGAGCCAGTACGCCTCCTTTGCTGGGCCAAGGGCCGATTTTCCTATCCAGTCCGTCCTAGTGCAGCGAGTGCCTATGATAGTCATTGGGAGCTCCAATGACTTAGGCTGGTAATGAAGCCCGTCAGGGAGGTGGAAGACAGGGCAGGAAAGAATGCCAGTGTGTGCTCTGTGTTTACCAGGAGCTACAGTATAATCTAAGACGTGTAGGAAGCTCTGCAGGCGGCTATCGAGCGCAGTGTGCAACAAGCTGGCTACAAATTGTGGCACATGTCAGCCGATTGACGCCTTTCGCAAGGGTTTTTGAAGCTTCCACGGTTCTTTCGGTGCATAGCTGATTTAGTGAAGACAAGTAGCATCTCACACTGCGTGGAAAATAAACTCACCATATGTAACACAGTACCCTGAGTTGATCGGGTTCCTCTGGTTTGGACTAGACTACAAGGTCTAAGCAAGAGGTTCACATGAATCTGTGACCGTATTGCATGCGAATTTCTCGACGTCCGCTACCGGGTGGTGAATTGTTGGATTCCACTCTATAGGTTAGGAGTACACTACATGCAGGAAGCGACTACTAAGGTAGCGGAATCCGTATGGCCTACACATGGTTTATTATGTTAAAGGAGTCCTCCCTTAGGATCAGAGACGAACTGCCGGTCAAAATCGAAGATATATCAGCCACATTGTTCTCAGAGAATGTTTGTCTCGGAAATCGAATATCAGTAAACTGCAGGAACATCCAAGAGAAGGTGCCAGAATTAGTTTCACTTATTAAAGGTTATAATTTCCAGATAGTAATCGGAACAGAAAGTTAGTTGAAACCGCGGGTGAATTGCAGCGAAATCGTAGCTTGGGACTGGAATATTTGTCGTAAAGATAGGTTAGTCACCAGTGTGACAACGTATTTATCGCAATAAAAAATTCGATAATTTCTAGCGAGGTTATCATAGATTCAGAAGGTGGATTAATGTAGGTGTAGTTAAGCATCAAAGTTCGGTCAAAAATGGTAATCGGATGGTTTTATACACCGCCTTGGTAAGAAGCTGTAGTAGTAGATCGCTTCAGAGAGAATTTGAAGAATATCCTTAATAACCTTTCTCATCATGTCATAATGGTGGGTGACTTCCATTTGTCAGATATAGATTGAGGTAATGGTGCTATAAAAACTGGTGGCAGAGACAGGGATTCATGTGACATTACTCTGAATGTCTGGTCTGAAAATTGCTTCGAGCAGATAATTAGAGGACAACTCATGAAGGTAATATCTTAAACCTACAGAAACAAACAGACCTGAACTCGTAGAATCACTTAACGCAGAGGAAAGTATCAGTGTTCATAAGCCTGTGATAGCAACTATGACAACGTGTTTTACAACGAATATTTAGGAAGAGTGACAGTATACAAATTGCAGAGTATCTGCATCAAATATTCAGTACTGCGGACGGAGAGATGCAGCAGCACTGGGGAAAATTTTAAACTAATCGTCCAATAAGCCTTAAACAAGTATCTTCCGAGCAAGATCTTAAGGGGTGAGGAAGACAAGCCGTGACTTAATAGCCGTGTTAGAACACTGCTACGTACACAGAGCTTCATCGCAGAGTGAAGACAAGTCAAAACCCTGCTGACAAAAAAAAAAAGCTCAACTTAGCGAAAATGAGTGTAAAGAGCGCAATGAGACAAGTTTTCAATGACTTTAAAAGTAAAATTTTGTCAACCGGTCTGACCAAAAACCTTGAGAGATATTACTCTTACGTGAAATCAGAAAGAGATTCGAAATAATATATTCAATCATTCAATGACCATACTAGCAGTGAAACGGAAAACAACAGAAAGAAAGTCTAAATACTGTATTCATCCTTTCGAAGTCATCTCACCACGGAAGATCTTAATACGGTCCCTCATTTTTCAGTCGTCGTACAACCGACGAAGAGACATATATTGAAATAACCAACTGCGAAATAAAGAAGAAGCTACGATCACTTAGTACTGGAAAGGCATCAAAACCAGATGAGATGCCTGTAAAATTTTACAGTGATTATGCGAAAGAATCTTTGTAAAATCTTACAGGTATGTCGTTTCCTTTTCTACCAGAAGTATATAGTGTTTCGCTAGAGCAACGAAGAATACTTAGCGACTAGAAAAAAGCGCAGGTCATTCTCATTTTCAAGAAGGGTCGTAGGACAGATGCACGTAATTGTGGACCTACATCGATGACTTCAGGCCTGTTGTGGTCTTATGGAGTATGTTTTATGGTAAATAATTATGAAGTTTTTGGAGAATGAAAATCTCCTCTATAGAAAGCAACAACAGCAAGCAGAGATCCTGCGAAACTCAGCTCGCTCTGTTCCCCCATCAGATTCATATTGAAAGAACTTTTCTAGTATCTGACCAGATCTGCGATTGGATTCAAGACTTCCTTGCAGACAAAATTTATCACGTCGCTTCTGACGGAACAAAATCGAGAGGTGGAAAGAAAATTTCCGAAGTCCCCTTGACCGAGTGTGATAGGACCGTATATGTTTACAACACATTTAAATAATCCAGAAGATAGCATCGGAAACTCTTCAATACTCTTCGCAAATAATGCAATTGTCTAAAAGAAAGCAGCCACATCAGAAGATAGGATCGATTTGGAGAATTACCTACAGAGTATTGATGGATGGTACATGCTCTCGCAATTGACTGTAAAAGTAAATAAATGTAACATATTGCGCAAGGAAAAGAAATCCACTTCTCTACATCTACACTAGTGATGACAGATTGTTGGAAACAATATACACGGTATTATATCCAGAGCAACTTTAAGTGGACTGAACACATAAAACAAATTGTAGGAAAAGCAGATGCCAGATTGACATTCATAGGAAGAATCTTAAGGAAATGTAGCTCATTTACGAATGAAGTGGCGTACGAGGCGCTTTTCGGTCGATTCTTGAGTACTGTTCATCAATCCGGGCGCTTTTCGTCATGGGATCGTTTGGCCGGCACGAGAGCGTTACGGAGATGCTCAACAAACTCAAGTAGCAGACGTTACAAGAGAGGCGTTGTGCATCACGGAGAGGTTTACTACTGATATTTCGAGAGAATACTTTCCGGGAAGAGCCAGAAAACATATTACTTCCTCCCACATATAGCTCGTGAATTGATCACAACGAAAAATGCGAGAAATTAGAGCTAATGCAGAGGATTCCCGATAATCATGCTACCCACGCGCCATTCGAGAGTGGAACAGGGAAAGAGGATCAATAAGTTATAATAGAATTACTTGCCGCCACGCAGGTGACTTGTGGAGTAGTCATGATCGCTTGTGATCGTCATAACGAACAGCTAGGCTTCAGTTCTCTGTGGATAAAGTCACACACTTCGGAATGACTACTAGATGAGTAGTTCTGGATGTATGGAGCGTAACACTGTGAAGGAACTACATGTAATGGACAGTTAGAACCGGATACCTCGTATAAGGCCAGGTGCTCGGCTCCATTGGGCCAAACAACACGGACACTGGATGATAACTGATTGGAGGTGTGTCATGTGATCCGATGAGTCTCAAATTTGCCTCTTTTCAAATGATGAAAGTTGCCGAATACACCGATGATCCAATGACATCTGTTTCTACATCAACGCGATTAATCTGCAGCTCACAATTAAGTGCCAGAAAGTGGATTCATCGAACCACCTTTAAGCTGCTTCTCTACTGCTCCACTTTCGAAAAGCGCGTGGCGAGAAAAACACTTAAATCTTTTCGTGCGAGCTCTGATTTCTCTTACTTTATTACAATGATCATTTCTCACTATGTAGGTGGGTGCCAACAAAATACACTCCTGGAAATTGAAATAAGAACACCGTGAATTCATTGTCCCAGGAAGGGGAAACTTTATTGACACATTCCTGGGGTCAGATACATCACATGATCACACTGACAGAACCACAGGCACATAGACACAGGCAACAGAGCATGCACAATGTCGGCACTAGTACAGTGTATATCCACCTTTCGCAGCAATGCAGGCTGCTATTCTCCCATGGAGACGATCGTAGAGATGCTGGATGTAGTCCTGTGGAACGGCTTGCCATGCCATTTCCACCTGGCGCCTCAGTTGGACCAGCGTTCGTGCTGGACGTGCAGACCGCGTGAGACGACGCTTCATCCAGTCCCAAACATGCTCAATGGGGGACAGATCCGGAGATCTTGCTGGCCAGGGTAGTTGACTTACACCTTCTAGAGCACGTTGGGTGGCACGGGATACATGCGGACGTGCATTGTCCTGCTGGAACAGCAAGTTCCCTTGCCGGTCTAGGAATGGTAGAACGATGGGTTCGATGACGGTTTGGATGTACCGTGCACTATTCAGTGTCCCCTCGACGATCACCAGTGGTGTACGGCCAGTGTAGGAGATCGCTCCCCACACCATGATGCCGGGTGTTGGCCCTGTGTGCCTCGGTCGTATGCAGTCCTGATTGTGGCGCTCACCTGCACGGCGCCAAACACGCATACGACCATCATTGGCACCAAGGCAGAAGCGACTCTCATCGCTGAAGACGACACGTCTCCATTCGTCCCTCCATTCACGCCTGTCGCGACACCACTGGAGGCGGGCTGCACGATGTTGGGGCATGAGCGGAAGACGGCCTAACGGTGTGCGGGACAGTAGCCCAGCTTCATGGAGACGGTTGCGAATGGTCCTCGCCTATACCCCAGGAGCAACAGTGTCCCTAATTTGCTGGGAAGTGGCGGTGCGGTCCCCTACGGCACTGCGTAGGATCCTACGGTCTTGGCGTGCATCCGTGTGTCGCTGCGGTCCGGTCCCAGGTCGATGGGCACGTGCACCTTCCGCCGACCACTGGCGACAACATCGATGTACTGTGGAAACCTCACGCCCCACGTGTTGAGCAATTCGGCGGTACGTCCACCCGGCCTCCCGCATGCCCACTATACGCCCTCGCTCAAGGTCCGTCAACTGCACATACGGTTCACGTCAACGCTGTCGCGGCATGCTACCAGTGTTAAAGACTGCGATGGAGCTCCGTATGCCACGGCAAACTGGCTGACACTGACGGCGGCGGTGCACAAATGCTGCGCAGCTAGCGCCATTCGACGGCCAACACCGCGGTTCCTGGTGTGTCCGCTGTGCCGTGCGTGTGATCATTGCTTGTACAGCCCTCTCGCAGTGTCCGGAGCAAGTATGGTGGGTCTGACACACCGGTCAATGTGTTCTTTTTTCCATTTCCAGGAGTGTATTTCAACACGCTGAAGAGAAAGTTGGTAACTGAAATTTCATGAGCAGGTCCTGCCGCAGCGAAAAACGCCTTTGTTTTAATAAATGTCACCCCAAGTCGAGTATTACATCCTTAGCGCTATCTCCCCTTTCTCGCGATAATACGAAACGAGCTGCCCTTATTTGAAGCTTTTCGATGTTTTACGTCAATCCCGTCTGATGCAGATCCCACACCGCACTACAGTACTCCAGAAGACAGCGTAGTGTAATCAGTCTCTGTAGTAGATCTGTTATATTTTCTAAGTGTTCCACCAGACAAATAGCAGCTTTTAAGTCACTTTCTCCAGAACACTATCTATGTGATCGTTTCAATTGAAGTTATCCGTAATTGTAATCCGTAAGTATTTAGCTGAGTTTACACCCTCTAGATTTGTGTGATTTGTCGTGTACCTGTAATTTAGCGGACTCTTTATAGTTCTCATGTGGATGACGTCACACATTTCATGATTTAGACTCAATTGACACTTTTTGCACCATATAGATGTCTTTTATAAATCATTTTGCAATTAGTTTTGATCATCTGACGACTTTACATGACGGTAAATAACAGTACGCTCTGCAAATAATCTAAGAGGACTGCTCAGATTGTCTCCTAAGTCGTTTATGTATACCAGGAACAACAGAGGGCCTGTAGTACTTTCTTGGGGAACGCGAGATATTACTTCTGTTTCACTCTTTGACTTTCTGTCGATTAATTACTGCCAGTTATGACCTTTCTGACACGAAATCACATTTCCAGTCACAGAACTGAGACGATATACCATGGGTATGTAATTAACAAGTCGCCTGTGAGGAACGGTGTCAAAATTCTTCTGGAAATCTAAAATCATGGTTCAAATGGCTCTGAGCACTATGGGACTTATCTGCTGAGGTCATCAGTTCCCTAGAAGTTAGAACTACTTAAACATAACGATCCTAAGGGCACCTCACACATCCATGCCCGAGGCAGGATTCTAACCTGCGACCGTAGCGGTCGTGCGGTTCCAGACTGTAGCGCCTAGAACCACTTGGCCACTAAAATTATGGAATCGATTAGATATCCCCTGTCGATAGCTCATTACTTAATGAGAGTAAAGAGCTAGCTGTGTTTCATAGGAACGATATTTTCTGCATCTGTGTTGGCTACTTGTCAATAAATCATTTTCTGCGAGGTCATTCGAACGTAGTACGTGTTCCAAAATACTGCTGCAGTGACGGTATTGATATGGGCCTGTATTTCAGTCCTGTTTCCTTTCTTGGGTAATGGTGTGATTTGTACAACTTTCCTGTCCTTTAGTAGGCTCCCTCTACCAGCGAGTGTGATTGCTAGTTATGGAGCTATTGTATCAGCACACCCTGAATGGAAACTGACTTGTACAAAATCTGGACCTGAAGCCTTCCGTTTCAGAAGTGTTTTAATTTGGTTTGTTACACCGAGGATATCTACTCCTACGACACTCGTGTTGGCAATTGTTGTTTATTCGAATTCTGGAGTATTTACGTCGTCTTATTTTGTGAACGAATTTCAGAAAACTGTGTTTAGTAACGCTGATTTAGTGGCGCTGTCATCAGTACATCACCATTGCTATCGGTCAGTGAAGGTATTGATTGCGTCTCGCCACTGTGTTCTTTACATACGACCAGGATCTCTTTGGGTTTTCTGTCATATTTCGAGACAGTGTTTCATTGTGGAAACTATTAAAAGCATCTCGCACTGAAGTTCGCGCTAAATTTTGAGCTTCTGTAAAATTTCGCCAACCTCGGCGCCAATCTGAGGCATCTAACGAGCAGTGTATGGAAAATATAGATCAGAATCGAAGTGATTCTTTCACATTTTGGAGGTGTTTTTCGTATCATAAACTGTGACCACTCATCCAGGTTTCCGTGAAAATTAACCGGGGTGTTTATGTCAACGTTTTCGGTGATCCAGAGTTCTCTTCTCTTCCACGTCGTTTTGATGAGTGTTCTGCGGACACTTTCGTCTTCGAAGATGGCAACAACCGTGTTCACAGATTTGCATGCGTACGTTCCTGGTTGGACGAACACACAGACGTCACATCACACCTCGATTCCTCTTCTGAGACTAACAGGAAATGTCTGGTACTATTCGATACAGCGGGTGAAACATCGCAGTCGGTATCCCCGAAATTGACTCTTTAGGGAGATATAGCGATCAATGAGTGGCTTCAACTGCCATATCCGAAGGAACATGTGACCTTTATTTCTCACCGAAATGAGGTCTTTATTACTGCTAGAGGCGGCGTTGCACAGTATTAGTCTGATGCCTCTTTGAGGAGAGTATTATTTTATCCGGTGTGCTTATGTCTAAGATTATTGAGACCACCTACTTAATGGCGTGTTGGTCCACATTTGGAAAGCAGTATAGTAGCGATTCTGCCTGGCAATGATTCTAAGGTCTGTTATGCTCAGAAGCAAGAGATGCTAGACGAAGAACTTGAGGAATATCTTCATTATTAACTATATACATTCCGTTAGCTAAAACTTTAATACTGATAGTAACATTAGTTCGATTTAGTACCTCTTCATTACTTATCTAATTTTTGGCATTGTTATGTATTGCTACGTTTCAAAACTTCTAATTATATTTTGTACGATTTATTTCCTACGTTTACGCAAGAACAAGGCTACACTGCTGACAAATATCTTCAGGAAGCATTGTTAAAACATTTTGTTTTCGATGTTATCAAATTTCTCTTTTTCAGTAACGCTTTTCTTTTTTTTGTAAGTCCGTACTTGATATCCTCTTAAACTTGGTTATCATTTATTTTGTTGCCCCACTATCGAATCTCGTCTGCTACTTCCAGCGTCTCATTTCTGAACCTAATTTGCTCAGCAACACGTGATGTAATTCCACTACATCCCGTTACCATTGTTTTACGCATGTTGATATTGGTCTTACAACATTTTGAGATACTATCCATTCCATGCAGCTGTTCCTCCAAGTCCTTTTACATCTCCGACAGAACTACGTTACTGGAAACTCCTTACTGCCGAAATATAATTTTTCCCAACTTTGTTCTTGGTTTCCTTCACATAGTGCCCAATGTATAGTTTGAATAGTATCGGGGATAGGCTACAACCCCCTCTCACTCCCTTCTCAACAACTGTTTTCTTTCTTACAACGATAGTCTGGTTTCTGTACAACTTGTAGATAACGTTTGTCTCCGTTATTTTATTCCTGGCATCTTGCTAATTTCAAAAAGTATAGTCCAATAACAATTTGAAAATCATTTTATAAACATACAATTGATAAAAACGTAGATTAGGCTTACTTCAAATTGTCTTACAAGGTAAGTCTTCGTGTCAAACTGCCTCGAGTGTTACCATGTTTATTTGGAACCCAAATTGATCTCTTCTGACGTTGTCTTCTGCCAGTCTTTCGAGTCTTTTATAAATAACATTCGTCATTATTTTGGTGGCACAATTTATTGAACTGATGGTTCTGTAGCATTTATACATATTAGCGCCTGCTTTCTACATTTACATACATATTGCACAAGCTACCGTACGATGCGTCGTGGATGGTACCCTGTAATATTGGTAGTTGTTTTCTTTCCTGTCCAAACACAGACAAACCGAGGGAAAGCGACTGTCTATATGCCTCCCTATGAGCTCTAATTTGTCTTATCTTATCTTCGTGGACCTTATGGAAAATAGATGTTGGCGACAATAGGGTCGTCCTGCAGTCAGCTTCAAATGCCGGTTCTCTAGATTTTCTCAATACTGTTTCTCGAAAAGAACGTCGCCATACCTGCAGAAATTTTCATTTGATTTCCCGTAACAGGTACGAGTTGCTCGAACCTACCGGTAACAAATCTAGCAGGCTGCCTTTGAATTGCTTCGCTGTCTTCTCTTAATTCGACCTGGTGTGGATCCTAAACACTCAAGCAGGTCTCCAAATTAGGGCGCATTGTCCTGTATGCGGTCTCCTTTACAGATGAACCACATTTTCCCAAAATTCTCCCAATAAAAAACCGAAGTTCATCATTTGCCTTCCTAACCACAATCCCTACATGCTCGTTCCATTTCATATCGCCTTGCAAATTTACGCTCAGCTATTTAAACGACGTGACTGTGTCAAGCAGGACAGTTTTAATGCCGCATCATTTGTTTTTCCTACTCCTCCGTATTAACTTACATTTTTCTACATTTAGAGCTAGCTGCCATTCATCATACCAACTAGAAATTTTGTCTTTTTCGTCTTACATCATCCTACAGTCATTCATCATCGACACCTCACCGCACGCCACATCGGTAAACAGCCGCAGATTGCTGCCCACCCTGTCTGCCCTATCATTCATGTACGCAGAAAATAATAGCGGGTCTATTACACACTTCCCTGTGGCACTCCTGACGATACCCTTGACTCTGATGAACACTTGCCATTGAGGACAACATGCTGAGTTCTATTACCTATGAAGTCTACGAACCACCCACATCTCTGAAAACTTATATCTTATGATCGTTTGTTAGGAAATGCAATTAGTAAATTCTTCTTGAAGTCATATTTCACCGTGTCATATATCTTGCATAGTACGTGCAACGATAAGTGTGATAAGAAGGAAAACACGAGGCTGAGTCAAATGAAAACCTTAAATATTTTTTTAAATATTATGTATTGTGCAGAAGTGGTACAAAGCTGTATCACTTTCCACGCTCAATGCAAGTCCTCCAGCGCTTACAAAGTGCATAAATTCCTTTAGAAAAAATTCTTTTGGTAGTCAGCCCAGCCACTCATGCACCGCGTGGCGCACCTCTTCATCATTTTTTTTTTTGGTCGTCAGTCTACTGACTGGTTTGATGCGGCCCGCCACGAATTCCTTTCCTGTGCTAACCTCTTCATCTCAGAGTAGCACTTGCAACCTACGTCCTCAGTTATTTGCCTGACGTATTCCAATCTCCGTCTTCCTCTACAGTTTTTGCCCTCTACAGCTCCCTCTAGTACCATGGAAGTCATTCCCTCATGTCTTAGCAGATGTCCTATCATCCTGTCCCTTCTCCTTATCAGTGTTTTCCACATATTCCTTTCGTCTCCGATTCTGCGTAGAACCTCCTCATTCCTTACCTTATCAGTCCACCTAATTTTCAACATTCGTCTATAGCACCACATCTCAAATGCTTCGATTCTCTTCTGTTCCGGTTTTCCCACAGTCCATGTTTCACTACCATACAATGCTGTGCTCCAGACGTACATCCTCAGAAATTTCTTCCTCAAATTAAGGCCGGTATTTGATATTAGTAGACTTCTCTTGGCCAGAAAGGCCTTTTTTTCCATAGCGAGTCTGCTTTTGATGTCCTCCTTGCTCCGTCCGCCATTGGTTATTTTACTGCCTAGGTAGCAGAATTCCTTAACTTCATTGACTTCGTGACCATCAATCCCGATGTTACGGTCTCGTTGTTCTCATTTCTACTACTTCTCATTACCTTCGTCTTTCTCCGATTTACTCTCAAACCATACTGTGTACTCATTAGACTGTTCATTCCGTTCAGCAGATCATTTAATTCTTCTTCACTTTCACTCAGGATAGCAATGTCATCAGCGAATCGTATCATTGATATCTTGTAAGCAGCTTCGATGCATGAGCTGTTAAGCTGATTGTGCGATAATTCTCGCACTTATCAGCTCTTGCCGTCTTCGGAATTGTGTGGATGATGCTTTTCCGAAAGTCAGATGGTATATCGCCAGACTCATATATTCTACACACCAACGTGAATAGTCGTTTTGTTGCCAGTTCCCCCAATGATTTTAGAAATTCTGATGGAATGTTATCTATTCCTTGTGCCTTATTTGACCGTAAGTCCTCCAAAGCTCTTTTAAATTCCGATTCTAATACTGGATCCACTATCTCTTCTAAATCGACTCCTGTATCTTCTTCTATCACATCAGACAAATCTTCACCCTCATAGAGGCTTTCAATGTATTCTTTCCACCTATCTGCTCTCTCCTCTGCGTTTAACAGTGGAATTCCCGTTGTACTCTTAATGTTACCACCGTTGCTTTTAATGTCACCAAAGGTTGTTTTGACTTCGCTGTATGCTGAGTCTGTCCTTCCGACAATCATATCTTTTTCGATGTCTTCACGTTTTTCCTGCAGCCATTTCGTCTTAGCTTCCCTGCACTTCCTATTTATTTCATTCCTCAGCGACTTCTATTTCTGTATTCCTGATTTTCCCGGAACGTGTTTGTACTTCCTCCTTTCATCAATCAACTGAAGTATTTCTTCTGTTACCCATGGTTTCTTAGCAGCTACCTTCTTTGTACCTATGTTTTCCTTCCCAACTTCTGTGATGGCCCTTTTTAGATATGTCCATTCCTCTTCAACTGTACTGCCTACTGCGCTATTCCTTATTGCTGTATCTATAGCGTTAGAGAACTTCAAACGTATCTCGTCATTCCTTAGTACTTCCGTATCCCACTTCTTTGCGTATTGATTCTTCCTGACTAATGTCTTGAACTTCAGCCTACTCTTCATCACTACTATATTGTGATCTGAGTCTATATCTGCTCCTGGGTACGCCTTACAATCCAGTATCTGATTTCGGAATCTCTGTCTGACCATGATGTAATCTAACTGACAATCTTCCCGTATCTCCCGGCCTTTTCCAAGTATACCTCCTCCTCTTGTGATTCTTGAACAGGGTATTCGCTATTACTAGCTGACACTTGTTACAGAACTCAATTAGTCTTTCTCCTCTTTCATTCCTTGTCCCAAGCCCATATTCTCCTGTAACCTTTTCTTCTACTCCTTCCCCTACAACTGCATTCCAGTCGCCCATGACTATTAGATTTTTGTCCCCCTGTACATACTGCATTACCCTTTCAATATCCTCATACACTTTCTCTATCTGTTCATCTTCAGCTTGCGACGTCGGCATGTATACCTGAACTATCGTTGTCGGTGTTGGTCTGCTGTCGATTCTGATTTGAACAATCCGGTCCCTGAACTGTTCACAGTAACACACCCTCTGCCCTACCTTCCTATTCATAACGAATCCTACACCTGTTATACCATTTTCTGCTGCTGTTGATATTACCCGATACTCATCTGACCAGAAATCCTTGTCTTCCTTCCACTTCACTTCACTGACCCCTACTATATCTAGATTGAGTCTTTGCCTTTCCCTTTTCCGATTTTCTACTTTCCCTACCACGTTCAAGCTTCTGACATTCCACGTCCCGACTCGTAGAACGTTATCCTTTCGTTGATTATTCAATCTTTTCTCATGGTAACCTCCCCCTTGGCAGTCCCCTTCCGGAGATCCGAATGGGGGACTATTCCGGAATCTATTGCCAATGGAGAGATCATCATTACACTTCTTCAAATACAGGCCACATGTCCTGTGGATACACGTTACGTGTCTTTAATGCAGTGGTTTCCATTGCCTTCTGCATCCTCATGTCGTTGATCATTGCTGATTCTTCCACCTTTAGGGGCAATTTCCCACCCCTAGGACAAGAGAGTGCTCTGAACCTCTATCCGCTCCTCCGCCCTCTTTGACAAGGCTGTTGGCAGAATGAGGCTGACTTCTTATGCCGGAAGTCTTCGGCCACCAATGCTGATTATTTATCAAAATTTAGGCAGTGGCGGGGATCGAACCCGGGACCGAAAACGTTTGTTGATTATGAATCAAAGACGCTACTCCTAGACCACGGGTCAGATTCTCTTCATCGTAACGGAACTTATTTCCTCCCATTGCGTCTTTGAGTGGTCCAGACATATGGAAATCACTTGGGGCAAGGTCTGGTGAGTATGGTGGATGAGAAAGACACTCAAAATGCAGGTCTGTCATTGTTGCAACTGTTGTACGGGCAGTGTGCGGCCTTGCATTGTCATGTTGCAAAAGTACTCACGTCGCTTAGATTTGATTGCAGGCCGCAGATGATTTTTTAGGAGATCTGTTTATCATGCACTGGTGACAGTGGTCCCTCTACGCATGTAATGCTCCAAAATGACGCCTTTTTCGTCTCAAAAGAGAGTCAGCATAATCTTCCCTGCTGATGGTTCTGTTCGAAACTACTTTGGTTTTGGTGATGAGGAATGGCGCCATTCCTTGCTCGCTCTCTTCGTTTCCGGTTGGTGGAAGTGAACCCAGGTTTCGTCCCCAGTAGCGATTCTTGCAAGGAAGCCATCACCTTCTCGTTCAAAGCGCCGAAGAAGTTCTTCACAAGCATCAAAACGTCGTTCTCTCACTTCAGGAGTCAGCTGCAGTGGCACCCATCTTGCTGACTGAAATGTGTTTTCTTATAGGACAACTATCCAAGGAGTTCCACCCAATAATATCTAAACAGCAGACTCTCTACACAATTTATTAAATGGTCAATACTAAACTCTAAAATAACAACAAATTCATATAACTTACAGAACTTAACAAATGGTTAACATCGTGAGCTTTAAAAACAATAACGGCGGCTTGCCACCATAAAATCAAAGAACTACCCAAAAATCCAATAATAAGTTAACTTGGCATTACAATTTAAAATGATTTATATAAAAAAAACTTCGAGAAAGATAATGGTACTTGGCACCATAAAATGAAAGAAGCGCAACACACAAACAATAAATATAATAACAAAATAATAATTTGATGCAACCAAAGGGCGAGGGCAACTCCCAACGCAATCATAGACGAGCGACCTCTCAACACTTCGGAGCCTTCCCTCTAGAAACGGTCCCCGAAATAAACCGCTGTAAGCTCCCTGACACGCCTGCCACAACTGCCCGTCACTTACGCACCTTGGTTATGTTCTGTAACTCACGACAGATAATATCAACACCAGATAAAATTCAAAAATACGGAATAACACCCCGACAGCACATGATAACCACAGCGCCGTTAACTCGGGCACTCTTAATAAGTGCCGGAAGCCAACACACACAAGTCTCAATAAACAATTCTCGCTTCTTAAAACGAAACAATAAAAGCCAAGCGCACATGAATAGTCAAACCACAGTCTTTGAAGTGCCTTAACGACACCAAATGCGACTATTCCACCAAGTTCATAATAACACAGTGAGAAAAATACAGAACATACCGCTAAATGCTGTTACACAACCAAATTGACGCGATCCTGTTGTTCAGGTCCCAGAAGACCACATATACCTCCCTATGTATACACTGTGCATAACCGCCCTTCTTAGGCAGACTTTACCGAACACATCGAATGCCAAATATACCATACATGAACGCAACTCCGGGCAGGACATCAGCTGAGCAAATAAACTGGTGCCAACAAATGTCGTAACGAGCCACACCCACCCACCCACCCACCCATACACACACACACACACACACACACAGACACACACACACACACACACACAGCAAAACGTCCCAACCACGCCGTCCCACATCAGAATGAAGTTCAGAAACCACTGCTGGAGCTTTCAGGGGAAAATCTGACGAGCCAACCGAGCTCACACCCTAACCAGGCAGACGACTCCAAAATTCAGCAACTAGTTGTCTCCGGGCCAGAGTATCACAGGAACCCACCGGACCTCCACATCAGACAGGCAGGAAGAACAATTAAGCCGACTCCAGTTAATCACCACCGCATGGCCAGCACAGCGGCGAGTCTCCTCTGCCCCAGACCACTCTGCTCATATTGCGAGGCACAACAACCTTGGCGCTAGTCACCAGCAGGTCAGGCAGAGAGAACTTCACGTTCCGTGCAGTACCCGGAAACCAACTACTCTCTTGCTTTCCGCCGGTCACCGCAAACTCATGCCAGCTACGTCATAGCAAATCGCCACCGGAGCGCCACCCGCACCAGGACAGCGAACTACAATCGATTACAGTGCGCGCTCTGAACAAGATCACAGGATAGCGGCGCGCACCATATCACAGAGACTTTGTGAAACTGGAGCATATCATACACAATGTGGTGTGCTGACCCATGACTAATCTGTAAACATGCTGCAATGTCATTCAGTGTGATTCGGCGGTTTTCCTTCACTTTGGCTTCAACTGCTGCAATGTTCTGTGGAGTCACAAATCTACGTGCCTGACCTGGACTGAAGTCACACCATTTCTGAAGCAAGTCGCAAGTGGGGCGGCCATCTTTATACTGATACTGCGACGGTATTTGTGCATCTGGACTATGCTGCCACTTACAGGCCATTCTGCACGCTGTTTGTAGCACGCTTACCAACTTACAGGATAACGGTGCGAAATTTCGATTTCTTATTACATATTTAAGGTTTTCAATTGACTCACCGTCGTAATTTGCGCTGTATGAATGATGTTGCACAATACTAACGGAAACATTCTGAATTAATGTACCAAAGAAATCTCATACTGTGTTGTGTACATAGTTCCGTGTAGTCACCGTGTACACAACTTTCCCACTAGAGCGCGCCTCGCTAAGCACAACAGCGCAGGCGCAGCACTCGTCCGTCTCCACACTATGAGATGGCGCTGCCATAGAGATGGACCAAATTCCGCTTCCGCCGATCCGCGTATTAATATGTTACGCAGCCAATGAGATTGCTGCTAACGTAGAATCTTTTCTCCCCGCGGATCACATTCGCGCAGTGATAGATGAACGCGCGAGGTATTATAACAAGTGTACACACCTCTGATTAGTCAGTCTGCATTTGTCTGCACCGGTCTGTACAATACTAACGGAAACATTCTGAATTAATGTACCAAAGAAATCTCATACTGTGTTGTGTACATAGTTCCGCGTAGTCACCGTGTACACAACTTTCCCACTAGAGCGCACCTCGCTAAGCACAACAGCGCAGGCGCAGCGCTCGTCCGTCTCCGCACTATGAGATGGCGCTGCCATAGAGACGGACCAAATTCTGCTTCCGCTGATCCGCGTATTAATATGTAACGCAGCCAATGAGATTGCTGCTAATGTAGAATCTTTTCTCCTCATGGATCACATTCACGCAGTGATAGATGAACGTGCGAGGTATTATAACAAGTGTACACACCTCCGATTAGTCAGTCTGCATTTGTCTGCACCGGTCTGTACCAATCTGCATTAGTCTGTACCAGTCTGCATTAGCCTGCACCAGTCTGTACGAGTTCTACATTTGTCTGTAACAGTCTATAGTCAAGTTCCAGTCTGTGTCTAATAAGATTACCATATTCCTGTACATAGCCATGAAGATAAATGTATGGACACTTTTGTCAAGTATCAGAGATATATGTGAGAATTAGATTAACGTACCAATACCAAAGGAACTTCAGATTGTCAATTGTAAATAGCATCCAGAACCAAGTTAAGTTATTTTTATGCTTCTTATTATTTTAATATTTGTGTGTGAAAATTAATCAAGTTCTTTTTAAAGTTTATCACCGTCAATCTGCTGCTCTAAGCGTGCAAGTGGCATTTCTATTGTCCGACCTAACAGCAGAAGATAAACACGCCACGATAAGACCACGAGACATATTTCCGACACTCGTCTACTTCGTTAGAGCGATAAGTCGAATAATCTGATGGTGTGTGTACTGAAGGTCTTACAGTACGCACACCACATACTGCATGGCATTTATAGCTAATGGTGACTTCCCTCTTAATCGTACGTAAGATACTGATGGAGTTGGGCACAGGAGTTACACTTGTGTGCCAAGTCTAGCGTCAGTTAATGGGGTTTAGTCTGGGTATCCGCCGACAGACCGCGCCGGCATCCGGCCGCCGCTGTTCCCTCTGCCGAGGTAGGAGACACAACAGCGGCAGCACAATGGAGTGGCTGCGAGAGCAGCGCAGGCAGTGCGCCTGGCGAGCCGCCTAAATATGGGCCATTAGCTGGGCACGACGACACGGCCGGGACTGAGAGGAAAGGAGAGGAGCGGAGCACAGCACAGCGCGGGCTAGACGGGTTATTTCCGGGAGCGCCGCGCAGGGCTTCATTTTAAGCCGATCGGCGGCCTGCGCCGGCGTGCCTCCTCCTCTTCCGCATCGCGCGCAGCTCTCGTCGGCTTCTGCTACGAGAGTTGGGACAGAGGTACAAATTTGTTGAGTTTCTGTCGCAGCCCTACAACGAAGACGACTTCCATCAGAGAGTTAAATTCAGAGCAGGCTGTGATATTTGCGAATAAAGGGAAGGATTGAGCAATGTGTATGGGGATTAAAACGTAACAAAAAACGTGAAAAAACAATAAATAGTGTTGCAATTAGATCCATACGATACGCACATAAGACACTCAAATTTAGTTTTCGTAATGATGGGGTTTACTCTTATAACAGTTGCATCTTTCAGCTGCAATTTGTTCTTGTAGGGGCAGTATTTAGTGTAGAGATCCCGTATAATTCAGTTGTGAGCATTTACACGTCACAGGGTAAAAAATTCGTCTTATCTTCCCGTACCATGTTCATTTCTCACGTGATCATACCGGTCTACATAGCGGCTGGCCTATACCATATTATATTCAAACGTTCCTTGTTCTTGTAGTGTACTATACTGGCAACTTTATATGGTAATGGAATTTTTTATGTCACGCTGCTTGGATAGTGAATGTACATTCGTTGCATTTTGTATTTGCGAAGAGAGCACTTAAGTGAAACACTTTGCAGTAGTTAAAGTAATGCACTTGACTGAGCATTGGCAGATAGTATAATTAGTGCAGTGGTTTTAACCTTGTTGTTAACGCAATCCCCTTCCAAGCAAAAATATTATGGCGACCCCCAAAACCATAAGAAAAATATGTCAGCGATTTCAAAGGCAACGTTTCGCATAACGAGTGTTGCACAATGCATGTACACTATTGGCCATTAAAATCTGTTCACTCAGGGATCGAGACGTGGCTTGCACGATCCGTTACAGCCAGGAGATAAGACGCCTGTCATCTCGACTGCTAATGATACGAGGCCGTTGGGATCCAGTACGGCGTTCCGTATTACCCACCTGAACCCACCGATTCCACATTCTGCTAACAGTCATTGGATCTCAACCAACGCGAGCAGCAATGTCACGTTACGATAAAACGCAACCACGATAGGCCACAATCCGACCTTTATCAAAGACGGAAACGTGATTGTACTCATTTCTCCTCCTTACACGAGGCATCACAACAACGTTTCACCGGGCAACGCCGGTCAACTGCTGTTTGTGTATGAGAAATTGGTTGGAAACTTTCCACATGTCAGCACGTTGTAGGTGTCGCCACCGGCGCCAACCTTGTGTGAATGCTCTGAAAAGCTAATCATTTGCATATCACAGCATCTTCTTCCTGTCGGTTAAATTTCGCGTCTCTAGCACGTCAACTTTGTGGTATATCAATTTTAATGGCCAGTAGTGTAAGACTCAGGCACCACTGTATAGTCAATTTGTAAACAAGAAAATCTTTTTCGAATTTCTCACAGTTACTTATTGCATCTTCTTCATCTAGTTATCAATCGGTTCCCGAAAACAGTTTTCCAGGTTTGTCTTTATTTATCGTTAACACTGTGTATTTATTATAAAGCAATCTATGTTATGCTCAATTCAGAATTGATGTTAAACAAGGATTACGCAATTTGAATAAAAAAGTAAAAACCATTTTCCATAGGCCTATATTATTTTTGTATTACAAAACCCCAAGTTATGTGACATGTAGCAGGATGGTTATCTCATTTACGTTCATTCAGTTTCAAAACAAGACAACATTTCTTTTTAATTAACTGCGGGAGTATGTAATATATATTTTACAAATGACGGTACTAGTTTTTTGTAAGATATTTTTCAACTCTTTTACGATGCTGATGTCCCATACTCCGAGGAGCGTAGGGGACGCTACTGGAGACCCACACCGACGTACTAGACAAGGTCCTAGTGGAGGTGATTTGCCATTGCCTTCCTCCGATCGTAATGGGAATGAATTATGATGATGAAGAGGACACAACAACATCCAGTCATCTAGAAGCAGGAAAAATCCCTGACCCCGCCGGGAATCGAACCCGGCACACCTTGCGCGGGAAGCGAGAACGCTACCGCAAGACCACGAGCTGCGGACCAACTCTTTTATAAAGCAGTATAAAAATGCTCACCGCAATCACCACAATTAACTACACGAAAGAAATGAGAAAGTAACCAGGTGACCAGCAACGATGTTTTGGTGGGAATCGCGATGAAGCCACAGAACTACGAAAATACTCGTAGAAAAAACGTCAACATGCAGTGTGTGAATTAAAGTCATAGTTGAGCTCAGGTATCCTATATCTGCTCGGTAGAAATTGTTGTACCTCGTGCCTTGTCTCACTGCTGCCAATCCTAGCGATCTATTGTTTGGTCCGAAGCTTGTTACTGAAATGCATTCTAGTAACCGTGGTGCCAAATTTGCACGTGAGCTGTGTGCGTGTTGTTGCAGTCATTTTGTATCATATTTGAACTTCATTCTTTAGAAAGTTACTTCATAACTTTCTTGGAAGTGTTTAAATCAGAAAAGTAATATGCTTCCATCTTAAATTTCTATCACCAAAACATACAGATTTTCGTAAACTATCCGAATTTGACCACTGCAAACATACCGTCCCAAGCAGCTTGAATTATTTATGTGAATTTCTTGTCAGGTTTTCAGAATGCAGTATTTTTCTGTCGGCTTGCTTCCTAGTAGGAATGCAGATTGGAATTGACTTTTAAATGAAACTGGTTTTTTACTTTTTTCACTTTTTCCAAATCCTTGGGAATTGTTTCCCTCGGGATCTATGGAAGGAGCATTACCACTTCTCTTCCTCGTCAGTGAGGAACTGTTCACCACCCGTATATGGATTCGCCACTGAGAAGGAGCAATCGAGATACTAGTCTCAGATAGTTATCTTCCTTCTGTAGTCCATTAATTATTTGGTCGCCATCCAGTACATTATTTATCGTTTGGGTTAGTTTTGTTAATGATGGAGACTGACAGTTAGCTGTGCCGGAGCTCTCAGTATTAAGATGTTCCGAGCAGTATCGATTACATTTGCTTTGCCTCTCCGTACTGCCTGATTCTGTCGTCGCTGATGTTCATCTTACCATCTGCCAGAACGTATTCTAAGCTTGCATAAACGTCACCTCGTTCTCATCCGGTGAGAAAATACATTTGCAGTCCCTATACATTGTCACTGCCAATGTTTAGCCTTTGCAATTCCCTGAAGACAGATTTCAGATGTTTCCTGCTATCACTCCCATTTGCCTACATAGAGATACGATGACGTAGCAGTAGGCGGGAAAGGTTTCCGTGGAGGTGGGATGAGATTTAATTGGTTTTCTTGACACACTTCTATGTCTACATCTGCTGCTTTTTGCTTATCTTAGACCTCCTCAACACCAGAGAGACGCAGTGTTTCCGTTGGTGCCCAAAGAAATAATTCATAGAAGAGAAGTTTCAAATAATTCATGCTTGATATGTCGTGCGCCACTGCTATCAGTATATCCGTGTTGCCACATACCACCTGTTTCGCCCTGTCCTTAGTGTGGTACAGTGGGTGACTCGCTGCTACTATATCTGGGTGAGCCGCCACATAACGGCTGGCTGGGTGCCACGTACTCTGACCGGACAACGTGATCACTTCTTCCCCAGTGTTGTGTACGGACCACAGTTAATAGGAGAGACCAAGTGTTGTTACGTTCTTTTGATTTGAGTGAATGCCTTCACATCTTACTTATTATGTGTATTCACTGCGTGCTAGATACCGCTGCAGCAGCAGTTGGATAATTCTAGGGGAGGTGCTTTTGTGGACTGGCAAGACAGCCAATCCACGAGGACGGGAGGCCGAAGGGCACGCATTTAAGCTCACGCAGGATGGCGTGAGGTCTGGAAAATGACAGGGAATTGAGACTAGCAAGAAAGGTACATAGCTGCTGGAATACTTAACTTTAATCCATAATTGGTGAACATCGGTCTGACGTTACATGCATCACAAGATAAATAGCAATTGATAATGGCGCCTTGCTAGGTCGTAGCAAATGACGTAGCTGAAGGCTATGCTAACTATCGTCTCGGCAAATGAGACCGTAATTTGTCAGTAAACCATCGCTAGCAAAGTCGGCTGTACAACTGGGGCGAGTGCTAGGACGTCTCTCTAGACCTGCCGTGTGGCGGCGCTCGGTCTGCAATCACTGACAGTGGCGACACGCGGGTCCGACGTACACTACCGGACCGCGGCCGATTTAAAGGCTACCACCTAGCAAGTGTGGTGTCTGGCGGTGACACCACAGGTGCAACATGTGTAGCTGACAAATTTTCGGGGTGACAAGATACTGCCATCGAAAGAAATTTTTTAAAGTAAAATTTTATGTTCATTGCAGCAGTAATCGGGCATTCGATAATTTATTGGCAAAGCGTTGATAAATATTGTGTCTGTCTTTAAACTCTTATTTTACTGCTAGTCTACCTGTATAAAGACCCTCACGTAAGTGGTCATTTAGGCTCTAAAGTAAAGTAAAGCCGTATGGCACGAATGTCTGGGAAACTCCGAAGTGTATGTTCAGCCGCTTAATTGGAAAGTTTCCCCTATCATTCGTGCAAGCAGGCACCTTTCCTTCCGGAAGTGTGAGATCTGTGTGCGTACAAGTATCTGCCAAGTGTAGGCGACTGTAATTGGTGTGTGTATGTGTGTGTGTGTGTGTGTGAAGTCTGTGGCGGGAAAGAGGCGCAAGATGGCGGTAGATAGAGCGATCGAGTTGGTGCGTAAAATGTATCTATGCACGATATAGGACACTCTTATTATAAAAATTTGTTGAAAAATGCTGTAACAAGGAAGAAAATTGACGCAAGTGTTTGTCAAACACATGTTTTCATTGTTTATAAATAAATACACAATTGCATTATGTGCTAACAGATGAATATTGAAGTGTGCAATACAGTTCAGTTGAAATAATGTACATGGGCAAACTAGTGGTGACATTGTAGTACAATTTAAGCTACAAATACGCCTCTTTGACAACGGCTTCTGCAGTATCGATTGTAAGTCTGTAGGCCTCAAAAAGACTCATCACTCTTGAGCAAGTATACCGAAATCATTTTCGACTACCCGAAGGCCCCTGCACATTTGTTTCCTGGAAACTGCTTTTGAAGGCTCTTTCGAGATCGCTCACTTGGGGAAAGGAGTCATCAGATAGGTTTGTAATTTAAACCCTTCATCACTTGTCGACACAGAAGGGACGGGCATGTTTGTGCCCAGCAATGGTTTCGTAGGCGTAATACATTTTCGTCGAATGAATTCGCGGAAAAATACAGAGTTTTCAAAACTTGTGCTGTTACAGTGTCTGCCATACCTACCCTCGTCGATAACCACAGAGCTGTAATAGTGATCAATAACTGCAAGCACGACAGCTGAAAACAAGTCTTTGTAGTATGCTTCCCTTCCGAGCTACCAGTGCAATTAGGAAATTACCACTGTTCCATCAATCCCATCTCAATTTTCTTCCACATTTCCTGTGCTGGATCAAGTAAAACGTAGTGCAATCCTTGACACACACATCTGGCTAACCTGGAGACAGTTGCCCTTCCCATGCGGAATTAAAAAGCGATATTGTTGTGTGAATCACCAGTGTTCACATATCTGAAGCAAAAAAACCTTGCATTTATTAGTAATAAATGCATCATGTGAAACAAAATAATTTGTACTGGCTTGACTGACAGGTGAAGCTGTCCTAGCAAAACAGAAGAATCTACGAGACTACTGCAGCAAATAACTAAAACTGATAGAGGCATAGGTTCAGCCAAGAAGGTCAGATTTGACCAAGGGCAGGCCATTTGTAATTTCTTCTTCACATACTGTCGCCGCATCATACATCATCAGATGTTGAAAAGTCAGAGGAACCATTTCTTGATGATTGGTATCGAGAGAAAAAAGCATAATTGAGTCCGTATTGCCAGTTCATCCGGCGAAAAAGCCGAAACGAAAAGAAATAAATATAATGTACCTGCATCCACAAACTATCAACACAGCAGAGACAGTAACACGAGAGAAAAGACAGAGCTCGAATATATGGCAACTTGTTTTTGAGTTGTGCACACTCGTTCAAGACATCCCCAGCTCGAACACAAACTCATGGAAAAATGCAGCTGGCACAGTATTTGGAGACATTGAACTTGCGATATTAAATGATTAAACACCACCACACAGTCCTTGCATCACCCAGCTCAGTGGTGTCATAACATAGTGCTGATACTATATCACAAAATGAAGTCACCATTACAATTTTGGAAGAAGGTGAATCTTCCAATGGCTTTTCTAGCACTAGAGAAACGTGTGAGAAGGCGAAAATTTGTTCCAGTTTAGTCGAGATTTACCTGCAGTTCACACTTATTTGTACCCTGTGTTGATAATATTTTTCCTTTAGTATTATATTTATGTAGTTCTACATTTTGTGACAACTACTATTTTTGGAAGTATATAGTTACAGAAAATAATAAAATAAAGTAAATCGTTTCTAACATAAGTAATATTCTATCATATACACTCCTGGAAATTGAAATAAGAACACCGTGAATTCATTGTCCCAGGAAGGGGAAACTTTATTGACATATTCCTGGGGTCAGATACATCACATTATCACACTGACAGAACCACAGGCACATAGACACAGGCAACAGAGCATGCACAATGTCGGTACTAGTACAGTGTATATCCACCTTTCGCAGCAATGCAGGCTGCTATTCTCCCATGGAGACGATCGTAGAGATGCTGGATGTAGTCCTGTGGAACGGCTTGCCATGCCATTTCCACCTGGCGCCTCAGTTGGACCAGCGTTCGTGCTGGACGTGCAGACCGCGTGAGACGACGCTTCATCCAGTCCCAAACATGCTCAATGGGGGACAGATCCGGAGATCTTGCTGGCCAGGGTAGTTGACTTACACCTTCTAGAGCACGTTGGGTGGCACGGGATACATGCGGACGTGCATTGTCCTGTTGGAACAGCAAGTTCCCTTGCCGGTCTAGGAATGGTAGAACGATGGGTTCGATGACGGTTTGGATGTACCGTGCACTATTCAGTGTCCCCTCGACGATCACCAGTGGTGTACGGCCAGTGTAGGAGATCGCTCCCCACACCATGATGCCGGGTGTTGGCCCTGTGTGCCTCGGTCGTATGCAGTCCTGATTGTGGCGCTCACCTGCACGGCGCCAAACACGCATACGACCATCATTGGCACCAAGGCAGAAGCGACTCTCATCGCTGAAGACGACACGTCTCCATTCGTCCCTCCATTCACGCCTGTCGCGACACCACTGGAGGCGGGCTGCACGATGTTGGGGCGTGAGCGGAAGACGGCCTAACGGTGTGCGGGACCGTAGCCCAGCTTCATGGAGACGGTTGCGAATGGTCCTCGCCGATACCCCAGGAGCAACAGTGTCCCTAATTTGCTGGGAAGTGGCGGTGCGGTCCCCTACGGCACTGCGTAGGATCCTACGGTCTTGGCGTGCATCCGTGCGTCGCTGCGGTCCGGTCCCAGGTCAAGGGCATGTGCACCTTCCGCCGACCACTGGCGACAACATCGATGTACTGTGGAGACCTCACGCCCCACGTGTTGAGCAATTCGGCAGTACGTCCACCCGGCCTCCCGCATGCCCACTATACGCCCTCGCTCAAAGTCCGTCAACTGCACATACGGTTCACGTCCACGCTGTCGCGGCATGCTACCAGTGTTAAAGACTGCGATGGAGCTCCGTATGCCACGGCAAACTGGCTGACACTGACGGCGTCGATGCACAAATGCTGCGCAGCTAGCGCCATTCGACGGCCAACACCGCGGTTCCTGGTGTGTCCGCTGTGCCGTGCGTGTGATCATTGCTTGTACAGCCCTCTCGCAGTGTCCGGAGCAAGTATGGTGGGTCTGACACACCCGTATCAATGTGTTCTTTTTTCCATTTCCAGGAGTGTATTTTTGGAAGTACATAGTTACAGAAAATAATAAAATAAAGTAAATCGTTTCTAACATAAGTAATATTCTATCATATATAATGTTCTACCAAGCAGCGACAGAATAATCAATTAACATTGAATAACGTCCTTCCGTCAAATAAACGACAAGTCGTTTGCCTTTTGCGGGCAAGTGCTCTACTATCTGAGCTACCGAAGCACGACTCACGGCCGGTACTCACAGCTTTACTTCTGCCAGTACCTCGTCTCCTACCTTCCAAACTTTACAGAAGCTCTCCTGCGAACCTTGCAGAACTAGTACTCCTGAAAGAAAGGATACTGCGGAGACATGGCTTAGCCACAGCCTGGGGGATGTTTCCAGAATGAGATTTGAAGTTTGGATGGTAGGAGACGAGGTACTGGCAGAAGTAAAGCTGTGAGTACCGGGCGTGAGTCGTGCTTCGGTAGCTCAGATGGCAGAGCACTTGCCCGCGAAAGGCAAAGGTCCCGAGTTCGAGTCCCGGTCGCTCACACAGTTTTAATCTGCCAGGAAGTTTCATATCAGCGCACACTCCGCTGCAGAGTGAAAATCTCATTCTGGAAACGACAAGTCATTCCCCTGAACGTTTGGGCTTTCTCTGGTTTGTTCAGATTTTCGGCTAAATGAGTTTGTGAAACGTTACCAAACACCAGAAGAAACGCTCTTCACAAGATGAGAGTTCCTTTCAAAGACGGTGAAACTGCCCGTCATCTTGTCGTTTGGTGTTAATCCACTTTCTTCTTTTCCTCAGAACGAGTGCAAATAAAGGCAACAGCTGATCGTCGTTAGAGCTGCCACTCTTCTTTAATGGATATTAGCTCACTTCCTTACAACGAGCGCCATTCGACAACGGGATCTGTGGGTCCTCCACACGCCCTGTTTGACCACAGCCGACCGCAACGGGAGAGAGCCCGCTCTCTGTATGACACAGCCTTTTTGACCGTAGTGGCCGAGCGGTTCTAGACGCTTCAGTCCGGAACCGCGCTGCTGTTACGGTCGCAGTCTCGAATCCTGCCTCGGGCATGGCTGCGTGTGATGTCCTTAGTTTAGTTAGATTTAAGCAGTTCTAAGTTCTAGGGGACTGATGACCTCAGATGTCAAGTCCCACAGTGCTCAGAGCCATTTTGAACCATTTGACACAGCCTTACTGCCCAGCTAATCAAGTAGTCTACTAGATCTTTCGTGTGTCGTGTTCATCAGTTCTTCAAGCATTCATGCTTATTTTGTCGTTGTACACAGCTCTACGTTTCACGTGGTTCTCAAATTAAAATTAAGGTATGTAATCTGAGTAGTAACTGCTCATACTTTCGTTCTGTTGTATTTGACATACTCAAAGTGCAGTGGATTCTCAACCATACAGCTCGTGACTATACCGCCTCCAGACTATCCGACATACTTAATAAATATCATAATAACACTTCTCCTTGATGAAATTAGAATTAACTTATTACAGCAGGTGCAAGCAGGAGCCAGGTACAAATGCTGCGTTGCTTTTCAAAATGTTTTGTACATTTTGTCTTCTTCTAACACATCTGGAGTCAAAATTACTCTGAAGAGTCAAAGAAACTGGTACATCTGCCTAATATCGTGAAGGGCCCCCGCGATCACGCAGAAGTGCCGCAACAAGACGTGGCTTGCGCTCGAATAATGTCAGAAATAGTGTTGGAGGGAAATGACACCATGAATCCTACAGGGCTGTACATAAATCGGTAAGAGTACGTGGGAGTGGTGATCTCTTTTCTGAAGGTATCCCAGATATGCTCAATAATGTTCACGTTTAGGGACTTTGGTGGCCAGCGGAAGTGTTTGAACTCAGAAGTGTACTGCTGGAGCCACTCTATAGCAATTCGGTACGTGTGGGGTGTCACATTGTCCTGCTGGAATTACCCAAGTCCGTCGGAATGCACAATGAACATAAATAGATGTATGTGATGAGACAGACTGCTTGTCAGAGTCGTATCTAGACGTATCAGGGGTCCCATGTCGCTCCAACTGCATACGCCCCACACCATTACAAAGCATCCACGAGCTTGAACAGTCCCCTGCTGACATGTAGGGTCCATGGATTCATGAAGTTTTATCCATACCCGTACACGTCCGTCACTCGATACAGTTTGAAACGAGACTCGTCCAACAGGCAACGTGTTTCCAGTCATCAACAGTCCAGTGTCGATGTTGACGGACCCAGGCAGGGAAAAAGCTTTGTGTCGTGCAGTCACCAAGGGACACGAGTGGGCCTTTGGCTCCGAAAGCTCATATCGATGATGTTTCGTTGAATGGTTCGCACGCTGACACGTTCTGATGGCCCAGCACTGAAATGTGCAGAAATCTGTGGAAGGGTGACGCTTTTGTCACGTTGAACGATTCTCTTCAGTCGTCGTTGGTCCCTTTCTTGCAGGATCTTTTTCCGGCCGCAACGATGTCGGAGAATTGATTTTTTTTTACCGGATTCCTGATATTCACGGTACACTAGTGTAATGGTCGCACGGGAAAATCCTCACTTCATCGCTACCTCGGAGATGTTGTGTCCTATCGCTGGTGCGCCGACTATAACACCAAGTTCAAACTCACTTAAATCTTGATAATCTCTGCCATTGTAGCAGCACTAACAGATGTAACAACTGCGCCAGACGCTTGTTGTCTTATATAGGCGTTACCAACAGCAGCGTCGTATTCTGCCTGTTTACATATCTCTGTATTTGAATACGCATGCTTATACCAGTTTCTTCGACGCTTCAGTGTATAACACTCAATAAATTACGGTAACCACTCTTCAGAAACCGATACTTAGAATCGCCCACAAACAACAATGGACACAAGTAGAGAGCAGCTCTCTTGGCAACCCAGTTTTATTTGTTTATTCAGTTGCATATCGGACGGTCAAAGTGGGTGCGTTGTTAAATTGTTATTTTTGCGGTCTTTCGTGTTTTAATTCCATTCTTTGCAGAGACCACTCACACAGAGCACATGTTTGGGCTATGTGAATTATGAATAACTGACCACGATAATAATATTTACATTGGTTAATCTGAAAGCCCAAAAAACCCTAAAGCATTGATATATTTTTCGCTCTCATCACATGCCTCACATGAGTTTTATTTCATATCCACACAATGGCTTGTACTTCACATGGCTACGCTTTGCTGTTGTGGGAGGTTGGAGCAGAAAAAGGCTTCATGTTCTGGCACAGGCTTAAGGCAGATCTGGTAGGGCCTAATGAATGGTGAGGTAGTGTCAATGTGAGACCCAAGAGGTTGAAATTTATTTACACGCATCTATTTACTTAAACAAGAAGCTATATGTACATATGGGCACTGCTTTCGCCAATTCTAATGGACTATGCGGAGATTCGTATTCACGATACGAAAAATTGAATCCCTTACAGAGAAATGACAAAAAGAAATAATTTTGGAAAATTTACCTCGGAAATATGTTTGAATTAATTCTTGCAATGAAATGCTTTGTTGGTATAAAATGAGAAACGAAGCTGTAATTCACTTAACAAAGGAATCCTCCAGAGAATACTGTTGTAAAATCGAGCTAACATCAGAAAGTATCACTCACAAGCGAATCTCGTCAGTACACAAAACAAACTGCCTTCCTTGTGAAAAGTATTATGTGAACACAAACGGCGCAAGACCATGGGAATAAAAGAACCAGATAGAGATTGTAGCAAAAACAACTTCATCAACATATTTCACACACAAAATACTGCTGGATCTCGACAAAGATAACCGTATACGAGATTATCTAGGTTTGAGGCCTTCCTTCTTAGACACCGGTACGGACCTTCCTTATACAGTCCCCACTTCCCCTGTGATCGTGCACAGAAGCTTCGAAAATACTAATGTCGTCCGCTCCAGAGGCGATTCAAAGAGTGCTGTACACAGTGGAGTAGACTCGGCTACAACAATCATGTCGTAGATTCCACTTGCTAGTAAATGCGTGTACAAAACAGCTGTATCTTAAGACGTTAAAAGCCACGTTTCAACTTCTCATCCAAAGATTACTGTGTAGTGTGGCTCTCATTTTACTGATTTGATACTCACATATAGCGTCGTTATCGTTAAATGTCGTCCACGTGGTACCATCAGTGTTAGTTTTTCATTTTCCTACAACCATTTTTCTTTCCCCCTTTTGTTCGGCTATTATATCAATGGCGAGATCAGTCTGCGATATCTCTCACTAGCATAGACCAGTGATGCAATTACCGTGTTGACTGTGACGCCACACTTTGCGTTCACAGTTACTGATATTAATATTTATTTGTTGTTTCCACTGTATCTGATTCGACGTAGCACTCGTGAATCATATGATACATCATACATGATATCACATGATTACATTTATGTACAATAAATATTTTTTGTTGCAATTTTGGGATGTCGTATTACAACTCAAATATGGTGAAAAAATATGGAAGTTAAAATAATTAGAAATGATGCTCAGTGCAGATTATTAAGCCTTTTTATCACCTAAACGGTGGTATTCAGAGCATACGCTCAGTGCGTTGAAGCAAGACTAAAGAAAACTCAAGACGCTGTTCATAGGATCTTTCGATCTGGAAAGCGCGTTCGACAATCTCAAATGGTGCAAGATGTTTGAATATCTGAGGAAAATAGGGATAAGCTATAGGGAAAGGCGGGTAATATACGACATGTACAAGAGCCAAGAGGGAATAATAAGAGTGGAAGACCAAGTAAGAATTGCTCGGATAAAAAATGTCTAAGACATGTATGTAGTCTTTTGCTCCTATTGTTTAATCTATACATCTAAGAAGAAATAATAGAAATAAAGGGTTCAAGTGTGAAATTAAAATTTAAGGTGAAGAAGTATCAGTGATAAGATTCGTTGATGATATTGCAATCCTCAGTGAAAGTGAAGAAGAACTACAGGCCCTGCTGAATGGAATGAACATTAATGAGTCCATGAAATGGACTGAGAGTAAATCTAAGACAGACGAAAGCAATGAGAAGCTCTAGAAATGACAACAGTGAGGAACGTGACATCAGGATTAATGATAACGAAGTAGATGAAGTTAAGTAATTCTGCCAATTGGGCAGCAAAATTATCCATGAAAGACGGAGCAAGGTGCACATCTGAGGCAGACTAAAACTGTAAAAAAGGGCATCCGTACCAAGAGAATATACTAGTATCAAACATAGGCCTTAATTTGAGGAAAAAAATTTCTGAGAATTTACGTCTGGAGAACAGCATTGTATGGTAGTGAAACGTGGACTGTGAAAAAACTGGAGCAGATGGGATCTCAAGCATTTCAGATATGGAGCTACAGACGAATATTGAAAATTCGGTAGATTGACACGGTAAGAAATGTAGGGACTCTGCGCAGAATCGCATGAACAATTGCACAAACAATGACAAGAAAACGGACAGGCTCATAGGATATGTGTCAAGACATCACGGAATAACTTCCATGATACTGGAGGAAGGTGTAGAGGAGAAAAACCTGTAGAGAAGTACAGGGACTAGAATACATCCACCAAATGACTGAGGACGTGGTTGCAAGCGCTTCTCTGAGATGGAAGATTAGCACAGGAGAGGAATTCGCGGCGGACCGCATCAAACCAGTGACAGGACTGAGACTTAAAAAAGTAGTGGGTGGAGGGTGCCAACGAAGGCATTTTGTGTCGTGACGTGCGTACCATCCTCCGTGTCAGTGTTATGTATTAGAGCTCTGCCTCTATGTTCATTAATGACACTGCTCATCGAGGAGCGTCCGCCCGCGACTTCGTCTAACGTCCTCGCGCGGACCGCCGCTCCTTCCAGATGAGGACGCACAATAGCAATTATTTTGGCCATCCGCCTCCGGTATCTGAATGGTCAGCGCGACAAAATGTCAATCCTAAGGGTCCGGGTTCTTTTCCCGGCTGGGTCGGAGATTTTCTCCGCTCACAGACTGGGTGTCATGTTGTCCTAATCATCATCGTTTCATCCCCATCGACGCGCACGTCGCCGAAGTGGCGTCAAATCGAAAGACTGGCGCCCGGCCAACGGTCTACCCAACGGGAGGCCCTAGTCACACTACATTTACATTTTTTTATTTTGTCCTTGGCTTCTTTTACCACCACCTGTCATTGACGGGAGACGGTGTGGTAGATACATCCTCATAGTATCGCTAAACAGAAGTTTAAACTCTGCCGAATCCTCTGAGGGTTTTCGTGCCCCAGCGCAATCAATGTCCGCCGTACCTCCGGTTTAAAACATTCCAACCACCAACGTAGTGTCGTAGGTTATATTCGTCGACACTTTAGATAACTTGGTAAGATTCTGGAGCTTTAAGGTGGGCCACATTCATTTTCCATAGAAGCAGCTACGCCACACCTGATATTCTTGGAGAACGACAGTGTGGATTTATACCGTGGTGGTAGGTAAAGGCTGCTAGCCATAGTTTCGCGTCATTTAAGTCAGGTTGGAGGCAGCGCATGACGTAGATGTGATCGATGTGGCTTTCGGAGTGTTTTGTAACATATGTATATCCGCTTTGGTCTCCATGGATATATTCCCACGAATCTACCATCTGCATATTTCGTAACAAGTTCTCAATTCTGGACACAAGTTATACGTGGTAACGGATCCTTCAGCGCCAGCACCAATTGAAGTCGCCAGAACGGACATAACAAGCGTGCCGTCTTAGAAAGAGCGGGGCTATTACCTCCGCGGAGAAGCATTTCTCTTTGCTTGTCCGTACCGTTGGTGCCTCACTTCAAGTACTCTGACAGCCATTCCACGTGCCAGTGATAGGTAGGTGCCTTCCCTGAGGAGTATCGCTATTCCACTACGGTTTTCTGAAGCTGGTGACATCAATTTTTCGTAACCCTAGAGGAACGGAGATTCGTCGACGTATACTTCCTGTAAAAATTGCGATATCTATATCTGCCGTATGTAACATATCTTTGAGTAAGGTCGTCCTGTTCCGTGATCGTATAGTGTTAGTTTTAATGGATGCGATGCAGAACGCCTGTTGACGTTTTGTGTGTTGTGGGGCACGCATTTTAGGCGCATGTTGTCCTTGTCGGTGCACTTTCCGTTGGTGGCGCCAGTGAGTCGGCCGTCGTCAGTTACGAGTTAGGCTCTGTGAGGGTGCCACCTCAGCCGTTGTAGTGTAACGACGCACGTTTTGTATAATTAATTTGTTTTGACATATGACCATGTGCAGACTTCGTCACCTATGTCAGTTACAACACACTTCAAAATTATTTAAATTCTTTTTAAATTGTCTCTGAATGGTTCTTGAACGAAACTGTCAAACATCATCATTTGAGTCGTATGCGCAGAATTACGTCACTCAGTCCAATTTGTTTGTGCAAACTTTTTTTCAATTTAGATGTCGTTTTGTTTCTTCTCAGAAATTGTATTACTGCAAGTTATCTGATTTAACAAATATTAGAACCACATTGAATAAACTTTCCAGATTCAAACTCGCGATGAACGTTGTCACAATTAATAATCTTGTCAAATAAATTAATAATTCATTAACATAATTCTTCATAAATAAATTCTCGGAACACTTATTTGAACTTTAGCAGTATTTTAGCAGTAGTTTATTATCTTCCTACATATATAAGTGAACCTGAGCCTTGACAAGATAGGACTGACCATTTACAACATGATTAAACTTTCTATGACATCATTGTTGTAGAAACATTACAAATTCTTATTTTTTCCAGTTTTTAGAAGCACGACGCAACAACTCGGTTTCAGGATCTTCTGTTGCTCTTTGGCTGTCGACCCGCGACGTATAGTGGAAGCAATTTTCTCTCTGGTCCCGGCAGTGAAGATGCTGTCTCCGTTCGTTGCGCCGCCCTCTCCGTACATGAAACATAAAAAATTATATACAAAACTTTAGACAATTCACAACTATTACAAATATTACAAAAGTACATAAAAAAACACTACATTAACTTATATTCACCTGCAAACTGGGCTGACACTGGTGGATGGGTGACGCTTCAATTTTGCGTCCCACTACACCGTGCTACACAGTTGCAAGCGGCTGGTTTTCCTCATTGTTATCGGCCCACTTCTGTCGAGACGAATCCTGTAGCCAGACTTTCTCAGCCCCAGTTGCTACGACCATATCTTCTTCTACTGTACCGAGTTCTGAGACTTCCTGGGCATCTGCCCGAAAGGTCTCACTGGTGTAGAGAAGGTCATCGCATTCTGTGGTATAACGTCGGTCGTAGTCGGAGACCCAGCACTCTCTCCTGCGGGGTCGTCATCGTCTGCCTATTCTTGTCCATCTTCTCCTATACGTCCGATGGTTTGCGACGTCTTTTCTTTCGCCTTCTTGGTGACTTCTCTTTGCGCTGTCCTACATCTCTCTCCGTACACGAATGCTGTTTGGAAGCCCCGTCGTCTTGGAAGTAGGGAACAAAAGCGGCCGTCGGTACCAACAGCCGGACGATTTCGACATTCGTCTCCGTTCCTGCGATGTCGGACTACTGTTTCAAATGCTCAGTGGGACGTTCTTCGCCTGATATCTTGGACGTATTGTCATCCACCCGTATCGACTGTGCCGTGGGGTGGTCCGTCGTTTGGTATTGAGGAACATGTAAGGGGGCTCTTTGCGGAAGGCGGCAAGGACACTACCGTGGGTGGTGGTACAACTTACCATATGGGTAATTCAATTATTCTCCATTGGACGCACCCTGAGCGTAAGTGGACTTCCATGCCACAACCCGAGCACGCCTTGGGCTACCCTTCGAAAATAATGATCGCTCAATAACCACCAATAAGAAGATGAAATGGATCATGCCTTATAAGCTCGATTCGAATTTCCTTCACCCCGTTAACAAAGGTTTATGTAGTAAAAGTGGTTCATTCTTCGGCGATATGGCCGAGTACGAGTCTATATGGTTGCAAAGCATTGACACGACTCCGCCGGAACCTCTAAGGGAAGCTCGAAAACGCCAATGGCGCACAGTCTGAGTCCCGCGTGACCGATTGACACCATCCCCTCACTGCTGCCAGAATGTTTGAGTTTTAGTCCATTCCTATAATCACGGACTATTTTATCATACATTGCATCGTTCATCAAATTAAGGCAACGCTCGCTGTTCGTAACAAAGAAAAACCTGCAAACTGGGCTGACACTGGTGGATGGGTGACGCTTCAATTTCGCGTCCCACTACACCGTGCTACACACAGTTGCAAGCGGCTGGATTTCCTCATTGTCATCGGCCCACTTCTGTCGAGACGAATCCTATAGTCAGACTTTCTCAGCCCCAGCTGCTACGACCATATCTTCCTCTACTGTACCGAGGTCCCGTGCATCTGATCTGTTCTGATCTCTCCCTTGACGAAGCGTTCGATTTCGAAAGCTTTGGGTCACGCGAATCTAGTAGCAAAGTTGATCTTGACAGTTGACTTTCTATACAGTAAGTCATATTATGTCGATAGCGTAGCTCCTCGTGAGAAACGTAGCTCCGCTGCGTGGTCGTAAACAGTCGTCACTGCAGATGCACATCAGGCTCGAACTCTTGCCTGCTGAGAATTTGTTTCTGATGGGAGGCGTTAGGGTAGTCCGTGCAAGTGTACTGGCTGCTGCATTCGGATAGCTCTGTGGCCAGAGCATCTGCCTCGTAAGTAGGGGCCCCGCGTTCGGATCCCGGCCCGGCAGAAATGTTCAACTTTTCACATTGATTTAAATCACTGCCCACTCACAGCCAGCGTCTTTAATTCCTGTGTGTGTTATTCACATTTAACATTACGTCGCTCCAAAATCAGGTAGATACAAACGGAAACGCACTACTGTTTTTTGCCCTTCTTTCACAACTAGGCCCAGTGAAGTGTAGTCTAGGCTTCCGCGAACCAAAAGTCTACCAAACTCTTGCCAGTGCGGTAAAGCATACATAGAGAAACTGTGTACGGTGGAAGAGACATGCCGTGACATAGAAGCCACACTGCATCACACCGGCCGTGGACGATCGTAGTATGAAAACTGGTCATTCTATAGACTACAACGGAACAAAGGTACTTAGAGAATCTTCCTCCTTCTGGGATTGCGTGATTAAATAGGTCGCTGAGATCAGAATCTGAGATGGTCTAATTAATAAAGATGGTGACCTACAACAGAGTTAGGGGTGGTACCCTGCGCAGAGTCTAAGAAGATAAAAGTGTTCCCATATAACGAGGTCCGCTCCCGACAGCGATAGGGCTGGCACTGGAGACCAGAGTTCGCAGCCGGGCGGCGATAGCCCCACCACCGCCACCATCCACAGAGGCGGCCGCACGGATGGCGTTAGAAGCGAATTAGTGCAGGGAGTAACTGCCAGCATATACAGAACACGAAGAAGACTGGAGCAGAATAGTCATCATGGACCACCTGAAGATGTTAGCGAGCCGTAATACCGTGGAGTAGTTACGACGTTACTCGGCCGGACACCCGAGAATTCCACAAGTTATAAATACACCGGGAAAAGGTCAGTTTTGATTCTCATGCACTCTACGTGTTTCTGGAACGCACAAGAACTCATGAAACGAAAGATGCACACACGTGCATCCACTCACACATACACACACAACACACACACACACACACACACACACACACACACACACACACACACACACACACACTCACACACATACACACACAATGTGTGTGTGTGCGTGTGCGTGTGTGTGTGTGTGAGAGAGAGAGAGAGAGAGAGAGTGGGACAAGTGATTGGGTGGGGGGGGGGGGGGGGTCTGGAGATCCAGTATTCATTTTATACATCAGATCTTATGAGTATTAACAGACAGGAAGAACTGTTTGTTGTTAATGTCGTTTATTCCTAAATAAAAACTTAGAAAGGCTGATACAGTAGTTAATAATGGTATACTGTGAATAAACGATGAATCATATGTTCTATGAACTTGAAAGATTTTGCAATGTGTCATAAAACTCAACGTAGCGTTTTCTTTTCTAAAGTCGACGACGTTATTCATTTATATGATACATCATTGCAGTTTCATTCCATATCTTTATTTTATGGTGGTACTGTATGTTACTTTAGTAGCAACTGGTGTTGAAATAGTTTGTGTTACGAAAATGTTTCCGCAGAGCGTTGAGAGAGAGGTTTGGCGGGTGTTAAAAAAGGCAGCGTGAAATATGGGTTATAAATGTGTCACTTAAGAAAGCGAAATTTCCTAGCATGGTTGTTAACCGAAGTTAAAAGAAGAACAGTCACGGAAAATGTTCTTGGTTGTTGTGCAGGCGAAATCTCATTTAGCAGAAACCCCCCCCCCCTTGTTGCTCTTGCGAATATTGGGCCATAAACAGCAAGACGCAGAAGCCGGTGCCGCTCCCTGGAGATGTGGTGCCTGTTAGGCTCGGGCAAGTCCAATTTTCTGTCACATATTTCACGCGGGCAGGTCTCGCCGCCGTCCAGCCTAACTGCCTCTACGTCTTTACGGCCCACTCATAACTTCGCTCCGTCTTACACTTTTCCGTCGACTGCTTGTACAGTTGGCCTGACAGCGATGGTACTTTCATTTGGAGTCACCACTCCCTCTTTTTTCTCTAATACAGGGAAAGGTTTTCCACAAATACACTTTACAGTCGACACGTTGGTGGTCCGTAAACTTGGTAAATATAGGTTGACATAATTTTTGATAATAACAGAATACGGCAGAAACTATGAGACTTACACTCAAGTATTTCGTGACATTGCGATTTGCTTCTTAGATATATGCCCTTCGCCAGTTCATATGTTAATGGTACATTTTGTCATAGTGTTCCTAACGTAACTGCAAAAGTTTTTGCTAGCGTTGCGTTGGTGGAAAATGCATGTAATTGAGCCTATAATTAGTGCTAAACATTGTAGAGGTTCGTGGGAAAAAAGGGACGATTTCGGTGGTGCCATGGCATTTGATTAAATGCATAAGCTGCATTCCGTGACTTCAGTCCATGCCCTATTTCACCATAAATCTACAGTTACCCCTCGATATTACGTCTCTTAGGACGATAGCTGTGTAATTGCAACAAAGGTATAAACATACCATATGAGTTTGCTTGTTCAGTTTTCTCATTTTGAGAAATGAGAAGAAATGATCTGTTTTACTTGGTGAAAAATCGCTTTCGAAAGTTAAGATCGCATAAATATTTCTTTATTTTCGACAACCGGATTCGACAGTCTTTGCTGTCATCTTCAGGCCTTCAAATTTTCCTTATAAAACGTGTTCATTGTGAGTTGGAACATCACGCCACTAAGACAACGACTTGGCGTGAGGTTCGAACAAACAATGCACACGCATTTTAAGAAAACTTTTGACGACATGAAGGCGACAGCAAAGTCTGTCGAAACCAGTTGCTGAAAATAAAGAAAAATTTGTACGTTCTCGGCTTTAGAAGGTTTTCTCACCAAACTTGCTCATGTGCTACAAATCACGAAAAAATTTTGCTTGCCAACACATAGCACATCACATAGTAAAGAGTCGAATATTTGATTTACTCACTCTTTTAATTGGTTTTCCGTTTCTCAGAGCTACTATTCCTTAAATTGTGATTATGGTTCTCGACGTTGTAAGAGAACCTTGGCCTCGTAATAGTAAACTCCGGTATCCTCTCCCCTGTACTGTCAGATCTTACAAAATCAGGGAACTGTCTGATAACCTCCCATTCTGGCACAACTTAGACATCAGTTTCATTTCCTGCTTGCATGCATAATTAACTTTAGAATTTTGCTTCATCACAGTTAACATGATTGACGTTACTATCAGAAGTAACAGACAAGTGGGGTCCTCCAACATAAGAGTCGTATTCAGTTTCACGTAAAGAAATATATTTAATCCCTCGATTACATTAAAAAAGAAGTTCGCTGTTTGACAAATTTATTTGTACTGGAATAGGCAGCAAATTCTGTGTGGTTGTTCAGTACGAATAAATCCACACATCATTGTTCTGGTAATTAGGGGATTACGGAAAGTTATGAACGAAAGAGTAACGACGCGAGCGAAAGGGAGATCGCCAAATAGTGATAAAAACATCATCAGAAAATTTAGCATCATATTAGCGGCGGCAGGAGCTCTTATTCACCCGGTTTTCTCATTGTGATTATTTCGCTTTCTCGCAGTGGTTGTTTCACAAGGCGCACGTGGAAGAAAGTGATAAATCTCGCGATTGTTCCTGTAGCCTCTTCATAATGAACAATGCCTCTCTTGAACGTATCCGTAACACACTTGCGCTTACTTAATCTTCCCATGATGATAAAGATCCCTACAACAATTTTTTCTTTTGTCTTCGGTGTTATCTGCGTGGCGCAATCAGGACGTGAACCACAATATGGGTTTAGTTAGTTGTTTTCTCGATCTTTACAGCGGATATCAGTTTGAGGAGCTCTCCTTGGTTAGCGTGGGCGATCACTTATAACAGGTTGATAATTCCCGTGAAGTTGACAGGACTGATCTGCTTAAGTAGCAACTTATTGTTCTAACCAACACATTTGCTTATTAATGTGTCAGACCAAAACCCCTAAGGGGGTAAAGACATCAACCGCTAGGAGAAAACAGATGAAAACAATATTTTACATTTTTTTCTAATTTTATCAAAACTAATGCCACAGCTGCGAAAACTGGAACACTTAGAGATAGGAGTTCAGGTATTTACCACTATGAAAATGAAACAATTTCAAACTGTAGTTAAGATTGTTTATTCATTAATCTTTTAAGATACTTTTAATGAAAAAATTACCATTCCATGCCGCGGTACACATTTCTGTAATACCATTCGTCAAGTTTGAATTTACTTTGCTGAGAACATGAATGACTTACAGATCTAACTTAGTTCTAGAAGTTTTTCAATTAAAACATAAATGAGTTTATGGCAGCGTTGTGAAGTTACTGTACACTGAGAATATTAATTTTAGCTGTTATAATCATGTGAAGTTCGCAAAATATTTCAACAAAACAAATAATTCTACGATTTTGGGTTCACCTTCTGACACATAACAATTGCTGAAAGGTGCAGTGTGATAGGAGTATGCTTTCAGCTTTTATGCGTACCTAAAGTTACAAAAATTATTTTTCGGGTAAGTCACTTTAAAATTAAATGCAATATTCGCATACAGCTAAAACGCTCTAGGGTCATAATCTTTTGCTTCCTCTCATTCCTTTTCCTGTTTCCTCTCTAATTTACTATTTATGACATCCTTGCTACTTTAGATACTTGCAGAGTTCCGTTTCAGGTTTCATGTCACATTCTCGGTCGAAGGGTAGCAATGCTGAGGAGCAATTGTTTCCTGGCTTTACACCCATTCCACCCAAAACAGCTTTTATGGGTTGAGCTCCAACATAACATCAACATGCATTCCAAATTTTAAAGTGTTTACACCTAGAAACACTGCTTTTGGCGTTCTTTCCGAAATACACTGCTTGAAACTTTCATTTGAGTTCTGCATGCAACCATGCAGATACTTGGAGAGTAATGTTTCATCTTCACGGTCTCTGTATATGGGTTTTATTACATCCACCACAACTGGTGGCAAGAAATGTGTTCAGAATGAAACTTTCACTCCCTAGCGGAGTGTACACTGAGATGGTAGATCTATGTGCCAGGTTGAGACTCAAATCGGAACCTTTGTCTTTCACGGACCAGTGCTCTACCGATTGAGCTACCCAAGCAAGTCTCCCATCCTCAGAGCTTTACTTCCTGCAGTAGCTTGTGTTGCTACATATGCCCTCCAGAAATCATTCCCTGGTATTTCTATGAAGAATTTAAACCTTTCGGAAACAATGGATGTATTGAGTCCTTATGTGCTGATAACTTACGGAAGTAAGAAGCCCACACTCCGTCATTTATCTTTCTTAGATCTCCAGTATTAACTCTTGTGGCCATGCCATAATATGTCTGAAGCTTATCTATTTCACTATATGTTAGCCTTCACAGGTGATGTAACTATTCAGTAGTGCCATGTCAACTTCTGATTGTATCTGTTAGATGAAGGAAGATTTACTGTAAAGGACAGCAAGGATGAATATGATGTATATACTGGAAGGCGAAAAGCATATAAATTTTGAATAATATTATTTTTGAAGAGGAGAAGTTTGAGGTAAGACTGCAACACTGCGCGGCTAATTTGTTATAATAATTATCGTCATCTAGTTGTCTTGCTCAGAACTGAGAGAAGCACCACCACACTTCCTTCAATCGAGCATCAATTGATTCAGCTATTTGATTTTTATAGGAATTCTCTGTTAACATTGTACCCTTTCCAAATCATTGTTCACTTTGTTAAGCATAGTATTGTTCAGATTAGCTTCACTGCGTCTTTTTGGATACATACTTCATTCTAAAATCGTTGTCCTAGAATATCATTTCATAAAAACAGTTGCTCTCCCCATCCCACTGTCTAAAGAAGGTTCATCATTACGCATTAACCTGTTGCACCATACATTAAGCAACAGTTCCAAAATTGTTTGGAAATTTAATTAAAAAATAGAAATTTAGCTTAGCCTCTGCTTGCTGTTTGCTATTGTGCTTTCGAAATATCTGCAACAATGTTATCAGACGCGAGGTAAGTGGAAATTTTGTTAGGATCGGATATCTGTTTTACTTCAGTTGCGTATTTAATAAAATGAGAAGTCATAGCGAGACCAGTTAAAGTCAATTCAAATTAGATTCTGTTTAGTGAAAGGTTAGCATACGAATTCAGAAGGATCACAGTTTGTCGGTACATTGTTTTGGTAATAGGAAGATTTTTTATAGAGTGGGAGAAAATCTGGGCTAAGTTTCATACAGAAATATATAGCGGGAAGGTTACACCATCATTACCAGAAAGGCAATCCTCTGCACCTTTTCTCATTCAATCATCAGAAACATCTTTCAGAGCCGCTAGGATTATACCGTTACATCTACATATCTTGGCAGAGGACCTTACCAACTACCGACTATCAGGTCAACAGTGTGCAAATATTTCAATCAAACTCTCAGGCCACGAAAATAATGAAATGTGTCTTCAGAAACTAATTCTCTATAACAAATTCAAACTTTAAAAATCGTGTATTTTACTCATTTTCATGTTCTTAGGCCATAACAGAATGGCTGATGCTTTCAGGGCCTTCATCAGAGACAAGTGCCTTTACTGCCGCTTGGTCTGACCACTAGGCTTAAATTATAAATGATAAACACTCTGAAATAATTCACACTCAATCAGGGGCCACTTGGCCCATAGTACAAGTACAAATCAGTAACTTGTTCCTGCTATACACTGAAATTCCTCTAACTTTATTCTTTGAGACATAGACAGTCAGTCTCTGTTTAACGCTACTCCAATGAATACTAGAAATTGCTGCTCAGCCAGCAGTTGCCGTGTGTCTACCAGAGGGTACCACTATCTTCTCGTAGGTGAAGTGTCTACTGCTCCATCAGGTGGTGCTGTGGAGCGTCACTGCACCCCAGCTACTCGGATTACTCGCTGAATCTCTACTCTCCTTTAAAATACCCCTCTCTGAGCCTTTATTCCATTCTATATTGATTCTGGGTGCACATGGCACTCTGCAATATCTGCCAGGAATATTCTCTTAGAATATTTCCTCGGTATGTGCTCGTCTTAATGTTTCACTACCATTCTAACATCCACTAGAAATTGTTGAATTACGTGCATCAGAAGGTTCCCTCTGACGCCCATGACGTCGACTCTCATCACCTTGCCGAACTGTCAAGAATAATCCTCAGTGGCGTGTTTGGTCAGCTTTCGTTTGCCTCGGGAATCGATATCTCATCCTTTTTGTCATCCATCCCTTCCACGCATCTGAAAGTTTGTGTCCGCTTCTAGTTATGATCTAACATATAATTAAAAATATTAAAAGTTTCTACGGTCATGACAAAACATGAAATTTACACTATTTGGAGCTGCTAGTAGCTAGAGAACTTTTGTTGTTAAATCGTGTCGCCGGCCGGTGTGGCCGAGCAGTTCTAGGCGGTTCAGTCTGGAACCGCGCGACCGCTACGGCCGCAGGTTTGAATCCTGCCTCGGGCATGGATGTGTGTGCTGTCCTTAGGTTAGTTAGGTTTAAGTAGTTCTAAGTTCTAGGGGATTGATGACTTCAGATGTTAAGTCCCATACTGCTCAGAGCCGTTTGAAACATTTTTTTTTTTAATCGTGTCACCTCGAGATTATGATTGCGTGCGTTATGAGCCGGTAGACAGAAAATTTCTGTGTGTGAATATCTATGTGTGTGCGTGTATGTGTGTGTGTGTGTGTGTGTGTGTGTGTGTGTGTGTGTGTGTGTGAATTTGCGCGCGCGCGCTTGCAGCAACACCGTTCTTGCCTTGAAAGGCTAACCGGGAAACAAAGGTACGTGAAAAACTTTTCTTCCTCGTGGGCACGAGAGTTCAGAACTTCTGCGGCGCCATGAGACACATTATAACAACTCAGAAGAGATTAGGCATGTGTTTGTTTTACGGCGTGGAACAAACGCTGCTCGCTTTCCGGAGATAACGGGGCCGCGTTTCCTGTGTTCCACCGCTGCTTCGTGGCCCTCGTAGCTCTCGCCGTGTGCGCCCCTAATACGTCTTAATTAGCCTTCCCTGCCCCTCAGCGCCCCTCGCACCGAGGCCAGGGGCAGGAGGGACCAGCAGCGGCACTTGGCGGTGCGCCGATAAGCTGACAGATAGCGCCCCCGCGCCCCGGCTGCTGCCGCGTGCCTGAGACGCGATCCGCGGACAAAGCTATTCAGTTACCCTGGCTGATAGCGCCGGGGCCGCCCTATCTGTCTTGTTTGGAATGACTAGCTGCTGCGGCAAGACGAGGCCGCCCCCACGCGGACCTATCTGCCGCGACCATCTCTGTGAGCCGCGCTGGCTACTCACCGTCTTCGCCAGAAGCGGTCTTCATCCGTCGCTCCTTCCGCGGCCACACGCCTGGCCGGGCTCCATAGAACGTCTGCGCGTAAGATCCGCGTGTCCTCTGTGCACTTTGCTGGAAATACGGTTCGTTAGTCCCAACAGTATGGACAAAGAGATGAATGGTATCTTTCCGTGAAAAGCTTCAGAATTCACAAGCCAGATCAGAAGACGCCAACATCTATGTTTCTCACTGTCGCTAGACAACTTCCTAGTTGAAAGTACACTACGTATAACTCCTTAGTTTTACGAGCTGCGACATCGTCGTGAAGAAAACAGTGACCCATATATGTAATAAGTTTCCTTTAATTTACGTCTATGGTCACAAACTTTCTGTTAACAGATTACCGTTTTAGGTCTTTAATGACCATCATCAGATCTGTTTCATAAAAACAAAGTCCTAATGTACTGCAGCCATAGTGGCATCGTCAAATGTTAAATGCGGAGTCAGCACTAGCGTCATGTGATATTTATATGTATTTGACGGTGCTAGTGCTGATTGCGCATTTAACATTTGACGATGCCACTGTGGCTGTAGTACAATTAGGACTTTGTTTTTATGAAACAGGCAACGGCCTTGCCGCAGTGGATACACCGGTTCCCGTCAGATCACTGAAGTTAAGCGCTGTCGGGCGTGGCCGGCATTTGGATGGGTGACCATCCAGCCGCCATGTGCTGTTGCAATTTTTCGGGGTGCACTCAGCCTCGTGATGCCAATTGAGGAGCTACTCGACCGAATAGTACCGGCTCCGGTCAAAGGAAACCATCGTAACGAGCGGGAGAGCGGTGTGCTGACCACACGCCCCTCCCATCCGCATCCTGCGCGGCGGTCGGATGGTCTCGATGGGCCACTTGTGGCCTGAAGAGGGAGTGCTTTTTGAAACAGATCTGATGATGGTCTTTAAAGAATAAAACCGGTAATCTGTTAACAAAAAGTTTGTGACCATAGACGTAAGCTGAAGGAAACTTATAACTCCTTACTTTCATACCCATAACTTTTTTTTCATATATTCGTAAACACACAAAAAACGACGCATTACTAAGGAATTATATAAATAGACCGGAAATCGGTAGTTGTCATGTGCATCTACAGACAAAGAAATAATCATAATTTCAGAAAAATTGGATGATTTATTCAAGAAAAAGAGCTTCAAAAATTGAACAGGGCAATAACGTGTTGGTCCGCCTTTGGTCCTTTCCCGAGTTGTTGTTTGGCTTGGCACTGGATTGACAGCGTTGTTGAATATCCTCTTGAGATATACCGAGCCAGATTCTGAAAAAAAAAGGGTCAAATATGTGTGAAATCTTATGGGACTTACCTGCTAACGTCCCATAAGATTTCACACACATTTCAACAATTTTTTTTTTCAGAATTCGGCTCGGTATATCTCAAGAGGATATCCAACAGCGCTGTCAATTCAGTGCCAACCCAAATTCTGACCAATTGACGCGTTCGATAGACAAAATCCCTAGGGGTTGAAGGGCTTTGCCCGTAAAGCTTCAAACGTTCTCAGCTGGGGAGAGATCTGGCAATCTTGCTGGCCGAAGTAGGTTTTGGCAAGCGCGGTGACAAGCAAGAGGAACTCGCGGCTTGTGCGGGCGGCCGTTATCTTGCTGTATGTTAGCTCCGGATAGCTTGTCGTGAATGGCAACAAAACGGGACACAGAATACCATCGACTACCGCTGTACTGTAAGGGTGCGGCGGATGACATCCAAAGGGATGATGCTACGAAATAAAATGGCACCCAAGACCATAACTCGTGGTCGTCAGGCCGTCTCCAGACACTTCTTCACTGGTCGTCGGGGCTCATTTCGAAGCAGGACTCATCACTAAAAACAGTTGTACTCCAGCCAATGACATTCCGCTCCGACGGCCAACGAAGGCGTGTCTGGAGACGCCCCTGACAACGATGGAACACCAACCTGAGTGTTGCCCATCATACGCACCGAAACATATGAGTGATGGTCTCTGATGCTATTTCATTTCATAGCAGGACTTCTTTGGCCGTCATCATCTGCACCCTTGCACCACAGTGGTACGTCAAATATATTCTACGCCCCGTTTTTTCCCCTTCATGACAAGCCTTCCTTGGCTTACATTTCAGCAAGATAATGTCCACCCGCATAGAATTTCTGCTGCTTGTCATTGTGCTTCCTTACTTGGCCAGGAAAGTCACTGGATCTTACCCCAATTGAGTACGTTTGGAGCGTGATGGGAAGAGCCCTCCAACAATCTCGGGATCTTGATGATCTAACGCGCCAATTGTCCTCAAAAGGACATCCAGCAACTTTTTGAATCAATGCCAAGCCGAATAACTGATCGCATGAGGGCCATAGGAGGACCAACACGCAGTTGACCTGCTCAGTTTGTTAAGATCTTTCCCTTGAATAAATAATCCAGTTTTTCTGTTACATTCGAAAAATACGTTAGTGGTGCGAGAAGCTCCTAGAATGAGGAAGGGAAAATCAATGATGATGATGATGATGATTCTTGTTTGTCGGTCACTCACCGAAACGATTATCAGCGCCCATAAAAATTCCCAATCTTTTCACTGTCAAGTCTCGCCAATATCTCGAGTGATAATAAGGATAACACAGATATCTAGTCCCCGGACGGACAGAATCCCCGAGCCAGCCTTGAATCGAACCCAGGTCCCCGTGATACAGAACCAGCAACGTTAACAAATAGACCACGAGCTGCACACGGAAAAGAAATGAATTACAACCGGTGGAAATGGTACATTATATTATTGTAATGATTACGATATCGCACAAAACATACGGGAACTTGGTAGTATGAGCCCACCCCTCTCTGGTCTGCATGCATGCGTTGATTCGGTTGTGAACGGCGTCATAAGGCCTTTGTATGCTCTCCTGAGGCAGGCTGGCTGACAGCTGTTGTAACTGTCCTTGATATCCTGGGTACTGACGCTGGGATGGAGTTTACGTACGAGTTAATTCTGCACATGTCCTGTGGACGACAAATGTGAGTAACTTACTGATCACAGCAGTGCCTCAACATCAAACATACTGTTCATACAGACACGTGCCACGTCTTTATGAGCATTGCACTGTTGAGAAATGAAGCTAAAATAGCGTCCAGTGAAAGGCAACGCATCAGGACTCAGGATATCCTGGACGACCATTGTGCCATTAGTGTTCTCTCAATCGCTACATTCCATGATCTGATATCATACGCGACGGCACCCCAAACCATGACGCCGAAAGTAAAACAATTATACCTCTCAAAGACACTGGAAGAATGGGACCTCTACCTGTGGTTTTAAAATGTACTCTGCAACGCATCTCTGAAGGACAGGCACTGCTGCGGTCGACAGCACTAAGGATTACAAGAAATATATTCGAAATAGTGAATGTGCGAAGACTCCAGCTGTACACTGTACTGGTGACAATGAAAATGTATGCCGCACCAGCATTTCGCACTCGTTTAAAATGGTGATTCCGGTTCGAGTGCAGGTCGACCAAATACACTCCTGGAAATTGAAATAAGAACACCGTGAATTCATTGTCCCAGGAAGGGGAAACTTTATTGACACATTCCTCGGGTCAGATACATCACATGATCACACTGACAGAACCACAGGCACATAGACACAGGCAACAGAGCATGCACAATGTCGGCACTAGTACAGTGTATATCCACCTTTCGCATCAATGCAGGCTCCTATTCTCCCATGGAGACGATCGTAGAGATGCTGGATGTAGTCCTGTGGAACGGCTTGCCATGCCATTTCCACCTGGCGCCTCAGTTGGACCAGCGTTCGTGCTGGACGTGCAGACCGCGTGAGACGACACTTCATCCAGTCCCAAACATGCTAAATGGGGGACAGATCCGGAGATCTTGCTGGCCAGGGTAGTTGACTTACACCTTCTAGAGCACGTTGGGTGGCACGGGATACATGCGGACGTGCATTGTCCTGTTGGAACAGCAAGTTCCCTTGCCGGTCTAGGAATGGTAGAACGATGGGTTCGATGACGGTTTGGATGTACCGTGCACTATTCAGTGTCCCCTCGACGATCACCAGTGGTGTACGGCCAGTGTAGGAGATCGCTCCCCACACCATGATGCCGGGTGTTGGCCCTGTGTGCCTCGGTCGTATGCAGTCCTGATTGTGGCGCTCACCTGCATGGCGCCAAACACGCATACGACCATCATTGGCACCAAGGCAGAAGCGACTCTCATCGCTGAAGACGACACGTCTCCATTCGTCCCTCCATTCACGCCTGTCGCGACACCACTGGAGGCGGGCTGCACGATGTTAGGGCGTGAGCGGAAGACGGCCTAACGGTGTGCGGGACCGTAGCCCAGCTTCATGGAGACGGTTGCGAATGGTCCTCGCCGATACCCCAGGAGCAACAGTGTCCCTAATTTGCTGGGAAGTGGCGGTGCGGTCCCCTACGGCACTGCGTAGGATCCTACGGTCTTGGCGTGCATCCGTGCGTCGCTGCGGTCCGGTCCCAGGTCGACCGGTGCGTCCACCCGGCCTCCCGCATGCCCACTATACGCCCTCGCTCAAAGTCCGTCAACTGCACATACGGTTCACGTCCACGCGGTCGCGGCATGCTACCAGTGTTAAAGACTGCGATGGAGCTCCGTATGCCACGGCAAACTGGCTGACACTGACGGTGGCGGTGCACAAATGCTGCGCAGCTAGCGCCATTCGACGGCCAACACCGCGGTTCCTGGTGTGTCCGCTGTGCCGTGCGTGTGATCATTGCTTGTACAGCCCTCTCGCAGTGTCCGGAGCAAGTATGGTGGGTCTGACACACCGGTGTCAATGTGTTCTTTTTTCCATTTCCAGGAGTGTATTTTCATTGTCAGCAATACATAATGCAGCTACAGTCTGTTCATATTCGTAACTGCAAATACACTATATGATCAAAAGTGTCCGGACACTGACAAAATGACTTACAAGTTCGTGGCAACCTCCATCGGTAATGCTGGAATTCAATGATGTTGGCCACCCTTAGCCTTGATGACAGCTTCCACTCTCGCAGGTTTCTTGGGAAATGGCAGCCCATTCTTCACTGAGTGCTGCACTGAGGGGAGGTATCGATGTCGGTCGGTGAGGCCTGGCACGAAGTCGGAGTTCCAAAACATCCCGTCGGCGTTCCAAAACATCCCAGAGCTGTTCTATAGGATTCAGGTCAGGACTCAGTGCAGGCCAGTCCATTACAGGGATGTTATTGTCGTGTAACCACTCCACAACAGGCCCTGCATTATGAGCAGGTGCTCGATCGTGTTGGAAGAAGCAATCGCCATCCTCGAATTGCTCTTCAACAGTGGGAAGCAAGAAGGTACTTAAAACATGGTTAGGCCTGTGCTGTGATAGCACAACAGAAAACAACAAGGGGTACAAGCCCCCTCCGTGAAAAACACGACCACACCATAACACCACCGGTTCAGAATTTTACTTTTGGTACTACACACGCTGGCAGATGACGTTTACCGGGCATTCGTCATACTCACACCCTGCAATCGGATCGCCACATTGTGTACCGTGATTCGTCACCCGACACAACATTTTTCCACTGTTCAGTCGTCAAATGTTTACGCTCCTTACACCAAGCGAGGCATCGTTTGGCATTTACCGGCGTGATGTGTGTCTTATGAGGAGCCGCTCTACCATGAAATCCAAGTTCTCTCACCTCCCGCCTAAACTGTCATAGTACTTGCAGTGGGTCCTCATGCAGTTTGGAATTCTTGTGTGATGGTCTGGATAGATGTCTACCTATTACACATTACCACCCTCTTCAACTGTCGGCGGTCTCTGTCTCTCAACAGACGTCAACAGACGTATTCCTTCACGTTTCCACTTCACTATTACATCGGAAACAGTGGACCTAGGGATGTTTAGGAGTGTGGAAATCTCGCGTACAGACGTATGACACAAGTGACACCCAATCACCTGACCACGTTCGAAGTCCGTGAGCTCCACAGAGCGCCCCATTCTGCTCTCTCACGATGTCTAATGACTACTGAGGTCTCTGACATGGAGTACCTGGCAGTAGGTGGCAGCACAATGCATCTAATATGAAAAATGTATTTTTTGGGGGTGTCCGGATACTCCCTTACGAGGCTCATTCAGGATAGCGCAGGACCGCGATTCATCACTGAACACAAAGCGACGCCATTTGCCAGCAGTCCAGGCCTCACCGTCACGTCATCGCCTACAAAAAGGACCGTCTGCTTCGTAGCGATAACGGCAGCCTACGCACTGGACGGTAACTCCCTGTCAGGTTGCTGCTAGTCTCTGATAAATGGTGCAGGATAACGCAGAATGTTGCTGGCAGTCCCGCGACGCAGATGCAGATACAAAGGGGATACGATGTTGTTGCTGCACAGTACTGCGATCCTCCCTTGTGGTTGTCAGACGAGGTCGACTGGAACCTTGATTACGAGTATGCCTGATCTAATGCCCCCATGCAGTCCAACTTCGAATCACTGTCACATCCGAATGCCCCACAAACCTGGATATTACTTCATTCAAGCATCCATCCAAGTGAATATCCATAATCAGGCACCTCTGTCAGGTGCTGACAATGCTGTCTCGCACAAGTAGACAATTTTCATGTCCATCACAGTGGTTAATCAAAATTTGACGCAATCACGCTCCTTACACAGTACACCCAACAAGGCCTGGTAAGAGCACTAAACTCGAAGTACATTACAGCACTCTAATGATCGAGAACGAGCATGGTGGCGCAGTGCTTAGCACACTGGACTCACACTAGGGGCGGACGACGGTTCAAACCTATATCCGGCCATCTTGAATCAGGTTTTCCGTGATTTCCCTGAATAGTTTCAGGCATATTACGAGATGGCTCCTTTGATAGGATACAGTCGCTTTCCCAACTCCATCCTTCCGTAATCCGAGACTGTGCTCCGTCTCTAATAACCTTGTTGTCAACGGGACGTTAAGCACTAATCTCCTCCACCTCATTCTCTGATAATCGTCCTACCTGTGATAGAGAATTGCAGCTCTGGTCATTTACATTCCGCCGATGCTATGTACGTACGTATACGAAGTTACATAGACATCCGACCCCATCCTCTGGTTGTTTGTGGCCGAGCGGTTCTAGGCGCTTCAGTCTGGAACCGTGCGACCGCTACGGTCGCAGGTTCGAATCCTGCCTCGGGCATGGGCGTGTTTGATGTCCTTAGGTTAGTTAGGTTCAAGTAGTTCTAAGTTCTAGGGGACTAGCCGGCCGAAGTGGCCGTGCGGTTCTAGGCGCTGCAGTCTGGAACCGCGAGGCCGCTACGGTCGCAGGTTCGAATCCTGCCTCGGGCATGGATGTGTGTGATGTCCTTAGGTTAGTTAGGTTTAACTTGTTCTCAGTTCTAGGTGACTAATGACCTCAGAAGTTGAGTCCCATAGTGCTCAGAGCCATTTGAACCATTTTTGAACCTCTGGTTGTTTCATTTTATTTGTCAGGCTGTGTAGTAAACCGTTTCCTCTTCTTTCACACACCTAATGCAGTCTCCTGACTGTGGTAATTATTCTCACATTTTCATAAGTTCCTTATGGGATATGCAGCGTATACACTGAAGAGCCAAAGAAACTGGTCTGCCCCTCCCGCCGGATGTTCCAGCCCTCCCTCGGGCATGGATGTGTGTGTTGTTCTTAGTATAAGTTATTTTAAGTAGTGTGGAATTGTAGGGACTGTTGACCTCAGCAGTTTGGTCCCTTAGGAATTCACACACATCTGAATATTTAAAAGAAACTGGTACACCTGCCTAATATCGTGTAGGGCCCCGGTGAGCACGCGTAAGTGCCGAAACACGACGTGGCCTGGATTCGACTAATGTCTGAAGTAGTGCTGGAGGGAAATGACATCATGAATCCTTTAGGGCTGTCTATAAATCCGTAAGAGTACGAGGTGGTGGAGATCTCTTTTGAACAGCACGTTACAAGGCATCCCAGATATGCTCAATAATGTTCATGTCTGGGGAGTTTGGTGGCCAGCGGAAGTGTTTAAACTCAGAAGAGTGTTCCTGGAGCCACTCTATAGCAATTCTGGACGTGTGGTGTGTCGCATTGTCCTGTTGGAATTTCCCACGTCCGCCGGAATGCACAATGGACATCAATCGATGCAGTTGATCATACAGAATGCTTACGTACGTATCACCTGTTACAGTCGTATCTAGACGTACCACAGGTCCCATATCACTCCGACTGCACACGCCCCACACCATTACAGAGCCTCCACCAGCTTGAATAGTGGACCCTGCATGTCAGCAGGGTCCGTAGATCCATGAGGTTGTCTCCAAACCCGTACACGGTTCTCTTCAGTCGTCGTTAGTCCCGAGCTTTTTCCGGCCGCAGCAGTGTCGAAGATTTGATGTTTTACCGGATTCTTGATATTCAGGTTACACTCGTAAAATAGTCGCACGGGAAAATCGTCTCTTCATCGCTACCTCGGAGATTCTGTGTGCCATCGCTCGTGCGCCGACTATAACACCACGCTCAAACTCAAATCTTGATAACCTTCCACTGTAGCGACAGTAACCGATCTAACAACCGCTCCAGACGCTTGTCTTATATAGGCGGTGCCTACCGCAGAGCCGTATTCTGCCTGTTTACATATCTCTATATTGAATACGCGTGCCCATAGCAGTTTCTTTTGCCTTTCAGTGTGTTATGTCACAGTAGGAGATTGTGCAGAGAATTAGGAGACGTTGTGCTGCTTCATATTTTATTTTTGTATAAAAGCTTATGTAGGCTTTATTGCCTTCGTTAGTACATCTGCAAAAATCGCGTTTATTAATATTTGTATTTTGTATAATATACAGGGTGATTCAAAAAGAATACCACAACTTTAGAAATGTGTATTTAATGAAAGAAACATAATATAACCTTCTGTTATACATCATTACAAAGAGTATTTAAAAAGGTTTTTTTTTCACTCAAAAACAAGTTCAGAGATGTCCAATATGGCCCCCTCCAGACACTCGAGCAATATCAACCCGATACTCCAACTCGTTCCACACTCTCCGTAGCATATCAGGGGTAACAGTTTGGATAGCTGCTGTTACTTCTCGTTTCAAATCATCAATGGTGGCTGGGAGAGGTGGCCGAAACACCATATCCTTAACATACCCCCATAAGAAAAAATCGCAGGGGGTAAGATCAGGACTTCTTGGAGGCCAGTGATGAAGTGCTCTGTCACGGGCTGCCTGGCGGCCGATCCATCGCCTCGGGTAGTTGACGTTCAGGTAGTTACGGACAGATAAGTGCCAATGTGGTGGCGCTCCATCCTGCTGAAATATGAATTGTTGTGCTTCTTGTTCGAGCTGAGGGAACAGCCAATTCTCTAAAATCTTCAGATACTGTAGCCCAGTTACAGTAGCACCTTCGAAGAAAAAGGGACCAAAAACTTTATTGGCTGAAATGAAACAGAAAACGTTCATCTTAGGCGAGTCACGTTCACACTGAGTTGTTTCCCGCGGATTCTCAGTGCCCCATCTGTCGTCGATTCACTTCTGCCGTACTCAATAACACAAAAAGCTTTCTGTTGAGCGGTCGCCATCTTAGCATCAACTGACGCTGACGCCTAGTCAACAGCGCCTCAAGCGAACAAATGTACAACTAAATGAAACTTTATAGCTCCCTTAATTCGCCGACAGATAGTGCTTAGCTCTGCCTTTTGTCGTTGCAGAGTTTTAAATTCCTAAAGTTGTGGTATTCTTTTTGAATCACCCTGTATTACAATTTACAGAATTTTCTTACACTGGATGTTGTAGTCTCGTCATGACATTGTTGAAGGACGTATGTCAACCCTGATTTAACATATTACTTGCATCCCATGAAGGCTAAAATAAGCGAAATATCAAAATGTCGCTCTTTCTTGTAGCAATCTTGAAGAGCCAACGCAAATCTAGAAGTGCGTTCGTACCTGTAACAGATCAATTAAAATAAACTGTACGTTTGTCTCACATTTTTGTTGCGTATATCGTCTAAAGGAACCAAAAATTCAATTCTATATCTGTTTAAGGCATAGTAGTAGCAGTCAGCTCAAAAGCAAGCAAATGAGTAGAAACATTATGCTATACACTGTGCCCGTCGCTATTCGGTAACGCAGTAGAGGAAAGTTTCATAAGATAAATAATTTCAGTCCAATTTCAACTTCAGTACTCGTTCAGCAAGTAGAGGCTCACATAGTATTAGAAATTTTAGCGCGAACATTTTAAACCTAAGCTGCAAACGTGACGGAATTTGTAAAGAACATCTCAGAGTCAGTTAACGGACATTTGCTGAATCGAACGAAACGATGGCTATGGCACGACTTGGCTACAAGAAAGTATACGTTGACAGCACCCATCCTACAGCGTCAACGAATGGTTAGTTTAGTAATGGATGAGAATAAGAGAAAACTGTAGATGGAGGAAAAGGCTTGAATACTGTAAGGAATTCAAGTACACAAGGCTAAACTAGCGTACAGAACTGCATCAAACCAGTCTTTGGACCGAACCTCACAACTTCCGAGTAAGACGAGGGCTAGCATCGCTGGCAGGCTCTAAATTAGGTGTCTATTCCACGTGCAGTGGTCGGAAATACCCTAAACCACTGGATAGGAACCGCAAGAAATGCAAATTACCTTTCAGTGATGAATTATTGCTCGTCAGTCTGTGATTCCTGCCAGATGGTGTTGACAGAAGAAATATAGAAGATCTGAAGAAGAGCAGCACGTTACGTTACATAATCATTTAGCAAGTACAATAGCGTCACAGAGATCTCTGCCAACTCAAGTCGCGGAAGCCACAAAAAGAGCATTCTGCATCATAATATGGTTTAGTGTTAAAATTCCGAGTGCGTACGTTCCTAGAAGAATCAACCGATATCTTTCTTCCTCCTACGTATATCTCGTGACGAGACCGTGAAGATGAAAGTAGAGAGATTCGAGCTCGCACGAAGACAATCGTTCTGACCGCGCACCATTCCGGACTGAAACTGGAGAGCGAGGAAGTGACGGAGGTGCACAAAGTACCACTGCCACACTGGCAGCTCTGAAATATGGATGTAGATGTAAACCTGGAACGTCAAGAGGAGTCACACCATGCTTACTACAGATTATTGATTATTTATCAACAGTAAACGAATATATGAACGTATGCCTGAATTGTGATGGTAGCCAAACTTCCAGACTCCCACAGAAACAATATGCGTCAGAGCACTGACTTTTGTAATTAGTTTAATTTAGAAACACATGTGGTCATTCACCAAAGGCAAAAAAGGATTGTAACGTAAGATGTCTCCATCTGCACAAAGTATGGACAGGTACAAATAAAAATCATTTCTTTGTAATGTCGTCGTTTATCCCCCACATAATCTACATTATTTATGAAGCGATCGCATAGTCATGTTTCTACCATTCGTTACATACCGACTCACAAATTATTTCACAGTCGCTATCTGCAGTTACTACATCTGGATGTGACAGGAATTTTTGCTCCAAAAAACACACCATCGCTCCCATTTTGCCGCTAATCTTTCGGTCTCAGGCAGTTTACTGTTCCTAGTACTACGCGATCTTGTAATCTTAACCAAGAGAGATTAATTTTATAGCCTTAACACGAACACTCCAGCATTTAGCTTGAAGGGACAGTCAAACGAGATGAGGTACATGGAAAAAATGAGTAAACCGTTTATTATTTCAAAAGTAATCACCGCAACTGTTAATACGTTTATCCCACTTTCAGGCTGGACGATCAATTCTTTCATGGAAAAATGTATGTAGTTACCTGCGGAACCGTGATTGCACCCAGGCGTGTATCTCCGTCAGAAGCAAACCGACGTCGACGAAATCTATCACCTTGGTTCCAAAAATACGGAAATTGTACGGGGCAAGTTCGGGACTGTACAAGATGAACAAGTATTAAACCGAAATATGGTTGCAGTAATTGCACGTCTGTTGTTTGAAACCGATAAACAATATTTTATTCAAGATAACCTCCATTGCTGTTTATATATTTCTCCCACCTCTCCGACTAGCTATGTATGCCACCGCAAAGAAACAGTTCTTGTTTTGAAGCGAACCAGTCAGCGACGCATTATAGTACACTTTCACACGAATTGAAGCGTTGTTCAGCAAGAGCGTGTCCCAGTGATGCCAATAGGTGATGGGGCGTTATCATGGAGCAATATGACTGTGTTGCCTTCCGGTCGTTTTTCACATAATGCTCGATTTAAATCGATCATTTGCTGTTGGTAGCGATCAGGTTTTAGCAGATCATAATAGATATCTTCTGATCCCACCAAACACAGAGCATCGTTCAAAAAGTGGTTCAAATGGCTCTGAGCACTATGGGACTTACCTTCTAAGATCATCAGTCCCCTAGAACTTAGAACGACTTAAACCTAACTAACCTAAGGACAGCACACGCATCCAAGCCCGAGGCAGGATTCGAACCTGTGAACGTAGCGGTCGCGCTGTTCCGGACTGTAGCGCCTAGAACCGCTTGGCCACCTCGGCCGGCCAGAGCATCGTCTTCTTTCCAAACAGATTTGGTCTTTCAGTGGATGTCGATGGTTTGCCTGAATTCTCCAATGATTTACGACGCTTAGGTTTGTCAGAATATATCCATTTTTCAGCACCCATTACTATTCGATGAAGGAACGACTTTCTTTTGTATCTGTCGGGCGGCATTTCACAAGTGGTCTTTCGATTTGCTTGCTGTCTATCATTCAGTTTATGCGAAACACATTTTCCCACTTTCTGCGCCTTTCCAAAGTTTTCAACCGGAGAGAAACGGCTTTCTGTGTCGTATTCAATTGTTCCGCGAGGGCCGGCCGGAGTGGCCGTGCGGTTCTGGGCGCTACAGTCTGGAACCGAGCGACCGCTACGGTCGCAGGTTCGAATCCTGCCTCGGGCATGGATGTGTGTGATGTCCTTAGGTTAGTTAGGTTTAATTAGTTCTAAGTTCTAGGCGACTGATGACCTCAGAAGTTAAGTCGCATAGTGCTCAGAGCCATTTTTGTTCCGCGAGTTCCTGTTGAGTTTGAGTAACATCTTCATCCAGTAAGGCCTGCGATCGTTGTCTTCGAACTTTTTCGGTGGTTTCCCGAGCTCGTCGCTTCTCACGTCAAAATCACCACTTTTGAATACTTTGAACCGTTCGAAACACTGTGTTTTCCCAAGAGCATGTTCGCCGAAAGCTTCGACAACCTTTCGATGCGATTCTGAAGCAGTTTTCTTCAAATGATCATAGAAAACTTATGCTGTAGTTCGTAGGCAAAAAAAAACGACAGGTTTACGGGTTTGAAACAGATAGTGATGCATGGAACTTGGTTACCGTGCGTTGACATTCGTCGTCAGCCGTTACAGAAATCGGATGGCGCTGCAGACGCGGTCTCGCGGGCCCTGCACTGACGGCTAGCACCATCTATAGGGAAATTCCGGTTTCATAGTTGTGCACCTGGTATGGAGGATGTTCAAGGGCTTCTCAGCGAAACCTTTGCAGTATAGTCGAAATAGCCTTTGCAACGTGTCGGATCCACCAACATGTCGAAGAAAGACATTCGTGGCCACCGATTTGCTTCGGAGGAAGGGGGGGCATGTCTGGTTCCGTAGGCGACTGCAAATATTTTTCTGTGAAGGCACTGACCGTCTTGTCTCACAGTGGCTAAATTTAGAACAGTTATTGTGATTACTTTTGCAATAATAAACAATTTACATACTTTTTTCCGTCTGTCTCGTTTTCATTGTACTTCGTGTTGTACTACCACGTTAGTACTTTCTCCTTATGCCCTTCAAGGACGATTGTTCTCCTTGAAATTTTTAGTCACTTCAACTTTCCTGGAGACACATGAAAAATTCGAGATGTTGTGGGATTTAAATTATTGGTATTGCCTCCTCAGTAATACAATACAAGAAAGTTATTTATCAAGCGTATTCTGTAGCTCGTAATACACATACCTAGAACGTGTATCAGACAGGGTCGATAGTTCCAGAAGTGACAGTGGAAGTTATGGAAACAGTTATACAGACGCAATGCTTAACACTAACATTGTGGTTGTTCAACACTACGAACAAAGTATATCGGATGTAATTTTATAGCAAAATGACATAAAGTATTTTAATTTGGCATGAGATATTTGCAGATACAGAAAAGTTAAAGTGAAGAAGAATTAAATGATCTGCTGAACGGAATGAACAGTCTAATGAGTACACAGTATGGTTTGAGAGTAAATCGGAGAAAGACGAAGGTAATGAGAAGTAGTAGAAATGAAAACAGCGAGAAACTTAACATCAGGATTGATGGTCACGAAGTCAATGAAGTTAAGGAATTCTGCTACCTAGGCTGTAAAATAACCAGTGACGGACGGAGCAAGGAGGACATCTGAAGCAGAGTCGTTAAGGAAAAAAGGGCATTTCTGGCCAAGAGAAGTATACTAATATCAAATACCGGCCTTAATTTGAGGAAGAAATTTCTGAGGATGTACGTCTGGAGTACAGCATTGTATGGTAGTGAAACATGGACTGTGGGAAAACCAGAACAGAAGAGAGTCGAAGCATTTGAGATGTGGTGCTATAGACGAATGTTGAAAATTAGGTGGACTGATAAGGTAAGGAATGAGGAGGTTCTACGCAGAATCGGAGAGGAAAGGAATATGAGGAAAACACTGATAAGGAGAAGGGACAGGATGATAGGACATCTGCTAAGACATGAGGGAATGACTTCCATGGTACTAGAGGGAGCTGTAGAGGGCAAAAACTGTAGAGGAAGACAGAGATTGGAATACGTCAGAAAATTATAGGTCCAGACGATAGGGATTAGTAGGAAGTCAGTACGTTGAGCGCACTTGGTATTTCTTTAATGCACAACCTTTTTCACGAATTAATTTAATTAATTATGTAATATAATATATGTAATATAAACAGAAGTGAAGTTTCAAAAACAAATACGATAACAGAATTAAAATAAGCGTGAGAACTCTGTTGTAAGAACTATACATACCTACTAGGTGTTGGAGGTGTAAATTCTGATAATTTTGTTGGTGACAGAGGACAATGTACTAAACAAAACATCAGTATTTACTTAATTTGCAAACCAATAATTTTAGTTATTTAGGTTGATTAGTATTCTAAGTACACGTGGCACGACCAAGCCATTAAAGCTTATTTTCCCCTAGGCAGGAGGTAAGACATTGGAGTGTGGATGCGTGGACGCAAAACGGTTAGCCTATGCCTACAGGCTTAGTCCACTTGGTGGTGCAGTTACTAATGTGCAGAAAATATGAAGTAGTAAATTATGTGACATTTTTGGATGAATACTGACAGAGAAGGAAAACAAAACCAACACACTGAAGTGGGTACATATTAAGGTACCAATGATGACAATGTCTGCTCTTATACCTCTAACACCCTGTATATCGGAAGAGGAAATCAAATTTTCTAATAGTAAGTCTGATTCAGAGCCGTATAATTGAACGAAGCTTTATAGGTACTAACGAAATTTTATTGGCTGTTCCACGTAATATGCGACCAAGAATTCAGACATAGTAAAAGTATTGGAACCATCAGAAGTAGGTTATTGGGCACACTTTACTGGTATTCCACAAGATATCTGCCAACTCTCAACACCACCACAGCTTGTTCTAGTCCATACAATGATTGGACCATGGATACTTTTAGCGACACACATTCCGCCAAAGACTTAGGCATGATGGCAATCGATAATGATGTTACACGATATGACCCAAAGAGAATAACCTCCTTCATTTAATCACGGTAAATTATAATAGCCAAACAGTTTCAGCATAAAGATTTATTAAAATTCTTGACCACGGTTTCGGTATATCTAAATATACCATCATCAGAAGTAAAATACACCTTCATTAGCAAAAAATTAGCATCGGAACTGAGAAAGAAGAAAACACTATAGTTTAGTAACTGTAAAATTACCAGAGTATTACAAGCACAAAAACTTTTGGTCACTTACTAAAATCACATCCTGCAGTGGAGATACATAAAACAATTGTGCCAAAGGCGTCGTCAGTAGTTAAAATATCATCTCCATTTATACAACATAATTATGGACAGAGGGCTGACGCGAATACGGCATAGCAATATTACCTCGCCTGTGAACTAGCGTGAAGAGGGTGTGAAAGCCGTAGGGCAGACAGTTTCACCGAGAGAGGGCAATTGTGGTATACGCGAGACACTCGCGCACTTTAAAACCCATGGATACAAACACACGCAAATCAAAATTATTAAAAGTTGTGCTAATTCAAACCTTCTGTCTTAATAAATAAAACATATCAGAACCATTTAAAAACATCTGCGTAAATAGAAAGTATGAAACCAATTTTATCTATGTCCTAGTGTCAAGTAGCTGAAGCTTGCACTACGGAACACATCTAACGAGAGAGGGCACTAGTGTCATCTGCGAGAATCTCGCGTAACTTAAAATGTAAAATACATACTAGCGAAAACAACCAAATTGTTAAAGTAAACCGAAACCATCTGTAGTTGTGAATAAAAACATGACAGAGTCATTTGGCCACACATACACATCGCTTTAACTAAGCGCTGTAACGGTCATGAGTGTTAGTCAAGATGCCTCTAAAGTGACAAATATGCCATAATCAGCACCACACTGAGTTTGAAGGAGGTCATGTAATAGGGCTGCCAGAAGCTGGATTTTCTTTTTGCAGTATTGCAGAAAGCCTTGGCAGGAATTTAGCCACTGCACATCGTTGCTGGCAGGGGTGATCACGAGATCGTACGGTCACAAGAAGAACGGGCTCCGGACGGCCACATGGCACTACCCAGAGGAAGACCATCGTGTTTGGCAAATAGCTCTGGCGCCTAGTGCAGCAATCTGGGCAGCACTTGGCACCACAGTGGCACAAAAAAGTGCTGTAAATCCGTTACTTCAAGGGCAGCTCCGAACCATACTTCCTGCAGCGTGCATTCCACTGATACCAAAATACTGCTATTTGCGACTTCAGTTGTGTCAAGCGAGAGCTCATTGGAGGACAGTTTTGTGATGAATGCTGGTTCTGTCTCGGTGACAGTGATTGCCTTGTGTTGGTAAGAAGAGAACCATTTGAGGGCCTGCAACCAACCTGTCTGTGTCATGACGGCAGGAGTACATTCTTGGTTACCCCACACACCCTGAGTGTAAATTTGTACGTCAGCCTGGCGATTCGCCCTATTGTGCTGCCATTCACAAACAGAATTCCATTGTGTGTTTTCCAACAGGATGACCTTCGCTCAAATACCGCTGTTGTAAGCCAATATGTTCTACAGAGTGTCGACGTGTTGCCATGGTCTGCTCGATCGCCAGATATTTCTTCGATCGAGCACGTACGGGTAGTCGTCGGCGACAGCTACAGCGTTATCCACAATCAAAATTAACCTTCTCTGTATCGACCAACTAAGTGCAACAGGCATGTAACTCCAGCCTGTAAACTGACGTACGGCACGTGTACAACAGGATGCATGAACGTTCATCATTCTGGCAGCTACGCGGGTTATTAATATACCGGCATTTCACATTATCGCTTACATTAGCCTGTAATCTTGAAATATTAATCACTTAAATATATTACCTTGTAAAACGTGTTCCAGAAATGTCATTAACCTACATCAATTATTACTTGGAGCTGAGTATGTTATTAGTGAAATACGGATTCAGGTAAAAAGGTGGGGTGAGGGAAACAAACGAAGTGCAATTACTATGTGATGATCATGAGTGACAATGGGTCCATTATACAAAAACAGACGGAAAATAGCCCTGAATAACCACCGAAATTTTGTCAGCAGTGTTCTGATTTATCCTGTATAGAAGATTCGCGAGAGAAATGAATACATAAGTAAATGTACACTATTCTCGTGTATTGACTTTAAACTGATAGATATCTAAAATTACACATGTAAAGCGTGTTAAACACACTCGCTGTCCAGCGCGTCTCCAGACATATCTTCGGCTTGGAATCTGATTGTCTGGAGTAGAATTGTCTTCAGTGATGAGTCTCGCATCGAAAAGCGCCCTGATGATCAGTGAAGACTCATCTGGAGGCTCCCCAGTGAGACATGGGCTACCGACCTGAGAGTAGCCCGTCGTGCGGCCCGACCTGGGTGTCATTTATTTTCGAGGAGGACCCCCTTGGTTCTCATCCGCGGCTCTGTTACTGCACAACGGTACGTCGATATTCAGAGGACATCCTACAGCTGTATCAATCAATGCCATGCCGAACAACTGTTTGCGTATGGGTCAGAGATGGGCCAACACGTTAATAGCTTTCTTAATTTGTGAAAATCTTTCTCTTGAATAAATTATTATATTTTTCTATAATTGTATTCATCTTCCATTTTTTTGTCTGTACATATACAACACAATCACATAATTCCTTCGTGATGGGTCTTTTCTTTTTGTCTTAGCGTGTATATGCATAATTTTGTATGTGTAACAACTGAATACATTATCTGTTCACGAAATTGTTGTACGAGATACATGTGTACGTATGCAAACGGTATAAGTGTTATATAGGAAGATATTAAACTGTTTTGTTAAAAACAAAATATAAAACGAAAGGTTAAAGTTTTGTAGTGAAACCCTAAATTGTGTACATTATTTTACAAAAAAAGTGATAACAAACTGGTTAAATAGGGTGGAAAGTACTTTATCTTCTATCGGTGCTTCATTAATGTCGTAGAAGATAATTAGATACAGCATCAGATCAAACGTTTCCGGACACCCCTACCTAATGAGGAACCTCTTGATACCAGGAGAGGTTGACCCACAAGTATAAAAAGTGTCAGCAAGTATCTTGTTGTCAGTAGAGAAGTAGCAACAGCGGAATGGTTCTGTCAGGAGAGTCCACTGACTTACAACGTGGTCTGCTCATTGGATGTTGCATTAGTAACAAATCTATCGCAGACATTTCACCTCATCTATAGCTGCGCGAGTTTGCTGTTGGTCATGTGACTGAAGTGGTAGCGCGGAGGAACAGTTATAACTACTCTCACGAGAAAAGTAAATTGTTATAATTTTACTGGGATGAAATGAGTCATGGGAGGAGTCATTATTTCACTCTGAACCCAGTTACTGTATGGAGATCTGTGTTGAAAATTCCCTTTCAGCGACAAAAAGTAGCCTCGATGTACTGTTTTTCTTATTATTGTTGTTATTATTATTCATTTTATTACTGTTTTGATTTAATTATTACTTTCATTACTGATTCAAGGAATTACTTCTTTAGCATTCAGTCTCTCTAAGAAAAGGGTTTAGGTCTTTGAAATGAATAAATAACCAAACAGATCTCACTAGACGACGTTGAAAGATATGAAAATATCTTACAACAATGTGGACTGTGTAAAGCAGAGGAACAGTTTGGACTGATGATTGTTTGTATCAGCATGGCAATCCACCCTTTCAAAACCTTCACTTCTGGGGCAATGGCTTCTGAACAATAACATTCTTGAAAAGGACCGACCTCCCCCAATCCCGACCTAAATGCAGTCGAAGTCCTCTGGGATGAGTTAGAACGTCTACCTTGTTCCAGACTCCAGCATCTGTCATTATTTTCTGTAGTTCTACTCTTGAGTAACGATATGCTGCCATTCCTCCATAGACATTCAGACGCTATGTTGAAAGTATTAGAGTCGTCATAAATGCGAAGGGTGGATACACCTCTTTTTTTCTTTTTTTGAGTCATCAGTCTTCTTACTGGAGCCACGAACTCCTCTCCAGTGCCAACCTCTTCAACTCAGAATGGCACTTGTAACGATGTCCTCAATTATTTGCTGGATGTGTTTCAGTCTCTGTCTTTCTCTACAGCTTTTTTCCCTCTACAGGTCCCTCTAGGACCATGAACCGTATTCCGCGATGCCTTAAGAAGTGTCCTACCATCCTGTCCTTTCCTATGTAGTGTTTTCCATATATTCCTTTCCTCGCTGCTTCTGCAGGGAACCTCATCCTACCTTATCTTATCAGTCCGCCTAATTTCCAAGAGTTTGCTGTAGCACCACATCTCAAATGCTTCGATTCTCTTCCGTTCTGGTTCTCTCACAGTCCATGATTCACTACTACACAGTGTTGTGCTCCGAACGTACAATCTCAGAAATTTCTTCCTCAATTTAAGGCCTATATAGGCGTCTCTTGGCCAGGAATGCCCTTTTTGCCAGTGCCCGTCTCCTGTTGATGTCCTTCTTCCTCCGTCCATCATGGGTTATTTCACTGCATAGGTAGCAGAATTTCTTCACTTCATCTATCCCGCTATCAGCATACTGAAGTTAAATTTTACGCTGTTTTCATTTCTGCTACTTCTCATTACTTTCCTCTTCCTTCGGTTTACTCTCAGTCCATATCCTATACCCATTAGAGTGTTCATTCCATTCAGCAGATCCTGTAATTCTTCTTCACTTTCAGCAAAGCAAAGTCAGCAGTGAATCTTACCATTGATATCCTATCACCTTGAATTTTAACATCGCTATAGAACCATTCCCATTCTTTTATTTCCGTCATTGTTTCTTCGAAGTATTGATTGAACTAGTAGGGAGAAAGACTACATCCCCGTCTTACATCCTTTTTAATCCCAGCACTTCGTTCTTGATCTTCCCCTCTTACTGTTCCCTCTTCCTACTTGTACATATAGTATAGTACCCGTCTTTCTCTATAACTTTTCCCTACTTTTCTCAGAATTTGGAGTCGAGCATCATGCACCATTTTACAGTGTTGAACGGTTTTACGAGGCTGACAAACCTCGTGAACGTGTCTTGATTTTTCTTTAGTATTGCTTTCATTACCAAGCGCAACGTCAGAACTGCCTCTTTTGTGCCTTTATCATTCCTAAAGCCAGACTGATCGTTATCTAGCACATCCCCAATTCCCTTTTCCATTCTTCTGTATATCATTCTTATTAGAAACTTCGATGCATGAGATGTTAAGTTGATTTCGCGCAATTCTCGCACTTGTCAACACTTGCAATCTTCGGAATCCTGTGGATGATATTTTCCCAAAAGTCAAATGGTATATCGCCAGACAAATATATTCTACTAACCAACGTGAACAGTCGTTTAGCCACTTTTCTGAATGGTTTTAGAAATTCCGATGGAATATTATCTACCCCTTCTTCCTTATTTGATCTTAAGTGTTCCAAACCTCTTTTACATTCTGGCTCTAATACAGGATCCCCTATCTCTTCTATATCGACTCCTGCTTCTTCTTCTTCTTGTACTAGGTCATCAAACATGTCTTCCCCCTTAAGAGTACTCTTTCCATATATAAGCTCTCTCCTTTGCGCTTAACAGCGGAATTTCCATCGCACTCATAATGTTACCACCTTTGCTTTTATTTTCACTAAAGGGTGTTTCGACTTTTCTGTATGTTGATTCAATCCTTCGACGGTTACTTCTTTCTCGATTTCTTCACATTTTTCATCAACCATTTCACCTTAGCTTGATGCACTTCAATGTTTTCTTTCTAAGTGACTTACATTGCTCTATTCCTTAATTTCCCTGAACATTTTTGTACTTCCGTCTTTCATCGATCAACTGAAGGATTTCTTCAATTACCCATGGTTTCTTTGCAGTTACCTTCTTTGTACGAATGGTCTTCTTTCCAACTTCTGTGATTACCGTTTCTAGAGATGTCCAAGCCTCTTTCACTGAGATGCCTACTTACATATTCATTATCTTCACCCTCAGAGAACTTCAAGCGTATCTTTTCATTCCTTAGTACTTCCGTATCCCACTTCTTCGCTCGCTGATTCTTTCAGACTAGTCTCTTACACTTAATCCTACTCTTCACCACTACTAAATTGTCGGAGTCTATATCTTCTGCCGGGCACGCGTACACAATTCAGTATCTGATTCCGGAATCAGTGCCTGATCACGATGTAATCTAACTGAGGTCTTCCCGTGTCTCCTGGCCTTTTCCAAATAAACTACCTCCTCTTGAGATACTTGAACAGAGTATTGGTTATTAGTGGCTGAAATTAATGTGTTCGGATATTTTCTATCAGGTAGTGTATATTTATTTACAGATAAAGGACTGCAGGTCAAGTCTTATTTGATTAGTTTCCCTTATCTGAAATGAGCATACTCAAATGTTGATTGACGAAAAACTTCGAGGTATAAAGAACACATTACTGTAGTAAAACTTTATGTTGTCGATGGTGCCGACTGGGCTTTTAAAACTGTAACGCATTGACACCATAACAATGAACATTTTAGAATGCTCGCATCTGATAAGGGAAACTAGTTCAAATGGCTCTGAGCACGATGGGACTTAACTGATGAGGTCATCAGTCCCCTAGAACTTAGAACTACCTAAACCTAACTAACCTAAGGACATCACACACATCCATGCCCGAGGCAGGATTCGAACCTGCGACCGAAGGGAAACTAGTCAAATAAATCTAATAATACTAGACATGTAGCGGTTTGTCCGTACATGAATTGCAACTGTCACGGTGTGTCCTGCACGCGACCTCTTTTTTGCCCTTCACTAAGAGGAATTGACTTGCTCGCGCATACCGGGTTGAATTTGGTCGCAATCGAGAAACGTAAAGTAAGAAAAAAATGAAAATGAAATTAAAGACATGGAGCGTATATTACGGCTTGGCTATAATCGCAGAGTCATCAGAAGGCGAAATCCGCGAGAAGACGGTAAGAACAGTAGTCTCACGTCCGTGACGTGAAGTGGACAGCAGCAGGGACTCAGCCATCGACTGGCCACAGGTGGGCGGGCGGTAACTCGGTTACGGCTCAATCCGGGCATCAAAGGGAGCCACTCCAGTAGGCCGGCAGAGTGCCCGCGGAAAGCCTTTCCAGCATTTCCACCGCTCCCGCCGTGTCTCTTTCCGAGTCAGAGGAAGAAACAAAAGGGCAGAGATACTCGAAAGAAAAGAAGTTGTTTGAAAGTCATCTGAAGCTCTTTTCTCTGCGACTTCGAGAGCGAGTAATTTATTTAAGAATGCGGTCCAAGTTTCGCGGAGAAGCCTCCGGAAAGGTATTTAATTACTCGGGCGGCGGTAAGCCGTTCGGCGCCCCTGGGAGCGCTGCCGGCGGCCGGCCCGGATAAAAACGCGGCGAGGTGGCGCCACAGCCGCAGTCGAACAGATGAGCCGAGCCAGGAAGCCGCTTACCTCACGCCTCGCTGGCGTAGATCGCTGTCCGGATAGCCGAAGTGCCAGAGAAACTGCCAACATTTTGTAATCGAGCAGCGAACTGCAACTTCCTCCAGATGCAAATCGAGCGGACTCTCTCCGCACCTAACGCGCTCGCTTTCCGAAAGAGCGATGCCAGGCTCCGAGCTGCATAGGATCGGAGAAAACATTATGGACTGGGCAACCACTGCTGCTACAGATGATGCTGAGATACAAAACCGCTTCATCTACAAAATCCTTTCATTCTTATTCTGTACTAGTTTCACAGCACTTACAGCTGCATCGTCAGCTGTGTACAAATGAAAAAGAATCATGTAGAAAAATAAATAATCCCAAACCTAGCCGGCTGTTGTGGCCGAGTGGTTCTAGGCGCTTCAGTCCGGAACCACGTGGCTGCTACTGTAGCAGGTTCGAATCCTGCCTCGGGCATGGATGTTTGTGACGTCCTTAGGTTAGTTAGGTTTAAGTAATTGCAAGTTCTAGGGGACTGATGATCTCAGATGTTAAGTCCCATAGTGCTTAGAACCGTTTGAACTTTTTTTTTTTTTTAGTCCCAAACCTAAGATGAGAACGTAAGAAAAACTGTACTCGCTATAGCCATGTCATGATATACATACCATATTACGGGAAAGCACTGCGCTCATAGTCCCATGGAATAGATTATCTACAAAAAGGGCGTTTGTAGTAAACGTAATGGTATATCGTGGAAAACGCTCCCTGAAGGCCTATAAGAAAATACCTTTGTGTTCTGCCTTACGGCAGGTCTTGTAATGGGGGAAGCCTCGTCAGAGGTCCACCGCATAAGCGTCTAGGGAAGTGGTTCCAATGCTGGTTTCCCGTTGCCTTCCACTGATCATGAGGAAATGATAATGAGGCGGAGAAATCCTCCGACCCAGCCGGGAATCGAACCCAGACCCCTTGGCGTGAAAGACCGCCGTGCTGACCAATCTTTTTTTTCTTTTAATTTCATTTTGTTCTATATTGCTCGTTGAATTTGTTCAGGGCGGACGTCCAATGACACCCTTTCAGTTCGTTCGTTGATCCGTTACCTCAGTTTTTTTAATTACAAAGGGTAGCTAACCCTCTGAGCGAACAGGCTGAACTACCGTGCCGGCACCACTTAGCTATCGGGGCGGACCGTAAGGTCTATAGAGAAGTGTAAAATACACTGGAGAGAAACTTTATGTAATGTTAGACTAGATAATAATGAAATGCAAGAGGCACTTACCAAACATCAACACACAGAGGTGACATCCACTATCACACACGAAGCAGGTGACACTCCACGGGAAAAAACTTTTGTTGCCATGATAGCAGAATGCCAAGGAAAAGGGACTGCAGTATAAGGGTTCCCATTATAACCTAAAATAAAAATTGAGACTATAACAAGTAGGCGTAATCCGTGATCTGAAGATTTGGCTAACAACCCAAATAACTTGCAAATGGCATGAAAATTAGACAGACGGAAAGAGAACTTACAAATATGTTCATGGCATGAGCAAGTTTTTTGGGGTGCTAGCTGCAACTTCAGGTCATGGATTACGCCTGTTTGTTATAGTATCAGTTTTTATTTTTGGGTGTTAATTGGAACTCTTACACTGCAGTACATTTTGCTTTACATACTGCTGTTATGGCGGTAAAAATTTTAGGCCGGTGAACTATCGTGTGATAGCGGGTGTTCTCCTCTACCCATTAACGTTTGGTGAGTGCCTCTTACATCTCTTTCTCATCCATTGTGACATTACATAAAAGTCCTCTTAGTGCTTTTTTAACCGCCGCACAGGTTTTGCGGAAGTCCTCACCACAATGTATTGTTATTTCTAGGACACACGCCCATCGTTGCGGATAATCTATCTCATGTGACTATGAACGCATGCCCTTCCAGTAATATATTATATACACTAGTGCCCATTAAAATTGCTACACCAAGAAGAAATGCAGATGATAAATGGGTATTCATTGGACAAATATATTATACTAGAACTGACATGTGATTACACTTTCACGCAGTTTGGGTGCATAGATCCTGAGAAATCAGTACCCACAACAACCACCTCTGGCCGTAATAACGGTCTTGACACGCCTGGGCATTGAGTCAGACAGAGCTTGGATGGCGTGTACAGATGCAGCTACCCATGCAGCTTAAACACGATACCACAGTTCCTCAAGAGTAGTGACTGGCGTATTTTGACGAGCCAGTTGCTCGGTCACCATTGACCAGACGTTTTCAATTGGTGAGAGATCTGGAGAATGTGCTGGCCAGGGCAGCAGTCGAACATTGTCTGTATCCAGAAAGGCCCGAACAGGACCTGCAACATGCAGTCGTGCACTATCCTGCTGAAATGTAGGGTTTCGCAGGGATCGAATGAAGGGAAGAGCCACGGGTCGTAACACATCTGAAATGTAACGTCCACTGTGCAAAGTGCCGTCAATGCGAACAAGAGGTGACCGGGACGTGTAACCAATGGCGCCCCATACCATCACGCCAGTATGGCGATGGCGAATACACGCTTCCAATGTGCGTTCACCGCGATGTCGCCAAACACAGATGCGACCATCATGATGCTGTAAACAGAACTTGGATTCATCCAAAAAAATGACGTTTTGCCATTCGTGCACCCAGGTTCGTCGTTGAGTACACCATCGCAGGCGCTCCTGTCTGTGATGCAGCATCACGGGTAACCGCAGCCATGGTCTCCGAGCTGATAGTCCATGCTGCTGCAAACGTCGTCGAACTGTTCGTGCAGATGATTGTTGTCTTGCAAACGTCCCCATCTGTTGACTCAGGGATCGAGACGTGGCTGCACGATACGTTACAGCCATGCGGATAAGATGCCTATCATCTCGACGGCTGGTGATACGAGGCCGTTGGGATCGAGCACAGCGTTCCATATTAGCCACCTGAACCCACCGATTCCATATTTTGCTAACAGTCATTGGATCTCGACCAATGCGAGCAGCAATGTCGCGATACGATAAACCGCAATCGCGATAGGCTACAATCCGACATTTATCAAAGTCGGAAACGTGATTGTACGCATTACTCCTCCTTACACGAGGCATCACTACAACGTTTCACCAGGCTACGCCGGTCTACTGCTGTTTGTGTATGAGAAATCGTTTCGAAACTTTCCTCATGTCAGCACGTTGTACGTGTCGCCACCGGCGCCAACCTTGTGTGAATGCTCTTAAAAGCTAATCATCTGAATATTACAGCATCTTGTTCCTGTCGGTTAAATTTCGCGTCTGTAGCATGTCATCTTCGTGGTGTAGCAATTTTAATAGCCAGTAGTGTATATCATGACTTGACTCTAGTGGGTACATTCTTCATTATAGTTTCGTTTTTTGTTGGTGATTATTTATGTTTCTGCATTATTGTTTTTCAATTTACATATACAGTTGCACATGAAGTTTAAGTTGAAAGTGATGTGAGACCGGCAGTGTCTAAGAAAAAGAGGATTTTACAGGAGGCGTGGCTGTATTTCTCAACATTTGTAGGATCGGTATGCTACGAGACGTATCATAAACAATGCACTTATTATTCATCAGATACATAATTATCTTCCAATGCTTACTTCTACATATATTCTTTTGATTTATTGCTACCAGTTTCTAGCATGGCTCATCTTCAAGCAATACCTATCTGTACTCAAGCTATTATCAGTACAAACATCCATATTCATACACGTAGAAGTGTAATTTTAGTTACAGCACAGTTTTTTACTTACGCACTAAGTCCAAGCTAATAAATTAACGACTCAAGGCGTCGTCTCTGTTCTTCTGTGCAGTGACCCGAGTAACTGTGACAGACTCACTTCCAGAGATAAAAAATCATCGGTAACTTGATGTCTGATAGACTCACGTCCAGACAGTCAGCGTGAAGCAATACTTGACAACTGCATTAAGGCAAATTCGTTGTCACGACATTTTAGCTGGGCCGGTAAGAGTTGTCATGAACGAGAGGCCAAGACTCTAACCACTGAGGTGCGGTTTTGTGCAGTTTTTTCTACCTTTCTTTAGGTAGATACAGCTAGCTGTCAGGGACTCCTCAGTCACATAGCAACCGAGCTGACAGTGGACCAGTGAGAGTCCCAACTGGGAATACTCGAAGAAAATTTCAAGTAGATCACGTCATAATGAAAAACAATGTTTGATAGAACCAAAATGTTTGCTGATACTTCCCGGCGACTCTAGGCGTCCTTTTACTATCGATTATGCTGCTGAGCAGCGGCAGTGCATAGTTACTCTACGGTTGTATGCAGCGTGTATTGCCCATAATCCAATCATCTGCTCTGCATGAAAGGGATTTGGCCCAGCAAAATTCAAGTTCGTGATTCGCTTCTAAAATATTTATCTCTGCTTAAAGACTCTCATTAGTAAGATTTTCTATTGAAAATCGGATTATAACTTCGCTGGGGGCAGAAATAATGCAGATGCAGCACGCCTAGTTAGTAGGCATAACCACTAATGAAAAGATGGCTAGCGTTGCAGGGAAGCAAAAAAAAAAAAAAAATGGAAATTTGTGATACGGTTTTATTGGGCCAATCTGCTGAGGTCATCGGTCCTGAAGCTTACCCACTACTTAATCCACCTAAAACTAACTTACTCTAAGAACAACACGCACACCCATGACCGAGGGAGGACTCGAACCTCCGTCGGGGGGACCCGGCGAATCCTGACAAGGCGCCTGAGACCACGCGGCTACCCCGCGCGGCGAATGGAAGCGTCAGCGCGTGTAATGCGTATATTACTCGGCAAGGTGTGTTCCGTATCTGGTCGAGATGACGGTACCGTCGTATTTATGTCTGGAAAGGGGGGAAGAGGAGGAGGAGTAGTAGTACAGTAATGGCAGCCTATTATGCAGAACCCTTAAAAGTAGAGTGCTGTCACACGCTACACGTTTACGCACGTCACTCAGGTGCTCATTGCTAACAGGGCGTGCAGCGTACCTCACCTTAACTAACCATGACGCTTCACTGTAGTATCTGTAAAACTACTGTTCCGGGTGGTGTCTTTATTATCAACAGCTGTCTCTGTTGATTTTTCTTCTGCAGTTTCAGTCCGGATGTCAATGTCGACAACGCTGACTCTTCGTTACAATCTATGCCAGTTGGCTTTTTAAATTTTCAAAGTTTCTGGTCTGGCAAAAAACCTCTCCTCTAATCGCAGTCACAGACTTTTTTGCCTTTCAAATCTTCTAATGTCAGAACAATAAAAGCTAATACCACCCCAACTGAAGCCAATTGACCGCATCGTCTGGTGGTTGGTGGTTTTGGTTAGTAAAGCCGATAGCCTGTGGCCACCTAGAACTTTTCTCTAGCGAAAAGATCTGGAGGCAGATACACGCAGGTTTTTGAGGTCAACTGAAAAGCAGCATGAATATAAAAACGTCGAAACAGACGCGTATGCCACCGAAATATCGTTACGTCGAAAGAATGGGGCCATGCTAGGTGATACACGATGTACACTTATTAGGGACAAAAGGATGATCCGTTACTTTTTCAGTCGCTCTGGGTAGCTGCGCGGTCCAGGCGCTTTGCCACTAATCGCGAGGCTCCCCCCGCCGGAGGTTCGAGACCTCCCTAGGGGATGGGTATGCGTTTTGTCCTTAGCGTAAGTTAGATTAAGTAGTGTGTCTGGCGTGAGGTCAGTCGCTTGACGGCGCGTTTCGGCGCGGGTCCGCCCGTTGCCGGCGCGCCGTAAGGCACGGAAGCTCTCACTGGGGCGTATCGCTTCCAGTCGGGCGTGCAGCGGCAGTCCTCACTCGGGGAAGTGATGTGTCTCTCATAGCCTCTCCTTCCCAAGTGGCTCTTTCCGCCTTCCCGTTGTGCCAGATGTTAAGCTCGGCATTCTGCCTTGCGACAAAAGGGAGAGCTGCGACCCAACCCGATGCGAAAGCGAAGAGCGCCCCTGGGTAACCGGGGCGTGTTCTGCCAAACCCAGGAGGTGGTGACATCGCCTGGGCTAGGTTATATGGGTCCAGACCGCTGAACGACTGGGTGACCGACCCACCACATGAGTAGGAGTGGGTCCTTGGCCGAGAGGTGGAAGCTCGGGCTAGTAGGCGGCGAAGGGCGAGAGGTGCATCCGCCTCTCCGGAGTGCGGGGTGCACTTGCCGAGGAGCGTCGCGTGAAATCGACGATGACGGAGCCACTGATGGGGACCAGCAGTGCGCTGGCAACGGCGCGCTGAACCCTGCAGTTCAAGAGTGCCCTTGGCCTTGGGGCGAGGCCGGTGGGCGAGCTGCAACAGCCCCCCCCCCCCCCCCCATGCCAGAGGAGCCGGTCCGGGGCAAGAGACGGGCTCCCAATCCATTTTCGCTTGTCGACAATATGGCTGAGACAGAGACAAGCGATTCATGTACGCCTTCGAGGGCTTCTTTGCTTACTGTTCCTTCCCCATCAGGGGCACGGGGCAGACCGAGGAAAACATTAGTGAGAGGCATGCCAGGATTACACAATACCTGGAAGCCAATGTGAAAAACGGTAAGATAAGATAGGCTGCGATCTTGAATTTGTAAAATGAACTCGCCTCCTGGGCTATTGCTCATGCGAAACTCGAGGGGCGGATAGAAGAACTACAAAAGGAGAATGAAAGGCTGTGCAAGCAGCCAACAAAATCATGGGCTGGTGTAGTCGCTCAAACTGCACCCAAGAGCCAAACTACAAGGGATACCATTGTTAAAGTATCACAAAGACCGGACACTGCTGTCTTTTTGAGACCATTGCCCGGTCAAGACACCAAGAAAGTGCAAGAAATTTTCACGACAATGATGGTTCAAATGGCTCTGAGTACTATGGGACTCAACTGCTGTGGTCATAAGTCCCCTAGAACTTAGAACTACTTAAACCTAACTAACCTAAGGACATCACACACATCCATGCCCGAGGCGGGATTCGAACCTGCGACCGTAGCGGTCGTGCGGTTCCAAACTGTAGCGCCTTTAACCGCTCGGCCAATCCGGCCGGCACACGACAATGATCAATCCGGCAAAGGACAAAATCAAAATAAACAAAGTCAAAGCTACAAAGAACGTAGTAATAGTCGATGTGGCAACAGAAGATGACAGAAATAAAATACTAAACAATCAGAAGCTGTGCAAAGCCGTAAAATGTGAACCCCCGAAAAAGAGAAATCCGTTTGTGATTATGTATGATATACCAGTCACATTCGATAATAATGAGCTGCATGAAACTATCCGAAATCAGAACTCTGACGATATAAGTACAGACGATTTCAAGAATGAATTCAAACTGAATTTCAAAACGGGACCAAGAGACAAAGACGTTGTGCATCATGTGGCGGAAGTCTCTGGTCAGATGTGGAAGAAACTAACGTCAATGGGTAAGATTCACATTGACTTTCATGCCATTAATGTGCAGGACTTTTTGGTGGTACCTCGCTGCCATAATTGCGGCGATCTTGATCACGTGCATAAATACTGTGAAAGGAAGTCGGCTTGCTCCAGGTGTGTAGAAGAAAATCACATCAGAAAGAACTGCACAAGATCTGCAATATGTATCCCCTGCACAAGGAGGGGCAAAAAGACATGCAATGCCTCTGGTCGCAACTGCCCAACGTACAGGATGCTGGAACAGAGGTTAATATCAAGAACTGACTATGGATGAGTCTACTACGGCACCCAGGATGCCTAAAAGAAAATTCCCATGCAAGAGGAGAAGGGACGTGGCAAGAGCAGCCCAGTTCCAACAGTTCCTCGCAACACTTGCAGAAGGAAGAGGTGGAAGGAGGGGTATGAAGGATGCGTGTGTCCAAACGGACCCACAAGATCAAGCAGCAGCCCCCTCTCCCTATTGCTGGGGATCGCGAACGCCAGGAAATCAGGCAACTCGAGACAGGCGTCCTGTAGCGGTGGGCCGACCAGCATTCGTTCAAGGGAGTCCTGTACTGGAACCGCTGGTGCAGGTCAACACAATTACGAGCTCTAATACAGAAATAACAAATAACACCAATGTCAGAACTGACTCGAGACAACCAACAGTTGTGAGAACAGTGGTTGATCCGGTCAGAATATACCCCAATCTCGAACATTCTTTACAATTATCCCGCCTGGAGGAGCCGGCTGTCCTGACCACCGCACTGCGACATCTAGTGCGGGTAGGACATAGGTACAGGCGTAAGGTCACCTTCTCGGCCATGGAGGCTGTTGACAGGGTACAACTAAAGACCATGAATCTTCCCACCGACTTCGGCGCCCTGAGTGACCTAGTAAAAAAGGTGTTTGAGAGAAGACATGAAACCTTCAACCTAAACGAAATATAGAATCAGTCTGTCCTATCCAATGGTAGAATAGCTTACGACTGGACGAAAACTTTCCCAGAATCATACGTACACACATATTTCCCATGATTACAGAAATACAGATAGGGCAGCTAAACGCACATAACAGTAGGCTGGTCATGCAGGAGCTTCGGAGAGTGGTGGAGGAGAGGAGCCTTGATGTGCTCTGTTTGCAGGAGCCATACTCTCTTGCGGGGAATGTAGCCTTCGCTGCCATGAGTTGGCAAGTAGTAAGCTTCGGGAACGACCCGAAAGCCACCATCATAATAACTAATAAGGCACTGCGGGTAACAGTGCTCTCACATCTTTCGGACGACCACTGCAATGTCGTTGAACTTCAGTCACCAATTGGAGTCATATACCTAATAAATATGTACTTTAAGTACGGTACAGACATTGACGTGTACCTCGACCAACTCACGCAGGTGGCAACGGTGCTGAGGGGCGGACGTGAACGCCAAATCTCCCCCATGGCACAGTGGCACTCGAGATGAAAGAGGAGGCAAGCTGGAAGAGACTATCATGTCTCTACCACTTCTCATTGCCAATAGGCCAGGAACCCCCCACCCCCCTCCACCTACACAGGAGGGGGAGGAGATGGAACCAACATTGACATTACGATGATGACAGCTAACATCGCTGCCAATGTACAAAACTGGATTGTTACTGACGGAGACAAAACCAGCGATCACAACCTGATCACATTTACAATCTCAGATCGGGAGTGCCACTGGGAAGTACAACTAAACTACAACAGGACCAACTGGGAGCGCCTTGCAAGAGAGTTTGACCCTCCGACATGGCCAGAAGATGACGATGATATCAACAAACACGCCGAAGATCTGGTGGGTGCTCTTACCAGGGCGGTAAAGGCTGCTGTACCAACCAGGAGAAGAGCCGTTGCGGCTTCTCCATCACCATGGTCTGCGGAGCTAGGGCAGATGCGTCAGTCTGTCAGGAGGGCGAGGAGGTATTACCAGCGAAGTGTCGTCTGGGATGAAAAACAAAGATGGCTACAAACATACAGGGAAGCCAAAGAACAGTTTCAGAAGGAACTGCGAGCAGTCAGGTTGGAAAGTTGGAAAAAGCACGTGCACAGTCAATTGGCTATGGATCTCTGGGACACTCCTTCCAAAATAGTAAGGGAAAAAATCAGGTCGCCAATGGTGCTCTCCACTATCAGGGACGGAAACCAGATGACTGGGTCTTGGTAGGAAACTGCTGAGGTCCTCCTCCACTCCCTCCTCCCTGATGATAAAGTGGAAGAGGATACAGAACAACAACGCCTAATTAGGCAGGCTATGCAGGCAGATTACCAGAATAACACCATGGTGTACCCTTTCTCAGAATCGGAAGTGGCAGCACACATAAAATCACTAAAGAAAGGAAAGGCCCCAGGACCAGATGGCATCATCGCAGAGGTGGTGCAATACCTCGCTCCTCAACTGGTGACAGCTTTAGCAAGAATTTACAATGAGGCCCTGCGCCTCAGAACATTCCCCACAATCTGGAAACAGGTCAACGTCGTAATTATCAAAAAAGGGCAGGACAAAGACCCGAAAGAAGCAAAGTCCTACAGACCTATCTGTCTGTTGGATCTGTTAGGCAAATTGCTGGAGAGGTTACTAGCTGACAGACTGACAGCACACCGAGTGCTGTGCGGGATGAGTGACAGACAATTCGGTTTTCGGCGGGGGCGATCTGCGTGTGACGCAATTGCCCTCGCGTCCGAGGTCTGTGGGTCGTCTCCGCAGAACTACATAGTTGGCATCATGGTGGACATCAGTGGCGCCTTTGACAACCAGTGGTGGCCTTCGCTCTTCTCCTGCCTGCGGGAGAAGGAGTGTCCAGGGCCGCTATACGGCTGTCTTAGGAGCTATTGTATGGAAAGAGAGGTCTGGCTATCGTCCCCTAGCGGGCGACTTGGTAAGAAAATCACGAAGGGGTGTCCACAGGGCTCTGTCCTGAGGCCACTCTTTTGGGATATAAACATGGAGCCTCTCCTGGAGAGTTTGGAGAACAGTGTGGATGTGCTAGAGGCGATAGCTTACGCAGACGACCTCCTTCTGCTGGTCGGCGGCCGGAGTCGCGAAGACCTTGAACCCAAAATCAATAGAACACTAGCAATTCTCACACAGTGGTGCCAGAACACGAGAATGACTATTGCGCCTAACAAGTCGACATATCTATTACTGAAAGGCTAACTGGCCAGGAATCCAACGGTAAGAATCGAGGGCTCACCGGTAATTCGGCGTCGTGAGGCCCGGTATCTAGGAGTGATAATTGATGAAAGGTGGAACTTTGCCAAACATATTGAAACAGCAACACAAAGATCACTAGAAGCCCTAAACAGTTTGATCATGATAGGACACAGCAGATTTCATCTTCCACCATAACTCATAAAGTTGTACCATAATACCATTCTTGTTTCCATCGTGGGTTACGGATCCAGAGTGTGGGCACACAGGCTCACGAGGGTCGTGCCCGCTATGTCTGTGAGGAGGGTGCAACGCAACATGCTTCTACGCTCCACTGGAGCATACAGAACATCTCCGGGAGGGGCACTACTAACACTCATGGGGGTGTGTCCCCTGGACATCAAAATCAGGGAACAGGCAGCCTGGTATTGGGTGAAAAGGAGAGATGTAGAAATGAATGAGAGCATCTTGGGAGTGCGGGTGGGGGACAAGTTTGCAGTCAAGAGGAGAGGAGAAGAGCTATGGCAACAGGCAACAGGCCGAAGGACTTACCAGCTGCTCCCAAACATCAAAGAACGCCTCCAACTTTGGCATTTCCAACCGAATAAGGGACTGTTGCACTTCCTCACAGGTCATGGACCGTATCCGGCATATCTTTGACGATTCGGGAAAAGGGCTACCCCCTCGTGTGACTACGGAGCCGAACGGGGTACTCCGGATCACGTGATCTACGAGTGCCCTATCTTCGATGACGTAGCCACTGATCTAAGAAACCAGCTACCAAACAACGACACATATCAGTTAATCAGAGACCCTACCACATTCGACATAATAAACCGCCTTGCCAGCGAGGTATCAGCAAAGGTCCTGCGAGAATATCGAAGAGAAAATATATGAAGTACCAGACATGACACGACTTAAGGAGACACATCCGATTCCGCCGGGGCGTGGACTGGCCAATCGCCGTGACGGTAGGAATCCGCCACGCTCTGGAACAGGGGGAGGGAGCGCCAACACCCGAATATGACAACTGTGCACAGATAGTGACTTAGTAGTTATTTAACCTTTCACGTAGATAGTAGAAAGAACACGCCCAAACAGAACCTGCAGCGATCTTCTAAAAGGCCAGCCCAGTGCCAGGGGCATGCTCACTGGGATTAGCTCAGTGGGCACGGCCACACAGTAGGTTTATATACAACAACTGGCACGCCTGTAACGCTGCAGGAAGTAGCCCCTAGATTAGTTAGTTAAGCCTATACATTAGATCTAACCCATTAAGTAACTAACTCATCATTTCCTGTAGCAAGTAAGCTCACTAATACCTAGAAATAGAAGTAAAAATGCTGCTAATACTAATAAAATGTAATGTAGATTTAAGACCCACTAATGTATAAGGTGGTGGGTTACGATGTATGAAATAATTGTATAGAATAAAGAATTTTAAAAAAAAAGGTGGAACTTTGCCAAACATATTGAAACAGCAACACAAAGATCACTAGAAGCCCTAAACAGTTCGATCATGATAGGACACAGCAGATTTCATCTTCCACCATAACTCATAAAGTTGTACCATAATACCATTCTTGTTTCCATCGTGGGTTACGGATCCGGAGTGTGGGCACACAGGCTCACGAGGGTCGTGCTGAGGTCCTGTAAGCCTAGAGACAGATGACCTCAGCAATTTGATCCCACAGGAACTAACAACAAATTTCCATTATTTTGTCGGAAGAGTAGGAATCTTATTCGTTGTAAGATCCCAAACCAGTTTTGTCGGAATTAAGTCTATATGACATGGCGGCAGCACAAAAGAAACAATTCTCTTGCAAAATTTTGCCAATGGTATATAGAGGAGGAGGTCAGTGCCCCTTAATTAATGCCGAAAGTTTTGTTTTCGTTGTCTCTGCCTTTGTTTTATTTTTCTGTCTATTTCTATATCATAGTTTGAAGTTTCTCTGTTATACTCAAGGAGGGGAAGTGAACGCGAAACAAAATTAAGCATTCAAGACAATGAAACGTTGTCTGACACTGTTATTTTACAATACACTCCGCACACTGTGACTTTAAAATATTTACTCAGTGTAATGTGCACGAATCAAAGGTTCGTGTAAGTAAATCATTGGACGCTTCAATCCTGTGATTCACTTTTTCATTAAAAATCTGCTGTACTATGCTCTTTTTGCAAGTAATTTGTCTCCTCTGCAAATAATGACCCATTCATTCCGGCAACCTTTACAATCAAATACCATAAATTGAATAATTTACCGCAGAGTTTCTTTGCAAGCTTGAAAGTCCAGTTTTGTGTAACAAAACCTGTGAAGTAATTTCGAATGTGGTATTTTCTTTTACTGTTCACAATATCGCAGGAATTTCTGCCTAATTCCCCATTTCTCTATACCATCAGTGAAGTATTTATTGTACGCATTTCACTTATTCTGCTTTGGGGCATCGTGTCCCTTCTTCTGCAATTTACAACAACTGATCTACTTAATTTTTGCTTCTCAACACTTGTTTGCAAATTCCGTAGCCCTCTCTGTCGGCGTCTATCACACCTCTCTTGAAATTGCGCTGCAGAATCCCAGCGCAGATATTTCCTGCGATGACTTCTCATGATCACTTCTTACGCTCGCACTGCGGGATAATAGTGTGTGATACTTTTTATTGGAACGTGACTGTACCTAGCCACGTGTTCAAGGTAGTTCTCTACTTGGCTAGGTAACCACGTCCCTTTATTACTAACATGTATTTGTTTATGTTTGTATAGAATAGTGAACAACTTGCCCAACATCTGAAGCGCAGTTGTGTCGTAATGGGGATTGAATTGCCTCCAGTGTTTCTCAAGAATTTGAGACAGCTTCTTGACAAACGTCCATATAAATCTCCAGTGACCCCACGAAAGTACAGCCTTTCACTAGAAAAGGTGTTTAACATTTTAAAATGTTCGGATAATAAGTTGCCGTCTCTTTATCTAAGAATTGATGATGAATGCAGCTAGCCGTTATCTCTGTGTAATGTCTTGTCTGTATAGACGTGTATCTGTTGCCTTTAAGATCCCTTCACCTTCACACATAAATCTATACAGTAAAGTAAGGTCCTCCCATTTCTTGGCTGATCTGTGATAGGCGAAAAATTAGACTAATGGAGGATTATTATTATTATCTCTATTTTCATTCGCTCTCTCTCTTTCTCTCCTTTACCTATGTACAGTTTTTAATATAATTTTTCATTACGTGAAATCAGCCAAATAGAATCTTTGGTGGAGTCCTTCTTCTTGGTAATCAGCGGCTGACTTGCTGTAAGAGATCTTTAAATTTATTATTACTGTTAAACACTGCAGTCAGTCGGAAGAATCAGTGGCATGGACAATTTGTTCCTTTTACGAAAGATTGCGAATTCCAGATGTGTACGAAGCCTTTTTGGACGATTTAACACTGACTCAGTGATTGCAGCCCCTCTTCGACACAGCTGAAACTTCCCCACTAATTACAGGGCCAACGTGATCAAATGATTCAGAAAAAACTCATTCGTTCATTCACTCCAGAACAAAAAAGTCACAAACCTTATTTATGGAGGAAATCGTGTATTAAATCCATCTCCATTACATGTCCAGATCTCCGGTGGTTCCACGCCTTAATTATTTTCCTTTTACAGTCTCTTTCTCTTCAAACAATCCGCTAACGGCACAAATGTTAATTGGCTCGCTTTAACAAGAAGAAAAGCACAATATGTATCTCTCAGAAACACGTCACTCCCTCCACAGATACTCCAGAAGCTGTCCTAGTTACCACTCTAACAACCATGGAGAATGCATATACGCATCTCTGTTATTTCAAAGAATGAACGCACTAGAAAATACTTTGGCGTCGACGAGATGTCGCCGCATATATTACGAGAAAATCAGATCAGATAACTTTTCCAAAGTCAATGAATGTGGATGGTTTGATTGAAAATGATTAATTGGTGCATGGCAGAGGGTATTTTCTGTGGGGACATTACAGGTGGTACCACGTCCTACTGACTCAGTTCGGTATTATTTAATTCAACACGTTTATAAATATCGCCATAAGTCCCAGATAACTTTACTTTCGATTACACATGCTGACTTCACACACCATTTAAGTCCATCTCCGATGCTACTTTATGTTGGTTAATGCGAATTAAATTTCATGAATACTTCGAAATGGAGTCTCTGAATGTGATAAAAGGTCAAATACACGCATTTTATTTGTGCCATAGGGTAGAATAATTTACGGATGGGGAAATCTTAGTATGGTACATCTACTTTTACATTTGTACTCCACAAGCCACCTTATGGCGTTTAGCGGTGATTATTTTGCGAACCGCTTCCCTTCTATCCTGTTCCGTCTGTGAGATATACACAGAAGGAATCAATATACTGATTTGCCTTGATAAGAATGTACGCTCTAGAAATTTTAGAAGTAAACCATATCGTTATGCGCAGTCCCTCTCTTGTAGTTGCTGCCATTGCGGTTAGCAGAGTTTCCTCGTGTCGCTTTCGCGCTCACTAAACGAACCTATGACGAAACGCTCTGCTTTTCTTTGGATATCCTTTATGTTTTCTATCAGTACTGCCTGGAAAGGACTCCTGATCGAAGAGCTATATACTCAAACACAGGTCGAAAGAGGTATTTGTTAGTTACTTTCTTCGTGGGTGAACTACACAAATTCAGGGGATTGCTCCAAGAGATGTCTGTCTGACATCTGTCTTTCCTGCTATTAGTTTCATATGATCACTTTAAATCACTACATACACACGCTTACAGATATTAAATGTATGTAACGGGTTGTAGTGACCCACAATCTAAATTGTATAATAATGTTCTTTCCGCTTGTTAAAGGACCATATATTTCTCTTGTTTGCCTGAAGATTTCTCTTCATTGAGTCTGACACGCTGTACTGTATTTCCTATAAATTCTTCAATCGAGTCATAAACCTGCTGTAATATTGCATACGACTTTATTTTGTTCATTATGAGAAAACGCACAACTGCATCGTACGTCCACCGGAAGTCACGCATCAATCTGGGCTCTGATATGTGGAACATCCTGGAACTGTTAGCCGAACAGAGATGCTTGTTTTCACACGATCGTTGTTTGAGATTTCATCTTCATTCCTTCCGAAGACGTTTTTGGTCCCTAGAAGAGTTACAATACATGAGCATAAAATACACTACTGGCCATTAAAATTGCTACGCCACGAAGATGGCGTGCTACAGACGCGAAATTTAACCGACAGGAAGAAGATGCTGTGATATGCGAATGATTAGCTTTTCAGAGCATTCACACAAGGTTGGCGCCGGTGGCGGTACCTAAAACGTGCTGACATGAGGAAAGTTTCCAACCGATTTCTCATACACAAACAGCAGTTGACCGGCATTGCCTGGTGAAACGTTGTTGTGATGCCTCGTGTAAGGAGGAGAAATGCGTACCATCACGTTTCCGACTTTGATAAAGGTAGGATTGTAGCCTATAGCGATTGCGGTTTATCGTATCGCGACATTGCTGCTCGCGTTGGTCGAGATCCAATGACTCTTAACAGAATATGGAATCGGTGGGTTCAGGAGGGTAATACGGAACGCTGTGCTGGATCCCAACGGCCTCGTATCACTAGCAGTCGAGATGACAGGCATCTTATCCGCATGGCCGTAACGGATCGTGAGGCCACGTCTCGATCCCTGAGTCAACAGATCGGGACGTTTGCAAGACAAAAACCATCTGCACGAACTGTTCGACGTCGTTTGCAGCAGCATGGACTATCAGCGCGGAGACCATGGCTGTGGTTACCCTTGATGCTGCATCACAGACAGGAGTGCCTGCGATGGTGTACTCAACGACGATCCAGGGTGCACGAATGGCAAAACGTTTTTTTGGATGAATCCAAGTTCTGTTTACAGCATCATGATGGTCGCATCCGTGTTTGGCGACATCGCAGTGAACGCACTTTGGAAGCGTGTATTCGTCATCGCCGTACTGGCGTATCATCCAGCGTGATAGTATGGGTTGCCATTGGTTACACGTCTCGGTCACCCCTTGTTCGCATTGTCCGCACTTTGAAGAGTGGACGTTACATTTCAGATGTGTTACGACCCGTGGCCCTACCCTTCATTCGATCCCTGCGAAATCCTACATTTCAGCAGGATAATGCACGACCGCATGTTGCAGGTCCTGTACGGGCCTTTCTGGATACAGCAAATGTTCGACTGCTGCCCTGGCCAGCACATTCTTCAGGCCTCTCACCAACTGAAAACGTCTGGCCAATTGTGGCCGAGCAGCTGGCTCGTCACAATACGCCAATCACTACTCTTGATGAACTGTGGTATCGTGTTGAAGCTGCATGGGCAGCTGTATCTGTACACGCCATCCAAGCTCTGACTCAATGCCCAGGCGTATCAAGGCCGTTATTACGTCCAGAGGTGGTTGTTCTGGATACTGATTTCTCAGGATCTAAGCACCCAAATTGAGTGAAAATGTAATCACATGCCAGTTCTAGTATAATATATTTGTCCAATGAATACCCGTTTATCATCTGGATTTCCTCTTGGTGTAGCAATTTTAATGGCCAGTAGTGTATATTCTAAAATTCTACAGCAGACGTATGTCACAGATATGGGTCTATGGTTGTATTCGCATATTCAACTACCCTTCTTTGGATTGAGAATGAACTTTCCCAATCATTTGGAACGCTTCTTTTCGCCAGCGGCCTACCGTAGATTTATGTTTGAAGAGAACGAGGCGCTCCCGCTTACTGCGTGGAATCGTATAGGTATGTGATCAGGTCCTGTTTTCTTTCCTCCACTGACAGCTTTTAGTGTTTTTCTTTATTCTATGTTGACTCATACCGATAGAGTAAATTTATCTTTCGTGAGACGCTGCACTGGGCAACGTCTGTTCTACTTTCAAAGCTCCCTGTGAGTAGTCTTGAACGGAGCAGAAACTGTTGACCAACAAAAGGTCCTCTTGTTCACTCTTGTTACCAAAACTATCCACAGGAGGAGTAAAGTGCTACGATTAGTATTGGTATTAATATCAGTATTGGCTTTAGAATTACTGTTTGTGTCACAAGTTTAAGTATTAATGGTTACTGTGGTAAAATCAGGAAGGACTTACTGATGTTTGTAATGATTCTTTTTGTTCTTGAAGTACGAGGTGGTGCTGCCATCTGGAAAGTAGGAGTAGTAGATCTTTGCATCGCTAAGTGCCGAGAGCTGCATATCTGATGAGTCAGTTTGCGGAGTGGCATTCAGCTGGGAGGACGTGTTACGTGTCCACAGTGATTTCCATAACACTCTGTGTTTGGTGTGTGGCGATTTTACGATGGATACGCGAACAGAACAGCGCCTGTGTATCAAATTCTGTGCGAATCTCGGGAAACGTGCTACCGAGACTCTTGCAATGATTCGACTGGAGCTGGATTTACGGTTATGACCCACAGACAAAGCAACAGTCGTCCCAGTGGAAGAGCCCAGGCTGTCCAAGACCCAAAATAAGCGAGACAGGTGAAGAGCATGATCATCGTTTTCCTTAGTACCAAGGGAATTGTGAACAAAGAATTCGTCCCACCCAACCAAACAGTGAATTCCGTGTACTATTGTGACGTTTTGCGACGGCTCCGTGAAAACGTCTGGCGACGACGGCCCGAACTTTGGCGTCCAAGGTAACAGGCTGCTGCATCACGACAACACGACCTGTCACACGTTCTGGCTCACCTGGACCTTTTTGGTAAAAAAACAACATGGCGGTTGTACCTCACCCACCGTACTCGCCAGATTCGGCACCTTGCGATTTCGCGCTATTCCCAAAACTGAAACTCAAGTTGAAAGGCCGTCGGTTCGACGCTCTAGAGAAGATTCAAGAAGCATCGCTGGCGGTGACAAACACCCTCAAAGATCAGGACTTCCAGTAAACGTTTGACCAGTGGCAGAAGCGCTGGGACGGTGCGTACGTGCGGATGGAAACTACTTCGAGGGTGATGGTGACCATTAGTCCAAAGGTAAGGTTTTCAACAGATGGCAGCACCAGTCCCGAAAATTTTGCATAGTACCTCGTATGTGTAGTTGTAGTCATAATTCTTACAATAGCAGCTGATGAGTCAAAAGTAAATTCCGTCCGAACAGGCCATAAAGGCCCAACTGTTCCAATTGGCCGCCCTGTCATCCTCGGCCCAAAGGCGTCAGTGGAGTCAGATATAGAGGGGCATGTTATCAGCACATCGCTCTCCCAGCCATTGTCAGTTTTCGTGACCGGAGCCGCTACTTCCTAGTCAAGTAGCTCCTCTGTTGGCCACAGAAGGGCTGAGTGCACCCCGCTTGCCAACAGCACTCGGCAGACCAGACAGTCACCCATCCAAAAGTTTGCCCAGTCCAACATCGCTTAACTTTGATAATATGACACGACCTGGTGTTACTACTGCAGCGAGGCCGTTGGCAGGTTGGCAGTCAAATAATAATAAAACCCGCCAAAACAGACTGAAGTAACGAAAACCCATGACTCTTTACCTGTGACAGGGAAAGGTAAACTGCCTGAGGCTGGAAAATTATGCCCTATATATTTAGGTGAAAAAATTCATGAGACAGCTCCTAGTTTAGTGTCAGACCTCCTTTTGTGCGGCGTTGTGCAGCAACTCGACATGGCAAAGAATCAACATGTTTGAAGCCTCCTGCAGAAATACTGGGCCATGCTGCCTTTATAGCCATCCATAATTGGAAAAGTGTAGCAAGTGTAGCCAGTGCTGGATTTTGTGCACGAAATGATATCTTATTTATGTTCCATAAATGTCTGATGGGATTCATGTCGGGCGATCTTGGTGACCAGACCACTTGCATGGTTTGTTCTAAATGTTCTTCAAACAAGTCGCGAACAATTGCGACCCAGTGACATGGCGCATTGTTGCCCTAAAAGTTCTGTTGTCGTTTGGGAACTGACGTCCATGAATGCTGTAAATATCCTCCAAGTATCTGAACATCTAGAGGACCCAGTCCATTCCATTTAAATACAGCCCATGCCATTGTGGTACCACCTCCAGCTTGCACAGAGACTTGTTGACAACTTGAGCCGACGGCTTCGTGCGGTCTACGCCACACACTAACCCTACCATCAGTCCTTACCAACTGAAATCTGACAAGGCCACGGTGTTCCAGTCGTCTAGGGTCCAACCGGTATGGTCACGAGCCCAGGAGAGGCGCTGCAATGTCGCGGAGTTAGCAAAGCCACCAGCGGCCGTCATCTGTTGCCATAGGACATTAACGCAAAATCTCGCCGTACTGTTCTAACAGATCCTCGTACGTACCACATTAATGTCTGCGATTATTTCCGCGGTGTTGCTTGTCTTTCAGCACTGACAATAATACGCAAACGCCGCTACTCTCAGGCATTAACCGAAAGCCTTCGGCCCTTGCGCTGTCCGTGGTGAGAGGTAATGCCTGAAATTTGGTAGTCTCGGCACACTATTGAGACAGTGGATATTGGAATATTGATTTCCCTAACGATTTCCTAAACGAAATGTCATCTGCGTCTAGTTTTAGCTACCAATCCGCATCGAAAGTCTGTTAATTGCCGTCGTGCAGCCATAATCACGATGTAAACCTTTTCGTGTGAATCACCTGAGTACAGATGATAGCTCTGCCACTGCGCTAGCCTTTTATACCTTGTGTACGCCATACTACCGCCATTTGTATATGGGCAAGTCCCTATTGCACTATTTTTGTCAGCTCAGAGTAATAGTTGCGTTTAGAGTAGCGTATTGGTACCCACCTAAATATTTTGAGAGTGATAGTGGGAGAAACAAAAATAAACACCGACAGTTAATAGGAATTGATGTTTACACATAGTCAAATATTTATATATACACTCCTGGAAATTGAAAAAAGAACATCGTGAATTCATTGTCCCAGGAAGGGGAAACTTTATTGACACATTCCTGGGGTCAGATACATCACATGATCACACTGACAGAACCACAGGCACATAGACACAGGCAACAGAACATGCACAATGTCGGCACTAGTACAGTGTATATCCACCTTTCGCAGCAATGCAGGCTGCTATTCTCCCATGGAGACGATCGTAGAGATGCTGGATGTGGTCCTGTGGAACGGCTTGCCATGTCATTTCCACCTGGCGCCTCAGTTGGACCAGCGTTCGTGCTGGACGTGCAGACCGCGTGAGACGACGCTTCATCCAGTCCCAAACATGCTCAATGGGGGACAGATCCGGAGATCTTGCTGGCCAGGGTAGTTGACTTACACCTTCTAGAGCACGTTGGGTGGCACGGGATACATGCGGACGTGCTTTGTCCTGTTGGAACAACAAGTTCCCTTGCCGGTCTAGGAATGGTAGAACGATGGGTTCGATGACGGTTTGGATGTACCGTGCACTATTCAGTGTTCCCTCGACGATCACCAGTGGTGTACGGCCAGTGTAGGAGATCGCTCCCCACACCATGATGCCGGGTGTTGGCCCTGTGTGCCTCGGTCGTATGCAGTCCTGATTGTGGCGCTCACCTGCACGGCGCCAAACACGCATACGACCATCATTGGCACCAAGGCAGAAGCGACTCTCATCGCTGAAGACGACACGTCTCCATTCGTCCCTCCATTCACGCCTGTCGCGACACCACTGGAGGCGGGCTGCACGATGTTGGGGCGTGAGCGGAAGACGGCCTAACGGTGTGCGGGACCGTAGCCCAGCTTCATGGAGACGGTTGCGAATGGTCCTCGCCGATACCCCAGGAGCAACAGTGTCCCTAATTTGCTGGGAAGTGGCGATGCGGTCCCCTACGGCACTGCGTAGGATCCTACGGTCTTGGCGTGCATCCGTGCGTCGCTGCGGTCCGTTCCCAGGTCGATGGGCACGTGCACCTTCCGCCGACCACTGGCGACAACATCGATGTACTGTGGAGACCTCACGCCCCACGTGTTGAGCAATTCGGCGGTACGTCCACCCGGCCTCCCGCATGCCCACTATACACCCTCGCTCAAAGTCCGTCAACTGCACATACGGTTCACGTCCACGCTGTCGCGGCAAGCTACCAGTGTTAAAGACTGCGATGGAGCTCCGTATGCCACGGCAAACTGGCTGACACTGACGGCGGCGGTGCACAAATGCTGCGCAGCTAGCGCCATTCGACGGCCAACACCGCGGTTCCTGGTGTGTCCGCTGTGCCGTGCGTGTGATCATTGCTTGTACAGCCCTCTCGCAGTGTCCGGAGCAAGTATGGTGGGTCTGACACACCGGTGTCAATGTGTTCTTTTTTCCATTTCCAGGAGTGTATAATTAGTATTTAACTACGTTTAAATATCAATTCATATTCATTGTCGGTGTTTATTTTTGGTTTTAAGAAAAGGAAATCATGAGAAAAAATTGTGGTAGTAATTCAGGTAAATGTAATGTGATATGTAACGGTTCGTTGCTGTCACCAGGGAAGTGGACTAGAATGAATGAATAAATAAAATGAGATAGGTACTTCGGTGTTTGACTACATTCTGTAGCACTAACAAACGCTTCAAGACCTCAAGAGGTTGCTTTGGCCCTAATATTATAATCGAGAAACACGTTGTACCTTGAGATAAGTGAATAATTGATAACGACAATGGACAACAATTAGTATACACATTGTGGAATGTTTGTCAAAATACTATTCCGTTAAGAAGTCTCTGAATTACGTTGCAGGAATACCACAACACTCAGTTATGAAATTTTTGCAATCGTCTTCATCCCAAAACTGGTTAGATGCAGCTCTCAGCGATAGTCTACCCCATTGTTGTGACTTCATCTTCGCGTAACTTAGATCCATATGAACAGACATGATACAGAGAAGACTGATAGATATTAATGATGTAAAAGCACTGGGACGAATAAGGAGAAAAGGCAACGACTACGGAAAGACGATCAGGCTACACAACCCATTACATACTGGAAGAGACGAAAAGAGAAATCCTTGAGAGAGCGTATGCTCCTGTATTATTCAAAACCATCTCCAAGAATTTCTAAAGGGAAAAATGTCATTCATTATATTATAAGGGACAGTCAAATAAAAACGAGAAACACGGGAAAGAAGTAAACTGTTTATCCGAACCGTAATTGTACTCATGCATGCACCTACTCATTCGAAACAAATTCATGGAAATTAAAGCGGAAATAGCATGGGGAGATATTGGGACTGTGCGGAGGACGTGTAAGGGCTTCCCAGCGAAACCTCTGCAGAGTTGTCGAAACAGCCTTAGCAACATGTTAGCGGTCATTATCCTGCAACAGAATGAGGATGTCCGTCATTGTTGCTAGCGTTTGGACTTGATGGCGCTCTTGAGTTTTTGCGAAGTGTCCACGTACCGCTGTGCGTTATTATAGAGTCGTGCTCCCGATCTCTCTCCATGCGACTGCCATATATTTTGAAGCCCTGAAGTAAGGCATTTGTGACCGTCGATTCGCTTCGGACGAAGAGCTGCACTCCTGGGTACGATCACTGTTCCGCAGGCGACCGCAAACATTTTTCCGTGAAGACACTGACCGTCTTTTGTCACAGTGGGATGAGTGTACTAAACAGTTGACTCACTTTTTTCCATCTTGTCTCGTTTTCATTTGACTGTCCGATATGAATTGTTTTAAAGGAACATTAGAATTGGTAGTACATTAGGAAGGAGCCAAAGGGCACAGTTCCTCCCGCGATGCTGCCTAGCAAGCAGTAACAGAATCGAGCTTCAGAGACTGGTTGGCCGCCGATGGTTTCGGACCCAAGTACCAACGTGGGCCGTGGCGGGCCTGCGCTATCTGACGGTGGGGTCGCCGCGTCAGCGATTCGCCGGGGCCGCCCTCTGCCGCCGGCTGCGCTATTGCTAAAAGGCGGAGCCCGGACAAGAAGGCCATGGTGTTCGCTTGCTGCAGTCTCATCACCTCAACGCTTTCCGACTTTTACGGAACGAGCTGCCACAGAGAACGTAGTAGCACCTCTCTGAGCCCAGTACAAAAACTATTTTGTCAGTAGACGGTTTATTGAGGATAACGCGGTTGTGTGGTAAGCTAATTTTAAAACAACTACCAAACTCTAAATTAGTGACATATTTTTAAGACACTATATTACTTCTTGCCATTATTGATTTCGGACATTTTGTTCATCGTCAGTCCACTCTATTGTGCACTAATGGAAATGGGAAGCATTACACCTTGAAACATCAGACACGTTACAGACTTTTTCACTGTTGTGGAGTTATTTTCACAGAAGCATAGGTAACTGTAGTAACAAGCCGAAAAAACCATGATTACACTATTACTCTGTAACGAGCTACTGGCAACCACGATACTGTTATAGTAAAATACTCAGAAAATGCACATGAACAAACTCCAAAATTTTTTCAGAGGAATTAGGGTTCACCCAGCAGATCGTCGTTTGTGTATCTTTCCACCTAATAGAGACTAGGACGGCATCCCGCCTTGAGTACGTGGGATGCAGCTGTGAGGACCTGCGCGGCAGTCATGTGGGGTAAAGAAACTCACCACCATAAGTGGTCATAATTAAATTATAGGGGCATGTAGAACTTTATAATATGGACAACTGCAGCCTTTAAAATTCGTGGTAAACTGAACTTCAATAAATCACAAACAGCTGTTAAGTGATGATTTACTATTGACCGGTTTCGCTGCGTTAAAGCAGCATCCTCAGGTTGTTCTACATAGGAAACAAAGCATCCTTGTGCTCTATATATTAAAAAACTGATTAAGGATAGTCATTAAAAGTAAACCTATATAAAACTATTTACTGTAGTGTTACATACATAACGACACGGAGACGCCTCGGTAAAGAGGGGAAGTCGTCAGCAAATAATAAGTGGTAGAGCATTGGGTCGAGAAGTACAACTGATGAGTCACTATGACAGAAAGAAGGGTAGTTTCCGTAATACATATGGTTAGAATGTCACACAAGAAGCGTAAACAAGATATTTCAGGGGAGCGTCTGTACCAGAAGCGTAATCCATTAAGCACCGCTGTTGCTAGAAACCTAAAAATCAAATCCCCCAGAAGGATAAACTTATGCAAGATTAAAAATTGGGCAGCAAGATGTCAAGTAAGCTGTTCCTTGTGAGCGTAATGCCCATGGCAAGCTCTAAAGTCGTGTGTTGAATTTATTCACAGTTTTCCACGTATCTGAAATTTTCTTAATGCAATTCAGACTGCCTGCAACAGATCAACAGAACCAGAAAGATACCGGGTCACGAAGATTCATTGCAATAAATTCATAGCAAACGCACTCCTACAGAGAAAAAGTGTATGTCCTTATTGACCTATTTTGTTCCATTCTTTTTTCCTTGTCATGTAAGAGAATTCGGTGTTTCATTACAAATTAATATAAATCAGTTTCTTTTAGGGTAAGATAAGAACGAACTTACGATGTACCTGGTATAGTGAACTGTTCACTGCTGTAATTATTTCATTAAGTAATTAATTTGTGCCAGTGTATTTCGGTACAGTAAAAATGAAATTATCTTCAATCTGCTGTACGTTGCATGATCATTGACGAAAGGACCTACTACTTTCAAGATCAGAAAATTCCTTGTGGCTGTAACTGTTGCAAATTACTAAATATGGCGCCCTGGAGCTGATAAAGCTACTCCCATTACCAAATATTTGATTAATTCACACTGGTTATTCAGCTCATGTACCTAATTAGCAGCCACTAACAGTACACTGAAACGTTTCCCACAGTGTACACATATAGAAATTTGAATTACAGTGTTCCGCTGTTTAAGTTTCATTTCTACATTAATAACTTTAATATTTTAACGACCCCTTTACATTCATCATACAGTATTCCATACCTTTTCTGATCTGAATATGCAATGTAAATTACTTCATTTACCTTTTTTGTTGTTAAAATCAACTTTACTCAATGTCAATAACAATGTTGCAATGAATTAGGGCCATCGTAATGGTGAGGTGACTACTTCTTGTCTGTGTGAATGTTTGTGGTGGGTTCTGCTGGTAACTATTTTTCGTGAGGAAAGTACGGCAGAAGATGCTATAAGAATAAAGTTACTGTGTTTGTATGCTGATAAAAACTAACAGTTGCGATGTAAGAGTTAGATAAGGAGTAGAATTTCTGTTGTCCAGAAGACGGAAACATTCATTGGGGACCTGACAGGTGCCGTACATTGGTACTGTTAGGACAGGTATATTTCACAATTTTTCTGAAAATATGTGGGAGGTGGTTAAATTGTTCTGAAAAATGCTGTGGAATATCTGGAGGTGATTGGGAGGTCCGCTGACATAGGCACAATGAAGCGATTTGGTTCTCAGGGATGGAGTATAAAATGTGATTTTTAGGAATGAACTTGTGGGAGATGATAGAAAAGAAAGAGTCTCCCAGGAGATTTGAGTTTGTAGTGTTTCTTTTCGTTAATATTTCTTCTTAAAATTGTCAGCTAAGTGACCGTTTTTTTAAGAAAACAACAAACTGGGAAAATAATTCTGTATTTTTTAGTTGTGATGTAAAATGTAACGAACTTTGTATTTGTTGCTAAATAAATATATTTTCCTTAATCAGTATTACGTTCTGCTCAATAGATCTAACTAATACACGAACATGTTTTCATCATTCTTTTATAAAGGAAACAAAAAATTAAAAAAAATTTGTTGAGAAACACCGAGCAGTGGCTATATGACGTCCTGCAAAATTTTGGCTTACGATCTTCTTTAACCGGCATGGGTGGAGTAATAGTACCTGTTCTACGAAGTGTGACAGACGAACTTCAGTGAACCCTCGCACTCGCTCGCTCCATAAAAATAAAAAGGAGTTATGAAAATAGAAATTAATTAGCTTAAAATTTTATTGCATTAACTTACAAAATGTATTGACCCATAAGGATGTACTTAGTTATAACACGTAATAAAAGCTGAAATTAGCTTTGATTTCATAAACGGTAGGAGTATGAGTGTCAAGGTGAACAACTTCTGCAAGCAAGAGATAATCGCACACAAAAAGCAGAGCAGGGCGCATGTCGTTCAAGGATTCGGAAGCTCCAGTAAAGTTTGTGGGAGTTGGGGGTTCATGCTACGTTTCCGTATGTGACAATGTGTCGGATGAAGGTCTCATATACAGGGCGAGTCACCTAAAACTTGCACAGCGAATATTGTAAAGTGCTATAGTTACGCAGTTTTCTCAAATGGATTGTACACTGTAAGCAAACATAACAACACCGTATGTAGCAGGCACGCAGGTTGAATGGCACAAACAAGTGTCGGTGTGGAAACTTTACAAAATCAAAATACAATATCTCGTAAACGCTGGCTCTAGAATCCCGCTACAATCACAAATGACATTGTAATTTGTTCTAATTTTAATTTGTTTATGCCAATAGGCATTGTCACATATAAAAAAGGCATGTATGCACACGATATGTTTGACTTGTATGTCAGCCACCTCCCCCCCCCCCCCCCTTTATTGTAATTTATTAGATGGTTTGGTCAGTTTTTTACTTTCAGGAGAAGGTCTCGGAAATTTCGTGTGGTTTTTCTAGTACTCATTGCCAGAGTTTTTGTAGGGTCTTATATGTACAGATGAGAATCGAAGGATCGAAGGATGCAGTCACAAATTCGGGCAGTAAGTGATTTTTGGATTCTTTTTTATAATGGAATGTCTTCTGGTTTTCTACTGGGAGAGGATATCAATTAAATTTATAACTAAACGTCACTCCCATTATTTTAATGTATTCGTTATGTGGTTTGGCCACTTTTGTACATTTAGGTAAAGTTCTCGGAAATCTCGTGCCGTTTTCCGTGTAATTAGGGCCTAGGTTTTTGCAGGGTAGATCGAGACATACTTTCTGGTTACACGCAGAGGCAATATTGTTGAAATATAGATGGAACGATGGAAGGTATGATCTGTTGATGTGACATCAAGAAAGGTAGAGGAGGTACATAGTGGGGCTTAGACCGACAAGTATGTTCAAGAGACATAGAAGTGCTGATGGGACAGGTCTCTGGGACACACCTGTAGTCAAGTGGAAAATCTGGGAAAACATACGATAAGGATGGGGAAGAATTCTGCATGTGTGCGTGGAGTTCTTGCACTCGTCCGTATCACTGTCACCAGAGTGCAACAGGAGAAAGAAAGGCAGAAACTGGTACACATATCATTTCAACGTAGTCGAACAAGAAATTTGAAAGACTGTATATGGCTTGGTTTCATATTTCGTGTTTCTCAACAACACAGATAACAAGCAAAACATATTTTCATTAGTATTTAATTGTTTTTGGCTCTCTGAAGACATAAAAAGAATTATGTCTGTTACAGACCGTCGTCAGACAGGCAGACGCAGGTAGTTTCACAGATTTCCATCATTCACGTTGCCACGTAATCGTGACTTATTTGATTTCATGATCGAAAAAAGCGTTTATGGCAAGTATTTTGATTGAAACGTTGTATCACAGTAGCAACCCCATTATGCAGACGAGGAATTTCTTCCAGCAGATAACGGCTTGGAGCTGACGGACAGTCTTAACGTAAAGGGTGTTGTCTTTAAAACTGGGATTACGCTGCAGATGGATCTGTTACACCTGCACATGCATAGGAGTGCTATCAACTGATACGATAAACGATCTTGAACACAGCTCAAAAACCAATATAAGATTGACAATGTCCTGAAAAATTTTAGAAAACTATTCTTGTAATTGTTATAACGCCGCAATGAATTCTTCGAAATTCACGTTTTCTTTAAAGACCAAGGGCTTAGCAGAGTGGACGGTGTTTATCGTCAGAAGGAATCTCTTCCACAATGCTATATTCCTTCTGAATGTATCCCCATGAAGTCAGAAATAAGTTGTTTCTAATCTTGCAATGTCTTGCTATGGGCCGTGTGCAGTAAAGTCTGTACGAATGCAAGGTTTTCTGACCATTCCAGAGTTGTAATTTTTGTTCCTGCTTTCGTTTTTCCTTCAGGGGTTCAACAATAGCGGGTCCTAATTAGAAAAATCTTTCCACGCATACCCCTTGTCTTAACCAATGTGCTTCGCAGAAATATATACCGTCTAAAATAATCTTCATTCAATTCCATCGAAAACTGTTGAAACTGACAGTATAAAAGTGCGTTCAACTTCAAAAAATTTCATATTCGTACCACTAATTTTCATCAGTTGCTCTGTGCTTGAAAATTCAACACAAATTACTTCCTGATGTGCATAAATATACAGAAAATTAAATTCCGTCTGTCGATCATCGTAATTTTGCTGTTTCATGGTCGACTAAACGTTAAAATTATTTTAAGATTTTAAACGCGGCTGCAACAGCAACTGTTGAATTTCTTCACGATAAAGGATGACAGCCAAAAACAGTTGCAGGATAAAAATTTATTAAAATTTCTTGACCAAGGTTTCGGTACATATAAATATACCTTCATCAGAAGTAAAAAATCCTCAACAAGAAGACACTTTCATTAGAAAAGCCATAGCATCGGAAGTGAGAAACAGAAGCTTAAGTAACAGTGAAATTATCAAAGTAATACAGGCACAAAATCTTTAGTTACTTACTGAAATTACATCATGTAATGGAGATTAATAAAACAATTATGCCAAAGGCGTCGTTAATAATTGAGACATCTTCTGCATTTGTACAACATGACTATGGGCACAGGGTCAAAGCGAACAGTTTAGCACCATTACTTCGCCTATGAACTATCGAGACAAGAGTGTGAAAGCACTAGGGCAGATGGTTTCGCCGAGAGTGGGCACTTGTATGTGCCAGACACTCGCGCATATTAAAATCCATGAATACATACATAAGCGCATCAAAAATTATTAATAAATTTTTATCCTGCAACTGTTTTTTGCTGTCACACTTTATCGTGAAGAAAATGTAGTTTCATATTTCTGGCAAACAATCCAGTAACATTGTGACGATCCTAGTACAGTGGTTCCCAACCCGGGGTAATTACTCCCTGAGGGGTAACACGAGATTTTCTAAGAGGTAAAAAACCAAACGGTGTGATTCTGTTTCAGTCATGAAACTAAATTACTTTTAGAATATCATTACCATTTTCACAGTTTTGTAAGACTTTAATACTTATATAATAAGTTATCAACTACCAGCTTTAACGCATGACACCATGCGGGGGAGGTCACAGGCGCCTCACGTAGACCACCGATTACACACGTACTTTGCACTTGAAACTGTATATCTATGAAAGTAAAAGTAAGACATTCCTAACGAACGCTATATATCTCATGAAAATGGTTTCTACAAGTTGTAGATAGCTCCTGCAATAGACCAGAAATTGCTTCATTACTTACTTTGAAACAGGGGACATGAACTAATTGGCAGCATGACACTACAGCGCTGTACACAGAATACCATTATTGTTGTTATTAGAGTCGTCAGACACAAGCGTTGTCAGCCCGAAGTCTTGCAAAGTCTGCCACTTCACAAGTAAGGAGTCAACCAGTCAAGTGATCTACTGATAGTAATATTTTAACCAGCTGGATTTTAAATGGGGATGCACACACACACACACACACACACACACACACACACACACACACACACACACACACACACACACATCAGTTATCATTTAACATTTATCTTGTATCGTTTAAGCCGGCCGGTGTGACCGAGCGGTTCTAGTCACTACAGTCTGGAACCGCGCGACCGCTACGGTCGCAGGTTCGAATCCTACCTCGGGCATGGATGTGAGTGATGTCCTTAGGTTAGTTACGTTCAAGTAGTTCTAAGTTCTATGGGACTGATGACCTCAGAAGTTAAGTCCCATAGTGCTCAGGGCCATTTGAACCATTTTTTTATTGTTTAAGGGGCGTAGACCGTCAAAAATTAAAAAAAAATAGATTTTTCTAAAATATTCCTATTTTGTAGCGCACACCTTCCTGAATAGTCTGATATTCAACCAAATATATTTGAGAGGTTATAAGGCACGTTATTCGGTTCTAAGTGTACCGATGCACGCCATACCCCTCTGCACAGCATTCTTCTGTCACACATAAGGCTCTGTAGAATTCGATTGTTCATATTTGCGCCAGAGGCTGTCGTACGTGAAACAAACGACTACTGATCTCTATATTTTCTCTGCTGCTGTCGACGTGCATTGTTTCGATGGCTGACTTTGTATGTTCTCTGTTTTGAAAGCTTGCAGTGTGGTGTCGTGAATTTCGAGACGATTTTCATTTGGTTGTGTTGTTGTCTGTTCGTTTGTGGCATATTATCGCAGGAGATGCCTAGAATTCGTTGCTTCAACCGTAAGTAACGTCACCAGGGCAACAGATACACAGTAAAGAATGCCACAACAAATGTTACACCAGTGGCTCAAGACTGCAACCTCTCAGAACCGGTAAACAAACCACCGAAAAGCTTTTGGAGCTAATGAAAATGGAGGCTGTGAATCTGAAGGTTCGTGTGATGTTATTGTTGATGTTAACGTACTGTCACAGTTAATACTGGACAATGTTACATGCAAGCATTGCTCGGTGTGCAGTGTGTTTTTCTGGTAGAAGATGAGAGTGCCAGGAAAGGTCTTGACACGAACTATCTATGATATGCAGCAAATGCAACGTTGGTGCATCTTGAATGACATCTAAAATCGTAAACAAAGGTTATGGTGTGAATTTCAGGGTAGCATATGACATGTGCTGTATTGGTGGCGGACAGAAAGCAGCAAAAACACCTTGTGCAGTTATGAATCTTCCACCTCCTCCAGCAAAATTTCAGAAATACTATGGCTTAGTGCTTGAGGCTGTTAAAGAAGATGCAGAATCATCAATTAAAAGTCCTGCAGAAGAATATATTATCGAAAATGATGGTGACAGGGGCACAGTGGCCGCCTTTGGTGATACCTGGCAACAAAGAGGGCAGACTTCAATGAATGATGATGTTACTAGATCTGTTGACACTGACAAGGTACTAGACGCTGACGTGTTGAGAAAATTTTGAAATAGTTGTGTGAAAGGGATTCCAGATCATAAATGTAATATGAACTATAAAGGCTCAAGTGGTGGTATGGAAGTGCAGGAAGTTTTCAACTTGTTTACCATACCTGTTGTGATATGTGAAGTACCTTGGTGATGGTGATAGTAAAGCTTTCCTTGAATTTCAGAAATGTGCGCCATTTGGAGCTGAGACTATTGTGCAGAAGTTAGAATGTGTGGGACATGTACATAAAAGACTTGGTAGTAGACTTAGAAGGCTGAGACAAGATTTGTCAGGTAAAAAATATGGGAAGGGAATAAAAGGGAGAGGGCGACTGATGGATGCAGAAATAGACAAGCTACAGACATATTATGGCTTGGCAGTAAGAAGGAACACAGAGGACTAGAAAACTATGAAGCAAACAGTTTGGGCCTTCTACTTCCACAAAATGCCCACAGACACTAACCCTATCCACAACTTGTGCCCAAAAAGAAGTGAGTCATGGTGTGGCTATCAAAGGTCAATTGCTGGTGGTGAAGAATATTATCACAGGCATTCTCTACCAACTGCTGTAATGGAAGCCATCAAACCTATATTCAGGGACCTTGCAAATGAAAACTTATTGAAGAAATGCTTTCATGGTGGTATCCAAAACACAAATGAAAGCTTTAAACAAGGTGTATGGGAATGATTGCCAAAAACCATTTTTGTGAGAAGAAATGCTCTTGCTATTGGTGTTTATGATGCAGTTTCATGTTTTAATGATGGTGTGCAAATCAGGAAATATGTTTTAGAGAAAATGGGAATTAAGCCCAGATGGGACTGCATCAAAGCTTTCTATGCGATAGACGGAACGTGTGTAGTGAAAGCAGATAAATCATTTTTGGAAGTGATAAAATCAAGAAGAGTACATCACAGGAAGAAAACTGAATTAGAAAATCAAAAAGAATCCTGCTTATGCTGGTGGAGAGTTCTAAAAGAAGGCCAAATATAAGAAGGAACTTTAACGGCCATTTTCCGCAAAACACAAATTTCTGAACTTAGGTACTTGTAACATCCATAATAAATATCCTATTACTTTCAAACTTTGTATGCTTATTAATCACAATCTCCTTAAGGGGACATTGTATGTCCTATGCCGCCAATGTTAAATTATTGAATTGTGTGAACCTTTGTCTTGGAAACCTTTTAAGAAAGCAACTTACAATTTTCCAAAATTATTGAATGCACACTGAACTAGAATTATTACTAAAATTGTATTGTGGGGCATGTTATCTTGTTTTTTGAAACACTCAATTTGTTGACAGAACTTTGTAAAGAAATGGACATACAAACGAAACAAATCAGGATATTTTAATTATTCTAGTTCCATATGTGTTGAATCTCACACTTGGCACCCTGCGAAAATTTCGTGTCTCCACCATCGGAACGTTTTTAGAAAACGGGTCTTTTATTGCAGAAAATGTAGTTCAGAGATGTTGAGGTTTAAAACTTTTTTATTACAAATTCTTATACACACTTACTTTTCTGCGTCTTTTATGCACTAGAGTTGCTCTGGCCCATAGTCTGTGTCTTCAGTGTTACAACAGCCCAGTGCTTGCCTCATTCTTTCCTTTCTTGATTCTTTTGTCACTTGCTGAGCAGTTAACTCTGCATCACGTACACGAAGCTCATTCAGTTCCTGCTGTCCTTTAGCTGTGTTCTGTACAAGTCTTACCCCTAACTTCCCCAGAACCTTAAGTCGTTCATAATTCCCACCGTCAAAAGTTATTACACCATCAGACACTGCTAACTTTAGTCATAAGGCTAACAAATACATTTTTTAGGCCCACAGCACTTCACAACATTATTGAAGTACTCATTCACATTCTGCGTCTTCCCATGCAAACACTTCTTTAGTAACTCAGGATTTGTCAAATCTCTGTAAATAAGTTTGATTGCTTCCATTACTGCCAAAGGACGAGAATGCTTATGTGTAAATTAATGCAGATTTCCAGAAAATTTAGCTTGCCTATATTTACACCAAATGTTCGGTGGAGGTGGACACAAAGCATGACATGGCTTATCATCAGTTGATATTCGATGAACGAAAGTGCTCCATACGTCTAAATTGCCACAGTTATCTCTAATGGCCTTCCCATAATATTCCTGTAATTCATCAATTACTTTGTCCGTTAGTCTTCCAGCACATTTTCCATCGGACAGTTTTGTGTTGTCCAGCTTGATTAGTTTATTCTGAGACGTAGCAGTAGGCACAAAATAAAGAAATACACAGTCTTCTAGACTGTGTAGTTCCCAATATATGACTGCTCAATTGTGGCAGTGCATGCGTAGCCGCAAAATTTGATAGTCACATGTCAACATTCAAAATATTATTTGAATGTCTCACAATCGTCTGATTTTAATGTATTGTATACTAAAATGTTCAGGGAAGTCCAAAGTACATTATGGAGTAGAAAACAGAAAATGTCAGATTTCACCGAATTTCACATACAATGTCCCCTTAATGAAAACTCTAGGATTTTCCAAATCTATTAAAAACTGTGGTTAAAATTGAGATAGTTAACTATAAAATTTTAGTTTTTTCTAAACATGAAGTTTAAAATGTAACAGCTCATTCATTTCTTCATAAATTAAATAAATTCCGGAGTTTCATAGACCTGTATGTATTTTTTGTACGCTGTGCAAAATTAATCATAGAATTGCAAAATTCTTCGAAGAATCTCCTACATATGAATAAAGGTGTACCAATAGCAACAGATGGAGCCAATAGTAAGTGAAAAAACTTATAAAACTGAACATGTAAAAGAAAATTATTTTGTTATGTTTTTGAACTTCCACTGCTATGAGTGTGAATCTTGAATCCTTCCTGGTCATGCTGACAAAGTTTTATTTGTAAAAGTATAGACAGTGGAAATTAAAACGTCCTATGGTGCTTCTCCTGCTCCAAGTCAGCCCGTTTCACGTCCTACCGTCCTTAAAACTAAAGTTTCCAAAGAAAATAATTTTTCATTCTGAAGTTTAGTTAGCCGTTACAGTTGATTTTGACTGGAAGAAGCGGTATAGGGGCGAGTGGGGTTCTAGATAATATTTGATTGCACTCGGGGGTAGTGGTCTAAGAAATGATGGGAACCATTGTCCTACTAGGAAACAGTATGGTAATTTCTCGCGGGAAAATTTCTGTAGCGACAAATTTTCTAGTGCGTATTATGTTTGGAGGTGCTGCTGGAATAGAGCTGTCGCTATGGAGATCCCTGTATCAGGACGGTGTTTTGCCGCGGTAGAGAGCAGAACGTACTCGGCGCGGACGACAAACCGCCGCCTTAGGAGCCCTCAGTGAGCGTGGAATTTATTACCCGGGGGGCACCACGCCTCGCTGGCACCAGCTGCACTGCTCTTACACTAACTTCAGAACAATAATAAATTCTTATTTCACTCCAGGAGCCGAAGCAAAACAAGAAATGTAGCTCTCAACATTAGGAGTGAGTATTCTGCGTCCTACATGTTTCTCCTTGTTGCCTGCACACCACGTATTTGACACTGCAGATGAAAATAAGATATATGAAACAAAGATTTTCTCGTCGTTGCGCGTTGCTGTCGTTACTTCTTCAATTTACGGCAGAGTGCCTCGACATGAATATATCCTCAAAAAGTGGTGTTAGTCTTGACCACTGTATTTATTTAGGCCTGTCTTATTCTGCCTTACTTGTTTTGGCCTTACGCCTTTACCCAGGGGTTAAAATGCCCATAACTCGTCCTTCGGTAAAATGAAAGTGAAGTAATATAGACCTCATGTTTTGTACCCATATTTGAAAAATGCAGTTTCGTTTTACGTAAGGATGTGTTACTGGTACTTTGAGCCTTGCTTGATGGCCTAGGCACTACAAGATTAATAAATAAAATGGACAAGACTAGTATCAATCTTCGAATGCATTAAAAAATGGCTGCAACGTCTCACAAAGTATTTGTGCGTTCTGATGATGAATATACCCCACATGTAATTTATACTAGGTGATAGAACAACAGACGACACAGCTGTGCGCAAATCTATAACGGTTTCTTAGACAGGCTTTATAACAGTTATCATTTATAAATAACCTATTGTGAAATCCATTTTCGACCAAGCAACACACGTAACGTGTGTATCCACATTATCTAACTAGCTTTGTATTGCGCTCCAATAGATGTAAACTCTTGGTTTTTCTGTTTCTAGCAGCGACTTAATTAGGATATCTGTTCATGTAGGTCATCGTAAAGATTTACACAGCGTAACACTGATTCTGTGGTATGGGATTTATCGATCAATTTCAACTGATTGTGGTCTGCTGAATACGGAAATAATATTATTGTTGAATTGGTTCTACTTTTTGAGATACAGGCAATTCATTTATACTGAAAATTAAATTATAGAAAACAATCTCTTTTCTATACTTTAACGATACAAAGAATAATAAAATTAGTCACAACAGCAACAAAATATCAATAAGAATTTGTACAGGCTTTGCTTCAGTGTTTCTGGTCTGGACAATCTCATTGCAAGTTCCAGCAGTAATCTGCCATCATATGGCGATCCCAACGGCCTTGATATCTTCCCTCCATAATATTGTTCTTCGCTGGTATCACCCAAGTTGTCAGAAAATGTATCTAAATGTACAAAATGCAATTTGACACTCAAATTAGCTCAAGGTTTTGGAAATTCTTGAGCATTTTCTCTATTATTAAGGGATTTTCTTCAGCTTTAGAATTCCCAAAAGTTTTTGGGGAACTGGTACTTGTGCATACTTTCAATTCATCTTGAGTCATTTAGTTTTTGAAATCGTTATTATTTATAAGAGTACGGATTTGTGGCCCATCAAAAATTCTTTATTTCAGCGTTGCTATACTGAGACCAGGAAAGCCGGCCGGAGTGGCCGAGTGGTTAAAGGCGCTACAGTCTGGAACCGCACGACCGCTACGGTCGCAGGTTCGAATCCTGCCTCTGGCATGGCTGTGTGTGATGTCCTTAGGTTAGTTAGGTTTAAGTAGTTCTAAGTTCTAGGGGACTTATGACCACAGCAGTTGAGTCCCATAGTGCTCAGAGCCATTGGAACCATTTTGAACTGAGACCGGGAAATGACTGACAAATATATTTTGAAGCAATCACCATTCCTATCTAAAGCTTTAACGAACAGTTTTATGACCCTAGGTTTCATATGTAGTGGTGAAAGGATAATTATTTTCCCGACTGACCAACGGTTTATGAACGATGCTCTTTTCTCCCGTAGGCAGGTTCATTCTCGACGGCCATTCTTTCCTGCTCCAACGTTCATTTTTTGCACGACTGTCCCACAGAGAAAGAAAACAGTGATATTTAGAGTAACCACTTTTCTGACCCAATAAGAAATTCACGATTTTTAAAACTACTCACACTGACCACCGATGCCGATGAAATGAAATTGTCTCTGGAACAAGTGTAACAATTTGATATACTTAATTATAGTTGAATGAGCTGTAGGGATCGAAGCTAATTTATTTACGTTATGCAGCAACACACATTTAAAACTTTTTTGAGTTATCTAGGAAAAGTTGCCAGTCTTTTGGTTGGTGTACTAAAAGACCCATTATATTTTAAAGCCTAGAAATGTCACTACAATATACGATATCATTCGTCTCGTTAAGACGCTGGAAGAATCACAGAAATGGATGGAACCACGGGAAGGCAATCGAACTGATATCGATGCGGCGAGTTTTCACCACGGAGGGCGCGCAGTGCAGCAGAATCGAACGCGCTCAAGTAACGCACGCGCAACGCCAAGTGAAAGCACCACGCGTGTGCCGGAGGGGCCTTAAATACCAGAGCTCTGGGACTTTTCACCTCCTTTCCCGGAGCATCCATCAGCACTCCACCAAAACCATCTCCTCCCCGACACCCCATGAGGGTTTCGACCTTCCTTCTCTGCCGATGACCAACTCCTCCGCCTCACTCATCTCCTCTCCCTCCAGCTTAACTCCCGTCGCTCCGCCATTTTTGTCTCCCTCGACCTCGAAAAGGCCTACGATCGTGTCTGGCATCCCGGTCTCCTGTTTAAACTCCAAACCTACGCCCTTCCTCTCAACTACACCCATATGATGGCCTCCTTCCACTCCCGCCGCCCCTCCTATGTTACCATCCATAATGCCAATTCCCACACCTTCTACCCCTCTGCAGGTGTGCTCCAGGGCTCTGTCCTCTCCCCTCTCCTCTCTACCTCCTGTACACGGCAGACATGCCCCAACCCCCCCCCCCTCCAGTACACCTCTTGCAATATGCCGATGACACCGCATTCCTCGCCCTCACTCCTACCCTCCAACGGTCCCAACGCCTTCTTCAGAATCACCTTGACCTTTTTGCCACATGGTTTAACCAGTGGCTCCTGAAAATCAATCCAAGACACAGGCAATCATCATAGGTCGTACCACTCACTCCTTCCAGCTCCACAATTTCTCCCTCACCGTCTGCGCCAGTCCTGTACGCCTCACCCCCACCCTCCCCTACCTTGGCCTCACCATTGACCGTCACCTCACCTGGATCCCTCATCTCCGGTCTATCCAATCCAAAGCCCACTACTGCCTCCGACTCCTCAAACTCCTCTCTGGCTGGACATGGGGGTTGCACCCCTCTACCATCCCCCACACCTACAAATCCTTAATCCGTCCCATCCTCTGTTATGCCAGTCCTGCCTGGATACCTGCCCCCCCCCCCCCAAATTCTGTCAGTCCCTCCAGATCCCTGAGCATCATGCACTCCGCCTCGCCTTCTGTATACGCCTCCCGTCCCCCACGTAGATCCTCTATGACCTCATTCCTTTCCCCCATCTGCTCCTATTCCTCGAACATATCTGCATACTCTACACCTCCCGCTGCCTTGATCCCCCTCACCCCCTGGTTGCTTCTCTCCTCTCCCATCCCCACCCCCTGCCATGTCTTCACAGCTGTGTCCCCCCTACCCTCCATCTCTACACCCTTCATCTCCTTTCCCAAGGTGGATTCCATCAACTTCCCCTCCAAGATGATGCCCTCTCTCCCTCCATTTATCCCTCCTATCAACTCTGATCCTCACCCCCTCCTCCTTTCCTCCATCCTTTTCTTGGGGTCCCTCTCCCCCGTCCATTCTCTTTTTTCCCCACCTACCCTCTCTCTGCCCCCTTCTCTCCCCTGAGTCCTTTTCCATTTGCTCCTTTTGCCTTTTCCCATTCCCTCTCGCGTCTGCCCTACCCCCCTCCCTTATGAGTCCTCTCCCTCCTTTGGTTCCCCCCTTTCGTTTTTCTTCTCCTCCCTCCTTGTTTTCTCCCTCATCTGTCTAGGTGCCCCCCCCCCCATCTGCCATTGGCTAGGGTGTGTCATCTTTGTGCCGACATTTTCGTGCAGTGTTTACAGTGAGTGTTCAGTGTTGTGTGTGTTTTCAGAAGTGTTGTGATTTTTATATCCTTTGCGAACAGAAACCAGACTGCCGCCATGTTCTTTAATTGGCTGTCTATTATGTTACTTGTCTGATTCCTGTTTATTTTATTAGCATTGCCAACCCTTTGCTTTATGTTTTCACTTTCCCCAATTTTTCCGCCGTTTTACAATTTGAGTCACCGTTTTATCGCCTTTTTGTTGTTTCTTATCTTCTTCCTACGTTTTAAAAAGTCTGTAGGCTGCAGAGCAGCGTAATAAGCTGCTGCCAGCCCGCCCCCTTCGGGGAACTTGAAATTCAATAAAGGAAGAAAAAAAAGAATTTTCACCAGCATCACCTGAAGATGGCCAGAAGACTCTGCGTCGAAATATTGTGGCAGGAAGTTGCAAACATCCGGCAGTTCGCCTGAAATTTTGCAGTAGAGGCTGCTTTGACAATATGATGAGTTCTCACTTAACTGAATCTTCTTAAATGTTAAACTGCCGTATCAAAATTATTGATTTCATACCTGGCGAGTCTGCTCGTTTCAAGCTATCTTTTCTTCCTCTGCATCTCATAGGTGTATAATTATTTGCAATTTGAAATTGGATCAGAACAGTAATAACTTGTGAAGTTTCTGTTGTATATTTGAGTACATTAATTTGAGTTTTAATTCCATTTTGTCATTATCACGTCCATTTTCCCTAAGTTTTCCTATGAAGGATATTGTTAAGGACAAACACTCTCTACATAAGTCTACTAGATTTTGGTCACAAACATGTTATTAGTGGATCGTTTGGGCACTTAAATTCAAAGTCATTCATTCTTCCACAAAACATATAATCAGTATAAAGAAATGTGGATTGTAAATTGCTCCTGTTAGGGCACATAGAGCTGAAATTACGAATTGTAGCAAGGTAATATTACTGTCGTCAACCTATATTGGAATTACAATTTGTGAGCATGGAAACTGTGACAGTTAGACCGAAAACATCAATGAGCAACTCTCTGCATCAACTGTTTACTGAGGAAACTCCTGAATCAACCATTCACTGTAGTACTGATTAGGTACTTTACTGTGAGACACTTCCTGAACAGAAAACCATTCACTCACATGAACGACTGCGAAAATATTCCACATGTTTCTCAGTAAAGCAACATGTAAAATACTCACTGAAAATAATCAGCAGCTCTACTTACTTTACAGAGATGTTCCATGATCACAAATAGACTGCATGAAAATCAAAATTGTATTATTTCATCAGTAAGCAATAAAAATGAACATCAAGCAAAGTAAATGTATTTTAGATTAAGTGTTCACCATTATTGCACTACACAGTTAACACCAGGGAGAAATAATTGTAAAAACTATTTTACTCATCTTTTTCTCTAGCTTCCAACTTATTGCCAAAGGTCACATTCGTTAAATCATGACTGAAAAAGGTTTCTCGCCAGTTTTGACGTTTACTTACTTCAAAACAGCCTTCCATAGCAAGTGTATTGTGTTTATCTAAGAGAAACAATAGATAGATAAAGACTCGTCACAGCATGTGTATAGTACGAAAAATACTACAGACAGAGATTGCTTACATGGTGAAACAAAATATTCACTGTGAATGTTTTAGCATGCATCACCTATATAGCATTTTCCACAAGAAAGTTCTCAAACCATAAGATTTTTAATTATAGTAATTTTTTAATCAGATTATTAATTTTGAAAATATTATATATTGTAAGAGATGACAAAATTAGAGGCACTTGAACATAATATTAGTTGTATACATTGTGTTCGATTTCATAAACCAGTATCAAAAGATTCGAAACTTTCTTTTGTGAACAACTTTGTAAACAAAATATTTTTGTAAAAGGTGAATTACATTTTTCACAAATGTACGAAGCAGAGTTCTCAAATGAGGTTCTTAATGACATTATTAATTATCAGTGAAAATAATTTTTACCTGTGTAGAAATTTCATGAATGGGGAGCCTTACACACATTGTAATTTCATAACTTCTTCTTTCAATAAAGTCTTTTTAACAAAACTAACCTCATTTTTCCAATCAGGGAACTCATAACTGAGTACTGAATAATAAGATTTAACTTCAAAAATTTTAAAGAAAATTTGTACTCTTTCAGGAGGCTACTGATCACACAGTAAGTATACAGGGACAGTATAAAAAAACAAAAGTGTTATCTTGATGGTTAGTTCGTCTTTTTGTTTTTAATTATCTCCTCTATTCAAAAATAAACGTTGAACCTTTATAGGTGTGAATTAAACAATGCTTTTATGGACTAAGTGCAAAAGAAATGCATTTACTAGTTACAACACATACAGTATGAAATAACTTGTCATGTATGATCTCATGTACCACTTAATACAGATATGAGACTATGTTGAGTTCTTTATTAAATATTGGTATCGACTATCATGGTAAAGGAAAACTGTCTACCTCCCCATCCCCTCCGCCTTCAGATACACTTGTCACATTTAACAAACAATGAATTACACACCGTTTAATCCCTTATCATGTGTCTTTGTAGAACAATACTCTTCAGAGTGAAGCTACTTTTGGATTAATGATTAGTTGTTCATGAAATTTAAATTTTACTACATTTCACAGCGCATAAATTTAAAACCTTTCTTAAAATCGATTCGGCTGGTAATCGTTTTCCATATAACACAAACCTTTGAAAGTCCTTGACAGTGATTTATTATAATTATGATGTAAAGCTAAATTTTCGAATTCTATCCAGGAATACATCACAGGAAACTTAACTTGGGTCAGTCATAGTTCGTATGCACACGCAAAGCAAAATACACTGGTAAAAGAACACATAAAAATTATGTTTCACGTGATTTGCTATACTAAAGAAATGTACACCGCAGAGAGACAACGATGGGAAGTGCTGCGTCAGTGCTTTAGAACACTGTGTGATTTTAGTCTCAACGTTCACATCGCTTTTCTTCTAATTACCGTGTGCCATGGAGCATTGTTTAAAAATTCCGCATGCTTACCAGCGGAGCCCAAGACCATACAAGTCAACAATCCCAGTAACTGTATGGATATGAGTGCTGTAGCCAAGTCGTGATGTTCTCAGCATAATGGCGGACTACTAATTGACTTTGTCTTTAGTTGGAACACTCTCTTCGCATGTTCAAACTTTTCCATTGGCTTGTCCAACGCAGAGAGGCTTCTCGCCAGATTTTCCTGACCTATCATTATAGCTCTATCGATCTTATTCACAGACTAGTGAACTATAAGAGTTCATTAGATTACATTTACGTATAGAAACTGTCCATATTCGATACAAAAATCCTAAATAAAGAAAACTTTGACGACACAAATCACATAAGGAGTTGGTGTTACAATACTGTTCTGCTCGGCAAATTCCATTAACGCATGATCTCTGCATAGCCACTATCATTTACAAAATTTCCCACTGAAGAATTGTTCTTTTAGTGTTTTCTCTATTTTCGCAGTACAATGCCCAATTATCATCTTGTAGTGCGATTTTTCGTAATTTATCAGCTTCTGTAACTGTTCGAAGAGATCCTCTGTCCTCATCAGTGTGAACACGCTGTACATTCGCCTGAATGACTTCGTTTTAAAAGAATTCGTTCAATGTCTATAATGTTGTGGGAGAATGTCCTGTTAGACTGCTCTTTTTTGTGCGTTTCAAAGAAAAGCAATTGTCTTGAAGCTTTATGACTGGGCGAGTTGGTGCACAGCTTAGCACACTGGACTGGAATTCTTGAGGACCATGGTTCGCATCCGCGTCTAACTGTCCAGATTAAGTTTTCCGTTATTTCCCTTAATCGCTACTTTCTTTAAAAGGATGCAACCGATTTACTTCTCCAACCTTGAAATAATACGAGCATGTGATCCGTGTCTAATGACTTCGTAGCCTCCTTGCATCATTTTACACTACCATGGAATATCGCCAAGAACGGATAATTATGCAACCAATTAACAAGAAGCAAATAACGAATTGGTGCTCAAACAACACAGGAGAATAAAGAAATATCTTTTCTCCAGCATACGTTTATGGAGTATGACGACGAAGTTCTAGCCCATAAATTATTGTGTTTGAACAGACTCTGGTTCTCATGAGAAACAATTCTATAAAATATACACGCTTCTTCCTGTTCTACCCTCATTAAAATGTATTTTTCCAAGTATTGCAACTGTACTCAGTATGGTCTAGTGACTTTGTCTTCGTAGCTATGACAGAAATCCGACACAATGCACTTCATACGCATTTGGCAAAATACGTTAACTGTCTCTACTTTTCACATAGAGCACTGTTACTATCAGCCATTTCACAGGTGAGTTGTCTTGTTTGCCATTAACTCGTAATTATTTTGTGCAGGTAAGCTTCCTGCTTTACTCATTCGTTAGAAGTTTTCCACAAACGTGATACTGTGTCAGTTACTTCATATAACTGTCCTGTTTGATCGTTTTCATTACAGAAAGTATGAGTTCTTCACGGAAATCTTGTGTTAACAATCTCGACCATTTCTGCTACATATATGGTAAATATTGTCAAGAAAAGCAACAAAGGGATATAAATTATTATGTAAAACGAAGCTATCGGGCTTATTTTGAAAAACTATTTGAACAACAACACAAACGTTGGGCCCCACAAGACATTTGTAAGACATTCGTGGCGTCACTTCGATACTGGAGTTATGAAGGACCGATGACAGGGACACAGCCAGGAAATCATCTCGATGATTGCAACTTTTGTGCTGTGAATGTAAAATGTATGAATCGAAACAAAAATCGCTCTTCCGTTTAGCTATTCGTACAGTCTGCTAAGTCACCAATATTGCATACTGATGATTTTCCAATACCGGTATTTACTTCATCAGACGATGACTGTGATGATATCGAAATATTAGGCAGTCAGAGCAAAAGCAATAGTGAAAGCGAATTCCAGGAACGCAGTGCTACACTGCAAGGGTTTTCAAAGGGCGAGCTAAACGACTTGATTCGAGGTTTAAATCTATCTAAGAAATCAGCTGAGTTTCTTGCGTCAAGAATAAAATAAATTGCCTTCAGCCTGGCGCGCGGCGCAGCAGAATGAGACGCGCTCAAGTGGCGCACGCACAACGCCAAGTGAATCCACCACGCAAGTGCCGGAGGGGCCTTAAATACCAGAGCTCAGGGAGGTTTCGCCAGTATCACCTGAAGATGGCCAGAAGACTCTGCGCCGAAATGTGGCATGAAGTTGCAAACATCCGGCAGTTCGCCCGAAATATTGTGGAACAGTATGTACGCCGGAAAGTTTTAAATCTCAAAGCCTCTAATGCAGTCTACTGCTAGTGGTGACGCTTCAAGAAAGTACGCTGCATTCATCTGTGCTGCGAGATATTATCGTTTTAAAGTTTCTTTGTTTGGTTTTAAAATCAGTTTGGAAATATTTCTATCAGGATTGAACTCTGCTCTCGGACTTGAGTTACAAAGCCAGCCTAATCTGTTTGGTGATGGTTTATCAACTACAATTACTTCATGAGAAGAACTAGTATCAGTACTCTCCTGGGCATTGGAAACATTCGAAGAAGCAGGGACAATGGCAAATTTACAGAAATAATATTTCACCTTGGAAACAATAAAGGCCTTGGAGATAAGACTGATTCTAAGGGAATGTTATCAGATTCTGAGAAATTCAGTGGAATCAAGAATTTTCTTTTATCAAGAATGAAAAAACAACTAAATGGATTTCTCGGTCTAGCCTTGTATTTCCACGCTTAATGGAAGACCAGTATAAGAAATCTGAGCCACTGTTATGGTTGTTATGAAAAAAGCGCAATGGTAGTTGACAGTTGTGTGTTAACGAGCATTCAACAACGTTAACCGAGCTCTAGTGAATGCAAAGATGTTATACCATCTTGATATGAAGTTGGGATTTGGCCTGATGGTGGACACCTCGTCTGTGGAGCCTGCCTCTTCCAGACAAAAATCATAGACATAATGTTCCATAGCCTTCACCAGCTGGGTCTTTTCACAACTGTGAGAGATAGGATACTACAACAGAACAAGATGCACTAGCCATAGTTTTAGCGTCTCATAAAGTTAACTACTATGCGTATGGTGCCCAAACGACCACGTACTGTGATCATCAAGAGCTTAATTTCCTACAACTGTCCAAGGTACTGCATGCAAAGTTTGCAAGATGGACATTGGCCCTTCAAGGGTATAGCTCCCAAATTTTAATAATAAATGGAAAGGAAAATATCATGGCGGATGCTATATCCCAACTTCTGGAAAGCCTTGAGCAAGACTTAGTCTCAGAAGATAAATCAGATGAATTTCCAGTGCTTTTAATGAAAGATCAGATCCATGTTAAATATTATCGTGAGTTATGTACACTTTAATCTCCACTACAGTTATTAGAGCAGAGGCAGTGTCTAATATTACAACAGCTGTTACAAGACCCGACAGAACGGTATTGCAAAATAGTAAACTATGTGTTGCTTCATCAGAGGACTGATCAGGTCTAAATTGGTGTGTTTGTATTCCATCTGAGTACGAGACCAAGTTAATAAGGTATACACATCATGTATGTGATCAAATGTGCAAATGAATGAACAACATGTTGTTACTTCCGTGATCTCTGTCAGAAAGTACAAAAAATGTTCAGTTGAGTAACACTTGTCAGAAGGCTATGACCAATCCTGGAGGTACCAAAGGACTGTTATATATACTATACCTGAAAAAGCTTTATCAGTATCATCTGTTGACGTTTGTAGCTCATTACTAAGAACTCAAAAAGATTGCAAGTATATAGTGGATTTCTTCGACATCTTAACTAAGTATGTAAAATTATATCCAACCAATAATGGCACCAGTTCATCTAATGATTGATTTTATTCCACTCATTGGAAAGCTGCTCAATCTTCTTTCAGATAATACACTGAACTTCACTTATTTTCATCACAGGAATACTTTAGCATGAACCTACATCAATAGATACTGACATCACATTATCACACTGAACTGAACCACACAGAACACGTTTCCCATGAACTGAATTAGGCTGATTATCTAAATAATTTCGAGGAAATAATGAATAATCTGCTTCACACATCAACTTGATTTATGACAGCAGTGTTGGTGTTTCAATGAGAAGAGAGAAACGAGTGGGTAGAGAAGATTCCAAAGGTACCAGATTAAGATTTTCAGGGACAAGAGAAGTTAAGAACAATTTAAGTGCAGGGAAACGAAGACTGATTTTGATAAGAAGAGAATGCGCATTCATCGTTTCCAAATAGGAGAAAAGTTTTTATTACGCACTCATCCACGTTAATCGTTACTATTAATAAGAATAAAAAATGGCAACTATTGCATCCTGGTGCAATGGAGAAGAACTCATCCTACATTATTATAGGGTATTCAGACAATCACTGAGTCAAGGGACTGTACCTTCATCAAGACGTCAAAAGGTACTATGCTTGATGCAGTGAAGGGAAAATAATTATCTTATGCTAGAGACTGAATATGTTTACATTTTTAACTAACTATATTGTGTTAGGTATAGTGTAATGATTTTTCTTTAATTTCTCAGCAGATATTGTATGTAATAGAAATTATTTAAAAGTCAAGAATGATTACTTGCAAGCATATCTGTACATGTGCTAATAACAATTTTTCAGACAGTACATGGTTCATTAATTTACTTAGGCCTACATCTTGTTAAGAGGAGTAAATATAGCTACGTTTGTTCAAGTTTCATTTATCATTAGTAAGTGAAATCAATGACAATAATTCACCAAGAATAAGATTATTAACTTAAGAAATTAGAAAGTTTTTACAGTATCCAGAAATTTCGTTGAAGAGAAAACATTTGAAGTTGATAAAATTATTCTCAGTTGAAAGTGAGCAGGTAAATACTTTATTATGAATCAGGCTGTTATGTGTGCCATTCTCTAGGCACATCGCTTCACTCTGATCTGGAGTATGTATTGAATTTTTCTCTATTTGGCGTACCTAATTAGCAACTAGATCAAGCTGGTAGAGGTGAGATGACGTTTTCATCAGAAGTGTCTAGTAGACTTCCCAACGTAGGTGCTCAGTGTGGAGTAACTTATATAATAAATTCCTGAGCTGAATTCGATTGAACTCATTTATGGTAATTTTAATAATTTCTTTAAGTAATGTAACCTTTGAGGTATCGAATTTTCTGTTTTCAGAGTCCATGACATGAAATGACGAGTGAATGGGAAACAACCAACAACGCATTTCTAATTGACGATGTTGAGTAAAAGTGCAACCAATACCATGAAAAAGAAAGTCAGCAAAGACATGAAAGTATCAATGTTATGATTCCGCATAAACAGTGAAGGATTCCTGCTGATTTGAGGAATGTCTCTGAGCCATCAAGTTAAGGCCGTAAATATTATTGTCACCGAGTTGACAACAAGTCCGTTTACTGTTATACTTGAAGTGAAGAATACGTGAATCTGTGATTATACCAAGGACAACCGGTGATAGTTGATGTGTTCATCTGCAGTTCACAGGAGAGGGGATATAATAACTGTACATTGCAAGAAGTACTAACTCTCGATTCAGAATTAAATACTTTCGCAATATTATTCTTCCGAACCCAAGAATTCAGATCAGATATCAACTAAATAACCTATTTGTGCTAAACCCATTCCTTTCCAGGCCTACAGCCATAATCAAGAGCATATATACGAACAAAATGTACTACATATTCACACACCATCGCTGCGAGCGTAGCGCTATGACGATCTGAACCAAACTACTTCCCTGCCTGAAAGTTAACCCAGGTTTTGTTCCATTCACACCCGTTCTGGTACCAAGAAGGAATCCCTTCAGCCCCACAACCATATTTTCTGCACATACCCTACAACTAAACCTCTCAACTTGACGTCGTGATGACGCCTTTTTCAACATAGTCAGCAGACTAATCTTGTGTTTTCATATGTTGTTTTCATACCAGACTCCACCAAACAATTTAAACCGAAAAAAAATTTGAACTGTTTTTCACACTTCAGTCTGACAGTGCGAAGATGTACAAGCTAGTGCAAAGTGAATGTGAACCATCATAATAATTTCTCTACTACGAAGTACTCAAACAAACAGCACCTGAAATGAAATCTGTTTATGAATTCCAAACATGTGTAACCAAATGAACACTTTACTTTTTGGTAAATTATTCGATCTGGAACAAAGCTGAATGAGCTTTGTTCCAGGGTTTTCCACGGGTTTTCTCGGAACCTATACCCGAATGGGAAGGTCATGTTGTTAATTAAAAGTCCATGGCCTCGCTAAACAAAGCGATTAGTATGCATGTTCTTAAACCTTGACAGTAAAGTGGTGGCACGCTACTTCTAGCTACCAGGTCTTAAGTAAGCTGCACTTCCATTCTTATATATTTAACGAGCTGGTTTTGCTATCTATGCAAACTGAAACAATTGCTTTTGACAGTCGCCATTATTACGTTTTCGTTTCAAGTAAAGTTAGATGAAATATTACTATTCAGTTTGTATCCGAATTAAGTCGGTTTGTATAGCTAAGTGTTCTGCTCATTGCAGAATGTATTTTGATTAACGTTTCAAAGGTCCATAGTGCTTTTATTTCAAGGAATATAGACTCCCGATGTCCTATACTATCTGCAGGTTGAAGCAGAATGAATATATAATAAGAACCTGTAGTCAGTGCTGTGTTTGGGTGAAGACAACTGTATTTCCCAAATGAAATACTGTTTTATTTTCATGGAATTCTTTATATTTACCTATTGGACAACTGTCATCCATTTTTCGTCGATAAAGCCATACTTGCTCACAGACGGATTCCGGAAAAACTACAAAGACCAATTAATGATCGTCTGATAGATTCCAGCTTCTGAGATCCTTGTAGCACCATCGTCTACCAGATCACCGGGCTCTTCATAAAGCTGCACAATAAACGTCAGAAAATTAATAGTATTTTTAAATGGAACAGCGCCATTAACTTACGTGAACACGTACCATTAACGTTAGGAAAAAGCACACTTAAGCACATGGTTAGTTTCAGGATTTATGCAAAGATCTTTTCAAAGGATTTATGCAAAGATCTTTTCAAATACTGAACTCTTTTGGTTTTCCGTGCTGATTATTAGAACTCAGACTTTCGAGACTTCACAATAAGAATTCATTTACACTCATTCAACTAACGTAACACAGAGTTAATCGCAGTTAGAGGGATATTTTTCGTTACCTTATTTTATTTATTTATTTACTTCATCTGGTCTGATTAGGACTGCCTGACACCCACTTAACGTTGGACCAGGTTTTCACACATAAGGTATCTTTATTACACCACAGTTTATTATTATTACACAATTAATCAATACAAAGATTAATTAATAACAACATATTACTGTATTCCTGTCACACTTCGCCAAGCCTCTTTGTCCAGCGCATCTTCCTTGTCGATGCTGCTATGTTCCATTACTTCATTTACGTGGCCTGTCCAGGAACGTCGTGGTCTTCCGCGGTTACGTCTGCCGTGTAGTTTCCATTCATAGATCTTCTTTGGCCACCGATGATCTGGCATTATCATATGTCCTACCATTTTAATGATTTTCTTTCCATTTTATCCATCACTGTATCATTTGCCTTCATTGTAGCTCTTACTTCATCATTAGTTTTCCTTTAGATTCTGGATATTCTGGCACTCCTACGCAAATAATCCATTTCCATAGCTATTAGCCCTGTTTTGAGATCCGCTTTTAAGATCCATAGTTCTGAAGTTCTGATCCATAGCATAGCACTGATTCAACCATTATCTTACCTACTCTTTTGTTATTGCCGTTGGACATATTCTTATCCCACCAAAAATAATTCATACACCCTAACACTTTTCTGCTTTGCTGTATTCTACGAGGTATGACCCAATTCATTTTTATCAATATGTGCCCCTAGATATTTAAATTCCTCTACCTGCCTCACAACTGCTTTGTCACTGATGTGTACTTCGAATTACACGATAGTTACCTATGAAAACCGCCGGCCGCTGTGGCCGAGCGGTTCTAGGCGCTTCAGCCTGGAACCGCGCGACCGCTCCGGTCGCAGGTTCGAATGCTGCCTCGCTCTTGGATGTGTGTGATGTCCTTAGGTTAGTTAGGTTTAAGTAGTTCTTAGTTCTAGGGGACTGACGACCTTAGATGTTAAGTCCCATTGTGCTCAGAGCGATTTTTGAACCTACGAAAACCATTTTAATGTATGACAAATACAGTAACGCAAAACATGGCAACACCAAAAAATAATTAATGTAGAGTAGTGAAATTTCGACATTAGATTTGTCTAAGTAATATATTTACGAGATTAATACTGTAAGCTCATAGGTTAATGTAGGCTTGAGATAAGCCATTGCAAATGCGAAATCTTGGTACATCGATAGGCGGTGTAATCGCCACAGTGTTGAATGCCAGTATGCGAACGTGCATCCATTGTGTGGTACAGGTGGCGGATGCCAGTTTGTGCGATTGAGTTCCATGCCTGCTTCACTTGGACGGTCAACAGGTTATGGATGACGTTGTAGTTGTAGTCGGATTATGTCTCATATGCGCTTGATTGCGGACGGCTCTAGTGATGGAACAGGCCAAGGCAAAATGTCGAAACCCCGTAGAGCGTATTGGGTTAAAACAGAGGTATGTGGCGAGCACTATCCTGTTGGAAAACTCCCATTCGTGATGTGGAATCAGTTTTGACCTACTTCAAGAACCACATGCACATTGATGACCTCCAGTTGTATCTAAAGGCGCAGAATATGTGGTTCAAGCTTAACCCGTACAAAACCCAAACGGTACTGGTTAGTCATTCTAAATTCATTAGCCTACCATCTTTAACCCTCAATCGAACAAATACAAACGTCTCCCCCTCAGCAAATTGTCTAGAAGTAATAGTGGATCAAAATCGAAATTGGGCTGAGCGCGTAACGGTAGTGTGCAAGAAGGCATCAGCATCTCTCTCTGCCCTACAAAAATATAAAAAGTTCTTCCCTCCTGAACTGAAAAGAAACTTGGACAAATGACTATGCTTCCAATTATTTATTACAGCGACGTTATCCTGCAAGGGTCTTTCGCAGGAAAGCTGAAGGTGCCTGGAACTGGTTATCAATATCTGTGTTCGTTATGTACGTGATGTTAAACTCTTTGATCACATTTCACCATCACATTAGCAGCTACCCTATCCGCGTGCAGACAAGTGCAGAGATTTACGAACCCTCTGTCTTCTCTACCGTCTTATTAACGTACACTTCCCTCATCTCTGTCGCTGACCTTAATGCTCTTGTCTGAAAAACGTGGCAGAAACACCCATTCCTATCAGAGCAAAATACTTTCAGTCCCACTCCACCGTTCAGCCACATTCTCGAAGTCCTCCTTAGAAGCGGGAACCTGACTCTGGAATAACGCTCAGTATTGTATTAGAGAAATGAATAACGTCTGCAGCTTCAGACGACAGTTAGTAACATATCTGCTAAAGCAACAATAATTACTACCATTGTATCTGTACGCACTCGTTACTCTTGTACATTCTTTTCCAACCAGTTCCTCTTAATTTCCCAGTATTCTTAGCTGGCGCAGTCTCCTTAAATTTCTATTCACCACAACTCGCTATATGGGAGAAAATCCATTTTGAACATCCATAAATTCTTCGCATATCTATCACTGTCATTATTATTATTATTATTATTATTATTATTGTCATTACCATCATCTTCGTTATTATTACTATTATATATTATAATTATTATTATTGAAAATGTGCTCGGTAGATGGGGATGAAACGTTGAGTTTTTAGGTGAAATTGATTCGACCACGGTGTAACAGCCCAAAACATTTTATTTATTGTGACATTTCAGGCCAAGAAGGTTTAAATTTTACTGTTGTTGTTATTATTATTATAATTATCACTATAGTGACAGCAGCACAGTAGTAGAAGTCCTGCCAGTATTAACTTTATTAGTTCATACTCAGTGGCATTTACTCACTTTCTCCCATTAAACACCCAAAATCATTTTAACACTAGACAGGCGGAAAAAAACCGCATCACCTAGTAGGAGTTGTGTCACATAAACAAAGTTGGTATCCATGTTTGTACATCTGAAAAATTATGATTCTTAAAATTTTTCACCAAACGCTAGTAGTGCCACTACTATGACGCAAATCAGGTTTAATGTAAATACACGCTGTAATGGCCGTGGGCGTTATTTCCCTTTGGGATTGGACGTTGTGAGTTGATGACTCAAGAATGTGTGTAAGGCAACAAAGACGCAATTATTAACGCCACACTGAGTTTGAACGAAGCCGTGCAATAGATGTACGAGAAGCTGGATGTTCCTTCTTGATACTGCAGAAAGATTTGGCAGGAATGTGGCCACTGTACATAACTGTTGGCAGCGGTGGTCACGAGAGGGTACTGTCGCACGAAGACCTGGCTCCAGACGGCCACAAGGAAGTACCGGGAGGGACGACCATCGTGTTCGGCATACGGCTCTGGTGCATCGCACTGCGTACTCAGCAGCAATCTGAGAGCTGTTGGCACCACAGTGACACAACGCACTGTTCTTCAAAGGACGGCTCCTAGCCAGAAGCCCTGTAACGTGCATTCGACTCACCCAAAACCACCGCCATTTGCGACTTTCGTGGTGTCAAACGAGAGCTCATTGTTTTCTGATGAAAGCCGGTTCTGCCTCGGTGCCAATGATAGCCATGTGTTTGTTAGAAGGAGGCCAGTTGAGGGCCTGCAGCCAACGTGTCTGTGGGATAAACACACTGGACCTACATCTGGAGTTATGGTCTGGGGTGCGATTTTGTATGACAGCAGGAATACACTAGCGGTTATCCAACGCTTTCTGATGGACAATCTGTACGTCAGTCTGATGAATTGACCTATTGTGCTGCCATTTATGAAATTTTGATATTAAATTGTGGAAGCTGAGACTGAAGAGTAGGCCACAATAAACGTCTCTTAGACTATGTTTGTCGTGCACTTTGTTCATTCTTTGATAATTTTAACAGTGCCACGCTATCACTGTCAAGCGGCCTCCCACAGCCAAGTCAGTCATCAAGTTCTAATTTCAGTTCCATTTCTCATTCCATTCTTACCTTGCGAGGAACACAATAGACAATATACGTACAGACATCCCAGTCTAAATATTGTACGTTTTCCCAAAACTCCCTTGAATTGAACTATGAGATGGTTCCTTGAACAAGATCAAGGCCTATTTCCTGTACGATCGTAATCGTACAAAGCTTTGTCCCCGTGTGACGACTGGAAATTCAGTTCGTCCCTTCTTACCTCACATGATCACTCCACTGTCCGACTTTCTTACCCCGAATTGTAACTTTTCACCAGTAAAACTCATTAGTGGAAAAAAGGAACTCACGTCGCCTGCCCCTAACACGTCTGCTACCGTCCCTTACAAGAGAATGATTCAGGAATATCTGTCCATTTGTGCACCTACGGCAGTCCGCAAGCGACCGGATACCTTTGCAAGATAGTCGGCTTTGCCATCGCTCCCCAAATATGTCGAAATGGTTTCAGGAAAACTTCACTGACATGAGGGTACTTTTGTTTGCCATTCCACCTGACCTAAATCCTATACACCACATCTAACTGTGCTTCATTTGAATCCACCTGATTTTTCATGCACAATGAGCGGCGGGTGAGTGATCACGGATCACTAGGGCTTCACAAACATTTGGTTTCTCATGTATTCTGCGCTATGGATCAACATTCCTCTCGTGATACCTCTCAAATGCCACCATATTTGGGAGCCAATGAGAGTCACAACATTGGCTTTATTCCCGCCCACAGCATGTGCTTTTAGTGCCACATCAGGACAACAGACATTGTAGACTGCCACAATTGCCTGATGTACAAAAATTTCAACTTGCTGTCTTGTCTGCTATATGATAGAGCATTTGTTAAGACACCAGGTAATGACTTCCATTGTGCCAGAAAGAGCCGTAGAGCGCTAAAACTGTAGAGGAAGTCAGAGACTAGAATACATCCAGCAACTAACTGAGGATGTAGGTTGCACTGAAAAAAAAGAGCAACACGGCTCAGTATCTCTGCAGGGGACTTCCAAAGACTTTTGAACCTATGCCATGTCTCCATGTATTTTGTCACCTCAGGGTAGGTGTGATAGCGTATGTGGACGTGAGTGTATATATGTGTTGACTGAGTGCGTATGTGTCACATTATTTGTGAGATAGTGAAATATGCTGAGGCTACCCGTACCCTTAATGTCCTGATACGGTTCATCTGCAAGTGGAATTCATACTGAACTAGAAAATCAGATTGTGGGAAGGTAAGGGCCTGGATTTAGTGTCCGACAGAAATAAGGTCGCCGACGGGATCTCGCTGAAGCAGCGACGAACGCCTCTGCACTGCGGGTGGACTGCAGGGCAGGTAGACTGCCGGGTCGGATCGCCTCGGCAGGGCCGCTGCATGCGGGGCGGGCTTTATCTGCTGCGTGGGGCAGGGTGCGCCCTAACTCAGCGCCGACGTGACACACGGACCTCATTACGCGCCGCGGGGAGGACACCCCCAGATTAAAAGGAAATCGACGGCCGCCGATCTCGAAATAATGACCCGCCCCGCCCAGGGGGAGGCAGAGGGAAAGAAAACCGGATCGAGGCGAGGCGAGAAGAGACTTCCGCCACCGCTCCTGGGGCAAGCGGCCGACCGAGCGAGGTGGCGCAGTGGGTATCACACTGGACTCATATTCGGGAGGACGACGGTTCAATTCCGCGTCCGGCCATACTGAGTTACATTTTCCGTTGTTTCCTCGAATCTCTTCAGGCGAATGCCGCGATGGTTCCTTTGAGAAGGGCACGGTCGACTTCCTTCCCCATCCTTCCCTAATCCGATGTGACCGATGTCCTTGCTGTTTTGTCTCCTCCCCCAAAACAACCTAACCCGCAAGCAGCCGAGGGCAGCGAACTGCTGCCTACGCCGATACCCGTCTCGCAACGTTGAGGTACTACTTATTGGACAGACACTTACTGGTTTGAATCTACACTCATTAATGAGTCAATGTCGAGTAATCGCTGTGTCCAGTAGTACAGGGTGATCAAAAAGTTTGTTTACATTTGAAAATGCACTAATTCACGTAATAATGTAGGCGGATAGGCAAAAATTGACACACATGCCTGAAATGACATGGGGTTTTATTGAAACCGAAAACTAGTGCAAAAACTGGCCTGTAGATGGCGCTGCAGAGCAACACATCAGTGACACCGCGTGAGAAAGGTATAAATTGAGCTGTAGTGAGAGAGGAAGTCACATTATCCCGAGCCCGGCTCATAAATACTTGCTGGAAGGTACGATTCTTATGTGGTGTGGCGCTCCACCCCATATTACGGCATGTGTAAAAGATACATTGTGCATGCCTGAAGTCACAAGTCTACCGCAGTAGTCCGACCTCATTAGAGATGGTAGAATACGACATCCGACTGCAATTTCTCACGATAGCTATTGACATGATATACAGGGCTGTTCACAACGTTGTCCCTCGACTACACGTATTGGTGATGAATGACGGCCAACATGTTGAGCATTTGTTATTGTTCTGGCGTAACCACAAGCGCCGGAACGAAGATGAAGAACGGAAGACCAGAGAAGGCGGTGAAACGACGTCAGCCAATAGCGCGGTGACCGTGCCGCGCCAGGAGCGACCTCTGCAGGAAGGGAATACGGGTATAAGCTCCGCTCCTGCCAGCCTCGGCCGGACAATAGTGCTCAGTATTCGACAATAGTGGAACGCATTCGCGGAGCATAGCACGGCCTGGAAGAGAGTGCTTAGTGATCCATAACCGTAGCAATAGTTGTGGCCTCATACCTATCAACAATTTCACAACAGTCACTAACCACGACACCTACATAAGTGTGTCATTGGGCTAGGAGGTTTTCTAGGGTAGTCACCTCATATTTGGGGTTGTTTCAATACTCCTAATTCGTAACTATATGTACATCTATGCTCTGCATACCACTGTGAAGTGCATGGCAATGTGTACTTTCCACCGTATGAAATATTCTTCTTGTTTCATTCTCATCGGGGCGCGGGAAGAATTATTGCTAAGCCGCCTATGTGCGGACTACAGTTAGTTGATTTTCTTTCGCGTTCCCTACTTGAGCGATACGAATGTGCTCCAAGATTCTTAATGTTCGTTCCTGAAACTATGCACTTAGGGTTTCGCCAGATGTTTGGCATCTGTATTTAAGCGTTTTTCACCATCTCAGTAACGCTCTTCCATATGTGAAACAAATCTATGAGTATTCGTCATTCTGCGACTGATGACACGAGAATTTTACTAGCAATCTCCTTTATAAACCGATGGCATTTTCCCGGTATGCTAGCTATCACACGAAATCCACCACCAGTTTCACCTACGAATGGCCATATGGAATGATTCTTACTGTAGTCATAGCATGCTACGTTTTTGTGTTTTATGAAGCCCTGGATTTTACATTCATCAACATTTAAAGCAAGTTGATAATAATAGGATATAACATTAACACCAAGGATCCCAACACTGTTGCAGGATGCACGGCTAAGGTTACTCCTACATCTGTCGTTGACACACCATCCGAGACAACATACTGCAACCTCTCTACCATGAAGTCCTGAATCCAGTTAAAAATTTCGTTTAATATCCTTAGGTTAGCTTATTTTAATAATTACTACACGTTGTTTCCTTTCGTTAAATTTGCACGTTACGTAGTTGTTTGGTTCGATGTCTGAATGACTAAATTATCGCAGACGTCCTAAGTCGATGCAGATGAATAACACAAATATGAGGCTTTACAAAATTATGAAGAATTGTACACTTTATTAACGATAATTAACCGTGCATAAATGGTTTATTTCAGTATTTGCTTTTGTTATGTAAATGTATCACCTTATAGTGATAAGACAAAAAATGATGACCACTGTCCACAGCGATGTTGGAAGGCGCCTGGTGGCGTTGGGGGAACGTGACTCCGTAACAAAAGTATGTAAGCGGAGCACACACGGACGAGGGACCACCATAGCGAAGTTATGGGCTGCACATGGGGAGATTCATTGACATAAGCGACTTTGACAAAGGGCAGATCATTATTACGCAGATCTTGTGAACGAGTATCTCGGAGCTACTATCGTGAGAATTTACAGAAATAGGAAGAAAGACAGTGAAACTACGATTAGGCGCTAAATGATTGGACTTCCATGACTCTTCACAGTGTCAGATTCGGAGGCTTGTCTGCTCTGTAACTAGGACAGGTGGCATCTCTGCCGAAAGAGCACAATGTTGCTGCACACACAAGTGTTTCGGGGCACACCGTTCATCGTACATTGTTGAACATGGAGCTTCGCAGCAGACCATTCCTACGTGTTCACATGTAGACCCAAAGACATCGTCAATTAAGATTGCATTGGGCACGGGACTATCGGGACTCGATCGTCGATCAATGTAAACGTGTCGGCTCTTTGGATGAATCACATTTTTGCTGCACGAGGTCGATGGCCGTCTCCACAAACGACGTCATCGAGGTGAACGGCGGCTCTAAACGTGCAGTGCACCACCGACGTGGGGCTGGTGGGAGCAGTATTATTATATTATGGGAGACATGCTCCTGCGCTTGCATGGGATCTGTGGTAGTAATCGAAGGCACTTTGATAGCTGCGAACCACCTGCATCCCTTCACGCTTGCTGTCTTCCCCAACAGCGATGTCATCTTTCAGCAATATAATTGTCCGTCTCTAGCAGCCAGAACCGTGCTAGAGTGGTTTCAGAAGCATTATAGTGAACTCACGTTGACGTCTCGGTAACCAAATTCGCCTGATGTAAATCGTGTGGAACCCATCTGGGTTGCTAGCGGGCGGCATCATCACATACGCAAATCAGCGGCCCATTATTTTCGCGAATCACATGACCTGTGCGTAGACGTGTAACGGCACAAACCTACCAACAAGCTGTCGCATCCCTGACACATAGAATCAGTGATGTATTTCGTCCCAAATACTGACAGACAAGCTATTAAACACGTAGTCATAATATCTTGGTTCATCAGTCTACGTTGCCTCACACTGGGTATTAAATACTTTGTGGTTACCATTGTGAGCCTCACATTGTGAAAAATAAATTTTAAGAAAAACACATATCATGCGTTTTAATGATTACTGAGCTCCAAATATCTCATCGTAAATCGTGATCATATTTATAGAGTTAGGAATAGAATACATGAAGAAACTGAGGCTGATAGGGAACCAAATATATTAATAGCGACAAATGCATTATTAATTGGTATGTTCATTGGAACAAAGAGCACTTCATAACGCTTGACTTTGTTTTTCCACCTATTGTACCACAATTATTCCATGTGGACACCTCTGTGCATTAGAGCGTATAGTTTTCAAACGTTTATGGACAAACCGCGTGAAGCGTCATCCGTCTTCCAGTACCAAAACTAGAATTTCCCGCTGCTGGAGTGGCAGGCAGCGTGGTCTAATTGGTCAGACACTCTCCAGCGTAAGCCAGGACTAAACAGGAATACCATTCGAATCATTGACGTTTTAAGCCGGGAATACCTACGGCTCAGTGTCTCAACTTAGTACGAGTACTTGACCGCTGATCATGGCAGTAAGTCTGCCGATGATTGACTGAAGTTGATCATGATGTGAGGACTCTCTGTAGACAAAGGAGCATGCATATTCGATCGCTATCTGCTATGAGGTATGCCAGACGTGTAATATACCAGGGGACTTCAAAATGTAAGTTACACGTTACTGTGACAAGCCAGAATGTTCAACCATTTATTAAATTCCTAGAGGATAGGAATCCGCTTCTTTGACATGGAGACATTTGAGAAACACTGTGCGAACGTCCTCATTGTCGGAAAATCTCTTCCCCCCCCCTTCCCCTACCGAAATTTCTCAATAGCCTGAACGTTGTCATTTGTGGTCGATGTCTAAAGTCCTGATCAGCATCACCAACGTCTGTGCAGCCTTGGTCAAATTGCTGGCACCATTCCACTTTGGCTGGACGCGGCCTTACATTTTATCCATATACCACCAGAATTTCATGCAGAATCTGTGTACAGTTTAGAAGTGTTTCCACAAGAGTCATGCTGTCCTGCGTACTTCAGTTTTGTAGTACGTTTCCAGTTGCTGCGCGATTTCACTCGCACACTGTGATGATCTGTTATGCTTGCATTCTGTGGCTGAAGGGAACCCGAAGCGTATACTCTCTTCTGACACTGTGCTACTCTTGTTGCGCCGTGGTCTTAGCGCGCTACGAAATGTGCAGCTCGCTTTTGGAATTCACTGCGTACAATATATTATGTGTACAGTACTACTTTCTGTAAGAAATAGTATTGGAGGCTGTTCAGACCTCTTACTCTCTACCATTTCCATCGATTTTCTTCTGACGCCACAGTTGACCAGATTTCAGACGTCAACTACAGAAATCACCATAGGTTTCCATCATTTCCCATGCGTCATGTACTTTCTTGAACTGAATTTGTGCTGTACCCAATGTCGTCCCAGACAACATATTCCTTTCCTCTCCGATTCCGCGTAGAAACTCCACATTCCTTATTCATTCCACATAATTTTCTACATTCGTCTGTAGCACCACATCTCAAATGCTTCGATTCTCTTCTGTTCCAGTTTTCCTACAGTCCATGTTTCACTACCATACTATGCTGTACTCCAGACATACATTCTCAGAGATTCCTTCCTCAGATTAAGGCCTATGCTTGACACTAGTAAACGTCTCTTGGCCAGGAATGACCGTTTCGCCAGTGCTAGTCTGCTTTTGATGTCCTTGCTCCGTCCGCCATTGGAATTGGGAAATTTGTGATTATATCTTATAGGACCAAACTACTGAGGTCATCGGTCCCTAAGCTTACACATTACTTAATGTAACCTAAACTAAATTACGCTAAGAACAACAAACACACCCATGCCCGAGGGAGGAGTCAAATCTCCTACGTGGGGAGCCGCGCGAACCGTGACAGGACCCCTGAGACAGCGTGGCTAACAGGCGCGGCTCGCCCGCCATTGGTTATTTTGCTGCCTAGGTAGCAGAACTGCTTAACTTCCTCTACTTCGCGACCCTCGACCTTGATGTTAAGTTTCTCGCTGTTCTCATTTTTACTACTTCTCATTACTTTCGTCTTTCTTCGATTTATTCTCAATCCATATTTTGCACACATTAGACTGTTCATTTTATTTAGGAGATCGTGAAATTCTTCTTCATTTGTCTCTATAGCCTATCATAATTGCGGAAGTGTTGCCGGTGCAGGATTTTGCGTACGAACTGACCTCTCGATTACGTCACATAAATGTTCAATAGGATTCAAGTCTGGTGATCTGGGAGGACAGATGATTCGCTCGAAATGTCCAGAATTTTCTTCAAAGCAATCGTGGGCATCTGTGGCCCGATGGCATGGCGCTCTTAAAAATTCCAGCGTTGTCTGGAAGCATTAAGCCCATTAATGGCTGCAAATGGTCTCCAAGTAGCCGATCACAAACATTTAGAGTCAACGATCAATTCAGTTGGATCAGAGCGCTCAGTCCATTCCACATAAACACAGCCCACACCGTTATGGAGCCACAACCAGCTTGCACAGTGCCTTGTTGACAACTTCGGGCCATGGCTTCGTGGGGCGCGCGCCACACTCGTACCCTACCGTCAGCTCTTATAAACTGAGACTGGGACGTATCTGGCCAGCCCACGGTTTTCCAGTCGCCTAGGATCCAACCGATATGTTCACGACCGTACGAGAGGGGCTGCAGGCGATGTCGTGCTGTTAGCAAAGTTACTCGCCTCGCGTCGGTCGTCTGCTGTCATAGCTCATTAACACCAAATTTCACCGCACTGTCCTAACGGATACGTCCGTCGTAAGCCCACATTGATTTCGGCGGTTATTTCAGCCAGTGCGGCTTGCCTGTTAACACTGAAAACTCTACCTTAATGACTCTGCTCTCGGTCGTTAAATTCGCCGATCACTGCGTAGTCTGTGGTGAGAGGTAATGCCTGAAACTTGGTATTATCAACAAACTGTTGACATTGTGGATATCGAAACACTGTATTTCCTAGCGGTTTCCAAAATGGAATGTCCCATGGGTCTAGCTCCAGCTACCATTCCGCGTTCAGTTCGATAATTCTTATCGTGCGGCCATTATCACGTCGTATAACTTTTTTTACCCAGGATAAATGACATAGCGCCTTACAGTGTGGATACACCTCAGTGTAAGCCAGTCAGAATCGTTAATGACTACAGGGCAAATGTTTTAAAGAGTAGAATGAGATTTTTCAGAATGAGATTTTCACTCTGCAGCGGAGTGTGCGCTGATATGAAACTTCCTGGCAGATTAAAACTGTGTGCCCGACCGAGACTCGAACTCCTATCCGCTGCAGAGTGAAAATCTCATTCTGGAAACATCCCCCAGGCTGTGGCTAAGCCATGTCTCCGCAATATCCATTCTTTCAGGAGTGCTAGTTCTGCAAGGTTTGCAGGAGAGCTTCTGTAAAGTTTGGAAGGTAGGAGACGAGGTACTGGCAGAAGTACAGCTGTGAGTACCGGGCGTGAGTCGTGCTTCGGTAGCTCAGATGGTAGAGCACTTGCCCGCGAAAGTCAAAGGTCCCGAGTTCGAGTCTCGGTCGGGCACACAGTTTTAATCTGCCAGGAAGTTTCGTTTTAAAGAGTAGTTTACAAGAAACAACCTGGGATGAAATTTATAAAGAACCAAGTGCCAATATAAAACATAATCTATTCCATGATAAATTCATATCAGTATTTGAAAATAGCTTTCCGCATAAGCTAATCAGAAGGGACAATAAACAGCCATGTAAAAAACCATGGATCTCTAAGGGGATTAAAGTATCTTGTGAAAGGAAAAGGGAAACTGTCTCTTTTGGCAAGAACAAATAGAGACCCTGTAGTAGTTGTGCACTAAGAAACTATTCAAACTTACTAGGAAAGGTTATTAAAATGTCAACAAACATTCACATAATGTCAGAAATCAGTAGGTCTGACAGCAGAATTAAGGCAATATGGAATATAGTGAAGCAAGAGAGAGGACAATCGACCACAGAAGAGGATAACATTGAATTGAATGGAAGGGTTATAAATGACAAATCACAGGTAGCAAATGTATTTAATAATCAATTCTTAAACGTAGTAGAAAGCATATGGACTAACAGTTCAAGAGAAAAATCACAGCAGTATGTTGAAGAAGTAACTCATAAAATTACATCATATAATTGTACCACCAACTTCTAATTCTGAAGTTAAGTGTGTCAGACATACTCTCAAGAGTAAAAGCTCTTCTGGTTTTATGGTGTTTCCAATAGAGTACTAAAGATTTGTTCCCATGTAGGAAGTCCGGTATAGTCTGAAATATGTAATGCATCACTAACTCAAGGCCTTTTTCCGGAGAGACTAAAATATGCCGTTCTTAAATCCCTGTTTAAGAAAGGTAATAAGAGAGGCGTGAGTATCCACCGACCTATTTCATTGCTGACATTTTCCAAAATTTTTGAGAAGGTGATATATTCTAGAATAGTATCTCACCTTGGCAGCAATAATATCCTCAGCAAATCAAAGAAGGGTTGCTCTACTGAGAATGCCAGTTACGTGTTCACACACCAGATATTACAAGCATTAAATAGCCAAGTAGCACCGATAGGTACTTTCTGTGACCTACCCAAGGCATTTGATTGTGTGAATCAGAATATATTCCTAGATAAATTAAAGTTTTATGGGACTGATGGTATAGCCAACTAATGGATCATCTCATATTCAACCAAAAGAATGGAGAAAGTTGTACTTATTAGTAATTCAAACAACAGAATCCATGGACATAATTCTGACTGTAGAGAAATCACGTATGAGATTCCCCAAGGCTCAATCTTATATCCACTGCTGTTTCTCATTTGTGTAAATCATATAGCGTCTAATGTATAACAAGCCCGATTTAGTTCTTTTTGCAGGTAACACCAGTATTGTAATCACTCCCAGTATACATACAGAAATGGTGAACAAAGTCCTCAGAAGTATGATTATCTGGTTTTCTGCGAATGGTCTCATCCTGAAAATCACACAGACACATCATATTCAGTTTTCCAACTCTATTGGTATTGCACCAGTGATGAGTGTAACACATGGTGGTGAAATAATACATAGGGTGTAAACTTTAAAATGCTTGTGTGTCGATACTGATGAGAATTTAAACTGGAATAAACACATTTTGGAACTCCTAAAACAACTTAGTTCAGCCACATTTGCACTTAGAATGATAGCAAATTTTGGTAGAGAGAAATCAGTAAGTTGACATATTTTGCTTATTTTCATTCAGTAATGTCACATAGAATAATAAAAAAATGCAAATGAGCGTATGGCATCGCTGGCCGGGAGACCCCTTACGGAGAAGTTCGGCCGCCAAGTGCAAGTCTTATTTCAGCAGACGGCACAATGGGCAACTTGTACGCCGGTGATGAGGATGAAATGATGACGAGGACAACAAAGCACCCAGTCCACGAGCGGAGAAAATCTCCAACCAGGCCCACTTGCATGGGAACCGAGCACGTTACCACCCAGCTAAGCAGGCGAACACATGGAATAACGTTCTGGAGTGACTCGTCTTTAAGAAAGAAGGCCTTCATCGCCCAAAAACCTGCTGTTACAATAATATGTGGTGCTCATCCGCGATCATCTTGTAGACATCTGTTTAAGGCGTTGGGCATTCTGACTACTGCTTCACAGTATATTTATTCCCTCATGAAGTTTGTTGTAAGTAATTCACTACACTTCAAAAGAAACAATTCCCATAGAAGAAAAAATTACGTTCTTTACTAAACATTAAGGTTGTCTTTAGCACAGGATGGGGTGTACAACGCTGCAACAAAAATTTTTGACCACGTACCCAGTGATATAAAATGTCTAACAGAAAACAAGGTAAAATTTGAAAATCAATTGAAAAAATTTCTACGTAACAACTCCTCCTATTCCGTAGAATAATTTCTATGTTTGTAATATGTAAAAGGCGATGAGTAGGAACTGCTAACTCAATCTGTATATCTTGTTTTCATTTCGGAAAAAAAATAATTACGTGATGATGTTCAAAATGGCTCTGAGCACTATAGGACTTAACAGCTGTGGTCATCAGTCCGCTAGAACTTAGAACTACTTAAACCTAACTAACCTAAGGACATCACACACATCCATGCCCGTGGCAGGATTCGAACCTGCGACCGTAGCAGTCGCGCTGTTCTGGACAGAGCCCCTAGAACCGCTCGGCCACCATTGCTGTCCATGATGATGTTTAGAGCACAAATAGATGTACAAATTTATCTGCAATATGAATGTAAAATAACTCGTTCCACATCATGATGATATATCGTGCGAAATGATCCATGGAACACGAAACTAACTGATTTCACATGAGTCACCTGAGTACAAATGTCAGCTCCGCTAAAGCACCACCATTTTATACCTTGTGTGCGTGATACTACCGTCGTCTGTGTATGTGCATACGGCTATCCGATGACTTTTGTCACCCCATTGCATTAGCCGACTTTAATATGGGGATTTGCACTCCATATGACGGCTTGGCCTATACTAGGATCCTTTCAATGTGGTGTTGAATGTCTGTGGGAGAAAAAAATGGTTCAAATGGCTCTGAGCACTATGCGACTTAACGGCTGTGGTCATCAGTCCCCTAGAACTTAGAACTACTTAAACGTAACTAACCTAAGGACATCATACACATCCATGCCCGAGGCAGGATTCGAACCTGCGACCGTAGCGGTCACGCGGTTCCAGACTGTAGCGCCTAGAACCGCACGGCCACTCCGGCCGGCTCTGTGGGAGAATGCAGTCCATTCTTGACTCATCTTAAAGGTGTTCCTTTGGATTCCGGTCGGGAACCTGGGCTGGCCACTCCATGTAAAGAATGTTTTCGTCCAAAAACCATTGCTTCGGAGATACTGCTTTATGACACTGTCGTTCTAAGACAATCATCGTCTCCGACTTTTTTCTTTACTGTACCCAGTACAAAATTCTGTAGGAGTGTCAAGACCCTTCCGCACTTATCGCTTTCTTAGCGGGGTGAGGTTATCACAGTCTAACGATGGAAAACATCCCCATACCTCACCCCACCTTCCCAGAATTTCATTGTTGGTACTACACAAGGTAGCAGGGAACGTTCTCCAGCCGTCCACCAAGGTTAAAACCTTCAGTCGTATAGGCACCGGGTATAGCACCACTCATTACTCGTTTCCAGTCATCCAGTGTCTAGTAGCGTGGCTCTTTAGACCACCACAACCGTCACTTAGCGCATGCATCGGAAGTACGTGGTTCCTGAGGAACTGTATTCCAGTCTCTTTCTTCTTCACATTACCAATAGTCGACTTGGGTAGCTTTACAAAGGTTGAAATGTCCCTAATGGATCAGTGTCCCGGGTGATATCCAATGATTAGATCGCGTTGAAGTCACTGAGGTCTCCTGGATAATCCCTTCTACTGTTACTTGTTCTCTACTGACTTCTCATCCTCTTTTATACTGGCAGGTCCGACTCTTTCAATTTTATGTCCAGGGCTATTGACAAAACCTAAGAAATAAGAGACTTTCAATGCTTCGTTTCCGACCAAAGGTTTTGGGACTTTTACCTTTGTAAACAGAAAAATCATGGACTTCTCCTCCCAAATATTCCTAATTGGGAACTCCCATTACTCTAGTCTCAGCCTGCTAAGATTGAAATGCCTGGGCTAGCAGGCCAGAACGGGCTAGGTTGTGGAAAGCGGCCAGAATGAGGATGCTGTCAGTTGCACTCAACATACAAACTTTATTTGTCCACATAATATTACACAAGAATTCAGACACTCATAGTTGTAATGGATCTCCTTTGATAACTTTAGATCGGCTGAAGGCCAAACTCAAAATCCAAGACGCAAGGCCTAAGTAAGAAATTGACATAGAAGGTTCTTCTGGAGGTGTCACCAAAAAATATTTTCTAAATCTTCAGTCTAGACAGGCTGAAGGCCTTAGCACTTTAATTTTAATGGAACTCGGATGGAGGCTGCATATTAAGCAATAAGAAGCGTTTCAATCCAACGGCAGAAGGCCTTATCATAAAACAATTGAAGAAAATTCGGCTGAAGGCCCCATACAAACATCACAGTCGTATGCCTTAATGACAAGACAAGATCACTAAGTTAAGAGATATTAAAACTCGGCTGAAAGCCACACATCAACCAAATAACTAAAACTCAAACAGGGACGTTAGTATATAACAGACACGGAACGGCGCTCAGAAGGTCCAAGGGTCGGCCTGGAATTGTAACACTAAAACCAGTTTTGGCGAGACAGGCTGCCTGACTAACAATCTCTTAAACGGAAGGCAACCCAACCGACGGATCATTCAACCAAATCAGTTCCGCTCCACGCAACCAGCAAAACAACCTCAAGGTTTCAATACGACACCCAGAATCAAACGAAGAAATGTAAACAGTTAAGGCTCGATAGTAAGTTAAGTGAGGACTCAACTTTAATGTCCAAGATCGATGGGCGACGCACTTCGTAACACTCGCAAGCAGCACCTCACACTCCTACTGCGCGTGCACGCAGCCAGCGGCTCCAGACCGACTGCGCGCGACGGAGGCTTGCTTGCTGTTCCACGCCAAACAACCGATTGGACTGCTGGTCCGTCCCGGACTACTGGTCCGTCGCGACTGCACTGCTGGTGCGTCTCCAACTCACTGACTTACTTCAAACAGACGACGTCCCGAAGACACTGGCTCAGACCCAACCAAGCAGAGGGAACACAACCGACATCTCTGCATCTCTGCACAGGAAGGAAACAACCCAAATACACGTCGCCGATGAGGCGACCGACCGAACGACCAAAAAACGGTCGTCCCCGCTGGTACTGGCTGTGCGGACCTCACTGGCGTTCCGTCCCCAACTGCACTGCTGGTCAGTCTCGAACTGATTGCCAGACACAACGACCCAGAAATACTATCGGTCGCTCCAGAGGTGGTACGATAGTGCACTTATCGATACGCGTTGCTGCTGCCGCTCACGGACAACTAAGGCAGGAAGCTAGTGACGCCAGTAAATGAAATAAGAAAACGAGGTGGCAGTACCGTAATAGAAGATGACAAAAAATAATTGGCTTGAACACGAGCCGTGCACGGCTGAGATAATAGGCTAAACAACAGCTCGTCCACCACTCATGAGTAGGAAATAAAGAAAACAAAACAACAAAAAAGGCTGGTTGCAACAGCATAATAATAAAGCAAGATATGGTTGCCTCTAATACTACTGTAACCATTGCCCTCCATTCTGTGGGTTTCAGCATTTAATTACACCAAAAAGTTGCTTTTCTTTCGCTGCTTCGCAGCAAGATAATGGGATAGGGAACCGCAATCGTAAGAAGTTAGACTCGCATTCGGCAAGAAGATGGTTAAATCTCTTAAATCCCCTCCGGTACCCAAGATTTAGTTTACGTGGTTTCCATAAAGCGCCTAAGGTAAATTCCAGGATGGTCGCTTTGGACACAATGCGACCCATTTTCTTCCCCAATTTGTTCTCTTTTTTCGCCTACCTCGTCCTCGACAGAATGTTAAACTAATCTTCTCTTCTTTCGTCAGGCGATATGATACCTGCGAAGAATATTTTTCCACTAATTATTTCATCCACTTAAAAAAGAAGTACTGATCTATACGACTTTACTTGGAACCTCAGACTTATGCCACGTATAAAACTAAACAATACATTAAATATCCATTTTCGTACTCATTCAGTGAAGCGCAATTTACATCTGCAAAGTTGTTATGTCAGTGGTCATGGTAAAAATCTTTCACTTAATAAAATAAGCTATACAGTATCCTGATAAACGTCAATTTAAAAATATTTCTAGCCTTTTGAGACCTGAATTTTTTCTGGAGGAAGGAAAATTTCTTTGTTTGGTAATGCTCTCAAGTAATTTTTTAATTAATTAAATATAATATTTATACAAGAATATGTATCGGTTTTCAAATATCACTTTGTACATTTGGCTTCATTTTAAGGATTAAAATAACTAATTACGAGATATTTTCTATTGTCATGAATAGTAAACTGCTCATTCGATTATTGCCAAGAAAAATAACAATAACAGTATTTAATTATACAGTGAAATGTAGCGAACCAATCACATCATTGTATTCTGGTGGTCACGAGCTGCTGCACACAGAAAGATTGACTTTCTGATATTTTGATAGTGATGCTCAGCAGCTGACAGCCGTTGTGCATGATAAAAGCTTGAACGTTCACTCCACAAATGTGTACCTCAGGTTTCCATTGGAAAAAAAAACTTCTTTTGCAGTTGAGACAGTGTAAATGTTAATGTAGCCAGAGGGACTGAACGGGTTAAAGTACATATAAATTGCGTATTATTTGACCTATTTGAAAGACTAGCCTACCTTAAGGAAACTAACTCTGGTACTGATCAGTTCAAAGTTGGCTTGATATACACTTCTTAGAACTGTCATCATTACTTTCGTTAGTAAAATAAAACTGAAAATGTAACCTTATAAATTCATGGTTATTTGTTAAAGTAACGACTTAGAACTACATTTCAACCCATATTACACTCATTGTCAAAAAATGGCGTCCCAGAAGAATTCAGCCGATCCACTGCAAACTGGGTGGATCCTTTGCACACCTTCAGCTATGCCAGTGATTTATTTTGCACGGTCAGCCACGTACTCAGCGAGAGCGTATGGTAACGTGTTGTCGCGCTCGTGCTCTTTGGTATACACTGAAAAGCCAAAGAAATTGGTACACCTGCCTAATATAGTGTAGGGCCCACGCGAGCATGCAAAAGTGCTGCAACGTGGCGTGGCATGGACCCGACTGATGTCTGATGCGGTGCTGGTGGGAATTGACACCATGAATCCTGCAGAGCTGCCCATAAATCCGTAAGAGTACGGGAGGTGGAGATGTCTTCTGAACACGACGTTGCAAGGCAACCCAGATATGCTCAATAATGTTCATGTCTGGGGAGTTTGGTGACCAGTGGAAGTGTTTAAACTCAGACCAGCCTTCCTGAAGCCACGCTGTAGCAATTCTGGACGGGGGGGTTGTCGCATTGATTTGTTGGAATTGCCCAAGTCCATCGGAGTGCATAGTGCTCAGAGCCATTTGAACCATTTTTGAACCAGCCTGATTACATGGCGTGAGGAGAGTTATCTATGGCAGGTGTCTCCAAACCTTTTAGTCCGCAGACCACATTGACTCCTTCACGAAGTCATAAGGGCCAAGACCTACCTAGTGGGATTAAAGCACCCTAGCACTCCATGATCACCGTAATGTAAGGCCAAAGGTGAAATCGCAAAAATCTAAGGTTGTGGGAATAGCAAGCACTGAAACGAACAACGATTTTTATTTAATTACATATTTTGATTGGTGGACGTACCTGACCGAAATTCTGGCGTATTTTATTCTGGCGAATTTCACCGACAAAAAAGCATATCACTGCACATTCTGTAAGTATTTTACAACGTAATCAAAAGAAAGTGAAACCTCGCTTAAGAAGCATCTTCCATAATGATTGATTACTACGGCTAGTCGCCGAAGTGGCGTCCATTTGAAAGATTTGCACCAGACTCGTGAGTAGAATAAAACGCAATGAATTTTTTTACTTAAAATGTTTTCGCCAATCTAGTCTTTTTTTCCACTATCGCACGGAGAATGGTCTGTCTGTTTATTGTGGATAGCCACAAGTTTAACCATGACCTTCCGCTTTGTAAAAATAGAGCTCCGACAATGTCGTGGTGTATTGGTCGCGATAGGCCTCGAAACTCAATTGTTGGCAGTGTAGGTACCACCTCAAATATTTGGCGGGCCGGATACCGGGGATGTCCTGCTACGCGGCCGTAGTTTGGAGACCCCTGATCTATGGAGTCTATTTACTGGTATTGTTCCTAACGGGCTGTGTGACGCCTGCCCTGTACGTAGAGAGGTCGTGCAACTGGTAGCTCTGCTGTTCATGAACGCCCACGCCCATGTCCTATTTCTACGGGACGACCGTCATCTTCATCCCGCTGCCACTTCCCGAGTGTGCTTTGCAACAGTGGTTACTTTGTCACGCCAACCACATCGCCTACAGAGCCATCAGGAATCATCCCTCAACCACCAGTCTGTAGGCTCTGGGCGCTCAGACAGCACCCCCTATTACATGGGCTGCTGGCTGAGGTGCAAGCGGGATGGAGCATCACACGACTACATGCGAGACCGGTACGACTCCAGACCGCCGCACGTCTTAATGCTTCGATTCACTACCATGGGGGCACGTCGGGATACTTGCATGTACGTTTTGTGTTCGCGTAGCGTAATACATGCTGGTCATTCCAAGATGAAAGAAAAAACATTTCACCTGTGTGGTACCACCTACATGCCTGCCAACAACGATCGCAATCGGTCTTGCCCTTCTGGGTGTAGCTCTTTTTATGACAGTGAGTGCATAGTTAATAATGTGTTTCCTACTGTTCCACCGAGTTGTTTCCAGTTTATGTACAATATTTCGACGACCGACCCGCACAGCTTCTTAAGGTGTCGAGAGTTTTGCTGTTATGTGCCCTCGCTGCCTGCACTACAAGCAGTTCATATTCCCAGCAACGAGCACACTTAATAGTAAAACTCTCGGCACATTGAGAAGCCGGGTGGGTCGGTCGTCGAAATATTGTACATAAACTGGAAACAACAACTCGGCAGAAAAGTCTGAAACACACTATTCTGCAGTAGCGCCGAGAAAATCTGAGAGATCACAATAAGTTACCCACTGACAACGTAACGTTGTAACTCGCTAGGCACCATTGATGATGCGAACATGGATGTGGTTAGTGCCAGTATTAGATCCCTGGTGATGGCCTTCTCCTGGCCTAATAATGAATAATTTGTACGCGACTTAAAGATTTTGCTTTGAGAAAGAAGTGGTTTATCAAGTGTATGGAAACTGCGAGGTGCCTTACACACGAAATGCAATAAACCACATTATTTATGCAACGTTAGTCAAACCAAGCACCATAAACACTTAGAAGTTAAAATTTTCGACATCCCTGAATGACATCAAGAATGAGAGATTAAGGGGATTACGTACACACCGACACAAAGAAAAATCGCAAAAAGAAATAATTGTGCGGCTATTCAAAGTTCACGTCATCCGCAGAATATTATATGAATGGGTCGTCTGTTTGTTCGAACATGTCCAAAAGAATAGACACCGCGCAATCATATAATTGATTCATCTTGTTGGGCAAGAAATCCACCACCTTCAGTAGTGCGGATGCATATTTACGTCCGACCTCCTGAAGGAATCTGGAAACAGAAAGCGTGGCAGACGTGGACGGGCACTGGGGATAGGTGGCGCTAGGTGGGAATGCCGGTTGGTCAAGAGGCGTACCGAGATAGTGCGCGCAAATGTGATAAGCACTGTGTCCGAGTGGTTCAAAATGGTTCTGAGCACTATGGGACTTAACTTCTGAGGTTATCAGTCCCCTAGAACTTAGAACTACTTAAACCTAACTAACCTAAGGACATCACACACATCCATGCCCGAGGCAGGATTCGAACCTGCGACCGGAGCGGCCACGTGGTTCCAAACTGAAGCGCTTAGAACCGCACGGCCACACCGGCCGGCGCTGTGTTCGAGTGGCGCAGTGGTTAACGCAACTGCCTAGTAGGGAGAAGATCCCGGGTTCTAATCCCACTCCGGAACATATTTTCAAGCGTCGCCGCTGATTCCGCATCAAGTCCCAATGCAGCTCCACCATGAACAGCCCTCCCCCCCACCTTGCCACGCCACTTTCCACGAACACAATAAGTCACACAAATATAGTAGCGCCAATATGACGGTCCAAACCAGGTCTGCTTTAAATAGACGCTGGCCAAAAATTTTAGTTACTTCTGAGTTTGGACGTGGTGAGTTGGTATTAGTCATGGATACCTTCAAGGCGACAATCTGCACCTCACTGACTATGAACGGGGTCATGTAAAAGTTCTATGAGAAGCTGGATATTCCTTCTGCGCTACTGCAGAAAGATTTGGTAAGAATGTAGCCACTGTACATGATTGCTGGCAGCGGTGGTCACTAGAATGTATTGTCGCAAGAAGGCTGCTCTTCGGAAGGCCGCGTTGCATTACTGACAAGGGAACCTCCCCATCGCACCCCCCTCAGATTTAGTTATAAGTTGGCACAGCGGATAGGCCTTGAAAAACTGAACACAGATCAATCGAGAAAACCGGAAGAAGTTGTGTGGAACTATGAAAAATAAGCAAAATATACAAACTGAGGAGTCCATGTGTAAGATAAGCAACATCAAGGACTATGAGAGCACAGGAGCGCCGTGGTCTCATGGTTAGCGTGAGCAGCTAAGGAACGAGATGTACTTGGTTCAAGTCTTCTTTCAAAGAAAAATTTTAATTTTTTTATTTTCAGACAATTATTATCTGTCCGCCCGACCGTCTGATGGGAGGTAACTGCGCCGTAGTATGGGGACGCTACACCTAAACGGAAAAATTTGAAAACGTTAAAAACATATGTGTTGACAGAGTACAGGGAAAACTGTGCGACTGTGAAACTGTTGCATTCATTTGTTGCAGTTTATGTGACAAACTCTTTATGTTTTCATCACTTTTTGGGAGTGATTATCACAACCACCAGAAAATCTAAATCGGGCAAGGTAGAAGAATCTTTTTACCCATTCCCCAAGTGTACAAGATAGGTGGGCCGACAACATATTCCTGTCATGTGACGCACATGCCGTCACCAGTGTCGTATAGAATTTATCAGACGTGTTTTCCTGTGGAGGAATCGACTGACCTATGACATGGCGATCAAATGTTTTCGGTTCCCATTGGAGAGGCACGTCCTTTCGTCTACTAATCGCACGGTTTTGCGGTGCGGTCGCAAAACACAGACACTAAACTTATCACAGTGAACAGAGACGTCAATGAATGAACGGACAGATCATAACTTTGCGCTCCGGCGTTCACACTATCCTTGATGTTGCCATTCTTGCACGTGGACTAGTAAGTTTGTATATTTTGCTTATTTCTTTCATAGTTCCACACAACTTCGTCCTCTTTTCTCGATTGATTTGTGTTCAGTTTTTCAAGGCCTATCCACCGTGCCAACTTATAACTAAATCTGAGGGGGGTGCGATGGGGAGGTTCCCTTGTGAGAGGAAAGACCACCGTGATCGGCGTATGACTCTGCAGCAGCAATTTGAATAGCAGTTGGCACCACGGAGGCCCAACGAACTACAGCTTCGAGCCAGACGCTCTGTAGCTTCTATTCTACTGACCCCAAACCACCACCATTTGCGACTTCAGTGGATCAAGCGAGAAATGATTGAAAGGCAGGGTGAAGGTCTGTCGTGTTTTTTTATGAAAGCTGGTTTCTTTCTTCTTTCCCGTGATGACCCGTGTGTTAGGAGGAGGCTACTTGAGGGCCTGCAACCTATCTGCAGTCTAGACACACTGAACGTACACCTGGAGTTATGGCCCTGACTGCGATTTCGTATGAGAGCAGGAGCACTGTCGTGGTTATCCCACGCACTCCGATGGCAAATTTGTACGTGAATTTAGTGATTCGACCTGTTATGTTGCAATCCATGAATAGCATTCTAGGTTGTGTTTTCCAACGGGATAACGCTCGTCCACATACCGCTGTTCTAACCCAATATGCTCTACAGAGTGTTCTGTTGCTTTAGCTCGCTCGATGACCAGATCTGTCTCCAATCGAGCTCATATGCGACATCATCAGACGGTAACTCGAACGTCATCTGCAAACAGCATTAACTGTCCCCGTATTGACTGACTAATGCAATAGGCATGGAACTCCACACCACAAACTGACATCGGGCACCTGTACAAGACAATGTATGCATGCTTGCTTTCAACATTCTGGCGGTTACATCGGTTATTAATGTACCAGGATTTCACATTTGCAATAACAAATCTCGTGCTTACATTAACCCGGGAGTTAATCTTTTAAATATGTTACCTAGGCAAATGTATACCAGAAATTTCGTCACTCTGCACTAATTATTTTTTGCTATTGCGATTTTTTTTCGACAGTGTGTATCAAACCAACATTTTTACAGCATTTCGAAATTAAGTTATTTGCAAAGAAGCTATTATTTTTCATTATTTTAACGAAACTATACGTGCCTCCTCTCTATGTTGCCCTTCCTATTGACGGCGCGCTGCATAAATCATTCTGCCTGTCTGACGCAGCAGCAATAGCCAAACTGTACACGTCAGCGTCACTTTCCCAAATAAACCTCATTCGTTGCTGGCCTATCACCGGCACGCAAGCACCATTATAGGATATTTCGTCATACATTTCAACTTCATGTGATACGAGTTCAAAGCGCTACTAACCCGAATAGAAGAGTCTTTCTGCATAAATGCTAAAGTAGTTTCTCTCTTCTGGTATTAGGGAATACACACTGAATATTTGTAGCATCATTTTCCGGATCTTTTGGTATAATACTGCTACAAGTGTGTAAGCAGATTAAGCAGATTCCTCCGATGTAGAGTGTGTCATAATAGGACATACTTCCGCTTCCACAATAGAACTGTCTGTTGTTGAACTTTCTCATCAACTGGCCAAAAATTTTGGTTGAGGACGATAGCAGTAACAAACTACTGTTTCGAAAAGAGATTCGTTGCAGCTATTTTATTAGATTTCAATTACTAAGCAGCTACAGCTTTGATTGGAACAATCGTGCGTAAATCATTTACATTTGCGTTCATGTTTGTTGTAAGAAGAAAAGCTCCAATAGGAGATGTGTCAGATAAGTCGTGTTGAGCTGTTTGTTTCAGCTAAGTATCCCGTAAAAGGTCAAATGCCAGCCGTGAGGAATTCAGAGAGTGTATGCTAATAAAGGAAACATTAATTTCTCAGCATAAATAAATATGTGACGGAAAAGACATGGAAAGGACTGCGAAAATAGCCAAAGAAAAAGAAAAAGATAGATATGTGCCATTAAAACCTTTAATTTGTCACCATAACAAGCTTCAATTCAACAATCACTGTGACTGCCAATCTTGATTCATCTAGTGAATTATTCCCTGTGATCCGACTTTTTAAACTTTTTTCGAAGGTACAAAAATAGTGTATGTGCACACTGTAGTTCACAAAAACGTCAAAGAAAACCAAAAGTAATAGCTTAAGCTGATATAACATTGCCAGAAATGATAGTCACGCAGTTACAGAAGTGGAGTGCCATTCCAAGTATCTGAAACAGAAGTCTATAGAGGAGACACATTAAGTAATGTAAATAAAACATAGTCTACTTAGTAGTCTCCTGGGCCTTGATTTAGCGCCGACTATTTGTGAAATGAATAATCTGGAACTAGGTCTTTGTGGCTGTATCCTGTTCAGTGGGAAATGCAAGTAGATTCCTCAGATGTAGACATAATCCAAGGGCAAGATACATCTTGTTTCTCACTGTGAGTCAGTGCTCGCCTGTTCACGAGAAATCACAGCTACTCTGTGCCTGCCCCCCTCCCCCAGTTCCTACCCTGCCGAGCCACTGTACTCATACGAAACGTTGGTTGCATGTAGAAGAGCGCGCAGGTCATGCTAGATTAAGAGCCAGTTATCTACATGTCTTCTAGTCAAAGTCAAGATACTGACAACACCACAGTTAACAAAACACTTGTCGTCAGTCTGATGTATGAGCACATAAATGTGTTACAACAATCTAGAATGCCGAAAGTAGTGTCAGAAAAGAAGAATGAGAGGTATACTGTTGTACAAGAATATTCCCACGCAACTGGGGAACAGAACAGTGATGCACAGCTTAATGTGCAGCCAAATAAAAAAGAAGAGCCAAATAAAAATGGAAAACGATGTGAAGAAAACGGGAGACAACCCATCAATCTTAAAGATTAGGAAAAATATTTGTTGGTATTGCTATGGTAGGAAGATAATTCTGTTAGGAAGGTTCCAGGAGCTATGTGGGTTGGTGTCAAGCACATATCAAGCACTGCAGAAGACAGTGATAGCAATTAAGAGCAGAGGGATATGTCTTATGCAGGTATGTGCACAGAGTTTGCTCCTGTTGTGGGGTGGCATGTTGATTTTCATATTAATTATCATAATTTATAGGAGGAAATTGCAATTGTTGTAAATATTGTTCACCATCTTTCACTAGAGCCTGGCAACTATTTCTGTGGGCAGCCATAAAGCGATAGAGAACATACTGACCATAGGTCCCAGTCTTCCAGTCCACAGTCTTGTCCATCCCACTGGAAGAAATGTTTCTATTCTCTATTTGCTCAGTGGGATCAGGACTATGGTTATAAATGAAGATTTTGAGTTCCAATTGACACATATATTTGGTAAAGTTTCGCACGCACCACATTGTAATATTCTTTACGTTCTTATCGGCAGTAAATCACTAGTTCAGGGGTGACCTCTACGGTAAGTTCCTACTAAATTGTCTTTCACCCTGACTACTGAGAGTCAAAATAAATGCTCGCCACAAAAGTGGAAAATAATTGTCACCACTTGCCACGCGGATTTGTTAACATTACGGGCGGCATACTAACAGTTACTTTTGCGAAATATGAGCGATCCAGGATGGTGTACAGTTCATTATCTATTATTACTGAAAATAAGCATTTTGTAACAGCCTGTCTCTGACGTCATCCAAGGCAGCTCGTAATCCGGCGTTTGACTAACACGGATATTACGGTGGCTGGCAGTGAAGTGAAGCCTAGTCTTGCCTCTCGGGCTGTATTTATATATGTGGCGCAGCGGACGGCCAAGGGAACACCTGCTGTCATCCGACCTATGTGCACGGTAGTAGTCTCTAAAAGGCCGCTTTCTCGGACACACAATATTTAATAACAATGTTATGAATTTGGAATCTTCATAAGTTTTGCATGCCTGTAGGTATGTTGGTTAAAATGAGAGAAAAAGTTTTAGCACGCCTGCATTAAAACTGTCTTTCAGAATTTTTAGAATAGAACTGACAGTGGAACATGACCTCTGAACTACAACTTTAAGAGATCTTGTATTGGTTGTTATTAACATCAAGCTCCGAAAACTTGTTACAGCTGTATTATTTAATAGATTTCATCACATACTGTAACCAAAACTTTCTAGTATTAATATAACAAATACTTAATCTACTACAAATGAGGATGTTTACGTTCCAAATTTAGTTCTCAGTACATTACTCGAAAGCTATTAGAGGTAGCTTAATGGGGTCACGTAGCTATTTGTATGTTGAACTGAAGCGTCATACAGATTTTCACGTTTCTAAGTCTAATATTTAGCGCCTTCAGTTTTTCTTAAAACCGTAGATTCTGACCAAAATATTGCTTAAACACGTTGAGACTTGTACCAGTTAATTTTGACATACATCTGTACATTCTGACCAATTTCCTAGCTTTATTATTTAGCGCCACTTACTTTTTCTTAAACTGATGTATTTACGTTTAATATTGACCTAATCAGCCTGAAACTTGACAGTTCAAACATTATTACACTAAATTAAATGTTGACCAAGATTGAAAAAGCAACTTTAACTTTTAATTTCATTCTTAATTATGTTGCAATACTTGTGTGCTACGCACAGTTGCGTTATGGTGACATGGAGCTACTAACAGTGAACTGGGGTAAGTCCTGGAAAACTCGCTCGCGTCTGTATCTTTCAAACGATACAGCGCTTGTTTCGCCACACTGTGAAAGCAAAATCAGCAACTTTACCATACTTTAGACCTAGAATGGTAATTCTTGTGCCATATGAAACTGAGGAAACAAAAGACTTGCCCTTACCGCAACTTCAGAGACTTATATCGTTGAAACAAGTGGAATTACAGAACGAAAAGCAAAAGCTAGAATAAATAACAAAGGACAAATCTGCTCCAATAGATTATCAATATAAAACACAAATATCATATTCTCAAATGTTTGTATCATTATATCCTCTCCATTCCTTTGCTTATTATCTGCGAGAAACAAAAATACAATTACTACATTTTACTTATCCTGTTGTAATTACGTGACTTTCAGTTATAATTACACTGCTTTTATGTTGATTATTACTCTTGAATAGTACACAGTTAAACAAAGAAAAACGCCTAAAAGAATCGTAGCATTTCCTGCCACTTCTGATCACCGGGAACCTTGCTTTCACTAATTTCCAGCCGTCTGACGGTAGGTTCGTTATTCACCAGGACTCTCACTTTCGTCATCCTCTTCTTTTTCTTCTTCTCCTTCTTCTTCTTCTTCTTCTTCTGTGTCTCTCCCGTCCTTAAAATTATACTGTATGTGATCTTTCAGGTGCTTGCAGATGTTGTGCAGCACGCAGACGTTTCTATTAGGTTGGGAATTCTGTCTAAAGGAAGTCTTACACATTTATCGATGATCGGAAATCGTTACGGCAATGAGAGCAGAGGAATGTGTCTTACGCAAGTACGTGCCCAGTTGTTTCTGTGGCAGCAAAACCGACAACCTCAACACACATTCGACCTAGAATAACGAATGTCTCTCCACTATCGATCGTTCTTTCTGTGGCACGGACCAAACTGAATAGTTGCTGATCAGTATTTCTTGCTGGCTTAAATGGAGTTGCTAACCATGGAGATATTCCAAACCCTGAATCATCGAGTAAGCAAACATCCCTGTTGTACCCTGAAATAGTATTGCTAATTGTGTTACATCTCCATATTCTAGTAACATGCATACTGCCAGGCCATTTTCCTCTTATTTTAGCAAATTTCTCACCACTGTCTACGGTGGTGTGGACATTAATAGAGTCATAAACTTTGCGAAAGATGTAGTTCTTACCATGTAATGCCGGTTTTTTAATTTCTCTATGGATACAATCCAAAGCCCTTATTACATTTGGTTGTAGAAATATTTTTTTCCCATTATAGCTTAGCTATATTAATTTCCTGTGTTTTAGACGGAAATCGAATCAGGTTGTGAATTTTTAAAACTATCTAATCCATGACATCGTTCGCCGATTTACATATTTTTGTCTGGTCAATTCTAAAACGCTCGGGAACATGTATGTGGAGTCCATGACCGCGTACACAACAGAGAAGTACCTGCATCCGTGTTCGAGAAGCCAAGGCTCCTCCACTAGTTTCATTTCGTACTACCATAAATTCCACAGTTAAGAAGTCCACGTTTTCAGTTTCAAATCGTAACAGCTCTTTACACCTATTAACATCCCTCCAGATCTGATGTCATTTCTCACGTCTGAGCGGCAGGAACATCGACATAAAACAGACTGGGCATGCCTCACTTTCTTCTTACGAGAAACCTATATGTATCTCAATGAGAAAACTGGAATCTATTCTTTATTTATAGCTAAAGTCCAACCCGTCCAGAAAATACAAGATACATATTCGCATATTACAATCCACAACGATTATTCACATACAACTCAGATATATATTAAAATCGTGCAAGACTTAGCTATCGCTCGTTTCATTCGCATTACTCGTTATGGAACCCTTTTAGCTAGTGCAAACATTGGGTAATTCATTAAGCTGGAAAGCAAGGTTGTATACTTCCTTTTAAAGTAATCTGTTATCGCTAACAGAAACTTTAGGAAAAGAAAATGTGACGCTGGAAGAACTTTACAAACAATGGCAAATGAGGACAATACCAAACTTCGTGTCGATAATATAGTACGTATCTAAATATAGAGTATCTGTTGCATTATTAGGTGAACCTCAAAGAAACTTTGGACATTTCGTCTACAAGTAGGTAGGATAAGAAAGAAGTGTGAAATTTAACTTCCGTGATCACATTAAAAATGGAGAACGATCTCAGATTGCACAAGGACGGGGCAGTAAATCGACCGTGAGCTTTTTAACTAAGTCAGAAAATGACATAAAAGCATTACTTACGCGATTTTATGTTAGTTATTGACAATTATTTTATTAATTTTTAACAATACTTCTTTACGTGTTTCGGTTAAACCAGTCATTGGAATCACATTACAACAATTTCGATACACTAAAACTCGTCAAATTTCCATGTGCAGCGGGCCTATGAGCTAGATGACACGTTTATACGTCTACATAAATACTCTGCAAGTTACTGTACAGTGCATGATGGAAATTGTGTTGACGTTTTTCTTCATCTGATTCTGATAATAATTTAATCCTGTAAGAGTAAATGTGTACAGCTAAAGAAAATCTATCTAGATTAACCTTTCAACTAAACATTACCGGAATAAGTCTCAACCTTTTTTGCTAAACAGAACATCGTCGAACCAGTTGTTTGAAGCCCACTTCTTTCGAATGCCACTTGCCATAATGCATTGGCTACAACTAAAAATACTTTGGTAAAACTCGTTTAGAATATTGCCTTCCTTTCCAAATTCCACGTGGTAAACGAACATGCAAGCCTTAAGCACGGACAGGGGGGGTAAAATATCGGAGAGTGCAGGTGCTATTACGAACAAACGCCGTTATCGGAAGTGCTTTCCGGCGCGGCATATTTCCTGGCTGCGGCTTTGCCGGAGGGACTTCCAATACACGCGCTGCCAACTTCGTAACTCTCCTGGTTGGCCGTTTGTCGTCTTGTTTATGATTTCACTTTTATTCATGCCAACACATTTTTATCGCATAAACTTTTTTGATTTCACTTCCGTTTCGCTAAAAGACATTTTTCACGTGAACTTTATGCACGAATTTATAAGCCCTCGTTGTACCATAGGCAGGGAACACAACTTCCCTTTTCCAACACTGTCCCTGGTGAAATCGACATTTAAGCCTCACGAAAAGTATTACTGTTGGTGGTCACTGGAGAAACGAATTTCTATGGCGGTTGTTGGTATCTGAGCACGCAAGGGTCGTTGTAATAATCTTCGCTCGTTTTGGTAAGTTCAAATGGTTCAAATGGCTCTGAGCACTATGGGACTTAACATCTATGGTCATCAGTCCCCTAGAACTTAGAACTACTTAAACCCAACTAACCTAAGGACATCACACTACACCCAGTTTTTGGTAAGTATAAAGGCATATTTTTTTCTGTTTGTTACAAAAACACATAGCTTTGCAAATGGCGTTATAAGGAAACAAGGAATAATTATTTCAGGAAAGTCATAGCATCCGGTAACATACTTACTTGGCAGTACACGGAAAGACAGGGCGTTTCTCATCTGTTTTTTAACTATTTACCACTAATTTATATTATGGCCGAAACTCTCAGTTTTATCTAGCTTATGTTGCTCTCAAATTGTTAACAGAAGTACAACGTAACTTAATATTAAAAATGGGGATGAATACTCGAGAAAATATTGTCAGCTATGACAGCTATGTAAAGGAAAAATAGCTTTTGTAAACCCAAAAAATAAAAGAGCCTCTAATAATCTGCAGGATACACGAACAGTCAAATTATAAATGTCAGGGAAGACAAGTTCTTAGCTGAGCTATTTCAAAATTTTATTAGAGGTCATACACATTTCTGAACTGAGGCGTTGAAGAAAACAAAAATCGAAATGAGGGGGTGCGATAAAACGTTCAGATCCTTGGATAGTTTTTCGGTTTTTACTAAGCCTACAAATAACGTTTCAGCTTAAACTTGTGACGGCTTGAGACACCAAGAAAAATAACTGAACATAAGCAGAATTAGTGAAGCCGGAGTCGGAGATTCGAATTATGTAAAGACCTGTAGGTGACAGTAGAAACTATGGTAAAGTAACAGATCAGCAATTTCTTGTTTCTCAGTAGAAACTTTTATCTAACGTTAAGTACGGTAGCTGCTGAAATTTACAGAATCAATTTGCATGGATCACAATGCCGACAGCGCAAGATTACAGCAACTACGTACCAGGTGATTGTAATTAAAGAGCAGCTACTCACAGGGGTCCAGTGTGGACTGTAATTAACATATGGTAGTGAAACTTGGTGGTTATGCTAATGTATTAACCCGGAACAGATTCACGGTGAGAGAAACATAGTTCCAGTTTTTGCCACCAAGTGAAAATCTGGCGGTTCGAATGCAAGAAAGACGTATAGAAATGTTTTCATTTATAATGGATTAGGAACGGGTAGTGGGCAGAAAAGGAGAAAGAGAGAAAGGTTAAATATTGATTTCATTATTAACCGTCGCTTACGCAATTTGTTCAGCATGAGCATTGGAGACGTCAACGAGATGCTCCTTCCGTAAAACGATGTGATCAACGGCTGCTCGCAGCGGTTCTGGTGGAGTCTGAGCAACGTCTTCCTGTGTACGGGCCTCCAGGCCGGGTGGAGACCGAACGAGTCCCTGGTACACGCGATCTTTTAGATATCCCCAGATGCTATATTCACATGGATTTACGCCAGCTGGCCAGCCGGAGTGGCCGAGTGGTTCCAGGCGCTACAGTCTGGAACTGCACGACCGCTATGGTCGCAGGTTCGAATCCTGCCTCGGGCATGGATGGGTGTGATGTCCTTAGGTTAGTTAGGTTTAAGTAGTTCTAAGTTCTAGGGGACTGATGACCTCAGAAGTTAAGTCCCATAGTGCTCCGAGCCATTAACGCCAGCTGATCTTGCAGGTTGATCTTGCAACTGGAAAGCTTCTGCAGGTAACACATTCCGGGGGGGGGTTGCATTAAGCAGATCTTTCAGTCGTCGAGACATGAGGTGTTGCCGCACCTTGGACGAAAATAGTGGTTTCCACACAGTTGCGCTCTTCCAAAGCAGGAATCACATGCTGTGTAATGAGGTCCCAATAATATGCAGACGTCACGGTATACCTGAGAATAATCTCTTCGAATAAGAACGGGCATGAATAAAGGTGCTTGTGAATACACACCACACTAACGCATACGTGTAAACTAGTATTAATCGACGTTCGCCTGCTGCAGCTGGCATACAGTGGCTGTAAAAATCGTAGGAACCATTTTTTTTATAAGTTAGTAAATTTTTACCATTCGAAAATGTTAATACGTTGTATACATTCGTTGCAAGAGAATTGCCTACTGTTATTGTCTGGTACCACGACAATCAGTTGTCAGGTTTCACAAGCTAGCTTGAGGAATTAAACCCCTCCCTAAAGCTGAGGCAGATAAAATGGTTCAAATGGCTCTGAGCACTATGGGACTTAACATCTAAGGTCATCAGTGCCCTAGAACACAGAACTACTTAAACCTAACTAACCTAAGGACAGCACACACATCCATGCCCGAGGCAGGATTCGAACCTGCGACCGTAGCGGTCGCGCGGGTCCAGTCTAGAACCGCTCGGCCCCACGGCCGGCCTGAGGCAGATAAAGAAAGGGTAAGATTGACCTCCACAAAGTATTAAACTCATTAATTGACCAGAACCAAAAAAAAAAAACATCGCATGTGAAACCCCATTTCATGGGCGGGACATGTTTTACGATATTTAAAGTATAAAATAGTTGTGACTCTTGAAGTTTTCCCGGTGTATCGAATATTCCACAAGATTTCGGGATTGCAGCCGGATCTCATCGACTTCTTTTCGGCTGACAACCTTACAGCCATCTTCAGGCGAGTGTTTGACACTGGAGATTGCTAGTGCAAGTCGCTCTATTTATACGTAAAAGTGCCGCGGCGCGCATGCGCAAGTTACCGTAGCATGCGCGCCACCTGTCGATTCCAAGGCCCTCTACAATATTACTGCATCTATGGAGCGCAATCGAATGCGTGAAAAAAGTAGAACATGCACGCAGACGTGTCCAAAACAATAAAATTTCAATATTAAAATTATTTGTCGCTCGACGTGTCAGAAGCCATAAAAAGTTTTCTTTTGGTTGAAATTAAAGAAATCAACGGGTCCCAGGCCTTATTCAATAAAAAGCCGCCATCACGATTAATGAGATTATCCGCTAAACGTATTTCCACGTATTCCTTCACAACTGAATCCCAGAAGGATCTCGATGGGGCCAAGATTTTCGTGGCCGAATAATCCATAGTATGTCCTGTGGAAATACAATGTTCGGCTATAGCCGACTTACTTGGCTGTAAAAGGTGAGTGTGGCGCTCATGTTCAACGTAGCGGTCGTGTACTGTGCGTGTGGTTTGACCAATGTAGGCTTTCCCACACTCGCAAGGTATTTTATAAATTCCAGCCTTCCGTAATCCCAGGTCATCCTTGGCTGAGCCCAGAAGAGCACGAGTCTTTGTAGGTGGCCGGAAGATTGCTTTCACACGATGTTTCTTTAAAATTCTGCCTACTTTCGATGAAATGTTCCCGACATATGGGAGAAATGCTCTGGACTTAAACACCTCCTTATCCTCTTGATCTTGTTGGTGGTCATGTTTTTTCCTCCTTAAAGCAGTACTGACCTGATGTGCAGAATATCCATTACGTTGAAATACCGATTTCAAGTGCTCTAATTCGTCTGCAAGACTGTCTTTATCAGACACGACATGTGCCCTATGCACCAACGTTCGAAGGACGCCCATAGTTTGTGACGGGTGATGACAGCTTGACGCCTGCAGGTACAGGTCCGTATGCGTGGGTTTTCGATAGACAGAATGCCCCAATGACCCATCCACCCTGCGTTTAACCATGACGTCCAGAAATGGTAGGCAACCATCCTTTTCAACTTCCATCGTAAACTGAATGTTTGTGTGGATGGAATTCAGATGTTGTAAAAACCGTGAAAGCTCTTCTACACCGTGAGGCCACACTACAAAGGTATCGTCCACGTACCGCCAGAAGACTGTTGGTTTCAACATCGCCGAATCGAGAGCCCTCTCCTCAAAGTCATCCATATAAAAGTTTGCCACCAGATGGGACAGAGGACTGCCCATGGCAACACCGTCAAGTTGCTCAAAATATTCATTATTAAATAGAAAGTAAGTAGAGGACAGGGCATGGTGAAACAGCGCCGTTATATCGGCCGTAAACTTATTGCCGATAAGTGACAATGAATCCAAAAGAGTTTCGTAGCTGTCAATGTTACAACGATTTCTGAGAAGACAGTGCAGTAAAGGGTACTAACACAGTCCAGAGTACATAATTTGTTGTTGACTAGCAATTAAGCTGCAAGTTAGGATTATAAATAAAAAGTGCAATTTATTCTTTTGCACTGACTGACTGTTAGTTTGTTGGTTGATTCAACTGAGGGAGCTAAACAATAAGGTCATTGGTCCCATCGGATTAGGGAAGGATGGGGAAGGAAGGCGGCCGTGCCCTGTCAAAGGAACCATCGCGAAATTTTCACGAAATAATTCAGAGAATTCACGGAAAATCTAAATCAGGATGGCCGGAATCTGGTTTGAACCGCCGTCCTCTCGAATGCGAATCCGGCGTGTTAACCACTGCGCCACCTCGCAACCGACTATTCTATCGGTTGTTGGTAGAATATTTTGTAGATTCCTTTGTGTGTGAGGTACTTAGAAGACTAGCCGTTTAAGACCTAAGGGAGCTAAGACCAAGGCCCCAAAAGGGCAGCAATCGCGGTTGGAATTTGGGCCGCAACGGAGTTCTAGTCCATCAGGAAGTGATATCATAGCCTATTCATTAGGTGGAACCAAAACTTTCTTATCCTCTGGCTAATATTCTTATGGTACAATTGACAGCCCAGAAAAACTCCGTGGCTGAAATTTGAATTATCCGTCATCACACACAGGCGATAACCATGTTACGGGGCATACAGATCTGCTCGTAAAAGTAAATAATAGTTGTAGCCGTGAAGATTAACACCTTTTTGACACGTAGCAAAAAGACGCATCCTCTAAAAACACAGAAAAACCTGCGGGGCGTCATTCGTAGCGTTGCAGACCTAGTGAATGCATTTCATTTCGCGATGTGGAGTCAATAGCGGGAAGGAGGTGGCATAGTCGGCGGTATAGTAACCAACTGCCTAGCGAAAAGGTTTGGTTTGTACCTACGTTAGTGCAGGTTTTTGTGTTATTCCGTTAATTTGTTTAATCTGTAGGAATCAAGAAATTTACGTAACGAACAGTTGGTGATTCTTATTAAGATAGTTTCAGCCTTTAAAAGGACACATCCTGCGTCTTCTCTACCATTTGACATCACGCCTAAAGGCTTCAACTTCAGTGGCTGTAATCTGTGAGGAATTGAGTCTATGAGGTGGTAAAAATTCTCTCGTTTCTCTGTCAGCTTTACCAGGCAGGTAGAGTGAAGTTCCAGAGGTCATCACGGGTCATGGCATGGTGTCAGGCCAGTTTCCTTGCACAGTCGTTTCGTCTTTACCCATAGGTATCCTGTAAAGCGTGAGTCTGATGCAGATGAAGGCCAATTGAGAAGAGAAATCCCATTCCGTTCTGCAGACCACTCCCGGACCGTTACTGACTTGTGTATTTGGAAACTGCTCCTACAGAAAGAAGCTTACTTCCTCTGGATACAGTTATCAACATCAAATTGCCCATCTATCCTGTGAAACGCTCCAAGTCCACGGGAAAACATCCACCCCAAACTGCCACCAAAGGACGTCCACTGAGAGATGACTCATGGATGTATTTAGATTCAAAACGGGCACCTTGCGGCCTGTATACTTATACTGGATCATCATTCGCTGAGGAGAATACCAATTCGATCGAAAATATGACGTTCCTCCAGTCTTGAGTGAAGTTGTCGTCGGCAAACGGTAATCGGCAGAGTCCATGATCATCTCGAAACCTCTCCTTATAAGTCGCTAATTAGCTATGTAGTCCAGCCTCCCGCATCTTCTGTGACAAATTAACTGCACATCATAGAAATGAGTTTCATATAATGCAGAGGACGGCTTCATGGACAACAAACTGCTGAACCAGAAGAATGTGTCTCTTAAGCCGAAAAAAATATCAATGGATTCGAACATCGGACACTTTACAAGTAAAGCCTCCGCGTTGTTTATTCAGCTACAGTTGCCATTTACGAACTTCTATGTATTCAGATAACATACGCTACACGTGTAGATAATACGAGCAATTCTTTTTTCGGAAAAGATTTTGTACCTTCCTGGAGCAGACCTGGAGTAATGACAAGGTAATTTTCCCCAAACTTTTGTAGTAATATTTACGCCGGCCGGAGTGACCGTGCGGTTCTAGGCGCTACAGTCTGGAACCGAGCGACCGCTACAGTCGTAGGTTCGAATCCTGCCTCGGGCATGGATGTGTGTGATGTCCTTGGGTTGATTAGGTTTAATTAGTTCTAAGTTCTAGGCGACTGATGACCTCAGAAGTTAAGTCACATAGTGCTCAGAGCCATTTGAACCATTTTTTTTGAAGTAATATTTACTCGCCACACGTTCAAAAGGTAAAGAGAAAAATATGGCATGTTGCATTTCATCCACGTCAGTGCTGTAACGAGCGAGGTAGCGCAGTAGTTAGACACTGGACTCGCATTCGGGAGGACGATGGTTCAACCCCGCGTCCGGCCATTCTGATTTAGGTTTTCCGTGATTTTCCTAAATCACTCCAGGAAAATGCCTGGGTGGTTCCTCTGAAAAGGCACGACCGACTTCCTTCCCGATCCTTCCCTAATCCGTTGAGACCGATGACCTCGCTGTCTGGTCTCCTTCCCCAAACAACCGTCAGTGGTGTACCCGACTTGTAAATCTGGCTGCAATTTCCATCACACGATTGTATTGCTGTCAAGTGTACATTCTCTCCACGTACAAGTGTGCTGCTGTTTGCCTGCAGAGTGCGAATGACTTTGTTGACGTATTCCGCGGAGCCGTTTTATGCGATACCATTAATAACTGTGGAATAAAATGAAGGGAGAGAACGTGCTGATTTCGAACAGTGTCCAGCGAACTCCCATCCAGGGACTCTATTGCTATTTATGTACAACTTGTGTTCAATAAGCAAAGCAACACAGTTTTTTTTTCTCGGACCATCTCGGTTGAGAGACTGTAGAATTTGTTGTGGGACAGCCGATCGGAGTGGCCGTCGGTTCTAGACGCTACAGTCTGGAACCGCGCGACCGCTACGGTCGCTGGTTCGAATCCTTCCTCGGGCATGGATGTGTGTGACGTCCTTAGGTTAGCTAGGTTTAAGTAGCTGTAAGTTCTAAGGGACTGATGACCTCAGAAGTGCAATATTCTTGCTTCCGTGTCTATAGTTCCATGAAGTTCCGATAGACGTCTGCGCTGTACGTAATCTTCAAAATGTCGTCTGTACGTGGGTTCCAAGCAGAGAGCTGTCCCTGCATTTCTTTTGGCGGAAAACCAGACCATCGCAGCCAACCATAGACGCTTGCAGAATGTCTACGGAGAGCTGATAATGAGTGAAAGCACAGTGAGTCGTTTTGGGTGAGGCGTCTGTCATTACTGCAACAAGATCGTGCATACCTATCCTATATCGTTTGTGTCGACCTGCCATACACAGCTGTGACTCTTGTGATGTTGGGGCGTGCGGCCACTCTCATTCGAAGTGCTCAATGGATACCAATGATACACCCCGCTACACAACTGGACATCTGTGTTGGTGGTGCTGACACACTCATCCACCACTTTGGGTACTCAAAGGTGTGTGCCCGTTGGTTCCTCGCCGCCTACGCACCTTCTTTGGCCCAATGAAGGGTGGATTGAGAGGGAAGCAGTGGGTGGATGATGGAGATGTTATTGATGCAACAACACGTTGGCTTCGACGTCGACTGGTACCATGCGAGCGTACAGGCCCTCCGAGTAAGGCGGCGTAAGGTCGTAGCGTTGAAGGGATATTATGTTGAAAATAAGTTTTCTGTAGCCAAAAGAGTGGGGAATGATGTGGGTACCGCCGCGAAAAATTCTGAGACTATATCCTGAATTATGATTATTGTTGTTCCTTCGTGCGGTAGAGAGTTTAGGAGCAATTCAGACTCTATTTATTAATCCACTCGGCCAACATAATGTATTAATTAAGTCGTACAGTCCATAGTTAGCGTACAAACGGACATATCAGAGGAAAAGAGTGACTGAATTCCAAGGCAAATGTTCCACTAACACATGGCTGGCTAGCCAAGACCACAGATTTAAACTAAAAAAAGTTAGGCTGAAAATAAAATAAAAGAGATTGGTTGGTTGTTTTGGGGAAGGAGACCAGACAGCGAGGTCATCGGTCTCATCGGATTAGGGAAGGACGGGGAAGGAAGTCGGCCGTGCCCTTTGAAAGGAACCATCCCGGCATTTGCCTGGAGTGATTTAGGGAAATCACGGAAAACCTAAATCAGGATGGCCGGACGCGGGATTGAACCGTCGTCCTCCCGAATGCGAGTCCAGTGTCTAACCACTGCGCCACCTCGCTCGGTGTAAAATAAAAGAGACAATCTTCATATGTACACTAAAGAATTTGCTGAGGAAAGATAATAGTAATTAAAATATAATAATTTGAGGGTATCAGAAGATAAAGCTCCAAAAATTATAAACGGAGATTATGACAGTGAGAAAAAGAACGTACACACATCTTTCAGCAATGAGTATCAACAGGATGTGGCAAGTGGTCTCAAGCAGTTACGTTATTTCTTGGACGTAGTTGGTGGCTCATTATTTCTGTAAGTATATTAATGTTTACGGACTGTACTTCGTTTGATTTGGGACACAATGTCGTGCAGGAGCACTGCTAACCATCACACGATTTTCTGTGCACGCTCGTGACACTGTTACAGGTCGCAAAACAAGAATAACCCACTTGTTATTGAAACTTTACTGACGCATCTTAGGCTTTGCCCAGGATCAGAATATTACAAACAAACTTAATGCAAAATATCAAACTGTAACTCTGTCACAGGTGCTAAATATTTGTACTAAATGAGTACCTTTACCAGAGAAAAGGACTGTAAAATTTTGCTCATTTTTGTGCTCTTTAGTAGGGAGGAAAAAAAGCTTTCCTCTAAGTTGCATCGTTAGGAAAGTCAATACTTTTTCCGGCGGTATGATAACGCCCCGGAAGGCAATATTTTTTATGGCTGGAGTAGGTAGGTGGTGGAGGGGCGGTCTCATTAGCTAGCTGTGCATCGCCCCGGTGGCCAGTTTGTTGGTAGTGGGGCGGTGGGCTCGTGGGCCGCTGCAGAAGGCGAGGCAGAGGTAGAGGCAGCTCGTGGGAGGAGGGTGTTATCTGCTGCGGCTGCGGAGCGGACAATGTGCGAATCAGCAGCAATTGTAGCCAGCAGATGGCGCGCGCCGCAATTTGTCGCCCTAATCGGCTCAGAGCACGTCTCGCCGCGAGACTCAGTCCCCGCTCAGCAGCTGCGACTCTCCGTGAATTAACGAGTGCCGTCTGTCTGTCTGTCTCGCTAGAACAGTCAGATGGGCCTCTGTCCCCATTCCGATCTGCAGCTCAGCATCACACACGCCAGGCGCATCCGGTAAGTGAGCATCGTCTCATTCCACCACCCTACAGACGAATAATCCGCCGTTTCCGCGACCTACAACCCTTCCAGCACCATCTCACTGTCGTACACAACCATGACATCCATCTCACTGCTCTTGTGCTGTTCCCCTCGAAGGCTCGTTTGAAGCTCCGTTCCAAGCCAGTCTACCCTTTGCGAGAATGTTCGTATTTGCATAACTACTACGACCTGCATCCAGAAAAATACAAACTTTGTCTCTACCACGTAGAATTCATGATAAAATGACATGACGGTTTCATGAACGTGATTACATCTTCTGGTAAAATATACAAGAGTCTTCAAAAACCATAATACTTTAAAAAGGTAGAAAAGTGAACTGGAAGGATTAAACTATCTCCGTCCCACTTTACACTGAGTCCTCTTCATATCCTGCTGGCACCCTTGAACCGACACATTTGCATCCTTCTCCACGTCATCTTCTTCCAACGCCCAGCACAATCACCAACTCTCGGGACGTGTTTACTGGGAATGATTATCCACGAACGATCCAGTGTTAAAAAGATTTTTCCGATTGAAACAAACTTGTAAATAACCTTGGAATGAAACGTCGTCCTGCAATTCTGAAAATGAGAATCAAGACAGTTTACTTTAAATATTGACGTCTAATATTGTTTAGGCTTTGCACGCTACTTACGGTAGTCCACATTACTGGGAATGATTATCCACGAACGATCGATTGTTAAAAAGATTTTTCCAATTGAAACAAACTTGTAAATAACCTTGGAATTAAACGTCGTCCTGCAATTTTGAAAATGCGTTAATTGCAGTAGCTTGATTTACTTTAAACATTTATTAAAGACAATGAATTTACGAAGTTACGAACATATTTCTTTCATGTCAGTTTTACATGACGCTAATAGCTTTGTGTGTAACTACACCATTCCTCAACTAAAAACTAGATAAGTATGTTTCCTTGATAGAAATATTTTTCTGTCTTTCATTACTATGACGTCTCTGATTTCGTCTAATCGGCGTCGGATTCGTTTCGAGGCATTGTGAATCTACATTGTTGTACGGTTGTATTCTCAAGATACATATCACTCTGGTATAGTAAGAGCAAACTGTTTAAAAAAAAATAATTGTAAGATGGCCAAGCGTTACTTCGAGGAGTTGCTTTTATATTTATGCGTATGACTTCTAAAATAGGAGCTGTGCGTTTTCCTATCAGAAAATGACATTACTCTTTCTTGCGGAGTAGAAATCAATCCGATTACGTATTTCAGTCTAATTGTTGCTTGTTTGTATTATCTTATAGTTTATTTTTCCAGCTTTTTAGTAGAGTGTCTTACACTATTCGCATCATACGTTAGGTAAGTTACGGATGCAGTCGATCAATCTTTGGCAATACATTCGTTGCCTATTTGGACTGGCTACTGTATTACTCTTAAAACATTTCTCAACGAACTGGAATGCTGGATATAATTTCCCATTACCTTCCAAGTAAAATGGTGATACCTTCGACACATTACATCAATTTTTTTGCGTGCAGTGGAGTTGTACGTGTCGCTTTGATGATGTGACAAACCTTGCATGACAGTCTGTTAACTAACTCAGTAGCCCACAGTTTTTTATTTTTTTATTTTTGTCAGTACGTTGTTGGTTGGTAGAAACGGTGTATATGACGAGTAGGCTGGTGTTTGTATGACGCCGTGCTCCGCCTCGTAAACAAGCGCTCGCCGCCGGTCTGCCCTGTATTATCTCTGAGGCTGAAGTTCCGCCCGCCTGCCGCAGTGGTTCATGGTCCGTGAAACGGCTCCATCCCACCCACCTCCCTACTGCCCCCCCTCCCCCTCCCCCCCCCCCCCCCCGACCACTGCGTCACCGCAGCAGACGACGTCTCTTTCGGCGTAGCCAGCCCGGCGTTTCCTCTGCGACTATGGCCTCTCAAGATCTCCTATCTCGTTTCACAAGGCCACAGGCGAGGGCGTTGACTCCCATCTTTAGCTGAGTTGTTTATACCATTATTTTTCCGTGCGCTATTTCCTCGTTTTTCCTTCGTCTATCACTAAAAGAGTGAATTATGTCTGAAGTACCACACTGTTGCTCTGTGCAGACAAAGTTTACTCTGCGGTTGTTTAGTTCCTTATCCTGTTTCGAATGACAGTAAGAGCGACGTAACACGGCGGTTGACACTGGGGTTAGCTCCGAAAAGGATATTTTCCATGTCTTTTGTCATCCTTCCCGGCTGTAAGGTATTGATGTTCTACTTGCTTCCTTCCGTAAGCCTCAGTGTGGTACGTGGTAAGCAAGATGAAGTTCCCCCGAAGCAGACAACACACGCTGCGTTACTAGCATGCTGAATACCACACATGTACCATATTGTTAGCTATCCACAACTGCCGGAGGCGATAGCTATTTAAACTCCCACCGTTAGTAACGCAGGGAGGGTCTGTTAAATCGCCAAATATGTGTAGTAGTAGTATGGTATTCTGCCTTACAGCAGGTCTTGTCATGGGTTAATCCTCTTCCACTTTTGTCTGTCCATAGCCAGTCTTTTCATTTCTGAATATTTCTCTCCTTTGATACTGTCCAGCATTTGATATCTTCTCTTTCCTCTTCCCCTTTTTCCCTCCACCGTTCCTTCTATTCCTTCCTTCAATAAACAGTCCCTCCTAAAACAATGTTCAATACAGTTCCGTTTCGTCTTTCTGATGACTTTCAGTACGTTTCTTTCTTCTCCAACTCTTCTCAATACTTCTTCATTCCTTACTCGGTCTTCCCATTTCACTTTTTCCATTTTGCTCCATATCTACACCTCTAGTGCCTCCAATCTTCTTTCGTCTCCCTTCCTCAATGTCCAGGTCTCCGCATCATATAGTGCAACGCTCCAGATGTAACATTTGGCATGTCTTGTGTAGATTACGCTCTAAAAATTATGTTACAAGTGAAATGCTATAAGACGGCAGAGACATGCCTTATTTCAAAAGCACTGTCCGGCAAATGTTACAAAAACACAGACTACTCCACTCTCACTACATAAGAGACTGCAGACAAAATGATAAGTTAACAGCGACATACGTAGGAAGGAGAAACAACGATCGTTCTAATCTGCAGGTCACATAATATATGATTTATTACAGCAATTTCGCTCAGACGCGAACATCCTTAAGTTTTCATTGCTCTCGTGACAACGCGTAAGATGTTTAAACCACCGATGTTTAAAGCACAGCTTGTTACCACCGTCAACAAAGTGTTGTGTTTAAACCCCTAGCGTATTAACGCCAGGGCAATAAATACCTGAGAATGCTCGCCTCTGACGAGCGAAACTACTCCGATAAATCATATAATAGGTGTCACGTGTCATCTTATCCGTAATGAACGGAAATACACTGTCCGTACGTTAGTTAATACGACGTGCGTTCAGTAGGTAACGCAGCACTTTTTTTTCTGAATGCAAGTTCGTTTTATTCAGGATTCCTTGCGCCACCTTACTGGGAGGGCCTGTATGCCCGCATGGTATCACTTCATTGGTCGGCGTCGGAGCCACCGTCTTGCGGCATCAATAACCTGCCCAGTGTTCAAATGGCTCTGAGCACTATGGGACTTAACATCTGAGGTCATCAGTCCCTCAGAACTTAGAACTACTTAAGCCTAACTAACCTAAGGACATCACACACATCCATGCCCGAGGCAGGATTTGAACCTGCGAACGTAGCAGTCGCGCGGTTCCGGACTGAAACATCCAGAACCGCTCGGCCACCACGGCGGGCTATTACCTGCCCATCATCCACGTACCGCTTCCCGTGACGTGAGTTTCTCATTGGGCCAAACAGATGGAAATCATAAGGTGCGATATCCGAGCTGTAGGGTGGATGAGGAAGAACAGTCCAATGAAGTGTTGTGAGCTCCTCTCGGGTGCACAGACTTGTGAGGGGTCTTGCGTTGTCGGGGAGAAGAAACAGTCCGTTTGCATTTTTCTGACGAGGAACACACTGAAGGCTTTTCTTCAATTTCCTGAGGGCAGCACAATACACTTCATAGTTGATCATTCCTCCGTGAGGGAGGACATCAGATAACCCCTTCAGAGTCCCAGAAGACTGTCGCCATGACGTTACCATCTCATCGAGCAACTCTGAACTTTTTCTTAGGAGGAGAGGTGGTGTGGCGTCACTCCACGGTTTGCCGTTTTGTTTCCGGTTCGAGGTGTTGAACCCATATTTCAAGGCCTGTGATGATGTTCAACAAAAAATTGTCACGATCGGCCTCGTTATGCGGGACCAATTGCGCACACATTGTCCTTCACTGTTCTTTATGGTCTTCTGTTGGTCGGAGAGGAACCCAGCGGGCCCACACTTTTGACTACCTCAACTACTGGATGGGCGTGTCAGCAATTTAAACAGAGACTTCCAGTTTAGCAGAGGGTTGTTCGATTGCCCTCCGCAGATCAACTCGGATGATAGCGCCCGCACGTTCGAGCATTGCAAGAGTTACCGCTGTGTGCGGCCAGCCGGCACGAGGGAGATTGAAGATGCTTATTGCGATGTTGTGATCACGACAGACGCCTCGCCCAACGACTCATCGCGCTTTTGTTCACTGCCAGGTTTCCATAGACGTTCTGCAAGAACCTATGAACATCTACGATGCTCTGGTTTTCCTCCAAAAGGAACTCAGTGACAGCTCTCTGCTTGGAACGCACCTCCGTTACAGATGAAATTTTGAAGGCTACGAATAGCGCCGCCACCTATTGGAGCTTCATGAAACTACAGGGGCTGAAGCAGGAATATTCCTCGATGTCGCCCAGCAAATTCCGCACTTTGTAACCTAAACTGGTCGAGGGAAAGTGAAGTGTGCTATTATTTATTCACTCAAGGATAGCAATACGTGTGGCCTAAAATTCAACTAAATGGCTGACAGATATCTTCAACAAAATTATTGAAGAAGGAAGGATTCCAGCTGACTCAACATCAGTAAACCAGTTCTAGTTTCGAAGCATACAGTAGCTATCGCCTAATACTTCTTCTATCACAATTAGTCTTTGAAAACGATAAAAGGCTCTGATAAATTATCAGTCTCAACACCAGTCGTTGTGAATTCGTGATGTGGTGTCGAATGCTATTTATGCTGTCCGCCTGCTTCTTGAAAAAACCGTCAGCATTCAACGCACGTGTACCTTTCCTTCCTGATCTAGAAAAGACCTTCGACCAAGTGCCACATAACTTGATTTGGTTTGCCCAGCACGGGCATGGAATATTACATTCTTGAAGAACTACACTGCTGGCCATCCAGAACGCAGCACCAAGAGGTACGGGTGATGCCACAGCCAGATTGATATGGGAGATAACACCTATACAAAGATCACATGATTGAAAGCATAATCCCACTTGAAGTGAGGAAGATGATGAAATCAGAACTGAGTGTAGTCGCCATGGCTGGCTGTAACCGCTGCTACACGCCTCGGCATTGAATCAAACACGGCCTGGAATTGCCGGTATGGTACAGCAGTCCATGCTGCCTCCACATATTTCCAAAGTTGATCTGGTGTAGCAGCGGGCGCTATTTCCGAAGCCAGTGTTCCGCTATCATTGACAGACGTTTACGATAGGAGAGATATCGGGAGAACAGGGATGCCAAGTCAGTAATGCAATCATAAAGGAGACGAAGTAGTCTTGATCATCATTAGCCACGTGTGGTCGTGAATTAATGTTGTAATGCGGGCGTCGGCAAGCTCCGAAGGTTTGGGAGGACAATGGGCTTAGAACGCTTGTGAGGTGAAACGTTGGCTCGTTAGTGTGCCGGCAATCAGTACTAGGGGGATGCGGGAGCGGAAACCAGTATCACCTCAAACCACAATACCGGGTGCTGGACCAGTATGGCAAAGCATCTGGCAACAGTTCAACAGTCTCTCATCACGGTGTCTCCAGACTATAATTCGACCATAGTGGTGGTGGAGGCGGAATCGGAATTCAACGGTAAGAAAATGTCGCTCCCTTCGGTTGTACATGTCCGTCGTTCAGCGCACCATTGGCGGCGCCAACACCTGTGGCGCTGATTCAGCAGCGGACGCCTTGTGAACAGCCCACTCTGAAGCAGATGACGTCGAAAGGTACGCACAGAACAGTGCTCGTTGCGCAACAGACCGGATTTGTTGTGATATAGTTCGCGATGTGGCAGAGCGATCCATCACTGCCATCTCCACAATGAGTCATCACGTGCGGTGGTGCGACGAGATGGATGGATTCGGTACTTCCGGTCCGCCGTTCCCTCCTTGATCCCCATCGCAGTTGCTTGGTTCCGTCCGGCACAATCACCGATTTCTCTGAAGGTAATCCACAATCCCTATAGGTAACGATTCTTCCTCGATCTAACGCCGAAACGTGCACGAAAGATGCTACCTGTCTTCTAGGAGGCGCACTGAAGAGCTTTCGCAAAGCAACGGCACGAAAGATCTATTCCAATATGTCCACACGGCCTTTTTTTTTTTTTTTTAAAGGTTGGAGCTCCTCCACAGCTACTCCGACGTAATGACTATTTCAATAGACCAAGAGACGTACTGTCACCTCCGTGTTGTTAGTTGCAAATCGAGGAGTTCACGAAATGTGGAGCTTTGATACTACCTGTGCTTCCGGGTAGGATTACCCACTAAGACAGGCCCATCGAAGTGATTGACGTGGACGGAAAGTGACGAAGAGTAGCGGGTTAAAGGACATAGGAAAAAAATGCCAAGGGAGAAAAACGTCTGGGACAGTCTGGAAGGGTAGTAAGAGCAGTAGCGGATTTTCTTGCTATCTGCGACAAATCTTGTAAAGGTAACGCTAGTGAGTGGCTGGATATCGTGTAGTACTCGGGCCAGTATCATAGTTTAGGTTTGTCGTAAGTGTATCAATCAGAATCGACGTATGGTACTGCTGAGCTGTACATCAGCGATGTCTCCTGGTCCAGATGCAGCGTTTGTGTACCTGTAAAAGCCATATTAGTGATCGATTGGTCAAAGAATCGATCGCACATTGCAGGAGAGTGTATGGATTCTTGTTGTGTTTAGTGTGCAAAAGTCGACTTCCCTACTGTGTCTGGTTGGGCAGCTATGTGATTTATCTGACAGTGCTAGTGATGCAGGCGTTTGTCGTCAATTGCGTTGTTCGTGTGCCTAAGCTTTTCATAGGTGGTTATGAGTAGTAGGCAGATGAGAGCATCAGCACAACTTTGATATCAAATTGATATGCAAATTAATTAAATTGAGGAATTAATCCCCCCACGACCACGCACCCCCCCCCCTGACCATTCCCACCCCAACCCCCAGCCTCCCTCCCCACCTCATCACATCATCATGTGCCCTATGGCCTGCAGTTTCGAATATTAGAGTAATTTCGAATTTTAGCGGGAATTTCGACTTCTCGTGGCAATTTCTTTGCCCCAGGGCTGTGCTGGCATCCCACACCACCCGCCACCCAGGAATTGGCAGAAAATTAAAAGTGGCTGTGCCCTTTCCAGGAGAGGAAGGTTAGGTTAGTGTAAATTATTTATTTTGGTCAGGAAATGAAGTAAAGATAGATCATAATTAATCATAAGGATCAGGCCTAATTACACAACTATATACATAGTTGTATAGTAACATCTTTCTTCCGATATAACAGACACGAACTGTCTGGCAAATCTTGCAATGGCTTTCTACGGTTTTCACCATCTCTAGCATCAATTGTGTATCATGGTCCCTCAAGCTAATGAGTGCACGGGGGAGGTCAATCTGTTTGTCCCTCTCTAGTACAATATCCCAACCTAGGTTGACATGTACCGATAAGTTATTTACTGAAAGATAAGTGCACAATATTGCTCCTTTCCTGGAAACCATTTTGGCATGCACCTGGTGCTTAATTATTTAACTCTTTGCCCCAGGGGTACTCACTACTTTGCAATTCTGTACCGGCAGGATAGGTGACCTCTTAATTTGGTTCGCACGTCTGTGTAAATTGCTATCCATAACCGAAATCGATGCGCCAGTATCGATTACTAACTGCACCTGAATGCCATTATGCCGCCGATTATCGTAACTCGTCCTTTGTCGACTCATTCCGTTTTGTATTTGAGGTTTTCCTTGGACAACTCTTGCCGAAGGTCTTAATCATCATAATATCTAACCACGTTTACGAGAGTGTACTGCGTGCTTTCACTTTGTACTGCGACCTCCTGCCGAAGACTTAGAGGGGCCGTGCATAGTTTGACGCTTGTGAAGCTTGATTTTGTTTGTTTTCTGTTACCTCCGCAATACGTGCACTACGTGGTGTTGTTTGATTTTGTCCGCTACATTGCGAAGGCTGTCTGTGCGGTTGATATGATTTCTGAAGTACTGGCATCACTGTAACATGGTTTTACCGTGCATTGTGTTGGTTCGAGCCACTGGGTCCGTGATTCTTCCAAGAGGCGTTTAAAGTGAGCATGTTCTTATTTCGGTTGGAATTAAATCCATTGACACCCCGCCTTTTGCGATTTGGATTGTTGTATTTGTTTGGTAGATACCATTATTGAGGTACCAGACTGCGGTCTACTGTTACTTTGATTAAGATTGTTTTCGAATATTGGTTATCGTAATCGTTTTTCACATTGACACTGTTGTTATAAGTCTTAAAACCACCTCCTTTATGGTTATCATTAATACGACGGTTATTGTGGTTTCCGTCTCCCTTACCATTACTGTGGTTCGACCCGTTACTTTCATTTGGTCTCTGTTATGTGGAATCTAACGAGTCTGCCACAGCAAGGAAGTTTTCGAGATCTGTTTCTGGCACAGTTCTGTCGACCATTGACACTACATATGAATTTACCCCTGTGATAAATAATGAGAAAATGAAGAAAATGTTGATGCATTGCAATAAGGAGGAAACTTGTCATGAACTGGAGCTTGGCTGATGCTCTCGGAAGCAAACATCAGTTTCCATTTGGTTCTTTGAGTGTTAGTCTAACGAAAAACAGCGAAGCAACCTGAGCCCCTGAAGGGCGGCTACCCTCCTAACTAGTACGTTACGCGGGTTGTGGGCGGAGGCTGAGGCGGGCTGAGGCTTTCCATCGGCGCCTCGCCTCTTGAAGCGGAGCGTACCTGGGACCGTATATCAGCAGCCGTCACTGCCGCCGTTGCCGCTCCCGCCGCCGCTGGGCTGCCACCCTCCTCCAATCGCGTGGAGCGGTTTTCGGGCCAAGGAGAGACCGTTCCCGCGGAGGAAATTAAATTAACGCTTGGATTAATGCCTCATCCACATTGCATCGCCATTTGTAGGGCCGTGGCGAATGTACGTCCGTGGCCTCCCCCATCCACCCCGGTCTCTGCAGTTTCTTTCTTCCTCTCACTACCTTTCCCTGCAGGCAGCAGAAACCTTCCTTGCCCCCACCCTGCTCTTTAATAACACGGCGTAATTTCCTGGAGGAAGGAAACAAAGAGCCATAAGAATAACGATTTTCTTTCTCGCGCGTTCTCGGAACAGCCTTCTCCGGAGGGCAGACGATAATGGCAGTTCTTTCTAAGGACCTGTCTATTTCCTTACTCGCAATTGTCACCCCCTCTCCCCCTTTGCCCCCTTCCCCAGCTGGTTCTCTTGCGAGGTAGTGCCATATCGTCACCTGAATTATACTAGCTGTTCCACTCCATGCGGTCTGGAGTTCCAGTTCCTTATAACGCCGCAAGCGGGTGAGAGTGGACTGAGGAGTGTTGCACACCGAGGAGTTGGGCTACGGCTGTGTGGGAGAGGGAAGGGTGGGCAGATAAACTGAATTTTTACGAATATGCGACGCTAATTTAAGCGAGTACTACGGGGAGTATTCATAGACTTTGAATTATCATCTTTAAAAATTCGTGCTACGACCACGAAACCTGCTGATACACCACCTCTGCATATTCACTCAACAGACTGACATATTTTTCTCAATGATGCATGACTTGGTGGTCACAGTGTGAAAGTCGTGTATCTCAATCAACTTTCGGGAAAGTATTACTTGAAATGGCTTCACTTCGTCTAGCAGATACCTTTTATGCTATTGCTTATCGTACGAGAGCTATTCGGGAAGTAAGGTTCAAAACTGTTCAAATGTGTGTGAACTCATATGGGACTTAACTGCTAAGGTCATCAGTCCCTAAGCTTACACACTACTTAACCTAAATTATCCTAAGGACAAACACACACACTCATGCCAGAGGGAGGACTCGAACCTCCACCAGGACCAGCCGCACAGTCCATGACTGCAGCGCCTAAGACCGCTCGGCTAATCCCGCGCGGCAGGAAGTAAGGTACGATGGGCAGCGTAAAGGAAATCATAATGAAAATCCGATGAAGCTTAACACAGATGTGTTGGGCAATGTCACTATTATGCGCATCAATAGCGTTACGTCTCTCTTTTCACTTCTGAGCGCACAGTGAGTACGTAAAGGTGCTTAGAACAATAGGGTCTCCCGAAAAGCATGAGGGCCTGGTGTGAGATTCGCATGACACCATGCAGCCCACATAACATAACAACTGTCATACGTTTCCTTCTACACGAAAATTCTCGGACGCACTATAAAGGTGCAATGAAGATGCTCCTGCAGCGTTTTCAATGGGAAGTGTTTGATTAGCCACAATAGAGCCCGTAATAGACTCTCCCTGTGTTTCATCTCTGCTCACATGAACCGCTAGCTATGAAGTTATGAAGACAACGTTCTGGCACAGACAACAAGCTGTAGACCAGCACAGAGTATCGGCAGACAGCACAGGCGGTTTCCTTCTGTGACGAAGATATTGGAAAATTGGTGCAATGCTATGACGAATGTCTAAATTGGAGCGGCGACTATGTAGAGGAGTAGCTGGAAGGTGTAGCTAAATGTTGCAAATAAAACATTTTTAATTTTCGAGGTGGTTTCCATTTTTCGACCGATCGGAGGTTACTTTTGGAATAGGCGTCGTATAACCATGCCTGGGGGACGGATTACGTGGCGAATCAGCTTCACTGATTTTATTTCGCTTTATCTTGTATCAGCATCCTATGTTGCCCTTCACCAACATAGTCACGGGCTTAGCTTTGTGATGTATGAATGTGTGATTAACTGGGAGTGTATGTGGGATCGTAGACTCAGTATAGCCTTCTTGGTCCTCGTAGTAGAAGCGTGGAAACGATCGTTGAATTTTAGCTTTCACAACTGCCTCGAGGTGTGACCGTACCAGAGACATTTTGTCCCATGCTCTTTAAAAATACGTCATGAGACGGGTCAGTAAGATCAAGGCGCAGGTATTGGAATTTTCCATCGAACTCTCGTTCGAAATTTTTTTACGTCAACTGGTGGGAGGCTGGATAATGAGCACTGGCATCTTTAGCTTCTACCAGAGTGGGTAAACCGTTTGGTGCTGCAAGATCGTTTCCTGTGTTGACTGGGTGGCGGCCACTCCGAGTCAGAGCTTGGAACAGAGCTCAGTATCTGGAATGTTTTAGAAAGTAACTGGTAACAGTAAGTCACGGTCTGTCGCTGCGGCAAGTAGCACATACTGCTTCCGAACGCACTGAGAATAAAGCTTTTTGCCTTGGAATCTGGTTCGTCGTTTTTGTTTCGTAATTCGTGCAGTATCTAAATTCATTTCTCAAGGGAGTTACATAGGTAAATTTCGCGTGTGTAAATTTTTATCGATTTCCAACTTAGTTTTTGGAAGGACGACTTGGTTTCTTGTTAGCCAACCCCGTTAGGCTTTCGCTGTTGTGCTCTGCGTATTTTCTTGAGCACATGGAAGGTTACAAGCCAGGTTTGTCGTAAACGGCAAGCAACTCTTCTAATGTGTTCACAAGAGCAACCATGTGCAATCTCTTTGATGGCAGAATGCCTTGTGACAAATACTCTCCACAGCATTTATTGAGAACACATTAGGGAACAATAATATTAAGGTGAATAGTGTTTGTTACAATAAAATAATCAACTTTAATTCCACGAAAGACATTTTGTGTGTGGTAATCGGTTTCAGTCTTGAAAGACCAGGCCATAGGAAATCGCCATCTGGGAACCGCGCAGATACTTAGCTGGACTGTAGTGTATGTCGGAAGGCACTGTCGTTAGTTTTCATTTTATTTAAATTAGATTTAGATCGCTGTATTTTCCAAACATGTTACCAACAAACATTATCTTGTTTGTTAAATCATCGTTAAACTGCAAGAGGAGACAACCTCGTATTTATAAATGTCCTTTTCACCGAGTACGATTCGCTAGTCTCTCGGGCATTAAGCTGATCCTTCCCCACCTCCTATGGTTAATAATAATAGCGGTTCTTGTTTCAAGAACGTTGTTTTAAAACATTAATGAAGCTTATTATTTAGTCACATTCCGCTGCGCATTTTCAGATAAACCATAGGGCCAGATATCATGTTTTCTTGTTGACTTCAAAGACACTGTACTCAGTGTATTTCACCAATAGAATGGCACTGCTTGCTGTTGATGGGAAGCACAGTCGCTCCACTAAGCCCATTTTTTCTGGCTAAAGGTGTATCCTACATTTAGAATAATACTTAAGTTCAGAATTAAACGACTTGGACTACCCGTGCACTTTCCACAGACTGACCCACACATCCGTATGTCACACTCTCTACATCATTATGTCATAGTCTGCTATACTCATCATGTAATGCTGTAACATCACCTGCAATCTCTCAACAGGAAGAAGGACACTAAGAGCAATCGAGACGAACGTCGTCATAGTGGAGTGGTGCCATAGGCTTGTAATACTATGCGAGCATACGACGATAACAACGCGAGAATTTCCATGTGTACCATAACCGCGCACACCTGCCTGTAAACAAACAAGAAGTTAATTACTGTTTATTTTTCTGGGAGTGATAATTAAACCTTTATGACTACCCCTTGTAAAAAGCCTCACACAGGAGTGACGGATCGCTGCAATCCATCGGGTGCAGTATCGCTTGCGATAAGTTGCTAGCCTCGACCACGCCGCGATTTGCCATGAAATTTCAGTTAGTATTACGAACGCAACTGTGTAGAATTCTACTACGAAAACTCAACTGCTATGTTTAGCAGCAGTTGTTGTTGATCTCCCTATCCGACAAATAATTTTAAAAAGTGAATTAAAAAAATTGGAAACGTGTTTTAATAAACTTGTTCTGATATCTCTCTTGGGAATTATAGGTTACTTTATAGAATATACTACAATTTCCAGTGATGCCATGTTGATTGTGTAAATCTATGCACTGTGTTAGCAAAATATGTTTTTCTTTTATTTGCCCTCAAATCATTTTTCATTCATTAGTCTCACAATTTAACTTCAAGTATTTATAGTTTTGTTTTCCAGTCTCTATGCGTCTACAGAAACGTTGCCAATAGCATACTATATATTGCACGAGGGAGATTTACACTATATTAAATGACAAGAGACTTGAGTGTAGCTGCATAAAACATCCGCTCTGAACATGTCCACTTAATATTACGGTAAGTTACTCTGTTTAGAAGTTATAAACTTTTGAAATAAGGGATGTAATTGTTTCATAAATAACTCAGTTTCATCAGGTGTGGCCCAGTTATTGTGACTGTTACTGTGGATTTCTGATCAGTTCTACTTCTACAGTACAAACTTCAACACGTCACTCAGCGAAAAATCGTGGGGAGGGGGTATTTTGTAGCACTTCTTAATATAACTGGCAACTTCAGCCTCCAATTCGATTCGTGGTCCCTGAAAATATGAATTTTGAAGTAAAGTTCTTACTCATCGTGGGCAAAGCGATACGAAACAGAACCGGACACCGTGCTTAATAACTAGAGAAACAAGGCGCAGCCATATTGCGACACATCGCTGCTAGCCAACTAGGCAGGCTATCAGAAGCGCGAATAGCATACGATCCATTATTCTGGCTGGGATTTCTGTGCAATTAACGACAGGAGGCTGTGATTTGCTCTGACACGTACGATCTAGGGAGCGTCGCTCGTGTGTGCGTCCGTTAAGTAAGAGTACAGGCGATGGGATTGCGCTTTCATTTCACTCGTACTCAATCCCGAATCCGCTCGCTAGGCCCGGAGTGCAAAAGGTACCCCAGATGCGCCGTGCAGATACATATTCATAGCAACCCCGGTACGTGGCCAACGTGGCTGTGGCGGCGCCCGTAAACAACGATCACTTCTGCGTGACGTAACGAAGACGCCGGGGAGAAAATGGTGGGGCGTTCCTTTCAGATCTGAGATACGCCGAGGCTCCCCCTAATACGCGCCACCGAAAAAAAAAGGGGGGGGCGGCCTGGAAAAGAAGACTCAGAGCGCTGTGTACGCCGGGGCAGGCCGCACTCCATTAGGCAGTACGTTATCGCTCGCTACGGGCTTTGTGCTCACTTTGCCGCACAGTGGCACACCAGCCACCATGCAGCCTCCTCCTCCTCCTCCTCCCCCTCCCCCACCCCCACGTCTCTCCCCCTTCACTCACCTCCCGTCCCTCTCCAACTCATCCCGTGACCAAGAAGAGGAAACTCTGCTATTCTTCACCGCTTCTGCAAGATTTATGTTTCAATTTTGCTGCGTAGGCCTGCGCACGCACCACGGACAATGCTGCGTGTGCTTTGCGTCGCCTACCGTTTCTTTTTATTTTCCTTTTTTTTCGGTAGGTCGCTGCTGTGGGAAAGGGTTGCAGTCGAGTGTAGAAGGTATTAAAGCTGTTCGCAGTTTCCTCCGTGATTGCTGCCCAGTAAGGCACAAAATGTGGGTCCAACGAGAACTTAGGATTGTGTATACTGAACAGGTCTTTTTTCGGAAATGTAAACGCCGGTAGTGGTAGCCTAAAGACACATACGCGTCGTTCGTATTTTCCACCGTGATTGCTGCCCAGTAAAGTAGAAAATGTGGGCCGAACGGGAACTTAAGTTTCTTTAGAATAAGTCGGTCTTTATTGCGGAAATGGGAACACCGGTGAAGTCATATGAGTTTTCGCAGAGTTCTTCGAGAAACATTCCTCATTTGTATCCTGCTATGTTATAACGGTTCTGCCTCGCATTACAAACCCAAGGAAACCAAACCAAAAGCACACATTATGCCAAATATTCCTTCAATAAATGGTGTCTCAAATTTTTACGTGCAAGAATATGTCCATTTAGGTGCTTCAGATTTGATGTTTCTTCTGCTGGTGTGCGAAGTTTCGTCAATCCCAATAGTTGACAGAGCCTTAGTAAACGATGTGTGCGCAAGACAATCGTTGGAAACAATGTGATGCAATTGAAATCTTGCTCGCTTAAAGCCATATTTAAAATGAATATAAGTTTTGTACAGCGTATTATAATGATAAAATAACACCAGTACTACTGGACGAAGGTTAAAGGGAGTTAAGGCTTCTTGATTGCCTAATTTCGCACAGTTCTGTCACAGTCACTACTACCGACATGTATAATTGCGCATACGCCATTATTCGTGCGGACCAGCGCATCGTAACTCCATGAGCTGCTCCCATCCATCGATGAGCATTTAATGTGTGGGTGCAATAATTCATACTCCTGGATATTCAAAGGTGCGCTCAAGCACATTTGCAAACACGACTAAAGTTGAAGACAGTTCCTTCGGCTGGCAAAGCCAGGGTGACAGATCATTGGGAGAGTCACGGCGTCAAGTCATAGCGTCATTTCTGTGAAAGTGTTGGCAACCATTAATTGACAGGCATGTGTGGCAAAAGAAATTTTGTTCCAACACGACACGTTTAGACACGTCTCAGAACCCGGGAATACATCCTAAAATAGGTTGGACATCAACAGCCTTGCCTCAGCGATAACACCAGTCTCGTCAGATCATCGAAGTCAAGAGCTGTCGGGCTTGGCTACCATTTGGATGGGTCACCATCCGGGTCTGCCTAGTGCAGTTGGCAAGTGCGGTGCACTCAGCCCTTTTGAAGCCAGTTGAGGAGCTACTTGATTGAGAAGTGGCGGTACCGATCACGAAAACCGACAACGGCCAGGTGAGCAGTCTGCTGACCACTTGCCCCTCTGTATCTGCATTTTGTGACCCTTAAGGGCTGACGATGACAAGGTGGTCGGTCAGTACCATTGGGCCTTCAAGGTCTGTTCGGACGTTGTTTGTTGTATCATTGCAGCAACCATGCTACAGACAAGACATGGGATCCTCGGACTTCCATCTCTATTCGGGACACTATTTGAAGAGGATGCAAGCATAGTTTATGGAATGAAAACATGGCTAACAGCATAGGACGAGGCCTCATACCAGCAAACAATACATGCCTGGTCCTGCAAAGTGGCCCGTCTCCCGGGCAGGCGCCGGACGGCTTCACTCAGGGATCCAGCGGTCTCTGACGGAACAAGCCCGTGACGTCACCAAACACTCTTGGGCTCGGCCTCCTGTTTATGACCGGAGTACTTGCCGCTGGGTCAGCCGAGCTCACACCGCACTGGGCAATAGACTGGTGGAAGAAGCGAGACAGCGACGTCACTGCGCAGGCCAGGCTCCTCAGTACGGTATTTTGAAGGTTTACAACAATTTTACTTTTATTTACACAGCTCGCAACACACAGTTTATTTATTAGTTAATATATAGCGTGTTTCAGTAAGATCGATCAAATATGTAACAGGACATAGAGAATGCTCCACCGAACAATTTGAGGTACGGAACCTGGGGTCGGAGAAGCCAGCCTAAGGAGATATGGAAACAAACTTGTCTACTGCTTTGTCTAGCTTTACTGTTTCCCAGCTAACATGAGTACAGGTTTACACGTACTGTGCTGTTCATTTATGTTTACATTCTTGGCCGGCCGAAGTGGCCGAGCGGTTCTAGGCGCTACAGTCCGGAACCGCGCGACCGCTACGGTCGCTGGTTCGAATACTGCCTCGGGCATGGATGTGTGTGATGTCCTTAGTTAGTTTTAAGTAGTTCTAAGTTCAAGGGGACTGATGACCTCAGAAGTTAAGTCGCATAGTGCTCAGAGCCATTTGAACCATTTATACATTCTTTACTTCCTGTAAGGAAACAAGGAGTACGAACCTGATTTCTAGGGAGTCATCATGCAGGTTTTGTTTATTTTACTTGTCCATAAGATGGCTCTGTTGTATCGTATTTACAACTTCCCATGACTGAACGTGCTACAAATCAACGACAGGTCCATTCATTACTCAGTGCTATTCAGAGACGTGCAGTACAATACGATGGAGCAGTACCCGTGCAGTTTCGCAGAACTCACTGACGTGCACCTTCTGTAGTGGGAAGTACGTTGCCGTGCTCTCGCTGCTTAAAGGCTGTTGGTTGGTTGGTTTTAGGGAGCGGGGGAGGAAGGGATCAAACTGGTTGGTCGACGGTCCGTTGTTCCTAGAAAACAAGTCCACGAAGAAAAGACAAAAACAAACAAGACGTATCGGACAAAACGCTGAGAAAAGAAAAACCACAAGAACTACAGTACAGCAACAAACATCACAATGCACAAAAGAAGACAGGAAAACAACAGAGACACACAAGAAGCAGGTGAAAGGAGTGAAAACAGTAGAGCAGGCGACCGTGGCTGGCTGCTCACAAGAATAAAAAAGGATAAGCCAGCCACACTGCGACAAATTAAAACCAGCACATAAAAGCACTAGGGCAGAGAACACAGAGTGACAACGGACACGTACTAAAACTTAGATGGAACGATAAAACCACCCTTCACGTGTAAAACGTGAAACTAAATCAGCCGAAGAGGCGTTGTCAGCTAAAACTATTGGTAACTAGTCCGATAACTGAAAATTCCGTCGCAGGACAGATAATGCAGGACAGTGCAACAGAATGTGGGCCCTCGGCAACCGACCGCCGCACCGACACGGAGGAGACAGCTGTGGGTCAGCCAAGCGTGGCCGATGCGGAGCTGGCGGAGGACCACAGGGTCCCTGCGAGAGGCCCACATGGAGGACTTCCACACATTCGCAGTCTCCTTTATGGCACGCAGTTTATTGGACGTACATATCTCAAATCGCAAAAACCTTGCGGCGTAATACCGAGCGCAGGTCTGTTTTAGAGATGCCTATCTCCAGAAGCGGTTTCCGAGTAGCCCGTTTGGCCTACCTGTCACTAAGCTCATTTCCTGGGATTTCGACGTGTCCTGGGGTCCAGACAAACACCACTGAACGACCAGCCCGTTCCAGTGCATAGACGGACTCCTGGAAGGTCGCTACCAAAGGATGGCGAGGGTAGCACTGGTCAAGGCTGCACACGGAACGATTTCGTAACAGGCATCACCCGTCACGAAGAGTATTTCAGTGTGGATGTCCGCAACCATCTCAATGCTGTATTTCCTGGTCACTAGATTGGAATGAGAGGTCCTGTTCCATTGCATGCGAGGTCACCTGACCTGAATCCCCTTCATTGTTTCCTAAGGGGGTATCTAAAACCACTTGTGTGTGAAACCCCAGATGCAATTAGTTGCAGAACTGTAGCTTCCTTTGATGTGACTCACAACACACCAGGAATATTTATCAGCGTCCGTCAGAATCTTGTTCACCGATGTCATATTTGCTTTGAGGTTGATGGCCGTTAGTCTTAGCACATTTTGCGAGACACAGTACAAACGCTACCTTCGTTGTGTCAGTGATGGTATTTGCAGTTAACTGTAACTAACGTAAACAAAAGAGAACACAGTAATGTGATTTTATTTGATTTTATTCCTATTATCTCCTCAAACTAGCTTCTCCGATCGCAGGTTCCCTGCCTCATATTGTTCTGTGGAGCATCCTCTGCGTCCTGTTAAGTCTTTGCACGCCCTTTCGGAGACACCCTGCATGTACTTCTACGCATGTACTTCTATATCATAAATGAAGTTCTACTATAACAATTTAATCAAAGCTACTAGTCGTGGGCGTGGCATCTCGTACTATTATTACAGCTATGTTGGGAAGAACGTTTCAGCCGATACATGCAGTTCGGGTCGTAACTACAACAGCTACACGCCGCCGCCACGTCGTAAGGTTCACTTTAACTTTTATTCTGCTTATATGTAGCTGGAATAAGGCGACGTCGATTGTAATAAATTCTAATGTGGCGTCTTAAGTGTCTCTGGACTCGAAAAAAAAAAAAAAAAAGAAAAAGAACAGTGGTATACTTGCTCATTGCTGAAGTTTGTCGTTGTGCACTCGCAAATATTTGCATCCGTTGGTGAAAGTATATTCGTATTATTTCACGTGCAATCCAGATCGCCATCAGCCACCCGTGGTCTAAGGAGTCGCATCCTATGGTGTAATGGTTAGCACTGTGGACTCTGAATTCAGTGAAGCGCGTTCAAATCTCGGTGGAACCTAACATTTGCCGAATCGCTAGCTCAGCGTCTTCAGTCCGAGGGTTCATTCCCCCCTGTAATAAAAAAACTGAGTGAATGGATCAACGATGAACTTGAATGAGTGTCTTCGGACACCCGTCCCGACAAATAAAACGAACAAAAGGGATCAACAAAAAAAAATGGAAGTAGTGTCTTTGATTAGTAATCAAAATGTCCACGTTCCCGGGCTCCAAACCCACCACCACTTAAATTTTGATTAATAATTAGCACTGGCGGTCGAAGAATTCCAGCATAAGAAGTCACCCTCATTCTGCCAACGGCCTTGTCATTGAGGGCGGATGAGAGGACAGGGAAATTGCCCCTAAAGGCGGAAGAATCAGCAGTGATCAACGGCGTAAGAATCCAGAAGGCAATGGAAACCACACATAACGTGTATCCAGAAGACATGTGGCCTGTATTTGAAAAATTCTCGTAACGATTTCTCCATTGGCAAAAGAATCCCTTATTCGCATCTCCAGGAGGGGACTACCAAGGGGGAGGTGTCCATGAGAAAAAGATTGAACAACAAATGAAAGGATAACGTTCTACGAGTCGGATCGTGGAACGCCAGAAGCTTGAACTTGGTAACGAAGCTAGAAAATCTGATAGGGAAATGCAAAGACTCAATCTAGATGTAGTGCGGGTCACTGAAGTGAAATTGAAAGAATACAAGGATTTCTGGTCAGATGAGTGTAGGGCAATATCAACAGCATCAGAAAATGGTATAACAGGAGTAGCTTTCGCTATGTATAGGAAGGTGGGACAGAGAGTGTGTTACTGTGAACAGTTCAGTCGTTGGGTTGTTCTCATCAGAGTCGACAGCAAACCAACACTGACAACGATAGTTCAAGTATACATGGCGACGTTGCAAGCGAAAATGAAGAGATAACGTGTTTGAGGATACTGAAAAAGTAAACCAGTATGTAATGGGAGATGAAAATCTAATTGTCATCGGGGACTGGAAAGCAGTTGCAGAGGAAGCAGCAAAGAAAGGATTGAGAAGACTATGGGCTTGGTACTAGGAACTAGAGAAGATGAAGACTGAGTTCTGCAATAAATTTCAGCTAGTAATACCGGATTCTCTGTTTAAGGACCACAGGAGGAGGAGGTATACTTGGAAAAGGCCGGGAGATACGGGAAGATTTCATTTAGATTATATCATGGTCAGATAGAGATTCCGATATCAGATACTGGATTTTAAGGAGTGCCCAGGGGCACACAATGTAGTAGTGATGGAGAGCAGCCTAAAGTCTGATTAGTCAGAAAGAATCAATACGCAACGAAGTGGGATACGGAAGTACTAAGGAATGACAAGATGCACTTGAAGTTCTCTAGATACAGCAATGAGGAATAGCCTAGTACAATTGAATAGGCATGGACATTTCCGAAAAGGGCAATCGCAGACGTTGGAGAGAAAAACATAGGTACAAAGAAGGTAGTTGCGAAGAAATCATGGGTAACAGAAGAAATACTTCAGTTGATCGATGGAAGTAGGAAGTACGAAAATGTTCTGGGGAATTTAGGAATACAGAAATACAAGTAGCTGAGGAATTAAATAAATCTGAAGTGCAGGGAATCTAAGACGAAATGGCTGCATGAAAAATTTGATAAAATCGAAAAAGAAATGATTGTCGGTAGGACAGGCTCGGCATATAAGAAAGTCAAAATACTCTTCGGTGATTTTAAAAGCAAGGGTGGTAACATTAAGAATGCTACGGGAATACCACTGTTATATGCAGAGGAGAGAGAGTATAGATGGAAAGAGTACATTGAATGCCTCTATGAGGGGGAAGATTTGTCTGATGTGATAGAAGAAGAAACAGTAGTCAATTTAGAAGAGACGGGGATCCAGTATTAGAATCAGAATTTAAGAGAGCTTTGGAGGACTTAATATCAGATAAGGCAGAAGGGATAGATAACGCTTCATCAGAATTTCTAAAATCATTGGGGAAAGTGGCAAACGACTATTCACGTTGGTGCGCAAAATGTATTAGTCTGGCGGCATATCATCTGACTTTCGGAAAAATGTCATCCACACAATTCCGAAGACTGCAGGAGTTGATAAGTGCGAGAATTATCGCACAGTCAGCTTAATATCACATGCATCCAAGTTGCTGACCAGAATAGTATACTGACGCATGGGAAAGAAAATTGAGGATGTGTTAGACGACATCATTTTGACAGGATAGGTAAGGGAACTGGAGAGGCAATTCTGGCGATGCCGTTGATAATGGAAGCAAGACTAAAGAAAAATCAAGACACGTTCATAGGATTTGTCGACCTGGAAAAAGCATTCGACAGTGTAAAATGTTCGAAATTCTGCGAAAAATAGGGGTAAGCTATAGAGACAGACGGGTAATACATAGTACGTACAAGAGCCAAGAGGGATTTGTAAGAGATGACGACAAAGAAGTTCTCCGATTAAAAAGGGTGTAAGACAGGAATGTAGTCTTTCTCTTTTACCGTTCAATCTGTACATCAAAGAAGCAATGATGCAAGCAAAAGAAACGGTCAGAAGTGGAATTAAAATTCAAGGTGAAAGGATATCAATGATACGATTCGCTGATGACATTGCTGTCCTGAGTCGTAGTGAAGAAGAATTACATGATCTGCTGGCTGGAATGAACAGGCTAATGAGTACAGGGTATCGACTCAGAGTAAATCGAAGAAAGGCGAAAGCAATGAAAAATAGCAGAAAGGAGAACATCGAGAAACTTAACATAAAGATTGATGGTCACGAAGTAGGTGAAGTTATGGAATTCAGCTACCTAGGCAGCAAAATAACCCTGATGGACGGAGCAAGGAGAACATCAAAAGCAGACTAGCAATGGCAAATAGGGCATTCCTGGTCAAGAGAAGTCTACTAGTACCAGACATAGGCCTTAATTTGAGGAAGAAATTTCTGAGAATGTACGTTTGGAGCACGGAATTGTATGGTAATGAAACACGGACTGTGGGAAAACCGTATTAGAAGAGCATCGAAGGATTTGAGGTGTGGTGCTACAGACGAATGTTAAAAATTAGGTGGTCAGATAAGGTAAGCAATGAAGTGGTTCTGCACAGAATCGGACAGGAAAGGAGTATGTGGAAAACACTGACATGGAGAAGGGGCAGGATAATAGGACATCTGTTAAGACATCAGGGAATGACTTCCATGGTACTAGAGGGATCAGTAGAGGGCAAAAACTGTAGACGAAGGCAGAGACTGGAATGCGTCCAGCAAATAACAAATAATTGAGGATGTAGGTTGCAAGTGCTACTTTGAGATGAAGAGGTTGGCTCAGGGGAGAGATTCGTAGCGGGCCGCATCAAACCAGACAGAAGCCTATGGTAAAAAAAAAAACAGTAATTAGATGATCTTGCTTTCTCAACGGCTTGCGAGCTTTGCGTTCTCACCCACAACCATACGTATTACGTCTGAAATTTTCGAGGGTCACTAGAATTTAATCCAAAGGACCATACGACCTTTTTATTAACCTTTGCAGAAGCGCTCGTAGAAAAACTACCATCTGTATTTTGCAACATGCAACATATTCCTTCTTAATTCGTTGCTGTTTTTCCTCACGTCACCTACTTAATTCTTAATTCGTTGCTGTTTTTCCTCACGGCACCTACTTAATTGCCTTCCCTAATGACACTGGTCACCGTGTCCATTTTCTTACACACATTTTAAGCTTTTTAATTTGTGTAACCAGGATGGCGGCAGTTGTAAAACATTACAACGTCTTCATACTTTTAAAACATGTAGTTTGTAGCGCAGCTACTCCAATTCAGTTAGTAGCAATCGTATTGCGGTGGAGGTAAACAAATGAGGTCCGAATCGTTAGTAAATTCTAGGAATTTGTTTTTACAAGTTCATATTTAATCTTTTGCGAAGATACTTTGTCTTATTATTTGCCAAACAACTGTGATGGTCTCATACTGACCTTACGTGAACAGACTTTCATGTTTTTCTTACTGTGTAGAAGATGAGTGTCGAAATTGCAAATGGTTCAAATGGCTCTGAGCACTATGGGACTTAACAACTGAGGTCATCAGTTCCCTAGAACTTAGAACTACTTAAACCTAACTAACCTATGGACATCACACACATCCATGCCCCAGGCAGGATTCGAACCTGCGACCGTAGCGGTCACGAGGTTCCAGACTGAAGCGCCTAGAACCGCACGGCCACACCGGCCGGCGGAATTGCAAATGGTTCGAAAATAAAAGAAAGTATTCAAGGAAACTGGAAATAAAATAATTACTAATAGCTGGCAAGTACACAACAATAGAGCCTGATCCATATCTCAAAGTTCAGTTTTGTCGGTGTTTAAGCCTATGGTAGATGGTGATGGCATCAGTGTTAGCCATGTTTGTTGGGTGGAGTGCAAGGAACTTTTTTTGCACGCACGTGGTTGTGTGTGCACGAGATTTGAGATCTTATGAAGCTATTGGAGGTGAAGTATTTTTGGGTCTGGCTCAGATATTGTTCGACAATGCAATGACTTGCGTGAAAGTATTCGCAAAATTTCTTATGCCTCATCCTACAACTGTCTAACGACACAGGACAGAAGAAGTGAAATATTACGCCTCAAGTAATTTATTATGTGAACGGCCGACCACGGATATATGAGAACATGAAGCGCAAGGAGAAATCATTACTTTACACGGACTGTTTCTTATTTTGTTAACTGGAACCCCAGATCGTGCTTCTTGTTTACGACTATTTTCGGACAAAACTAAAACAGGCGTTATGACTGTGGTGAAGGAACTTGTGACTTTTGGAAAGCAAAGTGGCTTTGTTCATAGCCTAGAGAGAACACGAGCAGTCGAATAATACTTGCTGGAACACATGACTGGCCATGCTTGAATGGGTCAAAAGGCAGTATTCGGTATCGTGTGGAAATCCCTTCTAGAAGTGAGAAATAGAGAGAATAGACGGAATACTGATATCACGTTGACGGACGACTGATTTCTATTCTGACAGTATGTATGGGTTGTCTTTTTTAGTTTTAAAGTGTTACTCATTAGTACGTAAATTATTTCAGGAATTTAAAACCGCGATTTTTGTTACATCCCTTCAAGGAAAACTCAAAAGAACTGGAAGCGGAAAAATCGCCTACACTACACCTCCTGTTGCCATGGAAGATGACCTCAGGACCTCAGGACGGAGATGCCTCTGAAATAAACCTTGCGAATCCGCCTGGAAAATTATGTAGAGGACAAGGTATCACGAGCGAGCTACTTTCTTGTGGGCATCTTTTTGCCATCTAAAAATGCTCTGAACCACAGAGGCGTGAGGTAATGGGAGAGGTAAAGCATGCAATCCACTAACTACTATATCAATAATCTCGAGTGGTCGGCCATAAAATGCGGCTCCCTTCTTAAGCGCCGCCTACCAAACAGAATTAAATTCGGCCGCAGAGATGACCGTCACCTCAGGTATATTCTCAGCTAAAGAATAGCGTGAACTTTTTGTCACACTGCGACTTTGACCGTGCACTGAATTGCTGGAAACTAATCAAAATATTTTTAAGAATGGAACATTTGGCTTTGGTTTCAGTAATACTTTTACATTCTGCTGATTTGCCAAACGGTGTATTAAAAATCTTTGTTACCACCATGAACAAAAGTGCAGAAGTTTGCTTTGTGGGCAGATATTGATGACAATCCGACAGATGGGTTAGATAGGTACTTAAACCGGAATTTTAAATTGGTAGAAAATGTGTCTTCTTATTGGAATGAAAATGGACAAATTTTCCCATTTCTCCAGAAGATGAGCAACAAAATTTGGTGTGAACGGTTGCGAAGTGCAGTGTTTAAAATTAGGCATGGGGGATACCTACCAGAAATTTCTACCGCGGCATTTACATCAGCGCAGAGAAAAACCCTCCAAACAATGACGTATAATCTGTGCGCAACAGAGTTAAATGTATTTTCTTATATGGCCAGGCTCACTGATTAGAGTAATTCACTTGTCACTCACTAACAAATTCATCAAATTACTTCCCCCTGCAACATGACGTCTCAAAAACAATGATGTCAGGATGCTGTCTATTTAAATTATAGACAGTTCTAAGGATCACAAAAATATTTATTTCCAGTCAAAGACAAGTTTGGATAGTGATATGTTCGTTGACTTATAAAGTTAAGTAGCATACACAGAGTAAATTAATCAGGGTTGGCGAAAGGGGGAAGTGGAAGAAGAATTTCAGTGACTTTCCCCTTGATGAATTGAGTGGATAAAGGAATCTAACAAATTAATGCAAAAGTGAAAATAGTTGAAACTCACTGGTTGGCGGCCCACTAAACTTGCAAATGCAGCGGGTCTTGCTGTTAAAAACGGCTCCACTCTTGTGTGAAATTACTCTGCTGCGATGATCTCACTTGCACCCAGCACAAGACGCAAGATACCTCATACAACGCGTAGCGCGTTGTCTCAGAAATAATCTCGAACGGACAGCTGGCTGCTCCGGAATCTGGCCATCTAGGCTCCCGTGACCGGTGTCTGTACTCGACGGCTCTGCCGTCCGAGGTTTCCTTTCTCTACGACACCCACGGGCGAAGTCCTTACTCTCTGGCTCCCACGGCCGTAGCGTCTTTACTGCGCGCCGTCTGCAGGTTAAATGTCCTTACCGTACGTTTGCTCCGTAAAATTTCGAAATTACTCTTCGTGGAGCACTCATAAAAGTATGTTATAACACCGGTTCAAGCGCTGTTTTGCATCTAAGCGCCAATCGCATATGTTCTACCGACAGTTCCCACAGCGAACGTGACAGAGCTCTCCACCTCATTCTAACCTGCATTCACTGCTCTCTTAACAGAATATTTTTCTCGTGTGCGGTCGTCAAGCTAAGGAGACGGGACATGGCGTCACCGTTTCACTTCGGGAATGTTCCCCCTGTGTTCAAACCATAAAACTCCTCTGGCGACGCTCTGCTGGCGTCACAGGCTCCGTTTGACAAAATCAGTCTAACACAACAGAATAGCCCGCGTTGTTCTGGCTGTCTGAAAGGCACCACGGTAATGAAGACTTCTTATTCTGCCAGACACAATGCCTATTTGCACGCCTCTGTCCAGCGACCCCCTGTTGCTCCCAAAGAAACTGGTACACCTGCCTAATATCTTGTAGGGCCCCCGCGACCAAACAGAAGTGCCGCAACACGACGTGGCATGGACTAGACAAATGCCTGAAGTAATGCTGGAGGAAATTGACACCATGAATCCTGCGGGGCTGTCTATAAATCAGTAAGAGTACAAGGCGGTGGAGATGTCTTCTGAAGAGCACGTTGCAAGACATCCCAGATATGCTCAACAATGTTCATGTCTGGGGAGTTTGATGGCCAGCGGAAGTGTTCAAACTCATAAGAGTGTTCCTAGAGCCACTCTATAGCACTTCTGGACTTGTGGGGTGTCGCATTGTCCTGCTGGAATTTCCCGAGTTCATCGGAGAGCACAATGGTTTTGTGTCATGCAGTCACCAAGGTTACACGAATTGGCCTTCGGCTCCGAAAGCAAATATCGATTATGTTTCGTCTAATGGTTCGCACACTGACACTTTTTGATGGGAAATCTGCAGCAATTTGCGGAAGAGTTGCGCTTCTATTACGGTTAACACTTGTAAATTTTGAAAATTTGTGGTAAGATCTTACGGGACCAATCTGCTGAGGTCATCGATCCCTAAGATGACCCATTACTTAATCTAACTAAAACTAACTTACGCAAAGGACAACACGCACACCCAGGCCTGAGGGAGGACTCGAACCTCCGATTGTCTTCAATTGCCGTTGGTCCAGTTCTTGCAGGATCTTTTCCAGACCGTAGCGATGTTGAAGATTTGATGTTTTACCGGATTCCTGATATCCACGGTAAATTCGTGAAATGGTCGTACGGGGAAATCCCCACTTCATCGCTACCTCGGACATGCTGTATCCCATCGCTTGTGCGCCTATTATGGCACCACGTTCACACTCATTTATATCTTGATAACCTGCAATTGTAGCAGCAGTAACCGATCTAACAACTGCGCCAGCCACTTGTTGTCTTATATAGGCGTTGCCGACTGCAGCACCTTATTGTGCCTGTTTACATGTCTCTGAAAACGCATGCCTATATCAGTTTCTTTGGCGCTTCAGTGTAGAATGTGCGACCTACTGCATTCCAGTATCTGGCTGCAGGATCGCCGCCACGCTCACTACAGGTCATAAATTATTTTGAGTCCCTAATGAGACTCTTCCCAGCAAGCGATATTACGCACAGCAAAATGTCTTCATTCCCCAACCAAATCCAGAAATCAACCATTGATAATAACAACTACGATACACAACTAATCGTGCAGTACAATTAATTACCGAATTAACTGGTCCCGTAACAGCATCTGATAACCTGATTATAATCTTAAAGTGAAACGAAAGGAAGTCAAAAAGGCAAGCTACGATACACAATCATCCAGCTTTGCAGCAGAGATAAATTTTTGTTCACTTTCAGTATAAGAGGAAGACGATCACTTTTGGATCCGCACAGTATTGATGCCCTTCTCTTTCTTCTCCAGAATAAGAGATTGTATTGTATGTTAACCGGGGCATAGAAACGACGGAGATGCTCCGCCCCGCCGCAGCCGCAGTGGTCTACAACCCCACGCCGACTGCCGTAGTGCACCCCTCCGCCGCCCCACACCGAACCAGTCTTTCAGGGTTATTGTGCGGTTTAGCCCCCGGTGAACCCCACCTCTCGTCCACCCACCCACCCACCAGGGAACGTCTCACACTAGATGAGTGTAACCCCTATGTTTGCGTGGTAGAGTAATGGTGGTGTACACATACGTGGAGGACTTGTTTGTGCAGCAATCGCCGACATAGTGCAGCTGATACGGAATAATGGGAACCAGCCCGCATTCGCCGAGGCAGATGGAAAACCGCCTAAAAACAGTCCACAAACTGGCCGGCTCAAGAGACCTCGACACTTAGTCCGCCGGGCGGATTCGTGACGGAGACCAGGCGCTCCTTCCCAGTCCGGAAAGCCGTGTATTAGACCGCACGGCTAACCGCGCGGGCCAATATAAGAGATAGTTAATGAACGATAATGTTGCAAATACTCCTACGCGCCACGTTTAGTTTCATGTTCTCTATAGGTCGGTTGTCGATTATTGTACCCTTTTGTCTTGTAGCTTTCATTTATGCAAACTATGTTCAAATTAGTGTGATTTATTGCAGTGAAATAAACGAATCCGTTTCTTTGTTAATTATTATTGCATTGCAGACATTATGTTGGCAGTTTAATCACACTCAAAGTCGTGATGTTTTGAAGTTAGTGCAGTGAAGATCCTTTAACATGAAAACACTGAGTCTTAATAATCCATTGACATGAAATAGTACTGTGGATCTGGTATAATGCCATACTCACTCAGTTTTGCTTTAGTAGGAAAAAAAATTTTATCACGGAAATAACCTGTTTTTCGAAAAACTTACCCATTCATTACTTCCTTTATGTAGTCATATCAACGCTCAGAAGTTTTGTTCTCATTTTTGTTTATTTGTTTGACTGAACAGAACAAACAATGTTCCTCTTTGGCGGTTTCAAGTACTGCCAGTGTCAGGACATCTCATTCTACTAGTCAGGTTTCGAATTCAGTTCTGGATATGTCGAAATATAATTTACATGTATAATGGCCGAGAAATCTACACCAAAGTTCCAAAGGAACTAGTGTAGCCACGCGTATTTAAATACAGAGATATATAAACAGGCAGAATACGGCACTGCGGTCTTCAACATCTATATAAGACAAGTGCCCAGCGCAGTTGTCAGACCTGTAACTGCTGTTACAATAGCAGATTATCTAGGTTTAATTGAGTCTGAACGTGATGCTATAGTCGGTGCACATCTCCGAGGTAGCGATGAAGTGGGGAGTTTACCCGTACGATCATTTCAAGAGTGTACCGTGAGTATCAGGAATCCGGTAAAACATCAAATCTCCGACATCGCTGCAGCCAGAAAACGATCTCGCAAGAAAGGAACCAACGACGAATGAAGAAAATTGTTCAACATGACAGAAGTGCAACCCTTCCGCAAGTGTCAGTGTGCGAACCATTCAACTAAACGTCATCGATATGGGATTTCGGAGCCGAAGGCCTACTCGTGTATTCTTGATGACTGCACGACACAAAACTTCACGCCTCGCCGAACCCCGTCAATACTGACATTGGACTATTGATAACTGTTAACATACTGCCTTGTCGGACATGTCTCGTTTCAAATGGTATCGAGCGGATGGGCGTGTACAGTATGGAAGCTACCTCATTAATGCATGGACCATGCATGTCAGCAGGGGACTGTTCAAGCTGTTGGAGGCTCTGTAATGGTGGGCTGTCTGCAATTGCAGTAACATGGGACCCCTGACAGGTCTAGATACCACTCTGACAGGTGACGCGTATGCAAGCATGCTGCCTGATCACCTGCATTCATTCACATCCATTGTGCATTCCGTCGGACTTGGTCAATTCCAGCAGGACAGCGGGACACCCCGTACGTCCAGAGTTGCTACAGAGTGGCTCCAAGAGCACTCTTCTGAATTTAAAAACTTCCGGTGGCCACCAAGCTCCCAAGATATGAACGTTATTGAGCATATATAGGATATCTTGCAAAGTGCTCTTCAGATGAGATCTCCGTCCCCTCGTACTATTACAGATTTATGGACAGCTCTGCAGGATTCATGGTGTCAGTTCCCTCCAGCACTATTTCAGGCATTAGTGGAGTCCATGCCACGCCTTGCTGCGGCACTTCCGCGTGTTCATGGTGGCCATAGACGGTATTAGGCAGGTTTACCAGTTTCGTTGGCACTTCGGTGTATATGGATACAGCCCACCATTTCGCTTAAACTGAAGATATTTGAAGTGTGAATAAACGTATCTAATCAGACATATTAGTAATGGCATGTATATATTTAGGAGCAAATAGCATTGCAAAAAATTGCTTCCAATATGTTGGTGAGCATTTATTTCGATTGCATCTGATAAAATGAAATTCTCTTAACATAGAAAAGTTTTCGGCCCACTCTGTTTCATTTTAAACGCTTTTCACGGTATACAGGAGTTCCCGAGCTGAGAAGACCTGACAGCACGTCTAGGGTGGTAGAGCTTGGTACGCAGTGTACATTTTATAGGCGGGGCAGCATGTTCACTGCAGTGGGCTGCGGCGGACTGAGCAGCCTTTTGACAGGCTGGCAGTGCGGCTGGGTCATACGAGGAAACCAGCCCGTGGACACGGACGGGCAAGCCCGTGGGCCGGCAATGCTGCGCAAAAATGGAAATGAGCGTGTGGCATCGTTGGCCGGGAGGCCACATCCGGGGAATTTCAGCCGCCAAGTGCAAGTCTTATTTCAGTCGAAGCCACATTGGGCGACCCTCGCGCCTGTGATGGGGATGTAATGATGATGAAGGCAACACAACACCCAGTCCCCGAGCAGAAAATATCTCGAACCCCGCTGTAAATCAAACCTGGGCTCATTTACATGGATGGCAAGCACGTCACCACCCAGCTAAGCAGGGGACAACGTCGTGCAGCTGTGCTCTAATGCAATACTGACGTTAAAGCCGTAGTTATACCCCAGGGTTTCGCCTGCAGCCGCGGCTACCGGCTACACAGTCAGGATCTGCAAGTTGCTCGTGCTCGTGCTCCGCAGGAGACACTCTCCCGGCAGGCCCAGACTTTCAACATTACGGTTGGCACGGCGCTTCTAACACAACGGGCTATATTGTGTTCAAAACACGCGTGTCTCTCTTGAAGTGGAACTCCGGCCGGCACCACTGGAAACCTGCGGTGCACCACTATGTGGTCAAAAGTATCCGGACACCCCCAAAAACATTTGTTTCTCGTATTAGTTGCATTGTGCTGTCTCCTATTGCCAGGTACTCCATATCAGCGACTTCAGTAGTCATTAGACATCATGAGAGAGCAGAATGGGGAGCTTCACGGAACTCACGGACTTTCAAAGTGTGCATGTGATGGGTGTCACTTGTGTCATACGTCTGTACGCGAGATTTCCTTACTTCTAAACATCCGTAGGTCCACTGTTCCCGATATGATAGTGAAATGGAAACGTGAAGGGGCACGTACAGCACAAAAGCGTACGGACCGACCTCGTCTGTTGACTAACAGAGGCCGCCGACAGTTGAAGAGGTTCGTAATGCGTAATAGGCAGACATCTATCCAGACCATCACACAGGAATTCGAAACTGCATCCGGATCCACTAACAGTTAGGCGGGAGGTCAGAGGACTTGGATTTCATGGTCCAGCAGCTGCTCGTAAGCCACAAATCGCGCCGGTAAATGCCAAACGACGCCTCACCTGGTGTAAGGAGCGTAAACAATGGACGATTGAAAAGTGGAAAAACGTTGTGTGCAGTGACGAATCACGGTACACAATGTGGCGATCCGATGGCACTGTGTGGGTATGGCGAATGCCCGGTGAACGTCATGTACCAACGTGTGTAGTGTCAACAGTAAAATTCGTAGGCGGTGGTTGTATGGTGCGGTCGTGTTTTTCATGGGGACGGCTTGCCCCCCTTATTGTTCTGCGTGGCACTATCATAGCACAGGCCTACATTGATGTTTTAGGTACCTCTTCGCTTCCCATTGTTGAAAAGCAAATCGGGGATGGCGACTGCATCGTTCTACACGATCGAGTACCTGTTCATAATTCACGGCCTGTGGCAGAGCGGTTACATGACAGTAACATCCCTATAATGCACTCCCCTGCACAGAGTCCTGAAATGAATCCTACAGATCACTTTTGGGATGTTTTGGAACGCCAATTTCGTGCCAGGCCTCACCGACCGACATCGATACCTCTCCTCAGTGCAGCACTCCGTGAAGAATGGGCTGCCTTTCCTCAAGGAACCTGACTAATCGTATGCCTGCGAGAGTAGAAGCAGAGATCAAGGCTAAGGGTGGGCCAACATCATATTGAATTCCAGCATTACCGATGTAGGGTGCCACGAACTTGTAGGTCATTTTCAGCAAGGTGTCCGGATACTTCTGATCACATAGTGTAGCTTCGCCACAAACAAAACCTCCGATTGGGACATAAAGTCACTTAAAATACATGTGTAAATCGATTGGGATCTTTGATAAGAGAAGTTTTTGTATGCCCATTCTGTTAACAGGAGGTCTTTGGAACAATGGCAGTTTACTATTGTGAGACACTAAAAACGCCTGCAGCTGGCCTTATGATTTTATTTATTTTGTTGCAACCGGTGTCTGCGCCATCTTCAAGCTGCAGTTCATGCGGAATGGATTGATACGATCCCTATATATATCGCACCAGTGTCCTGCACAACTGGATACGCAGATAATCTCCAGTCAGTTAGCAGTTGTTGATAGTTACAGTGCTGACACCTAAGTTTTCAGATTATCTGCGTATCCAGCTATGCTGGCCACTGGTGCGATATATATAGATATCGTATCAACCTTTTCTGCATCAACTACAGCGTGAAGATGGCGCATTGAAGCGCCGAAAATGGTTGCAACAAAATAAATAAAATCATAAGGGCGGCTTTAGGCGTTTTATTGTGCCACATTTTGATAAGAGAGGTGCAGGAAAGACATCTCCAGCTGCTAAATCTGCACCGATAGTAAGTTCAGTGGCAGTATTTCTCATAGTTTTACTGTGTCAACAGGTAGGATGGTAAAGTTTCGGATGATTCAGATTCCATAATCATAAATCAGTAATCCATGAATTCAAAGTTCCTCTTCCCCTCAAAACTGACTGTGACGAAGAAAGCAAAGGAGGACACTGTTGTGTGTGTTTAAATTATATATAAGGAAAAAGGATATATGTGGAAGAAATAATTATTTTAATTGTCTAATGGTTTATATACTCGGTTATCTAGGTTAAAACGGAGTGCGAGAGACCGCACGTTTCTAGAGAACAGTATTTTCTTTCTCGCAACAGGTCTTGAAAGAAAATCAGTACACTGTTGTTTTAAAAAAATAGATAGCCAATATCTGTCTGAAAGTTAGTTGAGTATACAACAATTTGAAGTAAAACGATCAAGATCTTTTCAATATTTCAGCCAATAATGTTCCCACGTATATATTAAATATTTATATATCATAGAACATTTATTTTAAAAAAATATACAGCCAGTGTACGTCCGAATGTTTATTGGAGCAACGTATAAAAATTTGAAGTAAATCGGTCAGGAACTTTAAGAGATTTTTGATAACAACTTTAAACAACGACTTGTCTGTATATAGTAGATTTATGTGCGCATATTTAAAGAAAAATAGCCTATGTTTGTCCGAATCAGTATTAGAGTATCATGTAAATATCTGAAGTAAACCGGTCAAGAAGAGTCCGAGATTTTTACCAAATGCCTTACCACTTTATACAGGATATTTGTGTATTTATGTATCACACATACTCATATTTAAAATTCGTAGCCTGTGTCCGACCGACGTTTACTAGGGTATCGTATAAAAATCTGATGTAAATCAGTCAATAACTATTCGAGATTTTTGGTAACAATGATAAACTGCCACTTGTCTTTATATAGTACTATGGATTACAAAATCGAGCCACACTTATAACGAACGTGGCAGAAGGAGCTCACTCTGTCCCCAATGTATGCACTAATTCTGTTAGTGAAGATGTCATACTCGTAAAACCTTGTACCCTCTCCTCAGACAAGCTAATCCACAGCTGTTGCAACTGGTCCTTGATATCTGAGATCTGAGGATACTGGTGAGCACAGGAGTAGCTCAACATCCCGGATACAGTCGATAGAGACACGTCCCGGTTACTTACGAGTATTGTCCTTTCGGAAAATGGTACCATGACACAGTCGCATGGGGCGTAACGAATGTGAGATCCCTCTACTAGGTCGACGAACACATTCCTCAATGTCGCTATCTATGGCAGTGCAGAACCGCGATTCATTTCTGAAAACAATGTAATGCCATTCATCAGCATTTCGAGTTTCCCGGCCACGAGATCACTGTGTTGATGCGTTAACGGCAGCCTACGCGTGGGTCGGCAATTCCCTTGTCCATCTGCTGCTAGTCTCCAACCAATGGCGCCGAATGCCATAATGTCGCATGGAATCCAATACTTGCAGTCGGGTTGGTTCAGAATACGGTGGTCCTCCCCTTTGATGGTATGACCTGGTCGAGCGGAAACTTCACGACGAGTATGGCTGCACTCATTTTTCCACGCGTTCCACTATCGGGCTACAGTCACATCTGAATGCCCCACAAAATCAGGATACTGCACGATCCGACCAGCCGGCCAAAGGGAGACCCACAATGAGGCCCCTTCCAAAATCGGTGAAGTGCTGATACGATATCTCACACGAGTAGGCGACTTCTCTGTATCCTTCACAGTGATCAAACATCTGAAGGTCTCCACACAGCTTACACATCCTACTAGGCGTGGCAAAAACATTAAACACGAGCAGTGCTAATTCACTGTGATGACCGGTCTACATGTACATGATATAGAGAGTTGCAGCTCATATCGTTTACATTGCCGCCGAGGGTGTGTACGCATACAAGGTTACATGGACATCTGATCATGTTGTATGGGTACTTGGGTTGGAAGTTTTTTTCTTTATTTTGCTGTCAAGTGTATAGTATTCCACACGCAGAAAACCACAGTTCCGTGTTTTTTGATTTATTAGTATGTATCTCTGTAAGTAACAATTTTCTGGCTATTTTTGGGCGGCTGCGAATAACAGATACAAAACTATGATTTTATATTTAAATGTCTTTTTAATAGCAACTTTCGTTCCTAAAGCCAAAAAACGTTCAAATGTGTGTGAAATCTTATGGGATTTAACTTCTAAGGTCATCAGTCCCTAAGCTTACACACTACTTAACCTAAATAATCCTAAGGACAAACACACACACTCAAGCCCGAGGGAGGACTCGAGCCTCCGCCGGGACCAGCTGCACAGTCCATGACTGCAGCGCCTGAGACCGCTCGGCTAATTCCGCGCGGCCCCTAAGACCATTCTGGAAGGTCTTTAACATTTTTAAACGTATTACATATCTTAACAGTTCGCCTTTTCAATAAAAAAAATCGTAGTAAATTACGGACAACGAGTACTAAAGCCACAAAATGCATTTGTTAGTATAGAGCAGATTATTAAATGAAGCTGTCGACTTGGGGTCTTATAAATTTAAAATTGTGGAGACTGTGTTGTTTGAGGCTATTATCTCACTCAAAACATTGCGAGTGTACAACCAACAACCAATGAAGCCTCTTTCCAGCTTCATTGGAGGGAGATACTTTAGTTAGGAAATATTATCGTACTATAATCAGTAATTGGGCAGGTAATATTAGAGGATATAGTTAAAGCTTTTTGGTTTCTATTGAACGAGCAGACGTACGATATTGGTAAGGAAAATGTGACTGGCAGCTGTCGTCTCCACAGTTTTTGAGCGAAGTAATTTGTGGGCTGGGATACAGGGTTTAATGTTAACGTGTAGTTCGTAGTTACATCTAGGACGAGGTATTGTGATTCTGCGCTTCTTCGTCCTCCTGACGCACAAAATACAGGCACGCTCCGATTCTGACTAATTTTTGCTCCGTTATCTCTCAAAGGAGTGGGTCGAACACCATCGCACTTACCTTCTGTTGCTAAAACTAAGCATGTTGGAAATAAATGGCGTTCACCAGGGATGCTGCAGTCAAAATTCAAAAAATGTCAGGCTTGCGAATTAAACATACATAAGACTGATTAATGACAAAGACCAGCGGTAAATCCCTTAGGATCAATAATAGTGGGCTACACCAACGACATTCATGAATTGGTTGTTCGTCGATAAAAAACACTACAAACAGAACAGTGTCCATACATAAAGTACAAAGATATAGCGTCAAATGCACTGACGAGAACAGTATGTGTACAAAAGGTTTGCGTGCATGCTATCCAAGTGCAGGCAGATTCGTTAATCACCAATTCACTGCTAAATTGCGTAGTATAAATCCCCATAATTTATCAAATGTTCATAAATCAGCAGCTGAACATAGCAATGAAAGTTCAATAGCACGTTAAGCAAACCACAAGTTTCCTTTAGCGTTCCTAGAGTCTTTCAGGCTAACGAGCAACAATTACACTATTGGCCATTAAACTTGCTACGCGATGAAGATGACGTACTACAGACGCGAAATTTAACCGACAGGAAGAAGATGCTGTGAATGATTAGCTTTGCAGAGCATTCACACCAGGTTGGCGCCGGTGGCGACACCTACAACGTGCTGACATGTGGAAAGTTTCCAACCGATTTCTCATACACAAATTGCAGTTGATCGGCGTTGCCTGCTGAAACGTTGTTGTGATGCCTCGTGTAAGGAGGCGAAATGCGTACCATCACGTTTCCGACTTTGATAAAGGTCGGATTATAGCCTATCGCGATTGTGGTTTATCGTACCACGACATTGCTGCTCGCGTTGGTCGAGATCCAATGACTGTTAGCAGAATATGCAATCGGTTTGTTCATGAGGGTAATAAGGAACGGCGTGCTGGATCCCAACGGCCTCGTATCACTAGCAGTCGAGATGACAGGCATCTTATCCGCATGGCTGTAGAGGATCGTGCAGCCACGTCTCGATCCCTGAGTCAACAGATGGGGACGTTTGCAAGACAACAACCATCTGCACGAACAGTTCGATGACGTTTGCAGCAGCACGGACTATCAGCTCGGAGACCATGGCTGCGGTTACCCTCGACGCTGCATCGCAGACAGGAGCGCCTGCGATGGTGGACTCAACGACGAACCTGGGTGCACGAATGGCAAAATGTCATTTTTCGGATCAATCCAGGTTCTGTTTACAGCATCATGATAGTCGCACACATGTTTGGCGACATAGCGGTGAACGCACATTGGAAGCGTGTATTCGTCATCGCCATACTGGCGTATCACCCGGCGTGATGGTATGGGGTGCCATTGGTTACAAGTCTCGGTCACCTCTTGTTGCATTGACGGCACTTTGAACAGTCGACATTACATTTCAGATGTGTTACGACCCGCGGCTCTACCCTTCATTCGATCAGTGCGAAACCCTACATTCCAGCAGGATAATGCACGACCGCATGTTTCAGGTCCTGTACAGGCCTTTCTGGATATAGAAAATGTTCGACTGCTACCCTGGCCAGCACATTCTCCAGATCCCTCACCAATTGGAAACGTCTGGTCAATGGTGGCCGAGCAACTGGCTCGTCACAATACGCCAGTCACTACTCTTGATGAACTGTACTATTGTGTTGAAGCTGCATGTGCAGCTGTACCTGTACACGCCATCCAAGCTCTGTTTGACTCAATGCCTAGGCGTAATAAGGCCGTTATTACGGCCAGAGGTGGTTGTTCTGTGTACTGATTTCTCAGGATCTCTGCACCCAAATTGCGTGAAAATGCAATCACATGTCAATTCTAGTATAACATATTTGTCCAACGAATACCCGTTTATCATCTGCATTTCTTCTTGGTGTAGCAATTTTAATGGCCAGTAGTGTATCGAAAGCAGTGGAAATAATTGTAAGTCTCACACTGCTCGCAAAACTTAGTTCCAACTGGTTGCCAGATTTTAAGTTCAAACCCATAGCCATTTATACCAGGTCCCCACAAAGTTAAAGAATAGAACGGCATCTCGCTGCCAAATTTCTGTCACTTAAGTGCCGCAGTTTGACTCGAACAGACACACACGCACCAGTTGCCGCCTCGCCCTTTCGGAACCGAATGACTATCAGCGCACCTGAGCACAGCCTTGTTGCTTGATATGCGACGCAACATTATGAATACAATTATTATATAGTCCTCAAAGTCTCTAATTCACACTTACATCCATAGTAATATTATAAATGTGAAAGTAACTCTGTTCTGTAACATTTTCACAACTAAACCGCTGAACCGAATGTGATTAAATTAGGTATAGCGATAACTTGAACAGTGAGAAAGAACGCAGACTACATCAGAGACTTGAATTCTCTTTTTGAGTATTATTCAGATTTTTAAATGCTTTATATATGAGTGGGATGCAGACGAGGGTTGCGCGGAGTCGCTGACACTGTTTATACAGTGACGGTAGAAATTGCAACACCAAGAAATATTTAATGAAGGCTAACATATTTAAAAGATTGACATTGCAAGATTACAGGTTAATGTAATGGAGTTCCATGCGTGTTGCACTTCGACTGTCAATTACGTGACGGTTAATTCTCTTTGTGGATGGCGCCGGAGTTGTCGGCCGATGATGTCCCATATGTGCTCGTTTAGAGACTGATCTGGTGATCAAGCACGCCAAGGCAACACGTCGACACTCTGCAGAGCGTGTTGGGTTACAACAGCGGTAAGTGGGCGAACGTTATCCTGTTGGAAAACACCCACCGAAATGCAGTTCATGAATGGCAGCAGAACAGGTCGTATCACCAGACTGACGTACAGATTTTTAATCAGGCAGCGTGGGATAACCGCCAGAGTACTCCTGCTGCAGTCATACAAAATAGCATCCCAGACTACAACTACAGGTGTAGATCCAATGTGTCTACCATGCAGACAATGCAGACAGGTTGGTTGCGGGCTCTCAACTGGATTCCATCTGATCAGTACTCAGCCATCACTGGCACCGAGGCAGAACAGGCTTCCACAAGAAAACACAACAAACCTCCACCTTGCCCACTAGTGAGCTCTCGATTGACATCACTCAAGTTGGCGGTGGTCTGGGGTCAGTGGAATGCAAGATACAAAGCGTCTTGCTCGGAGATATGCTTGAAGTAACCGATTTGTAACAGTTTGTTGTGACACTGTGGTGACAACTGCTGTTCAGATTGCAGCTGCAGATGCAGTACGGTGCGCCAGAGTCTCTGACTGAACATGATGGTCGACCCTCTCGGTCGTGCCACGTGGTGGACGGCAGCCCGGTCTTCTTGCGACAGTACATTCCCGAGACCGCCGCTGCTCGTAATCATGTACAATGCCTACATTCCTGCCAATTATTTCTCCACTGTCAAACAGAAGCAACATCCACCTTCTCGTAGCTCTATTACACAGCCTTAAAGGCATTCTTGGCTAACATCAACTCACCACATCCAGTCTCGAAGATAAGTAATGCTTACAACCGTTGCAGAGTGTATTTAAAGCAAACTAATTTGCATCCTCGTTTTGCTTCCACTAGCACCACTCTTATGCAAGTGGTGTGAAATTTGAACAGACTCCATTTTTCACATGCAGAAACACGCTTACGAACTTTGGTTTATGCCGCACAACTCCTTTTTGTTATTGCGACTTTCTTCCGTGTACTGCTATTCCAATGTCTACTCACGCGCGGTTTCTGAAATTTTAAAAACAATTGCTGCACCACCTGGTGAAACTGTACAGTTTTTACGAAGAAATATTATGAACATAGAATAATGAAATTCGACGGTCAGCACTAGAACGTGTTTAGTGACTTCCGACAAACTTTACACATAATTTCAAACTTCTACGAAAACATTCCTCGTTAAATCTCTCCCTCCCCCAACCCAAACACACACACACAATGGTGGTTTCAAAATACATATACACTGAAAGACAAAGAAACTGGTATAGGAATGCGTATTCAAATACAGAGACATATAAACAGGCAGAATACAGCGCTTCGGTCGGCCACGCCTATATAAGACAACAAGCGTCTGGCGCAGTGGTTGCATCGAATACTGTTGTCACAATGGTAGGTTATCAAGATTTAAGTGAGATTGAATTGAATGTAGTGTTAAAGTCTGCGCACGAGCGATGGGACACAGTAAATTGGCTCAAATGGCTCTGAGCACTATGGGACTTAACATCTGTGGTCATCAGTCCCCTAGAACTTAGAACTACTTAAACCTAACTAACCTAAGGACATCACTCACATCCATGCCCGACGCAGGATTCGAACCTGCGATCGTAGCGGTCACGCGGTTCCAGACTGAAGCGCATAGAACCGCACGACCACACCGGCCAGCTGGGGACACAGCATCTCCGAGGTAGCGATGAAGTGGGGATTTTCCCATACGACTATTTTTAATATCACGAATCCGGTAAAACATCAAATCTACGATATCGCTGCGGCCGGAATAAGATCCTGCAAGAACTGGACCATCGACGGCTGAAGAGAATCGTTAACCGTGACAGAAGTGCAACTCTTTCACAAATTGCTGCAGATTTCAATACTGGGCCATCAACAAGTGTCAACAAGTGTCACCGTTCAACGAAACATCATCGATATGGGCTATCGGATTCGAAGGCCCATTCGTGTAGCCTTGATATCCGCACACTACAAAGCTTTACGCCTCGCTTGGGCCCGTCAATACCGTCATTGGACTATTGATGAGTGGAAACATAGTGCCTGGTCGGACGAGTCTCGTTTCAAATTGTATCCGGCGGATGGACGTGTACGAGTATGGAGACAACCTCATGAATCCGTGGACCCTGTATGTTAACAAGGGACCGTTTAAGTTGGAGGAGGCTCTGTAATGGTGTGGGCTGTGTGCAGCTGGAGTGGTATAGGATCCCTGATACGTGTAGATACGACTCTGACAGGTGACACGTACGTAAGCATCCTGTCTAATCACCTGCATTCATTCATATCCATTGTGCATTCCGACGGACTTGGGCAATTCCAGCAGGACAATGCGACACCCCACACCTCAAAAATTTCTGTAGAGTGGGTCCGGAAACACTTTTCTGGATTTAGAAACTTCCGTTGGCTACCAATCTCCCCGGGCATGAAGGAGTATATCTGAGATGCCTTGAAACTTGCTGTTCAGAAGAGATCTCCACCTTCTCGTACTCTTACGGAGTTATGGAGAGCCCTGCAGGACTCATGGTGTCAGTTCCCCTCAGCATTACTTCAGACATTCAGACATGTCTTGCATCGTTATTAACAGTCGAATGTATATTTGATTAAGTGCCTCATAAATCAGTCTAAGAAGTACATATACGACATTGTAAAACAGGACGATGTTGAGGGTACAACGTGCTGTATGTATTGTGTGTGTATGGAGGAATCGACGTTCTGGCACATATGCATAATTATCTGTAAGTAAAATACAATGTAATACCCTGTATGCGGTGTGTTATGGTTATAAGTGAAATTATTTTTATTGGTGACTGAGAACAGTGTAATGAAGAACATTACAGAAATATATATTTCATTTGCATGCATATAGCTACTAGGATCAGTATCCTTTTACATTGGATAATACCTCCAAGAACTGTGGAAAGAGCAATCATTAGTAATTTTTCCCCTTGGCACCAGGTCAGGCGCTGAAGTGTGAACGCGTGGATGCAAAAAGATTCGATGCCGCCAGCCACGAATTGCTCTCCTGCGCTAGCCTCTTCATCTCAGAGTAGCACTGGCAACCTACGCCCTCAATTATATTTGCTGAATGTATCCCAATCTATGTCTTCCTTAACAGTTTTTGTCCTCTACAGACACCTCTAATACCATGGAAGTTATTCCGTGATTCTTAAACAGATATCCTATCACCCTGTCCTTATCAGTGTTCCCCATATATTCTTTTCCTCGGCAGTTCTCTGGATAACCTCTTCATACCTTGCCTCATCAGGCCACCTAATTTTCAACATTTTCCTGTAGCACCACGCCTCAAATGCTTCGGTTCTCTTCTGTTCCCGTTATCCCACAGTCAATGCTTCACTACCATACAAAGCTGTGCTCCAAACGTACATTCTCAGAAATTTCTTCCTCAAATTAAGGCCTATGTTTGATAATAGTAGACATCTTTTGACCAGAAATGCCTTTTTTGCCAGTTCTACTCAGTTTTGTATGTCCTCCTTGGTCCATCCGTCAAGCGTTATTTTTATGCCTAGCTGGTCGAATTGCTTAAGTTCATTTACCTCGTGACAATCAATCCTGATGTTAAGTTTCTGGCTATTCTCATTTCTGCTACTTCTCATTACCTTCGTCTTTCTTCGATTTACTCTCAATCCATATTCTGGACTCATGAGACCGTTCATTCTATTCAACACATCCTGTAATACTTCTTCACTTCACTGGGGATACCAGTGTCATCAGCGAATCTTATCATTGATATCCTTTCACGCTGAATTTCAGTTCCTCTCTTAACTCTTTCTTCTGTTTCCGTCATTGCATCTTAGATGTATAGATTGAACAGTAGGGATGAATTACGACCTGCCTGTCTTATACCCTTTTTAATTGGAGTACTTCGTTTTTGGTATTCCACACTTGTTGTTCCCTCTTGACTCTTGTACATATCGTATATTACCCGTCTTTCCTTAGAGCTTACCCCTATTTTTCTCAGAATTACGAACGTCTCGTAGCATTTGACAATATCGAACGCTTTTTACAGTTCGGCAAATTGCACGAACGTATCTTAATTTTCTTTAGTCTTGGTTCCACTATCAACGGCAACGTCACAACTGCCTCTCTGGTTCCTTTACTTTTCCTAAAGCCAAACTGGTCGTCAGCTAACTGATCCTAAATGTTCTTTTACAGTCTTTTGTATAGTGTTCTTGTCAGCATATTGGCGCATGAACTGTTAAGCTGATTGTTCGATAATTCTCACACTTGTCGGCTCTTGCAATCTTCGGATTTGCGTGGATGATGTTTTCCCGAAAGTACGTCCGCAGAGTCATACACTCTATAAACCAACGTGCGTAGTTCTTTTGTTGCCACTTCCCCCAATGATATTAGAAATGCTGATGAAATGTTATCTATTCCCAGTGCCTTACTCGATCTTCCAAAACTCTTTTAAATTATGATTGTAATACTGGAGCGTCTATCTCTTATATCGTCTCATGTTCTTTTTCTGTCACATCATCAGACAAGTCTTCACCTTCATAAAGGCCTTCAATGTACTCTTTCCACCTACACGGTCTCTCTTCTGCTTTTAACACTGGAATTCCCATTGCTCTCCTAGTGTTATCATCCTTGCATTTAATTTCACTGATGGTTGTTTCAAATTTCCTATACGTTGAATCAGTTCTTCCGACAATCGTTTTTGATTTCTTCACATTTTTCATCCAGCCATCTCTGCACTTCCCATTTATTTCGTTCCTAACTGACATGTATTTGTGAATTCCAGAGTTTCCCGGAACATTTTCGTACTTCCTTCTTCCAGAAGTATTTCTTCTGTTTCCCATTGTTTCTTCGCAGTTACCTTCCTTGTACCTACGTTTCTCTCTCCAACTTCTGTGATTGCGCTTTTTAGTGATGTCTATTCCTCTTTAGCTGAACTGGCTACTGATCTATTCCACACTGTTCCACACTGTTTCCACACTGATCTTTCTCTTAAACTTCGGTTTATTCTTCATCACTACTAAATTGTGATCTGAGTCTTTATCTGCTCCTGAATACGCCTTACTATCCAGTATCCATTTTCGGAATCTCTGCCTGCCTGTGCTGTAATCTAACTGAAATTTTCCCGTGTCTCCTGGTCTCTTCGAAACATACCTCCTACTCCTCTTGTGATTCTTCAACAGAGTATTCGCTTTTACTGCGAGGGTCGTTCAGTAAGTAATGCCTCAATTTTTTTAAAGCCATTAATAAATATAGACAAACGTCCTTGTTGGTGCTCCACATTTTATGTTTGTTCTGTGCGCTGGTGAAGTTTCGAACCGTTCTGGCAGATGGCAGAGCAGTAGTGCAGCGTCAAAATGGCCTCTACATACGACTCCCGTTACAAGCTGCGTGCTGTTATTGAATTCTTGTGTGCAGAAAAAGAAACCGTGATGAACATCGATAAACTTTTGTGTGCAGTTTATGACTATTCTGCAGTTGATAGGAGTACATTTAGATTATGAGTGAAGAAAGTTACAGCCTCAGGAAATGCAGAAACAGAGCTTCATGATCACCCACGCACGGGACGACCTGTCGCAGCCACTGCTCCCGACATGCTGAATCGTGCGGATGCCATTATTCGTGCCGACCGGTTCATCACAATTCGACAGTTGGCTCTACAGCTGTCGGTCTGCATTGGAAGTGCGTCGGAAATGATCGAGACTCTCGGACATTAAAAGTGGTGCTCACGATTGGTTCCACGGTTGCTCACAGCGGACCACAAGATTCAAAGGAAAGCCATTTCACCTGAATTGTTGGAGCTTAAAGAGCCTCTACGGGGAAGAGACTTTGAAAATGACGAGAGTGTCACTCATGTAGTGAAAACATGGCTACGCCTACAGGACAAGAGATTTTACCAACAGGGAGTACATGCTCTTCCACAACATTGGAGTATGGCATAGAATGTGATGGAGACTACGTAGAAAAATAGGACATGGACAAGACATGTTGATGCATATTGTCACCAAATTCTGATTCTTAATTATGTTCTGAGAAGAACTGTGTGCCGGCCGGTGTGGCCAAGCGGTTCTAGGCGCTACAGTCTGGAACCGCGCGACCGCTATGGTCGCAGGTTTGAATCCTGCCTCGGGCATGGATGTCTGTGATGTCCTTACGTTAGTTAGGTTTAAGTAGTTCTAAGTTCTAGGGGATTGAGGACCTCAGAAGTTAAGTCCCATAGTGCTCAGAGCCATTTTTGAAAAACTGTGTGGGGCATTACTTATTAAAGCTAAATTTATGGCAGAATTCAATTAGTACTCCCCCTTCCCTTTCCTATCAACAAGTTCATATTCTCCGGCAATCCCTTTCTTCTACTTCTTCGCCTACAATTGCTTTCCAGTTCCCCCTAACTATTAGATTTTCATCTCTCCTTACGTACTGAATAATTCGTTCAGTATTCTCATATACATTCTCTATATCTTCATCTTCGCTTGCGACGTTGGCATGTATACCTGAACTGTCGTTGTCGGTTTGCTGTCGAACGTGATGAGAACAACCCTACCACTGAACTGCTCACTGTAACCCACTCTCCGCCACACCTGCCTATTCATAACGAATCCTACTCCTGTTGTACCATTTTTTCTGATGCTGTTGGTATTACGGTATACTCATCTGAATGGAAATCCTTTCATTTCCGTTTTCATGTTTTCTAGCTTCCTTACCATGTTGAAACTTCTGACACTGTACGCCCCGACTCGTATAATGTTGTACTTTCGTAGCTTATTCAATCTTTTTCTCACGGCCAACCCTCCATTGGTAGTCCCCTCCCGGAGATCCGAGTGGGGACTAGTCCGAAATCCTTTGGAAACGGAAAGATCATCATGATACTTCTTCAGTTACAAGCAACAAGTTCTGTGGATACACATTTGGTATCTTTAATGCAGTGGTTTCCATTGCCTTGTGCATCCTCATGCCGTTGTTCACTGCTGACTCTTCCGCCTTTAGGGGCAATTGCCCACTCCACAGGAAAGAGAGTGCGCTTAACCTCTGTCCGCTCCTCTGCCCTCATTGATTGACAAGGTCGTCGGCAGAATGAGGGTGACTTCTTATGCCGGTAGTCATAGGCTTCCATTGCTGATGATTTTTATTAAATTTGGGAGATGGCGGGTCTCGAAAGCGGTACAGTCGATGTTTTGATTATTAATGAAAGACACTACCCCTAGACCAACAGTCCAGAAATACGTGATGTGTTTGGGAGAAGACTGTCAGACGCAGTCAAAAACCCCTTATGACACTAAAGAGGATACGTATTAAGATACCAATGATCACAATATCTGCACTTATTCCCCTGACACCCCCTATTAGCTATGCGTGACCATCAGTTACTACTACAGCTATTGTCTGATACCTTGACTATAATATGCCTTCACTAGATATTAATTTTTAAGTGGTTACCTGACAATGTTCATATACTTGTGTCGACGTTATTTCTGAAACTTTTGTAGTAATATTATCATTGAAGTACCAATGCACGTATCACACTGTTGTGATCACCTTGGTGTATTTGGATTTCTGCTAAGGCGCTCTTGTAATTTATTAGTTTTTCGGAATTATCGGCAGTAACTATATGCCTCACAGGATGTGAAATCCGAGATCTTTACCGCCTTCGACCCTGGCGATACTCAATCCGACTTCCCCCTTCAACAATCCTCGGGGCCGGGCATAAGTGACTGCCCATGCACCCCTAACTATATGCTTGCCAGCCGCTGACAACTTCGCCCTGTGATGGGTCTCTGTTTGCGTTTACAAAAGACACCCTCTGACAGTTCGCCACTTCCTCACCTTAAGTAGCATCAAATTAATACTGTTTTTCATGTTTTATGTATTGTTTTCCTGTGTCAGAACTGTCAGTATAACATTGTTACGGCGAATGAACTAGCGTGACTTATGACGTAAAAATAAACGACACAAAATCAATAAATATAGAATAAAGTAAAATGAGAATTTTTTTTACAGACTGAATTTTTCACACTGCAACGGAATGTGCACTGGAAATTTCCTGGCACATCAAAATTATTTCATGTTTTTGTTGTTTTATATACTTCGGTCTTCGCTCTGCAGCATTATTTATAAGTATTTCCTTTTGTTTTAGTAATAGAATTATTAGTTTTGGTCTTCAGTTACACCCATTGTATTGTACTGTATGTTAACCGGGGACATAGTAACGACAGAGAGGCTCCGTCCCCGCCGCAGCCTCAGCCGCAGTGGTCCACAACCCCACGACGACTACCGCAGTCCACTTCACCCCTCCGCCGCCCCACACCGAACCCAGGGTTATCGTGCGGTTCGGCCCCCGGTGGACCCCCCAGGGAACGTCTCACACCAGACGAGTGTAACTCCTATGTTTGCGTGGTAGAGTAATGGTGGTGTACGCGTACGTGGAGAATTTGTCCGCGCAAATGGTTCAAATGGCTCTGAGCACTATAAGACTCAACTGCTGAGGTCATTAGTCCCCTAGAACTTAGAACTAGTTAAACCTAACTAACCTAAGGACATCACAAACATCCATGCCCGAGGCAGGATTCGAACCTGCGACCGTAGCGGTCTTGCGGTTCCAGACTGAAGCGCCGAGAACCGATCGGCCACACCGGCCGATGCCGTGCGTTAGACCGCACGGCCAACCGGGCGGGCAATTACACCCATAGGTAACTCCAAACTGCTCAGAAATTATTTATATCGATGGATTAATATGTATCTCACAAAATGGCCATAAATCATAGAAATTATGTCTTCCATGGTGGCTGACCGACAGTCGTTCTTCTAGCGCAATACTTTGAATGGAAACAATAACAGTTCTGTGCTTCCTCGACCACTTGAGGATTGTAGAGGATGTAGACGAAGGTGTAGGTGTAGGTGCAGGTGTAGAGGGAGAGGAAAATGGAGAAGGGAGCGGGATTGTAACTGTTCATGTTGTGTGTCGTTAACTTGGTACACAGTATTAATAGCAATCTCAGATATCACGCAGACGATGGAGTTATCTATACTAAAGTACCGCGTGAAAAACCTGCGCAATCGATAAATCAAATTTTGATAAAATGTGAAACTGGTACAAAGATTGATAACTTGCTTTAAATGTGCTGAATTGCAAAGTTATGCACCTTAGAAAATAAACAGAACGTAGTATTCCTTGACTGCAATATCACTGACTCACGGCCAGAATCAGTCAACTCATACCTGTGCGGATTGCTCACGAAACACTGATGCAACGAGCCTAGCATTTTGCTCAAGTGTGAGGGATTCTAAACGTATGAAATGAAGAGCAGCATAAATTGTGACAATTTCGTTTCGCTCACAACAGAGCGCCACGGAGATGCTGGAAATCTTAAACTGGCAGACGACTGAAGATAGATGCCATTTATCCTGCAAAAGCCTACTTACAATTTTTTCAAGGACCTGCATTATGTGAGAATTGTAGGACTATACTACAACCCCCTATGTATGGCTCCCGTAGGGATCCAGAAAGCAGAGAGGTAATTAAGCTGTTCCTTCCAGCGGTTCAAACGCGACTGAAACAGGAAGATACCATAATAGCTGGTGCTTTGGGAAATAGCCTATGTCATACACTTTACAGCGGCCTGTGTAATATAGATCTAGAAGGCTAGGAGGAGAGAGAAGAGAAATGGCTATGGAATGGGGTGGTAGTGGTGAAGGAGGGGGGAAAAGTGGACAATGAATGGGAAGACATGGCAGAATAGAGGTAGGAGTGTGGGAGAGGGAGGGGGAAGGGGGAACAGGGAAGGAGAAATACATATCTGATCAAAAGTGGATGAGAGGAAACGAGTTATTTGAAGTTATAGATCACGCTATATCTTGTGGCAATGCACCGTCTCATAAAGCAGCATCTGCATTACAAGGCCGGCCGCTGTGATCGAGTGGTCCTAGGCGCTTCAGTCTGGAATCGCGCGACAGGTACGGACACACGTTCGAATCCTGCCTCTGGCATGGATGTGTGTGATGTCATTAGGTTTAAGTAGTTCTATAAGTTCTAGGGGACTGATGACCTCAGATGTTAAGTCCCATAGTGCTCGGAGCCCTTTGAATTTGCATTACAAGGTTTGTGCACAATAATATTCCTGCCTAGAGAACGTACCTGAATGCAATGGAGAAACTTTTGGGTGAGTTAGAACATTGACTTTGCTCGAAATCCCAACGTCCAACATCACTACCTTTTCTAGGAAGAAAAGGCTGCCGTTCCTCAAAAGACATTGAAAGCATCCTTAATAGAGTTCAATCCCTGGTAGAAGCAAAAGTGCAGTCTAACGCCATGTTAGTGTCCTCTAATGGATGACCGGATACTTTTTATCAGATAGTCTACACATGCATTCGCAGAATCAAGACACTGTCACAACACGCACTTCGTTCGTATCAGTTGAAATGACGCTCGGCGGTGCTAACGACACTGGTGGGTGTGAAATGCACGGCCCTCTCTGTGTGTCACGTGGTTGCTGGTGTGCAGAGGCAGACAAACAGAGCAGCAGGGCTGAGGGTCGCAGCACTCCCGAGCGCTCACGGTCATCAGGCCTTCAGCCGGCGCCGGTAGGCGGCATTGTTTATGCATGGAGAAGGAGTTGTGGCGGGCTCTTGATGGGTGCCGGGATATCGACAAAGCGCGGGCGTGGCTGCCTGGGCCGACGGCCGGACCCGGAAGCCTCAAATATTGATGCCCTGTGGCGGCATCCAGAGGCGCCGCGGCGCGACGCGACCCGGCGGTTCGCGTGACGCCAGACGAGAAGGCGCGCGCCTCGGCCGATCGGCGCGGCTAACGACCCCGTGGCGTGCGCCGGCCGCACCGGACGTAGCAGTTACCACTGCCGCTGGCGCTACTTCGCCCACCGGGGCCGCTGACCACGCATTCGCCGGCGCAGAATCCGTTTTAGGCCCTTGATTACATTTCTATATCTACATCTACTTTACGTGCCATTGTTATTACCTAACTTTCCTGTTCCAGTCGCGTATGGTTCGCGGGAAGAACGACTGCCGGAAAGCCTCCGTACGCCCACGAATCTCTCTGATTTTACACTCGTGATCTCCTCGGGAGATATAAGTAGGGGGAAGCAATATATTCGATACCTCATCCAGAAACGCACCCTCTCGAAACCGGGACAGCAAGCTACACCGCGATGCAGAGCGCCTCTCTTGCAGAGTCTGCCATTTGAGTTTACTAATCATCTCCGTAACGCTATCACGCTTACCAAATAACCCTGTGACGAAACGCGCCGCTCTTCTTTGGATCTTCTCTATCTCCTCCGTCAACCCGATCTGGTACGGATCCCACACTGATGAGCAATACTCAAGTATAGGTCGAACGAGTGTTTTGTAAGTCACCTCCTTTGTTGAGGGACTACATTTTCTAAGGACTCTCCCAATGAATCTCAGCGTGGCACCCGCCTTACCAACAATTAATTTTATATGATCATTCCACTTCAAATCGTTCCGCACGCGTACTCCCAGATATTTTAAAGAAGTAACTCCTACCAGTGTTTGTTCCGCTATCATATAATCCTACAATAAAGGATCCTTCTTTCTATGTACTCGCAATACATTACATTTGTCTATGTTAAAGGTCAGTTGCCACTCCCTGCACTAAGTGCCTATCCGCTGCAGATCTTCCTGCATTTCGCTGCAATTTTCTAATGCTGCAACTTCTCTGTATACTACAGCATCATCCGCGAAATGCCGCATGGAACTTTTGACACTATCTACTAGGTCATTCATATATATTCTTGCTCGAGCTCTCGGCTCCACCGCGAAGCTAATTTTCGATCTGCTCGTTTCTCATCTCTCGAAAAGTATCGGAAGCGTCCCTCCAGGAACATACATTTTTCCTTTACTCATCCGGTTAAACGGACCCTCTCGTCATGATGCAACGAGACGGCGCCACAGTGTCCTCGAGTGTTAGAGTTGCGACAATGCAATGGCCGACGGTCTTCATTCAACAACGAAGAGCGGTGGTGTTTGCGTAGAGTTGTCATTGCTAATAGAGAAGCAACACTCCCTAAAATAACCGCAGATATCAATGTGGGACGTACGACGAAAGTATCCGTTACGACAGAGAGAAGAAAATTGATGTTAATGGGCTATAGTAGCCGACGACCTACGCGAATGCTTTTACCAACCGCACGACATCATCTGCCGGCCGTTCTTGCCGAGCGGTTCTACGCGCTTCAGTCCGGAACCGCGCTGCTGCTACGGTCGCAGGTTCGAATCTTGCCTCGGGCATTGATGTCCTTAGGTTAGTTAGGTTTAAGTAGTTCTAAGTCTAGACGACTGATCACCTCAGATGTTAAGTCCAATAGTGTACAAAGTCATTTGAACCATTTTTTGCAGCACCTCTCCTCGGCTCGTGACAATATCTGTTGGACCCTAGACTACTGGAAAACCGTGGACTGGTCAGATGGGTCCCGATTTGAGTTGGTAACAGTTGATGTGTGGTGCAGCCCACGAAGCCATGGACCCCAATTTGCCAACAAGCCACTGTGCAAGCTTGTTGTGGCTCCATTATGATATGGGCTGGGTTCTCTGGTCCAAACGAACCGATCAGTGACCGGAAATGCTTATGTTTGGCTACTTGAAAAACATTTCCAACCATACATGGACTTCACGTTCCAAAACAATTAAGGACTTTTTATGGATTACAGTGCACCATGTCACCGGCCCACAGTTGTTCGCAGTTGGTATGAACAATATTCTTGACACTCAGAACGCCCGACGTGAAACGCACCAAAGATTTATAAGACATAATGGAGAGAGCATTTCGTGCACAAATTCCTGCACCGTCAACATTTCCGCCGTTATGGAGGCTTACAGAGGCAGCATGGGTCAGTACTTCTGCAGGGGATTTTCAGCGACTTGTTGGTCCACGACAGATCAAGGTGCTGCATTACGCCGTACAGAAGGAGGTCCGACACGATATTAGGAGCTATACTACGACTTTTGGCACCTCACTGTACATCGTTAAAGGATTTTCGTGTACGCGATGCGCTAGAGATGATGTTTGTTTCAGGTATTTGTAAGAGCCATGGAGGTCGAAGACAGGAAAGATAGCGTTACGGAATTACGTTGTACGTTGTTGTGAAGCCGGCGTCATCATGTTAAATGCCCCAAAACATTAGCCGACTATTGTTTATATAAAGATCGTTTACGATTCCTTTTTCTCTGTAATTTCTGTCGTGTGCACACGACAATTGTTTTGAACTGTGGGTATTAGTGCTTACGCTACTAACATAGTGGGAGGAAGGCATTTTCAAATATTTTTCTGCTCTTAGTTGCTTATTTGATCCAGTAATACGACGCATTTGGCCTAGTAAATGTAATTTTCTTTTGTTTATACATTTCAACTAACCAAAAAGAGAAGTGATAATGTGGTATAAAAAGGGTGCTTTTGTAATCCATTTAATGTATTTTTGTCGATAGCTGATCCAGCTATAATTCCGAAAACAATGGCTGTTTGCTTACTGTTACTGATACTTACTCGTTACGTTTTCAACTTTCAAATCATATGTGTAACATTTCCAATCTTCAGGTTTGCAAGAAACTTACGTACGTTTTCTTTGGTAGCCAATGAACGTGTGCATAGAGGAAAGACGTAAACAAGGAATGCCGGCCGTTGTGGCCGAACGGTTCTAGGCGCTACAGTCCGGAACCGCGCTGCTGCTACGGTCGCAGGTTCGAATCCTGGCTCGGGCATGGATGTGTGTGATGTCCTTAGGTTAGTTAGGTTTAAGTAGTTCTAAGTTCTAGGGGACTGATGACCTCAGAAGTTGAGTCCCATAGTGCTCAGAGCCATTGAACCATTTTTTTAAAACAAGGAATGCTGTATCATAACTTATGGATGTCAACAGAAGGAAAGGCTCCTCAAACGTGAAACGAACGGAGTGGCATGGAGGTATACATCCAGAATAAAGTTCCTGTTTTATTAATCTGTCACTGAATCAATGTCATTGTAGTTTACAAATCTTCTATTTTTGAAATTTTACCTATGTAGTGCATTCACTATATGTCCAATAATAAGAAAAAACCATAAATTCAGTTGTACAAGCATTCAGTTTGATAAACGTCACCAGTGGGCAGTTCTGATGGTGTTACTGAGCACTTACACTAATATCTCCTACGTTGGTTAGTGAGAAAGACTGCACTGTGAATGAGGCCTAGGCCTTGTAAAATTTTCCTTGGACGAGTATGTAACTCATGCTTTTAGTAATAATAGGGTAACCTCTGTAACATGTACGTCCTTCTTCAACAGATGTATTTTAATGAAGATTTCATTAACAGCATTTAGTTTCACACTTGGTTTTCACGCTAAATTATTTTGTCTTTTTAACAGTAGTCTATTTGCCTCATTTCCCAGAATATTTCTTACCAGGACCTCCCTGTGTCAGTTTTTCGGGGTTAACCCACTTGATTTTATATGCTTTTGAGTTTCATTTTGAGGAAGGATACAGTAATCTTTGTGATAAAGCAGCAGTAATACTGTCCTAGGATTCCATACATCTATGACAAAGGAGATCAAGTTTGGTACAATGTACTTGTTACGTACAATCATGGACTTAGACATGCATAATAAGAAGTATTACGTATATACGAAAGATACCCGGGATTAACTATCAAGTTTCATTAAAATTTCGTTAAAAATGCCGTCTTGTATAGAAGTGGAAGTGCTGTAACGTGGTAAGGTACGTTTTTTGTAAAAACTATCAGAGATCTTGAAATTTGTGCTTCAGAAAAATGATCAAGATCCATTCAGTGCCGAGGAAGAACGATCAGGATCATTTTCTGCTTAGAGCTTTCTTCTTCATCTTCTTTTTTGTTTCATCTTATAAGTCTATAACTTCATGTTACTGGATTTCCAACCATACTTTCCAGGCACCCACACTTGTAAATGAAGTTAGGACCGTTGCATTGTTTGGTAACAAAGCAGAGGCCAATATAAAGTTGCATCACATTGAGCATTAATAGTAGGCTGCAAATGGAGTTTTTGTCGATAAGTTGAGCGGAAATATTCACGTGTTACTGATACCAATATTGTGCATAAAGTTACTTCTTAAGTAAAATGAAGGCAGCCGGTCGTTGTAGCCGGGTGGTTCTAGGCGCTTCAGTCTGGAACCGTGCGACCACTAGGGTCGCAGGTTCGAATCCTGCCTCGGGCATGGATGTGTGTGATGTCCTTAGGTTAGCTTGGTTTAAGTAGTTCTAGGGGACTGATGATCTCAGATGTTAAGTCCCATAGTGCTTAGATCCATTTGAACCAAAGTGAAGGCATCAGAAATATCGGAGAATGAAGGTGAACATTCCCGTCCTGCGCAGGATACAAGTACAAAGAAGAGAAGAATGTTGGGGCGTATTTCTGATTCTTCAAAAAGATTGCGGACCATAAGTCATGTGACGATTGTAGTGTTTACGATTGAGATGTTTTCAGAATATTCCATTTACAGAAACGAATAGCTTTATGACGGAATTCAATGAAGTGGCTCCTTATGATAAACGAAACGTACCTGACTGGACTTACCAGGGTACATCCTGTAATGCGGGGAAGACCAAATAAAAGTCCAGATGAACCTGTGTGTTATGATTTTCCCTGAGTCCGATAGGTGTGTATTAACAGAGATGGACAAACACGATGTGTTCAGGTATTTCAATCACCATTCTTGGACTCCATAGCATCACTAACAAGCGTCTTATTACACTTCCAATGGCATTGGATTCTACAGTTGAAACATAATGGAGACCAAAAGAAAACGTAACACTAAGCCAAACAAACTGAAAGGAGAAACCGAAACTAAAGTTCATAAACAAAACTAAAAGAGGCGTTGTCTAATACAGTTCGTTTACTGACAGAGGAACATAAAAATAAACCAAACAAACTTAAAGGAGAAATCGTATCTAAAGTGGATCAACATGTACAGTCTTAGAGGGGCCCCAGATGACGTTACAACATTCACGAAACTCCAGACCCTATGTTACGCAAACAATATCGACAGCCTTTAATGACCAATAACAACCCAAGTTTTGGATCTCCCAGAACTGATAAATGATCAACGGGTGGCAAATTTAGAGGTGCCTGTTCTAAACTTGATTTGCAGGTAGACAACGTGAATGATGAATCTGATACACAAAGTTTCAACAAGCAGAAACAACATTTAACGACTTAAAATGAACTGCATAAGAGGAAGGCAAATAAATGAAGCATATCATCGGTTGTACGGGTCCACCTAAGAACGAAATGTAATTACTTTACACTTTATTCTGCGATCAGAACGAGTAGTACACCCATAAACGCCACAACCTGGCATTTGCGGTCAAATATCTTCCGCGAATCGAAACAATCAAAACACCTGAAGGTAATATTTCGGGGAAATTAAGATGCCGGACGACAGCTTCAGGTTTTTGACGTCATGACAACGCCCCTTATTTTTACCTTCATGGTAAAAGGGCATTGTGCTCTGAGTTCTCTGCCCTGCGTCCATTCCTTTACTCGGTGGCTTTTGGGGAGAGGAAAGAAAAGGAATTTCTTCTATTGTTAGATTTGGTATGAATAAGACATATTTGAAACTCTGTCTCGACAACTGATAGAAAAAAGCTGTACGCAAATGAAAGGTTGTCCATATTTTGGAGTAGTATTTGAGTTAGTAAGTAAGATGAAAGTTCATACAGTGTAATAATAATTGTATTTCTACCGAAATTATAGGTCAAAGTTTACTACTTTCCAGGAGAAGAGAATTCAGATATTTTACTCATACCCTGAAGTCCGGCTGACGTAATAACATACAGGACGATCAGAAACAGCCTTAAAAGCTTGTGAGGCCTTTGCAGGGTAGGTTGTGCTGAGAAATAATTGTTAAGAGGAAATTCAAAATGTTGCGTTGTTTCCGAGTTAGTTAGCATTAAAGTTAGCCAATGACGCCCTTGCGCTCGCAAATTCATGTGTCCTGCTAGATAAAATTAGTGCCAGTTGTTCTCATATTGTAGATGATAGCGCACGAGACTGCTCAGCCTTTGGCTCTGGGTCGATGCTTACTGCCATTCTATGTCCAATTTTTGTATCGCTCTCTTGTTTTTTTAGGGAACCAAACGAAGAAAACGCCTAGCGACACCGCCTCTAGCGGGCCTCTTGAATTTGCGTGCGGAAGGTCCTGAATGACTACCATGAATTCTAATTAACTCGGAAACGGTGCAACGTATCGCATTTCTTCCTTTACAATTAATTGCCAGCACAACCTACCCTGCAACGTCCTTACAAGCTTTTCAGACTGTTTCTGACCACCCTGTGTACATATACTTGAAACAATTATTTGTCTGACTTCTAATTATTAAACTTAAGTTTGAAGAATAGCCTTTCAGATATCGTACGTCGAACTGAACTCATTGTTGCAGAGGGAAGTAAAGCAACGTCACATTCCCTTCATACTGCTCACAATAATAACTCTAGTATCACAGGTTAATAATAGAGAAATCCAATATTAAGATTCGAAACAATATATAATATATAGTATGAAGAATGTTAGGACGCGCGGGGTAACCGTGCGGTCTGGGCGCCTTGTCACGGTTCGCGCGGTTTCTCCTGTCGGAGGTTCGAGTCCTCCATCGGGCATGGGTGTATGTGTTGTCCTTAGCGTAAGTTAGTTTAAATTAATTTAATTAGTGTGTAAATCTAGCCACCGATGAGCTCAGCATTTGGTCCTACAGAACCTTACTACAAAAATTCAAAAATGTTGCTTTTCAACCTCTTGACAAAACAAGAAATTGACTAACTGGCTATTCAGCTCAAATATTCAAGTGCAGTTGTTTATATCTTCGGTTAGGTAGTACCGATCAGTTGATTCCATACTTCTAATGTATCTTGTTTAAAATTTACAAGGCCATTTTGCAAGTGCAGTTGTTTATATCTTCGGTTAGGTAGTACCGATCAGTTAATTCCATACTTCTAATGTATCTTGTTTAAAATTTACAAGGCCATTTTGCAAGTGCAGTTGTTTATATCTTCGGATAGGTAGTACCGATCAGTTGATTCCATACTTCTAATGTATCTTGTTTAAAATTTACAAGGCCATTTTTCTGATAACTGTGATGGTAGGTTGATTTTTGTCCTGGTTTGCAAATTATTCGATTCTTGTGCTGTTTTATAATGTTCACTGCATAAATCAGATTTGATTTCTGTTCTCATCTAATGTATCAATGTGTTGCCCATCCAACAGCTGAAAACTCACCTTTGACGGGGTTGATTGCCTTCGAGCATACTGAAGCATCTGGGAGATGTGTTCTCGAATTTAGGATCGAGCAACGTTGATATGGCTAATGTATTAGTACCATGAGATGATAGCAAGCTCTTTCTGATTTATGTAATGTTGCACTTCAGTTTCTCTCCAATAGTCTGTACTGGCTGCATGCGAGGTATTTTGAAATGCAAAATATTAGGTACCGCTTGTCCAAAACAACTGCAGCACTGCTCTTTATAAATCTCACTGAAAAAATGTTTTTGACGACGCAGTTCAAATGGTTCAAATGGCTCTGAGCACTATGCGACTTAACTTCTGAGGTCATCAGTCGCCTAGAACTAAGAACTAATTAAACCTAACTAACCTAAGGACATCACATACATCCATGCCCGAGGCAGGATTCGAACCTGCGACCGTAGCGGTCACTCGGCTCCAGACTGTAGCTCCTAGAACCGCACGGCCACACCGGCCGGTGACGACGCAGTGTTATCCGTGCTAGGGAAAGGTTTAAATTTTGCACCAAGAGCCAAACATTTGCCAGTGGTTGATTTTATTTTATTAGTTCTATTGAACAGACTCTATTCAAACAACCTTCTGGTGTTGCAAAGGAGGCACGCATGTCGTATGTTGACTGGGGCACGTCCACCCAATAGTGTCTGAAAGGCTGCTTTACGTTCACTTAGAGTTGATCCCGATATTGACATGTTACTTGCGAATAAGGACAATGCTATTGTAGTTTTCATAAGCTGTATTACATTCAAAAGATGCAATGTTTACTGTTTGATTCATCGTATCGTAGGCTGGGTGCTGATCCCACAAAAAGTGTTGAGGGAAAGACTAACAGCCTCCCGAAGAAAAGCTTCTTATCGCAGGAGACTATCAAGAATCTCAGTTGTTATTTGTGCTGTTGCCCTATGTTATACTGTCTTCCTAAGGTCCACAAAGAAGGTGTTCCTCTTCGTCCGATCGTGAGTAACGTTGATGCTTCGTCATATCGTGAAGCAAAACACCTTGCTAATCCGTTGAGCCCCATAGCAGGTCGGTGTGGACACAAAATTAAGAACTCGGCGGATTCCTTACGTCGATTAGAGGGAATATGTTTGGATGACTCTGATATTCTAGTAAGTTTTGATGTGATCTGTCTCTTCACTCGGTCTCCTCTGTCTCATTCGTTACGATTGATTGAGGTTAGGTTTGGTGCTGAATTAATGAACCTTTTTCGATATGCGTTGACTACTACTTCTAATTCAATAACCAGTACTGCGCGCAAACAGATGGAGTTGCGATGAGAAGCCCGTTGCATCTGTTATTGCCAGTTTGCCTAAGGAAAATTTCAAGGAACGTGCCTTGTAGTTGGCGGCATTGAAACTAGCGTGCTTTTTTCAGATATGTAGACAACACTTTCGTCGTTTGGTCTCATGGCAGTGAGAATTTCAGTGACTTTTTAGAACAGTTGAATTCAACATACCCGGATATTCGTTCCTCGCTGGAGATGGAAAAGGTTGGTTGTCTTCTTTTCCTTGATGTGTTGGTCAGGAGGAAGCTTGATGATTCGTTTGGACATGCCGTTTGTAGGAAACCTACTCACACTGACTAGTATCTGCAGGCTGACAGTTGTCACCATCAGGCTCAACGTGAAGGGATGCTTAATACCTTGGTTCACAAGGCACATGCCATCTCTGACCCTAAGAGTTTGTCAGATGAGTCAGCACATCTCGAATTCACCTTTCTTCAGACAGGTTAGACCTGCGTTGCGCTATCGAGCGATTGCGCACCTAGTGAGCGATGATAATACCTAGGTGGCTTAAAATTCGACGGCCTCTTTGCCTTACGCAGGGAGCATTTCGAATAGAATATGGTGAGAAGTGTATTTTTCGACCACCATCTAAGATCCGGGTCCTTTTAGGTTCCGTAAAGGATGATCTTGGTTTGCGTAGGGCAGGTGTCAAGTATTCCTTACAGCTGAGGCATGTCATATATTGGTCAACTGCATCTGGGCAGGTGTCAAGTATTCCTTGCAGCTGAGGCATGTCATATATTGGTCAACTGCATCTGGCATAAGCGGCACACACGCTTACTACAGCCGAGCGAATCTGCCAATGTTGAATTTGTCACCGGTCATCCTATGGAAGATAACAACACGGAGATTCTGGCATGATCTTCCCGCTATTGAGATAGCATTACTAAGGAAGGTACTGAAATTAAATTAGGAAGTTACCTTATAAATAGAGATGGTGGTTTTTGTTTAAATTCTCATGGAACCCTGCTCTCTCACTTGTCGTAAAACACAGGGACTGAGTTTATGCCACCTCGTCCGTTGATTATAAATTCAACTGTCGAGTACTTACAACGCTGGTTGTCTTCGGTTTTGATGGCACTAGTGATTACACACACACACACACACACACACACACACACACACAGAGAGAGAGAGAGAGAGAGAGAGAGAGAGAGAGTTTTATCTTTACTGAGTTTATCTGAACACTCAGGTTTTAAACTCGCTTGCACAGCTCTTACTTGCTGCAGTTTCGCCTTGAAAATGTCAGGGTGTGCTCCTATCGAAAGTCGACAGTTGTTGACGGCGTCACCCGGCGGCTTCCTGGTAAATTATTCTAATAGAGTGCTTTAAACGTTTAAATATATAAAAAATAACTCTGACTAGGATTTAGGTACAAATACTCCATTGTTCGACGGTTCATATCCTCGTCCGTCCCTCGAGATTTATGTTTACCGTGATTTCATTGAATCGCTTCCGGCAAATGACGTGATGTTTCCCTTGAATGGCTACCGTCGGTATCCTTATGCGCCCTCGAAGCATTCTGAGCTTTTTCTCCGTCTCTATTGACCTCCATGTCGACGGGACGTTAAATCCTTTCCGTCCTTCCTTCTTCTACTGCATTGTTCAAGGCTTGCTATTTAGAGTTCAGGTGCGATTACACATGCAACATTAACACTAACAGTAAGAGTTATATCGAGCTTACGGCCTTTTGTTGCTGAATGTCAAACAGTAAATTTAAATCAAACAATGGAAAATCCAGGATGTAACGTAACAATATTATGAAAAGGAAAGTTGCTACTCACTAGAAATGGGCAAACTGAAACACTTAACTGTTTCGAAAGAAATGAAACAGTACAATGTAATGTTTCGATACGCTGTTTCGAAACAGTAAACAGTTTGTGTTTTGTAATCTAATAAACCTACACATTTTATCATCTTGAATGTCTACTGTATAAGTATGTCCGTATAAACACAAATGAGGTGCGAGAGCGCTAATCATTTCGCAGAAAGTATGAAACTATCACTTGAGCGTCTCGACAGTTTCGTATTTCCTGCAGCAAATGCGCTGCTTTCGTGTTGTGTGACTTTCATACTTTTCAACTGGCTGAGGACAGCCATATCTGAAGACAGAAGAACCACCACGAACGGAACTGGAGATAGGAGCAAACTGCAGAAACAACGGATATGCTACTGGGATTCCCACATTCCGTTAGTATGGGTAATATACTCATCCTGCTAATTTCCATGTACACAAAGGGAATCATTGTGGATAATAGGCACAGTGACTACAGACTCACAAAAAACGCCAAATAATTCGAATAAATAACAAAATATTACAGAAAAAATTTTGTCTTTGAAGGTGTTTCGAACCGTTACTATAAAGTCACCATGCTTCCCAGCCCTTCCCGTTCACAATTACAATATCAGTGATATGTCAAACAGATTGCTTGCAATTATACCTAGATCAAATTTATGTATATGTCTAAAAACTGTCACTCTACGCCTTTTTTTATTCAAAATGTTGTAGGCTTACTTGCGTTTCTTAATACGATTACTGTACATGAAAAGAGAAGCGTATGTTATAAGAAAAAAGTGTAATTTAATCTAATGATTTTCACATATTTATTATTTTGAATGTGAATATTATGCGTTGTTTTATTGTTCGGTTAGTGTTTATAAAGCAGATGTTACGCCATTTCTTAATAGGACAGTCAGCTAGAAACTAAGCTTTATTTTCGGATATCTTAAGCTTCATGCTATTGCTTGTCAAAAAGATTTCTACATTTTTGAAAGTGTTTCATGAAGTGTTATATTGTGTTTCAGTATCTGTGCCGATCCCGAATCTCGTACGACACAGAGCGGAATGAAACATCACTGTTTCGATACAATTAGTCCGTTCCAAGAGCAGGTGGACTGAAACAGATCTTATTTTGAAACAACGATACAGTTTCTGTGTCTGGCTCGAGATCGAATCTGGTGCGGTTATCCGAGACAGGAGCGGAATGAAACACCACTGTTTCGAAACAGTGAACCACAGCCGTTCCGAAACACTGAAGCAGTTCCGCGTACCGATACACTGTATCGAAACATAGAAACAGTGGCCAAGTCTACTACTCACCATACAGATGAGAGTAGCGGCAGCCGCCTTACGGAGGTGCTAAACAAACTCCACTGGCAGACGTTACAAGAGAAGCGTTGTGAATCACGGAGAGAGTTACTATTGAAATTTCAGGATAGCACTTTTCAGGAGGAATCGGGCAACATATTACTTCCTTCCGCATACATCTCGCGTGTTGACCACGAGGAGGAAATTCGAGAAATTAGAGCCAATACTGAGGCTTACCAACAATCATTCTTCCCACGCACTATTTGCGAGTGGAACAGGGTTGGAGGGATCAGAGTGTGGTACCGAAAGTACTCTCCGCCACACACCATTAGGTGGCTTGCGGAGTATGATGTAAATGTAGGTAGCTGAAATGCCGAGTCGCAGATAGCCACAACAAAAGACTGTCACAAATAACGCTTTCGGCCAACAAGGCCTTCGCCAAAAATAGAAGACACATGCACACACACACACACACACACACACACTCACGCGAAAGGAACTCACGCACACGACTTCAGTCTCAGGCAAGTTGTGTGTGTGTGTGTGTGTGTGTGTGTGTGTGTGTGTGTGTCTTCTGTTTTTGACGAAGGCCTTATTGGCCGAAAGCTTTATTTGTGACAGTCTTTTCTTTGTGTCTATCTGCGACTCAGCATCTCCGGTATACGGTGAACAGTAAATTTACAAACATTTGAAGAACGTCGTCATTACCGCCAAGAGCTTCTGATAAAATTTATTTATTTACAACTAGTTTCGAACCACGGATCAGCAGGTTCATAAAACTATTTACAACATGGTATTAGGCGTTATAAAATCGTGGCGTTAGATAGTGAAATGCATGAGTTCGTCACAGTTGTCACGTACTAACATAAATTACAACGTCAGTAATAAACTGTGCCAGACAGTGCTCTTGTTCTCGCTACATCAACAATCAGCACTATCACGTTCCTAATTTACTTTAATCGGAAGTACATTAATTTCAAAATGCAAATGACCTTCAAATAACCCTGTCATTGATCTTGACAAGCTACTGTTTCTCCGATATAATAAGAGATTGTTTCCATATTTCCGCTTCACTCAATGTAAGTGATCCACTCAACTACTGCACAACATCATGTGACGTGGTCAGACTCATTTAATTATTCACAATTTCTAGAATCGTTCTTCACATAGTTTTCATTCACTACAAATATTCTGATAATAAATCCTAGCTGTAATTTGATTTTGATATAAATATTTTATGTTTCATGGACATTTTGTACCTTCAAAGCTACAAATGTTATTGACCTGTAATGTATGGAGTACTTACATTTCTATGGAACATCACTGTGTAAAGTTTCATTAACATGATTTATAAAAGCGGAATCATAGGGCAACGTATAACAGCGTATCGCTACATGCTCACGCATAGCAGCACGGCAGATGATGAATTGCATGCTTTGGCAAGATCCACCTGGGTCCCTCTCCATACAGCATCTGCTCGAGACTGACTCTAAGACAACTGCATATTGCTACGCAACACTGTGACGCAGTAAGGAAAGCATAATGGATTATAGTAGATTAGAGGTAAATTGCTGCAGTACAAAAAAAAACGCCTTTTGCATGCTGCGCATTAAGGCAAGGACTAACCATAAACATAGATTCCAAAAATACACTTCAATGTAAGATTAAATACGAAAAATAAGGAAAGATACAGACATCTGCGAGAATGCAGGATGCGAGCATGCAACGCGTTAAGAAAAGTATGTAAGGGAAACGGCACGAACGGAGGATCACGCTAGCAAAGATACGAGTTCCAAATGGGAAAATCGATTGAGATAAGCGACTTTGACAAAGGGCGGATTATTATTACGCAGATCCTTACAATGAGTATCCGAAAACGGTGAAACTGGTTGAATGTTCACGTGCTACTGTCGTGAGCATCTACGAAAGAGGTAGGAGGTCGGTGACACTAGGCGCTAAATGATTGGACGTCAATGAATCGTCACAGAACGTGGGGCTCGGAGGCTTCTCTGCTCTGTAAAGAAGGATAGATGGTGATCTGTGGCATCTCTAAACAAAAGGGCACAATGCAGGGGCACGCACAAGTGTTGCGGAGCATACCGTCCATCGTATATTGTTGAACTTGGAGCTCCGCAGCAGAGGCGCCATCTCCCAACCCGCCCCCCCCCCCCCCCCCACCCACCGCCCCACAGTATGTGTTCACATGTTGACCCATTGTCAGTTACGATTACAGTGGGCACGGAACCATTTGGATTCGACTGTAGATCAATGGAAACGAGTGGGATCTTCGGGTGAATCACATTTTGCTGTGCTAGGTCGATGGTCGTCTACACAAACGCCGTCAACGAGGTGAACGGCGGTTTGAAACGAGCAGCACGCGACCCATGTAGGCTTCTGGGAGCAGTATTACTGTGCGAAACATTCTTTTACGCTTGCATGAGGCTGTGGTAGTGATCTAAGACACATTGACAACTGCGAACCACCTGCATCCCTTCATGTTTGATATCTTCCCCGACGGCGATGTCATCTTTCAGCAGTATAACTGTCCGTGTCTCAGAGCCAGAAACGTGCTATAGTGGCTTGAGGAACATTATAGTGAACTCACGTTGATGTCTCGTCTTCCGAATTCTCCTGATGTAAATCCTATGGGATCCATCTGGCTCACGATCGCCTGCCATCACCATGTACGCAAAACACCGGTTCGTCATTTGCGCGAATTACGTTACCTATGGGTAGACATCTAATGCCACATGCATCCACAAGCCTACCAACGAACTGTCGGCAGACACCCAGGCTCAGTAATATATTTCGTTCTAAAGACGGACGAACAAGCTGTTTAAGCAAGTGGTCATAATATTTTGGTTCGTCGGTGTGTGTGTGTGTGTGTGTGTGTGTGTGTGTGTGTGTACAATAAATAATAAAATAAGAAATAAAGAAGACACGCACACACCCACTTGCCCACACCGACAGAACTTAACTCAGAACACATACCAAAGATGTGAAGTTTACTCTTATTTGTAGTCTTTATTCCATGAACTGAACTGTTGGCTTGAAAAATATATCTATTTTAATGATGAGAAATTTCATCTAAGCAGCGGTAATTAGTACTCCTAGTTCCATAAACAGGCGTCTGCAGGATGTTCTTGAGTTCACACCACAAATTATTCCTATTACAAGTTTTTGATTTGTAAAACTGAAATTGGCTTGGCGAGTTACCCCAAAAAAACATTCTGTATGACATTATGGAATGAAGGTAAGCATAGTGTGCTAAATATTTTACCTTTATATCACCCATGTCTGAAAAGTTCGCATTACAAATAAAGACTTTTTAGGCGTTTCAGTGGATCTCCCATTTGAATTGTAGTCCCAAGAATCCAACACCGTCAACTTCTTCTATCTGCTGTTTTTCCTATTTTAGTCGTAGTTGCTGGAAAACTCTTACAAATTCTAAACTGCATATAGTGCGTTTATTCAAAGCTTTGTGGCAGACAATGACTGGGAGCCATTTATTAATGTCCATGAATATTTTATTAACTGATACTTCTAAGACTATACGTCATTTGCCATTTACTGCAATATTTGTATCATCTGCAAACAAAACTTGCAATGTGGTAATGTTTGCAGATGAAAGATCACTGATCTACACAGGAAACTGTAAGGGGGGAACCTCGTGGAACACCAGATGCAGTTAGTTCCCAGTCGGATGATGCTGGATAGCTTTATACATGACTCTTCCTATTGACACCTTTCGTTTCCTATCAGGGATAAAGCATTTGAACCATTTTGCATCATTTCCTGTTACAGCGTAATATTCTAATTTACATAAGAGGATATTGTAATATATTCAGTCAAGTGTCTTTCACAGATCACAAAATATACCAGTAGCCTGTAACTTAACGTCTAACGACTTAAGTACATTCTCGCTGTGTGAGTAGATAGCCAAAATCAATCTCGTGTCTGCTACAAATGGAGTCTCTTTTGACAGACACTGTTGCACAATCTTCTTAAAATTTCTTAAAACGATCTGTGAGCACATTTTCGCCAATTTGGGCAGTTGATGGACGTCCAGGACGAGGTTTGACGTCAATCGACATGTCACCGTTTTCAAACCGAGCAAACCACTTAGACACTTGAGTTTTTCCCGTAGCTTCATCTCGGTAAGCTGTTTCCAACAATAAAACAGTTCCAGCAAGATTTTTAACGAGTAGAAAACAAAATTTCACAGCTGCAACGTTGTTCACTTAAGTTTCCATCACAAAAAACGAAACACTAACGAAACAGTACCAAAACAGCACTGAACTGGCAATGAGTTGCGCTATCACACCTAGCGGCAGAAATGCGTACTACGCAGGCTCCGCCCAAGGCTATGTTATTCGGGTTTTATTTGGCTGCCCCCTAGTATAAGTGCTCCATAGCATACTGTTCAGCTCCGCATCAGATGACTCACGCGTTTTCAAGTTCACCAACAACATCGTCCACTACGATCACTATGGTCATGGGGTCATCGAGATTGGACATTGGATCGATGAAAACATGACCGTGGTAAGACGAAGCATGTTTCTTGTAACACCACCGGATACACCATCATTCAGGGTTCACCACGATGGCTGAATGGTCAGCTTGACGGACTGCCGTTCTACGGGTCCCGGGTTCGATTCCCGGCTGGGTCGGGGATTTTCTCCTCTGACGGACTGGGTTTTGTGTTGTCTTCATCATCATTTCATCCCCACCCTGCACGCAGGTCGCCCAATCTGGCGTCGAATGTAATAGAGTTGCACCAAGGCGGCCGAACCTGCCCCATAAGGGGCCTCCCGGCCTGTGACGCCAAATGCTCATTTCCATTTACCATCATTCATGAGAACGGCTGCTCGAGACTTCTAGATGCAGACAGGTGGAGTACAGTGTTATGTTATATGAGACACTCACTTGGGTTTACAAGGAGCCTAGTGTAGTAATCGATGGCATGGTGACAGCCGTGGGCTACGTGAACATTTCTGTGGACCATTTGCATACCTTCATGTTTCATGTGTTTCCTGTTGGCGTCTTCACACTGTATTCGCCTGATATGATCCTGACAGAGCACATGTCGCTACAGGATGACACCTATGCGCCCACGAACAACCGCCCGTAATTTACGGGAATCGCGTGATCTGTCCAGAAACCTAAAATGGACTAATCCATAACATGCAAAGACGGTGCTGTACTGCTTTCCAAAGGTTGGACCACCACGTTATTCAGTACATGGTCCTAACGTTTTGGCTCATCGATGTATATTACTAGGCTGCATCAGTGTTTGCTAGGGCAGAAAATAGTCTATAAACAACCATACACTTTCCACCAGAGATTAACGGTGTACAAAGCGCTTTAGATAATTTAATTCTTCTTTCAGCGCATACGAGATCAGTGAGGGAAAGCACGTGATAAATGGCAGTACTTCTGGTTTTATGAAACACGTTGGTAGACTAGGGAACGAATCTGTTACAAAATTCATGAAAAGTCAGTTTGAATCTTCAGTGAGAGGAAGTGTTATTTTCTCGAAACGTATCTTCATTTTCTGATGACAAATCTGTCCCCGCCGTGTCGCCATTTAACAGACAATATGGGGAACATGTACACGTAAACTACTACAGTCCGAATGAGGAAGACAGGAATCAAATTCGACAAATTCGGCTAGACTCGTTTCGACTGTCTCTGCGTTTCCAGCTGCAAGGCTTTCCCTAAATCCAGTTTCACGCCGGAAAACGATGTTCGCGAGATGTCAATAAAGTAACGAGACAGCAGGCGGCCGCGGTGGTTCGATGCAATAACACAGGGAACAAAGTTACGGCGAATAAACCGGCGTGGCAGCTCCTCCCAGCCTAAGTCATCGTACCCCACCCTCACCCCACGGCACCCCGTAACGACAGGGACGTGGAGCGGAGGTGAGGCGGGGAGAGAAGACGTCTGACGGATGCCACGTGGATACTTGCACATGTTTCCGGATCAACAGCTTCTACGGTTCATCATTGCATATCTCAAAGTACTATCGGCTCACACAATATTGGAGTTACCGATGAGAATTTTAAACAATTAAATGTATATCATGTTAACGGTGTAATAAACGTTTCATATTATTTCAGATGTGCGCAGAAATGATTCTCAAATAAAAATATGTACGAACGAGGGTCGCTCCTCAGTAGCAAAACAGCTTGGAGTATTAAGAGCGTACATCAAAGAAGTTAAGAAATCTTTTCTTTTTTCGATTGTGCCACGTACACACTGGCAACAGACTTCTGTTTCAGGCATCATGACCGCTTAGTGACAAATACACTCCTGGAAATTGAAATAAGAACACCGTGAATTCATTGTCCCAGGAAGGGGAAACTTTATTGACACATTCCTGGGGTCAGATACATCACATGATCACACTGACAGAACCACAGGCACATAGACACAGGCAACAGAGCATGTACAATGTCGGCACTAGTACAGTGTATATCCACCTTTCGCAGCAATGCAGGCTCCTATTCTCCCATGGAGACGATCGTAGAGATGCTGGATGTAGTCCTGTGGAACGGCTTGCCATGCCATTTCCACCTGGCGCCTCAGTTGGACCAGCGTTCGTGCTGGACGTGCAGACCGCGTGAGACGACGCTTCATCCAGTCCCAAACATGCTCAATGGGGGACAGATCCGGAGATCTTGCTGGCCATGGTAGTTGACTTACACCTTCTAGAGCACGTTGGGTGGCACGGGATACATGCGGACGTGCATTGTCCTGTTGGAACAGCAAGTTCCCTTGCCGGTCTAGGAATGGTAGAACGATGGGTTCGATGACGGTTTGGATGTACCGTGCACTATTCAGTGTCCCCTCGACGATCACCAGTGGTGTACGGCCAGTGTAGGAGATCGCTCCCCACACCATGATGCCGGGTGTTGGCCCTGTGTGCCTCGGTCGTATGCAGTCCTGATTGTGGCGCTCACCTGCACGGCACCAAACACGCATACGACCATCATTGGCACCAAGGCAGACGCGACTCTCATCGCTGAAGACGACACGTCTCCATTCGTCCCTCCATTCACGCCTGTCGCGGCACCACTGGAGGCGGGCTGCACGATGTTGGGGCGTGAGCGGAAGACGGCCTAACGGTGTGCGGGACCGTAGCCCAGCTTCATGGAGACGATTGCGAATGGTCCTCGCCGATACCCCAGGAGCAACAGTGTCCCTAATTTGCTGGGAAGTGGCGGTGCGGTCCCCTACGGCACTGCGTAGGATCCTACGGTCTTGGCGTGCATCCGTGCGTCGCTGCGGTCCGGTCCCAGGTCGACGGGCACGTGCACCTTCCGCCAACCACTGGCGACAACATCGATGTACTGTGGAGACCTCATGCCCCACGTGTTGAGCAATTCGGCGGTACGTCCACCCGGCCTCCCGTGTGCCCACTATACGCCCTCGCTCAAAGTCCGTCAACTGCACATACGGTTCACGTCCACGCTGTCGCGGCATGCTACCAGTGTTAAAGACTGCGATGGAGCTCCGTATGCCACGGCAAACTGGCTGACACTGACGGCGGCGGTGCACAAATGCTGCGCAGCTAGCGCCATTCGACGGCCAACACCGCGGTTCCTGGTGTGTCCGCTGTGCCGTGCGTGTGATCATTGCTTGTACAACCCTCTCGCAGTGTCCGGAGCAAGTATGGTGGGTGTGACACACCGGTGTCAATGTGTTCTTTTTTCCATTTCCAGGAGTGTACATCAGTCAGCTGAAGGAACTAAAAATCATGTTCATTTGCGGTTTTGTTACTTTAATCTCAGTCTTTTTTCTTTTATTTTTCCCAAATAAAAGACTAGGTCGTCAATCCCCTAGGAGAGCTGACCCTGAAATGGAAGTCTTGCTCCCCAGGTTGGTGATTGAGTGCGCAATCGGTACACTTGCCTTGTAAAGTATCTATCAGTTCAACAAGGTATACCGGCCTTCCATTACGAAGAGGTATTTCGCCAAGGAACAAATATATGGATATATTGCCGCTTAAAATTGGAACATGGAACGTGCGTGCATTGCTGAAGAAAAGAGCTGTGGATAGTATTGCTGAAGAAAATAAAGAGAAAGGGCACGAAAGCGATGTGGAAAAAGCCGTAAATTCCCCAGTCAGGGCACTAACATACTGATTCTGTGTGCATAATAACGTCCTCACCGTTGTTATTCTACTGACCCACTCTGAATGCTATGGAGTTCCCCAATTTCTTCCACTCATGGAGTATGGAAACAAATGTTGCGTAAACTGAAAATGACTAAAACAATTGCTGTTGTAACTCACGGCCACACCTTCCCAGTATTACTAAAAACGTATCTGACAGATCCAGAAACTAAAACATACGACACCGCTAGAAAAGTTTTACGTATAGCGTTGTTGTCTTTGTGGTCTTACGCTGGCATCCACTCTAGTTTATCCTGTACAATCATCTTCATCTCTGCGTGATTACTGCAGTCTATACGCTCTGAATGTGATTACTTTATTCAACTTGTTGTCTCCCTCTACAACTTTCACCCGCCCCCCGCCTCCCCCGCAGACTTCCCTCCACTACCAAATTGATGTCTTTTCGATGTCTCAGGATGTGCTGTATCAACCGAGCACTTCTCTTACTCAACAATACTGGCGTGTGGGTCCGCCTTGATGCAAAATACTTTTGTTTTTTATTTAGTTATTCCCAAACTAGTTTCAGCGACAAAGCTGTCACCATCATCGATGGGATCTTTAATTTTAACGCATGCAAAAATAGCACACATATAAACATCGTAAAACATTATTACATGTTTACTGTTTGGTTACAATAACGTGTTCTGTGAATAGTTTCATAATGCCCCATTTACGACACACTATGGCTTTTTTCTTTTATTGCCGCTGTTTCCGTCTTGTTTTATGTGTTTTTGTTTCTGTTTCTTCGGCGTACAAAATGTCATCTTCAACTGTATGAGTGACTATTAGTAAATACGAGTACGAAAAAGTCACCTAATGTATGTCAATATCATACAGTTGGGATTGCGATTGTGATGTGGATCCAGTTTTGATGTGTGCTAGGTTGTTGCGTAGTTTCTCATGACTCATATTCGTTGAACGGCTTGCACTTGCTTTTAAACACAGAAAAACATTACTTTTTTTGCCTTGCTCTTAATCCAAAAGACTAGCCATTTTGCTGTTCGTGAGTGTCGTGAGAATGTGCTGCGTATTGCCAGAAAGTTGGTAAAGTTGTAGCACGAATTCAGACGACCTCTGTTCTTTATTTATAATGGGAGAATGGTCTTAATTTGTGCCATAATTTCTTTCTCTAGTTAAATTCAATATCTCCGCGTTACATTTCTTTTTCAAAAACACATTTTTTTATACATTAGTGTAATTGACAGTATCTGTAAAGTTCGATCCAGTGTTCATCCGGACATACATGCATGCATATGCGAGTATTACTACATTAACGATCATTACAATGCTTAAAAGTATAAAGCCTTTATTACGACTACCAACACATTGCTTTTTCTGCAGCAATTACTGACGTATTTTGCGTACTATACGACGCACTTTTTTCTTCTAAAAATTGACTCCAAAATTCAGGTTCGTCTTTTACTCGAAATTTATAATAAAATGCTCAGTGTTTGGTTTAGAATTCCCGCCAGTCTTAACAATCACCATATATTCTGTGCCGCGGGAAACCTACCACAACCGGGAAACATGGGATTCAACTGGCAGAAACAGTGCACAGATGCGACGAACATCACTTTTGGGGATTGAGAAGTTGCTAACACTGTCTCCTTTCCGCCCCGCCATCACAAAGCCAGAACACTGTCTAGTCTATGATGCGTCATTGCAGTCTACAACGCCAGTGAACTTGAAGAGCAGCAAGAGAGGGGAAGAAAACCAATGTGCACTCCGTGTGCATACCGGGGGGAGTCATTCCAGATGTGGAAAGGGTCCTTCCGGATGCCATGAAGGGTACAGGGTGCACCCATCTGCAGGTGGTCGCTCATGTCGGCACCAATGATGTGTGTCGCTGTGGATCGGAGGAAATCCTCTCTGGCTTCCGGCGGCTATCTGATTTGGTGAAGACTGCCAGTCTCGCTAGCGGGATGAAAGCAGAGCTCACCATCTGCAGCATCGTCGACAGGACTGACTGCGGACCTTTGGTACAGAGCCGAGTGGAGGGTCTGAATCAGAGGCTGAGGCGGTTCTGCGACCGTGTGGGCTGCAGATTCCTCGACTTGCGCCATAGGGTGGTGGGGTTTCGGGTTCCCCTGGATAGGTCAGGAGTCTACTACACGCAACAAGCGGCTACACGGGTAGCAGGGGTTGTGTGGCGTGGGCTGGGCGGTTTTTTAGGTTAGATGGCCTTGGGCAAGTACAGAAAGGGCAACAGCCTCAACGGGTGCGGGGCAAAGTCAGGACATGCGGGGACCAAGCAGCAATCGGTATTGTAATTGTCAACTGTCGAAGCTGCGTTGGTAAAGTACCAGAACTTCAAGCACTGATAGAAAGCGCCGAAGCTGAAATCGTTATAGGTACAGAAAGTTGGCTTAAGCCAGAAATAAATTCTGCCGAAATTTTTACAAAGGTACAGACGGTGTTTAGAAAGGATAGATTGCATGCAACCGGTGGTGGAGTGTTCGTCGCTGTTAGTAGTAGTTTATCCTGTAGTGAAGTAGAAGTGGATAGTTCCTGTGAATTATTATGGGTGGAGGTTACACTCAACAACCGAACTAGGTTAATAATTGGCTCCTTTTACCGACCTCCCGACTCAGCAGCATTAGTGGCAGAACAACTGAGAGAAAATTTGGAAAACATTTCACATAAATTTTCTCAGCATGTTATAGTCTTAGGTGGAGATTTCAATTTACCAGATATAGACTGCGACACTCAGATGTTTAGGACGGGTGGTAGGGACAGAGCATCGACTGACATTATACTGCGTGCACTATCCGAAAATTACCTCGAGCAATTAAACAGAGAACCGACTCGTGGAGATAACGTCTTGGATCTACTGATAACAAACAGACCCGAACTTTTCGACTCTGTATGTACAGAACAGGGAATCAGTGATCATAAGGCCGTTCCAGCATCCCTGAATATGGAAGTTAATAGGAATATAAAAAAAGGGAGGAAGGTTTATCTGTTTAGCAAGAGTAATAGAAGGCAGATTTCAGACTACCTGACAGATCAAAACGAAAATTTCTGTTCCGACACTGACAATGTTGAGTGTTTATGGAAAAAGTTCAAGGCAATTGTAAAATGCGTTTTAGACAGGTACGTGCCGAGTAAAACTGTGAGGGACGGGAAAAACCCACCGTGGTACAACAACAAAGTTAGGAAACTACTGCGAAAGCAAAGAGAGCTCCACTCCAAGTTTAAACGCAGCCAAAACCTCTCAGACAAGCAGTAGCTAAACGATGTCAAAGTTAGCGTAAGGAGGGCTATGCGTGAAGCGTTCAGTGAATTCGAAAGTAAAATTCTATGTACCGACTTGACAGAAAATCCTAGGAAGTTCTGGTCTTACGTTAAATCAGTAAGTGGCTCGAAACAGCATATCCAGACATTACGGGATGATGATGGCATTGAAACAGAGGATGACACGCGTAAAGCTGAAATACTAAACACCTTTTTCCAAAGCTGTTTCACAGAGGAAGACCGCACTGCAGTTCCTTCTCTAAATCCTCGTACAAACGAAAAAATGGCTGACATCGAAATAAGTGTCCAAGGAATACAAAAGCAACTGGAATCACTCAATAGAGGAAAGTCCACTGGACCTGACGGGATACCAATTCGATTCTACACAGAGTACGCGCAAGAACTTGCCCCCCTTCTAACAGCCGTGTACCGCAAGTCTCTAGAGGAACGGAGGGTTCCAAATGATTGGAAAAGAGTACAGATAGTCCCAGTCTTCAAGAAGGGTCGTCGAGCAGATGCGCAAAACTATAGACCTATATCTCTGACGTCGATCTCTTGTAGAATTTTAGAACATGTTTTTTGCTCGAGTATCATGTCCTTTTTGGAAACCCAGAATCTACTATGTAGGAATCAACATGGATTCCGGAAACAGCGATCGTGTGAGACCCAACTCGCTTTATTTGTTCTTGAGACCCAGAAAATATTAGATACAGGCTCCCAGGTAGATGCTATTTTTCTTGACTTACGGAAGGCGTTCGATACAGTTCCACACTGTCGCCTGATAAACAAAGTAAGAGCCTACGGAATATCAGACCAGCTGTGTGGCCTGGCTTGATTGAAGAGTTTTTAGCAAACAGAACACAGCATGTTGTTATCAATGGAGAGACGTCTACAGACGTTAAAGTAACCTCTGGCGTGCCACAGGGGAGTGTTATGGGACCATTGCTTTTCACAATATATATAAATGACCTAGTAGATAGTGTCGGAAGTTCCATGCGGCTTTTCGCGGATGATGCTGTAGTATGCAGCGAAGTTGCAGCATTAGAAAATTGTAGCGAAATACAGGAAGATCTGCAGCGGATAGGCACTTGGTGCAGGGAGTGGCAACTGACCCTTAACATAGACAAATGTAATGTATTGCGAATACATAGAAAGAACGATCCTTTATTGTATGATTATATGATAGCGGAACAAACACTGGTAGCAGTTACTTCTGTAAAATATCTGGGAGTATGCGTGCGGAACGATTTGAAGTGGAATGATCATATAAAATTAATTGTTGGTAAGGCGGGTACCAGGTTGAGATTCATTGGGAGAGTGCTTAGAAAATGCAGTCCATCAACAAAGGAGGTCGGTTACAAAACACTTGTTCGACCTATACTTGAGTATTGCTCATCAGTGTGGGATCCGTACCAGATCGGTCTGACGGAGGAGATAGAGAAGATCCAAAGAGGAGCGGCGCGTTTCGTCACAGGGTTATTTGGTAACCGTGATAGCGTTACGGAAATGTTTAATAAACTCAAGTGGCAGACTCTGCAAGAGAGGCGCTCTGCATCGCGGTGTAGCTTGCTCGCCAGGTTTCGAGAGGGTGCGTTTCTGGATGAGGTATCGAATATATTGCTTCCCCCTACTTATACCTCCCGAGGAGATCACGAATGTAGAATTACAGAGATTAGAGCGCGCACGGAGGCTTTCAGACAGTCGTTCTTCCCGCGAACCATACGCGACTGGAACAGGAAAGGGAGGTAATGACAGTGGCACGTAAAGTGCCCTCCGCCACACACCGTTGGGTGGCTTGCGGAGTATAAATGTAGATGTAGATGTAGATGTAGAACTGAAAGCATTTGTATTATCGTTGACTGTACAATATTTTTGTTAGTAGACTACCTAGTCTCGTAATAGGAATAAAATAAGAGATGTTCATAGGATGCGATCTATAAATTGAAAGCAACAGCATACGCAGAAAAACGTGGAAACAGAGCAGCTAAGGGGGCATTTGTGCCCTCCATCAATGGAAAAAAGCATCTGCGATTGGCGGACTAGTAAAGAAGAACTGAAAAAAATGGAGAAGACTAAATGTGCAAATAGAGGATTGAATGCAAAATGGCCAAGACTAGAACATGACGTATTCAAGGACGGCTTCAAAATGGCACTGGAATAAATACAAAAATGATTCAAATACGCGCTCGGAAGCTAGCACTACAGTGGAACTTAATAGACCTTAAGGGTGGAGTTGGTTGGTGCCATAGGTTTATGAAGCGTCATGGATTTATCATGCGAACCAAAAACAAAATATCTCTTAAAACGCCACAAGAGTATGAAGAGACAATGTTGTTTTTCTATCTCTTTATTGTTCAAAATCGAAAGAAAACCAGTGTGGAACTAACCCAAATACCGAATATGGACGACATTCCTCTGAAATTTGTTGTTCCGAGTTAAATAACTGTTGCCATGAAAAGTGCTGAAATTGTAACTATGAAAATAAGTGGACATGAAAAAATGCACTACGCTGCTGCCCTTTTATGTTGTGCTGACAGAACTAAACGTAATCCATTGATAATTTTCAAGCACAAAACAACGCCAAACCTGTCAGGTATTGTTGTTCACGTGCGTGACAAGGACTGGATGGACGAGACTGGCACGAAATTATGGATTAACAAAGTGCGGGAGAGAAGGAAAAGTGCTTTATTGAAGAAGAATTCTCTTCTTGTGCTAGATCAGTTTAGTAGCTATTTGAAAAACTCTGTGAAAGAGAAATTGAGACAGGGAAATACAGAGCTTGTTATTCTGAGAGGACTTACTTCACAACTGCAACCTCTTGATGTCTCGGTAAATAAATCATTTGAAGTGTGTATGAGAGAGGACTGTAACAAATGGATGATGGATGAAAACTAGCATGAATTCGCGCATAGTCCGCAGCGTCTTATAGACCGTAAAATACGGTACTATTGAAACTCACGTTAGTAACTCCAAAACTAATACTTGTACTAGATCTTGGGGTTGAAGCTCTTTTGTCCGTGTTTCCTTTAACAATACATATGTTTCTGGATGGGGTCCGCCTTTAGCAAACCACAATTTTGTTTTGATCCCAAACATGTTTCACTACAGTTGCAGCATAAAGAGCCATAAAATAAAAGCCCACTGATGATGCTGCAACAGCAGTGAAACATGTTTGGGATAAAAAACAAAATTGTGTTTTGCTAAAGGCGGATCCCGTAAAAAACATATGTACTACGATTACTTACGATACTGTTATAATAACTGACCCTCAGATAACGTGTAATTAGCTCACTGTTTTGTATAGTTTCTGTGTTTCTCTTCTCTTTAGTGTTTCTCTTCTCTTTAGTCTGAGGTACACACACACATACCATTTACTACTATCGCAATGTGTCCAGTTACTCTGTTCGTTTCGTATCCGATCTACCACGCTGTCGGCCCAACAGTATCATAGTGCCTACAGACTGCATGGTAGCGGATCAGAGTGTATAACTTAATTTCATTGATTCTTGACATTCGTGACAGGTAAGCTTGTGACGAGCTCGTTCATTCTCTTCCGTCACTGGGCCAAGTGACTGCAGAGCTATCGGGCATCGTTCCCGTTCCCTAGGGTAATCTACACGCCATACCCGTCTCTGCCATGGAGCCTGTCGGCCACAGGTACGCCCTGCTTTTTTCTGAGACAGCAGTAGCTACAACATTCAGAGCATCAAAGTCATGTTTTGCTGTAATTACATGGTAAGCAGCTTTAGCTCTTAAAATCTGTCCAGCAGTCCTTACTTTACATCTACGTGACATTCCTATAGGACGTGACTGTTGTGCTGATTTCACCACAGTAGACAGTTATCACATACGTTAAACATATTTTCTTGTTATGGTTAAGATGTAAGTCACCGAAAAATAGATTTCTTTCATAAGTTTTTTATCCACCGAACAAGACATATAATGAACTTTTGTACCTTTCTGTTGCTTGAATTCATGTACAGTAAGTACTAAATAGACACATTAGAGGGCAATTAAAAATAATATTTAACGAAGAATCATAGCAGAAACTAACAATACAAACGTGGCCGATATCTTATAATGTTGTGAAAAACGTGTGTGCAGTAAAATCGAAAGTTCCTACCTTTGCTGCTGCTGTTCGTTCTTATTCCAAAAATACCATTATTATTAGTAATAACTGATCCGTACGGTATCATGGTCAGGCACTTCTGAGCTCATAGGTTCTTATTTGGCACGGGGATGTTCGCTCCTTTTTGTGCACTATTGTGAATCCTACATGGTGACTAATTTCTTAAGATTTAAGTGCAGAAATCTGAAGTTCTACATAAATGAGTGTGGCTGTTAACACATCCTGGTTGGATGTTGGCTCACTGTTAGTGCGACTTCCCATTCTATATAAACTGCTGGGTACTGTTGTGATACTACAGATGTGTGGAGGCTGTAAAAATGACAGCCTGCTTCCTCAGTCTGCATCAGTCTTTCTCTTTTCCTCCCAACTCCCCCGCCCTCCGTCCTATGACGCCCTACCTGGCGTTGGTCCAGGAAATTGAAGAGATTCAAATCTCTTTAAAAACCGCCCTCTGTGTTGTCGCGCCGGCCGTGTATTGTGGTTATTATCACTCTACCTTTGTGTGGAGGCTTACAGCGATTTTTCTTTTCTTCACGCCACCAAGGGAACAGTGTGGGCTGCGCAGTAAAGAGCCAGTGTTACGCAGTTTCGCGGACGCTGTGTTCCCTTTATGACGTGCGTGCGCCGTGCTTCCAGCTCTTTATTAGGGGGCGTAGACGTAGCCTCACAGCGCCGAACGAAGTATGCTCTCTTTCCTGAACGTAATTCCAGAGACGATGCGAATGTTACGTTGACTGAAAAAAAAAGAAAAAAAAAACACTACGAAGAAGTGCGACACAAACGAAAGTTTACAGACGTGTTTCTACGTCTGGAAGATGATGCCTATTCAGATTTCGCGTCAGTCGCATAAGAGTGGCGTTAGTAGCGTTACCATGAGGATGTAAATCAGGTTTGCTTTAAATACACGCTGCAACGGTCGTGAACGTTAGTTACCTATGAGACTAGACATGTTGAGCTGATGTTAGTCAAGAATGCCTTTAATACGACAAAGACGGCATTATCAACACCTCACTCAGTTTCAAAAAATGTTCAAATGTGTGTGAAATCTTATGGGACTTAACTGCTAAGGTCATCAGTCCCTAAGCTTACACACTACTGAACCTAAATTATCCTAAGTACAAACACACACACCCATGCTCGAGGGAGGACTCGAAAGTCCGCCGGGACCAGCCGCACAGTCCATGATTGCAGCGCCTTCGACCGCTCGGCTAATCCCACGCGGCTCACTGAGTTTGAACGAGGTCTTGTAATAGGGCTTCTGCGATATTCCATTTGCGACTTCAGTGGCGTCAAGCGAGAGCTCACTGGAGGGCAGGGTGTAGGTCTGCTGTGTTTTCTGATGAATGTTGGCTCTTTCCCTGTGCAAGAGGTGGCGTGTGTTGGTTAGTAGGAGGCCCAGGACCAACCTGTCTGCGTGCTAGACATACTGGAGCTACACCTCGAACCATGGTCTGGGGTATGATTTCGTACGACAGCAGGGGCTCTTCCTTTCTTATCCCGTGCACACTGACATCAGTCGGGAGGCTCGACCTGTTGTGCTGCCATTCATGAACAGCATTCCAAGTGGTATTTTCCAACAGGATAACACTGGCCCACATACCGCTGTTGTAATCTAACATGTTATCCAGAGTGTCGACATGTTGTTTTGGCTTGCTCGATCACCAGATCTGTCTCCAGTCTAGCACATAAGAGACATAATCGGACGACAACTCCGTCGTACTCCACAAACAGCACTAACCGTCCCTGCGCTCACCGACCAAGCGCAAAAGACGTGGAGTCCCATGCAACAAACTGACATCCGGAACGTGGACAACGCAATTCATGCGCGTTTGTATGCTTTCATTCAACATTCTGGCTGTTACACCGGTTATCAATGTACCAGCTTTTCACAGTTCCAATGACTCATTTCGAGCTTACATTAACCTGTTATCTTGGAATGTTCATCAGTGAAATGTGTTACCTAGACAAGTTTATACTCGAAATTTCGTTACTCCACATCAATTATTTTTTGATTTTGCTATTTTCTCCGACAGTGCGTTTATAAAGAATGGTAATAAAGTGTTTTCTGTATTCACCACTACTTTAGAAATTTTGCTCTACGGTATGATTCTCTTACATAATGAAGTATTCATGATTGGGGATTGCTTAATAAATAGTACGCAGCTTTCGAATGGTACGTATTTGGGTTTGAATATTGGCCTGCGAGAAGGTTTATACTTGCCACATACATATACAGGGTGATCAAAAGGTCAGTATAAATTAGAAAACTTAATAAACCACGGAATAATGTAGATACAGAGGTAAAAATTGACACGCACGCTTGGAATGACATGAGGTTTTATTAGAACAAAAAAAAAGAAAAGTTCAGAAAATATCCCACAGATGGAGCGTGAAAGATCTCTTGCGCGCGTCGTTTGGTGATTATCGTGTGCTCAGCCTCCACTTTCGTCATGCTTGCCCTCCCAGGTCCCCAGACCTCAGTCCGTGCGATTATTGGCTTTGGGGTTACCCGAAGTCGCAAGTGTATCGTGATCGACCGACCTCTATGGATGCTGAAAGACAACATCCGACGCCAATGCCCCACCATAACTCCAGACATGCTTTACAGTGCTGTTCACAACATTATTCTTCGACTACAGCTATTGTTGAGGAATTATGGTGGACATATTGAGCATTTCCTGTCATCTTTGCTTTATCTTACTTTGTTATGCTAATTATTGCTATTCTGATCAGATGAAGTGCCATCTTTCGGAAATTCTTTGAACTTTTGTATTTTTTTGGTTCTAATGAAACCCTATGTCATTCCAAGCAAGTGTATCAATTTGTACCTCTCTGTCTACATTATTCCGTGATTTATTCAGTTTTCAAATTTATACTGACCTTTTGATCACCCAATATAATTGTTTTTAGCTTTCATTTTTTAACCATCGGAAAAGCGGTATACCTATAGCGGAACATCCACTTACAGCGTAGGTTCACTTTCCAGTAAGCTTCACGTGCTACTTGTCCGTTTGCACTAGGGACGGCACTTGATGCTCAAACGACCGGTTTTCGGTTATATCGGTTCTTTCCACTCTAGTTTAACCTGACAATTATGGCGCTGAGCACTATGGGACTTAACATCTGTGGTCATCAGTCCCCTAGAACTTAGAACCACTTAAACGTAACTAACCTAAGGACATCACACACATCCATGCCCGAGGCAGGATTCGAACCAGCGACCGTAGCAGTCGCGCGGTTCCGGACTGAGCGCCTAGAACCGCGAGACCACCGCGGCCGGTCAACTGACAATTAAAACTGCTCAAAATAACCTGTTTCTCAAATAAATGGTGTTCAATTTTTTATTCCTATCATTTCATGTACTAATCGTAAATATTGAGCAAAGACTGAAAAAAATTTGGCTCACTGAGCTTCAAGATATGTAGAATCATAGTATTAAATTAAATAGGCAAATAAAAGAAAACTTAGTCCGTCCACTGGTCGCTGCTTTTCTCGAAAATTCGTAAGTGATTTAATACCACAAAAAACCACTGATATTCTCCCATTGATTCTAATGCTTTTAAATTCTGCTTCAGAACCATATTTTAATCGGATATCACATCACTGTTTTGGCATAAGGAATAGTCAATGCTAAATTGTGAATTCTGGGGTTGAAGAACTCCATTTTGCCTGTTAATTTCTCCGTTTCCAAAGGCTACAAGCAAATGAAGGCATATTATGTAGACGCAGGCAGCAGATCAGGCACGTACTTCCTATTTTTGTTGCACACTATGAATTTTTTTTAGGTTTTATACTTGTCCCTTCCTCTTTTATTATTTGACAGACTCGGCAGATAAATATTTAATCTTGTACTTCATTGCTGCGTCACTTCGTAAAATTATTTCCAGACTAGGATTGGTGCCACTCAGTAATACAACTGAAGTCCGGCGACGATAGCCAGAAACTACCGTCTAGAACAGGTGGAGACAAGTTTGCACACTTCATGTACTCGCCTACCTTAAGCCACGACACACGGCAGCAGGGAGAGTATTGTCGCAGCGATGCTCTACCTATTCGTATGCCATGTGCTCGTTACCCATTTCTGTCAGCATTGTTATTAAAATAGCACTGATTGCCGTTCGCATTTTCTACAATAACGAAATATTTCAAATGAATGAAAGTTTACCAATAATAAGAACATACTCCCTCTCAAAAAAGGTTTGTCTAAAAATGAAAAATTTTAGCGATGCTGCTGTGACGAATTGGTCCTTCAGTTTTCTTCTATCAGGCAAAAATAAAAAAACATCTTTTTCAACCGACATCAAGCACATACCGTAAAATACCGTTCATTCAAAACTAAAATATCGTATCTGTTTCATTTGGTCGGTTTTTCATATTCCTAGTTTGTTCCACTACCGTTTATTAGCAGGCATCGGAAGCTCACGTCTGTAGATCACATTTCTTACTAACGATGGCCCCATGTGTCGTACGAATTACGATCGGGGCTAGATTCCTGGTTTAAATATATTTTCATTGAAAAAAAAACTTGAAATAAGAACAGTTTTAATGGTCAGGTTCAATGTTCTTTGAATTTATGTTGCAAATAGTAATTTTTGGCCATGCATCTGAATTCCAGGCAATTATTACAGTTCTACCTTTCAATCTGAGCAGTGCGTCAGTCCAGGTATCAGATTATTAGTCCCCAAAGTTGATTTAACGAGAGTTTCTGCTCCTATCACTCACAATATCAGAACTTCGTACTAAACGCTTTAAATATGTACACACATATACAACTGCATTCAAACACGCACACACACACACACACACACACACACACACACACACACACACACGCACACATAATATACAGGGTGTCCCAGCTATTTTGTCCACCCAAATTATCTCTGGAACAATAACAGCTATTGGAAAGCGACATTCACCGGTATCAATTTAGGGCTGGGGCCCATGAATGTACATATTTGGAAACATTCTAAAACGAAAGCATATGTGTTTTTTAACACAAACTTATGTTTTTTTTAAATGGACCTCCTATATTTTTTCTTCAGCAATCCATAGCATGACAAAGCACATACACAATGGCGTTGACTGCATCGCAATATTCCCATTACATCCTGAGATGTTAAGACGCGAGATTGACGCTTGAAAGACCCGACATGCGCTATTAGCGCACGTCCTGAGGCTCAGGCGTGAACCCCATGCTGCCCGTAATCGCGATGTGATTGACATGCGTAATCACACTTCCATACTTATCAAGAGGTCCGAAACGAATAATACGGTGTGCTGCCATCCTGCATTAATGTCGTACATTCCAGCAGGTATTTATCCCATAGGCTAGGGGTGATGCGGTTCTGTAACATATCTGTGTACCGCAACGTTAGTCACAAAGTTAACTTCGCTTATCGTTAATCCGTTACTAAAAAGGTAATGCCGTTCAACGTTAAAACTTTACTTTACTGTAGATCTAGCGCAAGTGACAGTTAATCATTCACTCGTAATAGTAAAATTCATGTTGATGGTTTTAGTGAAACGAGCAAGTGGATTAAAAGTTTTACCGTTGTTTGGGTAAAAATGTTTTGATTTAGGAAGTTCAGGTAGGACATAGAAGATGAATGCAAACATGTTTAACCAATTAGTTTTATTATCACATAATTATCAATGTTATGTTTATCTAATGCGTTAAATGACAAATTGTTGCAAACTAATGTTTCTTAACATCACTGAGTAAAATGGCCCTTTGTAGAAACTTCCACTGTGATACCAGCACTACATACTAAACACAGTGTTCACATCTCATGCTCAAAGTGATGCCCATTGGCTTGCATACATAGGGTCACTCTGCGGATAAAGGATGCCCTACTTCGTGCTACTGTTTCCTCTTTGATGGCTGTACAAGCATCAATAATGCGTTGCTTCATGTCCTCTGGTGTTGTTGGTTCATATTGGTAAACAGCATCCTTCACTGCTCCCCAAAGAAAATAATCCAGCGGTGTAAGATCCGGAGATCTGGCAGGCCACCTAACTGGGCCACCTCGTCCAATCCACCTACCAGGGAACTTACGGTTCAGAAGTCGTCGTGCTCGTAAGGCGTTATGTGCAGGGCATCCGTCATGCTGATACCACATGACCATTCTCCGGTTCAGAGGTACGGTGTCCAAGAGAACAGGAAGATTGTGTCGTATAAATCTGGAATATTGTCTGCCATTTTGGACGCCATTTATAAAGAAAGGTCTGATAATGGTATCTCCAATAATCCCACACCAAACATTAACTTTCCACGGACGTTGATGCTCTACTTGACGGAGCCATTTTGGATTGTCTGCGGACCAACAATGCATATTCCTCATATTGACAATTCCTTTGTTGGAGAATGATGCCTCGTCGGTAAAGAGAACATCTGCAAAAAAATTTGGATTAGTCAGAAGTTCTTGCTGAGCTCACCGACAAAATGTTACCCTATTGCGGAAGTTATTTCCATGAAGATCCTGGTGTAAATGAACATGGTAAGGATGAAATTTATGACGTTTAAGAATACGCTGTGCACTTGATTTCGACACACCAACTTCACGTTCAATTTGACGCGTGCTGAGTTGAGGATTCACAGCTATGGTAGCGAGCACAGCAACTTCAGCACGTTAATCTGTGCGTGTTCTTGGACGATGTCGAGGTCTTGGATTTAAGCTTCCCGTTTCACATAGACGAGATGTGAGACGACCAAACATCCGGCGTGAAGTCGATTGCTTGTCAGCGAATCGTCCTCTGTACAGTCGTTCTGCCTGAACAGCATTTCGTCCACCTACAACAGGGTACAGTACAGGTATGTAGAGTAGGGTAGAAAACAGACATATTAACGTAATAATTATAATGTTCGCTAACAGTACTATCAACAATCAAGCAAACTCATAACGTATTTCCCGTCAACGTACATTCTCCATAGATCAGCAGCATTTCTACCATATCTTCATGTGTGTACATTATACTGTACAGTATAAGTTCCACAACACAACGTTTATTCACAATGTGTACTACCTCCGTGCCCTCACTAGATTACTCTGATGCACGACTGCACTGGCAAACGGTGTACTGCACTCCAAAGCAACAACAAATGGGATGCTCGGAGGGTGGTGGAGTACAAGAGTTTGCATGGGTCGCAAATCATAAACAAGGCGAAGTGGTAATTGTGGCAGTAGTGGGAACTACGTTGGACACTTGACTAGGTAGAGCCAGGCCCTGCGCGACAGGCACAATGGGTCATATAACGCATTAGATAAACCTTATTTTGGGTGTGCAGGATAAATAAGACAACCTGACGGGTGTACACCGATCGGTACTGGTTCATATTGTGTACGTAGATACGTAAAACGTGCAAGAGGGAAACCATTATGTGCTTATGAGAGTTGATGGCAGCAGACAATATTATTCGTTTCGGACCTCTTAATAAGTATGGAGGTGCGATTATACATGCCAATCACATCGCGATTACGGGCAGCATGGGTTTCACGCCTGAGCCTCAGGACGTGCGCTAGCAGCGCATGTCGGGTCTTTCAAGCGTCAACTTCGCGTCTCAATATCTCGGGATGTAATGGGAATATTGCGATGCAATGAACGCCATTGTGTATGTGCTTTGTCATGCTATGGATTGCTGATGAAAAAATATAGGTACATTTAAAAAAACATAAGTTTGTGTTAAAAAAACACATATGCTTTCGTTTTAGAATGTTTCCAAATATGTACATTCATGGGCCCCAGCACTACATTGATACCGGTGAAAGTCATTTTCCAATAGCTGTTATTGTTCCAGAGATATTTTGGGTGGACAAGATAGCTGGGACACCCTGTATATACAGGGTGAGTCACCTAACATTACCGCTAGATATATTTCGTAAACTACATCAAATACTGACGAATCGATTCCACAGACCGAACGTGAGGAGAGGGGCTAGTGTAATTGGTTAATACAAACCATAAAAAAATGCACGGAAGTATGTTTTTTAACACAAACCTACGATTCTTTAAATGGAACCCCGTTAGTTTTGTTAGCACATCTAAACATATAAACAAATACGTAATCAGTGCCGTTTGTTGCATTTGAAATGTGGCTACACTGAGCCACAGCGCCAGAGATTGCGCCAAAGAGTTTTATTCCGCCGCCTCCACTGGCAGTGCTTGCTGAGATGTCGTAGTGAAGAGTGCTTGTTGAGGACTCGTAGTAGGCTGTGCTTGCTGAGATGTCGTAGTGAAAAGTTCTTGTCGAGAAGTCGGAGTGGAGAGTGCTTGTTCCATGTTTTATGCAGTTGTTTGATGGGCTAGACAGCGATGTTGTTCGAATGGAGATATTGTAATGATCAGAGTGCTTTTCGTCAATATATATGAAGGTAAAAAAAAAATCCTATTCTTTTTATTATTTCAGTGTCTTGAATAATGCGTCATTACAGGTTCAGTCAACAAAGCATCTGGCTTGTGTTCTTGTATTAGAGTGTAATCCTGGTTTTCGTGCGCAATTATAGTATTTCTATTTTCTTTTAATTACTTCAGTATAAATGGTATTTGAAATTTCTTGTCTTGTTGAAGAAGAACCGTGCCAGATATGTACGTTGAATCACACTCCCACATACAGAACAATTACACTTGTGTTTTGGTTTCGTAGGTTTTATAGTTGCTGGGGACTTAATTAATTAATTGTGTTAACGGAAATTTTCTTTCATTCTTTGTTGTTACTCTATGCAGTCAGATTGCGTACAAAAACTAGTCAGGGCCAACCGTTTACGACACTACGTAATCGGACACACAGCTATGAAAACTAAAAATTAAAATTATTTTCATATTTATATAATTAAGCCCCCATGCACGTGGCGACCGCTGCTTCGGATCATCCCTTGGAATTCTTCTGATTGTAAAATAGTAGACAGTAGTATTGTTGTAGTAATTTGTAGTTTAGTAATTGTAGTCTATATTGCATGTGTAGATTTGGTAATTGTCATTCTTCTAATGGTATGTTTTGTAAAATTTAATTTCTGTTGTCTTGTCTACGGGTTTGACAATTTAGTGCAATTATTTCAATTGTTCGATTAATCGTGTTTGAGGGAAACATTTCGTGTGAATGGTATTGTTGGAGATAAAGAGTCATTGTGTGTAATTTTCGTACAGTGACGAGTTTTGTATATTTTGTAAATGATTACGCAATCGATGAAAAAGGCAAAAATGATGGATAGTCAGAATGACGAAATTGTTGACATGGTGAACTCGCCAACACAGGACAACAGTATGGTGAATAATGAAGTGGAAAACAATTTAATGAGTCGGGAAAATAGTCCGGAACCATTTCAAAATTTTTCTCAATCAGAAAATTCTCAGAATACGAGATCAACGATAGAAGATTCTGTAATAGTATCGAACACAGATAGCTTTATGGCTATGCAGAAGGAAGTTAGTTTTGCGGGAAATGTTAGGGGCGAAAAGAATTTCGAACCGGCTAATATGGAGCAGTTGATGGGTGCAATATTAAATCTGGGATCACAGTTGGAATCTAAATTTAAAACAGAGATGGGAACTTTGCGATCTCAAATTAAAACTGATATAGGAACAATTAGAACTGAGATGGGAACAATGGAAACACAGTTAGACTCACTTGGATCACAGTTAGGATCTGAATTAAAAACAGAGATAAGGACAATTAAAACTGAGATGGGAACAATGGAAACACGGTTAGACTCACGAATAGGGACATGTTTCAAAAATATGAAAGATGAATTAAAGAAAGAAATCAGAGAAGAAGTACAACCGATTTTGAATTCTCACAATAACAGATTAATTGCAGTAGAGATTAGACAAAAGGAACAGGATAGAGAACAGGAAGAAAGAGATCGCGTGATAGTACAAAAATTTTCAGAGTTAAATTTACAACGTGCACACGATAAGGAAGAAATATTTGGGGGAATCGAGGAATCCGTACCAAAGGACAGAATAAATAATCTAACACAACAATATGAACAGTTAACTACCAAATGTGTTAATACTGAAACCCGAGTCGCGACGGTTACGGAAGACGTAAATAAACAGAAAGAACAAATAGGTGATTTATCGGAAAGAGTTGAGGAGATTTCAGATAAATTGACAAGTCTTAGTTTAAATGGGGACAGAGATTCAGATGATACAGCACCATTGCCATTTGCAGAAACTGAAGAGTACCAGAGCATAAATAAGCATGTTGAAAATCAGGGAAAATTTAATGAACGCGTTAAAAGGGAAGTTGAGGCATTACGAAAGCAAGTCAAACAAATTGAAGGCGAAATAGTAGGAAAAGACAGCAGAAGAAATTTAGAATCACAGATAGCAGAGGGCTTTGAAGAAAATAATTTGTTTCATTTACGGGATGCAACAAGAGAGCGCCAGGCGCGTGAACTTGACAATAATCGACATTCGGACTGGAACAGTCGCGGTAGGTCTTTGTCGCCACGAGGAGAAAACTTTGACTATAAACACTTCTTGACTGTTCGGAAATTTAAGATCTTTCGCAATTCCAAGAATGACATACATCCATGTTCATGGTTAGATCAATTTATGTACGCACTTCCACCAAATTGGCCACTAAGTCACAAACTGGAATTTATGTGTGGATATTTAGAAAACGAACCGGCGACGCGCATGCGTGCACTTATTAGAGATTGTAATAATCTAAATGATTTTTATCATGCATTTCTATCGGCATATTGGCCCTAAAACACGCAAGACAGAGTCAAACACAGTCTTATTATGCAGCGTAATTTTAAACAGTCTGAGTTCCGCACGCCGGCAGAATACTTTGAAGACATGATTCGAAAGAATCAGTTTCTCTCCAACCCTTATAGCCCGACTGAATTAATTCGCATTTATTTAACTAAGCTGCCACAATCCATAAGACAAATTGCTTTAGCCGGGAGATGTAAAGACGACATTGAGACTTTTAAGACTTTGCTAACAGAACTTGAGTATGACAACGACGACGGGACTTCTTGTAATTTTTTCAGTAACAGTAATTACAATAGATTTTCAGAGAAAAGGGATACTGAGCGGAACGGGCGTTATATGGGTAACTTTGAGAATGACAGACATAACAGACAGGACAATAGATACCAGCCTTATGACAATAACAGACGTTCTAACAGAAATTACACAGACAATAACGGTAATTCCTACCGGAATGATCACTCATACAGAAACAGTAATTGGTATCATCAAGACAGAAATTATTCATATAGTAATAGAAATTCTTTCTACAGAAATAACCAGGGTAGTAGATACAACAATAATTTCAGAAGTGACAGTCGAAATTACACAAGAAGTAGTCATGCAGACAGACAGGAAAATAGAAATTTTAATAACAGACACAACCAAGAATTTGCATCTAACAGACAGGAGGGACCTAATTGGCATCCTCCACGTGACAGAACTTCAGAGAGACAAGTGCAAATAGTAGGAATTGATCCGCGAAATGACGCGAATAATCAAAGACGTGACGCAAGCAATCGACAATTACTTGTAGCTTCGGCTTCTAGCAGCAATATAGACGGTTCAGAAAGTAATGACACTACGACTTTACACTACGTACGCCTGGAAGACATGAGAGACATGACGCATTTTTACATCCTGTTATTGAAGTATGTGTGGGTAAGAATTAGTTCACTGCAGTTTTAGATTCTGGGAGCCCATTGAATGTCATTAGTGAATCAGTTTTTCGTATATGTTTAAGAACTATTGCATGTCCTGTATTACCTGTTTCTAAAACTACAATTCGAGGAGCGATTTCTGGATAAAGTGTGGAAGTCAAACAACAGACCAACTTAAATTTCATTTGTCAAGGATACGAATTTTCTGCTAATTTTATTATTGTTCCATTACTCAGTACACAAATTATATTAGGGATGGAGTTTCTTAACACACGTAAGGCAATTTTGAACTTTAAAGAAGGAAGTGTGAATTTGACTGTTGCCGGAATGCCGAAATGTTTGAAATTTTTCGAGTGTTTAACAAGATCTGAATCAGATACAAAATGTTTAAGGTTTCTTACTTCTGATGTTTTCGTTGAGCATTATGACGACAGTGTGTTTATTCATGACAATGACAATAGATACAGAGACGCGATGGATGATATAATTAATAGCGAAGAATTAATTAATGAAAAGGTTAATAAAGCTGAAGTGCCAGATGACGTTGCAAGAGAAGAGCTGCACCACATTTTGACTTCACATGCTACAGTATTTAGTCATCACACAGGAACTATACAAGGCTTACAATATTTATTTAAAGTAAAAGAACACACACCATTTCGGGGGAAAACGTACGCTATTCCTTTAGCTTACAGAGACAAGGTTAAGAGTGAACTTCAATGCATGATAGATCAAGGCATTATTGAGCCAGCAGTCAGTCCTTATACCATCCCATTACACATTGTTCTTAAAAAGGATGGGTCAATTCGTTTGGTTCTGGATTCCAGACAGATAAATAATATCATCATTCCTGAAACTGACCGTCCACAAAATTTAGATGAACTTCTTCAACATTTCCATGGAATTAAAGTTTTATCCACGATTGATATGCGCGCAAGTTTTTGGCAAATAGAACTCCACCCTGATTGTAGAAAATATACTGCCTTTTTAGCCTTTGGTAACTGTTACCAATTTCGGAAATTACCGTTTGGACTTACTGTATCTTCAGCAGCATTCATTCGTAGTTTAAACGAAATTTTACCTGTTTATCTTCGTGACAATATTACTTCATATGTTGACGATATTCTTATTGCTAAACATTCTTGGAGTGAGCATAACAAAATTTTGGATTCATTATTACGTATCTTTGCAAGAGTTGGCATTACTGTGAACTTGGAAAAATCTGAATTTGGTCGTTCTCAGGTGAAATTTCTCAGTCACATTATTTCTACAGAAGGTATTCTTCCTGATCCAGAGAAATTAGACGCTATTCGTAATTATGCTGTTCCTACCACAAAACGTGATGTTCGTAGTTTCCTTGGTGTCTGTAATTTTCTTAGACGCTTTGTTAGATTGGACGATTTGGCCACACCTCGTTTATGTGAACTATCTGGAAAGAATTCTAATTGGTGTTGGGATGAGGAAGCTCAGTCAGAATTTGTACAACTTCGAGATGCTTTAGTTGCTGCTCCACTTCTTTCACATCCGGATTTATCTAAAGATTTTTGTTTGGCGACGGACTCATCATACAAAGGCCTAGGTGCACATTTATTTCAAGAGATAGAAGAAAACGGCGTTGTAGTACAGAAGACTATTGCATTTGGAAGTCGTGTTCTCTCTAAATCAGAAAAGAATTATTCGATTACGGAACTTGAAGCTTTGGCTGTTGTTTGGGCTTTTACAAAATTTCGGACATTTTTGTTTGGCAGACATACTAAGGTTTACACCGATCATCGAGCTCTGGAATTTCTTATGACAACAAAATTAACACATGGAAGATTGTCGCGATGGGCGTTGTATCTACAGGAATTTGATTTTAGTATTGTTTACATACAGGGTTCTTCAAATATTGTTGCTAATGCTTTATCACGTGCACCTGTGGGTTTGAAACAAAGTGCTGAAGAGGACTGCATAGAAAACAATTATTGTTTGATGTATATTCAAGGTGTTGCGTTTGAGAACTTTATTTCGTCTTCGCTCCAGGACATCGCTAAGGAGCAAAATAAGGATCCAATCTGGAAGGACATTAAGGAGAAGTGGAGGAGAAAGGAAAGCGTAGCGATTAGACAGCATTATTTAGTTCGCAATGACATTCTTTTTAAACGAAAATCGGTCGACAACTCTGTTTGGTTAGTTCGTATACCTGATGAGTGGGCCAATAAATTGATTTGGTACACACATTTCAGTTATGCACACTTTGGTCCCAGAAAATGCTTTCATAAATTACGAGAAAATTGCTACTTCAGTAATATGGAAAAACGTATTCGATTTGTTCTTGCCAAATGCAAATTATGTCAAAAGACTAAGCCGCCAACTATTTCTCACAGAGCACCGTTGTTTCCTATCATTCCAGCGAAATTAAAGGACATGGCTGCAGTCGATTTGTTCGGTCCAGTGGTTCGTTCTACTGATGGTTTTGCGTACATTTTAGTAGCAGTGGAATTGACATCAAAATATGTGTGTTTTACACCTTTACGCAAAGCAACAGCTCGTTCAGTATCTAATGCTTTCATCAAACATTTTCTTAAAGAAGTGGGTCATGTTGATCAGGTTATATCAGATAATGGATCACAGTTTCCCTCTAAAATTTGGCTTCGTGCTCTACAGCGTCGTAGGATTGAACCAATTTTCATTTCACTTTTTCACCCTCAATCTAACGCTTCAGAGAGATGGATGAAGGAAATAAATAAACTGTGTCGTCTTTATTGTTATCAGAATCACAGAACATGGGATCAGTACCTTCATACTTTTCAAAACATTCTGAATGAACTCCCTAATGATTCAACTTCTTTACCGCGTATATTGATATTAAAAAACAAAGCACCGACAAATCGCATTTCTGAAATCGTTCCTTTTCCCCCTTCACGGAAACTGCAGCATTCTGAAGTTGTCAACCTGGCTCTACAAAATATTGCATCTACGGCTGCTGGAAGAGAGAAATCAGGTAAACATCCTGGTCGTTTAAAAATCTTGTCAGTTGGTCAGAAGGTGTTAATTAAGTCTCATCGTTTGTCTCACAAAGGAAAGGGCTTGTGTCGCAAATTTTTTTCTGCTTTATAACGGTCCATATAGAGTTCGCAAAATTATTCATGATAACACTGTCGAAGTAGAAACTCTTAAATCTCGACGCTCTAAGGGAGTACATCATATATCTAACGTTTAAATTTTGTGTAGAATGACATACTTTCGAAAAACCAACAGTTATACGTAAACATGCAGAGAATACAAGCATACCGCGCTGTGTTTTGGCGGCGGCACATACTCAAAGCAACAGTCAAGTCTGCGCGCCGCACAAGGCAGTCGTTGACCGCAAACAATCACTTCCCACGTCACGCGCCTACAGCTGATCGAGCGCTCAGTGCGTATGCACTGACAGCCGTAAACAAATACACAGTTTAATTTCCCTGATTAAATTCAGTATAAAGCTATAGTGACTTGATAAATTATGTTATTAACGTTCAGTATTTTTCAGGATACGGTTGTATAAAATATTTAAGAACTTCAGGTAAATTCTGTGCGTGTCCGACGTTAAGACGACTTGCTATGGAGAAAATTTCAGGAGGAATGTAATTTCAAAGAAAAAAGTAATAAACTAAAAAAGGTAACTATTAATTGAGTTCATTTTTCAGGTAACATATTTCCACTTAGGTACGTACTTTAGACGTAATTTGCTGCTAGCAATTACGTGATTCATGCTTTGTGCTAATTTCATGTTCTATGAATTTATTTGTGAAGCGACGTGCTTGCGTACGTTAACTGATTTTGACAATAATTGATTAATGAACAGGGTTGTTATTTGTATATATTATGCATCGCTTGGCTGCACTGCTTTTTCACTGATGTCACATTTTTTTTATTATGTGCCAGCTGTGCTTATTTATTTAAATTATAATTGTCACCTGATTAATTGTGCTGATGTGGTTAGGTATGTAGGTTACACTTTGTGATTTATCTGCTTGCGCCTTCGTGTTTACTTATTAAGATTACATATGAACATTTATTTGCTTATGCTGATATGATGATAATGACCTGTTTATTATGTAACATATATATTTGCTGGTTTGCGTATGGATTGCATATTTACACATTTCTGTTTTGTTGTCATAACTACTATTTAATTTGGTATATAGAAATGCTGATATATGGTGTACGAACATAGAGTTTAGGTTACACTATGGTATTAATTATAGATTGTTCGCTTGGCAGAGCCTCGTTGTAGGGATTGTGCTGCATCCACTTGTTGACATTCTGTTCTCTACGGGTATATTTACTCGCTATTGCATGTTTTGTTTACGCTCAGTGCCTTATATTTTTAAGATAAGAAAATGAACTGTTATAATTCGACGAACGACATTAGTACAAGAAACTTCATAGAAGTCACATGAGCTGGAGGTTTTATGGAAACTGTATAAATTTGTTAATAGGAAGGAAGCTAACGACATGACATACCAACACTAGGTTAGACCATTGACAGTTATTACACTGCATTCTTCGTGAGCAATTGAAATAGCAAGTGACACTTGACACAGAAAATACTCCACATGTTTGCTTCTGCCATGATTCTTGAAGTGGTGTACACACTGTGAAATATTATGATCATTCACATTCCGTAATCGTACTTACTTACTGAGAGTTATTCAAACTAAAGGCTGTTAGAGGTCATGTATGCATTTCTTTTATTTAATGATGGACAAGGTAACCAAAATGTATTTTATAATTCATAATGAGTAGAAGGTTTGGGTCAGATGGATTACACAGAGGTTGTGTGTTGACACTGTGTCTACGGATTGTATGGGATGATGAATTGAAGCTTACACTAGGATTTTATCTGTACTTGTTCGAGAAGACTGACTAGAGGAAGGAGTTGTTATGGAAGTGAAATGATATTGGTAATAAGGTTTATATGTATCGACGTATTGAAGAGGTTGAGATTGTGTGAAGTTGATGATTATTGGGGTTTTGGTGGACAAGAGAAAAGGTAAATGATATTGATGATAAGGTTTATATGTATCGACGTAAGAGGTATTATTGAAGTATTAAGATTATGTGATGGTGATGATTATTGGAGTTTTGGTGGATGAGAGGTAACGTAAGTGAGGTGCATATTTTTTTTGTTGGTTTATATGGAACAAGGAAGATGAAGTTGGCAGACTAGAACACTCAAGTAGAAGGAAGATAGTCTACACACACACTTTGTTAAATCACTAAGCAGTATACACTTTTTTTTGGAGAGAGGAAGTATTTGCATATCTTGACACACTGACAGTTGTTCAGCAACCGTACATTTTGATCTGGCTTGGCAAACATTGGACTTGACATGATGACTATGACGTTGACTAACTATTATTGACTGTTATACATTGCTGCCACTACTACTTGATACACATGTCGAAGATCAAACCTTTGACAGAATTGCATTTACACAGTTAACACTATTCAATTACACAGTAGTACTTAATGTGGATGAGAGATGAGTGAGTGTGTTTTCTGTGTTTTCCTTTCCCAATCCCAAATTGGTACCGACCTATCTCCGAAATATTATCTTACTTGTTTGTAGTGGCTTGCACTGACACTCATAAATATTATAGGTTTACTGATATTTGTGTATTTGTAATCGTTAATATGACAATTATCTGATATCATTTGTGTGTTTATTATAATTTGTATGTTTAGTGTAAGAGCATTGAGAATAATTTTGTAAAAGCAATTGTGTGTGCATTCAAACTATTGTTCATGCCTGAACTGTCTGATTGGTGATGGTGAATATTATGGACTGTTACCTGCACTTTTTCAACATAATGGGTGCCACTTAGAAATGTTTAATTTCTGCTGATGAACTGTGTGATTAGTGATAGTGAATATTATGGACTGTTACTTGCACTTTTTCTACATGATTGGTGCCACTAGGACATGTTTAATTTCTGCTTATAAACTCTGATGAACAGTGTGATTAGTGATAGTGAATATTATGGACTGCTGTCTGGACCTGCTCATCATTGCTAGGTGCCACTGATGAACTGCTTCTACTGACATAATGTCACATGTTGGTGTCTGCACCTGTTCAACATTGCTGGGTGCAACTGATGGAACTGCTTCTATTGAAATGATGTCACTTGTTGGTGTCTGCACCTGTTTAACATTGTTGGGTGCCACTGATGGACGGCTTCTACTGACATAATGTCACTTGTTGGTGTCTGCAACTGTTCAACATTGCTGGGTGCCACAGATGGAACTGCTTCTACTGAAATGTTGTCACTTGTTGCTGTCTGCGCCTGTTCAACGTTGCTGGGTGCAACTGATAGAACTGCTTCTATTGAAATAAAGTCACTTGTTGGTGTTTGCACCTGCTCAACATTACTGGATGCGACTGATGGAACTGATTCTACTGAAATAATATCACTTGTTGCTGTCTGCACCTGCTCAACATTGCTGGGTGCCACTGATGGACTGCTTCTACTGACATAATGTCACTTGTTGGTGTCTGCACCTGTTCAACATTACTGGGTGCCACTGATGGAACTGCTTCTACTAAAATGATGTCACTTGTTGGTATTTGCACCTGTTGACCATTGGTGGGTGCTACTGCTGGAACTATCAACTACTTGTTTTTTTTTTTTTTTTTTGAATAATTAAAAGTATTTTATGTGAACATTTGTATAAACTGATTTTTTGTGATTTGTGTAAACTATTATGTAAAATCACATCTATGAAAGAATTTGTATTGCTTACTGTATTTCATATATTAGGTTATTGAAAGGTCAGTGCAAAGCCAAAATTTTATCTAATTATGTGATATTTACGTATTAATATTATCTTTTATTTCTGTGGACGAATTTGGTGGTATTTTCACAACCAATGCTGGCAAAAATACCATCAAATTCTGGCCCGTGGAGGAAGGGCATATGAAAGGTGGCTACACTGAGCCACAGCGCCAGAGATTGAGCCAAAGAGTTTTATTCCGCCGCCTCCACTGGCAGTGCTTGCTGAGATGTCGTAGTGAAGAGTGCTTGTCGAGGACTCGTAGTAGGCTGTGCTTGCTGAGATGTCGTAGTGAAAAGTTCTTGTCGAGAAGTCGGAGTGGAGAGTGCTTGTTCCATGTTTTATGCAGTTGTTTGATGGGCTAGACAGCAGATGTTCGAATGGAGATATTGTAATGATCAGAGTGCTTTTCGTCAATATATATGAAGGTAAAAAAAAATCCTATTCTTTTTATTATTTCAGTGTCTTAAATAATGCGTCATTACAGGTTCAGTCAACAAAGCATCTGGCTTGTGTTCTTGTATTAGAGTGTAATCCTGGTTTTCTTGCGCAATTATAGTATTTCTATTTTCTTTTAATTACTTCAGTATAAATGGTATTTGAAATTTCTTGTCTTGTTGAAGAAGAACCGTGCCAGATATGTACGTTGAATCACACTCCCACATACAGAACAATTACACTTGTGTTTTGGTTTCGTAGGTTTTATAGTTGCTGGGGACTTAATTAATTAATTGTGTTAACGGAAATTTTCTTTCATTCTTTGTTGTTATTCTATGCAGTCAGATTGCGTACAAAAACTAGTCAGGGCCAACCGTTTACGAGACTACGTAACCGGACAGACAGCTACTAAGTCAAAAAATAAGAATATTTTCATTATATATAATTAAGCCCCCATGCACATTGTAAAATGTTAATTACATCCGGAGATATTGTAACCTAAAGTTGTCGCTTGAGTACCACTCGTCCGCTGTTCGCTCGTGTGTATGGGAGAGCACCGAATTACGTAGGGATCCAAAGGGAACGGTGATGGACCTTCGGTACAGAAGAGACTGGAACAGCGCATTACGTCCACATGCTAACACCTTTTTATTGGTCTTTTTCACTGACGCACATGTACATTACCTTGAGGGGTGAGGTACACGTACACACGTGGTTTCCGTTTTCAATTACGGAGTGGAATAGTGTGTGTCCCGACATGTCAGGCCAATCGATGTTCAATGTGGTGCCCATCATTTGCTGCACACAATTGCAATCTCTGGCGTAATGAATGTCGTACACGCCGCAGTACATCTGGTGTAATGTCGCCGCAGGCTGCCACAATACGTTCTTTCATATCCTCTGGGGTTGTAGGCACATCACGGTACACATTCTCCTTTAACGTACCCCACAGAAAGAAGTCCAGAGGTGTAAGATCAGGAGAACGGGCTGGCCAATTTATGCGTCCTCCACGTCCTATGAAACGCCCGTCGAACATCCTGTCAAGGGTCAACCTAGCGTTAATTGCGGAATGTGCAGGTGCACCATCATGCTGATACCACGTACGTCGACGCGTTTCCAGTGGGACATTTTCGAGCAACGTTGGCAGATCATTCTGTAGAAACGCGATGTATGTTGCAGCTGTTTGGGCCCCTGCAATGAAGTGAGGACCAATGAGGTGGTCGCCAATGATTCCGCACCATACATTTACAGTCCACGGTCGCTGTCTCTCTACCTGTCTGAGCCAGCGAGGATTGTCCACGGACCAGTAATGCATGTTCCGTAGATTCACTGCCCCGTGATTTGTGAAACCCGCTTCATCGGTAAACAGGTAGAACTGCAACGCATTCTCTGTTAATGCCCATTGACAGAATTGCACTCGATGATTAAAGTCATCACCATGTTATTGCTGATGAAGCGACACATAAAACGGGTGAAAGCGGTGACGATACGGTATGAGCATGACACTACTTTGACTGAGTCCACCGGCTCTCGCAATATCCCGTGTAGTCATGTGTGGGTTCATGGCAACAGCAGCTTACACACCAACTGCACCCGCTTCTCCTGTGACGGGCCTGTTACGGACCCGTTTGCGTGCTACGACCATACCTGTTGCATACAGTTGGCGGTAGATGTTTTGCGATGTGCGGCACGTTGGATGCTCTCTGTCCGGATACCGTTCTACATACACCCTGCAGGCTTCAGCTGCATTTCGTCGACACTCCCCATAGATGAGTATCATCTCCGCCTTTTCAGAGTTCGAATACACCAAGGTCACAGTTCCTACAACACTACACTATCACAGACGTCTGGTAACACGGTGTACTACAGTTGGTCTGCGTGCAGAGACGTATGCAGAATAACAATAGCAGCAAGCGCTATATGCGGACACTGCAACAGCTAGACCAAACCACAACAGTGCACTACAGGCACACTCGTAAACACGGTCTTCATCGTAAACATGTCCCTGCAGATGCTGCTCGTCGACCGTGGCCCGTGTTTGTTACAACACGCAACTGAACGTCGGAGGTGTCAAGCGTCAGCTTTAAGTTACAATTTCTCCGGATGTAATTAACATTTTGAAATGCAACAAACGGCTCTGATTACGTAACTCCGGATGTAATTAACAATGTGTAATGCAACAAACGGCACAGATTACATATTTGTTTATATGTTCAGATATAAGTTTGTTGTATGTGTATATATATTTATTTTAAATTTTTGTCTGCGAGAATGAGAAACATTGACACCCGCCAGACACCGGCACGCATTAACACGTAGTTTCTCGAATTCGGGGAGGCGCCCGCCCCAGCTCAAGTGCACCTGGCGTATTAACGACGAGGATCGGTGTACCGGCCATCCTGTATGCGGTTGTTAGGTGGTTTCGCACATACAACAACGTGAATACCGGTCTGCCTCAGACAATTTGCAATCGAACAGAACACGTTGGCACACTTTCACATGCTCTAACACTAGACGCATACAGGTTGGTACAGAATCTCTGTCCCATGGTGGGAAAGAGGTGGCGACCGAAAGGGAATGCGGCCTCCCTCTACAACTAATATTCCCAAATGCTTTAATTATTGAATATACGAGATAAAGGCGGGGAAGAAGAAGAAGATAAAGAGAGAGTGAGAAACGTTAATCCATGAATAAATTTAAAATAAGTCCCGTCCTCCAGCGCCAGTCAAGGTTTCCGAGAGGTTTCCGTTGGTCATCAGCGCAATGCTGCAACAGGGGATCTCCTCACAGTTATTCCCAATCGGGATTCATCCAGTCTACTGGGGTGTTTGGCTGTCAAGAACATAGATTTTCTACAGTAGCCCGCACAGCCTCACCAGCAGGTAATGAAACTTAGAAAATAGTTAACTCCTCAGAAACTAGGCTTGCACTTGTTTACTTGCGGTATCTCACATTCTGATACGCTTGATATCATCTTCATCGAGAGTTAAATCGTTAAGAAAATGCTATCGACTTGTTCCACATCTTTCATATAAACCTACCGTACTCTACGAAATTCCTTGGCGGTCTCCCTGCTCCTACGCAACAATGCTCCAGCCACTCAAAACGCACACTGTCAGAGAGCCCCCGGAGGAAGAAAAAATGCACCACCCAGGCTGCATGTGAGGCGTATGCTTTACACTTACGCCAACATGCTAAAGAAATGTAATTGGGCCCGCAGGTTTTGTTACTCGAGACAGTTCTGATAATACCGCCTCATCGAATAGCCTAAATGGAAAAAAATGGACTGCGCCAGCCCTGGCCTATCAGCCACCACTAACACAAGCAACAGTCTGTAAGAGAGGGATTGGAGAAAACGTGGGAATGCAGTGTCAAATGCATTCTTGAACATAAATGCAGATGTTAGCCAAACCTGAAGTTTGCACTATTGTATTTCTACATCTACATCTACATTGATACTCCGCAAGCCACCCAACGGTGTGTGGCGGAGGGCACTTTACGTGCCACTGTCATTACCTCCCTTTCCTGTTCCAGTCGCGTATGGTTCGCGGGAAGAACGACTGTCTGAAAGCCTCCGTGCGCGCTCTAATCTCTCTAATTTTACATTCGTGATCTCCTTGGGAAGTATAAGTAGGGGGAAGCAATATATTCGATACCTCATCCAGAAACGCACCCTCTCGAAACCTGGCGAGCAAGCTACACCGCGATGCAGAGCGCCTCTCTTGCAGAGTCTGCCACTTGAGTTTATTGAACATCTCCGTAACGCTATCACGGTTACCAAATATCCCGGAGACGAAACGCGCCGCTCTTCTTTGGATCTTCTCTATCTCCTCCGTCAACCCGACCTGGTACGGATCCCACACTGATGAGCAATACTCAAGTATAGGTCGAACGAGTGTTTTGTAAGCCACCTCCTTTGTTGATGGACTACATTTTCTAAGCACTCTCCCAATGAATCTCAACCTGGTACCCGCATTACCAACAATTAATTTTATATGATCATTCCAATTCAAATCGTTCCGTACGCATACTCCCAGATATTTTACAAAAGTAACTGCTACCAGTGTTTGTTCCGCTATCATATAATCATACAATAAAGGATCCTTCTTTCTATGTATTCGCAATACATTACATTTGTCTATGTTAAGGGTCAGTTGCCACTCCCTGCACCAAGTGCCTATCCGTTGCAGATCTTCCTGTATTTCGCTACAATTTTCTAATGCAGCAACTTCTCTGTATACTACAGCATCATCCGCGAAAAGCCGCATGGAACTTCCGACACTATCTACTAGGTCATTTATATATATTGTGAAAAGCAATGGTCCCATATCACTCCCCTGTTGCACGCCAGAGGTTACTTTAACGTCTGTAGATGTCTCTCCATTGATAACAACATGCTGTGTTCTGTTTGCTAAAAACTCTTCAATCCAGCCACACAGCTGGTCTGATATTCCGTACGAAAGGCACCTGTGGACTGTCCTCAATACGTTACAAAAGTCAGTCGCGGTCAGAACAGTGTTCTGTGTAGTTGTGAGTGTATTTTGTCGTGTCTAAGTGAATTCGAACGTGGACAAATTGTTGGTTCTCGTATGGCGGGTTCCTCCGTAATCAAAGTAGTCGAAGTGTTTGCTATTTCCAGAGGCACCGTATCGAAGATTTCTACCACAAACAGGGAAAGCGAGGAAACATCTTAGCCAAGTCGCAACGCGGACGGAAGTGTTTGTTGAGTGATCGTGACGGGGGTTCATTGAAGAGGATTGTGAGGAAGGGTAAGAGAACAACTTTAAAAATCACAACGGATCTGGATGTCACACTCACGAATGCTGTTAGTACCAAAACAACACGAAGAGAGCTATATAAGCTGTGAATTGCAGGGCGAGCTGCAATTTTAGAACCGTACATCAGTGATGTTATTGCCCTTTAATAGGAAATCGTTGTCCCGGAGCCATGAAATCAGAACTATGGAGCAATGGATGAAAGTAATCAAGCGAGATGAGTCTTGTTTCATACCATTTCCAACTTCCGGCTGTTAAGTTTGATATTGACTGTCTCAAGCCGACTACGAGACTGCTCACTGCCTCTTCAAGAGTGAAACATAACGTGGGTTCGGTGGTGATTTGGGCAACCACATCTTGGTATTCCACAGTCCCATGGTTGCTCTGCAAGGTCGCATTTCTGTCAAGGATCACGTGACCATTATGTCTGATCAGTTCCATCTCATGGTACAATGTTTGTTCCCCAATGGTGATTCTGTGTTCCAAGACGACAGGGCATTGTCCAGTACTGATTTCATGAGCACGAGGATAAACTGTCGCATCTCTTCTGCATGCCACAATCACCAGATCACAATATTATCGAGCTTTTGAGGTCTACTTTGGAGAAAAGGCTGCTTGATCGCTATCCACCTGAACCTGTCACTATTTTGCAGGAAGAATGATATAAGATTTCCTTGAAAACCAAACAGGACCTACATTTATCCATTCCGAGACGAATGAGAGCTGTTCTAAATTATAACAGTTTTCCTACACCATAGTAGGCATGATAAGGTGTTGTGTTTCTTGGTGATTCTATATTTTTTGTCCTTCCCCTATACAGCTTACATTTGTAACCGATTAACGAGGAGATACACCCTATGACTTCCAAGGAAGTTACTGTTTTCGTTCATATACTGTCGTCAGTGTTTGTGCAACGATTTTCTTCTGTTATGTCTAGACATAATACGAAATTACATTCATTGCACTAAGATATAGGTAAGAAATAACTCAAGGAGCAATACTTGGAAGTCTCTCCCAAAGTGTGGGCTGCGACTGGTGGTGAATTTGTTAAAACACTGGACTCGTAGCTCAAAATCCATTTCGGTCATCGCGATTTTCGTTTAGCGCGGTTTAACTGTACCACTTAAAGCCAGTATTGAGAGTGTTGTTTAAACAAGGGAACTGCTGTGTTGCTTTCCAGTTAGAATTAGTCCTCTGTCTCCAATGGCATTGAAGAAACGTTCCTTTGATGGTGAGGTCAGTAATAACAAAATTTCTAATAAGGAGAGGAATAAGGAAACTCATCACGTCCTTCTCAAGAGAATCGTCCCATAATTTGCCTTCGGCGATTCGTATAAGTCACGGGAAACTTAAATGTGGATGGCCGGACAGGAACTTGATGTCTTCTGTCCTTGCCAATTAGGCTCGAGTAGCTGACCACTGTGGCACCTCTTGTATTCTCTAATGCAGGGCTTCACAACATACGTGCTCGCGGAGCAAGCTGTGAGCAGCAAGGCGCGAGCACGGAGCAGCGTGAGCACGCTACCCCCACTACGGGACCAGAGCGGAGAGTGGGGAGAGTCACGTGGGGCACACAACAGCTGCCGCCAGTCAATGTAAATCCGCGGCCACCTGCAGGGATATCACTCACGAATTACTACTGCGACAAATGAAACAAATAAAGGAGAATGTACACGTGACACATAATTTTATTAGCTTAGTGTATGCCTCTACATTCGTATTAATTTGTGAATTGTTACACAATAAAAGTTGTCACTGAAGTGGGGGGTTCTCGGTTATCTTGTACTTTTTGCTCTTTACAATTGCGTCTATGTTCGGAGTAATTGTTCTTGTGCATTGAAGGTGGAGCGTGCAGTTTAAATTTCGATCAGACAATGCGTTTCTCAGGTGTATCTTGTTACATTTCATTGCAGAGAACAGTTGTTCACAAACATACGTGGAACCGAACATTGATATTATTGTAGCCGCCAGTTTGTGCAAACGAGGAAATCTATCCTGAGGAAAGTGTCCGTGGAATTCCAAAATGTTTTTCTTGTTCTGAAATTTGTCTCTGTATTCTCTGTCACACTGCAGGTCAATAATTTCTAGTTGCAGCTCAGGACAAATTTCTTCAATATTCGCTGAATATGGAGAGGAGAACAGATCAAAATCACTGTCCAGTGCTGTCAGATCTTGAAAGCGTTGATCAAATTCTTCCTTAAGGGCAACTAAACTACGTGAATAACGTTCACAGTCTTTGTGAACATCTTGCATGGATGATAATTTAGGAAAATGAGCTACATTTCCTGTTTCCAGCTGACTCACCCAAAGTGTCAATTTCATTTTAAAAGCTCGTATTCGATCTATGAAATGAGTAATTAGCAGATCCTTACCTTGTAGTGAAATGTTCAGAGCATTCAGATGGCTAGTTAAATCTGCTAAGAACGCGAGATCACATTTCCATGAAGGCTCTCATCTAATAGGCAAAAAAATCGATTTAATAATTCGCCACGACTAGGACAGTGGACCTCGCTGTAATAAGGCAGGCTACCATACTGGCTTTCTACATCTTCAAGAAAGCTTTTAAATTGCCTGTGTTGTAGCCCATGCTTCCTTATACAGGGTGTTACAAAAAGGTACGGCCAAACTTTCAGGAAACATTCCTCACACACAGAGAAGAAAATATGTTATGTGGACATGTGTCCCGAAATGCTTGCTTTCCATGTTAGAGCACATTTTATTACTTCTCTTCAAATCACATTAATCATGGAATGGAAACAGAACGTACCAGCGTGACTTGAAACACTTTGTTACAGGAAATGTTCAAAATGTCCTCCGTTAGCGAGGATACATGCATCCACCCTCCGTCGCATGGAATCCCTGATGCGCTGATGCAGCCCTGGAGAATGGCGTATTGTATCACAGCCGTCCACAATACGAGCACGAAGAGTCTCTACATTTGGTACCGGGATTGCGTAGACAAGAGCTTTCAAATGCCCCCATAAATGAAAGTCAAGAGGGCTGAGGTCAGGAGAGCGTGGAGGTCATGGAATTGGTCCGCCTCTACCAATCCATCGGTCACCGAATCTGTTGTTGAGAAGCGTACGAACACTTCGACAGAAATGCGCAGGGGCTCCATCGTGCATGAACCACATGTTGTGCCGTACTTGCAAAGGCACATGTTGTAGCAGCACAGGTAGAGTATCCCGTATGAAATCATGGCGGTGAATCGAGGAAGTACAGTACATACTGACGAAACTAAAATGAGCTCTAACATGGAAATTAAGCGTTTCCGGACACATGTCCACATATCTTTCCTTTATTTGTGTGTGATGAATATTTCCTGAAAGTTTGGCCGTACCTTTTTGTAACACCCTGTATAATTGGTTGTACGAACAACACTCATCACATTTTTTAGAGTGATACTCTTTGCACATAAGTTTTCCTGGTGGATCACACAGTGAACGCCCCTTATTTCATTCGGCACGCTCAGTTTTTGCATTTTCTCCTTCAACAGCGTAACGAAACCGGATTTTTTCCCTGTCATCGCTGGTGCACCCTCTGTAGACACTGAAACTAAAGAATTCCACGACAATCCTATATTTTCAACACTTTCTTCAACACTACTTAAAATATCACCTCCGGTTGTAGTGTTCTTAATGGCTACTACATCGAGGAGCTCCTCCCTCACCTGAAGATCTCTATTAACACCTCTAATAAATATGGCAAGCTGCGCTGTTCCAGTGATATCAATATTTTCGTCCAGAGCTAGAGAATACGCCATAAAATCTTTACAGATATTTGCAAGTCGGCTCTGGACGTCGTCTGTCATGTCCTGTATGCGACGCATAATGGTCATGTTAGATAATGGCACAATCCGAAACTGTTCAACTTGAGATGGACACAAATGTTCTGCTGCAACTAACAAACATTCTTTTATTAAATCGCCATCAGTGAAGGGGCGCAGGGATTTTGCTAAAAGCAAAGCAATTTTATAACTCACTCTGAGAGCTGCCTCAGTTGATTTTTCTTCGTCGGCCAGATCTTCTTCTGATAGATTCCTTTTAAGTTTAATAACTTCCTGTGCACGATCTGGTCCATCACATTTTCCACTTCCGTAGTCTTTCGCGTGGTACGACATATAATGTCGCTGCAAATTAAATTTCCTAAAAGAATTCAGCGTTTTGTGACATACTAAACATTTTGCAACACCATCTTTCTCTGTAAACACATACAATTCCTCCCAATGAGGGTTGAACTGCGAAAGCATGGCTGGGGTTACACAACGGCGACTTGACATGATTCTTAACCAGCGAAGTGACTGTTAGAGCTGATCGTAGTACTTTCAACGTTACACAGTCGGCGCGAATTCAACAGGCACGCTGCGGCCCTATTCAAACGTGCGCGCGTGTTTCCCCTCCCTTCCGTGTGTGTGTGTGTGTGTGTGTTTGAGATTTACGGGCGCTAAACAGCGGGGTCATCAGCACCCAAACGCATAAAAACAGGAACACATGCAGTGAAGGGACTAAGACGAACAGCGAACAAGGGGAACAGCTAAAAGACACAGACCTGACGCAGTTCCAAATCCTCACGTACAGTGGCAAAACAAGAGGAGAAGGAGTGCACTAAAAAAGGAAAGGAAACACAAGGAAGGGAGGACAGAAACCGAAGGGAAACAAGGAGGTATTCGTGACTGGCGGACCTCTTACCTAAAATCTGGGTGAGCCAGTCATCCAGCAGCACATTAAAACCCTCTCCCTAAAATCCGTGGCAACAAATTGGACAGGACACAAAACCGTAAAACCTTCACCACAGACGATGCGTCGTCTTTCAAAATAGAGGGCAAATCCGGTGGCAAAGAAACCACCGCCCTCTGGTCAGAGAGTAAAAGACAATCAAGTAAAATGTGGCGGACAGTAATCTGGACGCCACAAGCACTGCAAATTGGGGGATCGTCCCGCCGGAGTAAAAAACCATGTGTGAAGGGACTGTGCCCGATGCGGAGGCGAGTGAGGAGAACCTCATCCCGCCTGCATGACTGGGAGGAAGTACGCCATGGCCGCGTGGTGGCCTTCACCAGACGCAGCTTATTTTCACCGACTGCCAGCCACTCCTCTTCCCACTGACGCATAACGCGAAAGCACAGGAGGGAGGTAACAGCATGGAGGGGGACGGCACATTCAACAACGTCAGGGAGGGAACATGCATCTTTGGCAGCCACATCCGCCAGCTCGTTTCCCCTAATACCCACGTGCCCCGGCACCCAGCAGAAGGAAACCTCCTTCCCCTGCCGCTGCAGGTGGAGTAGGGCATCATGGATGTTCTGAACGACCGTATCCGCTGGGTACAAGTGTTGCACGGTCTGAAGGGCACTCAGGGAGTCAGAACAGATGAGGAACTTACGACTGGGGACACATCTCATCTGCTCCAATGCCCGCAAGATCGCAAACAATTCAGCATCAAAGATGGTAAACGCCGCAGGAAGCCGTAACTTGACGAGTCGATCAGGGAAAACAACAGCACAACCAACAGAGTCCCCCTGTTTAGAGCCATCCGTAAATACTGTTACATGGTCGGGATGCTGGTTTAAAATATCAGAAAATAAGGAGTTAAAAACAAACGCAGGAGTGCAGCTCCTCCGGTACTCCGACAAGTCTAAAAGGACGCTGGGCCTTTGGAGCAACCAGGGAGGCAGGCGAGTAAAACCTTGTCGTTGGGGGGCCACACGCTCCACACCAAGGGACACAAGCAAATGCTTGGCACGAATCCCAAATGGTCTCGTTCCCCTGGGACGACTGGAAAAGAGACGTTCCATAGGCGGTCGGGCAACAGTAGGGTACGCAGGGGAGGTAGGACAGGCAAGGAATTGACACACCCGTCGCACCATGAGGAGTTGCCGCCGGATAGCGAGCGGCGGTTTCCCTGCCTCAGCACACAGGCTGGGGATGGGACTAGTACGGAAGGCACCAGTGGCCAGCCTGATACCCTCATGGTGTACGGCGTCAAGAATCTTCAGATACGAAGGCCTTGCTGACCCATACACGGTGCAACCATAGTCAAGTCGCGATCGGACGAAAGCCCTATAAAACTGCAGCAGACGCGCCCGATCTGCTCCCCAGGACCGATGGCTCAGACACTTCAAAATATTCAGTGCCTTCAGGGCCCGCACCTTGAGGTCTTTAAGGTGAGGCAACCACGACAACTTTGAATCAAAAGTGAGGCCCAGGAACCGCACAGTGTCGCTAAAAGGAAGAATGGTGTCCCTCAGACGCAATTCAGGGGAGGTAAAAAGATGTCGAGAACGATTAAAATGAACACACACACATTTGTCTGCAGAAAAGGTAAAACCCGTCTTCGCAGTCCATGCCTCTAATCGCTGTATCGTAAGCTGCAACTGTCGACTAGCAGTGACAAGACTGGAGGAAGAACAGAAAACAGCAAAATCGTCCACAAACAAGGAGCATTGGGCAGGACTCCGGATAGTGGACGTGATACCGTTAATGGCGACGGCAAAGAGGGTGACACTTAAAATGCTTCCCTGAGGAACACCATTCTCCTGCACATACAAATCAGATAGTACATTACCAACCCTATAGCGAAAGAGGCGGTGGGAAAGAAAGGACCGAATGAAGATGGGGAGACGGCCACGAAAGCCCCACTCATGGAGTTGATTGAGGATATGGCGGCGCCAAGTAGTGTCATACGCCTTATGAATGTCAAAGAATACACCTAGACAATGCTGGTTACGCAGGAAGGCCTGCTGGATGGCCGCCTCAAGCAGGGTCAAGTTGTCTATAGCGGAACGCCATCTCCGAAAGCCACACTGAGAGGGGCTAAGGAGCTGCCTGGTCTCGAGCAGCCAAACCAGGCGTCGATTGACCATGCGTTCCAATGTCTTCCCGACACAGCTCGTCAAGGCGATACTTCGATAACTACTAGGATGCGTTCGGTCCTTCCCTGGTTTGAGGAGGGGTATCAAAATCGCCTCCCTCCACGAGTCAGGGTACGTGCCGGATAACCATATCATATTAAAACAATTCAGGAGAACTTCCTTGGAAGGCAGTAACAAGTGCCGCAGCATGCTATACCGGATTTGATCATGACCAGGCGCAGTATCATGAGCCACAGACAGCGCCGAATCCAGTTCCCACATTGTGAAGGGGCAGTTGTAGGGTTCAGAATTAGGAGACCGGAAGTCCAAGTGACCCCTCTCGATGGCAGTGCGGTAGCGGCAGAAATCTGGATCACAGTTAACAGTGGCGGTAGATTCCGCAAAATGCATGGCCAGTGTCTGGGCAATGTCTCTCGGCGCCGTGAGGAGACTTCCCTGATGCAGCAATGCCGTGACAGGTAGCTGGCCGAGTTTCCCGAAAATCCTCCTGACGGCTTCCCATACTTTCGTAGAACTAGTGGAGCGGGAGATGGAGTTCAAGAACGATTGCCATGACCGTCGTTTGCTCTCTTTAATCACGCGCCGCGCTTTAGCCCTTGCCACCCGAAAGGCTGCGAGATTGTCAGCTGTGGGACGGCACTTGAAGCGGCGCAGAGCGGCACGGCGGGCTCGGATGGCTGAGCGGCACTCAGGGGTCCACCAAGGGACAGGACGCCTCTTGGGATGACCGGATGACCGTGGGATTGACAATTCAGCAGCATGGGAGATCACAGCTGTAACATGGTCTACCCATTCGTGGACGCTGTCACGGTGTTCCAAAACGGCCAGGTGGCTGAAAAGTGTCCAGTCTGCCCTGCAGAGGTGCCACCGGGGCGGTACCGGAAATGCCATAGCCTCATCCAGGAGGCGAATCCAAAGGGGGAAGTGGTCACTAGAATGGAGGTCAGCATCAACCTCCCATAGAGCAGAATCCGCTAGTGCTGGAGAGCAAAAGGAAAGGTCAATAGCTGACGACGACCCAGAAGCAGTACAGAAATGAGTGGGGGCACCAGAGTTGAGGATGCACAGTTCTTCAGACACCATGAGGCGTTCCAGAATGCGACCCCTGGGGCAAGTAGTCGAAGAGCCCCATAAGACATTATAAGCATTGAAGTCCCCCAGAAGAAGAAATGGGCGGGGAAGTTGGCCAATAAGGTCCGTGAGAGCCTCAGAGTCTATCGCATCCTGAGGAGGTAAGTAAAGTGAACAGACTGTGAGCCTCTGACCCACAAGAAGGTCAACTGCAACTGCTTGCAAGTCTGTAATGAGAGGGAGCTCAGATGAGGGGTGCATGTCACGGACAAAAACCGCAACACCACCCTTTGCCCTTTCCCCCATCAGATCATCTTTCCGATAGACGGTATAGCCCCGTAAAGAAGGAGCATCAGTGGCCCGAAAATGTGTCTCTTGGAGACATAAGCACAAAGGGAACTCACGTACAAGGAGTTGTAGTTCGGCCACATGCGTCCTGAACCCATTCAGGTTCCACTGTAAGATGAGAGCCAGTGATCAGGGTGGCTGAACTTTCACCCTGCCTTTGTGTTTTGGAGGAGAGCCCGTACTGGCCGGAGATTTATTCCTGGGGCGAGAAGAGCGCCCCTGGTCGACATCAATGTCCATCAGCTCCGATGACGACCCACGGGAGATGTCAGACAGTACGATGGCCTCGTCATCGGACCGACCCTGATCAGTCTCCGCAGGTCGCAAAATCTTCACCTTCGGCGTCTTGGTCTTAGGGGGCTTAGAATGCAGAGCCTTGTCAGCAGTTGGAGCTTTACTCGCCTGGGCAGAAGGCGCCATAGGGGAAGAGGCAGGAAGTACCCCAATGTCAGCAACCACGGCCTTGTCCGACGTTGCGGGGAGAGCTGCAGGTTGCAAAACAACCGCAGCAGCACAAGTGCACTGGCAAACGCAGGTATTAGTGCTGACACTAGCATCCTCCGTTTGCGTAGCAACAGTGGCCATTTGTACTGGTTTTTTCAGGGCGGAAGCGAAAGATGTAGTAAACACAGGAGGTTGCATGGCCTTAAAGAACTTCTTGGCCTCACCATAGGGGATGCGCTTAGATGTTTTGATCTACTGTATCTTCCGTTCTTCGAGATAGATGGGGCAGACCCGGCTCCAGACAGGGTGACTCCCAAAGCAATTCACGCACTTCACAGGCGATGAACAATCGGCTCCTTCATGGGCAGGCTGACCACATTTACCGCAAGTGGCTATCCCATTGCACCCCAATGTAGTATGCCCAAAGCGCTGACATTTAAAGCAGCGCATTGGGTTGGGGAAATATGGCCGTACTGGCAAACGTAAGAACCCCGCTTTAACATGCTCTGGAAGTCGCGGGCAACTGAACGTGAGAATAAACGAGTCGGATTTTACTAGGTCCCCATCGACTCGCCTCATAATATTCTTCACGTCAACAATACCTTCGTCAGCCCACTCAGATTTCAACTCGTCTATGGGGATATCCACCAAGTCCCTACATGTCACAACACCCTTACTATAGTTGAGTGTGGAGTGGAGCTCGGTCTCGATAGCGTACTCTCCGAGACTGGGGGCTTTCCGAAGAGAAGCGACTTGACGGGAACTAGAAGTCTCAACTAAGAGAGTACCATTGCGCAGTCGCTTAACAGATTTCAGTGTACCTGCAATTCCTTCAAGACCCTTGTGGATGTAAAAGGGAGAAACCCTCTCAAAGCTACCCTCCTTCCGTTTAATAATCAAAAACACATTCTGATTTTCAGCATGTGCTCTGTTACAACAGTCTGATAAATCTCTAGCAACACCAGGAGCTGGAGGACTCGAAGCACGAAGTCGCTTTTTCGAAGGGGTGTGTTTGCCTACCAGCGGCCCACCCAATCCACTGGTAGGGGGAAATGTAGAGGTCGAAAGGTCCATTGCGGTCCCACGAGCAGCTAGGGAACTAAAGGTCCGCTCAGACAGAGCCCCGCGTGCCTGAGTAAGCCGTATACAACTGGGGTGCGGCAGGTGCCCCAGAGGTTGCCCGCTAGTGACTGTTCCACCCCAACAGCCATGCATCTTATAGGCGCGCAGCACACCGTAAGATTGAGGGGTTTTTATAGAGGTGTACCTTCCTCGCAATCCAGGCAGTCAAGCCAAGATTACCATTCCCCGCAGCACACTACATTCCACCGCCGCACCATACGGTGGTCGCTGAAGCATGTCCGGGGGTTACGGTGACAGGAGACCGGCGGCGCTGACCAGTCCCCAGCTCAGGACCCCGGAGTCGCCAAGCCCGTACCCAGCAAACGAATGCTGAGCCCCTGGGGGCCCCTCCCTTCCGTCCCTCCCTGCTCCACGACCTTGCACCTGCTCGCGAGCACGCGCCTGAGCAGACGCGAGTACTCGCGCTCAAAACCGGCCGGTTGTTAAGCCTTGCTCTAATGGCTTCGACGTCCACAGAATGTTCAACTTTCTTTTTTCTCCCCTTCTGTGATTCGTGTGATATGATGGTTACATCAGAGTTTTTCAGAGAATATTTTAACGAATCCAGCAATCGTAGAAGAGCAAGATGAAGATGATCAGTTCTGAGCATCATTTCCATGACTAACAAAAGAAAGCAATACCGTTTTTAACATAGCACTAGAAATCAGACAATACACGCTTAGAGACGCGCCACGAAGGAAGTATCCTAATGAGACAGAAATCGATAGACCCGATGAACACGTACAGACAAGCCGGCCGAAGTGGCCGAGCGGTTAAAGGCGCTACAGTCTGGAACCGCACGACCGCTACGGTCGCAGGTTCGAATCCTGCCTTGGGCATGGATGTGTGTGATGTCCTTAGGTTAGTTAGGTTTAAGTAGTTCTAAGTTCTAGGGGACTTATGACCACAGCAGTTGAGTCCCATAGTGCTCAGAGCCATTTGAACCATTTTGAACGTACAGACAAACAAATGATTACGAGTTCAGAAAAATCGAATGATTTATTTAAAAGAAAGAGCTTCACAAACAGAGCTAGTCAATAACGCGTTCGTGAACCTCTGGCTCTTCTACAAGTAGCTATTGTGGTCGGTATTGATTGACAGAGTTGTTAGACGTCGTGCTGAAGGATATTGTGCAGAATTCTGTCCAGTTGACGCGTTAGATCGTCAGAGTCCCCATCTGGTTGGTGGACTGAGCCCATAATGCTCCAAACTTTGTCAACTTGAGAGACACCCGGCAACCCTGCTGGCCATGGTAGAGTTTGGCAAGCAAGAAGATGAACAGTAGAAACACTCGCCATTGCGGGTGGGCATTATCTTGCTAAAATATAAGCCCAGATGGGTTGCCATGAAGGTCAACACAACGGGACGTCGATGTCATCGACGTCCCGCTGTGCTGCAAGAGCGCCGCCGATAACAACGAATGGAGTCCTGCTGTGAAAATAAATGGCACCCGCGACCAACTCTTGGTTGAGGAGCCGTACGATGACAATCAGGATGGTACCCCACCGACGTCCGGAGCGTCTCCAGACACGTCTTCGCTGGTCGTCGGGGCTCACTTCGAAACGGGACTCATCACTGAAGACAATTCTACTCCAATGAGATCACAAGTCGAACACGTGTCAGGGGTCCTCCTCGACAACGGTTGGATACCACCGTGGCTGTCATTGCCATATTGCCCAATGGTCTGGGATGTCATTTCTTTTCACTGGTTGTTATCGGTCGCACCCTTGCAGCACAGCGGTACGTCGATAATATTATACGCACCGTTTTGTTGCCCTCCATGGCAAGCAACCCTTGGCTTACATTTAGCAAGATAATGTCTGTCTGCACACAGTAAGAGTTTCTACTTCTTGTCTTCGTGCTTGGCTAAATCTACCTTGGCTAGCAAGGTTTCCAGATCTCTCCCCAACAGAGAACGTCTGGAGCGTTTTAGGCAGAGGCCTCCAAACAGCTCATCAAAATTTTGGTATGCAGCGAAATATAAATGATAAACAAACATTTTCCGTTTGAGAGATTAGCTGCTGCTACATGCAACCCAGGGCGACTCCGAATCGGGTGTATAACCACCGATATGTAGTCAAGGAATTATAGAGGTCTTAGAACGGAAACTTCTTGAGCGTCCTTTATATATCTGCGTATCATTGTCGTCCTAATTGCACAACCTGTCACTGAAAAATATGCATAAACTCTAATCCTGATGGCCATCGAAGCGTAACATCAAAATTCATAATAGTACAATTGGACGGCACCACCATGACAACAACAGTGACGAAAAATGAATAAATAAAGTCTGTCTTGAATTCTGATAAGGGTGGACACAATCAACATCTACCAACATTTTTACAACTTGTTATCATGTCCGACTGGAAACTAACAGCAAAACGATACTGATTAATTATCAAGCTGATTATGCCTGAAAATTGGTAGCTGAAACACAGAGATGCATTCATTCCGATAATCAAGTCAGAACAACAAACCACTCATTCATACAACACAGGCAGTCACGATAAAAAAAAATAAAACACATTTCTTAACTTATTGTTGGTATCAGAAAGCTGTTCTTGTGCAGTGACATGATCGTCTTTCGTTAGAGCGAAATTTTTGATACGAAATTCCCTAATACAGGTGCGAAGCAAATTAATAGCCATTTTGTATGCAGTTATTACAATGCGTAGGATGAAAAAAATGGCTCTGAGCACTATGGGACTTAACTTCTGAGGTCATCAGTCCCTTAGAACTTAGAACTAATTAAACCTAACTAACCTAAGGACATCACACACATCCATGCCGGAGGCACGATTCGAACCTGAGACCGTAGCGGTCGCGCGGTTCCAGACTGTAGAGCCTAGAACCGTTCGGCCACTCTGGCCGGCTGCGTAGGATGAGCTGGATTTGTTATGGATTGTTTTTATATTATTGCTGCTAATGGTGCACTGTTGTGACGTTTTTTGGACTTAATCTGTGGTCGGCAGTTAATTTTAACCACACATACCTTACGTGTCGATGCTATTTTCCCAATCACTTAGTGTTACTTCCCCATGAAGAAAAGGCGCACTCCCGTGGCCAACAGCAACTAGTGATTCTACGTCGTCAGTATTGGAGCGGGATGGAGATGATATGGAACTGCTTTGAGATCTAATGTCACAGTGCCACAGTGGGGCTCAGTCGTGGATTTTAGGAAGCTTCATTAGCTAGTATACTGAGTCAGGAATCAACCCATAACAAACGAAAGACTGATGATCGTGGCGAGTGCTTGTTACTGATTAATAAGTGGCGTATGACCCAGCATACAGGTGGAGCTAACTACCTGGTAACGAAGCTATGAAGACCATGGTATTGCGAGCACATGAAGTGACGTGTGGTTGTGGCGAAGTAAACACTCTAAGTAAAGAAAAGTAAATAAATAAATAAAAATAAAAAAGTGAGCTTTGCGACGGTGGATTAATATGCGATGCTGCAGCGCAGTTTCACTGGCAGCTGGCAAGGATACGAGGGGATACGTCGATACCAGGTCATGAAGTTTTCGCGCATTTCATTCTGCGAACTCAGTTGAACAGTAACCACGTATATGTAAGTATTTGAGAGAGGACGTGTATTTGGGCTCAAAGAAGCCCGTTGAAGTAATCGGCGAAGCACTCGACTCTGAATAGCAGCAATGCTACTACTCCACAACTCTTTCCGGGCGGGAAGCAGCCCCGGTCCCCGGCACGAATCCACCCGGCGGATTTGTGTCGAGGTCCGGTGATCCGACCAGTCTGTGGATGGCTTTTAGGCGGTTTTCCATCTGCCTCGGCGAATGCGGGCTGGTTCCCCTTATTTCGCCTCAGCTACACTATGTCGGCGATTGCTGCGCAAACAAGTTCTCCACGTACGAGTACACCACCATTACTCTACCAAGTAAACATAGGGGTTCCGCTCGTCTGGTGTGAGATGTTCCCTGGGGGTGGGGGTGGGGGTCGGGGTTTCCACCGGGGGCCGAACCGCACAATACCCCTGGGTTCGGTGTGGGGCGGCGGAGGGGTGAAGCGGACTGCGTTAAGGCCGGTTCCCACTAGGGCTGCCGCACGTCAAAACCGCGCGTCAGCGGCGTGGTTGCCATGGAAATGGCGTCAGCGGCAAGGCGCGGCGGGCTCTGCGTCGCGGTTTGACCATGTCGAACCGCTTCCGCTGCCGCGTGACGCGCTCCAGGTGCGCGTCGCCAATCACAGAACGCGCTGAGCGTGACGTCAGGTACGGACCCCCGGGCCACACGAACTTTCACCGAACCGCTGGCGCGGACGCGGCGGCAGCTATGAAATACTTATCATCCGATTCCAAGGAAACTATTCGGTAGAAAAATTTGATTCTTTGGCATGTTACAGCCTGATATCTTCTCTCGATGAAGGACCGAATTTCTTTTCGTTATTCGTCGTGGTTACTTGCTGTATCGCATTTACGTAAACCTTTACACGAAATTTGAATGAGTGTGCAGAGGTAAAAACGCATTGCGTGGACTTTGCGTACAGTTCATTTTAGGTAATACATTATTGCGTATGAAATTTAGTCAACATATCGAAATTGTTTTTAAAGCTGAGAGCAGAACGATAGCTATCACCGTTCTCGAGAGATTGGATGATATGTCGGCGGACGGGCTGTGCGGTGACCGCGCGCGGATTGCTCGCTACGCGACCGATACTTTCGTCCTGCTCGTCGTAAACCATGCGGTTGTATCAACTGCAAATTTCGTAAACGGTTCAAGAAATCGAAACGTGTTTTTTTGCAAAAGATAACTTGTAAAAACTCATGTATTTCGTCGCATGATAAATATCCAAAATCTGTTTAACTACCAAGATATGAAAGAAACTACAGTTTTTTCGGAAGGGATAGATGATTTTTTTTAAACAGCATTTAATAGCATGTGTAATGAGAACTTAAACCGAGACTAATTTGCTGGTATGTCATAAGAATGTAATTTGCTAATTATCTACAGCTATTGATTATTTCCTTTGGAAGTAACAAACGTTTTTTTCTTTATCCAGTGTACTTTATTGGTTCAAGACGCGTTTCGCCTTTTACTTTAAGGCATCTTCGGTGGAATATAGAAGGATTCAGTTTTGTTTTGATATGTGATACTTGCAGATCATAAAACAGTTCACATCTTTTTTTACGTGGATAACTGATTACTTACAGTGAATCGAGTTTTTGGAGGACATCTGCGTTTCCCCTCACCTGGTCACATGCTGGAGGTTGAACTAAAACTTAGATTATGGAACATAAGCACATTTTCATGTTTGCTCTTTTTTCTTCTGTCACTAGCTGTAGACATTTTACCGAAAACACTGATTTGAAGTCATAACTACAGTGTGTTCACCTCATGTCCCTTCCTGTTTGGTTTGTTTATGTGCATGTTGCCAATCTAAAGAATTATATTCTGAAAACTAATGTTTGTTTATTTCTGTCCTCCTTATATCTTTATGTGTGTGTGGCAAGCCAGTGATAGTTATAGAAAGTTGAAAGAGAATGCAGTAGTTGTCAGACAGTGGTTGAAAGATTTGGTGTTCAGCTGATTTCAGTTTTGGTTTAAATGTTTTGTGGAGAAGTGCATGGAATAGTAAATTCACTGCTTACATTAATCGATAAAATAGCAGAATAGCATTTCAACAGATGATTATTATCGGAATACTATCACCCAACCCCTTTGTCCTCACTCTTTGACGCCTCATAATATGTCCTGTCAACTTACCCCTCTTGTAGTCAAAGTTGTGCCGTAATTTCCTCTTCCTCTTCCTGCTCTATTTAATTCCATTCCTCTTCTTTAGTTACACGATCCTCATATCTAATCTTCAGCATTCTTATTGATCACCACGTTTTGAAAGCGTCCATTGTCTTCTTGACAGAACCGTTCATAGCCCACGTTTCACTTACATACAAGGCTGCACTCCACACAAATACCTCTATAAAATTGTACCCAATCATTAGAATTTATATTCGATGTGAACAAATTTTCTTTTTCAGAACGCTTTTGTTGCTATTCACAGTCTTCATTTTATATCCTCTCTACTTCTGCCTTCTCAATTACTGCTTCCCTTGCAAGTCATTGAAGTCTTAGAAATGCAGTTTGGTTTCTGTAAAAGTTGTAGATAATCTTGTGGCCCTATGTTTTAGAGCTTCAAAGAATGTTTTAATTAAGATTGTCAAAATCTTTCTCTAAACATGCAAATGCTATAAACACAGTTTCGCAGTTCTTCAGTGTGTCTACTTAACTAAGTGGTACGATCAGTATTGCCTTGCATGTTCAGACATTTCACAGGAATCTAACATTTTGCTTATGTTAGTTTATACAACCCCTCCCCCTCTCCTCTCTACATATTCCTTCCACTTTCTAGCCTTCTCATATTTGCTTAGTTCTGGCTTGCCAGATGAGTCCTTGACAGTTGCTTCTCCTTTGAGCAAAATTTTCTTTGTTCTTTCTCATTTTCATTCCCCTGTTTTCCAAGTGCAAAATCGCGTTGTAATTTTGGACTTTCTGTCAACGTCATGTTTAGACATTTCTATTTCCCATGGCCTACTTTATTTTCTGCATTTTTATACATTTCCCTCGTGTCAAATTTAATATATCACGTTTTATCTAACGATTTCTACTGTACCTTCTTCCCGTTCACATACTCTGCTGCATTCACCACTTTTTCTCTCAAAGATATCCATTCGTATTCTAGCGGATTCCTTTCTCTGTTTCAGTGAGTCGTTGCATTACGGTAACTTTAAGATTATCGAAAAACTGTGGGTCTTGACTTATTCAAGTTCAATTTCCTTAATTTGCTACCGTTTACTGTCTCTTTAGTTGTAAACCACAGCTCGTAACCAATAAATTATTGTAGGTTTGCGTCTGCACCAGGAAATATCTTATAATTTAAAATCTGGTTTCGAAAACTTTGTTCCAAGTATGTATTATTCTTTCATGATTCTTAAGCAAGGTGCTGGCGATGATTACATTATGCTCTGTGCGAAATTCTATCAGGTGGCTTCCACTTTCATCCCTTCCCACAAGCCTTTGTGTTTTTAGTGTTTTCCTGTACCTGCTACCGTATCACACTTTAAATTTTTGTCACGCTTAACTATCTGAATAATCTCTTTTATCGTACATTGTTTCAATGTGTTAGGAGATAGTGAACAATCATGAAATCTGTTTATGTTGAAATGAGAAAACATGAATAATGAAATATGTAAAAGAGTACATTGTACAGAAAATGAAAAATCTGTATGTCTTCACCCAACTTCGTGTCTTTCCTTCATTTAGGTATAAGATATAGTTATTCAAACACACCGGTCGTTTCGCTGGGTCCCACCCCGTACCTCAGTGGCTGTCCGTCATTGGCTACCGCTAGCGTCTGCCGCTTCCAGATGGGAACGCCAATTCCGCGAGCCGCCGCGTCAAAGCGGAAAACGCTTGCCGCTGCCGTTGCCGCACGACGCGCTGCCGCGCTCTAGTGGGAACCGGCCTTTAAGGCCGGTTCCCACTAGAGCGCGGCAGCGCGGCGTGCGGCAACGGCAGCGGCAAGCGTTTTCCGCTTTGACGCGGCGGCTCGCGGAATTGGCGTTCCCATCTGGAAGCGGCAGACGCTAGCGGTAGCCAATGACGGACAGCCACTGAGGTACGGGGCGAGACCCACCGAAACGCCCGGTGCGTTTGATTAACTATATCTGACACCTACATGAAGGAAAGACGAAGTTGTGTGAAGACATACCATGATTTCACTTTCTGTACAGTGTACTCTTTCACACATTTCATCATTCATGTTTTCTCATTTCACCATAAACAGATTTGATGACTACCGTTCATGATTGTTCACTATCTCCTAACACATTGAAACAATGTACGACAAAAGATATTATTCAGATAGTTAAGCGTGACAAAAATTTAAAGTGTGATACGGTAGCAGGTACAGGAAAACACTAAAAACACAAAGGCTTGTGGGAAGGGATGAAAGTGGAAGCCACCTGATAGAATTTCGCACAGAGCATAATGTAATCATCGCCAGTACCTTGCTTAAGAATCATGAAAGAATAACACATATTTGGAACAAAGTTTTCGAAACCAGATTTTAAATTATAAGACATTTCCTGGTGCAGACGCAAACCTACAATAATTTATTGGTTACGAGCTGCGGTTTACAACTAAAGAGGCAGTAAACGGTAAAAAATTAAGGAAATGGAACTTGAATAAGTCACCGTAATGCAACGACTGACTGAAACAGAGGAAGGAATCCGCTAGAATACCAATGGATATCTTTGAGAGAAGAAGTGGTCAGTGCAGCAGAGTATGTGAACGGGAAGAAGGTACAGTAGAAATCGCTAGATAAAACGTGATATATTAAATTTGACACGAGGGAAAAATATAAAAATGCAGCAAATAAAGTAGGCCATAGGAAATAGAAATGTCTAAACATGACGTTGACAGAAAGTCCAAAATTGCAACGCGATTTTGCACTTGGAAAACATAAGGGAATGAAAATGAGAAAGAACAAAGAAAACTTTGCTCAAAGGAGAAGCAACTGTCAAGAACTCATTTGGCAAGCCAGAACTAACCAAACGAGAGAAGGCTAGAAAGTAGAAGGAATATGTAGAGAGGAGAGGGGGAGGGGTTGTACAAACTAACATAAGCACAATGTCAGATTCCTGAGAGATGTCTGAACACGCAAGGCAATACTGATCCTATCACTTAGCTAAGTAGACACACTGAAGAACTGCGAAACTGTGTTTACAGCATTTGCATGTTAAGAGAGAGATTTTGACAATCTTCATTAAAACATTCTTTGAAGCTCTGGAGATGTCATCGATAAAACACAGGGCCACAAGATTATCTACAACTTGTACCGAAACCAAACTGCATTTCTAAGACTTTCAATGACTTGAAAGGGAAGCAGTAATTGAGAAGGCAGAAGTAGAGAGGATATAAAATGAAGTCAGTGAATAGCAAGAAAAGCGTCCTGAAAAAGAAAATTTGTTCACATCGAATATAAATTCTAATGATTGGGTACTATTTTACAAAGGTATTTGTGTGGAGTGCAGCCTTGTATGTAAGTGAAATGTGGGTGATGAACAGTTCTGTCAAGAAGACAATGGACACTTTCAAAACGTGGTGATCAATAAGAATGCTGAAGATTAGATATGAGGATCGTGTAACTAAAGAAGAGGAATGGAATTAAATAGAGGAGGAAGAGGAAATTACGGCACAACTTTGACTACAAGAGGGGTAAGTTGACAGGACATATTATGAGGCGTCAACGAATGGGGACAAAGGGGTTGGGTGATAGTATTCTGATAATAATCATCTGTTGAAATGCTATTCTACTAGTTTATCTATTAATGTAAGCAGTGAATTTACTCTTCCAAGCACTCCTCCACAAAACATTTAAACCAAAACTGAAATCAGCTGAACACCAAATCTTTCAACCACTGTCTGACAACTACTGCATTCACTTTCAACTTTCTATAACTATCACTGGCTAGCCCCACACACATACAGATATAAGGAGAACAGAAATAAACAAACGTTAGTTTTCAGCATATAATTCTTTAGGTTGGCAACATGTACATAAACAAACCAAACAGTAAGGGACATAAGGTGAACACACTAGTTATGACTTCAATTCAGTGTTTTCGGTCAAATGTCTACAGCTAGTGCCAGAAGAAAAAAGAGCGAACATGAAAATGTGCTTATGTTCCACAAACTAAGTTTTAGTTCAACCTCCAGCATGTGACCAGGTGAGGGGAAACGCAGATGTCCGCCAAAAACTCTATTCACTGTAAGTAATCAGTTATTCACGTAAAAAAAAAAGTGAACTGTTTTATAATCTGCAAGCATCACATATCAAAACAAAACTGAATCATTCTAGATTCCACCGAAGATGCCTTAAAGTAAAAGGCAAAAAGCGTCTTGAACCAATAAAGTACACTGTATATAGAAAAAAACGTTTGCTACTTCCAAAGGAAATAATCAATAGCTGTGGATACTTTGCAAATTACATCTTATGACATACCAGCAAATTAGTCTCGGTTTAACTTCTCATTCCACATGCTATTAAATGGCGTTTAAAAAAATTCATCTATCCCTTCCGAAAAACTGAAGTTTCTTTCATATCTCGGTAGATAAACAGATTTTGGATATTTATCATGCGACGAAATGCATGACTTTTTACAAGTTATCGTTTGAAAAAAAACACGTTTCGATTTCTTGAACCGTTTACGAAATTTGCGGTCGATACAACCACATGGTTTACGACGAGCAGGACGAAAGTATCGGTCGCGTAGCGAGCGACCCGCGAGCGGTCACCCCACAGTCCGTCCGCCGACATATCATTCAATATCTCGAGAACGGTGATAGCTATCGATCTGCTCTCAGCTTTAAAACAATTTCGATATGTTGACTAAATTTCATACGCAATAATGTACACGAAAATGTGGTTCAAATGGCTCTGAGCACTATGCGACTTAACTTCTGAGATCATCAGTCGCCTAGAACTTCGAACTAATTAAACCTAAGGACATCACACACATCCATACCCGAGGCATGATTCGAACCTGCGCCCATAGCAGTCGCTCGGTTCCAGACTGTAGCGCCTAGAACCGCACGGCCACTCCGGCCGGCACGAAAATGTGCTTACGTTCCATAATATATGTTTCAGTTCAACCTCCAGCGTGTGACCAGGTGAGGGGAAACGCAGATGTCCGCCAAAAACTCGATTCACTGTAAGTAATCAGTTATTCACGTAAAAAAAGATGTGAACAGTTTTATAATATTCATGTATCACATATCAAAACAAAACTGAATCATTTTAGATTCCACCGAAGATGCCTTAAAGTAAAAGGCGAAAAGCATCTTGAACCAATAGAGTACACTGGATAAAGAAAAAAACGTTTGTTACTTACCAAAGGAAATAATCAATAGCTGTAGATACTTAGCAAATTACATCTTATGACATACCACCAAATTATTTTCGGTTTAACTTCTCATTCCATATTCTATTAAGTGCCGTTTAAAAAAATTGATCTATCCCTTCTGAAAAACTGTGGTTACTTTCATATCTTGGTAGATAAACAGATTTTGGATATTTATCATGCGACGAAATTCATGACTTTTTACAAGTTATCGTTTGCAAAGAAACGCGTTTCGATTTCTTGAACCGTTTACGAAATTTGCGGTTGATACAACTACATGGTTTACGACGAGCAGGACGAAGTATCGGTCGCGTCGCGAGCGACCCGCGCGTGGTCACCGCATAGCCCGTCCACCGACATATCATTCAATATCTCGAGAACGGTGATAGCTATCGTGCTGCTCTCAGCTTTAAAAACAATTTCGATATGTTGACTAAATTTCATACGCAATAATGTATTACCTAAAATGAACTGTACGCAAAGTCCACGCAATGCGTTTTTACCTCTGCACACTCATTAAAATTTCGTGTAAAGGTTTACGTAAATGCGATACAGCAAGTAACCACGACGAATAACGAAAAGAAATTCGGTCCTTTACCGAGAGAAGATATCAGGCTGTAACATGCCCAAGAATCAAATTTTTCTACCGAATAGTTTCCTTGGAATCGGATGATAAGTATTTCATAGCTGCCGCCGCGTCCGCGCCAGCGGTTCGGCGAAAGTTCGTGTGGCCCGGGGTGCTGTACCTGACGTCACGCTCAGCGCGCTCTGTGATTGGCGGCGCGCACCTGGATCGCGGCACGCGGCAGCGGAAGCGGTTCGACATGGGCAAACCGCGACGCAGAGCCCGCCGCGCCTTGCCGCTGACGCCGTTTCCATGGCAACCACGCCGCTGACGCGCGGCAGCCCTAGTGGGAACCAGCCTTTAGTCGTCGTGGGGTTGCGGACCACTGCGGCTGCGGCGGGGACGGAGCCTCTCCATCGTTTCTAGGTCTCCGGTTAACGTAACATAACATAACTCCACAATTTAGGCAGGAATTGGTGAACCGTGTCCGAACACAGAGTCACGAAGGAAGCGGTCGACCTGGAGAGACGACAGAAAGAGAGAGCCGAGCAGTCGTCAAAGGGGTATTCAGAGCCCAGGATTCATAACTGTCACCAACACGAAGTGCAACTAACTGGTGATTCAGTGACCACAAGGATCATTAATAGGCGGCTCACACCGATGTGCCTGAGCTCACGGAGCCCCCTGCACAGACTAGCATTGACCTCTGTACACTAACAAGCCCGTACGCAATGTTGTCGGGCATATTTGGGGGCGAATACCATTGACTGGAGTAGAACTATTTTCAGTGATGAGTCCCGCTGAGCCCCGATGACCAGCGAGGAAGTATCTGGAACCGTCCCGGACAGTGGTGGGTGCCAACCTTACCGTCACTCGCCATACGGGCCGGCCGTTTCATTTGGTAGCTGGACCCCTCTGGTTGTTATCCGCAGATCCCTTACATCTCAGCGGTACGTCAACGATAATATAGGCACCGTTTTGTTGCCCTTCATGAAAAACCATCCTGGGCTTACATTTCAGCAAGACAATGCCCGCCTGCACACGGCAAGAGTTCACATTGCTTGTCTTCGTGCTTGTCAAACCCTACCTTGGCAGCAAGGTTGCAGGATCTCTCCCAGATTTGAGAACCTTTGGAGCGTTATCGGCAGGACCTTCAAATCTAGTGTGCGAATTGGACAGAATTTTACAGGATGTCCCACAGGAAGACATCCATCATTTCTATCAATCAATGCCGTTTAACCCAATCTGTTAACTCCTTTGTGGTGCGTCTTTTCTTTATATTTTTTGGCTTAGAGCGTATAATCAAAAGAATACGTTAAAGAGTGCAAACGCAGTAGCGGAGCAATGTGATCACGTTATGTGTTTTAAGGACATACGTGCGCTATCCAGAGTAAGAGTTATAGAACGAAAGTTACTGAAGCTGACGAAATATCAAGGAATGAGAAAAATGTCATCTGACGTGTACAGGCTTCCGTCTTCATGCATCGCTGCTACATCGAAAATAAACGCCCAGCCATGGCGAGCTGGGAACACAAACGATAATAGTTTGAATACTCACTCTGCGACAGTGTCTGTTTTTAGTATTTACCAATGACGACGGTCCGCCAATATCAGCCTGGAGATTTTTACTCAAAAATTCCTCTTCTCCGAAAAAGTGAAGGAAAATAGCCCTTTATATGTGAAAGCCACAATGCCTTGTGACTGTTCATATAACGGTCCAAGTAGAATCCTGAAGGTGATCACAGCAGAAGGAACGAAACGTCGAGGGCTGAAGATGTTTGAAGAGGAACATGATGCGGTCTCATGGCTCGGAAAGTCAATGACAACGGACATGAATGCCTGCAGACTAATGTAGGAGAAGGTATATTTTCAGAAGGTGTGAAGACACGGGCAAATTCCCGCTGGATTACAGCACGGTCACAAAAAGAGATTGCCTGATAAGGTATTAGAGTGTAAGGTGTACACAGGGGCAGACATATGCCACAATTTAATAATTACGATGAGTAGATCGAAGTTAAAGAGAATCGTCCGGACAAATGAATGTGAAAAGAAGTGAGTTACTGAAGTACTGAGAAATGGTGGAGTGGGAAAGATTTCTAAGGTTGCATATACTGCGACTGAGTACCATGATAGGCAGCTCAGTGAAAGAGGAACGACCATCTCTATATAGAGCAGTCATAGAATTTGAAAGGGAACTAGAACGAAAAGTTGTATAACAGAAAATATACTTTAATTGATCAACGAAAGAAGGAAGTATAAAAGTGTTAGAAAAAAAACAGAAATAAAGCAATATAAGGCACTTACTAACAAAATGAATAAGAAGTGAACTGACTGTAGGAAAATTGTGACGAAATCGTAAACGTAACAGTCGTTGGAAAGATTGGACCAGTATATAAAAAGCTCAAAACAGCCTTCGACGAAATTGAAAGCAAAGCCATCAACATTAGGAGTGCAAGTAAATTCCACCGTTAAACACAGAACTCTATAGGTGGATAGAGCACACTGAGAACCTCTACGAGGGGAGAAACTGTCTGATGACGTTTGACGAGGAGAAACAGAAGTCGATATGGAAGACATACGGCGTACGAGATCCGCTATTAGCGTCAGGGTTTAACAATGCTTTGACATATGTGCGATGAAATAAGACAAAAGGCATATACTGGAGGAAGTGGCAATGAAACGACTATTCAACTTGATTTGGAGAATCTAGGGAATCTGGAGACATGTCATCAGACTTTAGGAAAAATATCGCCAAAAGTTCCTGATGATAGCAAGGGAAAATATACTTTAATTGATCGACGAAAGAAGGAAGTACAAAAGTGTTAGGAAAAAACAGAAATAAATCAATATAAGGCACTTACTAACAAAATGAACAAGAAGTGCGATAGCCATTGCAAAATCGGTTTAATATGTCGTAGATCTAAGCGTCTGACGAGAGCAGTATGCAAAATAATGGAAAATAACATTTTGTAGATTAGATTAGATTAGATTAGATTAATACTAGTTCCATGGATCATGAATACGATATTTCGTAATGATGTGGAAGGAGTCGAATTTTCCAATACATGACATAATTAGGTTAATTTAACAACATACTTAAGTTAATATAATAACTTTTCTTGTGTTTTTTGTTTTTCTTTATTTTTTATTTTTTTTTTTTATTTTTTTATTTTTTTTAAATATTTTTTTTCTTAATTTATATCTAAAAATTCCTCTATGGAGTAGAAGGAGTTGTCATTCAGAAATTCTTTTAATTTCTTCTTAAATACTTGTTGGTTATCTGTCAGACTTTTGATACTATTTGGTAAGTGACCAAAGACTTTAGTGCCAGTATAATTCACCCCTTTCTGTGCCAAAGTTAGATTTAATCTTGAATAGTGAAGATCGTCCTTTCTCCTAGTATTGTAGTTATGCACACTGCTATTACTTTTGAATTGGGTTTGGTTGTTAATAACAAATTTCATAAGAGAGTATATATACTGAGAAGCTACTGTGAATATCCCTAGATCCTTAAATAAATGGCTGCAGGATGATCTTGGGTGGACTCCAGCTATTATTCTGATTACACGCTTTTGTGCAATAAATACTTTATTCCTCAGTGATGAATTACCCCAAAATATGATGCCATATGAAAGCAATGAGTGAAAATAGGCGTAGTAAGCTAATTTACTAAGATGTTTATCACCAAAATTTGCAATGACCCTTATTGCATAAGTAGCTGAACTCAAACGTTTCAGCAGATCATCAATTTTTAAATGAAGATCAGTCTGGCTTTAGTGAAATTAAAGGTACAGGCAAGGCCGTTATGGCGTTGCGCTTGCTAATGGTGCAAGACATTAAGAAAACCATTAGTCGTTATAGCATTTTCCCAACTAGAAAAAGGTTCGACAAGGTAAAATGGACCAAGGATGATCGAAATCATCAAGAAAATACCGAAAGGTGGGTAATATATAACTTGTGCAAGAACCAAGATGGAAAAATAGACTTGGACGTACCGGTTGGCTCCTGCTGCTCAATCTAAACATCGAAAAAACAGTGACGTAAAAGAAATAAAGTTTAGAAGTGAAATTAAAGTTCGGGGTGAAAGATCAACGATACGATTCACTGATGACACTGCTATCCTCAGTGAAAATCAAGAAGATCAGCAGGACCTATGGAATGCAGTGAACGGTGTAATGCACATACTATGTGTAGAGAGCAAGCCGAAGGAAGATGAAAGTAATGAGGAGTAGAAGAAATGAGATTAATGATAAACTTAGCATCAAAACTGGGGTCCCCAATGCAGATGAAGTGAAGGAATTCTGCTACGATGGAACAGAATAACACAAGACGGACAAAGCAAAGAAGATATAAGAAATCGATCATTACAGGCAAACAGGGCATTTCCGAAGGATAGAACGCCTTAATTTGACGAAGAAATTTCTGATAACGTAGGCAGCAGTATATGATACTGAATCATGGAGGGGGAAAATAAGAGAACAGAAAGTTTTGTGAAGTGATGCTATAGAAAATTATGTGAACCGATGTGATTAGAACAAAGACATTTCCGCAGGATCGGCGAGGCGAGAAGCATGGGGAAAAGATGGAAAGGAACAATAAATTTCATTGTAGTTGAGGAAGCTGTAGAGAGTAACAACTCTAGTAGAAGACATTGGATTATATCCAGCAAATAGCTGAGAAAGCTAGATGTAATTGCTGCACTGAGATGAAGATTTTGTGAAAGAAGAGAAATTACATGAAACCAACGATATTGCAGGCTCTGTGTTATTCTTAATTACGATGCAAAGTTCCTTAGGCGCTATGAAATACATAAATGTATTTGATGTTGCGAATATGGACAACTATCAGCTGGACAATGGAATGACGACAATGAAAATTTGTGCCCGACCGGACCTTAAACGCGGAGGTCTTCCTACCATTACGCTACTCGAGCATGGCTCGCGACCAAACCAGATCTTCCATAGGTCATATGTAGATACATGGTTGACCGCCGTGAGTCGCGCTCGGGTAGCCTAATGACAAGGTGACCGCTCGCAATAAGCGGGACATCCGGGTTCGAGTCCCGGTCTGGCACAAATTTTCAATGTCGTAATTCCGTTACACAGCTGATGGTTGTCCATATTCGCAACTGCGAATATATTTCATGTATTGGATGACGGCTGTCGTCCGTGGAGTGCCTGCTACCATGCATGCATGGCCCAAGGAACATTGCATCGTAATTCGGAATAACACAGGCACTGCAATATCGTAGGACAGGGTCTGGTGGCGGGACGCATCAAACCAGTCAGAAGACTGATGACGCGAAACCTCAGCGTTATCTCTGTTCCCTGTATTCTTGAGTCATGAGAGATTCACCTGTGAGACAGAAACATGAATGGCACCCAACACTTAACAATGGAAACTGGATCACTGTGACACTGCCTTGCCATACTTCTTGATTCTCGCAACAGTCTTGAAGGCTGCATGAGAGTAATTTGTGATTCCTAAGGCTGAAGAATAGTTCCTCTAAATGGCTGTTACCAGGAAGAACACTGCTGCAGGTACGTAATAAGTCTTCTTAGCTCCGGTACTACGGTAGGCGTGGCTCATAGAGTATCAGTTAAAGGAACCGCTGAGGAGCTTTTGGACGTTGCTGAACGTTCCTTAGCCGGCCGTTGTGACCGAGCGGTTCAGTGTGGAACGCGCTGATGCGACTGTCCCAGGTTCGAATTCTGCCTCGAGCATAGATGTGTGTGCTGTCCTTAGGTTAGTTAGATTTAAGTAGTTCTAAGTCTAGGGAACTGATGACCTCAGATGTTAAGTCCCATACTGCTCAGAGCCATCTGAACCATTTTTTTGAACGATCCTTGACGGCCTTAAGTGAGGAAGACAAGAATCATCGAAGTCATTATCGAGGGAGGGCTAGCCTCGACGGACTGCCATTACTAAGGAAATCAAGGGTAACTTACTTGAAGTAACCGTGAGAGAACTTTCTTGGAAATTACAGAAAGCATAAATAGAGACTGGCATGTGAGCAGTATGAATCCAAAGACTCAGTGCACCATTGCACTATTTTACTCGGTAAAACGGTGATCCAGTACTGATGTCTTTCTTCTACCTGTCGTGAAATGGTAGGTAATTGTGTTACGAAGCTCATTTGCCACATTTCAAAGACACAGTCGTAACAGGCAGCCTTTAGTTTTAAACAATTGCTTCCATTCTGCATACGGAGGCCGCAATTTGTTTCCTTCGTAGTTCATGTGCCAGTAATGCTGTCACTATAATTATTTGTTAATATAAATGTCAATTAAGTACCTTATTGTTCTGAATATTTATTTTCCAATCTTACCAAGTACTTCAGTATTCAAACGTTGTGTGTTGTATTTTGCATTACGGCCACTAAAAGGACTATGGTTCTTTTCTTCTTAAGTGATACGAGAGTTTACAAAACGATACTGCAATTTTTTTTTAACTTGGCTTCTCTTCGTCACAGTGGTATTTCAGAGACATCGTGAATGTTAGTTCCTTACCTCCTACGACTCGCCTTACCACGCAGTTTTAGTTAGTCTGCGAAAGGCGAATGGTGTAAGGAGAATAGCACGCCTAGTCCTTGAGCACGGTATATGTATGTGGTGTACGTATCTGCACTTGGCTAGGTGTGTGTTATTGCGAGGCTATCTGTGGCAACAGGACGTCCTTTGACATTTTATGTTACTTGCAGGCATCGCTTGTTTTCAGCTGGAATGAAGTTACTGCTCTAGAGTTCAGAGCTAGCGCTGCATTTGCTCAAATGCGCAAAAAACGATAGGGCGATTTACATTCGCAAACAAAAGCCGTTCTGACGATAAGCGGCCGATTTATTGCTCTGCGTTGTCGTTCTACGTCATACAGAATATTCCGGGAGCTGGTCGAGTATCTGCGTCGGTAGTCATCTTTTGAGTCCTTTCTGTGATATTCGTTCTTCAATCTTATTTGACTGTTACACTATCTGAATATCATTGAAAATGCATGAAACCAGCCTTTGAAATGTGGCGTTACAGAAGAATGCAGGAGATTAGATTGGTACACCGAGAAGCCAATTAAGAGGTACTGAATCAAATGGGGAGGAAACAATTTTATGCCGAACTTGACAAAAGAAGTGATAGATGGATAGAAATAATTCTGAGACGTAAAAAAATAGTTGAATGGTTAATGAACGGCGGTGAGTAAGAGGGTTGGGAGAGTGCGAAGCTTGATGGCGGATTACAAAACATGGAATGCGGTCAGCTGGTTTAAATAGACGTAGTCTGCAGAAGGCGATGAAGAGACTTGCACAGGATAGAGTGGCGTGGAGAGCTGCATCAAAACTGTCCTCCGACTAAAAACAACTGCAAAGTTTGCTGAACCAGTAGTGAGAGACGTGAAATTAGAGTTCTTCGGCATGGCAGACTTAAAAATTATTCACTGATCGGTCGGATAAGCACGCTTGACAACAGTGAAGTAAAAACGAATGGTTCTGCTCGGAGCCCATTTATGATTCTATGTTTACGTACACTGCGTTCCTTAACTTGTACCTAACTTAAGTTCCTTATTAAACTGTATTAATCATCTCAAATTACGACTCTGCACTTTGTCCTTTTCTAATGTAACAACTGTCCGCCCCTGGTAGTGGAGTGGTCAGCGCGACGGAATGTCATACCTAACGGCCCGGGTACGATTCCCGGCTGGGTCGGAGATTTTCTCCGCTCAGAGTCTGGGTGTTTTATTGTCCTTATCATCATCATTTCATCCCTATCTACACGCAAGTCGCCGAAGTGGCGTCAGCTCGAAAGACTTGGCAGCAGGCGACCGGTCTACTCGACCTGAGGCCATTTCCAGTGTAACAGTTTAAACTTGTTTCTCGTTTTTTATTTTAACTATCAATCTTGTCAAATTATGTTTGAATGAAGCACTTTATTACTAAATATAAAATTTCGGGTGCAGGAGTGGCAAAAGTATTACATAAGTCGTCATAAAGGAAACAAAACAGATTTACAAAAATCAAAAAACATGACATAACTCAAAGAATTAGATAATTATTACCTGATAATTAATTATTACCTGATAAAACCTCGCATTCCACCAGTACGGTGCTATGTGTCCGTATTAATGTTGTATACACTATAATGGAATTTACTGCCAAAATTACTTACTTGAAATTTAAAGGACGCTTATACAACACTGAAGAGCCAAAGAAACTGGTACACCTGTCTAATATCGAGTAGGGCCCCCGCGAGCACCCAGAAGTGCCGCAACGCATCGGGAAATGGACTCGACTAATGTGTGAGTAGTGCTGGAGGGAATAGACACCATGAATCCTGCAGAACTGTCCATAAACCCTTAAGTGTACTAGGGGTTGGAGATCTCTTCTGAACAACACGTTGCAGGGCATCCCAGATATGCTCAATAATATTAATTTCTGGGGGATTTGGTGGCCAGCGGTAGTGTTTAAACTCAGAAGAGTGTTCCTGAAGCCACTCCGCAGCAATTCTGGACTTTTGTGGTGTAGCATTGTCCTGCTGGAATTGCCCAAGTCCATCGGAATGCACAAATAATGGACCAGGTCCACTCGAAGGGTAGTCTCAGGTCGCACCTGATGAAGGTAACGAACTACGTTACCGAAATATCGTGCAAGTACGACGCTGGTATCCGGCAGAACACCCGACAACCCAAGATGTCGTAAGATAATATACTTTCAGCGATTGGTTATAGAGGTTCTGTTAAAATTGTAGCATACACGTAGAACACGAATTCAGAAGGCTAACACCTCTGAAGTTCTGACATTCTTATCTGTTTCCTCTCTCATAACCTTGTCAAATCTGAGTTATATTCCATTCTTCAGTTATGTAACTACTTTTCCAGCACATATTCATAAAATCGAGTATTCTTATTTTTTCAGTATTGGTGCATATTTTGTCAGTTCTGTATTGATTTTGTCATACCGTGTTAATGCAAGACATTATTGCGTCCTGTAGCTCCTCTAACATTATTAAGTCTACGTTCTTATCTGGTCGAGTCAGAACCACTTATGTATCTTCAAAATCTGTCCAGAATGTTGTATATTATTGTAACCAGTAGATTCAAAAAAATGGTTCAAATGGCTCTGAGCACTATGGGACTTAACTTATGAGGTCATCAGTCCCCTAGAACTTAGGACTACTTAAACCTAACTAACCGAAGGACATCACACACACCCATGCCCGAGACAGGATTCGAACCTGCGACCGTAGCGGTCGCGCGGTTCCACACTGTAGCGCCTAGAACCGCTCGGCCACCCCGGCCAGCCAATGGATTCAGATTGTGTTTATCTGCAGATTTCTTCTTTTTTTAAATGTTCCATTGTTTTGTATGTTTTGTCTTGTCTACCTCTTACATCATGTTTATTATCTGTAACTAAGGATTTTAACTTGCCTGACTTACCTTCTGACTAGATCTGATTTCCTATTATACTCTAGTTTCAGATCTTCATCGCCTGGGGAATTCAACATTTCTTAGTAAGCACGTTTCTTACCCTCAGTTATATTACTTATGTCATAATCCCCATATCCCAGGACACTGTTGAAAAAAATGTTCTTTCTTGTGCGAAGTGCTTCTGTTGCTGCTTAAACTAGTGCTTCCTTTATGTTATTCCACTCAGAGTGATGTTATCCACTTTATATTTAAACTACTTACGTATTCATCAGGCCTTTGTTATTCTCTTCCTGAAGTAAATGTACTTGAGATGTTGCATCAACATTATTTCGTTTCTGTTTGGACGATATCTTCCATTTTTAAGTAGTTTCATTTTTGATACAAGCAAGTAACGATATGAAGAGACATTTAGACCTCTGAATACCCTTGTGTCTTCCACTACAGACCAAGTTGTCTTATTTTCAATTACTTAGTCTGTAATTATGACAGAGCCTCTAGCTGACCAGGTACATTTGTTGATAAATTTATGTCTGAAGAATGTGTTTGTTATCCTTAGCTCATCATTTAATGAGAACGTTTTCAGTCTATATCCATTACCATTTTATTTTGATAACAGCGTAGCATACACTACCACCGTTGTTATCGATCCTTGTATCGTAAAGGCTTTTATTTGTTTTGCTTAGTGTAGCTCAGTGTCGGTTAGACTATCAGTGAGAGAGCATTCTGAATTCCTGCTGCTAATAAGCCGAGTACACCATTCGCTAGTTACATATTTTTACGAACTTCAAACAGGACTGACTGCAGTAATGGATAGGAACTGTTATTGCCGTGTACAGATGCAAGCTGAGTTGCGGACCCTTCACTCACAGCTACAGGCTGCGTTGGCTTCCGTCACACAGCTTGAGGCTGCTACCAAGAGGGATCACTGTGGGGGTCGGACACGGGGATGCGAGGGACGTCGAGCACGACCCACTGTCCCCCGATCGGTACACTACTGTGGCCGCCCCGGTACTGCCTTCATCGAGGTTGACACCTCACCCGTGATCGAGTGGGAGATCATTCCAAAGTCTGGTAGGCAGCGAAAAACTCTCCGAGGGGCCGATATTAGGGGCTCCCCGGTTCGTTTGACGAACAGGTTTCGAGCGTTATCTGAGGCTGGCGATGTCTCTGAGCCAGATGCAGTCGTCCACACTGTTCCAGAGGAAGCTTCTCGGCCCGCAAGGTCTGAGCGTTCACAGAGGGTGGGTTTGTTGGAAGTTTGGAGCTCCAACGTTAGGCGCGTAATGGGGCCCCTTAGGAACATGGCAGCCAAGGAGGCGAGGGAAACCAGTGTGCACTCCGTGTGCATACCAGCGGGAGTCATTCAGGATGTGGAAAGGGTGCTTCCGGATGCCATGAAGAGTACAGAGTGCAGCCAACTGCAGGTGGTGGCTCATGTCGGTACTAATGACGTGTGTCGCTATGCATCACAGGAGATTCTCTCTGTTTTCGGGCGGCTAGTGAAAATGGTAAAGACTACATTCAAATGGCTCTGAGCAGTCCCCTAGAACTTAGAACTACTTAAACCTAACTAACCTAAGGACATCACACACATCCATGCCCGAGACAGGATTCGAACCTGCGACCGGAGCGGTCGCGCGGTTCCAGACTGAAGCGCCTGGAACCCCTCGGCCACATCGGCCGGCTGGTAAAGACTGCCAGTCTTGCTTCGAAGATTAAGGCGGAGCTCACCATCTGCAGCATCGTCTGTAGAACCGACTGTGATCCTTAGGTGCAGAGCCGAGTGGAGGATCTGAATGAGAGGCTCAGGCGGTTCTGTGACCGTGTAGGCTACAGATTCCTTGGCTTGCGCCATCGGGTGGTGGATTTCCTGGTTCTGCTTAATAGGTCAGAAGTCCACTACACACAAGAGGTGGCTACACGGGTAGCGGGGGCTGTGTGGAAGGGACTGGGCGGTATTTTTAGGTTAGAGGGTCTCAGGGAACCACAGAAAGGGGGTCCGTCTAAAAGGGGGCAGGTAAAACATAGGAAGGTATTTGTACAAACGACCGGTATTGTAGTTGTAAATTTTCTTAGCTGAGTTGGGAAAGAGCCAAAGCTCCATGCCCTAACATAAAATACTGAAGCTTAAATAGTTATAGGTACAGAAAGCTGGCAAAAGTCGGAAATAAGTCCAGCCGCTATTTTTTCGAACGATCTAACAGTGTTCAGAAATGATAGATTAAATACATTTGGCGGTGGAGCATTCATTCCTGTCAGAAGTAGTTTGCCTTGTAGTGAAACTGAAGTAGACACTTCCTGCGAAATAGTATGAGTAGAGGTTATACCTGACAATTGGACTAAACTATTCATTGGATCGTTTTACGGACCCCTCGATTCAGGAGATATAGTTGCCGAACAGTTCAAAGAAAATTTTAATCTCATTTCAAATAGGTACCCCACTCGTACAATTATAGTCGGTGGTGACTTCAATCAACCCTCGATATGCTGGAAAAATTATACGTTTAAAGCCGGCAGTTGACATAAAACGTCATCCGAAATTGTACTGAATGCTTTCTCAGAAAAATATTTTGAACAATTAGTTCATGTGCCCACATGAAGAGTAAATGGTTGCGATAGTATACTTGACCTCTTAGCAACAAATAATTCTGGACAAATAGCGAGTATCGGGACGAACAGAGGGATTAACGACCACAAAGCAGTTGCTGCTAGGCTGAATACGGTAACACCTACACGCTTCTAAAAGAAACGGTAAGTGCATCTATTGAAAAAAAGCTGATGAAAATGCTCTTAAAGCCGTTTTAAGAGACAGTCTTCACTCCTTCCGATCTGATCATGTAAGCGTAGAAAAGTTGTGGAATGATTTCGAAGAGATAGTATCGACAGCAAATTGAGAAATTTATACCATATAAATAACGGGTCAGATCGCTGTTGCAGAAGCAGCGAAAATATCAACTCTTAGACAATATGTCTAACAGTGTATTTTAAATACGACATTATGCCATCTTAGTGACTGTATAACACTTAAAACACTTGATAATGGCACTTTGAAGCCGAAATCATGATTGTGTAAGTGTAAATGTAACACTGTAAATAAACAACAGTCTGATGGCGGTACTGACCGTAAAGAGATTCATAAACAGCTTTCCAGGTTTTTTTCCAACAGTATAACGCTCGCCCACATACCGCTGTTGTAACCGAACGTGCTCTACAGACTGTCGACATGTTCCTCTGGTCTGCTGAATCACCAGATCTGTCTCCAGTCGAACTCATATTGGACATCATCAGACAACTCCAGTGTCATCTACGAACAGCATTAAGCGAACCTGTGTTGACCGACCAAGTACAACAGGCATGAAACTCCATCCCACAAACTGAAGTCCGGCACCTGTACAACGCAACTCAAGTTTGTATGCTTGCATTCAACCTTCTGGTGGTTGTTAATGTATCAGCATTAGCCTGCGATCTTGCAATGTTATTTACGTGGATATGTTACCTATACAAATGCCTTCCCAAAATCTATTATTACACTACATTAATTATTTTTTATTGTTGCGATAGTTTTCCGTCAGTGAATATTGTTTCCAAATGTACCGACGATTAGAATGGTAAAGTGTGCATATTCATCTATCGAACTATTTGAAGACAACTCGTTGTAAACGTCACTAGCGGAAAATTCAAAATGTTATCGACCGTTTTACTTCGCGATTTTACACAATAAATTAATAAACGTTCGGTCGTGCATAGCCTACATACTTTTTAAATATATGCAGTGCATGAATACGTTTCAAAATTCCACCGAAAAATTTAGAGGCTCAGTAGAAGACGTCTTGAGGAACAAAATCACGATAGTAACCAGTGTCCAGAAACTTCATCCATCGACGCTACAGAGCGTCAACACTATAGGCGCCGGCGCCTGCCGCTAGGCTTTCGCTCCGGTAGTAGGCTTGACTCCGTAAGCGAACAGACCGCGGGCTGAACGTCTCGCAATGTTATCGACAACGGCCTGGATGTTAGATGACGTTGATCACGAACACGCCTGGTAACACCAGCACTGTAGAGACGACTAACAGCGGTAGCGGAAGGGAGAAACGACAAAATAATGCAGCAGGAACACAGCGTTCAGTCGCAGTTTGTCACGTGCTCGTGTGCCCCTTCGTGGAGACGTTCACCTGTGCTGAGCAGCGCGATATGCATTTGGTGAGGCGAGAGGCAGTGGTCACACAGCGTTAAGCCGTCGGCACACGGGCCGTGCTGTCAAACGTTAACGTTGAGCGTGCCAAGTTCAACGTGCTGCTGAACGCTCAGGAACGATGCGACTTGTGCATACGGTACGTGAGCCCCAACATGGTCTACGCGATCGCAACGCACTCCAGCGGCAGTTGAGGGATGTTTCTAGTTCGTAAATCACACTGTTGACTCAACGGGCGCACGTAAAATTCCCACGTTAGCTCTATTAAAACGCACATTTCCACCATCGTCCATGAAGGGGAAAGTACCATGTCCAATCAATAAGGACACAGGCTTATAAATGTTCCATTACAAACAGTGCGTTACAAATTTGGAATACTTCTCCGCATTTTTAAGATAAACATTATTTCATCATTCCCACATTTTAGTAAAACCCCAAGGTCAGTCTTACTTGATCACTGTTCCTACCCAGTAGCAGAATCTTTGCAACATGTGAATTATGAAGCGTAAGAGAAAAAGGAGCAAAATATCTTTATACAGGTAGCGCAAGCTGTCCTGTAGATTAAGCCAATCGAACAAAGTCACCCCTCAAAAAAAGTTGAACTTATATTTACATTACATCAAATATTATAGTATTTATTTATATTAAACTAATAATAAGTATAAGAACCTAATAAAAACGCGAAAGTTAGGAAAAATATTTTGGAAGTATCAATACGGGAACCACCGCCCACCTACTAATGCAATATTTGGCAGTGGCGCAACTCATTACGCTAAATCAAATTCATACTTTTTATATTTGAGCATATTATGTTACCCCTTGCTGAAAACCGTAATCGTAGATATGTTACTAATTGAAATTTAACTATAACAAATTGTACCAAGAACAATACGTTTTGGGTGGGCCTTCAATGTTCGCTACCTTCAAATAGCAAGCTACAATAATTATTTTGCCACGAATATGATGTTTCTCATTATTTTATTGGAACAGAATCACACAGTTAACAACGAATTTTCCAGTGATTCTCAATTTGCTGGTGCTCAGAAACGGCATATATACGTATAGGCTTGAAATATGGCGCCTCACAACTCTGTACTGAAGGGAGACGGCGTGCGTGTGACGTAGGTGGCGTTGTGCCATCTCATTGGTCAACGCTCAGACGCACGCTCAGAATATCAGACATGCTAGATATTGCTCTGTACGTTCGGAAAGACTCCTGAGCGTCCTATTCCACGCTATGACGTCAGAAACTCGGCACGCTCAAAGCTCAACGTTCGGATGCACGGTCTGTGTGCCGACGGCTTTACGCACCTATCGGCAACGATATCCCAACAGGCGTCAACCACACCACACCACGGTTGCGGCCACCTATCGGCGTCTGGTTTCACAGAGAGTCCATGTGGCTGCGGTCACACGCGAAGGGTATGCACGCCACGATTTGCGGAGAACGTACCAGAGAGGTTCGACGCAGACCCATTTGCAAGTGCTCCCGCTATGCCACTCGCAATGCAAAGCTCGCACTCAGCAGTTTAGCTGGTGCTGCATGAGGAGGAAGGCATCTATTCCATCTTTAGAAGTCACAGGTGCTGTTGGCCCACTATTTTGTTCCGTATTTGGAGTTTGGACAGTAATAGATCGGTAGTGTGTGCCTTCTGGATTCCGGATGAAATGGAAATGTCGTGTGGCTAGGGCCTCCCGTCGGGTAGACCGTTCGCCTGGTGCAGGTCTTTCGATTTGACGCCACTTCGGCGACCTGCGCGTCGATGGGGATGAAATGATGATGATAAGGACAACACAACACCCAGTCCCTGAGCGGAGAAAATCTCCGACCCAGCCGGGAATCGAACCCGGGCCCGTAGGATTGACAGTCTGTCACACTGACCACTCAGCTACCGGGGCGGACTGGATTCCGGATGAACAGATCTCTATGAGCCAGATGACCAAATGATAATATGCAGACTTTTTTTAATGTAGTTATTCTATGTTGGTTTTCCTCCCCTTAAATAGCATAATGGTTAATTATTACCAACACATTTGAGATTATCAAAAAACATTATGTGCTTCATTCATGCTTACTCATGTGCAACATTCGGTCTGTTCTCTTGTATGGACTAAAGGAAAATATCAAATAAATAAGTAGTTCGGAGAGTGGTACCTGCAGCATTGCTTCAGGCAGCCGTATTTAGCTGCGTATATGTTGTTGATGGAAGAGGCGTCCTTCACCGATGAGGCCATGTTCAACTCCCACAACCGGCTTGTGCGGGCAAAGGCAAACCCCAACGCCGCCCACGAACGAGGGCAGCGGGAAAAGTTCACCATCAGTGTATGAGCTGATATGATCCACGATTACCTGATTGTCCCCTATACAAGACGTTCCAGAAATGATGGTCAATATTCAAGGATATAACAGGAATGATCATTCGAAACAAAAAATTCAAGTTATCATGGACTCTAGAAGGCGTACCTTAACATCTAGAAGCAATTCGTGATCTGTGAAATAAAATCTATTTCAAACTCTTTGCTTTACATATGGTGGGAAGTGGTAATATGGACCAAAACAAGAAAAAAAGGTCCAACAAACATGTGCTCTAAAACGCATACCTTAAAAGTCATGAGGACTTGTTCATTAGAGCAGTTGTGTTTCAAAGTAGCGAAGACAAGTGCTCATAGCTCTTAAGGTATACATTTTAGTGCACATTTTTACTGGACATTTTTTCTTGTTTTTGTCCATACTATCACTTCCCAAAATATGGAAAGCAAAGAGCTTACAGTAAAAGAGATTTGTTTCACAGTATCGAAGAACAAAAATTGCTCATAGCTCTTAAGGGATGCGTTTTAGAGCCCATGTTTACATGACTTTTTCGTTTCGAATGATTGTCGTATCCCTAAATATTCATCATCACTACTGAAACTCCCTGCATACTGCCCCATCTACTCACAGGGGACAGCTATTCACCGATCATCTTGGAAGCGCCGGCGGAATAATGTAGAGGAGGTGCCACATGCAATCCGTCGACGTATGGGGTTCCAGACGATGAGGCACCCACACATTTCAATCGAGCTGCCAGAACCCAGATCGAAAGGACTTTTGGGAATCACTGAATTGGTCGAGGTGGCCCTGCAACGTGGCTGCCATGGTCACCTGTCCTCAACCAGCTGGATTTCTTCCTGTGGGCATAACAGAAGAATGGGGTGTACGAAACCCATATGGAGTCAGCAAAGGAACTAGTGGCGAGGCTACATGCAGTGTTTGAGGTTGTTATCATCATGCGGGTATCTTTAAGCAATTGCGGCACTCAGTAACACGCACATGTCAGGTTTGCTGCGACGCTGGAGACAAACATTTTAAGCATCTACATAATGATATTTAACTTACAGGTGGTGAAAGCATTGTTACAGGAAGTGTTAGAATTGCGATAAACTAGTTTAAACAATGAAGAAAACAGTCTCGTTGGAAATTTAACATTTAGTTCAGAACATTTGTTTTACGTGTTTTTTGTTTAGTACACTGCATTTTATTTCCTTTACCGACTGTAAAAATGGTAATGTACATTCCTTGGATCCTGTTATCTGATGCCAATCATAGTGTCTACGCATATGGTCGTCGTCCCCCTTCCTGTCCTTTAAATTCCATAAAGGCGCCGACGTCTCCGAATGTCATATAACGTGGTCGATTTCCGCCCACTCCATCCGGAGAAGATGGCGATAGCTGCTGCGTTCGTCGACATTCGCACTATAATTTCGAAACTGTTTTCTCTCAGTGCTAAATCCTGTACACCATACCGCAAGACATTGGAGACTGTATAGAGGGTTCCGGGAGGCAATGCACTGCGGTCAGAAGCCCCTGTCCGACACTGTCGGAAACTACGGCAGCAGAGCATCGAATTCGTAGGAGACAAGTACACTCTACGCAGCAGCTACCATCTGCTCCATCGGCGATCTTGGCAATCCGGCGCTATCATCGAATATCAAAAACCACGGGTAACGACCTGCACGTGGTCTGTTCGCGTAAAAGTCACGCATGGCGTCGGAGGGGGCGAGGGGGAATGGGGGGCGGTAGCTCCAGGCACTGGTGTGTATAACTTCGATGCTCTGTAGCGTAGTTAGATGACGCTCGAAGTTTGTCAGTGTAATTTTCAAACAGCCTGTATCTACACTCTATAACAAAGGGAAAGGTCGCACCACGAAGAAATTATGAGACTGGGACGGAAATTGTTAGATGTGATATACATCTACTGACAAACAAATGATTACAATTTCAGAAAAATTGGATAATTCATTAAAGAGAAAGTGCTTCACAAATTGATCAATTCAATAACGCGTTAGTTCATATCTGGTTCTCATGCAATCGGTTATTTGGCTTGGTGTTGACTGATAGAGTTGTTGGACGTCCTCTTGAGGAACATCCTGTGAAAATGTGTCTAATTGGAGCGCTAGGTTCAAAATCCCGAGCTGGTTGGAGGCCCCAATACTGCGCTCCAAACGCTCTCAACTTGGGAGAGATTCGACGACCTTACTGACCAAGGAACGATTTGGCAAGCACGAAGACAAGCAATAGAAACGCTCGCCATTGTGGGCGGGCATAATCTCGCTGAAATGTAAGCACAGGATGGCTAGCCATAAAAGGTAATAGCCTATCGTCGACGCTCCGCTGTGCCGCAAGGATGTCGCGGATGACAGTCAGAGGGGTCCTGCTGCGATTTCAGATACGTTAGTAATCTCTAAGTATTATGTTTTCTAAGGGAAGAATTCGGATCTCCGGGCGGGGACTACTCAGGAGGACGTCGTTATCAGGAGAAAGAAAACTGGCGTTCTACGGATCGGAGCGTGGAATGTCAGATCCCTTAATCGGGCAGGTAGGTTAGAAAATTTAAAAAGGGAAATGGATAGGTTAAAGTTAGATATAGTGGGAATTAGTGAAGTTCGGTGGCAGGAGGAACAAGACTTTTGGTCAGGTGATTACAGGGTTATAAATACAAAATCAAATAGGGGTAATGCAGGAGTAGGTTTACTAATGAATAAAAAAATAGGAGTGCGGGTTAGCTACTACAAACAGCATAGTGAACGCATTATTGTGGCCAAGATAGACACAAAGCCCATGCCTACTACAGTAGTACAAGTTTATATGCCAACCAGCTCTGCAGATGATGAAGAAATAGATGAAATGTATGACGAGATAAAAGAAATTATTCAGGTAGTGAAGGGAGACGAAAATTTAATAGTCATGGGTGACTGGAATTCGTCAGTAGGAAAAGGGAGAGAAGGAAACATAGTAGGTGAATATGGATTGGGGGGAAGGAATGAAAGAGGAAGCCGCCTTGTAGAATTTTGCACAGAGCATAACTTAATCATAGCAACATTTGGTTCAAGAATCATAAAAGAAGGTTGTATACCTGGAAGAATCCTGGAGATACTAAAAGGTATCAGATAGATTATATAATGGTAAGACAGAGATTTAGGAACCAGGTTTTAAATTGTAAGATATTTCCTGGGGCAGATGTGGATTCTGACCACAATCTATTGGTTATGAACTGCAGATTGAAACTGAAGAAACTGCAAAAGGTGGGAATTTAAGGAGATGGGACCTGGATAAACTGAAAGAACCAGAGGTTGTAGAGAGTTTCAGGGAGAGCATAAGGGAACAATGAAGGCAGCAGACGATCAAGTAGGTAAAAAGACGAGGGCTAATAGAAATCCTTGGGTAACAGAAGAAATATTGAATTTAATTGATGAAAGGAGAAAATATAAAAATGCAGTAAATGAAGCAGGCAAAAAGGAATACAAACGTCTCAAAAATGACATCGACAGGAAGTGCAAAATGGCTAAGCAGGGATGGCTAGAGGACAAATGTAAGAATGTAGAGGCTTGTCTCACTAGGGGTAAGATAGATACTGCCTACAGGAAAATTAAAGAGACCTTTGGAGAGAAGAGAACCACTTGTTGGAATATCAAGAGCTCAGATGGCAACCCAGTTTTAAGGGAAGGCAGAAAGGTGGAAGGAGTATATAGAGGGTTTATACAAGGGCGATGTACTTGAGGACAATATTATGGAAATGGAAGAGGATGTAGATGAAGACGACATGGGAGATAAGATACTGCGTGAAGAGTTTGACAGAGCACTGAAAGACCTGAGTCGAAACAAGGCCCCGGGAGTAGACAACATTCCATTAGAACTACTGATGGCCTCGGGAGAGCCAGTCATGACAAAACTCTACCATCTGGTGAGCACGATGTATGAGACAGGCGAAATACCCTCAGACTTCAAGAAGAATATAATAATTCCAAGGGCCCGCATCTCGTGGTCGTGCGGTAGCGTTCTCGCTTCCCACGCCCGGGTTCCCGGGTTCGATTCCCGGCGGGGTCAGGGATTTTCTCTGCCTCGTGATGGCTGGGTGTTGTGTGATGTCCTTAGGTTAGTTAGGTTTAAGTAGTTCTAAGTTCTAGGGGACTGATGACCATAGATGTTAAGTCCCATAGTGCTCAGAGCCATTTGAACCATTTTTTTTGAATAATTCCAATCCCAAAGAAAGCAGGTGTTGACAGATGTGAAAATTACCGAACTATCAGTTTAATAAGTCACAGCTGCAAAATACTAACGCGAATTCTTTACAGACGAATGGAAAAACTGGTAGAAGCCGACCTCGGGGAAGATCAGTTTGGATTCCGTAGAAATGTTGGAACACGTGAGGCAATACTGACCTTACGACTTATCTTAGAAGAAAGATTAAGAAAAGGCAAACCTACGTTTCTAGCATTTGTAGACTTAGAGAAAGCTTTTGACAATGTTAACTGGAATACTCTCTTTCAAATTCTAAAGGTGGCAGGGGTAAAATACAGGGAGCGAAAGGCTATTTACAATTTGTACAGAAACCAGATGGCAGTTATAAGAGTCGAGGGGCATGAAGGGGAAGCAGTGGTTGGGAAAGGAGTGAGACAGGGTTGTAGCCTCTCCCCGATGTTATTCAATCTGTATATTGAGCAAGCAGTAAAGGAAACAAAAGATAAATTCGGAGTAGGTATTAAAATTCATGGACAAGAAGTAAAAACTTTGAGGTTCGCCGATGACATTGTAATTCTGTCAGAGACAGCAAAGGACTTGGAAGAGCAGTTGAACGGAATGGACAGTGTCTTGAAAGGAGGATATAAGATGAACATCAACAAAAGCAAAACGAGGATAATGGAATGTAGTCAAATTAAGTCGGGTGATGCTGCGGGAATTAGATTAGGAAATGAGACACTTAAAATAGTAAAGGAGTTTTGCTATTTAGGGAGTAAAATAACTGATGATGGTCGAAGTAGAGAGGATATAAAATGTAGACTGGCAATGGCAAGGAAAGCGTTTCTCAAGAAGAGAAATTTGTTAACATCGAGTATAGGTTTAAGTGTCAGGAAGTCGTTTCTGAAAGTATTTGTATGTAGTGTAGCCATGTATGGAAGTGAAACATGGACGATAACTAGTTTGGACAAGAAGAGAATAGAAGCTTTCGAAATGTGGTGCTACAGAAGAATGCTGAAGATAAGGTGGGTAGATCACGTAACTAATGAGGAGGTATTGAATAGGGTTGGGGAGAAGAGAAGTTTGTGGCACAACTTGACTAGAAGAAGGGATCGGTTGGTAGGACATGTTTTGAGGCATCAAGGGATCACAAATTTAGCATTGGAGGGCACCGTTGAGGGTAAAAATCGTAGAGGGAGACCAAGAGATGAATACACTAAGCAGATTCAGAAGGATGTAGGTTGCAGTAGGTACTGGGAGATGAAGAAGCTTGCACAGGATAGAGTAGCATGGAGAGCTGCATCAAACCAGTCTCAGGACTGAAGACCACAACAACAACAAGGGAAGAAATCTACACAACATAACGACATTAAAATAATAATAACAATAATAAGAAAAAGTCTACATACTATCATTCGGAGATCTGGCGCACAGATATCTGTTCATCCGGAATCAAGAAGGCACACACTACTGGTCTGTATAGCATTGGCAGATCACAAAATTTGTAATTTTTAGTTCTGGGCTGCACTACTACAACACTGCACTACACAACGCTATACTACGCACCACTACACTACACAACACTACACTACTGTGCTAGGTATTAGAACCAAGCAGGATCTCTCATTTGTCTGTATGGTTAGGCCCCAGCGTACTGAGGTGCAACTCAGGATTCAAAAGGGCTGTGCTGCTGTGACATCCAAGGTGTAGAGATAGGGAGATGGCTGTCAGGGTCTCAGGAAGTCCTTCCGCGTCCTCCCCGAGGTCCGTCTCCTCACCGCTTCCAGAAAATTCAATTCATGTGCTACATTCCTTCTGTTATTTTCTATAGATAACAGACTGAAAGAAAATAGCAAATAAATAAATAAAGTTATAGTTACGGCGGTTACTTCGGAAACTACACCTGCTATGAAAAGACATGGCACCCCAGACCATCAGACCTGGTTGTCGGGCAGTACGGCGAGCGACATTCAGCTTGCCTTCCCACCTCTGTGTGGGTCGTCTCCAGACACGTCTTTCCTGATCATAGAGGCTCAGTTCTGACCAAGAACAATCTCTGAATACAGTTCTGCTCCAGACATGAGGTTCTAGAACGAAGACGTGGCTGGAGATCCCCAGACACCGGGGGGATACCAACTTGGCTGATACTCGCCATACGAACTATACATGACAAACAGTGCAGCTGCATACGCCCCGGGCATTCACCCTGGTCCTCTTAAGGGCGCCCTTGATTCACAATGGAATCATGACAGTAGTTTACTGTTTGTTTGTGAACAACGAAAACACATTTGGCGTGCTGGTTCTCTACTCAGTTTTACACGACAGAGCTACGTATTGTAGAACGAAACAACTGAAAGCACACTACCACTCTGTTTTGTAGGTGTCTAGATCTGTGCATAGAGAGCGCAACAAATCAGTCGAAAAACTAAATATAATTTTTTGCACTAGAAGAAAGGAAAAAAATTCTGTCAAATTGCAAGGAAGAAAAATGTGTTCTTCATGTCCTTCTCAAAGGTACTGAGTGCAACACAGCGCCACATGGAGTCAAAGAGCTACAAATTCTACATTCCATTTGGCATTCTGCAGAAAAATGTGACAAAATGGAGGTACGAAACTTACCCTCATGCAGTTCTCGGATACTAAATGTTGATTCTGCGGATCAACTCGAGTGTGAATTCTGAATGTTTCCCAATATGATGTAAAGGTAGTCATGTATTTGCCTTAGGCTACACTTCACCTAACCAGCGAATAAAAATGAAGATTTCAAAACAAATTTTGTTCAATTTCAGTTATGCCTGTCATCCACAAAAAGTAGAAGTCATGAAATCAATGCAATAAATCCCTTAACGTGAACAGATGTGGAATGTTACAGGTGCCATCAAAGTCGAATAAGCCCTGTTTTTAAATTTATTCCCTGTTTCCCCATTTCATGCCCATGAGTGTGTAACTTAGCTGGAAATTTTCAGTTGAAGATCTCAACATATTATGCGAGTAGCAAGTGGAAGTGCAATCTTCTGGACTTCTAGAGTGATCGAATCATTGACCTAAAGACCTACGAATAACATACCAACAGATAGCTCAAATAGATGACTGTAGTATGATGACTCCGGAATGAGTGGTGACGAGATGGACTCTAGACAACAGTGTGGCAAGAAGACCAGACACAGGTCCTTCCAGAAGGACTATGCGAAGAGAAGATTGTAAGAAAGTTCGACGGGGTCTGGTCAATATACGAATGACAATGGCTGAAATATGGACAGTTGAAACAGACAGGATATCATCACATATGGCTGGGAACATTTTTCTGGAACCTGGGCTGCGATCTTGAGTTGCCGTACGTCGTTTGCAGCTGACAGAATACCACAGACAACAAATACTTGCAATGACTATAACTATGGTCAAGTGAGGCAATGAGTAACATTCTATAGTGTTCTCCAATGGGTGACAACATGCTGAGGATCACAAAAGCAGCTAGTATCTCCTCAAATAATGGTGTGGGAAGTTCTACAGTACAAACCGTCTCCCTGCGGCTTTGTCCATGTATGTATTGCACAGGCATATTCAGCACAACTTCTGCTCCCTCTTCCTATGTCCATCCCTTCTTCCCTACGTCTGTCCATGTCATCGTCCCCTACATGTCTATCTCTCCCAATCTCTCTGTCTGTTCATCTCCTCCTCTCCCTCTCTTTGTCCATTTCCTCCACCCCCCTCACCCCCCCCCCCCAACTCTGATGATATTTTCCTCCACATTCCCTCTGACCATATCCTCCCCATTTCCTTTCCTCTCTACCTCCTCCTCTTCCTTTTCCAGCCAACCACCATCCTTCTGCACCTTCCATGTGCCTCATGCATTTCTCCCTCTATACCTTTGTCCATTCTCTCCTCCCTATCACTCTGTCCATCCCCTCCTCTATTCATCTTAACCCATCTGCAGCCATGCTCATTGACACATGTAGCTCCTCCAGTACAGCTCAATAAAACAGACCAGTACTAATCCTATAGCACATCTGCCATACATAGGAGGCTACACACCAGAGGCTTGAAAATAGTTTAATTGCTCCTGACGTGCAGGGTCTCTTGTAAAGTAGGTCAATAAAGCACGCCAACAGCACTCCAGCACAATACACCTGACATTCAGCACAACCTTCGTGTTAGGACCCAGAAAAACGTTCATTGTTCCTAACATGTAGGCTGCCAGACTCATACTGTTCCCCACAACATGCCAGTTGTGCAGGGTAGCCTATAAGCCAGGAGCTGGGGAAAAAAGACTTTTAGTCCCCAATCTGCAATTCTTTTTGGAGCGACAGCGTGTGTTTCAGGCAAGGCAAGAAAACCCTCAAGATTCGGGGGTTGTTTGCTTCCATGCCACAGTGAATACAAAAATGTATTCATGCCTGTTGGATCACACCTCATTTTGACATTCATGATGGATGTAAGGTCCATATCAAATGGAAATTTATCCAGTGAATTCCTCCATAAAATTTTATAAATATCAGTCTGGTGCTTCATGGTGCTACACCTTTTATTTATGTCAGTGTGTTTTACACTGGGGTGGCAAGTCATAGGAGACCTTCTAATATCATGTCGAAACTTCTTTTTTCCATCACAGTGCAGCAACTCGATGTGGTATGGATTCAACAAGTTGTTGCAAGTCTCCTGCAGAAATATTGAGCCATGGTTCCTCTATAGCCATCCATAATTGGGGAAGTGTTGCCACTGCAGGATTATGTGCACGAACTGACCTCTCAGTTATATCCTATAATGTTCGATACGATTCATTTTGGGTGATCTGGGTGCCTACGATAACATGTATGGAAACATGAAGTACATGAATCGGTGAAAATGATTTCCAACTAGTCGAACATAACCATTTCCCGTCAGTGATCGGATCACTTGAACAGGAAGACCCACTCCATATAAACACAGCCTACACCATTATGGAGCACCAACAGTCTGCACAGTGCCTTGTTGACAACGTGGGCCACACCGAACCTTACATTCAGTTCTTACCAACTGAAATCGGGACTCATCTGACCTGACCACGGTTTTCCAGTCGTCTAGGGTCCAATGTGTATGGTCACGTGCTCAGGAGAGACACTGCAGGTGACTTTGTGCTCTTATCGAAGGCAATTGCGTCAGTCATCTGCTGCCATAGCTCATTAACGCCAAATTTCTCTGCACTGTCCTAGCGAATACGATTGTCGCACGTTGCACATTGTTTTCTGCGGTTATTTCAGCAAGTGTTGTCTGTCTGTTACTCCTGACAGCTTTACGCAAATGCCGCTGCTCTCGATCGTTAAGTGAAGACCGTCGGCCACTGCGTTGTCCGTGGTGAGAGGTAGTCCCTGAAATTTGGTATTATCGACAAACAGTTGGCATTGTGGATCTCGAAGTACTGAATTCCGTAATAGGAATGTCCCATGGGTCTAGCTCCAACTGTCACTCCGTGTTCAATGAATGTTTTCCTGTATTGCAGCCATAATGAGAAATGACAGCTCCGCCAATCCACTGCCCTTTTATACCTTGTGTGCAGCCTTCTGAATATTTGCATATCCCTAACTCATGACTTTTGTCACCTCCATGTAATGTGACTTTGTATTATAACAATAATGTTGATCGCATTACTCGTTACGTAGGATCGTTCTTATCAGCAACGTAATATCGTGTCGTGCGATTAAACCGAGTCACTATCGCCCTAGGGCGCGGTCCAGGAGTTAAAGGCGGCAGCCACTCGGGTCTCGCCTCTGTGCCTAGCCATGTAATTCGCGTTTTAGCGGCCCGGCTGTGGTTCCGAGTTTGCCTCTAAGCCGATTACGCAGCCGCTCCGCATAAATGAGGCAGATGCGGCGAAATCGAATGGCCGGCGACGCCAGCGAGGTGGGGCCCAGCACCCACGCAAGCGCGTCTTGCCTCGCCCCGGCTAGCTCTCCGCGGAGGACAGTTAACGGCGTCGCGGATCTTCAGGAAGCCATAACTGCTCACAGCTGTTCTGGGGGCGCGGTTCGTCGTCATCATTCTGCCGCGGAAAAGCGGGGAGGGCTTCACTCTGTCATGAATAACGCATGAGCGTCTGAACCCCGCGAAATAAATAAGCTACTAACCGCCACCTATCGTTGTTCCGGTATACATACGACCTCTTGGAAAACAGAAACCCCCTCCGTGCCAATATGCAGCATACACACACGACCACAGCGGGAAGGGCGATTTTCACCCTGTTATGAATAAATACGTGAGTCACTTTAAGCTTGAGAAATAGGAGGCACTCTATGCATGAAATTTGAGCTCATAACATGAACCATTTCCTATGCAGCTTGATTTTCTTTGAATTCAGTTTTCAAAGACAGCATCGGCGTGTTCCTTGTGGTTATTAGGGGTCATTTGCATAAAACCAGGAATGTTAGTACCGAAAATTAGGCGCTGTTGAATCTCTTTCCTCTATAAACATGTATCGTAATAACTTCCTAGTATCTACAAGATGCAGTGCTCAGCGAAATCAGTGACATATGAGGAAGGATGACCTGCTATTTGTTGATATTTCTTAATCTCATACTATTATTAAAGGAAACGTCCATGATAATTACTAGGATTTCCCAATGGAACTTAGAAACATTTGTTTTCTTTGTCCATTCTTCAGAACGGAGTTTGAAAATCGAAGTTTTGTCGCTAGCAGCAAACAGTAAATAACACAGAAAAGTCTGTAGGATGAAGAGCGTAGTTGAATGAAAAGAAGGACAAACATTTGTTGGTGTTTTAGGCAAATTTTGGATAAAAAAATTTGAAACTACCGAGTGAACACTATTTCAGTGAGGGTTCCACGCGGATTGATGCATGTCATCTTTGAATATTTTGGTGAGAATTTCCAAAACTGATTCGCAACTCGTCGTGGTAATTTTTAGAAGTTTGTAGGACACGTTTATTTGCTGCATTTCAATGTCGGATTTGGGGGTCACCTGATGGAACCGGTATTCATAACCAGCAATGGTTGTACTGAGACACACCAGCTGTTTAGAAAGTTTTTATAAACTCCGCACGTATTGTATTTAAGGAACCATAAGAAACTTATTTTTTAAAAGAAAAGTAAAGAAGAAAATAATGTCGCCTGCAATTCAATGTGTCGGGAGAGGGGAGCGTTACTACACTGAATTTCATATCCAATATTTTCAGGTTCAGCACCCTAACTTTCACAACAAAAGTATGTTGTGAGTAAAAGTTCAATAACAACTAAAGAATTTTGAATTTTTTTTAAACTTTTGTTTTGATGGTTATAAAATAGCCCCCCTCCCCCCCCCCCCCCCAACTTGATAATGCACATTATTGAAAAGTGCATTGGTTTGGCTAAGAATGTGGAGAAGGATATTCTCGTGTTCTGCACACTATTTAAACATCAGTACTTCCTTAAGTAGCATATTGTCAATGTATGTCAAGAATTATTAACGATTTCAGTTTGCTTTTTTTATTGTTGGAGGGAAGCACACAATATTTCAGATGCTGTCGTGAGAAATTGCTGTCCTAGGAATTTTTCCTGCGACAAATCATCAGACATTTGGTGCTGGCATACTTCAGCGGAGCGACACGTGAGTGGAAGGGGTGCGTTGATTATGTGGGTTACCCTCCACGATGCTTCTTTAATAAATAAAACAATTATCCACAGTAATTATCACGCGCTTTGGCTCAATTTAAAGACACAATAAAATACGACGTCAACACCAACAAAAGAATTAAGAAATATGAAAGAAAATATATCTTCACAACCAGTTCTCTTCATGTTACGGATGACACTTGGTTGGTACAAGTTAGTAGCGTTTCTCATAAGTTTAATAAACACAACAGATACACATGATTTTAGTGATCAGTAATATATTTTCATTCAGTATTCACAACATTCTGCCAACGAAGGCTTACTTTTCGATTCCGTAACCGTAGAAATCACGTGTTTCTGAGGCGAAGAACTCGTCGAGCCATCTTCGGAGAATGTTTTCATCCGGAAAGGTTGTTCGATAGAGAGCGAAGATAAGATGAATAAGGAGGGTGCGGAATGACTTCCCAGTCCAACCGCTGTATAGTGTTTTTTGTCAGTCTAGCAGAATGCTGGCGAGCGTTATTGCAGAGTAGCATCACCTCACGTGGTCTTCCTGGTCGTTATTCTTGGAATGCGACTGCAGGATGTCTCAGTTGTTGACAATAAATATCGGTAGTGATGGTTACACCTCGGGAAGCAATTCATACTACACCACGACCACCACCAGACCCATCACATTCTTTGTGGATTCTCGCACAACTTGCTGCTTTGTTTGGGCTCAAATATTACTTTATTATCCTTGTGTTAGCATAAAGTCACTGTTTCCTATCTCCAGTAACGATACAAGACGGTAACGGGAGGTGTTGTTCACGAGCCAGATGATGACGAGCAACAGTAATGCCCTTGGGCCACCCGCTGACTTTCGTGATTCTGCATTGGAGCATGCGGTACCTATACATACGATTTTTGAACCCCCCGCATTGCTTGCAAATGTCGCACGGTGGTGGAATGACCACAGTTCATCACATTTGCCTCTTCTCGACTACAGTGACGTAGATCATTGTGGATCAGTGCGTTTAACCCGGAAGGTATTCCTGAATGTGCAGAATCATGGATGTCTAAGCGATCCTCCTTAAAACAAGAAAACGATTTTCTCGCCGTGCTCTGTCCAACGGCATTATCCCCATAAAGGGCGCATGTGTTTCTGGCTGCCTCTGCTGATGTCACCATTTTACTGAACTCAAACAGAAGTATATGTCAGATATGTTCCGACTTGCCGGCCGAGGTGGCCGAGCGGTTCTAGGCACTACAGTCTGGAACCGCGCGACAACTACGGTCGCAGTTTCGAATCCTGCCTCGGGCATGGATGTGTGTGTGATGTCCTTAGGTTTAAGTATATCAAAGTTCTAGGGGACTGATGACCTCAGAAGTTAAGTCCCATAGTGCTCTGAGCCATCTGAACCATTTTTATGTTCCGATTTCTCCACTTGGCACTCCATTTTCTAGCGTCCATAGCTCCACTCCCTCTCTCCAAATAACAAAATACCAGTATGGAAACTGAAATAGAAACAGTGAGCTACAAAAAAAAATGAGAATCGATAAATAAAGAGTTTATCAATTGGCATGTCAACATGGAAAGCAAAAACGTTACGATCTTATGTGCGAGCTTAATATTAACTAACATATAAGCTGCCTTCAACAGCAGTCTCTTGATAAGAAAACTGCCTCCAGTAGCTCCTCGGAAGTATCTGATACCTATTTCAGAACTACCGGTGACGTAGCTCTGATGTCGGAAGCCGCACTACACTGAGCAACACTTCCACCTTGTTCGGCTGGTAATGTCGTTGTTCTCGCCCGCCTGCCATCACGGGCCTGGCCGCTAGTTGGATGTCGTTCCGTCTCGCCTACGCCCAAGCGTTTCAGCAGCCTGTCGTGTCCTGCTGCCTTGGTCGAATAGGCACAACCGCGCCCTCTGTGTGGACCTGCGGTGTCGCTCGCCGCAGCCACCAGGAAATTCAAGTGCCTTGTGGGCATCCGCGGAACGGTGCTATCTCCATCACGCTGAAAAACGAAAAAATATTTTTATCCACTATAGTCGTATTAAACTGCCCCCATGACCGACCGTCCTGCCTTATAAACCCACCCACTTGCTCACACGCTTGGGTGCTGGAGGTGGCAGTGGAGGCGGAGTCGGAGCTAGCGGCCGTAACTCTGCCACGCCTGCTGCCGTTCCCGTCACACGCAGCACAGCAAAAGTGCGGCGACGCTGTGCCGTGGGCTGGCGGACCAGCCGGGTTACCGAAATTTCTCTTCTGCCACTTTCTCTGCTTCTGCCTGCCTATGCCCCACCAAAGCATTACGTGCCCAATAGAGTCTCCTATCTGCCAACGTGTTACACGGAGAGTGTTGAGGCTGCAAAGAAAGAAAATAGCTACATAAAGGGATTTAAAAACTAGGTACACAGTTACTTTTCTGGCAGATTAAAACTGTGCGCCAGGCTGAGACTGGAACTCGGGACCTTTGCCTTTCGCGGGCAAATGCTCTTCCGTGAAAGGCAAAGGTCCCAAGTTGGAGTCTCGGTCTGGCACACAGTTTTAATCTGCCAGGAAAGTTTCATATCAGCGCACACGCCGCTGCAGAGTGAAAATCTCATTCTGGAAACATCCCCAGGCTGTGGCTAAGCCACGTCTCCGCAATATCCATTCTTTCAGGAGTGCTAGTTCTGCAAGGTTCGCAAGAGAGCTTCTGTAAAGTTTGGATGGTAGGAGACGAGGTACTGGCAGAAGTAAACCTGTGAGAACGGGGCGTGAGTCGTGCTTGGGTAGTTCAGTTGGTAGAGCACTTGCCCGCGAAAGGCAAAGGTCACGAGTTCGAGTCTCGCCCTGGCACACAGTTTTAATCTGCCAGAAAAGCTTCATATCAGCGCACACTCCGCTGCAGAGTGAAAATCTCATTCTGATAGGTACACAGTTTTTGAACTACGAAAATAATGGACGAAGATTTTAGTCTCTCAGACCTTGATTTACATTGGTGTGCAAAACTTATGGATGAAAGTAACTTACGCTTTATGTGAGACTGCCAAGTAACATAGCTCGATGAAACTTGCATCATACTTAGAAAGAACTGCTTCAGAATAGTAAGAACGCAGCCGAAGGAAATACGCACTGAAAGGAACAGAGGTGGGACTTTTATTCAAAGACAATAATCACGCTGAAGCCACCGTGTTTCATGATGGTTCCCTGGACATTACAAAAAGGGAGAGGTGATACTTAAGAGTGTGTGGTTGCCACGAACGACAGTACACGCTTTGGAACGTGCTTCCATGCTAGCCACAGATTTGGCAAGGAGTTCATCTGGTAGGGCGTTCCATTCCTCCATCAGGGCGGTTGACAGATCTTGGATGGTCGTTCCACGCATGAGGACGTGGTGCGATACGTCTTTCCAGCCGATCACACGAGTGCTCGATGGGATTTAAGTAGAAGGAACCCCAGACCAACCCATTCGCCGAATATCCTCTCGTTCGAAGAGCTCCTCCACTTTTTCTGTTGGATGCGGTCGTGCATAGTTCTCCATAAAAATGAAGTTAGGACAGACTACAGCCCCGATAGGATGCGTGTGGTAAAGTACATTGCGACGGTAACACTGACCGGTGAGTATTCAAAGATTTGCAGGTCAGCACACCCACGCAACATTATCCCTCCCCACACCATAACGATCACGTTCGATAATGTTCCTGTTTGTTTCCACCTCTTTCCATATGAGGCAACGTAATGCACTTTTTGTACTATACTGTAGCAATTCTTCCTAAGTTTGCTCCACACTTCATTGAGCACTGTTATCTGGTAGGGGCACATCATGCGAAAGTTACTTTCATCCTTACGTTTGGCACTCCAGAGTTTTCTTTTTATGTGGAACATTACAGATTTCCTCACTCTAAAGTTTATTGATGTTGATTAGTCACACTACATACGTAAGCGATTTCGGAATACATACTGCATCATCAGTGGCATTTGGGAAGACAGAGACAAAGCATTACGGCCACGGCACACCGAAACATTAAATGGTGCCAGGTGGCGTTGTGCCTAGGTGACACGGTAAGGAAAGTATTTATGCGAGACAAAGACCAGTGGTGGGTCATTCTACCAATGATGCGGTCCGAAAATGAGGGAACACAATAACAGAAGTAGTTTTGATGGAGGATAGAGTTAAGGTCTGGCGCCTGGGAGTCACACCTCGGAAACGGCGAAGCTGGTCGACTTTTCACGCACTGCTGTCGTGAACATGTAACGAATGTGATTGAAGGACGGTGAAATCACCAGTAGGCGACAAGGTGTTGGACTCATCTCAGAACGTGGAAGTCACGTCGGAGGATTGCCCACTCTGTAAAGTAGGTCAGGCGGTGATGTATGGCAGATGTGACGAGATAATACAATACTAGCGCCAGTACAAGTGTTTCTGAAGGCACCGTTCAGCGATAAAAACTGGACTTCGCACCATACAAACCCTACGTAACCCCATAATGACCCAACAACGACCTCCGTTACCACTGCAGTGGATACAGGATGATCGAAATTCTATCGAGGTTCAGTAGAGACTCACCGCCTCGTCAGATGAACCATGTTTCATTTTACTCCAGTTCGACGGTCACGTGTGGATACACTGTCATGCACGCTAACAGCTGCTCCATACATGAAATACACCACTGACACAGGTCACAGGAAGCTATTGGAACTTAGGTGGAAGGTAACAAGAGAGTTGTGGACGAGGTGAAGATTCTGCGGACCACTTGCGTCCCTTCATCCTCGATGTCTACAACAATCGAGACAAAATCTTTCAGCAGGATAATTGTCCTTGTCGAACGGCCAGAATCGCGCTACAGTGTTTTTTAGATTATGATAGCGAGCTCAAGATGTTGTCTTGGCCATCAAACTTGCCTCACCTGTGCCTAATGGAACACACCTGGAATGCTATCGGGCATTGCTTCTTCGATGTATAGAGTGAACAATAGGGACGAAAGACTGGATCCATTTCGTTCTTGGTCGTCCACTCTTATTATTCCCTCTTGGCTCTTATACATATTATGTATTACCCGTCTCTCCCTATAGCTTACCCCTATTTTTCTCAGAATTTCTAACATCTTGCCCCATTTTTCATTGTCGAACGCTTTTCCCAGCTCGACAAATCCTATGAACGTGTGTTGATTTTTCTTTAGTCTAGCTTCCATTATCAACCGTAACGTCAGAATTGCCTCTCTCGTGCCTTTACCTTTCCTAAATCCAAACTGAATGATATCTAGCACATCTTCAAGTTTCTTCCCCACTGTTATGTATATTATTCTTGTCAGCACCTAGGATCCGTGAGATGTTAAGCTGATTGTGCGAAAATTCTTGCACTTGTCAGCTCTTGCAGTCTTCGGAATTGTGTGGATGATATTTTTCCGAAAGGCGGGTGGTATGTCGCCAGACTCATAATCGTATTCTTGCCACTTCGCTCAATGATTGCTTGTTATCCAACATGAAAAGATCATGTACAGATTCAAGGCCATCCCTCCTCGATGCGCACTTTACATACTCACACTGAAGCTGAATGAAGATCACATTACCATTAACGAATTTCAGTTTACTCTATCGTCGAGGCATTCAGCCCAGCTGCTAATGTATGTTCTGCGAGATCAGTTCCGTTCTCCAGTCTCCGCAGACGTCGTTTCACACCCCTGGACTGTAGCTGAATATGAAGACCGTGTAGTCCTTCCTCTTCTGACGTCAACTATAAGCTGCTTGTGATGAATTAATTAATGGATAAGTACTTTTATTTTTCGTTAACTTGCTGTTGTGACCGTGTGTCGCTTAGCCGTAGGTCATAGCTTAACCATGATTCAGACTAACCCGCAGTAATGTTCGTAAAGGTTAAATCGCCTTCTACTTGAATGAAATTCTTTAATAGCAGTTCCTTTTTGCTTCAGGTGCATGGATAATGGGGACGTATAATGTTGGATTACGTTCGTGGGAAGAGTTTGCAATATTGCGAAACAGACGACGTTCCATACATCGATGTAACAACAGCGCAACAGTCTCTGGTGTCAAGTTATCTTTTATACACATTTGAACTAAACTATTTAGCAATACACCTTTCATTGAATAATTTTATTGAATAACTGCCTTCAAATAATGTCGTTAACCGCACCTCGTCAATACATTTTGAAATCTCATACTACACTCATACTCATAAATTAAGGATAATACTGATACACGGTAAAACAACGCTCTGGTGAGCGGTTTGTGGGTTTAAATCCTCTCGGGGTATGGCCATGCGGTGCATTTCACTTGCGGTCGTCGCACGGTGGCGCTGGCAGCAGTCCACATACGCAGACGTGTGTTGGTGCATGACAGAGTACGGTGCAGTGAGTGAGTGTGTAGACGTTTTCAGACGTGCTAATAGTGACTGTGTGTTGAAAATTGCTCAAAGAACACACATTGATGACGTTATGAGGGGTAGAATGGGCGAATGGAGGCTGGTCAAACACAGCAGATCGTTGCACGGGCCCTCCGAGTGCCACAAAGTGTGATCTCAAGATTATGGCAACGATTCCAGCAGACAGGAAACGTGTCCAGGCGCTATAGTACTGGACGTCCACAGTGTACAACACCACAAGAAGACCGATATCTCATTATCAGTTCCCGCAGAAGGCCACAGAGTACTGCAGGTAGCCTTGCTCGTGACATTACCGCAACCACTAGAACAGTTATCTCCAGACACACAGTCTACAGACTACTGAACAGACATGGTTTATTCTCCCGGAGACCTACACGGTGCATTCCACTGACCCCTGGTCACAGGAGAGCCCGTAAAGCCTGTTGTCAAGAACACAGTACGTGGTCATTGGAACAGTAGTCCAAGGTTATGTTCATGGACGAGTCCAGGTATAGTCTGAACAGTGATTTTCACCGGGTTTTCATCTGACGTGAACCAGAAACTAGATACCAACCCCTTAATGCCTTGAATGGGACCTGTTTGGAGGTCGTGGTTTGATGGTGTGGGGTGGGAGTATGATTGGTGCACGTACATGCTATACGTGAAGCGTTCAGTGAATTCGAAAGTAAAATTCTATGTACCGACTTGACAGAAAATCCTAGGAAGTTCTGGTCTTACGTTAAATCAGTAAGTGGCTCGAAACAGCATATCCAGACACTCCGGGTTGATGATGGAATTGAAACAGAGGATGACACGCGTAAAGCTGAAATACTAAACACCTTTTTCCAAAGCTGTTTCACAGAGGAAGACCGCACTGCAGTTCCTTCTCTAAATCCTCGCACAAACGAAAAAATGGCTGACATCGAAATAAGTGTCCAAGGAATAGAAAAGCAACTGGAATCACTCAACAGAGGAAAGTCCACTGGACCTGACGGGATACCAATTCGATTCTACACAGAGTACGCGAAAGAACTTGCCCCCCTTCTAACAGCCGTGTACCGCAAGTCTCTAGAGGAAAGGAAGGTTCCAAATGATTGGAAAAGAGCACAGGTAGTCCCAGTCTTCAAAAAGGGTCGTCGAGCAGATGCGCAAAACTATAGACCTATATCTCTGACGTCGATCTGTTGTAGAATTTTAGAACATGTTTTTTGCTCGAGTATCATGTCGTTTTTGGAAACCCAGAATCTACTATGTAGGAATCAACATGGATTCCGGAAACAGCGATCGTGTGAGACCCAACTCGCTTTATTTGTTCATGAGACCCAGAAAATATTAGATACAGGCTCCCAGGTAGATGCTATTTTTCTTGACTTCCGGAAGGCGTTCGATACAGTTCCGCACTGTCGCCTGATAAACAAAGTAAGAGCCTACGGAATATCAGACCAGCTGTGTGGCCTGGCTGGATTGAAGAGTTTTTAGCAAACAGAACACAGCATGTTGTTATCCATGGAGAGACGTCTACAGATGTTAAAGTAACCTCTGGCGTGCCACAGGGGAGTGTTATGGGACCATTGCTTTTCACAATATATATAAATGACCTAGTAGATAGTGTCGGAAGTCCCATGCGGCTTTTCGCGGATGATGCTGTAGTATACAGAGAAGTTGCAGCATTAGAAAATTGTAGCGAAATGCAGGAAGATCTGCAGCGGATAGGCACTTGGTGCAGGGAGTGGCAACTGACCCTTAACATAGACAAATGTAATGTATTGCGAATACATAGAAAGAAGGATCCTTTATTGTATGATTATATGATAGCGGAACAAACACTGGAGCAGTTACTTCTGTAAAATATCTGGGAGTATGCGTGCGGGACGATTTGAAGTGGAATGATCATATAAAATTAATTGTCGGTAAGGCGGGTACCAGGTTGAGATTCATTGGGAGAGTCCTTAGAAAATGTAGTCCATCAACAAAGGAGGTGGCTTATAGAACACTCGTTCGACCTATACTTGAGTATTGCTCATCAGTGTGGGATCCGTACCAGATCGAGTTGAGGGAGGAGATAGAGAAGATCCAAAGAAGAGCGGCGCGTTTCGTCACAGGGTTATTTGGTAACCGTGATAGCGTTACGGAGATGTTTAACAAACTCAAGTGGCAGACTCTGCAAGAGAGGCGCTCTGCATCGCGGTGTAGCTTGCTCGCCAGGTTTCGAGAGGGTGCGTTTCTGGATGAGGTATCGAATATATTGCTTCCCCCTACTTATACCTCCCGAGGAGATCACGAATGTAAAATTAGAGAGATTAGAGCGCGCACGGAGGCTTTCAGACAGTCGTTCTTCCCGCGAACCATACGCGACTGGAACAGGAAAGGGAGGTAATGACAGTGACACGTAAAGTGCCCTCCGCCACACACCGTTGGGTGGCTTGCGGAGTATAAATGTAGATGTAGATGTACATCCCTGTATGTCTTTGACAGAGGAACTGTAACAAGTCAGGTGTATCGGGACGTCATTTTGCACCAGTATATCCGCCTTTTCAGGGGGCAGTGGGTCCCACCTTCCTCCTGATGGATGATAACGCACGGCTGCCATCGTGGAGGAGTACCTTGAAACAGAAGATATCAGGCACATGGAGTGGCCTGCCTGTTCTCCAGACCTAAACCCCATCGAGCACGTCTGGGATGCTCTCGGTTGACGTATCGCTGCACGTCTTCAAACACCTACGACACTTCAGGAGCTCCGACAGGCACAGGTGCAAGAATGGGAGACTGTACCACAGCAGCTGCTCGATCAACTGATCCAGAGTATGTCAACCAGTTGTGCGGCCTGTGTAGGTGTGCATGGTGATCATATCCCATATTGATGTCGGGGTACATGCGCAGGAAACAGTGGCGTTTTGTAGCACATGTGTTTCTGGACGGTTTTCTCAACTTATCACCAATACCGTAGACTTATACATCTGTGTCGTGTGTGTTCCCTATGTGCCTATGCTATTAGCGCCAGTTTTGTTTAGTGCCACGTTGTGTGGCACCACATTCTGCAATTATCCTTAATTTATGAGCATGAGTGTAGTAATAACTCTAGCTGGCTTGCAAGGCACTACCCATCTGCCAAAGTCCTAATTATATCGTATAAGTTATTCAATGACGCCTGAATGCCGATAATAATTGTAGTCGGTTTACTACACGTAACTTCAAATGGTTCAAATGTCTCTAAGCACTATGGGACTTAACATATGAGGTTATCAGTCCCCTAAACTTGGAACTACTTAAACCTAACTAACCTAAGGACATCACGCACATCCATGCCCGAGGCAGGATTCGAACCTTCGACCGTAGCAGCAGCGCGGTTCCGGGCTGAAGTGCCTAGAACCGCTTGGCCACAGGGGCCGGCTACACGTAACTGATGTGCGCAATATTGACGCTCTTAGTAATGTCTTACATTGATTTTCGTCTAATCGTCAAATCAGTTTTAAACTGGCTAAACAAGCATTACGAATTCGTAAAGCCTCATCAGAATGAAATAAGCGTAGAATACTGACGTGCAAACAGTCTAAATCTTCGCGATATTAACTGTCAGAGATGTTGTTACACTCACGATCCTTTCTTGTGCGTAACATCAATTTCTGCCAATTTACTGTCAATTTAAGCTTCCAGAAACTTCCACTGAAGAATAGTAATTCAAAGTTGCCTAGCTAATATTCATGCAACTAGAAAGCCTCCAAAACTGAACTGCCGTGTTAATCAATGCTCGCGACTGAATCACCTTAAAGGTCTTCTCATTACTTATAACGTACAAACCAATCACCAACACGTACAGACCTGATATTTCACAATTGTCGGATATCAGATACAAAGTAAATACAATTTTATGTTCATTTATTAACAAAACATTTTTAATAATTAAAGTCAGTCTTTACAATGTCTTCCACGTTGTCTGCCGCCCGCTGGCCGTCATATGGAACCCTAGTAGCGCCCGGAACACGCGTTGCTGCGTCATCAGTTTGGCACTGGAACTTGTGCCAGACTCGATCGTGTGCCATGAAATAAATACAAAGCAAACACTTTCGATACATTAACTCATTTAAATCTAAAATTCAAAATTATGAGACATGTTCCAACCTGCCTGGCGTCGCTCAGCAGAATCTATCAGTGTTTGTCATGATATATCGTAAACACTACAAGACGTTACCCTACAGGTGTTGAAACATAACGCGAAATTAATTTTTTATGGTGATTAGCAGTGTGTCTCGAAACACTGGTTATCACTTTTCCTGTATTTAATTTTAAAGTTAGCTGTAGCGAAGCAGCATAATTTAGAGAAGAGTACGGGAGCCAGGTTTTTTCTTTATTCCGAAGAGTCGGAAGGGAGAACAGTGTGTTGAGCAGAAGCGATGGTGGACATTGACGTGGAAGTTGATGAAATGAACAGAAGAGGTTTCACATGGGGGTGTCGATGTGTGTATATACACATTTCCAGTTTGACGACAAGTTAGACACAGTATCCGTAATGCGAAACCGCTTTGGTCAGGAAAGGTAGATGCAATTAGTGCGTCAATTAGTGTAGTCTCTAGAAGATATGAAGACATTTTAAAATTTTCTTAATGGTTGATTCTAGGGCGTACGAGCATTCGTCACATTTTGTACAAAAAATGTTCAAATGGGTGTTAAATCTTACGGGACTTAACTGCTAAGGTCATCAGTCCCTAAGCTTACACACTACTTAACCTAAATTATCCTAAGGACAAACACACACAACCATGCCCAATAGAGGACTCGAACCTCCGCCGGGACCAGCCGCACAGTCCATGACTGCAGCGCCTTAAACCGCTCGGCTAACCCCGCGAGCTCACATTTTGTACAAGTAAACTTTTTCAGGTTTCGTTACCTAGAAAAACTGGCGTATATGATGTCGCAGACAGTAAGAAGTCTACATATAGCAGCGTCTACCGCTTATTCAGGGCAGACTGCGACGGGAAGTGACCAAGAACAGATCATCTCATTGGTGTCAGTAGTATCTCAGCAGCATATGTAGCTGTGACAGAAATTTGATTGTCTTTGACGAGTAAAATGTAAACTCTCTTAGCTTGACTTTTGATTATGACCAAACAGTGACATTACTTCCAGGCTTAGAAGTGATTAGACAGTCATTGATACAGCTTACGCCACTCCCCTGTGACTCGCCCGGGTAATCTGGAAGTCATTAATGGTGTTTCACTTGGGCAGCAAGTCGACGTAAAACGTGACACCAGTGGAGAATCCTGTGTTGACATGCTTCTGAAGAAGTGTTTCAATTCCCCGACATTTTATGAGTAAAGTCCCACGTGGAAGAAATATTGTAACAGGTGTTTTTAGAAGTGAGTACCTAAGTTTCATCTGTATGTTCAATTTTCCATAAATTTCGTGAGTTCTTAGAGAGTACGTTAGACAGACGGTTGCCCTAAATTTGCGGCTACTCTGAACGTTCCATGGATTCTGGCGTGTACCACAAGTTACCTTGATCAGGATTTGAAATTTATTCATATTACAACTGAAGAAAACAGAACCTCTGCTTTTACCAGACTAGTTTGATACTTATTTACAGGCTAACCAACTCTTGCAGTAACCAGATAGATCACCACAGGAAGTTCAGCGTCGGATGAGCTCGTGCAGTAAAAGGTGCCCGAGAGAGCTGACCAGGTTGCTGTGTTGCTGAGCTCGTAGCCATCCAACCAACCCAGGCCGAGCGCAAATTTAGACAGAATTTGCAATTATAACTGCAATTTGCACCCAGTCACTGCTCATCACGTGTCTAATACGACACCTACTGTCAGTGGAAAATTACAGTTTTTCACGACAAACTTTTTAAGTGGAACTTTATGTGCCCAAATTGATGTTATGCGATATTTGATACAACGGCAGATGTTAACAGGGATAGAAAACTACGAAGAATAATCGGACCTCAGGTAGCGACTACGTGGCGCCGTTGCATGGGGATAGTTGACGTTGCTTGAGCCAGCTCAAGAGATGAAATTACGCAAGTCATGCAAAGACGACCTAAGAAACAAATGTTTAACCGATATAATGGTGTCTGGCTTTGCTACTGGCTGCATTAGAAACTAATTAAGAGCAAATTCCGTATCCACAGTACGATTACAGCGTGGAACAGTATCATTTCAAATCTGTTTCCTCATAACTCTCTGTGTTTCAGTTTCCATATCCATAAAACGATAACACATATCTGTTATATTTTACAGTGCCATATCACTTGTCACACCAGTTAACATTTGTATCCATGACTCGCTCTTTCTAATCTAATGTGTCGACCAGCGCCATGCTGTTAGTCTGCGATCGACTGGAGAAAAGCGCACGTGACGCCTGTATATAAGAAAGGTAGAAGGACGGATCCTCAAAATTACAGACCAATATCCTTAACATCGGTTTGTTGCAGGATTCTCGAACATATTCTCAATTCGAATATAATGAATTTCCTTGAGACAGAGAAGTTGCTGTCCATGCATCAGCACGGCTTTAGAAAGCATCGCTCCTGCGAAACGCAACTCGCCCTTTTTTCACATGATATCTTACGAACCATGGATGAAGGGTATCAGACGGATGCCATATTCCTTGACTTCCGGAAAGCGTTTGATTCGGTGCCCCTGGGCAGCAGGTCAGGTACTAAAGTGTGGGCGTGTGGATGCAAAACGGATATTCTACACTGACGCATAGTCCAGTTCGTGAAGCAGTTACGACTGTTCAGAAAATTACACGATGTGTTTGAGAGGAAACTATTATACGTGGTCAAAAAAACAACTGCGCTTAAGTGGGTGCTTATTAAGCTAACAAGTAGCAAAATACTGTACCTAAATTCTAACACCGTGTATATACGCCTAAGCCTACACGAGAGATGAAGCACTGAAGGGAACAGAGGGTCAAATAGGTAAAAACACAAGACCCACTAGAAGTCCTTATATATCACAGGCGATACTGAACTTAATTGTTGAAAGCACAAAATATGCGTATAAAATTTCAGCAAACGAAGCAAGTGAAAGGGAATACGAAGTCTACAAATGAGAGTGACAAAAAGTGCAAAATAACGAAACAAGAATGGCTAAAGAAGAAATGTAAGTCTACAGACGCCTGTGTAATTACTGGAAAGATAGATCCCGCTTACAGTAAAAGTAAAGAGGCCTTTGGAGAGAAGAGAAGCAGCATTGAGGACGTCAAGAGATCTGTTGGAAAACTAGTAATAAGCAAAGGAGGGAAAGCTGAAAGACAGACGGAATGTGTAGAGGGCGTAAAGAAGGGATATGAAGGTAACGTTATTGAAAGGGAAGAGAAAGTAGATGAAAATCAAATGGGAGCAACTGGACAGAGCACTGAAAGACCAACGCCGAAACAAGGGCCGTGTAGTAGACGACATTCCCTTACAACTGCTGACCTCCTTCAGTCAGTCAGCCACGATAAAGCTATTCCACCTGTTGTGCAAATATGAGAGACCAGGGTAATAATCTTCGACGAAAATACATTTATTCCAATCTCAAAGAAAGGAGGTGGTCACAGGTGTGAATATTACCCAGCCAACAGTTTAATAAGTCATTGTTGCAAAATACTGACACGAATTATTTAGAGAAGAATGGAAAAACTGGTAGAAGCCTACCGCCTTGAATAAATCATTTTGGGTTAGAGAGAAATTTTGGAAAACTTGAGGTAATACTGACTTCTCTTACAAGACCGGTTAAGAAGAGTAAAGCCTACGTTTATAGCATTTTTAGACTTAGAGAAAGCTTTTGAAAACGTTGACTGGGATATACTCTTTGAAATTATGAAAGCAGCAGCGGTCAAATACAGGGAGCGAAAGGTTATTTCCAACATATACAGAAACCAGATGACAGTTACAAGAGTCAAAGGGCATGAAAGGGAAGCAAGGGTTGACTAGGGTCTGTGACAAGGCTGCAGCCAATCCTTGATGTTATTCATCTGTACAGGGAGCAAGCAGTAAAGGAAGGCAAAGGAAAATCTGGAGAAGAAATTAAAGATCAGGGAGAAGAACTAAAAGCTTTGAAGTTTGCCGATGATATTGTAATTTTGTAACAGACAGCAAAGGACTAGGAAGGGCAGCTGAAAGTAGTGTCTTGGAAGGAAGATATAGGATGAAATCAAAACAAGGGTGATGGAATGTATTCTAATTAAATCAGGCGATGCTGAGTGAGTTAGATGAGGAAATGAGACACTAACAGAAGTGGATGAGTTATGGCCGAAGTGGAGATGATATAAAATGGACGCTGACACTGCAAGAAAAGAGCTTGTGAAGAAGAGAAAATTGTTAACATCGAATCTAAATGTAAGCGTTGTGAAATCTTTTCTGAAGGCTTTTGTATGGAGTGTGGCCTTACACAGAAGTGAAAAGTGGGCGAGAAGCAACCCATATACGAAGAGAATAGATGCTTTAGAATTGCGATGTTACAGAAGAATGCTGGATATTAGACGAGTAGATCGCTTAACTAATGAGGAGAAACTGAACAGAATTCGGGTGCGAAACATTGTGGCATAACTTAAATAAAAGAAGGAATCAATCGAACGGACACACTCAGAGACATCAACGAATCGTCAGTTTAGTATTGCAGGGAAGTGTGGGGGATAACAACTGCAGAAGGAAACCATGAGAGGAGTACAGTAAGCAGGTTCAAAGGCATTTGTGTTGCAGATGTTATTGGGAGAGAAGAGACTTTCACATGGTAGGGTAGCGTGGAGAGCTGCATCAGACCAACCTCGGCTTGAAGACCGTAACAACAACGACGACGACGACGACGACGACGACGACGGCAAGCCTATACACTATACAGGGTGGTCCATTGATAGTGACCGGGCCAAATATCTCACGAAATAAACATCAAACGAAAAAACTACAAAGTACAAAACTTGTCTAGCTTGAAGCGGGAAACGAGATGGCGCTATGGTTGGCCCGCTAGATGTCACTGCCATAGGTCAAACGGATATCAACTGCGTTTTTTAAAATAGGAACCCTAATTTTTTATTACATATACGTGTAGTACGTAAAGAAACATGAATGTTTTAGTTGGTCTACTATTTTCGCTTTGTGATAGATGGCGCTGTAATAGTCACAAACATATAAGTACGTGGTATAACGTAACATTCCGCCAGTGCGGACGGTATTTGCTTCGTGATACATTACCCGTGTTAAAATGGACCGTTTACCAAAGGTCGATATCGTGTTGATGTATGGCTATTGTGATCAAGATGCACAACGGCCGTGTGCTAGGTATGCTGCTCGGTATCCTGGACGACATCATCCAAGTGTTTGGACCTTTCGCCGGATAGTTACCTTATTTAAGGAAACAGGAAGTGTTAAGCCACATGTGAAACGTCAACCACGACCAGCAACAAATGATGATGCCAAAGTAGGTGTTTTAGCTGCTGTCGCGGCTAATCCACACATCAGTAGCAGGCAAATTGTGCGAGAATCGAGAATCTCAAAAACGTCGGTGTTGAGAATGCTACATCAACATCGACTGCACTCGTACCATATTTCTATGCACCAGGAATTGCATGGTGATGACTTTGAACGTCGTGTACAGTTCTGCCACTGCGCACAAGAGAAATTGCGGGACGATGACAGATTGTTTGCACGCGTTCTATTTAGCGACGAAGCGTCATTCAGCAACAGCGGTAACGTAAACCGGCGTAATATGCACTATGGCTACGAAAAGTGGAACATCAGCGACCTTGGCGGGTTAATGTGTGGTGCAGAATTATGGGAGGAAGGATAATTGGCCACCATTTTATCGATGGCAATCTAAATGGTGCAATGTATGCTGATTTCCTACGTAATGTTCTACCGATGTTACCACAAGATGTTTCACTGCATGACAGAATGGCGATGTACTTCCAACATGATGGATGCCCGGCACACAGCTCGCGTGCTGTTGAAGCGGCATTGAATAGCATATTTCATGACAGGTGGATTGGTCGTCGGAGCACCATACCATGGCCCGCGCTTTCACCGGGTCTGAAGTCTCCGGATTTCCTTCTGTGGGGAAAGTTGAGGGATATTTGCTATCGTGATCCACCGACAACGCCTGACTACATGCGTCAGCGCATTGTCAATGCATGTGCGAACATGACGGAGGGCGAACTACTCGCTGTTGAGAGAAATGTCGTTACACGTATTGCCAAATGCATTGAGGTTGACGGACATCATTTTGAGCATTTATTGCGTTAATGTAGTATTTACAGGCAATCACGCTGTAACAGTATGCGTTCTCAGAAATGGTAAGTTCACAAAGGTACATGTATCACATTGGGCCAACCGAAATAAAATGTTTAAACGTAATTACGTTGTGTATTTTAATTTTAAAAACCTAACTGTTACCAACTGTTCGTCTAAAATTGTGACTATTAGAGCGCCATCTATCACAAAGCGAAAAAAGTGGGCCAACTAAAACATTCATTTTTCTTTACGTACTACACGAATATGTAATAAACAATGGGGGTTCCTATTTAAAAAAGAAACGCATTGACTTATGGCAGCGCCATCTATCGGGGCAACCATAGCGCCATCTGGTTTCCCCTTCAAGCTAGACAAGCTTCGTTATTCGTAATTTTCTCGTTTGACGCTTATTTCGTGGGATATTTGGCCCGCTCACGATCAGTGGACTACCCTGTATACCTGCAGACACGAACTGAATTTCATGCAGTTTCTTGATTCTGGTAAATATATAGTACAATGTTTCCCCAACAGTAATATTAGAGAGGAGCTGTACCCAAGTTCTCTAGTAACATCAGTTCCACCCAGTACCTACTAACTTGTACAAAAGTTAACCAGAAACCTTCCATATGAAGATGGAAATGGAGACATCGTGACAGTGTCACTGAATTACAAGTAGCTTTTGGTAGCTTGTTAGTTATGTCTCTGGAATGGAGGCAGAAAGATGTGGCATTGAGTATTTAATCCTGTTTTAGCTGCTTAACGGCTGTAAATCACTGATCTTCAAAAAATACGAAAAATTTCCACTTTGGTATGTGTGGCTACGATCTACTAAGACCGTGTGTTCGTTTCATAACTAAGGTATTTCGGTTCTTAGTTTGGGAGAGAGTCAGCACTTTCGTATGTGTGGCTACAACCTACTAACAGTGTTGTTTCCAAAATGAGAGGTTTCTGAGCTTCATCTGGAAGAGGGGTAGCACTTAACTGGAATAATTAGGAATATGTTGAAACAAAATATTTTCTGTTTAACTGCTTTGCTGGTAGTCGCACAGCTCAGCGGTGCGTGTAAATGAACCTCCCTGCAAAGCGACGTACTCCATTGATCTCTCCTGTGACGCACTTCCAATGAAAAGTTAATTAAGAACAAATCCTATCAACGCTCGACGCTGAAATGTCAGGTTGGCCCGTTATCGGTCTTTTCCAGGAACTAATTACGTTACAATTTATTGTATTAAGCTCACAGTTTATTAACGTTTAAAATGTTCCGCGAAAAGATCAGTCAAAGCACATTTGCAAAGCTGAACTATAGGGAAACAGGGCACTTACTTAGCTTCTCGAGAGAAAGAATATTCCTCTAGAAACTGTTTACAATTTAAAAGCGTGCTAAATAGAGAAGAGCATGTTGAATGGTGGTGTTTTATGTCGCACAGCACGGCTCTGAAATGAAACCAAATTCCGGAAAATTGCGTATGGTTGCCTCCACATAAGAGGTAATAGCGTAGATAGAAACATATGGGAAATCTGTTTACTAACTTCCATTGGATTGTATAGTACGTCGTAGATATCAAAAAGACAAAAGAAGACAAGGAAATGTAGCCGATATTAATCATAACGTTAACAAAATATGGAGTACTCTGATTTTATCTTCGACTACACAAAGGGAAAAGAAGACATCAGGTCGATAGATCTTCCAAGACCTACCATTGACGATATAATAGAAAGAAAGAGGCGCCATATGTGTATAAAACCACTGAAAAGCTGTCTGTACCAGTGGTACGTGGGATACTGCTGTTGGAATTCACCTTTCATGAAAAATCTGTTTCTGTGTCTGCAGGACGCGTTTTCTAGAGAAAGTCGAAGAAAATGTGAGTGATGAAAATGTACCATCTCGTTGGTATCGAGGTCATTAAAGAAGTTTTGGTTTGGGTAGATTACGGATGGCGAGTGGATACCGGCCGGTCTCCGACGCATCTGAATCGGCTCAAGTAAACACAGAAAAAACTAAATAAAGATTGAAGCCTGATCCTCTGGATACAAGCTTAGCGTCGATCTGTATTCAGTAAAGAATCCTGCTGGGGTGTGATTACAAGGCGTCTTTAATAACTACAGTCATGGATGGATATGGTTACTGTCGGTGCCACTGCGATAGGACTGGAGAAAGTTGTGGTTTTATGGGTGAATAAAACAGCTGTTACCAAGGGAGTACCCAAGCAGCGGAGGGCAGCTTCGCCACCCTCCCATCCACCACCCATAAAATGTTTCACCTTAGCTCTCCCACAGACAGACGTATCAATTCAGTGCCAGTTTGAGAAAAAAAAAGAAAAGAAAACGGATTGTACAATGGATATTTAATAGTGGCAAGCTGAGAAGTTATTACTGATTGATTTACAGCGTGTTTGGAGAATCCCGTTACAAACTCCTAGGACTTGTAGAGGGCTGTGAGCACCTAATATTCAGAATTGGAATCCTTGTCGGGAAATGTATCGTTTCCATGCTACTGACGTCTGAAAAATGTTTGCTAGGTAGGTTTGCAACAGCGTAATCATGTGAGAGTGGTGCTTACGTAGGACTGGCTGATGTCATTTGGCGTCTATAGTACCTGTCTCACCTGGCTGGCTCGAGCCTCATTCGCGTGTCTGTGGGTGTTAGGGCTGGTATGGAGTGTTATAGGTGGTATGGATGTGGTTGTTGGTTATCCCTAATATCCAAAACAGACAGTGCTGGGAGTAACATCCATTGCACGCGCAATTGCTCTTGTACTCGTTGATGGATTCTCTTCAAAATTATGCAGTACGGCCCCTTCCAATTTGGGTATGCGTCGTCTCCTTGAAGCACCACAGTCACATCTGCTGTCGGGAAAGGTATCCCTTTCTCGAAGCCGTTGCTTAATTATGGAGAAAAGGGAATGCAATGCAGTCGGACGTTGTGCAGAACGATCTTGATAAAGATCAAGCAGGTCTTCCATTACGCTATGCTCCGCCATACAGAAGGATCATATATGTATATGCTGCTAACGTCTACTGAACCCTGTTGCTCTAACTCCTACAGACACGTGAATGAGGCTCCATCAGGTCAGAGAGGTAGGATTGACTTCAAATGACATCAGTCAGTCCGACGTAAGCAACCACCATCATGTTTATCCTGTTGCAAACATACCTAGCAAACATGTTTTCAAATGGCAGTATATTTCCAGACATGGGTTCCTATTCAAAATATCATGTACTTATTCCACTCTGCAAGTCCTAGAAGTCTGTAACGGAAATTTCCGAACGTCCATTATATTATTCCTAGAAAGGGGTGCCATTTTAAACACTATAATGTTAATGAAATAATATATTCTGGCAGCTTCTGATTTAATCTAGTGGCCCACACATCCTGGCCTACATCTAATAATGCTCATCTCAATATCCCATCAACTGATTAAAGATTCGGATGGGTTTCAGACGAATGATATACTGATCAAGAAAATTTTATTTCATTGGCACATACAAAAAAAACTACATTTGACAACGTAATATACATACATGGTCCCTACTGCACATACATATCACACAAGGCTTCCGGAATGAGATTTTCGCTCTGCAGCGGAGTGTGCGCTGATATTAAACTTCCTGGCAGATTAAAACTGTGTGCCCGACCGAGACTCGAACTCGGGACCTTTGCCTTTCGCGGGCAAGTGCTCTACCATCTGAGCTACCGAAGCACGACTCACGCCCGGTACTCACAGCTCCTACCTTCCAAAGTTTGGAAGGAAGGAGACGAGATACTGGCGGAAGTAAAGCTGTGAGGACCGGGCGTGAGTCGTGCTTCGGTAGCTCAGATGGTAGAGCACTTGCCCGCGAAAGGCAAAGGTCCCGAGTTCGAGTCTCGGTCGGGCACACAGTTTTAATCTGCCAGGAAGTTTCATATCACACAAGGTTTGGTACACAGGGCATCCGGAACTGAGAGGCGTGATAATTAATTTAGAGGCATCCGCTTCAGTTGTACTAATATTTATTTAAACCACGACCGGTTTCGAGTTTTTAAAATCCCTTCTTCAGGTGTATGAAATTACAGTAATTCGAAATACATTATATGCGGTCGGGCCAGTCAGTGCAAGAGTTCCAATCCATGCCTGTTGGGCAGCTGGGCAGCCAAACGGTAGGAACGTCAACCAAACAGTTTAGTTTCATACATCTGAAGATGAGATTTTATTATCTAGAAATCGGTTGCGGTTTAAATAAATATCAGTAGACCTGAAGTGAATCTCTCTCAGTAAATTAACATATAAATTAATTTCACTGTCAATCTACAGCGAATAGAAACACTGTAAGACCGGTACATATTTACAAAAAACATAGTAGCGGTTCCTAGGTCAAGAAACCCGACAGCGACCGGGAGATGCCTGTGCCAACCACATGCCCTTCCTTACCGCATCCGACGACGCCGTCGGCAGAGGATGACCCGTCTAGAGACAGAAGGCGGGACTTTACCCTAAGCAATTATTCACGGGAAAAGAACACAAAATCACACATAGAAGATAACGATGGGAGCCAGTTCCAGCCCTAACGGAAAACTGTTAGATGTTTCGAGAGAGCAGCAATTCGAAAACAAATAGATTAGTAGTTAATGAGCCACGAAAATAATAAGAGACAAGAAAGAGGGCGTGGGCGCTAGTGGGCGTAGCTCACCAAGGAAGTCTCGGCGTATTGGCGGTGTGCTGCTTGCAGAACTGGATGAGAACGTGAGCTGCTATCGCGATTGCAGAAATCGGGTGCATCTGCTTGACATGCCACTGGATTCCTATCGCAAGTTCCTCGTAAACGTCTTATTTCAAAGGTAACGATTTCAACACAGGTGCACCCAAGATGGCGGCAGACTTTTGACGCCACTCTGCATGATGAACCGAAACCAACTGAATTCGAAAATATACTGTTTGAGAGTGGAACTGGAGAATGTGTCTCCCTAGGTTTTGCTTCCTCATTCCATATATCTCCCTTGCAAAGCACGATCCACGCATCCAAGCATACAGGTGAGGTTGCGCTGACTTCTCCTGCTCTTTTACTGCTCTGTAAAGGTGGGACTTAGGTCTTTTATGTTGAGTAGGTCACAGTGGTACCAAGCCAGGGACGGGGGAAAAGGTATTCTTCCGCGACGGCGTGGCCGGAATGCAACTTTGAACGCTAACGGCTCCTTTCTTACTTTCTAACGGCACGCCATCCTGGGGCTATTTTACTAAATTCGTTTTCCAGTAATCTAAAAATTATCGAAACCTTGTCATGATGTGATGCTTTTCTTTGACAACAAATCTGTCTGAAACCGCGGGGAACATTGCTTTCGCGAGGAAAATTTGTGTACCAAATTTCCCATTTCAATGAGTATGGACGCATTCAATCCGTGACTGCGGTCATTTGTCTCTTAACCTCTTATACAGTCTGAATCTGTACTTGGATTCAATATTAATTAAATATTTCATTACTTCTTCTTAAACGGCTGGGCAAAACGGTCGTTGGAATCTCTCCATGTGTATGAGACCTAGAAAAATCTGTTGTTCACAGTGTGTGTGTGTATGTATGTATGTATGTATGTGTGTGTGTGTGTGTGTGTGTGTGTGTGTATGTGTGTGTGTGTGTGTGTGTGTGTGCGTGTGCGTGTATGCGTGTGTGTGTGTGTGATGATTGAATGATTACATTAACGAAGTTCGTTAAATTGTCACCTTTATCAAGATAACAGTGAGAGAATGGCTACAGAAAAAAATTGCAAATTCTGTATACACCAAAGTCACCTGTATTCAGTACGTCGCGAATATTGTGCTTAGACGTCAGCTATCTATATTACTCGTATAATAAAGATCAAAATTCTTGCGTTACTAATGCCCAGAATGGCAGCTACCGACAGTATTTCCAAATTTCATCATTGGAATTAAGTTTGTTGTTGTGCAAAACTTAAGAACGAAAGTAACTTTCGCATGATAGGTCACTGCCAAGAGTAGCTAGATAAAAGTTGGACCACACATAGGAAGAACTGCCACACTAGGGTACAGAAGTTAACTGAAAGAAAGACGCAATGAGACGAACAGAAATGATGATTTTACTGAAAGACAGTAATTGCACCGAAGGCACCGCGATTATAATGGTCCCCTGGGCATAACAAAAGGCGGGACATGGTTCTTAATACGGTGCATGATCACTAATGACGGTAAAGCATGCTCTGCTACGTGCTCCCATTCTGCCACGTTTTTGGTAAGGAGATCTTGCGATTGGATTTCCCAATCCTCCACCAGCGCGGCTGACAGTTACTGACTGGCTGTTGGTGCATGTGGACGCCCTCCAGCAAGTCACCCCAACGCACTCCACATATGCTCGATGGGATTTAAGTCGGAGTAAGGACATGCAGTACATTCGCCGAATGTCCTCACGATCCAAGAGCTCCTCCGCCAGCTCTGTTCACTTCGGCAGCGCGTTGTCGCTCATAAAAAAATGAAATCAGGGCTAAATGCACCCCTCAAAAGGCGCACATAGGGGTAGAGTACAGTGTCACAATAACGTTGACGTGTGAGTGTGCCGTGTTCAAAGATATGGAGGTCAGTAAACCCTTGCAATATTATGACAACCCCCACCGTAATATCTGAACCAACAAAACGTTCATGCTCGACAATGTTCCTAGATGCGTTAAGTGTTGTCTCCTCCCGCTACGTATAGGTACGTTCAGAATCACTACTCAGATTGACTTTACTCTTATGCGAGGAGAGTACGAGACCTCACTCTTCGCTGGTCCAGTCCTCATGGTTTTGGCACTTTGCAGACCGCGCCGCCGATGCGCGTGTATCAACGAAACGCAAAGTACTACGTACATTGGAGGTGGAGGGAGGAGAAAGGAAAGGAAACTACTGATGTCAGCTGCATCGCGACTTCATGAAGAACCAGCAGCAAAGAGTGAAAATGTGTACCGTACCGGGATTCGAGCCAGGGATCTCTCGCTTACTAGGCTGTTACGTTAACCACTGCATCACCCGGACACGGTGATTATCGCAGTTGTGCCGGCTATCTTGGCACCCTTGTCGGTCGGCCTGCATTCCCACCTAGCTCCAACTATCCACAGTTCCCGTCCAATTTCTCCACGCTCGCTAATTTGAAATTCCCGCATGAGGTCGAAGTGTACATCGGCCCGGATGTGGCGGATTCATTGCCCATCGTAGCGAATTAATCAAAGAACAGATACCTCTCATTCATATAAATGAAACACAATCTACTGATCGTGCGGCAAAGAGGTCGCCCTCATTCAGTCGCCGTGTCGCTATGGAACGTGGTACTGCGTGCCTTGCTGTGCTGTTAAATGTAGTAACAATTGTCCCCGCTGTTTGACGTGGGTCCCTTCCCACCTGCTGCATAACGTAGCGGTCACCTTCTGCTCTAGCTGACCGTCGCCGAACAGTTTCTCCCCTTCTGGCAGCAGTGCCTATGTATCGAAACGCTACCCATGCGTGCGAAACAATGCCGTGAATACCAAACTCCTGTGCTACACTCACCACACTTTGTCCTATTTCCAGTTTCGCGACGATTCTCCGCCGTGTGAAGTCATCCAAATATTGTCTCCGCGCCATGTTGCAATGGAGAACATCACAGTACACCGTACCTGGTCGCTGATGGACAAACACACTGCCTTCTCCCGTTGCTTCTGTTGTGTTGGCTGAAGAGCCAACACCGTGCTACTAGAGGAATCCGAAATTCAAGCGTTTTAGCTCACGCAGGCTGGCGTGAGAAGGGAAGAACTATACTGACGTGAGGTCTGGAACATGACATGATGCACAATATTGTCTGTTCAGAATTCATTCTAATTACTGAATATGGTGCCTTGCTAGGTCGTAGAAAATGACGTAGCTGAAGGCTATGCTAAACTATCGTCTCTGCAAGTGAGAGCGTCTGTATACAGTGAACCATCGCTAGCAAAGTCGGCTGTACACCTGGGGCGAGTGCTAGGGAGTCTCTCTAGACTAGACCTGTCGTGTGGCGGCGCTCGGTCTGCAATCACCGATAGTGGCCACACGCGGGTCAGACGTATACTAACGGACGGCGGCCGATTTGAAGGCTACCACCTAGCAAGTGTGGTGTCTGGCGGTGACACCACAGCTTCACTGCCTCGTGTGCTACAATCACGCTGACCTAACGCCAAGTGACTTGCAACTTCCACTACATAGCTGGGAGACCATGCTCAATCAGTTTCATTGATTTGCACCGGGTAGTTAATATGTTACAGTAATTTATTTATCTCCTCTTGCAAAGCAGTAATACACAGTGCAGTTCCACACATTTATAAAAGCCTCTTCCCCATCTCCACGCCCCCTCCTATTAGAATAATATCAGAGAATAGTCTACAGACGAATGGGTCGAATGTAAATACGCATGCTGTCTACAAGTCAACAGTCACGCACCCCTTACGAATGCACAGCACTTCGCGGAACTGCAGATTTCGTTCTGAGAGAAGCCAAACAGAGGGCGCTAGGAGGGTGATAGGAGATATCGATTGGAGGCGTCGCCGCTTCCATACAGAGGACCGAATCATCGCCGGAGCCCTTACGACGTGCTCTCAAGAAAGGGCGAGTGGGAGCGCGGGCCAACTTTAACTGCGGGGGCAGAGCGTGGGAGGGAAAAATAAACCAGTTATGAGGGGGCGGGCTGCGGGGGCGGGACGCCTTGTTTTGACGGCGCTGTGGCGTGGCTGGGCGTTTCTCACAGGCAGGCAGGCAGGCGCTCGTAAAGTTTGATCGGCCGGCAGCGGCAGCGGCGCCGGCACCGAGGGGTTGGAGCGGTGGCCAGGTGTGCGGTGGGGGGAGGCAGTAATTAAAAGACTCTGCCGCCGGCGCCGGCCGGAAATATCGCCTTGTGCCGCCGCGGCGCCGCGCCGCCCCACTAATAACATCAGGCAGGCGGTCAAGGCGCGCGCCAGACGCCCGTTCGAGCACTTAGTAAAATTGAAATTCCTGTCGGAAGGCGAGGCGAAGCTCAAGCGGCGCGGCCGCCCCAAAGGGACTGCCGCTTGTTTAAATATTGCGTCCCCCCTACACCCCAACCCACCCCCATGTTCCTTCTTCTTTGCTCCTCTGTAGGGCTGTGAGTTTGTTTATCACGTAAACTGTTTAGATCCATATTCATTATGCCATCTTTAGGGCCGTGTAAATCATACAGTTTCAGAGCCCAAAGGATTTGTATATCATTATGCGTTCCACACAGGGTGAACCACAAAGCCATCAACAAAATTTCGGAGACTGTTCACAAATATGTTCCATGTATAACGTTAGTGCACAACTTCGTAGCCTTTTTCTGTAAAATTAATAAACAGAAGAGATACGTGTAACAGAGACCTTAGTCATCAAAAACACACGGTGGAGCAAATAGAAGTGGCACGGGGAATACAATTCCAGGGTACAAAGAAACACAGCAGTGGAAAGAAAATACAGCACTAATCTAACAATAGCAGGTGTTGAAAGTGACCACCTCTCGTCTCTTGGCACTTCTGGGACCTGGTCAGCAAGTTGCTGAAGGCGCATCGAGGCTGGACTGCTGGAATTGCTGCAGTCTCATCCGAAATATTCAGCTACAGTTCTTGACGACTGTGAGGCTTCTTGCGATACACCTTAGATTTGAGACTCCTCACACAGAGTAATCGTAACTGATCACATAATCTGAGTGGCCAGCTAGGGCCCCGACCAGACTGGCGTCTTCAAACAACTCTTTCAGGAGTGAAGATTGTATAAATAGCTGGCCGCTGTGGCCGAGCGGTTCTAGGCGCTTCAGTCCGGAACCGCGATGCTGCTACGGTCACAGGTTCGAATACTGCCTCGGCCATGGACGTGTGTGATGTCCTTAGGTTAGTCAGGTTTAAGTAGTTCTAAGTCTAGGGAACTGGTGAGCTCAGATGTTAAGTACCATAGTGCTTAGAGCCATTTCAACCATTTGACTGTATCAATGTTCTCCACGGTTCAGCCGGCTGTATGGGCAGACAGAGACCTTTTCCGCCATCGTTAATCTGATACAAATGGTTTCAAAATGTTGACAATGTAACACGCCGAAGGCAGCGCTGATGAAAGAAGATATAACCATAATGCGGCGTGCAGACGATGCACACCAAACTCCAACCTTCTGAACATGCAATGGTGTTCCGTGGAAGTTGGGCGGATTCTCCGCTGCCGAGAACCTATGATTCTTTGAGTTGACGTAACCAGTCACGTGAAACCAGGCTTCATCAGACATAAAGAACAAATAAATGGTTGAAATGGCTCTGAGCGCTATGGGACTTAACATCTGAGGTCATCAGTCCCCTAGAACTTAGAACTACTTAAACCTAACTAACCTAATGACATCACACAGATCCATGCCTGGGGCAGGATTCGATCCTGCGACCGTAGCGGTCGCGCGGTTCCAGATGTAGCGCCTAGAACCCCTCGGCCACTCCGGCCGGCCATAAAGAACAGATCCATGTCCAAGCCATTCACTGCAATCTCAGTGAACGGCCACTCACAAAACTGGAGGAGATGAGGAGCATCTGCTGTTTTCAACTCATCAAAAACAGACACTCGGTGGGGATGCGTGTACATGTCCAGGAGAAGTATTCGTCCGCATGATTCATGTGATATGCCGGTCTCTTGCGACAGGCGTCGGATTGACTTGATAAGACCGTGAAATATTTTCTGGTGAACTGCAGCAACATTTTCAAGTACGGAGGTACGTTTCTGAATGTTTTTTGACTTGATCAAAATAGATCCTGTCTGACGCGATTTTCGGACCAAGCGTTGCATGGCACTCTTTGATAGCACTTTGACACCGTCTAATTTCTCAGGAAACAACTGACTGTACCGTTCCCACGACTTTGTTGCCACGTAACTTTCCAGAACGAACATCCGCTGCTCCACTGTTGAGTACCATAACCCCTTTGCAGCAAGCGCCGTGTGTCAACAAAACAACTTTGTTTCCAAAGAACAAATCACATACGTTCGACATTTGTCCTGTTCTGCAAATATTGTCACTGCACGAAAATAAACAAGAGACAAAATCAGACTGACAGCCCACAGTGCGCTCTGAAGCGGTTTGGATCATGTTAAGGCCGTATAAGTGCCGTGCGCACTGCGGGGTGTATTTGAACGTACACCCTCACGTCCAATCGCACCAACTCCTCCGGATCACTTTTATTTGCCCCGCCCTGTACATTCTCCTTCGCTATTTATAACAGTCTGCCAAGGCAGGCCAACTTTACGATTACAAAACTGCAGAAATCAAGTGGATTTGAGACAAAGCACCTGTCATGTTCGGAGCACATTTTCATCCGGAAAGAAAGTTCCTTCAAGGTTGCTCGCTAGAGAGCGGAAAAGATGAAAATCTTAGGACGTAAAGCCAGGTGAATAAGGTGGGTGCTGCATGACTTCCCACCCCAAGTCCGATATAGTCTTTTATGTCAGTCTAGCAGAATGCGAGCGGGCGCTATCGTGGAGTATCTTCACTTCCCGCAGTCTTCCTGGTCTTTGTTCTTGGATTTCGTTTGCAAGATGTTTCTGTTGTTCACAATAAATACCAGCAGCGATGCTTACACCTAGGGGGAGCAATTGGAAGTTGACCACATCGTCGCTGGTCTACCAGATGCATAATGTTATCATTTGTGGTTGCGCGCAGGTCTTTGAACCGGGAGTTGATGCTTTTTTTGGGCTCAGCCATTCCATTTGTCTCCTTCTGTTAACATAGAGACACCGTTTCTCGTCACCAGTAGCAATACAGGATGACGAGCAACCAGAGATGCACATACCGCCACCCGCTGATGTTTCTCATTTTGGCTTAGAGCATGCGGTGCCGTACACCCGATTTTTGCATGAAAATGTCACACTGTGGTAGAATGATCATAATTCATAACATTTGCCTGTTTTCGAGTATAATGACGTGGATCATGGCGAATTAGTGATTTTAAATGGTCTTCATCAAACCCCGAAGTCTTTCTGAAGGTGGAGGGTCGCTACTGTCAAAAAGATCCTTCTTAAAATGAGAACGCCATTTTCTTGTGTGCTCTGTCCAATGGTATCATCCTCATAGAGGGGGCTTATATTTCTGGCTGCCTCCGCCGCTGTCGCCGATCTGCTGAATTCAAACAGAAGAATATGTCGAAAATAGTCCGATTATTCCACTTGGTGCTCCATTCTCTAGCGCCCGCAGCTCCACTCAATGAAATGACAATATGTAAACTCAAATAGTAACAGTGAACTACAAATAAAAAATTTCTGTCGATAAATAAACCACAGCAATCGGAAGGCCAGAAAGCAAAATAAAAGCGCAAATCCGAATAGGTCTGGGAAGTCCCAACGGTACTGACAGACCGCCGTGTCCCTCTCAACCGATAGGCACCACTGGATGCGGGGGTGCAGGGGAATGTGGTCAGCACACCGCTCTCCCAGCCGTTGTCAGTTTTCGTCACCGGAGCCGCTACTTCTGAGTCAAGTAGCTCCTCAGTTGGCCTCACAACGGGTGAGCGCACATCGCTTGTCAACAACGCTCAGCAGACCCGAACGATGACCCATCCCAGTGCTTGCCAAGTTCGACAGCGCTTAACTTCGGTGATCTGTCGGGAACGGGTGTTACCACTGCGGCTAGGCTGTTGGCCGCCAACTAATGCACGAACCTGATATTTAGATATAGGAGACCCGAGGTCGTTACAGAGCAATTTTTGACCATGCGGAGCGCTCACAGGTCCTCTATCAAAACGGACCTCCCATTGCCACTGCTGTGAGCCTGTCACTCCCCTATGGCAAGCCGTGTCCAGGAATACATACCATCCGCGGATGCTCATGGGCGTACACTCTCGGCCCAGCATCCTCTTCTCACTCAAGAATTGCCAGAGCCAAATATAGTGCGAGCAGAATCGATACCAGCAACGATATTGTGAGTGCACAGCACGTAGTTGTTGGCGAGGTTCAGAGACGCGCCAAGATGTCAGTTTGGTTATGACGATGCACTACCATGTTCGTAGAATCACGAAGTCGTATGGTAGGTACGCAGTCATTGCAAGGAGTGAACCTGACAGCGAATGATGACAAATACTTGCTGGACAGACATACCATTAAAGAGGTCACCGCTTCCAACCGAATCAACAAGCTACTTTGCTTATCACTCATTATCATTTCCTTTGATTTCATCCCTCGTTTATGTTCGTGTCTGTATTGCACTGACAATATCTGCAGAACAGGAGAAACGTCGTCGGTATGCGGCGTATTCTTCGGGAACAAATTTGTTTTTCTTACACATGGCGCTTGCTGCTGACAGCAGTGAAGCTCACTTTTGCCTCCGCGCGAAAGCTTGCATCCTGTTCATTGCTCCGTTCTGTCTCGGATTTGTTTATCAGACAGTGTTAATTGTATTACCTGACAACACCAACTGAAGAAAGGGTAATTATGGCACCACCGATGTGTTTACGTCCTAGACATAGGGAGCAGAACTGAGCTCGTAGCTACTTCCCCCAGCTGTGATGCAGTCAAGCCTAATGCACATTATGGACTGACGCCGGTAGTATTTATAACTTCATTTGTAAGAAAATTTTGGAAATTTGTGGTAAGGTCTTATGGGACCAAACTGCTGAGGTCATCGGTCCCTAAGTTTACACACTATTTTAATCTAACTTAAGCTAACTTACGCTAAGGACGACACACACAGCAAAGCCCGAGGGAGGACTCGAACCTTAGACGAGGGGAACCGCCCGGACTGTGACAAGACGCCTGAGACCACGCGGCTACCTCGCGCGGCCATTTGTAAGACAATAACCTCATACAGAACTATTTGCACGTAAATTTCATATTCTCTGCATTACTGCTTATACTTGGTGTGAATGGGAACAACGAACTGATAATTAGATCGAAACCCTACGCTGCCGACAGGCGTTGACATGCATCAACAGGGATAGTTGAAAATGTGTGCCCCGATCAGGACTCGAGCCTGGGATCTCCTGCTTACATGGCAGACGCTGTACCCATCTGAGCCACCGAGGGCACAGAGGGTAGTGCGGCTGCAGCGACTTATCCATTGCACGCTCTCTGTGAGTCCCACATCCTCAACTTAATATTCACACACTACATTCGTAGTGTCCCTGCCCAATACACTCATTACTTGCGGCAGACAATCTTACCGAATCCCGTAAGAGTTCGGGCAATACGTGTGCACACGTGTTGCCCGAACACTTACGGGACTCGGTCTGCCACGAGTAATGAGGGGCGCAGCCCCGAATCCTCCTTAAACCAGGTAGGTAAGCAGATAACAGGACCGAATCCTCCCAAACTGACACATTGTATGTTGTATTATAGACAATAATGTAATTATCTCTGCCATGTTCCTTATCTCCTTCCCATACCCCTCCCATGTTTCAAACAAAAAATATTGATTCACTTATGCGCGCTTTGCGCGTTACCTTGAGCGGGACTTAGTCGCTGGTGCTGTGCCGGATGGACTATATCTCAATAAGATAAAAGAGAAACTTCATATGTTTTCCTTTGCCTGCTTGGAGGATTCATAACGTTTAGAACTTCTACCTGCTTCAAACGGGAGGATTCGGTCCCATCGTTTTTCAGACTCTTGCGGGCTTGGGATGATTCGGTACCATTTTTCTGACCGTTTTTCTGAAAGTTTCAGATTTCCTCGTTCTGGAAAATCTAGAGACAACGATGATACTCCGAGGACAACAAAGAAAACGTTTAAAATCAGCTAAATAGCACGTAGAAAAATTATTTAACGTCCACATGTCCACTTTTAAAATGCCACTTTTAAAATTCCGTAAACTAACATCCACCTGCAAACAGATTTGTCAGTACTGATATGACGTTTTACCGAAACACGGCATGTTACGCAACCCAGTTGAGTGCGAGGTAGAATCCACAGCTTGTAGAAAGAGTTAGTTCGTATTTTAAGTTGTTAAATATTGCAAAATTGTATTCGAGGTAGGGTGCGCATGACTGTGGCTATTTTCTGTACATCGTGTTTACTTCGTGGACGCTGGGAGCTGAAGTAGTTGACATCGTACTGGTACTCTCCAGAATTCTGAGAAGTGGAGAGCTCTTACACGCCATGTGTCTGCAGGTAAAGTGCTCTGCACAGCACAAGTGCTGCACACTGGAGAGGACATTTCTTTCACAGTACTCCATACACTCACTCCCATTTTGTAAACATTTATTCACAGTGTAAAGTGGATGAATTCACGCTTCACCTGAATACCGCACTACCCACTTTAATTCTTATGCTTCCTTTTTCTGTATGAATTTTATGTAACGCGCCATTTACGAAACTATTTCGTTCGATCGCACATGATGATTTGTTTATTTATACACATCTCGAAACCAAATCGCATAACAAAACATCATTTTCTCAAAGTTGTTTTGCTGGTCTTGACGTCCAGTTCTCCACTACGAAATGTATGCCGTTTTCGCACGGTATTTGTTGGTATAGTACATAATACCGTAGAAAAATGCTATCTAAAAAAAACATTAATCCTTATCGTCAATGAGGTACGTATTGTCTGTACTTTGCTTCTTTTTGTTTGTTCTACATACTTGAATCCCACTTCTTCACATTTACATTATACTCTGCATGCCACCTAATGGTGTGTGGAGGAGGGTACTTTCTGTACCACTATCTGATCCCTATCTGTTGCACTCGCGAATAGTGCGTGGTAAGCATGATTATCTGTAAGCCTCTGTATTGTCTCTAATCTCTCCAATTTTCTCCTCATCGTCAATACGCGAGATATATTGGGTGGGGGAGTAATATGCTGTCCGACTCTCCCTGAAAAGTGCTGTCCCTAAATTTCAATATTAAATCTCTTCGTGATGGCGTCGTATCTCTCCTGCCGTAATTTTCACACCAGTGGTTTATTCAACTTTAATATGTTAACTGCATTTTTCGTCACTTTTTTTCCGTCAGCAGTACTACTCCTTTCTCACTCCCATCGTTAACGAATTTCATTCCGTTACAGCAAGCCGTAGCCGCTGCCCTCCAAGGCACTTTCGCTGATCGTTTTCCGCGCCTGCACCGCGAGGTAACAACATGTGAACTACTTTAAAGTGGATCGTTGCTGCACCTAGGCACGTGATCAGTTTTGTTCCCACTACGACCGGGTTTATAGCTTGCTTTATCGAGTAATCGTTAACAGTTATACATGGATAGATGGAGAGTTGGCCGATGTACACCTCGTGTATGGATTTACTAAAGGTAATGGAAGAGCAGCACAACGAAGCTACGCCGAGCTGCTCCCTCACCGCAGCGAAGGCAGCTACCGAGTGGTTATAACTAAAGTGCATCGACTCTTGGAGGTCCAGTGCGGACTGTAATTACTGTATGGCAGCGAAACTTGGTAGATATTCTAATGCGTTTACCCGGAACCGATTCACGCTGGAAAAATTAGTTCGAACCGTGCCCACCAGGTGCAAATCTGGCGCTTTACACTGTTTGTATGACCGTTTGTATGACCGTATGACATTCACGCTGTCATTTGACACGCCATAACTTAGGTGAACAGTACGGCTGTCGAGAAGAGATAACGTGCATTGTTACTGAAACCGCTGTGTGTGAACGACACATTACAGTGCCGTATTGAGAGAGTATTACCGACTGAAATATGAAGCCCGATATCATTAAATGGTTTAAAGAGTATGATACTGAAACTCGAAACGTGGGTGAGCTTTGTGTGACACCTGGAAGAGGGAGGCGTGCTATTCCAGTGAAAGTTACTGACGAGGTTGCTGTTGCTGTAGGTGACGACGCAAGACGTGCCTCGGACAGCGCTAGTGCTCGTGCAACGTCACGAGAATTGTCCGTCTCATGGTCAACATTAGGGGAAGTTTTGCAGTCTATTTTAATTGGTGCAATATCCAGACGGTAGAGAAACTGAAATCTCACAATCTGCAGCCACGTCCTGAATTCCTCTTCAGTTTTTGGCACTGATGTAAGTTGATGGCGGACAATATTCTATGGCGTGACGAGGCGCATTTTACACTATAGAGTGGAGTGAACACACAGAGCTCCGAATCTGGAGGTACTTTGAAGCCGCTTGCTGTGCACAAAAAGCCACTGCACCCGCCGGATGTGGCTGTGTGGTGTAGATTCACAAGGACCTTCATTCTCTGTCCGTTTCAAAAAAAATGGGTCTGAGCACTATGGGACTTAACTTCTATGGTCATCAGTCCCCTATAACTTAGAACTACATAAACCTAACTAACCTAAGGACAGCACACAACACCCAGTCATCACGAGGCAGAGAAAATCCCTGACCCTGCCGGGAATCGAACCCGGGAACCCGGGCGTGGGAAGCGAGAACGCTACCTGTCCGTTCCTCTTTGAAGGGAAAACAGCTATAGGGCGTTTCAGATGTACCATGGCGTCCGCACGTTATCGAGGCCTCATTGTAAAGCAAGTGATTCCAGCTTTGGAAGACGGCAACTGTGTAGAAACCACTGTTTTCATGCGAGATGAGGCAGCTCTTAAAGTCGCGCTCCCAGCGAAATATGTGCTTGATGCAATCTTCCACGAACGGGTTACCTCCACTGGTTTTCCAGATGCATGGCCTGCAAGATCACCTGATCTGAATGCATGTGACTTTTGGCTCTGAGGATATCTAAGAGAAGGCATTTAACAGGGACACGTTCGATCTCTACCTGATCTGAAGGCCAGTACACAGGAACACGTTGCTCAGATTCCACCAGAACTGCTGTGAGCAACCGTCGGTCACGTCGTTATACGGATGCAGCATATCGTCGATGTCTCCGATGCTCATACAGACAAACTGTGTAAGCGACGGTTAATAATAAAATCAACATTTCGCCTTTCTCACTTTTGGACATTTTCTGACCATGTCCCGTTCCTAATCCTATACATATGGAAACATTTCTATACATCTTTCTTGCATTCACAGCGGCATATTTACACCTGGTGGCCAAAGTTGGAACTAAGTTTTTTCCAGCGTAAGTTGATTCCGCACTGACGCATTAGAATATCTACCAAGTTTCGCACACTAAACCATTGTGGGTAGATGCTGTTTAATTATAAACACCTGGTACATCGCAGTACTTTTGTATCTGTACATAGACACCTCGGATTTATTGTGGTAGTTTACTACCGGCCTTTTGACGATTGTGAGAATATTACCGCAAAAACACTGGTAACTAGTATAGCAAACCAAACAAATCGTAATCACATTATTACTCTGTTAGGAGCCACGGGAGACGACAAGTCGCTTATATTAAAACGCTCAGCAGAATTTCGTTAGAAATTTTTTCGGTGGAGTTTGATTTCATCCTATAGAATGAGTAAATCCCTGATATTTCGTTAACTGTTCGAGAAATATCATAACATTTAGCGAAGTGCTAGTACGATCAGCACTGTTCTTACTTAACATGTTGTAGTCACACTGTAGGTACAAATGTTAATACAGCCCGAAGCTCGCCCAGTACTATATTCAAGAACAGTCTCTAATCAGCTGAAATTAATGGTTGCATTCTAATCTCCAATATTGTGCATTGAACAAGTAAGATATTGCGCTGCAGTGCCGTAGAATGCAAATATGCTTGCAGCCTACCCGTGACGAAATTTTCATCATCAAATGATCCCCAAGACAATGGTTACCATTGAAATTGAGACACGTAATTTTACAGGCGGTATGCAAAATATATCCAAGTTAAACAAGTGTATCCGATGCAGTTTTCAGGACGTCCAGGAGTGGATTGTCTGGGAGAGACTAATGGGACTAACGTTCTAGAAATCGGAGGATGGAATAAGTACAAACTGTAGAATTGGAAAAACTAGATTAGAAGGTTCAGACTGGACGTGGTTGGCACTAGGTAAGAGAAGAGGTCGGAGTATAGTGTTATCTAGTCAGCAGATTTTATGGTGAGTTAAGGTTGGTTAATACGAAGAACAATAAGGGTGAAAGGTTATACTACGCAATTTTAAATAGAATATTTGTGGTAGTACGGGTCAAAGTGGAAAGTTTTGCAGATGATCACTAATGTTAAAAAAACGTAGATACTACATCAGTAGAAGACGAGAGGAGTGAAAGTATTACTGGAATGAAATAATGAGGCAAGGTAGGGCACCACAAATAAACTAAGCTTAGAGGCATAAAACGAATGGATAACTGTGAAAATAAATATGAACGAAGCAAATGTAATAATTGTTAAAATGAGAGAGGAAGAAAGGAAATCTAAGGTGCTTAGGAACAAAATTAACACAATGAGTAAACCGGCTAAATAGGATTTGATGAGAAACGTATCTAAACAAATTGCGGAAGACACTGTCGTGAGAAAAATCGACGTGATGTTCATGAAGATTAAACATAACTTCACAGAATTAACTGGTCCGTCTTCATCTACAACTGAAGAAGGGTAACCTCATTTATGACAGAAAAATTAAACATAGGGTAGAGGAAGATTCAGAAGACTGTTCGTTATAAGTGAGGACAAAGAAGTTGATTTAGAAGAAATAGATAGGCCAGTAATCAAATACGTTTGGTAAGGCGCCGATTGATTAAGCATTAATAAATGAATATGAGTCACTGATATACTATTGTAGCTTCTGAGAGCTGTAGGAAATAGGAACGTATTTGAACTGGTGCCTGTGAAACAGGTAACTTATCAGACTTTTATAAGGATATTACCATCTCGTCTCTGAAAACAGCACAGATCAAATGATCAGTTTCATATTTCATTCTTGTAACCAACATAATACATAAAAAAATGAAACGAAAAATGGTGAGGTACTGCATAGAAATCAGTTTACTTTCAGGAAAGGACAAGTTATCAGAGCAGTTATTCCGATTTCGCCTTTAGCGGTGGATAGGTGATTAAACAAATTGTTTGGTTATTGCCGTTATACTTACGTTTCTACTACCAAGAAACTAAAACACATCGTACCATATTATTGTTTATGATTAGTATTATTCAACATTTTTACTTAGCGATTACGTTCAGAGAAACAATATTTCCCCTCTAACTCAGTTGAACCATTTGAGTTCGCGGGATCGATAGTCCGTCGTGCTGTATCTTTGCTGACTTCGCGAGATTGTGTTTACTCTCCGCGCCCGCAGGAGGTGGTCACGCAACACTGCGATATGATTCCATGTTGCAGCCGAGAGGGAAAGTTTTACTTGGAGCCTTCTGATGTGGTTCCTGCAATCCAGGCTAAGCTGTTAACTTCGAGAAGAACTTTAAGGTGAAAGTTAGCCTAAGTGGACGAAGTTTGGTACATGACATCGCCGGCTGTGAAACAGTTATTCTAGGATAATGACAGAGTAAAAATTATTTGGTGTGAACCTTACACTAAAACTGTCCCTCCGCTCTCATTGCAAAATTGGCTCTGAACATTCATTCAAAGCTGCTCCTGAATAATTGTCTGTACTATTCCAAGGCAGCCCGCCCGGCAATCCGCGCGGTCTAACGCGTTGCTTGCCGAGCAGGAAGGCGTGCCGTTCCCCGGCATGAATCTGCCCGGCGGACTAGTGCCAAGGTCCGGTGTGCCGGCCAGCTTGTGGATGGTTTTTAAGACGGTTTTCCATCTGCCTCGGCGAATGCGAGCTGGTTCCCCTTATTCCGTCTCAGTTACACTATGTGGACGATTGCTACGCAAACATTTTCTCCACGTATGCTTGTACCATAATTACTCTACCATGGAAACAATTGGGGTTACACTCGTCTGGTATGAGACGTTCCCGGGGGATCCACAGGGGGCCAAACAGCACAATAGCCCTGGGTTCGGTGTGGGGCGGCAATGAGGTAGGTGGACTGCTTTGGCCTGTTGTGGCGTTGTGAACCACTGAGGGCTACGGCGGGACAAAGCCTTTCAGTTGTTTCTAGGTCCCCGTTCAATACACACAAAATAAACACTATTCCAAGGCTCCAATAGGCTGGTTATGTCAACGCCAGTGAGCTAGGAGTATCTCTTTGCCACGAAACAAAAGATGTTTAACTAATTCAGTTAGTAAAAACTTTTATCGTTTATTGATCTCACAGATATTATTTAACTATTGGATTGAGCAAATGTTTTTTTACGGTTAAATGTTGAGATATGTTTCTCAAGGAATTCGAAGTGTAGTGTTTTGGTAAAGAGTAACCTAATAAAACTCTGTGACAATATCCAGGTCAGAATTATTCCTGCCACCTTACCACTTACCATTTACCTTACACTTATCTGTCATCAATAATCGTAAGGTAATACTAGCTGCTAAGTAAATTTACCGGCAATCTGATAAGAAGCTCTCGGGTTTCCAGCTGGACGGGAGGCTTCATACAAAGCAACGTAAAAAGATTGTCATTGTCATTATCTTCTGACGAACTCGTCGAAACGACGCAGCGTGTTAAACCTGCCACCCGACTAGAGCTTCGACAGCTTTTCGGCAGTAGTATACGAGGTAAAAGTCAACATTCCCACAACATACTAACAACTCACTAATTTAGATGTCAGTACCACAGTGGCTGCACTATGCTTCAAGATAGATACCAAAAGACCTAATTCTTGTGGTAATTAAGTCATTCGCCTTTCTTTTCCTTGAAGGTAAATCTCGGGATCCCTCCGGGACACTTCTTCGACTATTTTGTTTAACTTTGCCACAATGATTCGTCCAAGATAATTCTGTATACTGATTCATGCTCTACTGAAGCTCTTTTTTATTTTGTGGCGTCTCTGCAATGAATATATGATACTGTGCACCAGTTTTGCCTCAGTCACAGTTACCGTTAAGTCATCGTCGTATTCCATTCGGATACGTGTGCTGTAAGAAAATGGATCATACTCTGGAGGGTACAACGTATTTCATTTGAATCTTTTTCCCTCACTCTAAGCCGCCTCAGTGGTCGAGCGGTTCTAGGCGCTGCAGTCTGGTACCGCGTTACGGCTACGGACGCAGATTTGAATCTTGCCTCGGTGTGTGATATCCTTAGGTTAGTTGAACCTCACTCTAATACAACACACATACCTACACCTATCTTCCTGTTGTACCTGAAAGAAACTATCGCAAGATAAGAGATTATGGTTGACTTAATCAAACCAGTCGAAAGAGTGAAGTAAAAACAGGAATAAAAAAGAAGGAAGGAAGGAAGATCAGGAATTACCATCACGTTGATATCAAGTCATTATGGACGTAGCACTAGCGCGGGTTGTTTCAAGGATAGGGCAAGAAATCTACAATTCACGTAAATTTTTTCTTACTGGGACACTGAATTAAATTTTTCAACTCCAAAAAACTCGTTCCACCCGTAAATTACGTCTACAGAAACCCTTTGTGTGAGCTCTAATTCCTCTAATTCATTTCGTAAGACATATGTGTAGAAAGTAATACTGAAACGCCCGTTAAACCCGCTGGGCAGAACAGGTGATTAGGATTGTGGAAAGGGCCAAATAAGGTGTCGGTCAGGTTGACTCGAAATTGTTATTTATTGTAATTTAATAACACCTTTAAACCAAAATGACACATAGCCGAACCTTTAGAGCTACGAGTTACAAAAAGGCAATTATTTCACGGTTGAAGGCCTCCACACAAGAAATCTTAAAGCAACAAGATAAATCTCAAGTGGTAAAAACATGCAGCTAAAATTGCAAATAAAATAATTAACATATATATTACACAGCGAGGCTGAGAGTCTCAAGGCAAGGGAAATAGACAAACATAAACAAGATGCAATACAAACGGCTGAAGGCCCACAACAAAATTTTCAAGATTTTAAAATAAATTACCATAACCTTTCAAAGAGAGAAGGCCCAATTTTTTTTTTTTTTAGTGAGAATTTAAGTGGCTGAAGGCCCACAATTGATTTTCCAAAATTCAAAAAATACATAAAATCGAGTAAATGCAAGAATTTTTAAATCATTGGCTATGATAGATTATAAACAGGCAATTAAACACCGGTGAGAAGGACAATAAAGAAAACGACACTCAGAAGCCTCCGGGAAGGTCGGTCTGCCATCGTTCACTTAGGTAACACAGGTGGTGAGCCCAACTACGCTTGATCCTGCGGAACCCAACCAGGGGACAGCCACGGACCGACCGACAAAACGACTGGTTTACCACCAATCGGCACATGAGAACTCAAAACACAAAAGGTTGCGAACGTGATTATCCACATGAAATATGTATCAGCTGTCAAAACTACACACCATGTTGGACAGCGGCAACAGGTGAGGAAAGGCCGCTGCCGCTGACCAGGGCAAGTAACCAGAACACTAACGGCCACAAGGCAGAAAATTCCGCTGGTACACTTGAACTTGAAATATGGTAATATAGTTAACTTCACCCAGAAGGAACACTGCCTGAATTTACGTCAGTGGCCAGTGCACGTAATCAAAACACTAACGGCCACAAGGCAAAAAATTCCGATCGTGCACTTGAATTGTAGTCAATCATTGTAGTAAATTGCACCACATGGCGGCTAAATTTCAGCAATAGAAACACTCGGTGTTGCTCACAGGAAAACCTCCGCAACCGCGAACCACCAAAACGAACCACACAACACGTATGGACGTGGCTTGGGTAGTTGGAAATGGAAATGCCGTGTGACTAGGGCCTCCCGTCGGGTAGACCGCTCGCCTGGTGCAAGTCTTTCGAGTTGACGCCACTTCGGCGACTTGCGTGTCGATGGGGATGAAATGATGATGATGAGGACAACACAACACCCAGTCCCTGAGCGGAGAAAATCTCCGACCCAGCCGAGACTCGAACCCGGGCCGTTAGGTACGACATTCCGTCGCGCTGACCACTCAGCTACCAGGGGGGGACGCTTGGGTATGCTACATGAAGAATGTTGGGAAGGGGGGGGGGGTGGACGCGGGAAACAGTGCAGTCAACTTTGACGTCCTGGGTCGGTGAACCACGAAGCTCGTAGCGATCAGACAGCTCCACACACGCTCCGACACTGCGCAGGGACTGTCAGGGGACCCAGCCGACTGCACCGCGCGGAGGTAACTTCCCTGGTCCACAGAAACCGACCGACTCTTCAGAAGGCCGACAACATCTAAAATTGTCATGAGTGGAAATAACACCAACTACACACACAACCTGACAAACACTTGCACGAAGACCTGAGCGATACCCAACAGTAACTAAGCATACACGAAGACAAATCGGGAGTCGATGCACACACGCACACACACATACACATAAACACACACACACACACACACACACACACACACACACACACACACATACACAGCCGACTCATGAACGATCGGCGAGCCAAAACGCGTCGTCCGGTAGGTCGACCGACCGACGATCCACCAAGGCCGTGGCCCAGCTCAAGTGATGCGTGGCGGCAATGGTCTGGCGAGCCATGTCGACGCAGACCTCACTGCTGCTCCAACCCGACTGCACCAGTGCCGCATTGCAACTCCCCGACTGGCAGGTCCGGACTGCGGTCCAGAAGCGTTCCAACTGACTGGCAGCCCGAACTCGCGACCTGTACTAGCTGACGACAGACAACGACCGGGAAGTAATAGCAGTCGAGCAAAGATACTTCGAGAGGGGACATAATGATACGCGCTGCTAACGCCGCTCACAGTAAGGGAAAGCAGCAGCTCAGTGACAGTAGTAATTTAAGTTAATGAGGTGGAAGTACGTTAAAAACAGGGAGTAAAATACATGATGGCGGGAACACGAGCCACGCACGGCTCAAATACGTTGCTTGCAATTATCTTCCCGAATCGTACAGGGTTTCCAGTGAATCATGGTAGATATTGTAAACGAACATTAGTGGATTCCTTCGCTTATTTAGGCATAATTAATTATATTTAATTACATTTTGGGTCAACTGTCACTTACTGGTCTCCTGAAGGTTTTCCTGCATTTTGCTACAGTCTTCCAACGTTGCAGCCTTCCTGTTGATTGCTTCACCGTCTGCGAATAACTTGATGGAGCTTCCGACATCACGCACCATGTCATTCATACATATTCAACGTAGTAACAGCACAATTACGTAACTTTTGGGTACTTCTCAAATTACCTTTACATTCGTCGATTTTGTTCTTTTAAGACTAGTGTATTGACTCATACCTGCAAGAAAATTGTGCATCCAAACACAAACCTGTCCCACTACTGGGTAAGCTCATATTTCGTTCTCTGAACGACAGTATGAAACTGAATGAAATGAATTCCCCAAAGCAAGAAACAAGGCATAACCTCCGTGTCGTTGACTACGGCGTTCTGGACCCGACAGACAAAGAGAGTGAGCTGGGCTCGGCAAATTTGTGGAATACCTGTTGGTTTGTCTAAAGGAGATTTTCGTTCTCCAGAAACGAAACGTTCTATACAGCCCAGTCTCATTTATGTCACCACCACCTAAGTTCGACGTCAGCGTACGATAACCACTCACGGACGATAGATGGTGGGCAGCACTAGCAGTAGATGCTACATGAAGAATGTTGGGAAGGGGGGGGGGGGGGGGGTGGACGCGGGAAACAGTGCAGTCGTTGTAATGCGAAAACGGTGCGATTTTGACTCTCTAAAGAGCATGATCATTAGCCATCGGGCTAAGGGTGGAAGCGTTTCCAAAACGGCTAGGTGTGTAATATGTTCGCCTGCCGCTGTGGTGAAAGTATCCCGTGCATGGAAAAATGGCGTTATCCAAAAGCGGTGCCGTGGCAGCTGCGGTGCACCACGGGCCATAGATGATAGGGGTGGGCGACAGCTGCGGAAATCTGTGCGGACGAATAGACGAGCAACTACTGAGCAACTGACCGGGGCCACCAACAGCGTCTTCTCAAGGACCGTTCAGCGCACATTACTGCGTATGAACCACCGCAGCAACCGACTCCTGTTCTCCGGCGACCAAGGCTGGAATTTGCACGCCAGTACCGCAACTGGACGTTCACTGAGTGGCGACAGGTGGCCTTTTCAGATTAATCACGTTTTTTGCTCCATCGGAGAGATGGCCGTTGGCATGTAAGAAGTTTGTTTTTCCTCGGCTCAATGGCAGCCACAAGGAGGAAAATACAACATGTCACACAGCTCGCAATGTGCATCTGTGGTTTGATGAGCATCAGGATGAGTTTACCGTAGACTCCTGGTCACCAAACTGCCCGGATTCAGTCCCAGTCGGGTATCTCTTGTACCACCACGATCTGGCTGTTCTCGCCTGGATCACCAACCGAGAAACTTAGTGCAGCTGACCACAGCACTGGAGTCGACATGACCCCAAATCCCTGTCGGTATCTTCCAGAACTTCACTGGCTCTCTTCCTGCACGTCTCGCAGCGGCCCGCGATGCAAAAGGTGGTTAGTCAGACTCTTAATGGTTGTCATATTAATGTGGCTTGACAGTATAATATGTGGGCATAGCTAGACATAACTGTCCTATGAGTCTTATTGGAAACGGTAATAACCTGCCTCTCTTTCCAGTTCGTACACTCTGTGGTCAAAAGTATCCGGACACCACCAAAAACATACGTTTTTGATATTAGGTGCATTGTGCTGTCACCTACTGCCAGGGACTCCATATCAGCGACCTCAGTAGTCATTAGAAATCGTGAGAGAGCAGAATGTGGCGCTCCGTGGAACTCACGAACTTCGAACGTGGTCAGATGATTGGGTGTCATTTGTGTCATACGTCTGTATGCGAGATTTCCACACTCCTAAACATCCCTAGGTCCACTTTTTACTATCTGATATTGAAGTGGAAACGTTAAGTGACACTACAAAGTGTACAGGCTGACCTCGTCTGTTGACTGGCAGAGACCATCGACAGTTGAAGAGGGTCGTAATGTGCAATAGGCAACCATCTATCCAGACCATCACACAGGAATTCTAAACTGCATCAGGATCCACTGAAAGTACTATGACAGTTAGGCGGGAGGTGAGAAAACTTGGATTTCATGGTCCAGCGACTGCTGATAAGCCAGACATCACGCCGGTAAATGCCAAACGACCCCTCGCTTGGTGTAAGGAGCGTAAACATTGAACGATTGGACACTTTTTTTCACTAGCTGCTTATATTTTATGACCCACCGTCTAATTTCTTATGGTGGGTCGTATATTGCCACTTAGCCGCTGTGACTGGGTCCGGGGTCTGCAGTGACTGAAAGTAACACCACACCGGCTCCCGTCCCCACTCACACCGTTGCCCGTGTCTCGCCACGTGGAGGCGGGCTCTGTTTAGATCCATTTGATATCTTTTTTTTGTGCAGCATTAGAAAAACTTATAACTAATACAAAATCAAGTAAGATATTAATAAACAAAACGAAATTAAATATTTAGAAAGAAGGAAGGAAGAGAACTGAATAGAGAAGTTATAGGTATAATATGGCCCGTCACCTGGTTGTGGGCGGCGGCCCGGGTCTTGGAATGACCCTCAAGACGCTGGCCGTTGCTCACCATGCTTTTAACATCTACCATCCTAAAAACTACCTTAACTAGAAGAGATTAGGACGTTAAAGCTAGAAACTAAGACTAAGACATCCATGTCCATCCTGCTAAACTATTTACGATATACAATAGAGAGGTAACTGATTTTCTGCTTGGCTCAAAGTTGCTAATGAAAGGGTACTCGTGGTAAAAGTAATAAGGTAATGACGCTAACGGTTTGTGTGGAGCCTGCAAGGCTCCTAGTAGAGTACATCAGGCGCAAGCACCTCCCGGCCCCGCCGACAACGCGACATGAACGGTGGTTTTCCCCGATCTACCATAGGTATCCGTCGGGTTGGGCTCAAAAGAGAGGGACCACAATTAAGATCCTTCCATACAGACTGTGCGCTGCCTCTTAACGGAAGGTGTAGGTCCCTTGAAGAGGTACCTAGCTTTAAGCTCTTATTGGACATGGAGATGCTGTTAACTATTTATATATACGGTGCAATCTGTTTTTAGGATTGTGTGTGACTTGTGCACCTCTTGTCGGTTGTTCCACTCTGTTCTTTGAATTTGACTTGGTTGACACTATGGATCATCCGCGCTGGACGCTTCAATATCTGAGTTGGTGCCCTGGTCTGTATCTGTTTCTTCTTCATCACTCGTGGTGCTAATCATATCTGTGTTCCCCTGGACATCGTGACTTCTGTTTGGACCGACTTGCCTTCGGTAGGGTCTGTTGCGCAAGTATTCTATTTGTTGGATCTTCAAGATTTCGTCCGTTAGTTTGTTGAGTTCAGTCCACCTTTCCGGGTCGCGTATTATGGCATGTAGTTCGTTCTGTGTGTTCAGGCGATTTATGTGTACTGTGTGTCTTATGTTCGTGCGTTGTCCGCAGAAGAAGACAGTATGTTCAGGGGAACCTTCTTCCCCGCATGACAATGGAAAAACGTTGTGTCGAGTGACGCATCACGGTAGACAACGGTGTGTGTATGGCGAACGCCATCCGCCAGCGAATGTAGTGCCAACAGCAAAATTCGGAGGCGGTAGTGGTATGGTGTGGTCGTGTTTACCACGGAGGGGGCTTGCAACCCTTGTTGTTTTGCTTGGCACTATCACAGCACAGGCCTACATTGATGTTTTAAGCACCGTCCTGCTTCTCACTGTTGCAGAGCAATTCGTGGATTGGATCTTTCAACACGATCGATCACCTGTTATAATGCATGGCCTGTGGCGGAGTGGTTACACGACAATAACATCCCTGTAATGGACTAGCCTGCACAGTGTCCTGACCTGAGTCATATAGAATACCTTTGGGATGTTTTGGAACGCCGACTTCGTGCCAGACCTCACTGACCGACATCGATACCTCTCGTCAGTGCAACACTCCGTGAAGAATGGGCTGCCATTCCCCAAGAAACCTTCTAGCACCTCGTTGAACGTATGCCTCCGAGAGCGGAAGCTGTCATCATTGCAAATAGCAGGCAAACACATATTGAATTCCAGCATTACCGATGGAGGGTGCAACGAACTTGTAAGTCATTTTCAGCCAGGTGTCTGGATACTTTTGATCTCATAGTGTAGTACCCTTCGTTGCTCCAACCATCTACCTTAAACTACTGCTAGATGGGGAGCACATGCGACTGCCATTTGTGGGGCTATAATAAAGACAAGGTGTACAGCAATAACCCCAAAACGATAGCTGGGCCTAAAACAGCCATTCAAGAAATCATTTATAGCATCGATGTTCCGACACGCCGGCCGGGGTGGCCGAGCGGCTCTAGGCGCTACAGTCTGGAACCGCGCGACCGCTACGCTCGCAGGTTCGAATCCTGCCTCGGGCATGGATGTGTGTGATGTATTTAGGTTATTTACATTTAAGTAGTTCTAGGGGACTGATGACCTCAGAAGTTAAGTCCCATAGTGCTCAGAGCCATTTCAACCAATTGTTGTGCAGCTCCAGGCAACTATCGCTTCCGATGAGTGTTGCGCACTCCATTTGCACTCGCAGTTAAAAGCTGGTAAAAGTGCTCCTAGCTGTTAGCAACCTTATTTCGCCGCGCTAAAAGAATTTCGCTATGTGGGCAGCAAGATATCGAACGTTGGCCGAACGATTAGGGATGCAAAAAATTTGTTGCTGATGTAAGTAGCAACAAAGAAGTAATTAATGCACAGTGTGACAGTTTTTCACGCATCTCACTGTTTATGACGTCAGATCTCCTGAATTATGTGTCGTACAATGATATAATGTTGTCGGTACATTCAGCGGCATATGTGGATTCTCTCTGCGAAATTTATTACGAACAGAGTTAGTAGAAAAGAAGTAATAAATTTAAACGTCATGAATGATACGGCAGTTTTACGTGCAACAAATTGTGTGTTTCATATGATGATATAATTCTGCGCTTACTTCCAATATTGTATGTGCATACCGTTCGTAAAATGTGTTGCGAATACAGTTAAACTAACTTACACTAAGGACAACACACACAACCATGCCCGAGGGAGGACTCTAACCTCCGACGGGGGAGCCGCGCGGACCGTAACAAGGCGCCCTTAGACCGCGCGGCTACCCCGCGCGGTGCCTTTGTGAATACTGATATATCAGCCGGCCTTTCCTTGCCTACTAGTACAGCCAGATGCATATTTGTCGATAATTACACCAAACAGAGAAACTTTTAATTTTTGCAACAGATACTACAGGAAGAGGAAACGGAAGTGCACTTTTCTAAGACGTGTTAGTTTCTTGAGTGAACTATTTTTGAGACGTGGAGAAAGTAGTTTTGCTTACGTTTTTCAGTGACCTTACTGATAATGACTTAAAGGTGTACTAGAACGGTCCTAGTTAAACATGTTTTGAAGTATGTATAGAGGTACCTGTGGAAACTGCAGTTTTTCAAATTTATGTGATTTTTCATCACCTGAGAAATTTAATTATGTTGTTAATAACAAGGGAAAAATTTGTTTCATTGACTGTATGATGCATAGCTTCTTCCAGTCGTTGTCGAGACAAGCTAAATCATTTTGCCAGTCAATTTACGAGGTGCCTGTTAACAGCAGTTAGTGAGCATGGCGGTATGATTTATGGTCCTGTCATTCTATTTATTAACAATATTGTCATGTTTTGTGCTTAGTTTGGCAATCCGCCTTCTCGTTGTACTGTATATCACCTTCGATTTACTCTTTTTGTCAGCTTCATTGATTTCCACATGCATGACGTGAAACAGAGTACCGTTTCCTTCTGCATGAAGATATACACTATCACAACAGTAGCATTATTGTATCTACATTCTTTTCCAATCCTTTCTTCCCAAGTTCTGAATTTGATATTCGTTACGAAATTGTCGATGCATTTACGAAGTCATATATCGTCCAAGTGGTCATGAATCACAGTGGTTCTATGATATCCGCATAATATGAGAATATTACCTTGACAGTCACAGTTTGTCTTACTCAATTAAAAGAAAGTGAAATGAATGACCTGTGTTCAAAAAGTCGAGGAACTCATCAAATTGTATTTTTTCTCTGTGCTAACCCAGTCTACTGTTTGCAAAGATGGGATGTCTGGATATCTTAACGCTAGTACTTTCTTCCGAATTCTAATGTTAACATTCTTCTGCAGTATGATGGTAGTTCCCTTGTTTCTTAGAACTTCAAGTCGAGGTCTTACAATATTCTAGCTTATCTATTTTCGAAATATAATATAAAATTCAGAAGTGTGTTGTAGAATCTGAATTAATATCATAAGGTAATCCTTTCAACACCAAAATCGTTGTTCCATCATTTATTTTCTTCAACATAAATATGGTTCTCTTCTTCTATCACTATAAGGAACAGCTATTGTCCATTTTAAAGACCTTCGACATAACATCAGTTATCTACAGTTTCAGCTGCACTTAACAGATATTCCCTCCTACTACCACTATGCAAATACATTTCCTTTTTTCGCGCCTTTTGCCAATTTTCTGCACTGAAATTACGTTTTGCTTTTCTGTGCCCCACCTCGATTTCCTTGCTAGCATCTCTTACATAATTCCTTTACATTTCTCCATAAATCATTCTATCCTAGTCTTTTTGCACCTACTGTTAATTTCATTTTTAATCATAGTATCCTGCAGGCTTCTTATTTCGTTGTTTACATTCTTACAGTTTCTACATTCATCCATACAATATCTTGATTTATATAGAAGTTTTACATTTATGTTTCCGCTGTAAATATATTCCTTTCCTGCCTTTCTTATACTCTACATAATTACATTTCACTCTTCTGTCAGCTAATCCCGATGGCTTTACTTACACCAGTATTCACTGCATGAAAAAATTTCCTTTCATGGTTGTGTGTCCTTAATGTTTATGATTTCATTCCTACTTATGCTGTCATTTATATATTATTTTGGATTTCACATCCAAACATAATTCTGTGTGAAAGAGGAATCTTTACATTGCCTAACTGCTGTGCAGTCTTCCCTTGTCCAGCGTTTTTTTCCAAACATATCTTATTTTGTTTGGATTCTGAACGAGAGTATTCAATATAACTTTGTAATTACTACTGTCTCATTTTTCTCTCACGCACACTTTCCAGTGCTTTTGATTTCTATTTCGTCCCTCACCGTATTGTTCCACTTAAATTACAAAATTTCGCGCACATTTTATTTATTTCTCAATTTCCACATATATTCTCTGTTTACTCATCACAAACGTGTGATGTCGGTACGTAAACTAAAATAAACTTGATTGGTGTTGCGTTCATATCAATGCACAGAAGAATACTTCTCTCTCTCTCTCTCTCTCTCTCTCTCTCTCTCTCTTTCTCTCTCTCTCTCTCTCTCTCTCTCTGTGTCTCTTTGTCTCTATCTATTCTATCTATCTGTCTCTATTACCCATCTAGATGTTCATGGTAACGTCAGTACTAGCAAGCCAGTTTATGGATGATGTAAGTGTTACTATATGGCCAAGTCACCAGATATTTTTATTCTCACTACATTTCCCTGAGTAATTCCGCTAAGCAGACCTTCAGAGTCCTCATGCCTCTTTACAGATTCTTCAGGTTCCCTAAAACATGCTCCCAACTCGGTGTCTTGGAACGTTCAGTTTATTTATTCTTATACAGGAGATTCTGCACTAAGCTGTTTTCAAAAAAATGGTTCAAATGGCTCTGAGCACTATGGGACTCAACTGCTGTCCCATAGAACTTAGAACTACTTAAACCTAACTAACCTAAGGACATCACACACATCCATGCCCGAGGCAGGATTCGAACCTGCGACCGTAGCGAGCTGTTTTCACATCCAGTTTCAAACTGGGAACTAGTTTCGATCCAGGACGTTTTGCGAAAGAAATGTTCATCAGGAGAATATGGGCATGTTCTGTGAACACACTGTTAGTGCCTTTGATCAAGCAGTTTCCACGGCCTTGTGAATCCCATGCCGTTGATTGGCACTGATTTTTCCGTCACTGCAGCCAGTCTCACACTCTGAGGACGAGAGGATGCCCTGAGGCTCTAAACCTTCCTCCGACCTCTTTTGATAAGGCTGTTGGTAGAATGAGAAGCACATCTATAAAAGAAATGGCATACCATACACTACTGAGACCAATTGTACGGAACTATTGTAGTATTTAAAATAATTCTCGTTTATTATTCAGTCTCAGTTGCACGTTTTTAAATACATGACATGTTTAGATCGCTCTGGATCATCTTTATGTCTATGTAGTTGCATCATCGACCCGTCGTGTCTGTGTCAATACTCATATCAGAGCTGACGCAACTGTTTAGAATCTGAATATGACCTAGAGAGATTGAAACGTCCCATGTACATTTAAAAATGTGCAACTGAGACTGAGGATTAGATGAGAATTGTTTGAGACATCAATATAGCTGCCATTCTCTCGCGACGAAGACATCGAATGTACGTAGAGAAAATTGTACCTAATTCGGACACGCTCTCCTATGTTCGGAATACATTGGTACAACCCATATGAAAGTATAACAGAAATGGCTACAGAGATAAAATGGGATTCTTTACAGGATATACGACGTCTCCTCGTGAAACCTCGTTGGGTAAATGTCGAATACCTGTATGCTGACACCATCGCGTACCTCGCGAAACGTTGTTGGGTAAGTGTCGAATACGTGTATGCTGCCACCGTCGTATATCTCCCGTAGAGGCCATAAAGAATAAGATAAGAGAGCTTATGGCACAAATAGGGGCTATAGATATTTATTTATTTAGTAACACAGCAGGGTTTTAACCGACTAGGATTCTACAAGGAACTGTTGTGTACGTACAGCGACCGTAGACTATTATAAGGAAGGATAAGAAAACAGCAATTACTAGCAACTCCATTAGTTTTCTGCTATTCTTGCAGACCAAGATTTCAGCTATAAATAGCCATCTTCATTGCATTTGAGGGAGTAACAATTCAAGAAACGCGCAGTACATGCCACCATAAGCATCTACTGGTGCATAAGCAGAAGGGAACTCAGTTCCATTCGTCTTTTTCTGCAGATTCTCCCAATGTTCAAATGAAATGACACAATTTCAGAGATTTTATTGGTCTTATGGGAATATGATTTTATGTATACAGATTGAAACGGTGAGTGAAAATTTATGTTATGGCCAGAGATCGAACTCAGGCCTTCTGATTATTAGGCAGGGGCGTTAGCCATTGAGCCACCTTCGCACAGTGGTTCAAACAAGACCAGTCAAGTGTCTGAAAATGTGTCGCTTCATTTGTATAAGTACCTGCAGCTGAGATTCAGGCTGGATACCCCATTTACGTTAGATGTTGACGTGCTATTCCAGAACATGCAGAGCCTCTGCAGTTCTGTTTGTGTGTAACGGGGAATTTAAAGTAGACTTGGGCGGCAATGAGAATTTGGATCGAGGAGGGAGGCGGGCCAGCTAAATCCGTGCAGTTGTGTGAACCGTCATACCAAGTGGCATAAGTGGCTAGTGCATAGTAAGGAGGAGACCTGAGTTCGATTCCATACCTTGGTACAAATTTTCACTCACCGCTTCACTCTATATACATAAAATATCTCACTGTTGTTATTTATCGTGTCGTTTAAATAATTACATTGTTCGTCGAAAAACCATAAGACACTTTAAGTAAATTTTGGAAAAGAAAAATAAATTTACTACGTTAAGAATAAAATAGGACTTAGGAAAAAAGATGTCCCTTTACTTAGCTGTTTCAAGTGGGAGGGCTATAGTAAACGCTTCCAGCCTATCTCACCTGAATTAGCATATTGTATTCTACTGTAGTTACCACTGCGTATATGTATGTTATGAGATTAGCTGTTGATCATTTGTGTATGAGGTATGATAGTACTACTTATTACTCCCATTACTTTCTCCATTTGCCCTCGCCGTAAGAGGGCGAACCTTGGAAGGGTGATCTCGAGCCTTGTCTCCCCGAACGGCACTTCTTATTTATGTTATAGTTACGTCTGATGTATAGCATGTCCTGTAATCTGCCAAATATTCGCTACTGTTAGACCTCAAAAAATCCCATTTTGGAGGAGGTTTAACTTTAGAAAGGCTGACTGATCGAGATTTGCAGATTTACTGGACGGCGAAGTGTCTTCTATAGAACCAACACTAGAACAGTGCAACAACTTCACCACGGCCGTAAAGAGATATTCCAAAACATCCATCCATCGTGGCTGTCAAACATCTTACATCCCTGGGCACAGATTAGATCAGGCAACCTTATTTATACAATACAGCAACTTATTTAGAGAAAACCCTTTCAGTGAAAGGAACAGAAAATAAACTCATTTTCTCTATAAGAGAGCCAAAAAGGAGAAAATGGATTAAGAAGATAGAAAACCTGGATCTGTAAAGAGACAGTCATGAGACTTGAAGATTTTTGCGATGCCTACGCAATGATTCGACTAAGATCACTACAGACCGCCAACAAAATAGCACACCAGATGCTGCTAAATGGGAAGCCCAACCATAAATCCAAGAAACCAAAACTACAAAGAACTGAGCAAGGGGAGAGTGACAACTTTTCACTCCCATTCACGATGGATGATTTACATATGGCTATTAAACAGAGTAAAACTGGTAAGCCATCTGGCTTGGACGGTTTACGAACTGAGCAAATTAAGCACTTTGGATTAGCAAGAAAGGAATGGATTCACCAATTCTTCAATAAAAGTGTTGATAGATGTCAAATTCCAAAGATATGGGGGAAGAGCCGTGTAATTGCTGCACTGAAACCTGGTAAATAATGAAACAGTCCAAAGGATTCTAGATCAGTCGCACTACCATGTCAACTTTGCAAACTGATAGAGAGAAAGATTTTAAACGGTCTCTCACACGTTGTTGAGCTCTTGCTTATACCACAGCAAGCTGGATTCCGCCCTGGTAAAAGGTCCTTAGGACAGTTACTCATTCCTATACAGTTCATAGAAGATGGCTTTGGAGCCCGTAAGGTGACAGGAGTGGTATTTGTGGACCTGATAGCACAGTACGACACCGAAAATCACCAATCACTATTAAACAAGGTCTAAAATGTAAGCAAGGATTTTTCTGCCTCACCAGATCCATCACCAATCTTCTGCAGAACCCAAGATTCTTCATTGATCTCCAAGGACAGCGTAGCCGATGAAGGCTACAGAAAAATTGCCTTCCCCAGGGAAGTGAGTTGACTCCAGTTCTGTTCAGTGTATATAGCAACGACCAATCCATAGTTCCAAACTGTAGGAATTTCTTGTATGCTGAGGATCTCGCTCTCGCAACCCAAAGCACAAACTTCTGTGCAATAGAAATCAACCTAAAGAGGGCTCTTGAAGATATGTAAAAATACCTCTGAATAAACCAGTTTAAACAAAACCCATCTGAGAACAAGTGTGTGCTTTCCATCTGAGAAATAGGAAAACCACGCGCAAGTTAAAAATAGAATGGTCTAGGGTTAAATTGGAACATGTCACACTCCAAAGTACCTAAGAATAATATTCGACAGATCTCTAACGTTCAAAAAACACTGTATGAAGTTCAAATCAAAAGTCACCACCAGGAACAACTTACTGAGAAAACTGGCCGGATCACAATGGGGCAGCCAAGCTGAAACTCCGAACTTTTGCAATGGCATTATTCTACTCCGCTGCAGAGTGTGCCTGTCCTGTTTGGTACAAACCAATATGTTCCAAACAGGTGGATATTGACCTAGGCAACACATGAGGAATTATAAAAGGCTGCTTGAACTCACTCTAATGAAATGGCTCTACCACCTTGCAGGAATTGCACCACCTCCTGTTCGAAGAGAAGTAACAGCAAACAGGGAAAGAACAAAATTAGAACAGGAAAAAACGCATCCCTTGCATGGGCAACAACCCTACCCACAACGACTAAGGTCAAGGAAAAGTTCCCTCAGAACATCGGAGAAACTAACAACCACTGATAAAGAAGCCAGGCTGCAACGATGGAGGGCTGAGACATTCCACCCTCCTGGTAGGAAAAGATTTTGAATCTTTACCCTCTGGTCATGATGAGAATTGGGCAGTCTGGAAGTCCTTTAATAAGTTGACGTCAGAAGTGGGCAGATCATGGGCTAACCTGGCAAAGTGGCGATACGGTGAAGAAAACAAAACACCATGTGAATGCGGGGAAGAACAGACTGTTCAATCAATATACGCTTCAGTGTCGACTGTGTCCAGCTACCTGTACAGAAGATGATCTTCACCAGGCAACGGAAAATGCACTGGAAGAAGCCAAATTTTGATCAAAGATTAGATAAGCTATGTTGAGCTGTCAACAGTTGTATAAACTGTGTTTGAATAATGTTCCTGACACCAGAATAATAATAATAATAATAATAATAATAATAATAATAATAATAATAATGTCCAGTATTATAAAGTTCACATATTTTACTCTTTGCATCTTATATAGACTACATATTACACAACAACGTGTTTAAAAACAACGATCCAAAGTACTAATGACTTCCATATTTTGCTTTGTACAAACATGAAAATTCGTTGTTTTATTTGTTATTTCTGATTCCATGTACAAATTACTTGCAATGTTGTTGCAGTAGAGTGCTGTGTCGCGTGTGCTTCTATGTATGGTGATATTGGTGTTTTCATTTCATCATATGTGTCTGTATGTTCATTTGTTTTCATATAAACTGTTTGAACCTGTGTTGTCGGTGTTCTGGCCTGCCGTGTGTGTCTGGTCGTGATCTTGTATATGGTCATTCCGGTTATTATAAGTCTTGTGTAGCGCTTTTGATATTTCATCAGTGAAGCGCCGAAGTATGATTTATGTTTCTGGGTCTCTTAAAGCTTGCCCTATATCTTCGATTTCCGTCATCAGTCTTATGTGTATGAGAGTACCACATTGTAGTGTTATATGTTCGAGTGGATCATGTTCCCCACAAACACATGTTTGGCTAAGGCGAAAGAGGTGAAGATGTGTAGGCTAAGGGCCATGGTCCGTCAGGAAGGGTACCAGACCATAGCTTGAGTCAACGCATCTCAGCCTCTATCGATCTGCTAAGCGAACTGTACAGGAGAGAATATTAGTAACGGTAGCGCTATATACTCTCCGCCATTCACAGTTCGGTGGCTTGAGGAGTATATACAATATATAGATACAGAAACAGAGCTGAAAATATGTCTGAGGAGTGACCATCAAAAATTAAAGTGAACAACGTGAAATAAAATAAATTAATAAAGAACAAACGATTTCGTGAAAACATGCATGTGTTTTCGCAGGGAGCTTCTCGCGTAAGCATTAATATCACTAAATGGAAAGTGCAATCCAGTTTTCTCGCGAGCTGTCCTTGCAAGGAGGTGCGCACCTTCCATGACCCTGTTACCCTGTGGGCACGGAGTTGGTAAACTTCATCACCCAGGAACCACGCAAAGTGTAGCCTGCGGCCGACGCTCTCGGTAACACGGTTAGCCTAATGGATTGCACTTCTGCCACCCGATGTCTCGTCTGCCGCGAGCAATCAACACCTGCTTTCTCATTCGTGGAGGCACGTCGCCCTCAACAGCTCCTCGCTAAAAATTTGCATGAAACTTAAATTCTAACACCCACAGCAAAAAATAATACTTCATATATGGCAAATCAAGTGTGCACATGTTGGATAGCTCTTCCTTCATCATCATTTGGTTTTGAAGCTTTGACAGCCTTTTAAGGGCGAAGAACGTTTCGGCATATTTGTGCTGTCATCAGTGACCACTTTTATACTATCCTTATTATTCTCAAGACCAGCCGTCCTCAAGTGGTGGCGCCACCCCCCCCCCCCCCCCCTGGCGACTGGGGGAGAGGGGAGAGGGGGGGACTAGGCAGTGCAGAGAGTGATAGAATGGGGCGCTGACTTTCATTGAGGTATTTATATTTCATGTTATGTAAGAAAAAGATTTCTGGTGAACAAATATTTTTAGGTTTTGTCTTGTCCATTCTTCTGACTAAAGGTTTGACGAACTTCGGTTGTTCACTTATGTAATAAAATGGAAGACCCACAGCGGTCCTTTCGATTTTATTTATTATATGGCTACCAGTTTCAGTGATTTAGTACACCATTATCAGATCTTAACTGACGCTGAGAGGGGATTAAATTCAATCGTATACACGATTCCATCAGTGGTCAATCCAACATTTATGAACTGGTATCCGAAGATAGTAACATCTTGGTAGTTGATGGCTGGAAACACAACATCGTTTTACGGTCTACGGATAACAGTTCATAGATGTTGGCCACTGATAGAGTCCTGTATACGATTGGATTTAATCCCCTCTCAGCTTCAGTGTGTACTGAATCACCGCAACTGGTAGCCATATCATAAATAACATCGAAAGGACTGCTGTAGGTGTTACATTTTATTATATAAATATTTCTAGCGTCATATTCTAATTTCCATGAACCAATTTAGAAAGCTCCCCCTCCGTTAATGTGCTGTCTTATTCGACAAAAACTGGCCGTTAGTTTCTGTCAGCAGGAATTCAGAAAAAAGTCGCATGTAATGTTTCATCACATAGCCCCTGTCCTGCTATGAGAACTTTTCCTTCCCTCTCCTACCGTTCGCTTCAAACTCAGTCACCACTTTTTAATTCAAGAAAAAAAGATACAAAGCTGTGTCACTGATTTGACTTTACTGTGAAGTTACCCCGATGCAGTAACACGTGCAACTCTTTGTTGTTTAGGTATAGGCTTTAATTCTGTACCGTCAGGAACAAAAACCATTTCGACTTCTGCGCTTATCTTGTTCCACAGATTTTCTACGATTTCTCGCTGTTAGCTGTAATGATGATATTCAAATTTCCACTGGAATTTTATGTCTCAGGGCGTGAAACACCAACTGTGGAAGGATGCACAGTGGCGCACAGACAGGTGACAGATGTACTACTTCCCGTTGTTCCTACGATTTTTTTTCTTTTTTTTTTTTTTTGCACATCTAGAATTGATTTCTGTTCTAGAGAAAAAGTAAGTTTGCTCCACAGTTCGTTTTTCACTGTAATGGGTTGCATGCGATTGTTCTCAGGTGTGAGGAAGGCAAGGGCACAACATCCTCTATGAAACTAACTTTATAAACCACCCGTTCATTTCTCTGCAGATTTACTGTAAGGCGATAGGTCGTCCGAGTGCCAGTGATAAATTGCACCACTTTACTGATACCGCAAACTTTCTGTATCGTTCTTCAGTGGCGGAATAAGTAAAACGATTTTTACAGTATAGTTGGTAGAAGTACGAAAAAATGTGCGTAATTTCAATTGCAATCTTGTATGGATATATACATTCAGAAATATGCCCTGAACATAAAGTTTAGACACAGGAAATAATTTATACCTGAAACTGGCAGTCTTTTTAATGAAGGAATATATTTAATGGTAATAGCTGCTTGCTTTGCGTAACTGAAGGAATAGAGGGCATCGATGAATATTTAAGTAATTTTTATGATTACTCTCACTTTTAATAAACTTATAATCTGATTTCAGCAACATGCAGATAACCTACCTGAGAGGAGAGTAACGTGCAATTAGCAAGCGTGGCACAGTCGGCCAAGACTTGGCACCTACAAAACTCGACTTAAAGTTGAACACTATAGAAAAAATACGATATGTCACCAGTCTACCATAATCTCCACGCCTTTAGTTACCTTCTCACCTGCAAGCCGTGCAGTGCTGATAACAGCCTTATGCTGATTAAATTTCTTAAAATGTGTATACTGACTGAAGTAATGTATGACATTGACGAATTAGCCGGCCGAAGTGGCCGTGCGGTTAAAGGCGCTGCAGTCTGGAACCGCAAGGCCGCTACGGTCGCAGGTTCGAATCCTGCCTCGGGCATGGATGTTTGTGATGTCCTTAGGTTAGTTAGGTTTAACTAGTTCTAAGTTCTAGGGGACTAATGACCTCAGCAGTTGAGTCCCATAGTGCTCAGAGCCATTTTTTGACGAAATACACTACTCGCCATTAAAATTGCTACACCACGAAGATGACGTGCTACAGACGCGAAATGTAACCGACAGGAAGAAGATGCTGTGATATGCAAATGATAAGCTTCTCAGAGCATTCACACAAGGTTGGCGCCGGTGGTGACACCTACAACGTGCTGACATGAGCAAAGTTTGCAACCGATTTCACATACACAAACAGCAGTTGACCGGCGTTGCCTGGTGAAACGTTGTTGTGATGCCTCGTGTAAGGAGGAGAAATGCGTACCACCCGTACCACCACGTTTCCGACTTTGATAAAGGTCGGATTGTAGCCTATCGCGATTGCAGTTCATCGTATCGCGACATTGCTGGTCGCATTGGTCGACATCCAATGACTGTTAGCAGAATACGGAATCGGTGGGTTCAGGAGGGTAATACGGAACCCCGTACTGGATCCCAACAGCCTCGTTTCACTGGCAGTCGAGATGAGAGGCATCTTTTCCGCAAGGCTGTAACGGGTCGTGCAGCCACGTCTCGATCCCTAAGTCAACAGATGGGAACGTTTGCAAGACAACAACTATCTGCACCAACAGTTCGATGACGTTTGCAGCAGCATGGACTATCAGCTTGGAGACCATGGCTGCGGTTACCCTTGACGCTGCATCACAGCCTGCGGTGGTGTACTTAACGACGAACCTGGGTGCACGAATGGCAAAACGTCATTTTTTCGGATGAATCCAGGTTCTGTTTACAGCATCATGATGGTCGCATCCGTGTTTGGCGACATCGCGGTGAACGCACATTGGAAGCATGCATTCGTCATCGCCATACTGACGTGTCACCCGGCGTGATGGTATGGGGTGCCATTGGTTACACGTCTCGGTCACCTCTTGTTCGCATTGACGGCACTTTGAACAGTCGACTTTACATTTGATATTTGTTACGACCCGTGGCTCTACCCTTCATTCGATCCCTGCGAAACCCTACATTTCAAATGGTTCAAATGGCTCAGAGCACTATGGGACTTAACATCTGAGGTCACCAGTCCCCTAGAACTTAGAACTACTTAAACCTAACTAACCTATGGACATCACACACATCCATGCCCGACATAGGATTCGAACCTGCGACCGTAGCAGTCTCGCGGTTCCGGACTGAAGCGCCTAGAATCGCACGGCCACCGCGGCCGGCGAAACCCTACAATTCAGCAGGATAACGCACGACCGTATGTTGAAGCTCCTGTACGGGCATTTCTGGATACAGAAAATGTTCGACTACTGCCCTGGCCAGCACATTCTCCAGATCTGTAGAGAGATGGCGGAGTTCTGAAATTTGTAAGACTGGGTGTCATGAACTGCTATATATATTACGACTATTAAGGTAAATACATTGTTTGTGCTCTATTAAAATCTTTCATTTCCTAACTATGCCTATCAGTAGTTGGTGCCTTCCGTAGTTTGAATCTTTTATTTAGCTGGCAGTAGTGGCGCTCGCTGTATTGCAGTAGTTCAAGTAACAAAGATTTTTGTGAGGTAAGTAATTTGTGAAAGGTATAGGTTAATGTTAGTCAGGGCCATTCTTTTGTAGGGATTATTGAATGTCAGATTGCGTTGCGCTAAAAAATACTGTGTGTCAGTTTAAGCACAGTCATGTATAATTTACGTTTCATATGTCGACCATTAGCCGAGGATACCTCACTGGAATTTTCTGATTTTTTCTTGTAGTTTGTGTAATTAGTGTAGATTTTGTTTATTGCTAGTGCGTGATTGTAGAGAGAATCTCCTTTGTAGTTGCAGTCTTTCGTCTTGTACAGTAAAACAGTTGTGGCATGCATGTAGATTTGCACCAAGTATTTCGCAGCTGCGCTTGCAATTAAGTAGATATTACTTTCAGTGCTATGTTAATGTGTTTTCTTATTTTACTCTTCCAATTGTGCTTTTCTGCGTTATTGTGACAATAATGGCGTGTGAAAAACGTAATACTAGGCTCCAAAGTAAACTGAGAAATGACAGTGAAGACGTAAGCAGTGTGTTAGCGCCACCGAGTAATAAATTAACTAATGTTCAAAGCAGTAATTTGGTAATTGTGCATAGGGAAATGGAGCGGGCGTCAAATAATGGTGTAGACAGTGAAACAGGTAGTGAACAGAGAAAGCATTATCGATCGATCGGTCGGCAACAGCTCGCCTCAGGAATCGGGAATGACAGAACACAATATTGCAAATACTGTTGACTCAGGTTTTGGGTCCTCACCGTTTTCTCAAATAAGTCAAGACACATTTTCCGCTTGTCAAAATGTGAATGTTGCCGGTACAAATTCACTGCCGAAAAGCACTGAGGAACATGTTTCAGACATCAGTGCATTGTTATTACAATTAGTGCAACAAATGGGACAAAAGCTTCAAAAGTTAAACACAATGGAACAAAATCAGAGACAAACACAACAAAAGCTTCAAAAGTTAGACACAACAGAACAAAATCTCCAAAAGTTAGACACAATGGAACAAAATCTTCGGAAGTTAGACACCACGCTTAAACAAACACGTGAAGATTTAACTACTGAGTTACATAACATTGAATCGAAATGTCGAAAAGTCTGTAATGACGTAAAAACACAAATTTGTGAGCATTTTCAACCTATTTTTTCGCGGCATGAAAATGCATTACAGAATCACGAAGGAGCCATAAAAGAACTGCAAACTATTGTTCATGAAAATCATGAGACCTTGCAAGATAAAATTGACTCAGTTGCATCTACCGGTTCGGTTACGCAACTTGCAAAAACTCAGGAAAACTTAAAGAACACAGTAGATACGATTTAAACACAAATGGACACTCTGAAACTTGGTTCAGAAAAACACACTGACGAAATAAGTACAATATCGGAGAAAGTAGCCGAACTTTCGGATAAGTTCACTAACTTATCTGCAAAGGTAGATGATGATCTGAATGACACAAAGCCCGTAGCCATCACTGACACAGAAGAGTATGAACAAATTAGAAAATTCAAACAAAATCAGAATCAAATTAATACGCAATACAAAAGAGAAATCCGGGAAGTACAATATCAGTTGGCACAAGTAATACAAAAATTACATATTTCAGAGGACACTCGCGCCCCAACACGGGAAGAGGAACTTAGAAATACGGAAAAGACATAAAATAATAACACAGGGCATTTCGGAAATTATGAAAGAAACTGGCAAGGTGCACCGAATTTTGAGATGGAACCGCCGACACGACGTAACAATGACCGATATGCTACTCGCCGACACAATGATTTTGACTATAAGCTGTTTATTACTACACGCAAATTCAAAACATTTAAGAATTCCAGCAACGACATTCATCCACAAGCGTGGCTTCATCAATTCTCTCATTGTTTTCCTCCCAACTGGTCATTAGAGCACAGATTAGAATTTATGTGTGGCTGTTTAGAGAATGAACCAGCTGTAAGAATGCGATCGGTCATTCACGATTGTCACAGTGAAGGAGAATTTTATCATGCCTTCCTCTCAGCGTATTGGTCTCAAGCAACACAAGACCGAGTAAAACATAGCATAATAATGATGAAACGCTTCGAACAATCTGAATTTTCCAGTCTTATGAAATATTGAAGACATGTTGCATAAGAATCAGTATCTTTCAAACCCATACAGCCCCTCAGAACTCATCCGCATTTGCTTAATCAAATTGCCTGAACATTTACGACATATTATTTTAGCAGGACGTTGCAAAGACGACATTGAAGCTTTTCAGGGACTGTTACAAGAACTGGAAATTGACACTGACAATCGCGGAAAGCGAAAAGAGGAACACAACAATTACAGGTCAAATCCGTCGCAATTCCGCCATGAAAGAAATAATAACTGGACACGACAAGGCTATTCTTACAACGTAAATCGTGACCAAAACAGACACCACTCGTATGACAAACGTTGGCAGTTGGAGCTGAGCCGCCAGCAGTGGTGGATGTGGGGAGAGAGATGGCGGAGTTTTTAAATTTGTAAGACTGGGTGTCATGAACTGCTATATATATTATGACTATTAAGGTAAATACATTGTTTGTTCTTTATTAAAGTCTTTCATTTGCTAAATATGCCTATCAGTAGTTAGTGCCTTCCGTAGTTTGAATCTTTTATTTAGCTGGCAGTAGTGGCGCTCGCTGTATTGCAGTAGTTCGAGTAACGAAGATTTTTGTGAGGTAAGTGATTTGTGAAAGGTATAGGTTAATGTTAGTCAGGGCCATTCTTTTGTAGGGATTATTGAAAGTCAGATTGCGTTGCGCTAAAAAATACTGTGTGTCAGTTGAAGCACAGTCATGTATAATTTTTCTGAGGGGACGTTTCACTGTCACCAACTGATAACGTCTGGTCAATGGTTGCCGAGCAACAGGCTCGTCACAATACGCTGTCGTTACTCTTGATGAACTGTGGTATCGTGTTGAAGCTGAATGGGCAGCTGTACCTGTACACGCCATCCAAGCTCTGTTTGACTCAGTGCCCAGGCGCATAAGGCCGTTATTACGGCCAGAGGTGGTTGTTCTGGGTACTGATTTCTCAGGATGTGTGCACCGAAATTTCGTGAAAATGTAATCACATGTCAGTTCTAGTATAATATATTTGTCCAATGAATACCCCTTTATCATCGAAAATTATTTTTGGTGTAGCAATTTTAATGGCCAGTAGTGTACCTGCTGAGGGCAAAGAATGTGAAATTATTCAATCTACCGTTAAATGCAGATTACAGTGAGCACACAATACCACGAAATTAACATAATCATTAAACATGAATTTAATAGTAGCAAGAGAACACGAATAAATCTCAGAAGCTTCAGTTTGCTTGATCATTGTTTCGTCTAAAATATGATCACTGATACAAGAATCTATATAGTCGTTCGCGTGTGAAACACATGGTATACTGGATGACCACAAAAGAAAGAAATGAACAGAAAAAATTCTCTATGCACTGGAAAATGCTGGAAATGTTTAACGAAAGTAGCTGATGAGCTCAACAGTCTATTACGGGGATGCACCAATGAAGACCCGATTCTGTATCATGTGTCTGTAAAATACACACCTTACTCCGTAACCTCGTTCAGTTCCAACGTAAGTAAATTCAAATTAAAGACCTGAAAAAGCTGCAGACGATAATACGCCAAACTGTACAATATGAGCAGGACTGTCACCAAACATCCGTAACTCGTGGCCTAAAAATAACGAACAGGAAGCAACTGAAAAGCAACTGCATATATGTGGTCTATCAAAAAGCTTCTGTTCGAGGGCATTGCTGCAGCGTGTAGACTGAGGTGACAAAAGTCGTGGAATACCCCTTAATATCATGCCGGACTTCCTTTTGACCAACGTAGTGCAGCAACTCGACTTGGCATACACTCAAAAAGTCGTTGGATGTCCCCTACAGAAACAAGAACAACGCTGCCTCTATAGCCATCCACTGTGAAAGTGTTGCCGGTGCAGGATTTTGTGCACGAACTAACCTCTCGATTATGCTACGTAAATGTTCGATTGGTGGCCAAATCATTCGCTCAAACTGTCTAGAATGTTCTTCTAACCAATAGCGAACAACTGCGGCATGGCGCATTGTCATCTATAAAAATTTCTTCGTTGTTTGGAAGTCCATGAATGGTTGCAGATTGTCTCCAAGTAACCGAACATAACCATTCCCAGTCAAATATCGGTTCAGTTCGAGGAGAGGATCCAGTCCATTCGATGTAAACACACTCCACATCATGATGTATCCACCACCAGCTTGCATAATGCCTTATTGACAACTTGTGTCCGTGTCTTCGTGGGGCCTGCGCCGCTCTCGAACCCTACCATCAGCTCTTCCCAACTGAAATCTGGACTCATCCGACCGGTCCACGGCATTCCATTCGTCTAGTATGCAATCAACATGGTCTTGAGCCCAGGAGGGGCGCTGCAAGTGATGTCGTTGTGTTAGCAAAGGAATTTGTGTCGGTCGTCTGCAGCCACAACCCACTCGCCCATGAACAGTAAATTTCGCAACCCTGTCCTAATTGATACGTTCGTCGTACCTCCCACATTGATTTCTGATTAGGTCATTTCGCGCAGTGTTGCTGGTCTATTAGCACCGACAACTCTACACAAACGCCGGTGCACTCGATCATTAAGTGAAGGCAGTTAGGCACTGCGTTGTCCATGCTGAGAGGTAATGCCTGAAATTTGGTATTCTCGGCATACCCTTGGCGCTGTGGATCTCGCATTATTGAATTGCCTAAAGAGTTCCGAAATGGAATGTCCTATGCGTCTCGCTTCAACTACCGTTCCGCGCTCAGAGTTTGATCATTCCCGTCGTGTGGTCATAATCAAGTCGTACACCTTTCCACATGGACCACATGAGTACAAATGGCAGCTTTGCCCCTGGACTGCCCTTTTATGCCTTGTGTACGCGATGTGCTTGTCTTTATTCCATGACTTTTTTCACTTCAATCTACACAACGTAGCATAACTCCGATGCGGGTATACAAGCACCGCCGTGTAGGGAAGACATCACTGTGGCATTCGTGTCTTTCCGGTGTGTGTATGGTAAATGCCAAAACGTGAAATATGGCGACGATGTTATTAAATGCCTCCAAACAGGATCAACGTGCTGTTATTCATTTCTCGTCTGCCGAAGGACGACATCGATAGACGTCCATCCGAGAATGAAGAATGTGTATGGTGCAGCATGTACGTCGTAAACCACCATTCTGGGATGCTGCAGCAAGAGGTGCTGCTGCTTCATGATAACGCACTTCCCCTTACAGCAAGCTTTGTAACGCAGAAATGACACCACCTCAAGTAAGAGACACTCGAGCATCCACCGTGTAGTCCTGATCTCTCCCTATGCGATTATCGCATCACACCTTCGTCCTCTTAAAAGACGCCTTGAAGGTGGATTAGTTCTGTTGGACGAGGACGAGGATGTGCAGCAGGAAGTTACGGACTTCTTCACGCAGCAAAGCACGATGTGTTACAAAACGGGTATTTCAACCTGGTGCGATAATTGTCTCAACCCTCACGTTTATTTTGCCTCATTGGCATACCGATTCTATACTGTACGGCCTTCGAACGGAAATTTTTTGATCGCCCCTTATAAATAGTCGTCCGAAGCAGAACTTCAGCACCCGAATCCACCGAAAGAAAACCGGGACAGAACTAGAATGCTTTTTGTGCTTCAAACGGCTTACACAGAGAGAGAAACACGCGGCTGCGCTAGCTTCCCTTTGGTTATCGCTTCTACTCGGCAGAATGTCTCTCTTCATATACCCCATTCAACTGAAAGACTGTGATATCTTCAGTGATCAATCTGTTGGTATAGTACGTCTTCGCAGTAGGTTTGCGAACCAGAATCTACGAGAGACGGAGCACAAGCTGAGATTGTGTCAAGGATAGGGAAGGAAATAAGTCGCGTCCTTTCAAAGGAACCATCCCAGCTTTTGCATGCAGCGATTTAGGGAAAACACTAAAAAACTAAACTAAAATAAACTCCGCCCGAATTAGCCATGAAGGCCCAACGCTATCGACCGGCCTCCGTGTCATCCTCAGACCACCGGCATCATTGATGCGGATACGGAGGGCATGTGGTCAGCACACCGCTCTCCCGTCCATGTCAGTTTACGAGACTGGAGCCGCTACTTTTCAATCAAGTAGCTCCTCAGTTTGTGACACAGGGTTGAGTGCACCTCGCTTGCCAACAGCGCTCGGCAGACCGGAAAATCACGCATCCAAGTGCTAGCCCAGCCCAACAGCGCTTAACTTCGGTGATCTGACGGCAACCCGCGCAACCACTGCGGCAAGACACTGAGAACCTAAATCTGGTTAGTCGGACGCGGGTTTGAACCGTCGTCCTCCCGAACTGCGGAAGAGAAGACAGTTCTGAAAGTGGTCATTCTGACAAGCAATTTTCAAAATAAGCTAAAAAAAAATACACAAGTCACCAGTCCCAGGTCCTCGGTGACAGATCAGTGGCATCCGTCCATTTAGAATAGCTTGCGTGGGTGATATATCTAATTCTGTGGAAAGTAGGCGACGTTGGAAGATTTCTAAGGAATCGTAATTCTAATGTGGAAGAAGTATCAAACGAGGTATCGTTGCTAAGCAAGACAATTTGTACCTACACACCAAGAATTTTTTAAATGTTATAATAATAAATGCAGCATATTGTGTTTCTAAAAGATGTCTCTTGTACGGTATATCCAAGCTTCGGAGTGTCCCACACACGAAACAAAAAGTACCATATCATTCTTCGTTACAATGTGAACAACTGTCGATGTTGTAAACGTATCTCATGGCGTTACAATGTAGTAGACTTGACTGGAAACGAGTAACACACACACACACACACACACACACACACACACACACACACAGGTGTGCGCTACACATAAGCGCGGTCAATGAATATGAGAGACGGAAAGAGAAAGACGGAAAGTGGGGTAGGGACATGAATTATGTCGACAATGACATCGGATAAAACTTAATGTCGATGCAAATAAAGACTTTACATTGCTGATTCAGTTAGGCTCATTCAGCCAATTCCCATCGCACGCATGTACTAATGAATGCAGTTTCAATTAACATACTACGCAGCTTTGATCCAAATGCGGGCATGCGACTCGTCATCTCATTATAACTCTGCAGCTCCACATTTTCACTTGTATCTGTTTACACTTTGTAATTAACTTTAATTTTTACCGTTTATTCTAAAAGAATGGCACTAGAGAATTTATCTGCCTCACTGTAGCTTAGGAAACCACCTGTGATTCATCGTTTATTGTGATATTATATTAATACGTTTTAGTGAAACTAGAATTACATTTAACAGGAGAGAGGTAAGAGGCACAAAATTCTTCAAACTCCACATTTTGAAACGAAATACGTAATGTTACTTCAAAATGTTTATTTCTAATCTAACAGAACTCCCTAAAAACATAATACTAGAATGAAAACGTATCTGCACTATCTTCCAGTGAATAACTTTGGCATCAAAGTAACGAAATGCATAATTATATACCTTATTAGCAGTGTACCTGAAAATATGAAATGTCTCGCAAACAGCAGTAGTTTATTAAAATGCAAATGAAAGTTACTGCTTCTTGCCTCACGTTCTATAGCAAGTATAAATTCCCGAATATTAATAAGTAATCAGTTACATACGTGAATAAATATTTTCATTTTCATAAATTTTCGGAAATTTTATTCAACTTGGAATGGAGCAAAGTGGAATTGATACTCTTGCTGTGACGCCAATCCAAATACATTATAGTCTTTTTCTTATTGTGTATATAAACTACAGTTATCTGCAGTATAAAAGTCGTTTTATGAGTTTTGTTTTCTGACTTCCTGTATAAGAAAGAATTAATATATTATTGATCACTATGAGAAAAAAAATTATCATATAAAATTTTATTTAAGGAAATGATCAGTATTTAAGACTGGTAAGTCCATGCTAGTAAGTATATTTTATAGGATTAATATACCTTACCAAAAGCTCTAATTTTCCTCATTAAAAATACACTCCTGGAAATAGAAAAAAGAACACATTGACACCGGTGTGTCAGACCCACCATACTTGCTCCGGACACTGCGAGAGGGCTGTACAAGCAATGATCACACGCACGGCACAGCGTAGGATCCTACGCAGTGCCGTAGGGGACCGCACCGCCACTTCCCAGCAAATTAGGGACATTGTTGCTCCTGGGGTATCGGCGAGGACCATTCGCAACCGTCTCCATGAAGCTGGGCTACGGTCCCGCACACCGTTAGGCCGTCTTCCGCTCACGCCCCAACATCGTGCAGCCCGCCTCCAGTGGTGTCGCGACAGGCGTGAATGGAGGGACGAATGGAGACGTGTCGTCTTCAGCGATGAGAGTCGCTTCTGCCTTGGTGCCAATGATGGTCGTATGCGTGTTTGGCGCCGTGCAGGTGAGCGCCACAATCAGGACTGCATACGACCGAGGCACACAGGGCCAACACCCGGCATCATGGTGTGGGGAGCGATCTCCTACACTGGCCGTACACCACTGGTGATCGTCGAGGGGACACTGAATAGTGCACGGTACATCCAAACCGTCATCGAACCCATCGTTCTACCATTCCTAGACCGGCAAGGGAACTTACTGTTCCAACAGGACAATGCACGTCCGCATGTATCCCGTGCCACCCAACGTGCTCTAGAAGGTGTAAGTCAACTACCCTGGCCAGCAAGATCTCCGGATCTGTCCCCCATTGAGCATGTTTGGGACTGGATGAAGCGTCATCTCACGCCGTCTGCACGTCCAGCACGAACGCTGGTCCAACTGAGGCGCCAGGTGGAAACGGCATGGCAAGCCGTTCCACAGGACTACATCCAGCATCTCTACGATCGTCTCCATGGGAGAATAGCAGCCTGCATTGCTGCGAAAGGTGGATATACACTGTACTAGTGCCGACATTGTGCATGCTCTGTTGCCCGTGTCTATGTGCCTGTGGTTCTGTCAGTATGATCATGTGATGTATCTGACCCCAGGAATGTGTCAATAAAGTTTCCCCTTCCTGGGACAATGAATTCACGGTGTTCTTATTTCAATTTCCAGGAGTGTAGTAATTTATCTTGCTTCAATAATTTGTAGTTTTATCTTGCTTCAATAATTTTTATTCAGGAAATATTGGTGTTCGCAATTTTTAATAAGCCTAACTGCATAATGTATTGTATCAAAAGTCCACTGTCAGTGTTTTATAGCCATGATTTTTCTATGTCTAAAAGTATGTTACTCGGTTCGTTTCTGGAATAAAAGTGTAGGGCTCTGTAGCCTGTTCAGAATTACTTGAGGATTGACAGAAGCTACCTGTGAGTGGGGGCGGGAGGGAAGGTAAGGAGGGGAGGGAGGGGCGGGAGGAGAGGGAGGGGAGGAACCCAAGTGGGAGGTGTGGACCACATTCTGTAAATCCCACGACACATGGGGCCCCAGAAAATACCCAAAGTTGTCAAACCTTCACACCAGCACCGCAACAATTCCTGCTTCCACTGTGTTTGATTTTCAGGCAGCTTACTGTTCTGTGTGATCGTTGCACCCTGTGGCTTTGTTTGTTGTTGATTTTTCTGCTGCAAGAGTTCTTTCTTTATTCGTTTTTAATACTATTTGGTGTGTGGTACTCAACAATGCCAAAAAGAAGTTCGTTCAAACGTTATGAGTGGAAAAGGTCCGCATCTTACTCATGCCCAGGGGATTGCCATAAGACGTAAGTCAAGATGAATGGTTTGCACGTTACGTGCCTACTTTGAGATTGAAATACTTAATGGTGGCCCGTTGCTCTCCGTTAACAATGTAATCAATAGAACAGCTGCAACTTTGAATATAAACAAAACATTGCTCTGAAGTTTGGCAAAGGAAATTTTCCAGAAATAAAACGAAGGTGGAAATCCCCATTGCTAAAACACATAGGGAAAAAACGTTGTATGAATAAGCTGGTTACTTATATCGATTCATTCGCTGAGGATAAGATTCTTCGTCATGTTTATGATTTTTATAATAGAAAGGAAAAAGTGACACTCAGTAAGCTGTTGGTCAGCGTTAAGACATCGTATCTTTTTCCAAGAGAGTTACACACAGTATTACATGACCTAGAATTTTACTCCGGACATCCTGTGATCGTAAGCTGTTGATGAAGTGGGAGAATGTAGCTGCATGCCGATGCTGATTTTGAAGGCTGAACCATGCCATGCCAATCAATGAATTTATGTAGCTTGATGAGACGGGGTCAGTGCTGGTCACTACGTCAAACAGAACTGCATAGGTGACAAGTAAAGGAACAATGGAAATGCCTTCTGGCAATGGGAACAGACGTACTGTCAAGCAGGCGCTTCGGAAAGTTTCCTGGCTTCACAGTCGTAACAGTTACTGATAACCTTAGAAAGGTGGGGATAGTGAAACTAATCTGTCTCCGATTATACAAATTCTACGAGCTGTAAAAACATAAGAGCTCATAATTATTAGGCTACCACCTTTCCACTGCCATTTTAGCCCAACAAAGTTAATATGGGTCCAAATTAAAACTTTATGTTGCCAGGAATAATAATTAATTTACCCTTTCTGCAGTCTAAGCATTCACAAAAGAAGTATTAGGAACGTCATATCTGAAGAATGGAAGAAGTCTGATATACATATGTAGACATAGTGAAGGAGATGACTGTTTCATTAAATATCAACAGTGACAGTTATAGTAGTACTTCAAGCATCTGATGTCAATGGAGTGTTACCATTATAACAATAGAAATAAGGTATATGTGGATTCAGCTGCATGTTAGAAGTTAGTTGTTTTAAATGGTAAGTAGCTACAAAGCAAAATTATATTTTTTGTACATTTTGACAATCTGATAAGAAGACATCAGCAGCTAGCTTCAGATAAACTTCATCTCAGCAATTCATGCTGAACCAGACAAAGTATGTATTCTTGTTTACAAAGTCGCAATATTGAAATAACGTTTTTGGATCGTTTTTATCCTTTCTCTTAATACTGGTTGGCTATTTAAGACAGCATTAAGACACATAAATGTTATATTTTGTTATGTTTGTTATGCACTAAGCGCTGTTGAGCAGGATGGCTTGGATACAGTGATCTTTGGCTGATTGGCTTGGATACAGTGCTCTTTGGCTGATAAGCTACTGGCCCATTTCTTTATTTTCACTCATAATCATTTATTAGATGTCTCAGTCCGCCTGCTTAGCAGGGTGGTAACGTGCTTGCCTCCCCTGCAAGTGGGCCCGGCTTCAATGCCCGGCAGGGTTGGAGATTTTCTCCGCTCGTGGACTGGGTGTTGTGTTGTCTTCATCATCATTTCATCCTCATTACCGGCGCGCAAGTCGCCCAATGTGGCGTCGAATGTAATAAGACTTGGACTTGGCGGCCGAACTTCCCCGAATAGAGGCCTCCCGGTCAACGATACCATACGATCATTTCATTTCGTTAGATATCACCGAAAATACCTGCGTACATTACTACTTATGCAACACGAAGCAAGAGTTAATTTAACCAAATCTTTAAAATAAGTGCAGCAACCGCAATGGTAAATCTTGACTTAATAAATTAGTAAAATTCCTCAGAAATCTTTGAACAGCTGACACCACTAAAATTTTAAATTTAGATCGAATAAATGAATTTCTAACCCATTATCAGCAACAAATATTTTAAGATCAAAGAACAAATGAATTAAAAAACACTTAAGACTAATGACTGTAGACTTTTGAATGCGTTAATTAAAACTTGACCGCACAATTGAAAATCACAGAGAAAAAGTCTTGGCAACAAATGGCTTAGTTAGAAACGTTTATGAGCAGCTGACACAAGTAATTACAAAACTATAAATTCAATAACTGACGAACTGACTCAATTCAAAAACGACTGATAGTTTACCCAGGTGACTGCCAAAAATGCAGCGTCGTAACCTTCACGATCTGGCCAGGTCTAAACATTTTCACTGAAATACAGGATCTGCAATTACCACGTTACTTTAACAATCGCTAATGAAAAGGGAGGGAGGAACAAGCTCGTGCCGGCGGCGTCCCAGCCTGAAGTCACACGCACAGGAAAATACGCCTATGAGCCACGTCCTGTGCCAGAGCGCCTTACAATACAGACACATACAAGTTAACCTCTGTAACAGAGAAAATAACAATAAAATACACATCACTGGTAAAGCAATCGTATAAAAAAGCTTTTTCTTACGCGGCTTGCAGTGATAGGCGCATGAACTGTAAACTAATTCAATGTTATCAATTTGGAAGACAGTAATGCACAATTTAATACCGAGATAACTGACGGTCGAAGCGATTGGCCTCAAAATCGTGAAACTGGAAAATTAGTCGTTGAGCAGCTTCACGTTAAATGCTAGGTTTAGGTAAATTTAAACTTGAATAACAGTAAGGTCCACCGTGCAGTTTTTGCTCAAGGTTTACGAAACACAGTCCTCAAGACGGTACTTGAATTACTCAATCTTGGCAGTGCAGCTAAATAGGCCATAATAACTGTGTCTTTTTAGGAACCAGAAAACCTAGCTGAGGCTCACCCGTCTTGGATCAGCTGACAGCCGTTAAAACTCATGGCGTCCAGTTTGACACAGCCACCATTTCCCAGGTCCACGCCGTCATTCGTCCTGGCATCGGTTGCTGTGTACTACGATGCACTTCCACGTCTACGACGACAAAAGCTCCATCCTTGCCGGCCGACGGCTCCAACTTTCGCTGCCCTGCCCCAGGAAGCTCAAGTGTCCGGCTTTCATGCTGCTCGGCACACATCAGTCACGACCGCTCTCTCTCTCTCTCTCTCTCTCTCTCTCTCTCTCTCTCTCTCTTCAGGCTCCTGCTGTGACTCAGACCCCAGCTCCGTGCTTGAGCGTGGCTTAAGAGGGCATTTTCATAACGCGTACACGCTCTCTGGTCGCAGTTAGCCGGTCCAAAGGTTCTCAGCGGCGTTGACAATAGATAGATCACAATGAACGTAACAATATTAGAAATAAGTCGGTAGATTAGAAAAATTAATAAGAAGTTAATTATAAAACTACTGATTCTTTTCTCGTAACGAAACTATACGGGCGACCGCCGAAGCGTCAGTGGACTATTGTGCATCATATTTAACGGAAATTATTTCGTGTTAGAAAAGTCTGATAGAATTGCGGTATAGAATAGAAGAAAAAGTATTCTTAAGATTTCATTCACTTAATGCGTTTGCCTTACTTCAATAACAAAAAAGTTTTCCGCATGTCGAAAATTCGGTAACGACGCCAGAAAATACGTTTTCGTAAACTGCCCTTACATCGTCTTAATAATATGCTATAGCAAATAAGACTATAATGAAAACATAGTGCAGCTTTTCAGAACGTACGGATGCAAGTTCCATATTTCAAAGTGAGTAGTACAGAAGTGCGAGATTGTTGAATGAAACGTAAGTTTACGGGTGAGTTCCGTGCGGTACGTGGCAGCTCTGCTCCACGCTTCCACGTGCTCCTGCCGAAATGTCAGTCCTAAAATAATTTTGAACAGACTTTTTTTATAGCAGAAAATGTGGAGACGTTGTCACACTTAAAACTCGGCCTTCAAAAGTAGAGCCCAATACAAAAGTTACTTCGATAATATATATTCAACAGTTAAACGAAATAAATTCATTTAAGAAACTGTCTAATATTTCGCATAATTTCTGTTTTTTTGTAATATTAATGAAAATTTAACTGAGCAGATATCATTTTGTAAACTGTTTTCTACACTTTAACAGGACGAGTGTGTGTACAGGTGTACAGGCGTAATGGTCAGTGCCACAGTCATCCACTAAAAATTGCAGTCAGGAAAGTAACTGTGACGTAACTGTATTTGAAGTGAACTCTTACCACTCGTAGACTACGTTAATATACAGGGCGTTTCAAACTTTTCGCCTGAGGTATTTCCGAGGCAGTTTACGATTTGGTAAGTCTGTTTTCACCCAAACTAATTTTTAAAAATGCTCATTAAATGACGTGAAGTCTTTCTCATCCTGTATTAGTTACAGCAATATCGCTACCAACTTCGCTATTTCAAACGGAAGTGTAGTAATTTTTGTTGATAGTACCGTACCATAAAAAAAGTCAATCCAGTTATGTTTCACTCATCAAAATATGATTAGCAGTTTCAGAAATATTGCAGATTTAGAAATTAAGATTTTACTGTTTTGAACATGAAATCGATTTCTGTGTTATGCGGAAGTTCGTCTTGTTGTAGTAAATGTCGCGTCAGTCCGATGGGGCGCTCCAGCCTGACGTAGCTGAGAGGGTCAAATAGGAACAGTGGAGAAAATTTTTGTTTAAATTTGATATTAATCTCACTTGGCAGTATGTGTTGGACCGACACACCAACTGGAAGGCAAAAGGACATGACATCTAGGTGTCAATCACTAGTCAGTTATGGTAACATGTCTATTCTTCTCTCTGCCAGAGCCATTAAAAAGACTGTACATTAAAACTCGAAAGAGTTTATAAAACAGGCAACTGAGGTGTAAGATAATGTCACGTCAAGAGTTTCAAGTCAGAAAACTCACTTACATTGCAGACTTTCACGAATTACAGCAAGAAAAAGGAAATTACAAAATTGTTTTGTCATGAACACCTACTTAAAACTTCATACATTCCAACAACGCCAACCGTTGATAACAACATAGCTCTGCACTCGTTGGTGCATGGATTTCTGCATGGACTGAAGAAAATACTTCGGTAAGGTTGTACATGCTGCAACAACGCTGTTTTCTAAATCTTCTTGGGTCATCGGAACTTTTGCATAGGCTTCATCTTTGAGTTACATGGAGTGAAATCAGGCTAAAGTGCAGGCCAGCTGATAATACCTTCAAGTCCTGTCCAGTGACTAGGAAAGAGCTGATGAGTGAGCGCTTTCCTAGCCATAAGTGTGTAGTGAGCGAGGCATCCATTTTGGTGGTGCCAGGTGTTTCACCTAGGACAGCCGCTAGCCCTTCGGCAAGAAATTGTCCATATCTTTCAATTTCTACGGTTTCTTTCTGTATGAGCTCTAATTTCTTCTTATTTTATCACGAAGCTCATTTGTCCCTATATAGACGGGCGCCAACAGAATATTTTCGCCAATCGGAGGAGTAAGCTGGTGATTGAAATTTCACGAGAAGATCCTGCCACAACGAAAAACGCTTCTGTTTTAATGGCTGTCATCCCAATTCGCGTATCATATCCATAGCATTCTCCCCCCTATGTAAATGACAGCATCATTTGCAAACAAACAAAGAGGGAAATTGGAAATTTGTGCTAAGTTCTAAGGGACCAAACTGCTGAAGTCATCGGTCCCTAAGCTTACACACTATTTAATCTAACTAAAACTGACTTACGCTAAGGACAACACACACACCCATTCCCGAGGAAGGACTCGAACCTCCGACGGGGGGAGCCGGGCGAACCGTGACAAGAAGCCTCACACCGAGCGGCTACCCCGCGCGACCAATGTAAGAGGGCTTAGCAGAGTGCCTCATATGGTGTTTACGTAGATCAGGAACAGCAAAGCCTATAACACTTCCTATTTCCATTCTTGGGTATTTGTGTGACTTGTGCTACTTTCCAGTCTTTCGGTACGGATCTTTCCTGTAGCGAGTGGTTGTTCATGACTGCTAACAAGGGAACCTCCCCATCGCACCCCCCTCAGATTTAGTTATAAGTTGGCACAATGGATAGGCCTTGAAAAACTGAACAAAGATCAATCGATAAAACAGGAAGAAGTTGTGTGGAACTGTGAAAAAAATAAGCAAAATATAGAAACTGAGTAGCCCATGTGAAACATAGGTAACATCAAGGAGAGCGTAAGCTGAGTATCGCCGTGGCCCCGTGGTTAGCGTGAGCAGCTACGGAGCGAGAGGTCCTTGGTTCAAGTCTTCCCTCGAGTGAAAATTTGATTTCTTTATTTTCGCAAAGTTATGATCTGTCCGTTCGTTCATTGATGTCACTGTTCACTGTAATAAGTTTAGTGTCTGTATTTTGCGACCGCACCGCAAAATCGTGCGATTAGTAGACGAAAGGACGTGCCTCTCCAATGGGAACCGAAAATATTTGATCGCAATGTCATAGGTCAACCGATTCCTCCACAGAAAAACACGTCTGATATATTCTATACGACACTGGTGACGGCATGTACGTCACATGACAGGAATTTGTTGTCGACCCACCTAACTTGTACACTTGGCGAATGGGTAAAAAGATTCTTCTACCTTGCCCGATTTAGGTTTTCTTGTGAATGTGATAGTGACTCCCAAAAACTGATGAAAACATAATAGTTTGTCACATAAACTGAAAATAAAGAATTAAACTTTTCACTCGAGGGAAGACTTGAACCAAGGACCTCTCGTTCCGCAGCTGCTCACGCTAACCACGGGACCACGACGTTCTGGTGCTAGTATTATTCTTGACGTTGCCTATCTTCCGCATGGTCTACTCAGTTTATATATTTTGCTAATTTTTACATAGTTCCACACAACTTCAACCTGTTTTCTCGATTGATGACTGTTCAGTTTTTCAAGGCCTATCCACTGTGCCAACTTATAACTAAATCTGAGGGGGGTGCGATGGGGAGGTTCCCTTGTAAGAATGGAGCTATTATTGTATTAGCATATTCTGGAAGGAACCTGACTGTTACACAGTCTGCATGGGAGGTCTTGACTTTATTACGTTTTTTTAAGCTGATTAGCTACACCGAGGATATGTTTCATATTTCTAAGTTATTCATGGTGGCAGTTGTTCTAGATTCGAGTTCGTGAACATTTACTTCGTCTTCTTTGGTGATCCGTTTCGGAAAACGGTGTTTATTAACTCTCTTTTCGCAGGTTCGAATCCTGCCTCGGGCATGGATGTGTGTGATGTCCTTAGGTTAGTTAGGTTTAATTAGTTCTAAGTTCTAGGGGACTGATGACCACAGATGTTAAGTCCCATAGTGCTCAGAGCCATTTTTAACTCTCCTTTACTTGCACTGTCATGGATGCATCACCCCCTTTATCGCGCTGGGGAGGTATTGATTGCATCTTGCCCGGTCTCCAATGAAATAAGGACCAATCACATAGCCTCTAACAATTCCGCACCATTCTTCCACATTCCACTGCCTACGGTATTGAGACTGTCTCAGTCAGTGCTGATTCTCAGTGGAAAAGTAATGGATATTTCGGGCACTCAGCTTTCCATGCTTTGTGAAGGTAACTTCACTGGTAAAGAGAATTCTTTGAAGGTAGAACCTACTGACCTGATGGCCCAAATGAGAGACAGATTTCTATGCTTCTTCTGCAGTCATGCTAGTTAATCCGCAAGCGAAGTGACACATGTTAAGGACGGAAGCTGTTTGCGCGAAAAAGGCGAACAAGGGTGAGCTGACTTATTGCTGAGGTACTACCAATTTTTCTGGAGTCTGCACGTGGATCAACAGATATCATAATGTCTATTTCACCTGCTCCGGTCGTTGGGGAGGTTCTCCTTACCTTTTGCACAGTATTCCAGTGCCTTTCCAGTAACAGTTTTTTTGCACATTCGCTGAATTATCATTGTTGTTGGACACCGTGTGTCCGGCTACCTTTGGTTTTGAGTAGTGAAACCCCACTTAATTCCTCTTTTGTATAACTATGACACTAAGAGCAGAAATCACTACATTTCCATTTTAAAAAGCGTAGTTGATGCCAACATCTCTGTAATTAACATAGCTACGAATGCAGGTGCCGGCCGGAGTGGCCGAGCGGTTCTAGGCGCTACAGTTTGGAACCGAGCGACCGCTACGGAAGCAGGTTCGAATCCCACCTCGGGCATGGATGTGTGTGATGTCCTTAGGTTAGTTACGTTTAATTAGTTCTAAGTTCTAGGGGACTGATGACCTCAGAAGTTAAGTCCCATAGTGCTCAGAGCCATTTGAACCATTTAGCCTTTGAGAAAGAGACCAACTCAGAATTAAAATTTCAGTCATTTTCAGAAATATTTGATAGGATGTGTGACCCGTACAAACTAAGGTTTTTCGATGGGAAGAAAATGAAAATAACTGACACATTTATTAGCTCTTGAAACCAAGCAATGACAGTTAACATAAAAAACCCTAACTCTATTTGTTATCATCATCTTCAAACTATTTCCTTCCAGTTACTTGCAAAACACCATTGAACGTTAAACGAAAAATGGAAAGAAGCATTACAGTAAAATGAATTAAAGCAGTATACCCGTTCCTTCTTTGAATGGAGGTAGGAAAGTTTTCGCGAGCTATTTTAAACTCTGCAAGCTATAATGTAGCTCGTACCAGGAAATGGGGAGATGAGCAAAAGTGAAGTACAGTGAGAGCGTCGTGGTCACAGAAATAAAGAAACTTTCTGCTCCTTCTCTCACATTCACAGGACTACACCGTAAAAGGAGTAGCAAAGGTAACTGAGCGAAAACAAATTTTAATCACCGTGATTCACCAACGTACGCTATGTGATACAGGGACTTTCGTGACACCAACATATTAAGTGGAAAGCTGTTTCGTTACAATAGGTCTTAATAGGAATTTGCAAAGCGATGTTTATCTTTGTGTGTATTTGTTGTTAAGAGTCAGAATTTAGTGCGAATATAATCAACATTTATTTTTCTACGTTCTATGGCCTTACGCCAAAGTTGTGGAAAAGCAAGTATTCCGTGCTGGTGAAAGCTCTTGTCCAGTACGCGTAGCTACGATTTCAGTGCATGACTGACACTCTCGCCATCTTCAAAGTGTGTTCCCCGTAGAGAATCTTTAAGCGGCCCAAAGAGACGGAAGTCCGAGGTTGCCAGGTCTGGACTTTAGGGTGGATGAGGCGATGTGTTCAGGGGTTTTCGGACTTGTGTGTGGGCGTGCATTACCGTGGTGCAGAAAAATTTCTGCTGGATTCCTGTCCGATCGAACACGTCGGAAACGGTTCTTGAGATTATTCAGAGCCTTTACGTATGCTTCTGAATTGATGGTTGACCCTCTTGGCGTCACATCCACAAGAATGATGCCATCACAATCCCAGAAGACTTTCACCCTGACTTTTCTGGCAGAGGGTGTTGTCTTGAATTTCTTCTTTTGTGGTGAATGAGGATGATGCCACTCCATGGACTGCCTTTTTCCGTCGCAAAGTGGTGCACCCGGCTTTCGTCACCCGTAACGATCCGTGGCAGGAAGGCCTCACCGTCGGTCTGAAAACGCTCCAACAATTCAGATGAAATGGCCTGTCATTGAATCTTGTGGTCCGCTGTGAGCATTTGTGGAACCCATCGTGAGCACCTGTTTGAATATCTGAGAATCCCGATCATTGCAGACGCACTTTCAATTCTGACTGACAACTGTTGAACTGATAGTCGAGTTGTGATGTGCCGGTCGGCACGAATAATGGCATCCGCACGATTCAGAATGTTTGTAGCAGTGGCTGTGACAGGACGTCCCGAGCGTGGCTGATTATGGATGTCTGTTTCTGCATTTCCTGATGCTGTAACTTTCTTTACCCATCACCCAACTGTACTCCTATCAATTGCAGCATCGCCATACCTTACACACAAGCGTTTGTTGATGTTCACCACGGTTTCTTTTTCTGCATAGAAGAATTCAATAACAGCACGCTGCTTGTAACGTGAGTCGTATGTAGACGCCATTTTGACGCTGTACTAAGCCTCTTCCATCTGCCAGAAGGGTTGGAAACTTCACCGGCACACAGAAGAAACATCGAATGTGAAGCATGCAACGCCCTGCAAAGCCCGGAGGACAGGACAGGTAGTTTAAATTGTAGAAAGGAGCCAAAATAAGCAGCTGTCAGTTACACTCGAACATACAACTTTATTTATTTGACCAAACATTACAAGAGCTAAGAAAATTTAAAAAAACACAGCATTAATGTTTGGAACTTAATTACAGGCTGAATGCGCCATACAATGTCATGCCATAAGGGCAAGACCACTTTAATTTAAAATCGGCTGAAAGCCAATATTTTAAGACTCAAACCAAAATCAGAAATATAAAAGTCAGAAGGCTTTATCTTAAATCAGTTCTCTCAATTAGGCTGAAGGCCAAAACAATCTCACACTTTAAGAGCAAAACAATTTTAATTTAAAAACGAAAAAAATCGGCTGAATGCCCATCTCTTAAGACTCAAACCAAAATTAAATATTTAAAAAGCCAAAGACCTTACCTTAAAACAGTTCTTTAAATTAGGCTGAAGGCCCAAACAATCTTACGCCTTAAGGGTAAAATAACCTTAATTTAAAAATCGGCTAGAAGCCATGCAAATACAAACAACAAAAACAAATAAGAAAAGACAGTACACTCCAGGGCGCTTAGAAGTTCCAAGGGTCAGCCTGGAATCCAAACACTAACGCTCGCTTAGGTGAGACAGGCAGTCGGCCCAACCATTATCGAACCGACGACAACCCAACCGACAGACAGTCAGCGGACCCACCGACAAGATAACTTCCGCTCCACCCGACAATCACACAACAGGGAGTTCAATGGAACAACGTAGAAGGTATTGGCGCCCACAACTAATTATACATTTAGCTGTCAAACTACACACCGTGCTGGACAGCGACAACACGATGGGGAAAATACACTGCCTGAATTTACGTCAACGGCCAGGGCAGGTAACCAGAACGTTAACGGCCACAAGGCAGAAGGTACCGGAGCCGGCCGAAGTGGCCGTGCGGTTAAAGGCGCTGCAGTCTGGAACCGCAAGACCGCTACGGTCGCAGGTTCCAATCCTGCCTCGGGCATGGATGTTTGTGATGTCCTTAGGTTAGTTAGGTTTAACTAGTTCTAATTTCTAGGGGACTAATGACCTCAGCAGTTGAGTCCCATAGTGCTCAGAGCCATTTGAACCATTTTTAGAAGATAGCGCTGGTGCACTTCAATTTAAAATAATCAAGTACAGTTTAACTCCACCAGAGGGTGGCTAAAATTTGCCAACTTGAAAACACACGTTGTTGCTCGCGGGAATGTCCCAACAGCCGACAGCGAAATCCAAACGACACAACGTTAACAATCGTGACTTTCTGGTAGAATAAGTCAAAACTCAACTTTCGTGTCCAGGATCGGTGAGCCGCGGACCTCGTAGCAATGAGAACAGCGCCTCACACTCCGACCACGGGTAGACGCCGCCAGAGACCCCGGCCAAACTATGCGCCGCGGAGATTTCATTGTTGCGCCACGCCAACCGACCAACTCGAGGCCCGGAAACGGTGAAATTACCAAACATACGTCGGCCTAAGGAGACTACCAACCGAACGACCAACCAACGGTCGTCCTGCTCCAATCTCCCTACTTCGGACAGTCCATGTGTGTCGCCAGCGGTCGGCAATCCCTGGCTGTCGGCGCCTCACCGGCGCTCCCCGACTACACTGCTGCTGCGTCCCGCCTGCACTGCTGGTCCGTCCCGAACTGACTGCCAGACACACGACGACCCGGAAATACTGTCCGTCGCTCCAGAGATGGTACGATAGTGCACTTATCGTTACGCGCTGCTGCTGCCGCTCGCGGGCAAGTAAGGCAGGAAATTAGTGATGCCGGTAAATGGAATAAGAAAACGAGGCAAGAGTACCGTAATAGAAGATGACAAACAATAAATGGGTTAAACGCGAGCCGTGCACGGCTCAAAGCATCTACAAGGACGTTTGCCTACGTATATTAAAGGCTTTTTAAAAGAAGGTGCAGCATTACTTTCTGCACGACCCTCGTAGATCAAGAGGAAGCTGAGAAGTTTCAATTTAGGCTACAATTTGATATTTATTTTCCCTTTTAACTTGAAAGAAAGAATTCCACAACATCTAAATCACTGTTACTTTTAAGCACAAAATACCTACTCGACTTCATATGCATAAGTAGCAAAGCTGTTCCTGAAATATAAGGGATGAAGAGGTTCTCCGTGGAATCGGCGAGCAGAGGTATATGTGGAAACATTAACAACTACAAGCGAGTAGGTGATGTGGGAATGGCTTTCATGACACCGCAGGGAGCCGTAGAGTGAAGATATTAGAATAAATGAACGAGGATATTGGGTGTAGATGTTAATCGGAGATAAGCATACTGACACGAAAGAAGAAGTCGTGACATGCCGCAGTGAACCAATGGCAAGGCATGATCAAAAAGACATCGGTGAAACGGCAAACATCGAGGAGAAGTGCAATGCGTACATCTCCACGTAACACCTAAAGGAAAATTCCTGTATGAATTATTGCACAAGACAAAGATATTCCAGGTATCCTAATTCTAGGTTTGCTTAGTTTGCATAAGTCAATTCAGGGAATGGTAATATAGTTCCCTTCATCATATCGCTAACGTTTCCTTCCTCAACTTTTTCCGCTGTAAGTTTCTTTTTTGGTGCCATTAATGATCCCATGTCCATTATAATTATCCGGGCTGTTATGCCGTGGTCGGTTGATGAATTCTGTGGTGATTCCCAACGTTTCGTCTCCGACTGCGGGAGACATCTTCAAGCGGGTCCGTAGCTTGATGGAAGGTCCAACACACACACTGGCTCGCTACTGACTGCCGCTAATTCCGTGTCCGCGCGCCCCCGCGCCGTGGCGTGACGTCACGTGTTTTGAAAACGTCAGTGCAACTGGCCGCTGTCCGTCGCCGTCGATCGCCGTTGCCATCACGCAGTAGTGGACGAGTGGTACACATCTTCTTTAACACCAGCATCCATATACCGTTTAATTTGACGCCCTCCTCCTTGCGGTTGAAATTATTTGGGTGTTTAGCGATTAATGATCCCGACATCAACGAAAAGCTGAACGGTCCCCTCCGTTCAGCCCACTGCTCCTTGCGCAACGTAGGGAAGGCAACCGCGTGTGTTTCTAAGGTGTCCTGGTTGCCTGAACTTCAGGCGTCGTGGCTCTTCCTTGTAACGTTTAAGCAATGTTTTCAGGCAGAGACTTCGGGTGTGTCGGACGACGTTTGGGAAAATGATTTAGCGTCAGCAGTGCCTAAGGAGAGATAATTAATCTAATGGAGAAAGTCAGAGTTGATGAAGTTGTTATAGCATTAATGACTACCTGTTTGTAAAGGAAGTAATTAAATGGAGTGAAATATTTCCTCTTAGGATATACTAAGAGATAGTGCAGATTATCAAAGCAGTCAGCGTCATTCATTTCTATAGCGAAACTCTTGAATACCAACTGATAAAATTCAAGAGCATGTTACAACATTATCCAGAATGTACACTGGTGAGGCAAAACGTTATGACTGTTGCCTGCTGTGAGATCGAATGCAGCATGGTAGAGTTGTGGGTATGCGACGCGACGAGGAAAATATAGAAGTGAAGCAGAAACGAATGAGGAACCACCCTAGCGACAATACTGACGGCAAATAGAAAAATCCGCAACATCAGCGTTAGCGAAAGACACATTGCTATTGGGCGGGGCCTGGAACTGAACATGTTTGCTAAAATGGCCGCCTCTCCACGAGCTGCTAGTGTGAGTTTCTACGGAAGGGTGTTGGACACCCAAGCCTCATCACGGAGGCTCAATGTCGGAGGCTTGTCCGTTGTTGTAAAGCAAGACAGGTGGATATCTGTGGCAGACAGGACGAAAGAGTACGGTACTGGTGGAGACGAAAGAGTTTCGGTGGACACCGTTCAGCGTATACAAAACTATGGGTCGAAATGATACAGATGATAGTGCATTCACAACCGATTGTATTAATATAGGGAAATGCACATGTCTAGTGTTGTGGATGTACACAGTGTACATCGCATAACAACAACTTGGTTCATGTCAATTGTTCAAAACGACGACCGCCGCCTCAACACATGCATCGCAACGGCATATGCAGTTCTGCCCCACTCTCGAAAAGTTCCCAGGTGTCTCCTGAATAACACCTAACGTCATCGCTGGATTGGAGAGGGATGTGCTGTCCTATGGACAACGGATCGCGGGATTTCACACTTCTGGACTTTTTCCTGTGACGTTACGTCAAGACGTTGGTGTACGGGGCTCCCGTAGAAACGCATGAAGATCTGCTTTCTATGGTCCAGCCTGCCTGTCACCTGGTCCAATAGACATCAGGGATGTTTGAGAGAATGCGGCAGAACTTCATGCGCCGTTTCCATGCGTGCACTGAGGCTGGCGGTCGTCACTTTGAACAATTAGTCTGAGCTAAGTCATTGTTATGCACTGTACGTTGTGTATGCCCACAATACAATAAATATGCATTTCCGACCATTGATTCCCTGTTTCAATAAAATCGGTTGTGGACCCACTAACACCTGTTTCAATTTGATCCGAAAGGTTGGCGACATCCCGTATTGTTAAATACAGGGCTGCGAAGAAGACAAGGCATCACGGACCAGCCTCCGGCCACTGTGGCCGAGCGGTTCGAGGCGCTTCAGGCGGTAACAGCGCTGCTGCTACGGTCGCAGGTTCGAATCTTGCCTCGGGCATGGATGTGTGTGATGTCCTTAGGTTAGTTATGTTTAAGTAGTTCTAAGTCTAGGGGACAGATGACCTCATAGTCCCATAGTGCTTAGAGCCATTTTTCAACGGACCAGCCGCATAAACTGATGTAAGATCCCTTAGGCTTTTCCCGTGTGGACATAAATGCAGTTTTGGATTTTTTTAGTGTTACAACAAAGGCTTTCTTGCTTTGCACCTTTTTCGTATCTTGTAAATATTGTAACTGCCGCATGGCAGAAGAGAAGAGAATCAGATGCCGCTATTATTTTCAACACAAATAAGAAAACACAGCTGAGAAGAAGGGAATTCTTGAGACAGCTTTCTTTTGAGCTTTTTCAAGACCCTCTTCAGAAAAGTCAAAAACTTTCCCAAAAATGGTAACCAAGAGAATTGGAGAGCTTTGTGATGTGAAGTGTAATCAACTGCAAGCCCACGAGGATGGTGCGTGAACTTCAAAAAAGCGATGGGAACTGTAAGTGTACTGACGTCGAAATTCCAGGTGCTTGCATCACCGGGATAGTGTTAGTTTCACAGACGGTAGGTTGCTTCCAGTTATTTCATGGGACTAACACTTAAGTTGATAAATTTACTTGTGTAAATGAAGTGACGAATGAGACAACGATCTTACTATGACAACTGTCTGCTTTCGAAAATCAACGTCTACTGGGGCGGTCTGTTTTGGTCTGTAAAAAGGGAATGGCTCGGCTCGCGCTCTCCTCCCTCTCCCTCTCTTGGAGTCACTGACCCTACGCGACACCCAACCAGTGATATCTGTGACACATCAACTCAGCCAGTTAAGGGGACTGAAGTAAGCAGACTGCTTACGTTGGGTAATAAATGAAATTTGTCGTACAGAAGTAGTATTTTGAGAATTTGATACTTTGTTTCTAAATATTTAAGGGCCAGATGCATCACTTTCCCTCGCTCTGACGAGTTCAGATTTCACACCACTTATTTTTACGTAGAATGGAATTAAACTGGAGGGTAGCATAAGAAAGATTAAAATGGTTCAAACGGCTCTGAGCACTATGGGACTCAACTTATAACACTCCCTGTCCGCTACTGCTATGCCATAACCTTAAAGTAGGAGTCAGTCTGCAAAACAGAATTATTTTGTTGTAGCAATTATGGTATAAAGCAACAGAGCAGTGTTACCCTCTGAGAGGAATTTTGTTGTGTTGACAGTGTTATTCCTAATGGGGGTGGCTTATCGGAAGTGAAAGTCAGAATTACCTAACTAATTAAACAATGACAAACGAAACATTGCCTATCTACACTGTTTAATTGATAAAGAAAACGGTCGCCAGCCTAACTAGGCAAGAGAATGATTAACATTCTCATTCAAGAAAATAGTTATTAGTAACTCTGATGGGTAAACACAGCCTATACTTGACCGCAAGCGAGTGCAATTAACTCTGACACATACATGTGTTTACGGTAAGGTTGAAACTAACAGTTAGAGCAGCACAAACTATTTGCCAAATTATAATAGCTACCGAAACACACTATTACTTTCAGCGCTTACACAAAGTGAGTGGTCTTTATACTGTTAATATGCACACAAGGGAGACAAACGCTTAGTAATCATGAACATACACTCCTGGAAATGGAAAAAAGAACACATTGACACCGGTGTGTCAGACCCACCATACTTGCTCCGGACACTGCGAGAGGGCTGTACAAGCAATGATCACACGCACGGCACAGCGGACACACCAGGAACCGCGGTGTTGGCCGTCGAATGGCGCTAGCTGCGCAGCATTTGTGCACCGCCGCCGTCAGTGTCAGCCAGTTTGCCGTGCAATACGGAGCTCCATCGCAGTCTTTAACACTGGTAGCATGCCGCGACAGCGTGGACGTGAACCGTATGTGCAGTTGACGGACTTTGAGCGAGGGCGTATAGTGGGCATGCGGGAGGCCGGGTGGACGTACCGCCGAATTGCTCAACACGTGGGGCGTGAGGTCTCCACAGTACATCGATGTTGTCGCCAGTGGTCGGCGGAAGGTGCACGTGCCCGTCGACCTGGGACCGGACCGCAGCGACGCACGGATGCACTCCAAGACCGTAGGATCCTACGCAGTGCCGTAGGGGACCGCACCGCCACTTCCCAGCAAAATTAGGGACACTGTTGCTCCTGGGGTATCGGCGAGGACCATTCGCAACCGTCTCCATGAAGCTGGGCTACGGTCCCGCATACCGTTAGGCCGTCTTCCGCTCACGCCCCAACATCGTGCAGCCCGCCTCCAGTGGTGTCGCGACAGGCGTGAATGGAGGGACGAATGGAGACGTGTCGTCTTCAGCGATGAGAGTCGCTTCTGCCTTGGTGCCAATGATGGTCGTATGCGTGTTTGGCGCCGTGCAGGTGAGCGCCACAATCAGGACTGCATACGACCGAGGCACACAGGGCCAACACCCGGCATCATGGTGTGGGGAGCGATCTCCTACACTGGCCGTACACCACTGGTGATCATCGAGGGGACACTGAATAGTGCACGGTACGTTCAAACCGTCATCGAACCCATCGTTCTACCATTCCTAGACCGGCAAGGGAACTTGCTGTTCCAACAGGACAATGCACGTCCGCATGTATCCCGTGCCACCCAACGTGCTCTAGAAGGTGTAAGTCAACTACCCTGGCCAGCAAGATCTCCGGATCTGTCCCCCATTGAGCATGTTTTGGACTGGATGAAGCGTCGTCTCACGCGGTCTGCACGTCCAGCACGAACGCTGGTCCAACTGAGGCGCCAGGTGGAAATGGCATGGCAAGCCGTTCCACAGGACTACATCCAGCATCTCTACGATCGTCTCCATGGCAGAATAGCAGCCTGCATTGCTGCGAAAGGTGGATATACACTGTACTAGTGCCGACATTGTGCATGCTCTGTTGCCTGTGTCTATGTGCCTGTGGTTCTGTCAGTGTGATCATGTGATGTATCTGACCCCAGGAATGTGTCAATAAAGTTTCCCCTTCCTGGGACAATGAATTCACGGTGTTCTTATTTCAATTTCCAGGAGTGTATAATTTCCTACTATGCAATTTTCCACTTTTACTACCATGAGACTTAAAATTAACATTTATGTAAGATACTAACTCACTTTCTGCGATTAACAACAGGTAGTAATGTGATCATTTACTAAGCAAAACTTTATAAGTCTTGGTCTTAAGAACTTTTACTTTGAAGCTGGCAACAACACATTAATAAGCATTTTTACTAAGAAAATTATTTTCAGCAAGCAACATTAACTCTAACTCACTCTCTTGCCACATTAACTTTAACTTTCACTTTACTATGTTCAAAAGGCACTAATTAGAAAACTGGGTTTTAACGTGCTTTCAGTAAGGACACTCGGTAATCACTTTAGTTCAAACGGAGAGTTCAAACTAAGAGGTGTTATGATGAGAAGAAAAGTCAAGGTAGGTACACAAATTCAGATATAAATTACCATATATTTCAGCACATTAGCACATCCATCAAGCTGATCCTTCACTGTACATCATTATAGTATTACATTACAGTGATTGCGCAACGTGGTGGCAACTGCATGTTGGTAGGTGGATTCGCAGACTGAATTGCTGGACTCTGTCATTTCTTGGTGGCGACGACAGATACAAATTCCAGAATAGTTCCAGCTATTTATCCATCCATCCGAGGCCTTGGAAAGAAGCAGGAAAAGCCTCTCTCGGAATCAGCACAATATGCACCTTTTACATGGCAGTGCATGGACTCGTAGCTCGTCTCCGACTGGTGGCTCGTCCCCGACTGACTATCAGTTCCAACTTTTCCACCTAAACCAACCACAATTTGCGCGCGCTACACACTTCCGTTCCCGAGGGGAACCACTACACCTCTTATACACAAAATTACTAAGATTCCTAAGTGAGGATCAGCAGTTTACATAACAGCAAACAAACGCATTGGATAACACAGAACATTTGCACATATTAACATGTCTACAAAAAATTATTCACACAAAATTGCAATTATATACATTAAGTTTTGTTCCCTCCAAATGGGTCAAAGCATTTAAACGAGAGATATGCTACACAGCATACAATCAAATCATGACATCAAAGTTTTCACAAAGAAAGGAGTATACAGTTTTGTGTTACCTATTCTATCAAACACACTTACAGAAGCTCAATGATGTAACATTAAATGAAACAAAAGCAAAATAAATCAGTAGAGCATTAGAGCCATGGTGTTACAAACTTCTGAGGTCATCAGTTCCCTAGAACTTAGAACTAGTTAAACTTAACTAACCTAAGGACATCACACACATCCATGCCCGAGGCAGGATTCGAACCTGCGACCGTAGCGGTCTCGCGGTTCCAGACTGCAGCGCCTAGAACCGCACGGCCACTTCGGCCGGCAAAGATTAAAAGAAACTTAAAGAAGCACCAAGTAAGAACCCCATAACTTACTATTATCAACTACAGTACGACAATTCAGTAGTGTCTTCTGCTTTGCGTACTGTCTGCGTATAAACATTTTCACAGGATACGTCTCAAATCAAGCCAGAAACTCTTCCGGCCACACTGGTCTCAACAGAAAAGACACTGGACTACCAGATGTCAGCACACAATTTTTTCGAGTCGTCAACTTCAATTTGATACATAGTGTACGTGTAAAATTCCTTAGAGACGTACGTCCACCGCAGAGTGCTTCACACAACGACATATCTGGCCTTTCAGATTTCATGCAGTGATTTCCTAAGCTGCGTAATGCAAGAAACAGTGTGTTTTTTTACAAGAAAGAAACGGACGACTTATTTCGTATTGACCAGTACGAGATTTTACTCCTTCACGAATGACTTCGCTATTGACAACACGTTTAGCCCTAACATTCCTTCCTCTTTGTGATCGAGATAAAAGTCGAATGTTGTTATAAAAACGAAGCACCATTTTAAATGTGCATGTGTCTACCGTCACCTGATTATCCACTGAAGAGCCAAAAGAAACTGCTACACCTGGCTCCCGCGAGCACGCATAAGTGCCGCAACACGATGTCGAATGGACTCGACTGATGTCTAAAGTAGTGCTGGAAGAAACTGACACTATGAATCCTGCAGGGCCGTCCATAAATTCGTATGAGTACGAGAGGGTGGAGTTCTCTTCTGAACAGCACGTTATATGGCACCCCAGATATTCTGAATAATGCTCATGTCTGGAAATTTTGAAGTGTTCAAATTCAGAAGAGTATTCCTGGAGTCACTCTGTAGCAATTCTGGACGTATGTGATATCACACTGTCTTGCTGCAATTGCCCAAGTCCGTCTAAATGCACAATGGACATGAAAGGATACAGGTGATCAGACAGGATGCTTACGTACGTGTCACCTGTCAGAGTCGTCTTTAGATATACACGGAGAGTCACTAACTATTGCCACCAAGAACAACTCCGAAAGTATGATAGGAGCTGAAAAGTTTGTGGGACAAAAGTTGCATAGGACAACGGGAGCCATAATATGACGTCAGTTTTTTGTTGTTAGGTGGGGACGCTTCAGAGATACGAAGATCAACTTTGTTTTTATGTAAATGGCATGCTATAGGTTGGTACTTCTTTTCTGATAGCGGCTATCGAGACGAATCCAATGATGTGTAACAGTAAGGTCGTTGGAGGTCAACGAAGGTCACAAAGGTGTCATGAACGTCCAATTTACAGAAGGTGTTCGAAGTGAAGACCATTGGTGTCAATGCAGTGCTGCAATCTTTTTATCATGGACTGAGTGGTATACCTTATCACTTCGGCACTTATCGAAGCACATGCTCTGACAATTCTCTCTCGCAAATCTTCAGGTGTAGTTGGAAAATTTTATAAACCAATGTTTTTCACGAATCCCCACAGAAAAAAATCCAAAGGCTTCAAGTCTGGAGAACGAACCGGCCACAACACATCTACCCGCGTCCAATCCAACGATTTGGGAATAGTCTCTATAGCTCGTTTCTAGCCGTCAGCGAAACATGTGCCGGACAACCATCTTGCTGGTACCAAATTCTTTTTCTTGTTCCTAAAGGTGTTTCATCCAATAACAGACCTAATGTTTCTTGCAGGAATGTGGTATACTTCCTACCATTAAGATTTCCTTCGATTAAATAGCGGTCTATAATTATGTCCTGCACAATCCCACACCATAAATCCACCGACCACGGTTTTTTGCGTGCAACTTGCCGCAGCCATAATGGATTTTCAGTTGGTCAATAATGCATGTTATTCAAATTAACACTTCCTTATTTCGTGGATATAGCCTCGTCAGTAAATAAAGTCAAATTAATAAATGTATCATTCCTCTGAATCTGAAGTTGAGCCCATCGGCAGAATTCAATGCGACGCATACAATCCGTACCAGTTAATTCTTGGTGGAGTCTGATATGGCAAAGATGATATTTATGGCGATGCAGAACACGATCAACACTATTCTGGCCCATGGCTGATTCCCTTGCGATCTGACGCGAACTAACACAAGTATCTCGAAACACAGTGCGAAGAGTACCATTTTCCGTTTCCTCGTTAGTATCTCTCCTTGGGCGGATATGTTTCCGATGCCTTAAAGATCCAGTTTTTCTCAGTTTATCATACACACATTTAAATGTACGACGTGTAAGGTGAGTACGTTGAGGATATTTTTCAGCGTATAAGTCACTAGCTCTCACTGAGTTTCGTTGGCAATCTCTGTAAATGAGATGCATATCGATTTGTTCTTCGAAGGAATACATCATTCACATTCGCTTGATTCGACGATATTAGTCTTACTGATCCTACTGCAAAACCGTCGAATGGTGTTTACATGTCAATGGCACGTTAGATGGATATGCCGTATTCGGCGAATATTTACTATTTGCACGATATACGAGAGAGAATTGTCAGAGCATGTACTTCGATAAGTGCCAATGTGATCAGGAATACCACTCAATCCATGATAAGAAGATTTCAGCACGGCACTGATACCAATGGTCATCACTTCGAACTCCTTCTGTAAATGGACGTTCATGCCACCTTTTCGACTTTTCTTGACCTTCAAAGACCTTACTGTGACAGATCATTGGATTCGTCTCGATAGCCGCTATCCGAAAATAAGTACCGAACTATAACATCTCACAAAAAAAAGTTGACCTTCAGATCTCTGACGCGACCCCACGTAGCAACAAAAAACCAACGTCATATTATGGCTCCCGTTGTCCCTTGGAACATTTGTACCACAAACTTATCACCTACTATCATACTTTCGGAGTTATTCTAGGTGGCAATAGTTAGTGACTCACCCTGTATAGAGGACCCATATCACCACAACTGCACACGCCCCAAAGAGCCTCCACCAACTTGAACGTCCCCTGCAGAAAGGCAGGGTCTATGGATTCATGAGGACGTCTCCATACCCGTGTGTGTATTGTATTGTGTATTGAACTGGGGACCTAGAAACGACGGAGAGGCTTCGTTCGCCGTAGTCCTCAGTGGTTCACAACCCCACAACAGGCCACTGCAGTCCACCCACCTCATCGCCGCCCCACTCCGAACACAGGTTTATTGCGCGGTTCGGCCCCCAGTGGACCCCCTCCCCCCCACCCCCCCACCCCCTTCCCACCGAGAACGTCTCTTACCAGACGAGTGTAACCGCAATGTTTGCGTGGTACAGTAATTATAGTGTGTGCGTAAGTGGAGACAGTGTTTGCACAGCAATTGCTTACGTAGTGTAACTGAGGCAGAATAAGGGGAACCAGTCCGCATTCGCCAAGCCAGATGGAAAACCTCCTCAAAAACCATCCACAGGCTGTCCGGCACACCGGACCTCGACACTATTCCGCCGGACGGATTCGTGCCGGGGGGCGGCACACCTTCTCGCTCGGGAAGCAGGGCGTTAGACGGTGCGGATAGCCGGGCGGGCTTCTCCATACACGTACATGTCCATCCGATCGATACAATTTGAAACGAAATTTGTACGACCAGTCAACGTCTTCGCAGTCATCAACAGTCCAATGTCGGTGTTGACGGGCCCAGACGAGACGTAAAGGTTTGTGTCGTGCAGTCATCAAGGGTACAAGAGTGAGCCTTCGGCTCCAAAAGCCCATATCGACGAAGTTTCGTTGAATGATTCGCACGCCGGCCGCGGTGGTCTAGCGGTTCTAGGCGCGCAGTCCGGAACCGCGCGACTAGTACGGTCGCCGGTTCGAATCCTGCCTCGGGCATGGATGTGTGTAATGTCCTTAGGTTAGTTAAGTTTAAGTAGTTCTAAGTTCTAGGGGACTGATGACCACAGTAGTTAAGTCCCATAGTGCTCAGAGCCATTTGAATGGTTTGCACGCTGAAATTTGTTGATGGCCCTGCATTGAAATCTGCAGCAATTCGCGGTAGAGCAGCACTACTGTCACGTTGAACGATTCTCTTCAGCCGTCTTTGGTCCCGTTCTTGAAGGATCTTTTTGCGGCCGCGGCGATTTCGAAGATTTGATGTTTTACCGGATTCCTGACTTTCACGGTACTCTCGTGAAATGGTAGTACGGGAAAAAATGGTTCAAATGGCTCTGAGCACTATGGGACTTAACATCTGTGGTCATCAGTCCCCAAGGACTTAGAACTACTTAAACCTAACTAACCTAAGGACATCACACACATCCATGCCCGAGGCAGGATTCCAACCTGCGACCGTAGCGGTCACGCGGTTCCAGACTGAAGCGCCTAGTACGGGAAAATGTCCACTTCATCACTACCTCGGAGATGCTGTGCCCCATCGCTCGTGCGCCAACTATAATTCCACGTTCAAACTCACTTGAATCTTGATAACTTGCCACTGTAGCAGCAATAACCAATCTAACAACAGCGCCAGACTCTTGTTGTCTTATATACACATTGCCGACTGCAGCGCCGTATTCTGTCTGTTTACATATCTCTGTATTCGAACACGTATGTCTATACCACTTTCTTTGGCGCTTCAGTGTATAAGGCTGATTTCTACGCTCGTATTGAAAACGTCTCAGATGCGCAGGGGGATGCAACAAATTAACTTCTACATCCGTAATCCTCAAACCATTCTTCTGGTTTTGTTTTGTTTTAGGGCGCAAAAGCAATTGAGGTCGTAAGAGCCCATGTCAGAACCTTAGAACACTAATACGGAAAACATGTTTAAAGGACTACACGTTAAGCCCGATCGAGGGAAGGGAAGAAAGGTAAGAACAAGATCTTCCTCTTGGACAAAGGTCCATAAAATACGCCGTAGAGGCAATGGGGGTCCCGAAGCAAAGATTAAATGTTCACCATATTGCTGCGACGGATCAAAAGTAAAACGCGTCGTTCGCTAAAACGGCCTATAACTCAGACGGCAAACAGACACCAGAACGTAAGTGGTGAAAGAAATAGTCCTTGCTGACTGCTGCCGACATGCAGCAGCGAGCTGTTTTGTCGCTACTGGAGTACTGGATATTCTTCGTGTTTTACGGCCCCTGTTAATTCATATGGAGAAAATAAATATCACAGTACACTAATGTGGGCCCGCCCAATGGAATTCCACCATATGAAATATTTTTTTCGTAACAGGAAACAAACCGACGCTTTCAGTCAGCACACTGGCCGCCCCACGAGACACGTGATGAGCGCTACCTGTTTGGGCCCTCTACAGTTATATACAGCAAAAAATTAGTTGTAATTATCTGCGGAAGCAACAGAGGAACTGCGCCTAATGATTCTTAGGAGAGACACTCCGTGTGTTGGAGGACGTAGTATGTTTCGTGACTTGTTTTGGAACGTAGGCTCGCAGAATTTTGTACTCAATGGGTAGGTTACTGACCTTCCTACTTTGTGTATACAAAGGATGAAACCTTATTATGAGAGTGTACGAAGATTAATAAACTCCACTACTTTGAAAAAATTTAAAAAAGAAAGAAAAACGAAGCGCACGTAGAAGGCTAGGAGGAGAGGGAATGAAATATCAAGAGTTGGCAGTGTATGTGATATTGTTAAGATGGTTGCAAAATAAAGTAAGTTTACGAGAATCCACTTGTCAGTTACAACGTTGCTCTTCCTCTGACCTGGATGCCTCACTGGTTCAGTTTCGAAGTGTATCATAAAAGCGTTGTATCCTCTCCTGCTGCAAACTGACCCGTAACTGTTGCAACTAGGTCTTAATATCCTGGATGCTGACTCTGGAAAGGAGTTGATATCCTAGCTGGTCTCACACATGTTCTGTCGAAAAGGGATCACGCGGGCAGTTCGTACACACAAGTGCGATGTATGGACGAGCATTGTTCTATTGAAAAATTACCCGAGATACCGTCACATGGGAGATGTCGTATGAAGACGTACACTTTGTGACCAAAAGTATCCGGGCACACCCAGAAACATACGTTTTTCGTATTAAGTGCATTGTGCAGCCACCTACTGCCAGGTACTCCACATCAGCGACCTCACTAGTCATTAGACATCGTCAGAGAGCAGAATGGAGCGCTCCACGGAACTCACGGACCTCGACCGTGTTCAGGTGATTGGGTGTCGTGTCATACGTCTGTACGCGATATTTCCACACTCCTAAACATCTCTAGGTCCACTCTTTCAACTTGATAGTGAAATGGAAACGTGAAGAGACACGTACACCACAAAAGTGTACAGGCCGGCCTCGTCTGTTGACTAACGAAGATCCCACCGACATTTGAAGAAGGTCGTAATGTGTAATAGGCAGACATCTATCCAGACCATCACACAGGAATTCCAGATTGCATCAGGATCTTCTTCAAGTACTATGACAATTAGGCGGGAGATGAGAAAACTTGGATTTCATGGTCGAGCGGCTGCTCATAAGCCACACATTACGCCGGTAAATGACAAACGACGCCTCGCTTGGTGTAAGGAGCGTAAACATTGGACGAGTGAAAAGTGGAAAAACGTTGTGTGGAGTGACGAATCACGGTACTCACTGTGGCGATCCGATGGCAGGGTTTGGGTATGGCGAATGCCCGGTGAACGTCGTCTTCCACAGTGTGTAGTGCCAACAGTAAAATTCGGAGGCGGTGGTGTTATGGTATGGTCGTGTTTTTTATGGAGCGGGCTTGTACCTCTTGGTACCATTACAGCACAGACCTACATTGATGTTTTAAGCACCTTCTTGCTTCCCACAGTTGAAGAGCAATTCGGGGATGGTGATTGCATCTTTCAATACCATCGAGCACCTATTCATAATGCACGGCCTGTGGAGGAGTGGTTACACAAGATCCCTGTAATGGACAGGCCTGCACAGAGTCCTGAGCTGAATCCCACAGAACACCTTTTGGGCTGTTTTGGAACTCCGACTTCGTCCCAGATCTTACCGACCGACATCGAAACCTCTCCTCAGTGCAGCACTCCTTGAAGAATGGGCTGCCATTCCGCAAGAAACCTTCCAGCACTTGAGTGAACGTATGCCTGCGAGTGTGGAAGCTGCCATCAAGGCTAATGGTGGGCCAACACCATATTGAATTCCAGCATTACCGATGGGGGGCGCCAAGAACTTGTAAGTTATTTTCAGCCACGTGTCCTGATACTTTTGATCACATAGTGTGCCACTGTGCTGTCAATTTTCCCTCAATCGCTACTAGCTATGCTCTGAAATCATATCCCCACACCATGAGGCCTGGATTACACTGCTGTCCCTCTTCAAAACATTGCAATAATGCGATCTTTCCCCACGTCGCCGCCATATTCCCCGAACATGGTTATCCAGAGTGACACGTAACACAATACGAAGCCATTCATCCAGCCCATGGTAGACGATCATCTCTCTAAACGCAGCCATTTGTGCTGCAATGTTAACGGTAGCCTACGCATGGAACAGTAATTACTCGGATCGGCTGTCCGGCTCTCCAGCCAATAGTTCGGGATGACACAGAGTGTTACAAGGAGTACATTGCTTATTCTCAGATGACAGACGCAGATGTGAAGAGCTTACCATGTGCTTGGTGCACTATTCAGAGATTCTCTCTTCTGCTGGTGAGACGCGGTTGAGCGGAACCTCGATAACAGGTATGGGTGGTCTCTTTCCCATGCAGTTAACAGCGGGCCACTGTCACGACGATTCGACGATTCAATCATCCACTCAAAGGGAAACCCACGACAAAAGCCTTTTCAACTCCATTACAGGTTGGTATCGCCGTAACACGAGTACGCAGCATCTTCGTGTCCTTGACAGTGATCACCCAATATCAGACGCTCCTCAGTTCTCTTATTTACCCCACGAGGAATTATAACACCAGTAAACAAGAACAACACTACTTCATTCTGTTGACTGTTGAACCTGTCACAGAGGACTGCTTCTCTAATCTTTTACATACTTGCCAATGGTGTTAACGTTTACGAAATAACGTTGACATCCGACCATGTCTTCTGATGCTTCACATTTTTTATCAGTTAGTGTATATCAGTTCATTCTACTGTTGACTACAGCCTGCCTCAAAGCTTTTCGGTCAAATTGGAACAGGTGACAGTGGTCCACAACCGTTTATATTGAGACAGGGAACCAACGATCGAAAACGCATATTTATTCTGTTGTGGACATACACAGCATAACAAACAATGTAGCTCATAGTAATTGTTCTCAATACTGCAACAGCCTTGTCTGGAGTCAGGACAATCCGCAAGCCTCTCACATCCCTGGCCACCAACAACGATACTCTGTCAACGTGTGGGCGCACATTGTCCAAGATCACTCAACGGAACCATATTTGCTACCTCCCCGTTTGACTGGTCCACGTTGCCTGGCGTTCTTGCAAGATGTGTCGCCACAGTTCTGGGAGAGTGTGCTCCTTGTTGCCCTCGGAAGGATGTGGTTTCGACACGATGTGAATGTCCACGCGCACCTGAACAACGCGTACCCTCTTCTTTGGATTGGAAGAGGAGGTCCCATCCCATGGCCATCGGGTTCGCCAGATCTCACATCTCTCAACTTTTTCCTCTGGGGTTAAGTCAAGACGTTGGTGTATGAAACTCCGTAGAAAAGAATGAAGACCTGCTTGTTGGTGTACTGACTGCCCCTCTCCTGGTACAGCAGACACCAAGGATCTTTGAGACAGTGTGACAGAACTTCATGCGACGTTGTCATGCGTGCATTGAAACTGGCGGGCGTCACTTTGAACAGTTACTATGAACTTCGTTGTTACGCAGTGTATGTCCATAACACAATAAATTTGCATATCCGACCATTAGTTCCTTAACTCAATATAACTGATTGTGGACTCACTATGACCTGTTTAAGTTTGACCCAAAAGTTTTGAGACACCCTATATATGAAGATGTGGGAGTATTTAATTTTACTTGACGGCACAGTAAGAACGTTGGCATATGGTATGATGTAAATACTCGTATTTTAACATAAGTGCGGGTGAATGGACCGCAACCGATAGTTAACAGAGATTTGTTCATCAGCATCTCTTTGTGTTTCTGAAATATGACGTTTTCCAAATACTTACGAGTTGTGGGGCACCATATAAACAGAATATATCAGCAGCAGTTAGCTAAAGAAGAAACTCGTGAGTGATCTTTTCTGGGCGTTATACGAGGGCTGTCCAGAAAGTAAGTTCCGATCGATCACGAAATGGAAGCCAAATTGAAAATCAGAAATGTTTTATTTGTAATAGTTAGCTACACCTTACAGCTACTTCTCTACGCAGTCGCCGTTCTGACTTAGACATTTGTTGTAGCGTTGAACAAACTTTCCAATACCCTCATCATAGAAGTCAGCCGCCAAAGCTACGCTGGCCTACAGCTCGTTGTCTGTGCCAAAATTTTGTCTTCATAGCCAGTGGTACATGTGAGCAGAGATAAAACTCAAGAAAGAGACAATTACGGGCTGTATTGTGGGTAATCAAACATTGTAAGTAGGCTGTTTAGGTTTTTATATTGGTAACGCCACGTAGCGCTCTGTATGAAAATCACTGGCTGTGCTGTGTGCAGTCTGTGGCTAGTTCGCATTGTTGTCTGCCATTGTAGTGTTGGGCAGTTGGCTATTAACAGCGCGTAGCGTTGCGCAGTTGGAGGTGAACCGCCAGCAGTGGTGTCTAACTTTTGAAGCTTTTGCTGTGTTTGTCTCTGATTTTGTTCCATTGTGTCTAACTTTTGAAGATTTTGTTCCATTGTGTCTAACTGTTGCTGTGTTTGTCTCTGATTTTGTTTCATTTGCTGCATTAATTGCAATAATAATGTATTAGTGTCTGGAATCTGTTCCTCTATGCTTTTCGGCAGTGCATTTGCACCGGCAACATTTACATTTTGACGAGCAGAAAATGTGTCTTGACTTATTTGAGAAAACGGTGAGGACCCACAACCTGAGTCTACAGTATTTGCAATATTGTGTTCTGTCATTTCGGATTCCTGAGGCGAGCTGTTGCCGACCGATCGATCGATAATGCTTCCCTGTTCACTACTTGTTTCACTGTCTACACCATTATTTGCCGCCCGCTCCATTTCCCTATGCACAATTACCAAATCATTAGTTTGAACATTAGTTAATTCATTACACGGTGGCGCTAACACACTGCTTTCGTCTTCACTGTCATTTCTCAGTTTACTTTGGAGCCGAGTATTACGTTTTCAACACGCCATTATTGTCACAATATTTCACACGACAACACAGAAAAGCACAATTTGAAGAGCAAAATAAGAAAACACATTAACATAGCACTGAAAATAATATCTACGTAATTGCAAGCGCAGCTGCGAAATACTTGGTGCACATCTACATGCATGCCACAAGTGTCTTACTGTACAACAATGAAAAACTACAACTACAAAGGAAATTCTCTCTATAATTACGCGCTAGCAATAAACAATACCTACACTAATTACACAAACTACAAGAAAAAATCAGAAGATTCCAGTGATGTATCCTCGGCTAAGGGTCGACATATGAAACGTCCCCTTAGAAAAATTATACATGACTGTGCCTAAACTGACACACAATATTTTTAGCGCAACGGAATCTGACTTTCAATAATCCCTACAAAAGAATGGCCCTGACTAACATTAACGTATACCTTTCACAAATCACTTATCTCATAAAAATCTTCGGTACTCAAGCTACTGCAATACGGTGAGCGCCATTACTGCCAGCTAAATAAAAGATTCAAACTACGGAAGGCACTAACTACTGATAGGCATAGTTAGCAAATGAAAGATTTTGATAGAGGACAAACAATATATTTACCTTAATAGTGTTCAAAAATGATTATATATATATAGCAGTTCATGACATCCATTCTTACACATTTCAAATCTCCGCCATTTCTCTCCCCCCAACCACCACTGCTGGCGGTTCACCTCCAATTGCGCAACGCTACGCGCTGTTAACAGCCAACTGCCCAACACTACAATGGCAGACGACAATGCAAACTAGCCACAGACTGCACACAGTGCAGTCAGTGATTTTCATACAGAGCGCTACGTGGCGTTACCAATATAAAAACCTAAACAGCCTACTCACAACATTTCCAACTGAAAACGATGCGCCGGCCGCGGTGGTCTAGCGGTTCTGGCGCTGCAGTTCGGAACCGCGGGACTACTACGGTCGCAGGTTCGAATCCTGCCTCGGGCATGGGTGTGTGTGATGTCCTTAGGTTAGTTAGGTTTAAGTAGTTCTAAGTTCTAGGGGACTTATGACCTAAGATGTTGAGTCCCATAGTGCTCAGAGCCATTTGAACCATTTTGAAAACGATGCAAGAGCATCTTCATTGCCCGTGCAGAATCCGGCTAAGAATTGTCTTGAAGAAGAAACAGCACGACAGTTTTGTAATTTTGGGTGCATAGCTTCAGGCGAAATTTCTCACCAGGCCGTCGTACTTGGCGGGAGACACTATTTTCTAGACATCTTTGCGCGCTCACTGTGAGCTCAGAAATGAGAAGAGCGACCTGATGTTATCTAGGGTCATACTAGAGACACTGCCCAGCACAACTGTGCAAAGCTTTATTGGATTTTCATAGTCGTTTCCATTTCGGGATCGATCGGAACTTACTTTCTCGTACATCATGGGGGTTGAGGAATGGTTATAGTGATAAGGGAGACTTCGTTAGTGAACGATATCAAGACAGGCGAATATTGCAAGAACCTGCCTTGTGAGAGGCATTTATTCTGTGTAGGAACGGTGCCTGAAATCGAAACGGGAGAAACAATGAAGACGACATTGTCACAGCCCACATCAAACCGCAGGTCGACTACGGCCTTCGCAGCGTCAGACGCAGCACCGGCGATATTATGAGGCACTTGACTGCTGTCAATTGGGCAGGTCGATAGCCACCGTGTTTGCGCTTCTGTTTCCATGGTGCCAGACCAGCCACAAGCCTGCCGAAACGGCGCGGAGCTCCCGAGCTGTTTGCCATGCGTATTTGCTTTCATTGAAACGAATTTCTTTCAGCCGTTCACTGGATGCTCTGTAGGATAAAATACAGACTTATCGTTTTCGTTAGGCAGTTTTTCCCATTGCAACAAATGTATGTGCCTTAAGAAAATACCAGAAGTTAAACCTTCGACTCTGCAGACATTCAGTTGCAAGACATGTATCGTCAGGAGCATCAGGTGTTGATGCCATAACATTGCTGTTCCTTTCGAGCGAGGTGGCCCAGTAATAACACACTGGACAGGACAAACAGCCGTCTGCGTAGCGACGATTTCTTTGAAAGACGATGGCCGATTTTCTTCACTAACCGGAGCTTTAGCCTGAACACTAATGACCTAGTAGTTAACATGATGTAAAACCCAAACATTCTCTGCTCCGTATAGTGTTCCTCTTTTATCTTTCATTCTATGTGTTACAACCAATAACTTCAATCCTCTAGAACTTATTGAACAGCAGTTCCCTAATTTAACAATACCAATCATTTTTTATACAGTATACTTAACTTATTATATGTGATTTGCAGTAGACGTGTCTGATTAACAGGACGGTCCCCGTTCAAAAAGTGTATGTTGCCTGCCTCCAAAGGTATGGTCATCAACGAGACGTTAAATTAGTAGCATGTTTGGAGATAATTTTGAGGAAGCGGATCTTCTGAGCCATTTTATGAGGATATACATCTACATCCACATGGATACTCTGCAAATGACATTTAAGTACTTGGCAGAGGGTTCATCGAACCACCTTCGCAATAATTCTTTGTTATTTCAATCTCGTACAGCGCGCGGAAAAAACGAGCTCCTATATCGTTCGGTGCGAGCTCTGATTTCCCTTATTTTATTATGGTGTCCGTTCCTTCCTGTTTAAATCGGCCTCAGCAAAACATTAGCTCATTCGAAGGAGAAAGCTGGTGATTGAAATTTCGTGAGAAGACTCTGCCGCAATGAAAAACGCCCTTGTTTTAATGACGTCCACACCAAATCCTGTATCATTTCCGTGACACTCTCTCCACGACTTCGCGGTAATACAAAACGTGCTGCTTTCCTTTGGACTTTCTCGATATACTCCGTCAATCGTACCTGGTAAGGATCCCACACCGCGCAGCAATATTGTAAAATGGGACGCACAAGCCTAGCGTAGGCAGTCTCTTTAGTGGATCTGTTAAATTTTCTAAGCGTCCTGCCAATAAAATGCAATCTTTTGTTAGCCTTACCCACAACATTTTCTACGTGGTTCTTCCTATTTAAGTCGTTCGTGAGTGTAATTCCTAAGTATTTAGTTGAATTTACATCCTTTAGATATGTCTGATTTATCGTGTAACCGAAGTTTAACAGATTGCTTTTAGCACTCATGTGGATGACCTCACACTTTTCGTTATTTAGAATCAACTGCCAATTTTCGCACCACAGAGACATCTTTTCTAAATCGTTTTGCAATTTGTTTTGATCTTCTGATGACTTAACTAGACGATAAACGACAGCGTCATGCGCAAACAACCTAAGACGGCTCCTCAAATAGTCTCCTAAATTGTTTATATAGATGAGAAACAGCGAAGGGCCTATAACGTTACCTTGGGGAACGCCATAAATCGCTTCTGTTTTACTCGATAACTTTCCATCAGTTACTGCGAACTGTTACCTTTGTGACAGGAAATCACGAATCCAGTAACATAACTGAGACGATGTTTCTTAAGCAAGCAACTTCGCTACAAGTCGCTTGCGTGGTACAGTGTCAAAAGCCTTTCGGAAATCTAGAAATGCGGAATAAATTTGAAATCCCTTGTCAATAGCACTCAACACTTCGTGTGAGTAAAAAGCTAGTTGCGCTTCACAAGAACGACGATTTCTAAATCCGTGTTGAGTGTGTGTCTTCGAGGTAATTCATAATGTTGGAACACGATATATGTTCCAAAATCCTGCTACGGTTGCACAAGTTTCAAACGGTTGCACGAGTTTCAAATAATGGGATCGGGCTCCCATTTTTGGGAGAAGTTTATGGAGCACCATATACAAAACTTTTCAGAAATTAACGTATTTTTGTGTGCGTCGGATGGATTTTAAAGGCAGAGAAGAAGAAAATGTACTATAATTTCAGTAGGTGGGAGTAAAGTGTCACTATTGATTGTATTGAATTACACACAAAATTGAATTTTATTTTCATTTTTTTAGTAAGATAGAAAAAGATTTTTTCTTCTAAGTGGAAGAAGCTGTTAAAAATTTATGAAAAGGGTTTGAAGAGCGATATTCAGTTTAAAGTAAAAGGACTATCGTTAGCCTTGACAAGGACGTCATGAGATATAAATTAAGAATAATGACATACAAAGTTATTCAGAAGTACCACTGGGGTTTCAGAAAGATGACTGTGAATACTACAAGTCTTGCAGAAAAATGACACACATAAGTGGATAGAGTATGTCTGCAAGATTTGATTAGTCTTACGTGCTGTGGCACAGTTGCATAGCGAAGCACAGGGAGGAGGCGTGGCAGAACGTTGGGTGCTACAACGGGGCGTCGCGTGTGTTTTGTGTCCTTGAATCGGCTAAACATGACACAACTGTGTGGATTCACTGACGGCCTGTTACCGAACACCAGGTTAAAGCTCCAACAGATAAAAATGCCCATATGTGGTACAACACAATGAGGGAGATGGGCTGCTATGTGCAGTGTAGAAAAGAGGCCAGCAAGGGCAGTCAACAGAGAAGTTGGAGCGTATGCGGGAAGCATTCCTCGGGAGTCCTAAGAAATCGATGAGACGTCCGAGCAGAGAACTGTAGACACAGTATTCTATGCAAAAGTCTTCGTATAAATCCATGCCGGTTGCAGCTGTTACATGTACTGACCACTCGGGACGTTTAGCTTCGTTATGGCTGTTGCAGTGATTTAACACCAGTTACTGGAGGAGGAGGATGGTTTTTCCGGCCGAAGTGGCCGTGCGGTTAAAGGCGCTGCAGTCTGGAACCGCAAGACCGCTACGGTCGCAGGTTCGAATCCTGCCTGGGGCATGGATGTTTGTGATGTCCTTAGGTTAGTTAGGTTTAACTAGTTCTAAGTTCTAGGGGACTAATGACCTCAGCAGTTGAGTCCCATAGTGCTCAGAGCCATTTGAACCATTTTTTTGGAGGATGGTTTTCCACAGAAGTTGATTTTCAGTGACAAAGTCCGTTTTACGTGTCTGAAAAGTGTGCGTGTTTGGGACACGGAACATCGACATGAGGGTGTGAATCACATTTGTGATTCACTTAAGTTAACTTCGTTTCTGTTCCGTGTCATCTTCAGAAGTTTATAAACAATTTTGTTTGCAGAGAAAACTGTTACTGGTTTCGTGTACGTGGACATGCTGCAGTAATAGCTTATCACACAAATTACGGGCCGGCAGCGGTGGTCTAGCGGTTCTAGGCGCGCCGTCCGGAACCGCGCGACTGCTACGGTCGCAGGTTCGAATCCTGCCTCGGGCATGGATGTGTGTGGTGTCCTTAGGTTAGGTAGGTTTAAGTAGTTCTAAGTTCTAGGGGACTGATGACCACAGATGTTAAGTCCCATAGTGCTCAGAGCCATTTGAACCATTTGAACAAATTACGGCAAGACAGTGGAGGCTTCCATTTGTAACAAGGCAATGCTCCATCACAGTTTCTTTCAGACGTCTGTGGCTACCTCAATGTCGAAATGCCTCAACGTTGTATCGATCGCTCTTTCCATCAAGATTCTCGTCTTCTTCAAGGTCTCCGAGGGCCACTTTACTTCATGGAGTTTTGTCAAAAATTGCAAAAGTTGCAAGGAAAGACAGGTTTGGTACGTGTATCGCAGAAGTCTGATTTTCTCATACCCGTTTTCCGCTTGGGAAACTGTGTATCGCACACTGAGCACCTCTAATGTGAGTTACAAACTTGGAGAACTGATCTATCCACCGATATGTATCTGTATTCTGTATGTCTTGCAGTTTTCACCCCGTGGTCTCGTGAAACAGTGGGGGTACTTAACTAATAATCCTGTACCTGATTTTCGGTGAAAGGACAAAGTTATCGGCTGTGGACAGTTATATTAAAAGAAAAACAGTTATTGTGAGTAAACTTACATTGATTCAAGCTTACTCGCAATTTACTCGTATACATGAAAAAAACAACATGTGTGTTCTCTGTTTTTTATAACGACTGCTACACTTATGATCTTAGTTTTCATGTAAAAAAGTAAATTAGTTCAAATTCTGAAGATTAGTTTGAACGCAGCCTCGCTTTGTTGTTAGGCGTGGTCCCGTCGAAGGTGAGATGCTTTTGCCTTCTTCCGTACTTTGAAGCGATATACCCAGCCTGTTTAATGTGGACTCCATACCACAGAGCTACTTGGAATTTTTCACACTTACAAATCATTGCCAGGGGCGACAGAAATCATGAGATAAAAATCCCAGGATCGATTGAGAATCTAAACCAGACTTTCAGTTTCAAGTTTAGAACTTAATATTTTGCGTTTTTAAACATAAAATTTATTAAAGAAATCATTAAGTATACCACAACAGTGTTAAGGTCCATTCGTTCTTTTCCGTCAGGTTAGCACCTCTTCTGTTTTTCATTAGCCTCCTACGGCACTGTTAGAAATATTAGTTTGACAGAGGCCTCTATGGATGAGAGATATGATACCTACATCTACACGTCCCTTATCCGCATCCACAACTCTTTCATTCGCATCCACGGATACTGAAACCTAGTAAAACACTTTTATACTGGAGTCATGACAGCAAACTTATGCGACACTTCAGTTTTCGTTTACTGAAGAACTTCGTACTACACATTCCATAGACTAAGAACGTGCTCACCTGTCAAGGTTATTGTGACACTGTACTCCTTCTACATGTTCTTTCAGTGGTGCATGAGGCCGTGACAGCAGTTTTATGGATGACAGTGCGCGACCGCATCGAATAGCGCAGGAGGAAGAGATCTCGGAACGGGAGGATAATCGGCGAATTAACTTGGCAACCCTTTCCCCCGATTGAAATCCCATACTGCACTTGTGAGATGTGTTGGGGGACGTATTGTAACACATTAACATGAACCAATGTCCATCCAACAGTTGCCAGCCGCGTTTTACCAATCCTTTTGGCACGCTGGGAGCACGTCGCAAAGCACGCAGTGGTGTTCTTGGTCTTCATACACCCTGTTAAGAACCACGCCCCGCTGTTTGTATCTCCAGAGGACAGTCGTGAATCACGGCGACCTTCAGTGTAATTACTACTTTGAATAAATATGTCATTTGTGTTCGTCTCGTTGGGAACTTCTTTCAGTTACCTTCTGTAGTAGTTCTTTCTACGTATGATCCAGAATTCAGTAACCCATGTTACTTGGCAGTAACAGATCATGCGAAATTTACTCTCCTCCTTAAGTTTCGCACACCATAGTAAATGCGGAAAGTAGGAGTAACAACAAGCAGAACAGAAAGGCAGCTGCAGCGTCCTGATTGTAGACGACGTTTTCATCGATGTGCTGATTGAAGATTTAAATACGTATTATTCCAATTGAATTTCGGCGAGAGCACCTAATGGTTATTGGTATAAATAAAAATACATAATGAAAAAGAATTTCTTAAAGTAATAATTATTATTATTATCGTTGACTTTTAATGCAAAAATAGAAATAAATCGCAGTCCTTTAACTTTTACCCACAGAGTATTTACAGGGTGCGGCAGTGTTCATAACTGTAATTTATTTATTGCCTCTTATGTCAATAAGAATATGACTCCTGTCGAATGATGCCCCCCCCCCCCTGCACAACACATTCATCTAGGAGGCGTTGGAAGCTTTCCATAACTCAGCGTAACGTATTCCCTGGGACATTGCCGACGGCAGTTCTGATGCGACCCTTCAACTCAGGAATGGTGGCACAACGTGTTCGGAACACTTCTGTTTCAGGTAGCCCCAAAGGAAAAAGTCTGCACATGAAAGGTCAGGTGAGCGAGGCGGCCAGGAAATGTCACCAAAACGGGAAATTACTCTACCGGGAAATGTCTGTCGCGAGAAATCCATGCAAATTCTGGCTGTATGCGAGGTCGCCCCGTCTTGTTGAAACCATAATTGTCCCACATTCACATCTACCACACCTAATTGGGAAAGAACGAAGTCTTGCAGCATCTTTAGGTAGCGATCACTGGTGACGGTTACAGCCACACCGCTGTCATCCTCCAAGAAGTAAGGGCCAATAATCCCAAAGGAAGCAACTCCACACCACACTGTGACTTGAGAAGTGTGCAAGAGCTGGATGTGCAGTTCATGTGGGTTTCCATCACTCCAATAACGCATATTCTGTTTATTCACTGAACTCGGAATGAGCTTCATCTGACATTAGGATGGTGTGCAACATTTATAGATTTTGACGAAGTTGATCACGCATGGTTAAGTAGAATGTTTCGCGTGAAACCGAATCGCGAGGCCTAATTTCCTGGACAATCTGCAGGTTATATGGGTGAAAATGGAGATCTTCGTGCAATATTCTCCTGAATGCGCGATCGGACATATGTAGATTTTGCGCATGACGACGAGCAGAGCTTCTTGGGCTACGCAATAGTGCAGCACGAACATTTTCCCGGCTTGCCATTGCAAACAGAACCTGTCGTTCGAAATGCACTTACCCACCTCACAATGGTCCGTCCATCTGGAACTTTCCCATGACTTCCCAAGTTGAAATGTTGCCGAAACAGACGCTGGGTAGTAATAACAGAGTCGTTATTCTCGAAATAACTTTCAACAGCAAAGGCACGATGCTGTGCACTCCACCGCTCTATATCACTGTCACACTCGAAATGGCAGCTCATTAGTACACGAATGCGGCACGAGCTGGCGCGCATTCCTGCAGTACCTCGTTGTACTACGCAAGTCAAATTACGCTATGAGCCATGGAGGTAAGAATAAGGGGAGATGGCGCTACGTATCCCAGCCGTACTACGTTTTGAAGCCATGGGGGCGTGGCTCGCTGCCATGACACTGACCAAAACATTGCCAGTGTGCTATAGCGCTGCGTGTATTACAGTCGCTAATTGCACCATATACGCATGTAGCGTCATCAGATTGGTTGTTTCAAAGTTTTTGTTTAAAATAAAATCTCGTAAAGGCGAAATTCCGCGTTTCTTCTGATTAAAAATAGTTTTTAATGTAATATTACGAATAGCTAGCCTTCAGTGCAAACGATACAATTTTGTTAATTCAGTAATAAACGTGTATCACAAACTAAATAATAGAAACTGAAAACTAAGTTAGCTATACCCTCCCTCCAAAGCCCCATAAATATATCTTGTTTGTAATACGTACAGGGACATTTCAGTTACGTTACACTACTGGGAAACACTGTTCATTACCACCAATATTTACTGAAATACGGTACATAGAATGGCAAATCTACACAGTGTCATGTTTAGGCCTATACTTTAGGCCAGTTAATGTAGTGTTAGCTTTTAATTTGGTACATGATGAAGACAAAGTGAGTTACTCAACACTTAGATTATTGACGATATGTACGTATTATACTGAAACGTGAACTTGAAATCTAAGAATTTAATTCTTTGAATTAACATACCTTTTGCAAATGTTTTGGGTGTATAGGGAAAACTGATAGTACAGCATTTTCTCGGAGCCTTACTGTTGAAAGGGAAGTTCGGTCTATGTCCTCTTCTCGGAAATGCTGAGAACATATAGTGCTCCATTTAGACGCACGCGAATTCTTCCTCCTCACGGCATTCTCCCACAGAGCTTTCCGACTTTCATTTTTAGGAAATCTAAAATCATACAGGAGAAAAACACGCTATAGTACAAGTACCGATGTAGCAAACGTTCATTCACAATGAAGTTGTAAAATCACACTTAACGAGACAACTTACACATGAAATGTTATTCCCTTCGATTTCGCATCACAATCAGAACGATTCGTACATCTGGACACCACACAAGTCACCATAATAGCGCAAAATCCTTCCAAAAGCGAGCGACAAGCCTATGCACACAAGCTTACAGCAGCAATGTGTTGGTCGGATTGAGAAGGCTACCCTCGGCTTCACATAGCTTCACAGCTGTGACGTCACGGCGTCTCCCTCTATTCTTACCTCCATGCTATGAACGCTGCCGCACCCGTTACTATTGCGAATGCCTTCAGATACACCGCGTGAGGCCAGCATCAGCGGACGATTTCGTCCGCGAAGCGATTATTACTGCAGATATCTGCTGATACCTGCAACCGCGCTGGCCTCTACTCTGTATCAGATGGCCAGCCAACACTACTCTGGTCTACTAACAGCGTGCTCCTCTTTTCTCTGGCCTACTCCGTTAGGTACGGCCGGCTTCCGAACCCCCCGTCGACCCACAGCGACTGTACCAGAGATGCATGAATGTAACGCGTTATCCGGAGACTCCTAATGGTTCACCAGCCAACTGGATCTCCAGACCAGCTCGTCTTTGAAGCTCAAATTTCCTTCTTCCTCTTTCACGAAGTGCTTGTCCAATAGTATGATATGTTTACGTGAGATACGAACGGCCTAATCCACTGTATGGTCAGTCGATCTCAATATTATTCTGTCACACGAGAGAATCACACATCGTGTTGACAATCTGCGGGCCAAAGCCATAGGCACGTCACAGGTGCTGAGTATCAGTCACAGCCCGTGGCATCTTCCTCGGTACACTTCGTATACTTCCAACCGCATCACGGCTCACGGTGTTTCCTGGGCGCCATACAGTGCATATAATATCAACGCATCTACTGTTTCATGGAGCTCGAAATTTCGTTAAGTTACGGATATTATTTCACTGTCGGTACTACAAAACTCTTGCATCAGATTTCCACAGGGTGTAGTGTGATTCTTCATTCAAATTGGTTCAAATGAGCACTATGGGACTTAACTTCTGAGGTCATCAGTCCCCTAGAACTTGGAACTAGTTAAACCTAACTAACCTAAGGACATCACACACATCCATGCCCGAGGCAGGATTCCAACCTGCGACCGTAGCGGTCACGCGGTTCCATACTGTAGCGCTTAGAACCGTTCGCCCAGCCAGGTCGGCTACATCTGAGATGGAATTTCTTCCAAATTCTCCAGGTTCCATCTGCACTGATAATGCATGGACCATTCTAAAAGGAACGGTTGGCAATCGTCCCGTCCCATGCGACGCCACACAGTAACCGCGTGGAGGAATAGAGCAGTAGCCCGCAGGCTTACCTGGACACGCCCAACCGCATTCAGAAGTGTCTCCACTTACGAGTAGAGTACGTGGTTAAAAAAATGTCTTATGGATCATGACAGTGAGAAGAAACTGTCGAATCTTTTGTGAGGATTGTTTTGTTTTCATCAAATGATAATGTGTTTATCTTCTTTACTCTCGTATTTTTATTTTCTTGTGTCTGTATCCGACTGAACAAAATCAGTTTTCTTTCCTATGAAGCGTCCCCCTAGAAAAATTATAAATGACTGTGCTGATAAACCTCTTACGTTATCTGATTTTCAAACAGATGAACAAAACTGATCGTACTCAGACATTTCTCTCTTTACTTATTCTGATCATCACTAAACTGACACACAATATTTTTAGCGCAACGCAATCTGACTTTCAATAATCCCTACAAAAGAATGGCCCTGACTAACAATAACCTATACCTGTCGTGAAGCACTTACCTCACAAAAATCTTTGTTACTCGATCTACTGCAATACAGCGAGCGCCAATACTGCCAGCTAAATAAAAGATTTTAACTACTGAACGCACTAACTACTGACAGGCATAGTTAGCAAATGAAAGATTTTGATAGAGAAAAAACAATGTATTTACCTTAATAGTGTTCAAAAGTCGTCATATATATACGAGTTCATGATATCCAGTTTTTCAAATTTACTCCTTCTGATAGACACACGCCCAGATCGTCTTCTCTCAAAATTCTGCCATCTCTCTCCCCACATCCACCACGGCTGGCGGCTCACCTCCAACTGAGCAACGCTACGCACTGTTCACATCCAACTGTCCAACACTACATCATCAAATATTCCAACAATCCAAACCAGCCACAGCCTGCACACAGCACAGACAGTGATTTTCAGACAGAGCGCTACGTGGCGTTACCAACTTAAAAACCTAAACAGCCTACTTACACCCATTATGTCCAGTATTGACAACAAAGCAATATGCTACATTTATTTTGGCAACTGAAGTTCTCCTCTAACCATTACACAGGTGAATTTGATACTGCAACGCATATTATTTGTATGATACAACAATTACATGTTTTTTAGAATGGGACATTTTGTCAAGGAATGAAATTAAATGCAAACCTCATCGCCCCATCAAGGTTTCCAGGAGGTTTCGCTTGGCTGTAAGGCAAATTCACAAGTGGAAATACTTTCGCAAATATTCCTAATTGGGGCTCCATTTATCTCGATTTTTTAACTTCATTGCTATTTTATTGAGAAATCCCTGAGTCTACACGAGTCACTACTACAACAGTCCTCTCTTGTCTAGAGAAAGGAAAGTGCTGAAAAAGAATGAATCGCTACTGCAGTCATCACTACAGTCTCTGTCGATCGCCCATTGTAAATTTTAAAGAAACGGAGCAATTTTGTGATCATTTAAAAGGAACACGGAAAATAAGATCACTAACTAATGATATGCAGAGAAGAAAAGAAATATAAAATTAATATTCTCTCTGCAACAATGTCTCAGTTCGCCCCTTGTGTGCTGCTGTTCATTAGTCTGCAGAACTGAAAACTCCTCTTCTCCGGTTGTGAAACATCATAGAATTAATACAATAAAAATGAGTATTTGTGGGTCCAAGTTCATAACAGGGTCACTGAATCCTGGGTGTAAGAATCTGTGATGTTCAGGAGCAGAGTAATAGTTGCAACTTGCAAGACACACTTTTGTGTTACTTTAAGTAATTGTGTCTACCTTTCACAGTTACCAGTAGATTTCTGTTCCATTCCTCTGCCTGGATAATGCAGTTTCTTTTGCCTGGACCCAGAAAGATGAATTCCATGTGGAAGTACTTTCTTAATTAAATAATGTTTGTAATATATGTTACGTGTGTAGAGCATTGTGCAGATATAACTAAATACAACAGTTTATGGTATTGTAATGTGAAAATTTGTTGTGACGTTTCTGGCCTCTTGAATGGGTGTGTATTCAATTGGTTTGTAGCTTGAAAGAGTCTCTCTCTAATGAGGAGAGGAACTGATAACAGGCACATTTCGTTGTTATGCAGAGGTAATTCATAAATATTCATCACTACCGTCGCCGTCGATCGCTCATCGCCTGCTTTCAGTAATCACTGGGGTTCAAATGGCTTTGAGCACTATGGGACTTAACTTCTGAGGTCATCAGTCCCCTTAATCACGAAGGGACTTGAAGAAGCAAGTTACACGTTATTATGGCATGCCAAGCAGCTTTCACTGAGTACTGCACTAAACTTCAAACAGGCACAGATACAGACATTTTTTCGCTGTCAATATAATCACCAACTCTCTGTAAATAATGGCCGGAACATTCTACCAATAACTCAGTTCTTCCACGATAGAAGCGACAGTCTTTGTTTGAACGTCCTCTACCTACGAAACTCTTTCACCTCAGGTGTTCTTCTCCAATTGCCTGGACTTTGTCGTCTTCGGTTAATATCGACAGCTTTCCTTCTCAATCAGCGTGACCCACGTCTGTGTGGCCTTGGCCAAATTATTGTGTTATTTTCACTGCAGCTGGACACAACATGGCATTGTTCCATGTACCGCTAGAATTTCATCGTGAATCTGTGTGCTGTTAAAACCTTTCGTCCATAAGAATCTTACTGTCCCGCGTATTTTATTTTTGGGACGTCGCCAGTTGTCGTTCCATTTCACTCGCACACTGTGAGAAACACCTGTTGACCACTTCGCGGCTGAACTGTGTCTTCAGGAAACCTGGAACCCGTGATGTCTTCTGACAGTGCAGCACTCTTGTTGCGCAGTGTCCTTAACGTGTCACGACATACATAACGTACTTTCTGAATTACCTACGTACGTAGGTAGACTGCGCATGTCCAGCAAGTCTTCGGCTTAGCTCTCTCTACGCACAAAAATTGCACTTATACGTATGCAGTAGGCTTTCACATTTTTTGCCTGGCTCATTTTGTCCCAAAATGAAATTAAAAATCCCATCTCCTGGATTTAGGGGGTTCACCTTGTTGTACGGCAGGCTCTGGAACCGAAATTTTCCCCTCCCCCTTCCCCCAGATATACACTATAGCAGCTTCCTCAGGATATTTCGGTCCATGACTCTAAAATGGGTCATTTTTAGGAACAGAGAATTAAAAGTACAGTAAAACAAAAACTAACTGCTGATCAGCTTAAATTCCACTGTCAAAATTCATCTAATTGACCTTAACATAACGAAAGACAAATGAAAGGGAACTTCATATGCGGCACTATGTTTGACCCGACATGAGCACTTCCAGTAAAGCCCCTATTCTTTAAAGAATCGAAAACTTATGTAGAAAACAGCTTGAAACATCTGATTACCTTTTTAGTGAGTTAATTTGTTAAATATTTAACATTAAGCATATGGGTACAGAAGAATGCTGAAGGTTAGGTGGGCAAATCACGTAATTAATGAGGAGGTGCTGAATAGAATTGGGGAGAAAAGACATTTATGGCACAACCTGTGTAGAAGAAGGGATCGGTATGTAGGGCACATTCTGAGGCATCAAGGGATCACCAGCTTAGTACTGGGGGGATGCTTGGAGGTGTAAAAATCGTAGAGGGAGACGAAGAGTACAGCAACCAGATTCAAAAGGATGTAGGCTGCAGTAGTTACTCGGAGATGAAGAGGCTTGCACAGGATAAAGCAGCATGAATGAAACCTGCTTCGGAGTGAAAACTACAACAAGACACATATAGTCGAGAAGAAGTTTCTAAAGGCTTCAGATAACGTTTTAAGTTTGTAGGAAATCGCTAAATGTTCTTTTTATCGAACACGGAGTTAGTATTTTCTGAATAACCAAAATGCTTTTTCACGAACCTCAATGTTTCTGACGTGATATCTCCTAAACTATGTGTCGCACCATGACATAATTTTGAACGTAGACTCAGTTTCATGTTTCGATACTGTACGGAAAATGTGTTGAGAAATAATTAGCAAGAAAGAAGTAGTAAATTGGAATGTCATGTCTGATGCTATAGATTTGCTGCATGAACACTGAAAATGTGATAGGCGATAAACTGATGTCATTTTGAGGTGACTGTCAGCGAAAGAAAGTTTCGTAAAGGTTTGAAATTACGTTTCAGGTCTCTCGAAAGTCACTACGTGCTCTCATTCTCAAATACTGGGTCAAACTAGACCTGATATTTTCGCGCGTGAGCCGGCCGGTGTGGCCTAGTGATTCCAGGCGCTTCAGTGTGGAACCGCGCGACCGCTACGGTCGCCTGTTCGAATCCTGCCTCGGGTATGGATGTGAGTGATATCCTTAGGTTAGTTAGGTTTAAGTAGTTCTAAGTCCCATAGTGCTCACAGCCATTTGAACCTTTTTTTTTTTTTTTGCGCGAGATTTACGCTACCTCGAAACGCTTCCTCGAAATATATGCAGAGATTCTAAGTGTTATACTCACCTTACAGTGTTACATCTGTAACATCTCTTAACGAGAAGGTTGTGACGGAATTCTAAATTTTTAAGTTCGGTCAATGATTATAGGAAAATCGAAAATTTCATTAATTTCTCCCCTCCCTTCCCCCTTCTGGAAGCCGTTAGACAGGCAACCTATGTAACATGTTTTTGGTTCCTGTGAGCCCAGTTAGTCGCTTAGTAATAATACAGGCATTGTTCACGGCTGCCATCGCGGGAGGTTTTCTTATCGTTTCCTTTCCAGTATCTTCGAGTCAAAACCAATGCAGTCTACTGTCTCACTGAAGGTTTATCCTCACCTCATGGCCGCCGTACAGTAAACAGTTGACTTCGAGCGGAACACGTCTGCTTACTTTTTGTACGCTTTGTGCATTGCCAAACGGAGATCGAAGCGGATGAAATGGCAGCCAGTGCGCGAGCCCGTTCACGGCGCTCCCTTGGCGCACACCTGTAGGTAAACAGCGCCGGGTAGCCAAATGAAGTGGAACGAAACACACAGGGCGGCCGCTCCGCGGTCCCGCGCCCACAGCGGTGCGGTTTCATCTGAGTAATTACATTCCGGCAAGCGGCGGCAATTTGTGGAATGCTCGCTGCTGAAATAAAATGCCGAGTCGAAAGGTAACGCTGCCTCGCTATTGGCGTATCTTACGTTAAGAGCAATGAGAGCCACAGGTTCATCTACGCTATACCACCACACGAATTCCTCTCGAACAGGCATCTTTTAAATAAAGTCATCCCTTTCACACACCAACTATTTATATCATTCTGAATAGAGCAATACATCTTTCGTGAGAGCAGGTTGTAGTGTAACGGCTTTCAGAATGACGAACAACTTTTTCTTTCTTATTGTAGAAACTGACACGCCTATGTCTTAAGAAGGAAAATCGTGAGAATTGTCATAATACAAAGTTCATCAATCCATTTCGCTACTACAGTCACCAAAGCGTGCTAGTGTAACATTTCTCGACGCAGAAATAAGACATTCAAATTGAGGTCACGCAACAAATTTTCACTGGCAATAAATGACTAGCAGTGGAAGAAAGAAGTTAGCTTAAGGCTTCTGACCACTGTTCTGAACTAAATGTTATATCCCTTCACAGTACTTCATGGTGTACAGGCTTGGACATTATTAATCGTAATACCCATGTCAGATGACGATCTGAAGTTTGATGTCACTATGATGCTATTTGAGAGAAGTCGAGTCGCACCGTGCCCCTCCTTTTGTTCAATAATCATCCGTAGCAAAACAAGCTCACAACTACACTCTTAACAAGCACATTACATTCATAACCACGCCGGAGATTCCCATTTGACACTTCGTTCTAGGCTATAAGTTCATAATGGAAAACCATCTCCACTGAGACTATGAACAATAAAACGTGTAAAACGTGGACGGTAACCACGCAAAGAGAGAACGAGCATGCTTTGCATTGTTGCCAAACTTCTGATGATGTCATCAATAAACTGAGGTGCTATTGCCACATTAGTGATGAAAGTCAATTGGCTCGTTTATAAAATGGCGAAAAATTCAATTTTAGCAGGAAATTCAAAATGGAAGCGAAATTCAAAAAACGTTGCGAGAAATTCAGAAAAATAGCCCAATTGCGATAGTATGTTTTCTTCCACTCCAGTGACATCAGTGCACCGTGGAAGCAGGGCTGTTGGCCTCCTATGAGTTACTGGGCAGAACGTCAGGGAGCTTGTCTGCATGCTGACACTATTTCTGCTGCCGCTGCTGCTCAAATGTTTCAAGCACTGCGATAGGTATGTCAGCAGTCTCTTGAACTGAGTGAGAAATAAAAGGAAACTACTTAAATACGAAATACAACTCATAGACATACATAACGAATAATACACATTGAGAGGGAGAATAGTTTAATACTTACACTCTAGTCTGCTTTTCTTTTTTTTTCTTTTGCTTGGAGGTGGTAGATCTCTGATGATTCATGATGTTGATCAGTCCTTCTTTACAGAGCACAGAGCACATGTGGTGGGTCCTTTTCATAGCTAATAAACCTGAATGCTAAAGATGAGTGGCGGGAACAGACAACTGCAAGCCTTGGAACATAGAACAACTATTTTGAACTCTGCCCGTATCTGTAGTTCAGCCATCTTGGATTCTGATATTGTCAATGACGTCATGGATCGCCATCTCGTATGCAGGTTAGCAGCTGTATGGTGACATCATGCCGTTACCCTGCTAACTTGTGGCCGGCCGGTGTGGCCGAGCGGTTCTAGGCGCTACAGTGTGGAACCGCGTGACCGCTACGGTCGCAGGTTCGAATCCTGCCTCGGGAATGGATGTGTGTGATGTCCTTAGGTTAGTTAGGTTTAAGTAGTTCTAAGTTGTAGGTGACTGATGACCTTAGAAGTTAGGTCCCATAGTGCTCAGAGCCATTTGAACCATTTTTTGCTAACTTGTTTACTGTGATGGAAAGACACATGTGAATAACTGATGACTGATGGGTGAGCTGTATAATATATAAGCAGAGAATCCTATAAAATTTATACACATGAGGACATCACACACCGGATGGTTTTGCTGACACGCACATGAAAGTGAGTGCACTCTATGTAATTATCGTAGCTGATGCATATTTTCACTGTTCGTGGGTGGTTCTTACATATTGCAATCCAATAACACTATCAGCGCTTGAGAGTTGAACATGGCAGTTAATTGTGCTGAATTCTGATATAATTGATATCAATTATAGTCTGAAAGCGCTACTGTCATGTCAGCAAATCGTGGATGCTCATAAATTCTCACTATAATGAACTCTCTATCTGATGACACACCCATAACAACACATTTAATGTTGCAGGGTGTAACATCAAATTCATTGGTGCCCTATGCAATGCTAGTGGTGTAGACGTTGGAGATAATGGAAACTCAATCAAGAAGCAACAGTTGGCTTCATGGAGTTTATCTGGAAACAGTTCTTCATGCCATTCCAATATATCCTTGATGGCTAGTAAGACTGGATGCCATGGGTGAATGGTGGACAGAAGTCTGCTGGGACTGTTAGGTGTCCTACGTACAGTGTAAAACAAAATTTAAGTGAGGACTCACTTAATATGCAGTGCTAGCCTAGATATTAGATCACATTCTGTTTATAGGAAGGATAGCTGAAATATCCTCTACATCTAGATCAATATTTTATTACACTAAAGCATGCTTACAGCGAAAATTGGCGTTAGTTAAAACACAATATTACCTTCCATAGGAAGAGTGTGTGGGTTGGTGCAGTACAGCCTGGCTGAGAATCTTTGGTTATGAATCTGCTACTGCAGCTGATTGGGAATCTAGTGCAATCTGAATTCGCGATACAACCTACTCTTTCAATCAACTGAATCTACTACAGCAACCATCAGTATTCCATCAATTTAACCAAATTGCCTTACATTTCTATATCAACTGTTATAGCACATATTCCTGTACAAGAATCCTTAACTTACACACGACTAAGAGGTGTGGTATGTGGTAGCACTGGTGTGAGATGTGTAGTGTGTGCGCCGGGTGTTGTGCGAGGTCAGTTGCATGTATAATTTGTGGTTTCTGGTGTGTGGTATATGTCATATGTCATCTGTAGAGTGTTGTGTTGTGTGACCTGGGTGTGTTGCCTGTGGTGGCTTGTGGCGTTGGTGAGTGGTGTGTTGCATGTGTATTGTGGGTGGTGTGATGTGGTATCATATGTGGTGAAGTTTGTGGTGTGTTCTGGCGTTTGTGTGTGGTGTGTATTGTGTTATGGTGTAGTGTGTGGTGTACAGTTTGTGGTGAGATGTGCTGTGTGTAGTGACATGTGTGTGCATTTGTGTTTGTGTGTGTGTGTGTGTGTGTGTGTGTGTGTGTGTGTGTGTGTGTGGTGTTAAGGACTTCGATGTGCTTCTTCTAAGCCTCAACCTTATAAAAGCAACTATGTGTACTCTGCAAGCCTGCATAAAGACATTGTGCATTATTTCTTATATGACTGCCAGTTGTTCCCTTTACGATCCAACCCACCACCCATAAAAGAAGCAATGTGAGAACGATTATGTGCTCCTGTAGGAGAAACTTAAGGCCGTTCAAGTGCCATGAACCTTTGTGAGCTGTACTCTGCAATATGATTCACTATGCAGAGAATCAACCTATTGTGGATATACCTTAAATTGCTCTTCAGTTATGTTATCGAGTATATGTTAGTGTTCCTGCTTCTTGTTGGTGCTAAATTAAGTTTATGAATGTCATGCCAGATCCATGACTGGAATGAAGAGTTCCTAACAAACAGCATGCTGTTCTTAACAGTCAGTGCAAATTTACAGATTTACAGATATTCGCTATTTGCACCGTAAAATTCATTGTTGTCGGTACAATACTTGCTTTAAAAGCATAAGGCTACACCTAAAGAGTGACGTCACATTTCTTTAGGTATAAATTTGGGCTCTGAGCCACTGCACCAATCTCCGCCACCAGGAGGACGAATGTGTATCTCTTGATTTTTCAGATTCCAGGCAGAACGTATTTGTGGCTTACAGATTACATGTTCCCCATCATTTTAACTCCAGTCATTTTGGCTGTAGTGTTACAGAGTTGCAGCGCCATCAAGATTGCTCGAACTATGGATTGTTAGAGCTTTTACATTGCCTTCCTCTACCAGAACAGGAAGCAGTCCCGTTCTAAAATTTGAATATGTGTAACTGTAAAATCGTGTAGTCTTAGAAATACATCTGAAAGCTGGGTCATTTTATTCAGTGCACATGTTGTGGTAGGACACATGGTCTGTATTGAGCGAAAGGGAAGGATGTCCACTTGCAAGTAAACTGTATGATGTGGCTCTGAGCACTTCAAATTCATACTGGGCTGGTGAAAGCTGGCAGTTGCAGCAAATGATGGAGTGCACTTCAGTCTGGTGATTGCAGGTTGCAGTACACCACCAGCAAGGTGGCAGATCATAGCGCAGTGTGATTTACTCACGTGTTCTTTTCCCACCCTGCAGATGTCTCTTTCCATGCAGCGCAGCCTGCTGGCCGTTTGCTATTAGACCCAGCCCTCATGAGAGACGTGTGCAAGCAGACCGCTGCCAGGGGCGGTGGGATCGGCAGGGGTGTGTCCCTCCCAATGTAGTGTTAAATGAAGACTCAATTGCTCCTACCAAACAGCGTACAGTTTGATCGTTAACTGAGGGTAATAAGTAGGCTTTAATGTTTATGTCGAATGTATTGGCCAAACTTAAACTACTATTTGATTGGTGATTTCAGAGAGCAGTTGCTTAAATTAGAATAGGCAAGAGGGAATTCCATAGTGACCTGATTGCTGTAAATAACCCTACAGGTTTCTACACGACTACACACTTTCTAGCAGACAAATTACCTACCCTCTGGACCAAAGTAGGTCTCTAATGGTGTCACACATCTACACATTATACCCCAGTCAGTCATATTGAGTTTCAGCATGAGAATGTGCCATTTCAGAATTTTTTATGTCCCACCAGTTTACACTCAGGACAACAGCCACTAACAAACATGTTAAGTAGGCCAGCAGACTCGCATACTTTGCCTAACAGACAGGCCTGAACCTGTAGGGAAACAAACAAACACCTTCTGTCCTAGAACTGGTACAGGCTGGAGGGGAGGACCTGATCTTGCCCTTTTGTTCCAGAATCACAGGCTTGGACCTGTAGTGCGAACAAACATCCTTTTTCTCAGGGCAAATCTGTCATCATTGAGATAGTGCTGGATTTGCTGGTCAGACATCTTTAAGTCTAGTATGACAATGCACCGTCTTGGTTCTTTTAATTTCCTGCCAATTTATACCTCTCGCCATTTACACAAAGCGCAATAGACTTTTGTCATAAATCAGACAAAAGTGCATGACGTCATCTACGACATCATCGACGATGTGATCAGTAATCTGGCAACAGCGCGTAGCATGCCTGTTCTCTCCTTGCTCACCTATTAAAAGAATCACAATACTTCTTCACCAGTTCTCAAGTTACAAGGTACAGTACACTCGTACTTATTGAAAGGTTGTGTCTCACACCTCGTCCTCACATCTGGATGCAATATTGTATTCATCTCGGCATTCCATTACGAATTCTTTCGAAAACCCTCGGTCCATCTCTTACATCTTGACAAGGCACTACAGTTCGCTGCTCCAGCTCTTCAGCCGTCTCACCGGCAGTGCTCTACATCATTTTAGATGACTCAGGCAGAAAAATCCAGAGATCAGGGTACTTCTGAGTCTAAGGTTACAGGTCCTGCTTGAGGTATCCATCGTGGACCATATTGGCGCGTTAGATGTTGTCTCATACCAGCAGCAAAATTTTCCGATGACCGATCATGCCGTTACCATATTCTCCAGCTGTGGGCCAAGGCTAAAATTCAGCCAAGTTACATGGAGACTTTTCATTTCAAATACGTCAGTAGTAACTAGGACACTATTTTATACTGAAGTCAGTGGCGGCCGTAGCCACACATTCGCAACTATCTCGCAAACGCCTCGTTCGCGGACCCATGTTTACTGGAACGTTTTCGGTTTTCATATCGCATACCTTTAGCCGTGTTCCTTATCCCTATTCATTATGATACAGGCTTTATAAACTGACGAACAACACAGAAAACATAAGTAAACTCCTTGGAAATATTACTAGCGTGTATCCTGAGGTGACGAAATTCGTGGGATATCGATATGCACATATACACGTGGCGGAAGTATCACGTACACAAGGTATAAAACGGCAGTGCGTTGGCGGAGCTGCCATTTGTATTAAGCTGGTTCGTGTGGAAAGGTTTCCGACAGATTATGGTCGCACAACGGGAATTAAGATACTCTGAACGCGGAATAATGGTTGGAGTTAGACGCATGGGACATTCCATTTGGGAAATCGTTAGAAAATTTAATATTCCGAGATCCACATTGTCAAGAGTGTGCCGAGAATACCATATTTCAGGCATTACCCCTCACCACGGGCAACGCGTAGGCCAACGGTCTTCTCCTAACGACCGAAAGCAGCGGTCTTTGCTTAGGGTTGTCGGTGCTAACATACAAGCAAACAATGTGTGAAATAACCGCAGAAATCAATGTGGCACGTACGAAGAACGTATCCGTTAAGATAGTGCGGCAACATTTGTCATTAACAGGATACGGTAGCAGACTACCGACGCTAGTACCTTTACTAAGAGTGCAACATCGCCTGTAGTGCCTCTCTTGGGCTCGTGGTGATATCGGTTGGGCTCTAGAGAACTGGAAAACCATGGCGTGGACGAATGAGGCCAGATTCCAGTTGATAAGAGCTGATGATAGAGCTCGAGTGTGGTGCAGACCCCAGGAAGCTATGGACACAGGCTGTCAACAAATCACTGTGCCAGCTAGTGATAGCTCCGTAATCGTTTTGGGCTGTCATTACACAGAATGGACTGGGTCCTGTGGTCCAACTAAACCAATCATTGACTGGAAATGATTATGTTCAGCTGCCTAGAGATAATGTGCGGCCATTCATAGATTTCATTTTCCCAAACAACGATGGAATTTGTATGGATGACGATGCGCTATGTCACTGGGACACAATCGTTAGCGTTTGGTTTGAAGAGAATTCTGGAAAATTCGAGGGAATGATTTGGCCATTCATCATGAATCCAACGAACTTTTATGGTACATAATCGACAGGTCGGATCATGCACAAAATCCTCCACCGGTAATACTTTCGCAATTACGGGCGGCTGTAGAGGCAGCATGGCTCAATATTTCTGCAGGGGACTTCCAATGACTTGCTGAGTCCATGCCAAGTCGAATTGCTGCTCTGTGCCGAACAGAAGGAGGGTCGCCACGACATTAAGCGGTATCTCGACACTTTTGTCCCCTCAGTATATATTGCAGAAGTAACCACAGATATAGAAGCAATCACGTTTGATGCCCAAAACTGGAACAAAACATTACATTCTAGGGAATGCAGAAGAGCTACATAGGGATGACAGCATCAAACGTGGAGATTTGATAACAGATATATATATCTGCGAAGTTGTCGAATGAAACACAACCAAGCAAAATCGACCGTGAAATGTAATGAAAGGTACTCTCAGGTATTCGATAAAACGAAGTAGTAGATGTACTAGTAACAGACACCGTCAAAGAAGAGAAGATATTTCTCAAGCTGCTAGCATATTCCTACCCTCTACGTGTGTCAAGAAAGAAATCATAACAGTGAAGTGTAGAGCAGTGGCAAGTATCTCAGGAAGGAATGGAATTTACGTACGCTTCCGTCCAGCGTATCACGCCCACAAATTCGTCCCTACAATCAAATAATTTTTCTAGGAGATGCGTGACATCAGTAACTTGAATAAAATTGGGACTCGCATGTGTCCCTGCACACCTCCATAGCATTGGAACGATAGAATCTCCCAAGTGGGGTGAACATCCAGAAGACGAATGAGATCTAGTCGCATACTGCGTGATAGTAGCATGTACTAAATATACTCCAAATGGAAATGAACTATGGGAAAACCTGACAGAAATCGGTTTCCCTTGTCAACAAATATAATAACTCTAACGGCTCAGAAGAGCCCCGAGATAAGCAGTTTTGTAGCACGTTACTTGCAAGAAGCGAACATAAATCCCTAACGTATTAATTAACGGCGTTTGTCAAGTTCTACAATTACCGGTACGCACGCGACAGCATGCGCTACGTACACGTTCTGAAACGTCGAGCATGAAAACGAGATTTTTCCGGGGCTCGTACCTCCGGTTTTACGGGGAACAGAAAGGTGGGGTCAACAGTTTTGGATGTCCCTGGGCTATTGGCCATTTATGTCCCCAGCAGGATGATAGTCTTAGTGTCTTTTTGGAAATTTATGGTAAGTTCCTATGGGACCACACTGCTAAGGTCATCGGTCCCTAGGCTTACAAACTACTTAATCTAACTTAAACTAACCTACACTAAGGATAACACACACGCCAATGCCCCAGGGAGGACTCGAACCTTCGACGGGGAGGGGGGGGGGGAGGGTTCTTGGGTCTTAGTGTAACTACCCTACTGTACAGTGTCAGAGTATGGATATTACACACTTCCTCGAGCTTAGGCAAATGGAGAAAATCGGGTGGCTCTTTTTGCTATACATTTGGTGAGCGGTGCGTCTTAGGGGCTTATAGAGGCACTATTTAGTTTGTGGGCGGGTCCTTAGAGAATCCGAAGTCCTTGGTTTTTGGGTACAAAAACCTAACCACGGATTGCAAGATCAAATGTCTCTAATTTTTGAATGTATTTCAAAGATTCCGATCTCGAAAAATCCTGACACTTTTCTTTATGTTATTAATCTTTTCCGAGATACAGAGGATCAAAGTGACCCTATTTGTATGCGTAAAATTGACCCGTAAATTCCGGTGTGAGGCGAAAGCGTAGTTTATAAAGTTTTAGAAGACAGAAAAATAAACTGTAAAGTGTCTGCGTTATCTTCAGAAGGGTTCTGGGAACTCCATACTGTTCTAGTACTAAAGCCTATGGAAAACTTCTGTGCATATAAAATCCGGTCTGAAGTGTAAAACTATATAGTTTTGCATTATTTCAGTTTCACATAAGTAAATGATCCAAATTTTACTGACGTTAAAATTCTAGTCATATGAGTGAATACCCCGTTGTAACGGTAAAAAGAAAGGAACCAGCGGAAAAAAAGTTCCAATCCGAGCACAAAAAAGGCGAATACGCTCCTCTTTATTAAAGGACTGTGACTGAAAAGTGGGGTGCCAGCTGCCTCATTGTATCTTCCCCTCAGCATCTTTAAAAATTGAAAGAAACAATGAAACAATGGCAGTGGGAGAGAGGAAGAGGGACACAGTGGCAGTATGACATAGTTAACAGTGACAGAACAGTGCTGGGGAAGGAGTGAAGGAGACAAGAATGAAGAGGAGACAAGAATGAAGAGAAGACAAAAGGGAAGGTGAGAGTCGGTGATAGGGAGAGACAGAGTCTATGACAATGACAACGATTAAGAGATAGATAGTGACAGTGAGAAGAGAAAGCAGCAGTGAGAGGGAATGAATGATATAGTAGCAGTAAGAGAGAGCAATAGGGAGGCAGTAACAGTGAGGCAAGACACTTGCTGTGGGACAAAACGAAAGAGATTTTGGCTGTGAGACAGGAGACAGTGACAGCGAGGCACAAAGAGATAATGGTGATGAGTTGCTCTGAATGAGTGAGTGAGAACGCGCAAGTGAGAGAGGATAGGTATGAGCGACTTACAGCGATGGACTAGGGTGTGTGAGCGAGCTACAGTTAGTTGCAGCTTGTGGGAGTGAGGTGAGCTGCATGTTAAAAAAAACGCAAATATCTTCGCGTGACAAAACATTTGCGAACATTTTTAAAGATGCTGAATAAGGAAGACTGAGGCAGCAGGTAAAGAGTTCTTTAATGAGAAGCAGCATATTAGCCTTTTTTGTCCTCAAATAGGAACACTTTTACGCTGGCAAAATAACTATATACGCTACTGGCCATTAAAATTGCTACACCAAGTAGAAATACAGATGATAAACGGGTATTCATTGGACAAATATATTACACTAGAACTGACATGTGATTACATTTCCATGGAATTTGGGTGCAAAGGTCCTGAGAAATCAGTACCCAGAACAACCACCTCTGGCCGTAATAACGGCGTTGATACGCCTGGGAATTGAGTCAAACAGAGCTTGGATGGTTTGTACAGGTACAGCTCCCCATGCAGCTTCAACACCATACCACGGTTAATCAAGAGTAGTGATTAGCGTATTGTGATGAGCCAGTTGCTCGGCCACCATTGATCAGACGTTTTCAATTGGTGAGAAATCTGGAGAATGTGCTGGCCAGGGCAGAAGTCGAACATTTTCTGTATCCAGAAAGGCCCGTACAGGACCTGCAACATGCGGTCGTGCATCATCCTGCTGAAATGTAGGGTTTCGCAGGGATCGAATGAAGGGTAGAGCCACGGATCGTAACACATCTGAAATGTAACGTCCACTGTTCAAAGTGCCGTCAACGCGAACAAGAGGTGACCGAAACGTGTAACCAATAGCACCCCATACCATCGCGCCGGGTGATACGCCAGTATGGCGATGACGAATATACGCTTCCAATGTGCGTTCACCGCGATCTCGCCAAACACGGATGCGACCATCATGATGCTGTAAACAACCTGGATTCATCCGAAAAAATGACGTTTTGCCATTCGTGTACCCAGGTTCGTCGTCGAGTACACCATCGCAGGCGCTCCCGTCTGTGATGCAGCGTCAAGGGTAACCGCAGACATGGTCTCCGAGCTGATAGTCCATGGTGCTGCAAACGTCGTCGAACTGTTCGTGCAGATGGTTGTTGTCTTGCATACGTCCCCTTCTGTTGACTCAGGGATCGAGACGTGGCTGCACGATCCCTCCTGAACCCACCGATTCCATATTCTGCTAACAGTCATTGGATCTCGACCAACGCGAGCAGCAATGTCGCGATACGATAAACCGCAATCGCAATAGGCTTCAATGCGACCTTTATCAAAGTCGGAAACATGATGGTACGCATTTCTCCTCCTTGCACGAGGCATCACAACAACGTTTCACCAGGCAACGCCTGTCAACTGCTGTTCGTGTATTGGAAATCGGTTGGAGACTTTCCTCATGTCAGCACGTTGTAGGTGTCGCCACCGGCGCCAACCTCGTGTGAATTCTCTGAAAAGCTAATCATTTACATATCACAGCATCTTCTTCCTGTCGGTTAAATTTCGCGTCTGTAGCTCGTCATCTTCGTGGTGTAGCAATTTTAATGGCCAGTAGTGTATTTAAGTCGTTACGGTCAGAATTACCTCAGAAAGCACTTGCAACTGACTTGGATACTGACATTTGTAAGTTTAAACAAGTATAAAATAAATGTCCATTTAAGTTTCATCTGTCTTAACCAACCTTAAAAATCACTTGTAAGAGGCTGTATTGTTTGCGACAAAAAGGTCTTAAAAGTTATTAGTCTATTGATAAGATATTGGGGAGCAAAATAACTGACGATGGTGAAGTAGAGAGAATACAAAATGTAGACTGGCAATGGCAAGGAAAGTGTTTCTGAAGAAGAGAAATTTGTTAACATCGACTATTGATTTAAGTATCAGGAAGACGTTTCTGAAAGTATTTGTATGGAGTGTAGCCATGTATGGAAGTGAAACATGGGCGATAAATAGTTTGGACAAGAAGAGAATAGAAGCTTTCGAAATGTGGTGCTACAGAAGAATGCTGAAGATTAGATGGGTAGATCACATCACTAGTGAGGAGGTATTGAATATAATTGGGAAGAAGAGTTTGTGGCACAACTTGACAAGAAGAAGGGACCGGTTGGTAGGACATGTTCTGAGGCATCAAGGGACCACAAATTTAGCATTGGAGGGCAGCGTGGAGGGTAAAAATCGTAGATGGAGACCAAGAGATGAATACAGTAAGCAGATTCAGAAGGATGTAGGTTGCAGCAAGTACTGGGAGATGAAGAAGCTTGCACAGGATAGATTAGCATGGAGAGTTGCGTCAAACCAGTCTCTGGACTGAAGACCACATCATCAACAACAACAACGATATTAGTCTATTGATAACGATATGTATACACACACACACACACACACACACACACACACACACACACACACACACCACACACACACACACACATAGCTTTTGTAAATAGCAGTGACTACTGGAATTTGTTTAACTGATGCCAAATTAATCTGAATCACTTAGAAATGGGTTGAGACCTCGAATTCTGATGTAAAGTGAAATATACGGTGTTGCTCGGGTTACTATATTGACAGTGCATGGTCCAGTCCCATTATGTGACCACCGCCAATGTTCGACGTCAGCCTCCAGTAACCACTCACGGACGGCAGGTGGCAGCACTAGCAGTGGAGTGTACATAAAGTGCGTTGTGAGGACGCGGAAAACAATGTAGCTTTGTCGTAATGCGGAAACGAAGTGATCTTTCTGACTGCAAAAAGGGCATGATCATTGGCTTTCGGGCCAAGACCAGAAGCATTTCAGGAACGGCTATATTTGTAAAACGTTCACGTATCGCCGTGGTTAAATTACACCGTGCATGGCAGTATGACGCTATGCAAAAGTGGCGTCGAGACAACAGCGGTGCACCACGGGCCACAGATGACAGGAGTGAACCAAGGCTGCTGAAAAGTGTACAGGCGAATAGACGTCCGGCTGTTGAGCAGCTGATATCCCTGATGAACCTAGGGACTACCAACAGCTTCTCCTCATCGAACGTTCAGCAGACATTGCTGCATATGGATCTCCACAGGAAGAGCCTCGTTCATGCACCCATGCTGGCTGCTGTTCATTGGCCACGAAAGCTGCAATTGCTCGCCAATACCGCAACTGTATGTTCACGGAGTGGCGGCGGGCAATCTTTTCCGGTGAGTCAAGCTTTAAGCTCCATCGGACAGATGACTGTTGGCGTTTACGGCGAGAAACGTCTGAAAGCAAACACCCTGCAACGGTAGTTGGAAGGCTCCAGTACGGAAGGCATTCCTTGGATGAAGAAGGCGCAATGGATCAACACTGCTGTGACGAAGAATCCTGCATACTCGGCTCGCTAGACAAACAATCAAACAACTCGTATTAATAAGTTTTATTACAATCTAAACAAGTACAATACTTTGATTTACACCGATGTGTTGCAAGCAAAGGTCGACATACAAAACCATCAGTCTTCTTCAGAACAGACAAACACAAGTCTACATAAAGATTCCTAACGAAATGGCTAATGTTGACGCTGCTATCGAAGTGGCTCCCACCAGTCGGAGGCGACGCTTATGTCGTCTACACGTAGAAGCCACTACTGTCGCGTTGTTGTCTTGGAGGGAGGTCGGTCAGCGTGCGATTGGCTGACCTCTTCTCACAGCCTTCTCTTCTTTGTCTTTCCCGACTGGCGTGCCGGCACCGACGTTGCGCCGTAACAAACACAAGTATACATCTACCCTTGGGGACCACATCCACTCCGACATGCAGTTGTTTTTCCTCTGCACGATGGAATCTACCAGCAGGACTATGCAACATGTCACACAGCCAACAGTGTACTTTGTGTTTCGAGGAGCAGCAGGATCAGTTTATTGTACTCTGGTGATCAAGAAACTCTCCGGATTTAAACCCAATGGAGAGTCTGTGAGTCCACTTACATCTGTCTGTTCGCCCCATGGATCCTCGAACGAAGCACCTAGCGCAGGTGGCCACTTCATTGGAGTGGGCATGGCTATCCGTAGCTTCCAGAACCTCACTGACACTCTTCCTCCACGCCTCGCAGTGGTCCGCGCTGTGTAAGGTCGTTATTCAGGCTTTTGGCAGGTGGTCACATTACTGCGACTGGACATTGTATATGCAGCCACGACAACCAAGAGACATCATGGACAAAATGATACAAATTCTGTAACTCGACTGAAGTTTTACATCGAAACACCTGTTTACCACATTGATCACAGTCGTGTCCGCCTGCTTAGCTGCATGGTAACGTGCTCGCCTGCCATGCAAGCGGGCCCGGGTTGGATTCCCAGCCGGGTTGGAGATTTTCTCCGCTCGGGGCTGGATGTTGCGTTGTGCTCCTCATCACTTCATCCTCATCACCAGCGCGCAGGTCGCCCACTGTGGCGTCGAATGAAATGAGACTTGCACTTGACGGCCGAACTTGCCCGGATGGGGCCTCCCGGCCAACGATGCCGTACGCTAATTTCATTTCATTTATCACAATCGTGACTAATTGTAAAGAAACAGCGAGAGAGAAAAAGACAGTGGAGTGTTCCAAATGGCCCAGCGTTTTAGAAAACTAACTAACGGTTTCAGTGTCTGCTGCTCTCTCAGTAATATGACCCTCATCAGCTACGCTCTTGAGGCGACAGTCAAAGTAGCAGTAGTTAATCGGAATCCTATGACCCAGATGTAAGGAAGGTGGCTCCGTATGGTGCTCAGACTCACAAATTATCAGCTTCAAATGCTAAAGGCGTCACATAATGTTTTGTAAGCATTTCTGTTCTGCCTATGGGGAAACTCAATTAATTATGGACGAGGCACTGCGGATCTTACGTTCCGTTTATCCAACGCTACACCAAACACATCAAATAACATCTTTAAGCCGGTTGAATTCACATCGACCCTACGTAGTGGCGATTATTTTAATAAACGTTTGGACGTACAACATTTCTTCCGGTTTTTAGGAACTAGATTAAAATAAAACGAAGGAAGAAGATCTGTTTGGGATTTACATAACCAATGAATGGATCATCACCAGTGACGTGCTGTGGCCCCCTTTAACAGCGGAATGTATAGACAGATCTGTAATATAGTGTACAGTACTGGAGTCCACTGTGTCAGCTGGCTCTCCTTCCAGTCTGTCCTCGTCTTGCTGACGAAATTTCTCTGATGCTCATTTGTTAGAACACCAGGACTGGATCTTTGTACGTTAAGCCTGAGTAATTCTCAGTGATCAACGACACGACAACGTAACGCTTGTGTTATTAGTTGTTTATGATACGGATATTTTCCTCGTTCTAGCATTTTCCTCCGGAGAAATATGATGATTCCTAATCAGCTCCATTCATTCTAGTAGGGTCAGATGATGGCTTAATTCCAGTGAACGATGAGTGGTGGCGTATTTTATACATTAACGTAAGGGTGATAACTGCGGTGAACAGGCGTGTGTCTGTACTAACTTGTGGTAACAATTTCTCTTATGGAGGAACTCGCGAATCTCGTAATAGTATCTCTCGTAGTAAAAATCTTGCGTGTGGGAGAATACACAAGATAAAAGGAATTATCTCTCTTTCTTATGCTTCATGTTCTGTTTTTCGCACAATTTTTTGCTGTTCTAGTGGTGCAGGATGGGCAGTGTCGAATCGGAACTTTTATATCACATCCCCCTTACACGTAACAGAATCAAGGGGACTCTCAGTTGGGAATATGAGGAAAGGGATTTACATTTCAGGGATATGCCCTAGAGCTGAAGAAATCTTTTTCTGTTAGTAACTGATAAATTCTTTCGTGTTGGTTCAATTCTGTTTTCCTGATGGAAAGTGATAGTTTTAAAGTTATAAGTGCAATTCTTTCCCTGTTTCAAGTTTATCCTTCGATGTTAGGGATTTTGATCAATGGCCATTAGCTGAGATAACACAACGTTCACTTTGAAGCCTTCAATACACTCTCATTCATTGACTGATAATTACTCTTTTAACGAGTGCGACGTGCTGCTAATGTAGCAGTTACACACCACACATGGTCAGTACCCTGTCGTCACCAATTACATCTGACATTATAACGGCATTTCCGTTCGTGGAGCAGGTAGACGTTGCAATAATGGCGTGGGAATAAATAAGAACTGTTCTTTCAGCCAAGGTATAGTAAAAAGGTAAGAAAATTTAGTTCTATTGCTGGAAAACAGAGAAAAAAATCTATAAATGGATTGCGATGTGTTCACATTAGAAGAGCCGTGTGCAGATAATGACTCTTTAAGCAAGCCTCTAGGAGCACGATTGTAGCTGCGAGTCTTGGAGAGTGGATCCATGATTTGTTGTTGGTTGCAGGACAGCGGTAATGAACAATGCGAGAGCCTGAAGACGCGAAGATTTAATATTCAACAATACGTGGAATATGCAGCTTCTAATAAACTGAACATTATTCTGGAATGCTTTTGAAGGAACGATTTTTAGTAAACATATGATTTTCAGGATGTGGAAGGAAGGAAGTAAGGGCAGAAGGTTAACCTTCAACGTCCCGTCGATACTGAGGTCATCAGAGACGGAGCACAAGCTCGCATTGTACAGGAATGGGAACCAAATCGGTTGCACTCTTTCAAAGAAACCATCGTGGCATTTGCCAGAAGCGATTTAGGGGAATCACGGAAAACTTAATTCAGAATAGTTGGACACGGACTTGAACCGTCGTCCTCACGTATGCGAGTCCAATGCGCTAAGCACTGCGCCATCTCGCTCAGTGGGAAGGGAATGGAGGCGTTACTCAGCAGCAATGAACAGCACTAACAAAATATTACAGGGACTTCTCGAATATGTGCCACGCAGAACTGTCGTCTATTGCGTACCAAAGGTGGACGAACATACTGTTAAGTAGGTGGACCCAGTGTTTTGGTTTACTTGTATCAACACAGAGCTAAAGGAAATTATTCATAACACATTTTGTCAAGGCGGTACCATCTACTAACAACAGAGTTTCCACCGTACTTATATACGAACTTAACAATACAAATTATATTAACAAACAGAATTGAATGGATGTTGAAGGGGAAGATCATCTAAGTTTTCCTTTAACTATTCTTGCAGTATCTGGAAATGGCCTTTCAGATCTTGCTGACTCTTCCTAAACTTCAAACCCTGAAAGGATTTGTCCTTAATACAATACATCGATATCTTTGGTACATTTGCAATTGGTTTCTGAACAGAACTGTGCAAATTTGTGGTCTGTTTTCTGAATTTCCAGCATCTACGATTTTCCAAAAGAAAGGATATAATTTCCGTCAAAACTCCGTAACTAAATGCTGTGAAAATTAACTAAAACTCTAGCAGTAACATACGACCTTGTACCCTGAATCTAAATGTCACTTTCACTTCTCCAAACACAATTTGGTAAAAACCCCCAAACTAATAGACTTTTTTTGTGATATGTTACATTACAGCATCACCGGTCTATTGCGGTCTAACTGTGTTGGTGAGGCAGTAAATTTCCACAGGGCAGTGACTGCATCACTGCAATTCACTTTGGAGGTGTGGCGGTGGGACTTGTAGTCCGTTCCACCCTCTGACGGTGACAGTACTACATGAGTCAGGCAGAAAAATTTAGCCTAACATGGACAGGTATGATTGGAAAGTATTGGACGTAGAATGGGGGCTAGTCCCGCCAAAGGATGCGTCCGTGGTGGACGTGCCAGACCTATCGTTAGCCATGGTCGGAATCCGTTTCCTCTGGGATGGTTAGGGGAATCGGATGTTGCGGTCTTTGAGGAAGAAAGAAAAACACTGAGTCAGGTGGTCAGTTAACTCACACTGGATAATTCCTGTAGCTTCTAAACGGAAATTTGTCACTCAGACTAAGCAACGGCTGAATCCCACTTACACCATTTTCAAGAAAGTCTTGCGCTTTAATAGCTGCACATGCGTTTTCCTTTATGGTTTCACACATTTGACAGATATACAGCTAAATAATTAGAATAATAGGAACAGCAAGAAACGACCTATTTTTGTTGCTGCTAAGGGAGGTGACAGGGGAGAGCATCATACCCCCAACCCCTTTCTCAATAGAAATGTTTCGGAGACCGAATTTATGTTCTGTTCTGCAAGATAGACAGACTTATCACATCAGTATGAGTTTGAAAAAACCCAGAACATGTAAGTGGTCGTGTGGTATTAGTAGCCGGAGACCGCTTCTAGTGTAGGACATGTAAAGAATGACAAGTATTAGCAGGTGTCACCCAGAGCCATCTGTTTGAAAGCCCAAACCTATCTCATTGTTCACAGCGAAACTGACGTGACCTGATCCATTCCCCCGCCGTAGTAGCGCTTCTGGGTACACTTTTGTTTGCTGTTGCTCCTACCCGCTTATCAGGGATACAAAAATTCCAAATTTGGCCACATTAGTCACTGAGGATAAATGGTAGACGACTGTGATAACTTCTAGAGAATAGGGTGGGAATATCTTTTCTGCTGTCGTATTTCGAACAGCTCAGTGATTCACTTCGCAAATTGTGATGAAAGACTACATGTAATGTTGCAGTTACTGTATAATCATATAACCCCTTTCTGAGATTGCTACCACGTTGTATGAAGGAAACTATGCATGGTGTTTGACCCAAAATGAGACAGGTTATACACATCTCACGTGTAGAAGTTGGTTGAATTACAACTAAGACCTATTCTTTGTTGGTAGAGGTGGAGCAAAGCGTGGGATAACGTAGAGCTATCTAATATTGCGGGCAATAAGACATATGTTGTTGTTGTTGTTGTTGTTGTTGTTGTGATCTTCAGTCCAGAGACTGGTTGATGCAGCCCTCCATGCTACTCTATCCTGTGCAAGCTTCTTCATCTCCAAGTAACTATTGCAACCTACATCCTTCTGAATCTGCTTAGTGTATTCGTCTCTTGGTCTCTAAGATTTTTACCCTACACGCTGTCCCCCAATACTTGATCCCTTGATACCTCATAAAATGCCCTACCAACCGATCTCTTCTTCTAGTCAAGTTGTGCCACAAATTCCTCTTCTCCTCAATTCTATTCAAAACCTCCTCATTAGTTACGCGATCTACCCATATAACCTACAGCATTCTCTTCTGTAGCACCACATTTCGAAAGCTTCTATTCTCTTCTTGTCCAAACTATTTATAGTCCATGTTTCACTTCCACACGCGGCTACACTTCATACAAATACTTTCAGAAAAGACTTCCTGATACTTAAATCTATACTCGATGTTAACAAATTTCTCTTCTTCAAAAAGGCATTCCTTGCCATTGCCAGTCTACATTTTATATTCTCTCTACTTCGACTATCATCAGTTATTTTGCTTAATAAATAGCAAAACTCATCTACTACTTTAAGTGTCTCATTTCCTAATCCAATTTCCTCAGAAACACCTGATTTAATTCGACTACGTTCTATGATCCTCGTTTTGCTTTTGTTGATGTTCATCATATATCCTCCTTTCGAGTCACTATCCATTCCGTTCAACTGCTCTTCCAGGTTCTTTGCTGTCTCTGACTGAATTACAATGTCATCGGCAACCCTCAAGGTTTTTATTTCTTCTCCATGGATTTTAATTCCTACTCCAATTTTTTCTTTTGTTTCCTTTACTGCATGCTCGATATACAGACTGAATAACATCGGGCTAGGCTACAACCCTGTATCACTCCCTTCCCAACCACGTCTTCCCTTTCATGCCCCTCATACGTCTTGGGAATTTTAAACTCCTTACTCAGCAGCATTTTAAGTAGACAAGTTAATCAGAAAACTAAAAAAAAGTAGAAATGAAACTATATATCCTGCCTGCGGCCTAAAACTGTATTGTTCCGCAAGTTGCACTTAATGTAGCAGCTTTTTTCTTTGGACGTCGCGTAATACCTGGAACCGAGCGTTAAATATCTGTAGGTAAAGTATAAGTACATTCAGTATCTGATTCCTTTCTTTACTTGTCAGGAACAAGCTAAACACAAACGCATGCATTATTACGATAAGCAAACCTGTCTTATCTTACAACGGCTTTGTGTCTACTCATTCGTATTGCCTTATCCTCAAAAGTAAAACAATGTAATAAATAAAGGAAAACGACATGTCTCACAATGAATTTACACACTTTTGTTTTGAAAGTGTAGCCGCCTAGACTCGATACAGAAGAAAATGTGTTTCAGGTTTTCCGTTCTTCACACTTTTGGCCAAACGTCAGGGGCATAGAGAGAGCGAAAGAGAGAGAGACAGAGAGACAGAGAGGGAGAGATAAGTGTACGGTGTACTGATGGCGTTGCCATCTCTCTCACACACTCTTCTCCGTTGATTAAAACCTAGAGCAAGGCACGTGGTACGTATTTCGTAACATATCCCACCAGTCCCTGTAATCCATTAGTACTCGGTATGTAGAACACGTCAGAGCTGGCGCCCGGAATGTTTATCCTCAGAAATGTAATTACGAAACAGCACACAAACAAATTCTGCGATATCTGTTTAACGTAAAAGCTTCGTAACGAGTTGGGTTACATAAGGCAGTATGCGGGCAGTGCAGTGAAGGGCCTGCTGAAGATATAGCGGAAATTTATATGGACTGTAGTCGAACAACCTGTCCATATGAAGTCAACAGGAATGTAAATACGTCGGTCATAAGAGTTAAGGAGTCAGGAGGGATAACACACGTTGTGTAAAGATAAGAGTTAATTTCACATTGATGTGTTCCACATAATAATTTACTTTCAGGCACAATCCAACATATTCGAATCCCCTTCTACTGTAGAAAGAAGTAAAAAATAAAAACTAAAAGACTCTAATGTGTGCTGGGCACAGTTAGGGGTCTAAAAGAAGGGAACTAACTTTTAAACTTATCTGACAGCATCAAAGTCATTTAAATAAAAACATTCTGACCTATTTGCGCTTTTCTACTTGTTTGTATCAGTACCCAAGTCATGTAATATAATGCATCGTGTCAAGTAAAGTAATGTGATACATGATATCATGTCGTACAACATTACACATGTCACATGTCATCACGTCACCCAGCATAGCATTTGCCATGTCGTGCAAGATGACACAAGGCGTCGTTAAAGTTTAGGATGCATCAGTCCCTACTCTTGGATACTTCCTATCATAGATGCACTCTCAGATACTTCAAATTGTGGATGTATCACGCTCTCTAGAAGCACATAAATTTGTGTTTATTTGTTCTTAGGCCCCTCACCATGCACCTATCACGGGGTGGATCGAAGAGAGCTCGTTGCGCTGGGAAAGCAAGGTTAACTCGTAAAAAAGCGCGAATACGTCAAGATAATTTGTTATAAATGTCTTTGAAGCTGCTCGATAAGACGAAAAGCTAATTCCCTTCTTTTATATCACAACTCTACCCAGAACGTACTCGCTTTTTTTTGCGCTACATTTACCCTACCATAATTTTGTTGTTGGACCACCAAAGTTTGGCAACCAACGTAGATTTTTGTTTACTCAGCGGACGACTGATCCGGTATAGGTTTCTCTGATGTCTTTTGAAGAATGTTGTTTATTTCGTGACAAAGGCTAAGAATTTCACATAACAGGACGGCCGTTAATTACATGTATTTGTCCACCTTCTTACAAAATTTGAACCTATTCCCTCAAGTCTGAAACATAGATGTGATGCCCGTAAAGAAACTAACAACTAGCGTGTTTTTGCACGTAAACTCCGAATGCAGGTTGAATTCTGAAAGCGAATTTTCAATTTTATCTTAAGATTTTGATTTATTTGATTCATTTTAAATCTTTTCCGCCGATTCAGTTCACCTCAGGACGATACGGTACAAGCAACATTTAACTCGACTTTAAACCATCGTGTCTCGACTACATGTAAAGATTATTGGATATAAAAATTTCGTTTTGACTTTATCGATTTATCTACATTCGTGCAGAATCTGAAACCATTCCATCAAGTTTAAAGAACAGAAGTGGCGCGCTCCAAGAACCTCCCATGGAAAACGTGGTTTAAGTACGTAAAACCCAAGCGAAGCAAGATTTTCCAAACGGTTGAAACTTGTCTTAGACCAACGTCCGATACACCGGTTGACCAAAATTGAACCATCAGTCTCGCTCCAGCCTGAAGCTCTTTAAGGTTGACAGTTTTGTACGTAAAATCCGAACGCGTGTGTATTTTTCTGCACGTAAAATATGAACGGTGCTCATATAAGTGGTGCCATTAGCGGAACGTTAATTTCAGCCTAATTAAAATCTTTTGCAAAATGAATTAATCGATTCGGACAATTTGCCTGACCGACAACTATTTTCCGTCATTCAAACTTTGCTTACTATACTGTAACGCAGCTGCAGTAAGACAGATGTTCGAATGACTAAAAATGGCGCTGGTCTGGGCTAAACCAGAACCCAGCTGCAAGACACCCCTTCCCCCAAACCGCGATTACGCGCGTGGCCTTTTCAGGCATACTAATTACAGCGCTTCCGCTTTGTGACCGATGATTCTTGTGATTTTCCCAGAGTACTTGAACTCTGGAATGGTGTCTTAAGTAATAACGACTCTTCACCTCTACCGTCTCTTTCCCAGTAAATTAGTGTGCATCGGCAGTCAACAGGACGTTGGAAGCTTACCACTAACCACTAGATGAATCGTCCAGTTACACATTTAGTATTTTATTTGTGTATACGAAGTTGCTTCAACTGTACAATAATGTCTATTGGACACAATGCTTTTGACCGAGTGCTTCATCCATTGATGGAAAATATTTTTAAAGTCGTGCAAATACACGTCGATTCGGACATTCAGCGGTTTTGTTTCAGTTCTGCTTTCTCCTGAAAATGCTGCCCTTTTGGCCCCTTATTCGATCCAAGTAACAGCAAAAAGTATAAGAGGATGAATCTGCTGAGTAGGACGGCTGCGAGAACACTGTCATTTGGTTTTTGTCCAAAATATATGTGGTGCTCGGAGCTGTTTGATCGGAAGCGTTATCGTAATGAACGCCGAACTGTGGTCTGTAGTTCAGGGCGTTTCTCCGTCATGAGTCACATTTTAAAACCTTTCCTTACTATTCGAGAAAAGTAATTCATTGGGAACTCGACGAATAAAGCTTTATTTTATTCATAGTGGGTGCCAACAATTGTAGTGAAGCCAATCTCCCACTGGTTCGACTGCTGATTTCTGGGTAGTACCCAGACACCCAGACACCGCAGAACACAACTTGTTGCTAGTAAGGTGTGCTGCCATGTCAGCTACATACAGAATCTTATGAAAAAAAACACAAGTTACATTTGGGCTGTTCCATTTCTATTCGGAAAGCAGGAAACTTTGCATTTTTTTCTATGTGTTAATTTTCTGCCATCCGAAGTAAACGTTAAGTTACTATATTTTTAAATATCGCAACTGTGTTAAACATATGCTCCTGGGCTGTCAAGGGTCAAATTTACTGTAAGGGTCAAATTTACTGTGATTTAATAAAATCACACGATCCTGAGACTAGTAGCTAGAAAACAATTCAAAGTGAAACTCACAAATAAAATTCAATATACAGAAGGTGATACTGAACAGTCTGAGGTGGTATTTATGCGGTATTTTTAAAAGTTAAATTTAATGAAATTTTCATTATGTTCAATAATCTTTCCGAAAATACATCATTTGATTTAAAAACAATATTAGTAAACATTTTAATGGTACCTTTCAATAGCTTGCTGTAGAAAAAACAAACAGTAAACAGAAACAATACCTAAACCCCGCTGTCTGCGCTACGCCATATTACGCAACACAGCGCTAAGAGGCAGTTTCGTCAGTTGAGCGGCAGACGGAAGCCCATCGCAATCCAAGTACTACGCCAGTATAATTATTTTTTATTTAGTTATTTTATCCATATTTCAGGCAAGGGGCTCCATAAAACTTCAAACTTAAACCATTACCCTCTAAAAATAGGTTGAAGCCTATGCAAGTTAAAACTTTCTGAAAACTGTCTTTATGCTTCGTACATGAAATAAAGATTTTTAAAAATTGTATTAATTACTGTTATGTTATTGTTGTATACCTCCATCAACAACAATCACCTTCAAAATGAATAGTAGTTCACTGAACTCCAACGTAAGATTCCTAACTTACATGGCAGACAAATTGTCTCCATCGGAAGATAAAGCAACCTTTATCAAATATTTACCTCGAAAACAAAAAATATTTAAGAGATAACTTTAACAAATTTATTTTCTTTTTACAGTAACTGACATATGTAGAAATAATGATTTCAAAAAACACGAGCTCAGTTTTCTCATTTTTCGTCCGATTTGGAATGGGATACCCCATATGTGTTAAGATGAAGGACATTAACCATCTTGCGATTGCTCTTTTCCGTGTGCTCGAGTTGAATGCAGTCTTTAGTTCACGACAAAAGGAATGCTAAGTACTCCAATTTTTATTTTATAATGAAACAGGGGAAAGCTGCTTGTCGGTTAGCAGTAGTACTATTACGACTTTTTACCATCCATTTTCTATAATTCACTTGAAAATTTCAATTTTTCTTAAAATTAACTTAATTTTTCAATTTCTTCTTACATTTTGTATATTATATCAATCGTATATTAAGTATCATAAATATCTCAGATGTTGATATTTTAGCTGTCTGGCCTTAGACGTATTGTTTCGTAAAAATGAGAAGATACGAGTTCTTGATTAACTGGCTCAGGGTTAGAAAGCAAAACACGGAAGTGTTCTCTTGTTGAAAATTAAATTATGTAATTAGATAGATACTATTTGAATAAGGTATAGAATTCAATCTGCTCTGTCACAATTACCGTATCATTTATGAAACATGCTGTTGTAATAAAAACGTGGTATCATAATTATCGCCTCTGCAACTTAAAACCATAGAATGCGCTAAATAGCGCTTAAGGTAGCAAATGCCCTGATTTAGCCGGTGCTTCCACAGAGATGACTGAAAACAGTGAGTAGTAGAGGCATTCACTCGTAGAATCCATTATTATCACATCTCTGACCACAGTAAAGGAATTCTCTTACCTCCTCCTCTGTCTCTCCATTAGGGAAGGCGTACTGAGTGCGCTTAAGCGAGTCAATTCAGATTTCTGTTGGTGTTCTAGGTCTGATATTACGTAAGCGTATGTTTTGTTTACCAGGCAACAGCGTGGAACTGCGTTTTGCGAAATCAAGAACCATGGTAAAATACGAATGGCAAAACACCGCGTTTATTCCAGAAAAAAGCTGACCACGTTCTAGGTTTACCACGCTATGTCTTCGACAGCTTGTTCTATGTGTAACATTTTAGGCTATTCATTCGGGATTCTACTCAAAGAATGTCAGGTAGCGTATTGATACTCGGTTCTGTACATTTCTTTTATCCGCTATGCGAATTCATTTAAATCGGATTATGATGGTGATATGTCTTGTGTGCTGCTTAGTGAGAGAATTACGGGATTAGTTCCTGTACCTGTTGTCAGTCGCGTGTTCTACGGTATAATCAATGAAAAGACGTCCCTTCGCAAAATTCATTACGCTGCTAGGTCAACGGACGGTACCTCATCAGCTAGAGTAAACATTTATGGAGCAGTGCTAGTTGTACGTGCCTCTGAATATTTAATGCTAAGTAAACCTTATTTGCTCGCAGCTACGCATGATCAGTGTCGCAGAAGAGCGAACAGTATGAAATCAGGGTTTTCCAGATACACTAAAAGTGGCACTGCATATTACTAGAGATAGCTGCGACGAGAAAGGCGGGGGACCGATTAATTTAATGGCAGAGTCTAGACGCCGTTGCAGGTCGCGTAATTCTTCGGAAATTCACGATGACTGACAGTTAGATGATCAGTGAGTCGTAAAAAAAAAGAGTATGTGTCTGTGTCACGTCGTTGTCGTTGAGCAACCTTTTTGAACATCGCTATGAACTGCAACATTACCGGCACAAGTGCACAGTCGACACACTTCTGCCTTGTTGAGTTGACACTTTATATTTCTTTCTCTTAAATGTCGAATTTGTTAATGTGAGTTTTGTAACAGATTACCTATGCTTGTAGCGATTGGTAGGCTGCGAGTCACTGGGCTAGAATTATTATTATTTCTTGGGAATGTGATCTCAATAAGAAATTAAATGTTATACAACATGATATCTTTGAAGGCTTTACTAAACAAACCCTAAAGGTCACAAAACCAATTTATCTCTCCTTAACACGTTTTCTAGTGCTGAGTAGCAAACCTGCAAAAGACGTTTTAAAATTAAATTGGAGATTGCAGGGGAGTAAAGATTTTCTTCAGATTGAAAGGACCACATGTGTAACCTCTGCAGATCTAATCATTTTGAATCAAATTACGAAATAGGTCACTAATTATAATAAAAATTTTACGAAGCTATGCGAAATCGAAACTAGGTGTTATGGTCAAAAGAAAGAAAAAATAAACAAAAGAAGAAATCACCACCAATTACATTGCGTATCGAGGTAAAAGGGTAACACTGAAATTGCTGTAAGACAAAATACTGCAGCTGAAAACCTTTCGCATTCGAGAGGACTCGATTTGAAGTCCCTGCTGTCCACACTTAGATTGCGCTTGGGCCGCTTGAAAAGAACTCTCCCGACTTTCTTTCCAACATTGCCAACCAGAGTCCATGCTGCGTACCGAATGAATTTGTAATAAATGAAAAGCACCAGTTTGCTTTTGTTCTACAATATTGTAGAACAAAAGCAAACTGGTGCTTTTCATTTATTATAATGTTGTTCTACCAAGAACCGACGGAAGATTCTGTTAATATGAATGAATTTGTCTTCGCTGAAAGTTGAAAGATATCTTCCTGGCATCCACTTGGCGGAAAAGCGACAATCGAACCTCCAAATCTGTTCTATGAGGGGGGACTTATTAGAAGCAGAAAAGGCTAGGGATTGTATTATGATTGGAACGAAACATATAAGATGTCCGTGATCAGGATATATTCATACATAGAAAAATGCAGTGGTGAGATAAGAAATCCCTCTAGTGGAACAACGAAAGGGAGAACCTCGTCATCGAACCGACATTTCTAATAGGCATTTTTAACAATTATTCACTGATGGAAAAAAAATCGCAGCACAAAGAAGTTGTGAAACATAAACGGAAGTTGACAGGCGTGTTTGTACAGCTGAAAGATGATGTCTATTAAAATTTCGCCCCAGTCGCATAAGCGTGGCGCTAGCAGTGCAACTTTTTCTTTTCTTTCTTTTTCAGTCATCAGTCTTCTGACTGGTTTGATGCGACCCGTTACGAACTCCTCTTCTGTACCAACTTTTCATCTCACAGTAGCGATTGCAACCTCTGGCATCCGTCTTCCTCTACAGCTCACTCTAGTACCATGGAGGATAAAACGCTGATGTCTTAACAGATGTCCTATCGTCTTTTCCCTTCCTCTTGTCACTGTTTTCCGTGTGTTCATTTCTTCGCCGATTCTATGGTGAACCTACTCATTCCTTATATTATTAGCCCACTTAATTTTCAACATTCTTCTATAGCATCATATATCAAATTCTTCGACTGTGTTCTGGTTTTCCTGCAGTCCATACCTCACTACTATACAATACTGTGCTCCAAACGTACATTCTCAGAAATTTCTTCCTCAAGACCTAAGTTTGATGTTAGCAAACTTCTCTTGATCAAGAATGCCCTTTTTGCCAGTGCTAATGTGATTTTTATGTTCTCCTTGCCCCGTCCATCACGGGTTATTTTGTTGCCTAGGTAGCAGAATTCCTTAACTTTGTCTTCTTAGTGATCCCCAATTCTGACGTTAAGTTTCTCGCTGTTCTCGTTTCTGCTTCTTCTCATTACTTTGGTCTTTCTTCGATTCACTCTCAATCCGTATTCTGTACTCATTAGACTGATCATTCTTTTCAACATATCCTGTAATTCTTCTTCACTTTCACTAAGGACAGTAATGCCTTCAGTGAATCTTATAACTGATATCTCTCGCCCAGAATTTTAATTCTAGTCTTGAAGCTTTGTCTTATTTCTCTCTTTGCTCTTTAGTGAAAAGACTGACCAATAGAGGCGATAGACTACACTCATGCCTTAGACCTTTTTTAAAACGAGTACTTCGTTCTTGGTCTTCGAGTCTTAATGTTCCCTCTTGGTTCTTGTAAATATTGTACGAGAGTTGCCCAGAAATTAATGCACCACATTTTTTTTTTCTCGGCCGAAAACAAAGTTACGAATGCGAAACGTTACGTATGTGTTATTTGAAGTCTACTGAGTGAGCGCGCCAAGTTTCCGTCACTTCCTACAGACAGCGTAGCTGCAAGATAGTTTCAAAATGGCTTCTGTAGGTGACGTACGTAGCAAGCAACGTGCCGTCATTGAATTTCTCACTGCAGAGAAAGAAACTGTGGGGAATATTTACAAACGCTTGTGCAAAGTCCTTGGAGCATCTACTGTCGACAGAAGTACAGTTAGTCGCTGGGAATGGAGGGTGAGGTCATCCGAAGGCGGTTCGGCGGAGGTTCCACGATTTGTAACGATCGGGGAAATCATCCACGCATCTGGAAGACCTGACCTAGCCGCCTCGAACATCCACTTGTTTGGGCCATTAAAGGATGCCATTCTTGGAAAACATTTTGAGGACGATGAGGAGGTGATGCAAACAGTGAAGCATTGGCTCCGCCACCAGGACAAGGACTGGTACAGACAGAACATACACGCCCTTGTTTCGCACTGGAGGAAGGCCATAGAACGGGATGGAGATCACGTGGAAAATAGGGTGTGTAGATAAAACACCACTCTTTCGTATGTGTAATTCTCATTATGTTCAATAAATAATTGTTGAAGAAAAAAATGCGATGCATTACTTTTTGGGCAACCGTCTTTCCCTAAACTTTACTCCTATTTTTCTCAGTAGCGCCAGTATGTGGATGAACATCAGGTTTGCTTTAAATACACGCTATAACAGTCGTGAGCGTTTGCTATCTTCCAGATGGGATGTGGTGGATTGATGTCACTCAAGAATGCCTTTAAAGCAACAAAGACGACGTTATCAGCAAACTAACTGAGTTGAACAAAGTCGTATAATGTGGCTTCGAGAAGCTGCATGTTCCTTCTGAGATATTACAGAAATACTGAGCAGGAATGCAGCCACTGTACATGATTCTTGGCAGCGGTGGTGACGGGAATTTACGGTAGCAAGACGATTGGGCTCTGGACAGATCGGTATGAACTGCAATACAGGCAGAAAAGTGACGATCCTTAAACAGATCTCTGTCCACTGGCCAACCTCCAGAACGAGCAAATCCATTAAGTGCCATCTCTATTGTTTCTGCCCTCTCATACGCCTTTCTAAAAAGTCCTCATCTTAGAACTGGGTCACTACACGACCTAGATGCGCTTTTAGTCATTTTTCCATTTCGTTTATGTAGTACCTGCTTAAATGTTTGTAGAAAGACACATCGTATGGCTGCAACCTAAGTGTGGTGCGCCTGGGATGAGAAAGCAATACCACTCCCTTTTCCAGAGCTAGATGCAGTGCTTCCGGCTTTTTTGTATGGCTTGTGTGGTCATTAAGGAGACGAAAAACCTTATCACCTTCTAAGGTTTTACATTACCAGTAGAAAATTCCAATACTTCGCAAATAATTCTTTCTTTATGTAATCCAGCTGGACTGAAAACGAATACTGTTCCAGTAAGTGCAGCATTCTTCAGCTAATCCTTAACGCGAGCGCGCTTGCAGATCGGCATCGGCGGGACGTATTGTCCAGCAGCACTGACTCAGCAAACAGCAGTTGTAGCAACACCACGCTCCCCGCTCGAGATGGCTCTAAGACTAAAAACTGTAGATGTTTCCTTGTTCTCATCGACTGTCTCCATGAGGAAGTCTAAGAGCTCTGCAACCTTCTCTTTGTTGTAATCAGTGGCTCGAGCAATGGATATTGCCTCTGGTTGTCTAAACGAGAGTTCCTTATGCCTCTTCATAAATTTCTTGACCAACATATTTTTCTCACGGTTGAATCTGTGCTGTGTATTGTGTCTTTCGGCAACTTCGAGTGATAACATTGGTAAGCCCTTAGGCCTGATGCCAAAATGCACTCTTCTAATTGTATCACATGCTGGCATGTCTCTTGTTCCGCTTCAAAAGACAAATCACTAACGCTGCCGGTTACTTTTTTATCCTCCACCATAAACCAATTTTTTCCATCCAGATGATATTTTAGATTTGCTTTGGGAATACAATATTGCTTTACAGGGGCATTCAAACCGAGCCATATTTAACATCCTTCGGTATTTTCAAAACTCCTTAAGAATAGTCTAAATATACCTTAAACAATCCAAAGGTTACTTATAACATGAGTTTCAAAGCCTTGAAAATTGTATTGGGCTTCTACCTAGTAAACTTTTGAACTTAAATGTTTGTTTTCGTTCCAATAGATGTAAATAATGCGTGTGACAGCAATAGTTTAGTATTAAATACAATTAACCTCTGTTTTTAACTCAGCTTGATAGAATAATTTTTTATGTACCTATCAGAGAAACAGGAATGGTCTCTTGCACGCATTTCTTGCCAGTAAAATAAATAAATCCTAATACTGTTTGTAAAAATGGTATAATTAAGCAGTTTTTACCGTATTTCCATGAATGTATCAATGGTCCATTTATGGGAGTTAACAGTACTTCGATGGTGGCAACACAACGACGGCTGCTACGTACGCCATTAGATAGGAAGTTGTGCCATATAACACAAATCTTAATATACCCTTGTAAAGTAAGTAAGATTCACTTACCAATGGCATACGTCAAGCAGACCTGGAATAATCGATGTTATCACTATAAACAATCTAATTTGAACCCAACGCAGCATCAAATAACACGATTTTCTTCGTTCGTTTACATCAGGTCTTCACGGTACCCTACAAGTTTAAGACTACGAAGGTGGCATGTTTCTTAACTGGTAAGTCGATTCAGCATAGCTAGATGTCAGCAGCTATAGACCAGAGCGAATTATAGCGATGGTTCATCCATGGAATCGGTTCATTGTTGGCAACCTTACCTTATGCAAATATTCATGGCATGTGCACCAACAATGGGGCTACTTAATGTTTGTGCTTAACATGCGTTGAATGTATTCTTGATGAAACATCATATCTATGCCTGTAGATCTCGTGCTATTGCTGGATGTATTAATATCTACCTACATATTGATATCATTAGCTGTACATAGAGAGCTTTTAAGTGGTCATTGGTTGTTGTATCGATTATGACTTTGTATAAAGGAAAATTTGATAAAAAATTATTAATGATGTGTATAAATTTTTTAAAAATGTTTTAAAATGATAAAAAAAATTTTATAATTACGTTTGATAAATTTAAAAAAACTGCACATCGTTTTACAGAGAGGTTTTTTTAAATATTGACTTAGCTCATATATTATGATAACAACGTATAGTAATAATAATAATAATAATAATGAAATAGTAAGTTTTGCCTTAATGTAGTGTGAAATGGTGGTATCGATTTGTACCACCACTGCACAATCTAATATATTTATGTATCATTAAGAATGTTTACGCTGGGATCGGTCAGTTGTAAAGTGATGATGAATGTCAGCACTTGTAATCGGTGCAATACTATGTGTGTACATAGTATTTATTTTAAAATTGACACGCCGACTTCTGATATAGCTCACGATACGAAGATGGACATACTTTGTACAGCAACACTCACTGTACTGAAGGAGGAGATTGTGTAATTATGTAAAAATAGGTGTGTCGCTATTGCAAGTATTGAAAATTTAGGATATAATTATGTGTGGTGTTACGTTAGTTTCTGTATCCTAGCATTTTCGGTTCCATCTTTTGCAGATCCGATGATGGCAACAGAGACTTGCCGAAACCGGTCATATATATAAATAAATGATTTTAGTGATGTTGGCAGTTGAAAATTTATTCTGCGTTCCTAATGAACTCGATTTTAGATGATGCTATCGTCTCCGAAGATATTTTGGGAGCTTAGTTCAGTAGAGTGTACAACAAGTCGTTCTAAAGAACAACACATTCTACTCCAGTAATTTCTACTTTCTACTACAGATTGTACTTCAACCAGTGCCATCATTCACATGAAATACGGGACGAAAAGGGGTACTACATGACTCAGAAAGTCCACTACAAAATTAATTGAAATAATACAGAAATTAACTAACAAGATCGTCAGCTCAAATGGGCACTGTCCATGATCAATAATGAGGACAGCAATTAATACATAACCGTTTGGCTGTACATGTGGCCACAGAAGATTGACACACGTTTCTGAAAATACAGTGCTCTACGAAATAAAAATGAATAAAGAATGCAATTGTCTTATATCGTTAGTACTTAACTACGTGAATTGGGAAACAGGTATTTAAACCCGTCAGTAAAAGGAAAAAGACTGGCTGGAGGTAGCTCTTTTCTTACGACAATAACATACGTAACCTCAGATTAACGCCCACTTACATCGATTAGACTCTTGGACATGTCAAGATATGTAATTTTAACAGATTGTAATTACTATAAAAATTTACTGGATCAAGTAAACAACTATTCGCTTTTAACAGACTGACAGCGCCGAAATACCAACACATCTGATTATTACAACAGACAAAGATATGAAATATGTAAACGTAATTTATTATTTTCTTTTATTTGGAATTGCCGAAATTACTTTAATTTTAGTTACTTCATTTTGTCTTCAATCAATTAGCAAGAATTACTTTGCCTCTGAAAATTCTTAAGCAACACTTTTAAGTTATAGGGGCTTCATTAGTAATTACTTTCAGTTATCATTTTAGGAAACAAACAAAACTGACATGATTTTTAAATAGTCGATAACTGGAAAGGAAGCGGATCCTAAACAGATGACAATGACTGGGAATGATGACAAGATCAGTTACCAGCAGGTTTTACGTAGAACACCTATTATTCCAATAAATTTCATCGAGAATGTGAATGCTTCACGATGTTTCTAACTTGAACGAAAATAAAACAACATAGCAGTTCATTGCAGATGTTCTGCCGTAGCCTTTGTTGTCGTCTACAACGCTCCCATTGTTCCAGGTAATATTGAGGGCACACCTTGATTCGCAGTGACCAATTATGGGACAGGATCTTTATGTTACTGGAGCCTTTTACATCGTGCTCACTTTTACCTCTCAGAAGCGAGTAACTGTGCTGCGGGCTATGTTCTGTCGTCACACTCGTAAGCAGAGACAAGCCCTCCGACACAGGTCTTTATATATATTGCTTTTCCTAACTGTCCGTAACGGCATTAACCCAGAATAAATACTTCATAATACAAAATAACGTGTACAGTTTACAGCACGTTTCTAATTAACACACAGTATCTACAGATTTAAAGAATAATACAATTATATCATATGTACAATAAACACAATGGTCAAAAAATTTTATGTGGTACATCTGTATTGTAGTGTCACAAATGCCAAGAAGTTGTCAACTGAGCGAAATGTGAAAAGGATGAAAATCGCTGGAATGTAGAATTCGCAGAACATTCCTTTGGCTGGCCCACTAGTAGGAACTTGTTGACTTTGTGATACAGCTGCTAAAATGTTACCGTAGTTGCATTTCTCCCATTAGTTGCTGTTCTTTTTCAGTAGTGTATCTTATTCTTCACACTTATAATTTCTTTTAATGTTTCCAAAGACAGATCGCATGTGCTTGTCATGACGAGGATACCTTTCAGTGTACAGTTGCACCATTGCTGTAACAGACTGACATAAACGAAAATCATATCCACTTTATCGACCATCACTTATATTAAGATAGTAATAACAAGTAAAAGAATAAGTTCTCTGATCGTTGCAAGAGGAAAACACGGCTGATGGGCTCCAGGTGCACAAGTAAACACAAGGGCTGCACCAGACTCAGATGTTAGCTTTCATTTAATGCAGAAGGGCAGATACTCGTATACCTCTTCTCCAGAGCGTGTGATATTAGTTTGCGGCGCTGTTATAACGGCACTATTTGGTCAACCCACGCAGTGCTGTTACCATGTCACTATTTGATCAACCTCCACAACTCCACAACCTGCACAGGTCACGCAGTTCCCCTGTATTTCAGCGCGGCAGTTTGTGAGTTGCCACCTGATAGCGTATCAGTTGTTCTCCATCGTGTTCAAATCAGGTAAATCTGGTATCTAAGGCATCAACGTGAGTTCACTGTCATCCCCCTAAAATCATTGTAGCACGATTCTGTCATTGTGGAACGGGCAGTTGTCCTGCTGCAAGATACCATCGCCGTTGACGAAGATATCTAACATGAAGGGATGTAAGTGGTCCACAAGGATGTTCACGCAGTCCGCAGCTATTATGATGCCTTCGATTACTAACCCCGGTCCCGTAGAAACTCAGGTGAATATACCCCGAAAGTGTAAGACTGCCCACTATGACTTCTCTTCATGACACAGTGTTCTTTCGAACACCTGTTCTTCTGGATGACAGAGTATCCGTACACACTTTTTACCTGGTGTAAAAAGAATAGTGACTTATCCGATCAGGAGACAAGTTTCCATTGATCCACGGTCCAGTCTCGACGATCCTGTGACCACTGTTATTCGTAACTATTGATGAAGCTGGGTAAACATGGCCGCACGTTGGGGTCGTCTGCTGCGAAACACGATGTTCAAAATCTGCCCTTTATCAGAGTCGCTTATGTAAGCGAATATTCCCTTTTGCCACCGATATCGGCGTCAGAATGATTTCCCATTCATAAAGCACTCCGCTTCACTCACATACTTTCCTTGGCGCGTCCCATGTCCGTGACTTCATGAGTCTCACCGTGGGCAGTGGTCATAACGTTTTCACTCGTCAGTAGTCCTTTTCCGATGCAGTCTTTTTATGAATGTAAGTTGTTAAGCCCGTTTCATACCAAAAAATTCTATTCATAGAGAATAAATATGCGTACAAATTAACCTCACGTTTACAGTTGACAGCTAAACCTGTCCGCGAGAACGAGAAGCAAATCTGACTACGAGAATGTAAATGAAATTTTCCCTGTCTGTCTAACACTACGTGTTGCAAAATAAGTTACTCTGAACTTTAATGACTTTAATTAAACTCAACACCGATAATTGACCCTGTGAAGTTAAAAATTCGTATCTTCTGTTTTTGGCTTACTTTTATGACAATGGGAAACAATGTGCAACTGCTGTCATAGAAAAATAAGAAAAGGAGCATCTCAGTTTCTGAGCTGGTATTAACTACAGAAAATCGCGGCAGTGCTATACGACCTGCTAAATACATGCAATGCAGACTTTTTCCTCATGAATTTTATCTCTCATAAAAACAATGTTTATTAGGTAATACGAGCTAGATAATGAGACAGGATAATCTGAGTTACTCTCTAGACAAAAATTCTTCTCGAAAAACTGTATTTAAGAAATTAGTCTGAAAAAAATTTCATAGTTATTCCACCTACAAACTTTTACCATTGAAGGCTTAGCAATCACTAAGAAAACATTTCGTTTAAAATTACAGTTACTTAAGATCAACAACGGCGAAATAAAAAAATGCAACTCACCATCAAAATTTATTCTAACACGGAAGTACTCATACTAATGATTAAATTATTCTCGTCTTTTCAAATCCATTAACACTGACTGTGACAAACCTTTATAAAAATATCAACAAATTTCTGATTTTGATGTCCATGTTGAACCGAGAATGCCTAACTAAACGCTGCCGCAATGAAGTAAAATATGTTCATTCCTTACCTTATATCCCAATATTCTCAAAATAGTTTCTATCTTAGTACATCCATCTCATTCAATGCTAAATGAGAAACTAGCACAATTCCCAAGACCCCCATGTTCTGTATCCTTCTTGCACAAGCACACTGCCACGACATTTCCGCTACAACTCCCCATCTCCATTCCTCGCGATCAACAGCTCAACGCCCTCGCATCTTTGCAGAGAAAAGATGGACTAGCTAGTCTCCAGGCAGCTCGGCATATCTGGCGAGGCAATTAATAAACGACACAAATATCACACGCGCGAACTAAGGCATCCAAAAGCACCTCGGAAACGATCAGTTTGGATTCCGGAGAACTGAAGGAATATTCGAGGCAATTCTGACCCTCTAACTTAGAAGAGTCTGAAGAAACGAAAACCTACATTTATGCCATTAGCAGCTTTAGAGAAAGCTTTTGACACTGTAGACTGGATTACACAACCCGAAATTCTGAAGGTTGGAGGCATAAATTAGGTGGAGCGGAAGGTCATTCACAACACGTATCGGTCTGCAGTTATAGGAGTCCAAAGGCATGAAAGGGATGAGGTAGTTGAGAAGGAAGTGAAAGAGATTTGTAGCCTTTCGCCTTATCAGTCTGTGCATTAGGCAAGCGATAAAGGAAACCAAGGCGGAACTTGGAAAGAGGAAAGAATAAAAACTTTGAGGTTTGTCGATGACATTGTAATTCTGACGGAAAAGTGAAGGAACTTGGAAGATTAGCTGAAGAATATGGATAACATCTTACAAAGAGATCATAAGATTAATAACAACGAAAGTAAAACAATGGTAGTGGAATATAATCGAATTTAGTCAGGTAGTGCTGACAGAATTAGATTAAGATACGGGCTTTGTTGCTTGGGGCGCAAGATAAATAACTGGAGACGATATAAAATGTAGACTGGTAATAGTAAAAAATAATTTCTGAAATAGAAATTCCATATAAATTCAAGTGCTAGAAAGTCTTCCCTAAAGGTATGTTTATGAAGTGCAGCCATTTATGGAAATGAAAGGTGGACTGCCGGTGGTTCGATCAAGAAGAGGATAGGAGCTTTTGGAGCGTGCGATACAAGGATTCTAAACATTCTATGGGTAGGTAGAGTAGCTAATGATGGGGTACTAAATCTAAATGGGGAGAAAGCAATCTACAGCACAGCCTGAACAGAAGAAAATTTTGGCTGATAGGATGCAACCCGAAAATTAAGGAATCACTGATTTGGTAACTGAAACAATTGTGGTTGGGGAGAGGGCAAAACTTTCAAAGGCAGACCAAGGCTTGACTAGAGTTAAATAGGTTCAAATGGATATATGCTGCAGTAGTTATCCAGATGAAGAGACTTGCACAGGATGTACCATCGTGGAGAGAAACATTAAGCCAGCCTTCTGACTGAAAGCCACACCAAACAATAACAGCAAAATTATGAAATTGTTTCCGTGCCTTTTTGTTTAAGCAGAGTGTCTGCAGTCTGCAGCTGATATACGGGTTTTGACTATAAAATAAAGAGACTAATGCTGTAAAACAATTTATTTCAAAATCATACATATTTAATTACCCTCAATATACACACCTCCTCTATTTGAATTTTGCATTGAACCAAACAGTGCTAGAAGTCTCCCTTTGTGGGCTCCTTGATGACGCGTGCCGTTTTCTCATTCAGTGCTTCAATGAACTAAAATCGTATTCTTTTTAATGCAGCTTTGACCTTGGGGAATAGATAGGTTACATGCCGCTTGGTCAGGCGAAGAAGGTGGATGGCTTAACACTGGGGTGCTGCAATACCCTAGAAACCTCTTAATAGACGATGCAGTATGAGGCGGTGTGTCGATGTAGAACCCATGCCTTGTTTCTGTTGTGGTCTCCAGTTCGAAGACTGGTTTGACGCAGCTCTCCATGCTACTCGATCTTGTGCGAGCCTCTTCGTCTCCGAAGAAGTACTGCAACTTACGTCTTTCTGAATCTGATTACTGTATTCATCTCTTGGTCTCCCTCTACGATTTTTACCCTCCACAATTCCATCCGGTAACGAATTGGTGATACCTTGATTACTCACAATGTGTCCTGTCAACCGATCCCTTCTTTTGGTCAAGTTTTGCCACAGATTCCTTGCCTCCCCAATGCTCTTCAGTACCTCCTCATTAGTTATACGGTCGACTCATCTAATCTTCAGCAACCTTCTGTTGCGCCGCATTTCGAAAGTTTCTATTCTCTTTTTATCTAAACTGTTTATTCTCCATATTTAATTTCCATGTATGGCTACAGTCCAGCCATATACCTTCAGGAAAGACTTCCTAACCCTTAAATCTATTTTCTATGTTAACAAATCTCTCTTCTTCAGAAATGCTTTTCTTGCCATTCCCAGTCTACAGTTTACATCCTCTCTACTCCGGCCATCACCAACTTTTTGCTGCCCAAATACTCAAACTCATCTACTACTTTAAGTGTCTCGTTTCCTAATCTAATTCCCTTAGAATCACGTGATTTAATTCGAATACATTCCACTATCCTTTTTTTGTTTTTGTAAAAATAAATGGTTCAAATGGCTTGGAGCACTATGGGGCTTAACTTCTGAGGTCATCAGTCCCCTAGAACTTAGAACTACTTAAACCTAACTAACCTAAGGACATCACACACATCCATGCCCAAGGCAGGATTCGAAACTACGACCGTAGCAGCAGCACGGTTCCGGACCGTAGCGCCTAGAACCGCTCGGCCACTCCGGCCGGCTTATTTTTGTAGATTGTCATCTTCCATCCTCCTTTCAAGACACTGTTCAATCCGTTCAACTGCTCTTCCAAGTTCTTTGTTGTCTCTAAAAGAACTACAATGTCATCGCCGAACCTCAAAGTTTTTATTTCTTCTCCCTGAACTTTAATTCGTAATCCAAATTTTTCTTTGGTTCCCTTTACCGCTTGTTCAATTACAAACTGGATGACATCGGGGATAGGCTACAACTCCGTCTCACTCCCTTCTCAACCACTGTTTCCCTTTCATGTAACTCTACTCTTACAACTGCCGTCTGGTTCCCCTACAACTTGTAATAGCGTTACGCTCTCTGTATTTTACTCCTACCACCTTCAGAATTTCAAAGGGAGTATTCTAGTCAACATTACCGAAAGCTTTCTCTAAGTCCACAAATGCTATAAATGTAGGTTTGCCTTTCCTTGACCTATCTTCTAATACAAGTCGTAGGGTCAGTATTGTCTCTCGTGTTTCTACATTTCTCGGGAATCCCAACTGATCTTCCCTGAGGTCTGCTTCTATCAATTTTTCCATTTTTCTGTTAAGAATTAGTGTTATTATTTTGCAACCGTGAATTATCAAACTGATTGTTCTGTAATTTTCACACCTGTCAGCAACTATTTTCTTTGTAATTGGAATTACTGCATTCTTCTTGTAGTCTGAGGGTATTTCACCTGTCTCATATATCTTGCGCGCCGGATGGAAGAGTTTTGTCCTGGCTGGTTCTCCCAAGGCTCTCTGTAGTTCTGTCGGAATATCATCTACTCCGGGGCCTTGTTTCGACTTAGACCTTTCAAGGTTTTGTCAAATTCTTCTCATCTCCCACCTCATCTTAATTTAATTCCTCCTCCCTTCTTATAATATTGTTCTCAGGTTCATCTCCCTTGTATAGATTCTCTATAAACTCCTTCCACCTTTTAGCTTTCTCTTCATTGTTTAGGACGGGCTTACCGTCTCAGCTCTTGATATTCATACAGCTGCTCGTCTTTTCCTCACAGCCGATATCTTTCTTTCACCTAGTGAAATATGATTCTAAATCCTTACGTTTGTCCGCTAGTCATTACTGCTTAGCCATTTTTCATTTCCTGTCAATCTCATTTTTTAGACGTTTGTATTCTCTTTAGCATTTTAAAAAATTTCCTCCTTTCATCAATTACATTCAACATCTCTTGTGTTGTCCAACCATTCCTACTAGGCCTTATCTTTTTACCTATTTGAACCTCTGCTGTCTTCACTATTTCATCTCTCAAGCCCACGCATTCGTCTTCTACTGTATTCTTTTCCCCTGTTCTAGTCAACCGTTGTATGATGCTCCCTCTGAAGCTCTGAGCAACCTTTGGTTTTTTCAACTTATCCACGTCCTATCTCCTCAATTTCCTAACTTTTTTCAATTACTGTAATTTTAACCTACAGTTCATCACCAATAAATTGTGGTCATACCGACATCTGCCCCTGTAGCCCAGTCCATATTCATCTACTATTTTCCTTTTCTTTATTTTCCTACTATCGAATTCCAGCCCCCATCACGATTAAATTTTCGTCTCCTTTAACTGTCTCACAATTTAAAATTTGGTTCCTGAATCTCTATCTAACCATTATATAATCAAAACCTTCTAGTGTTTCCAGGTCTCTTCCACGTATACAACTTTCTTTCATGATTCTTAAACCAAGCGTCAGCGATGATTAAATTATGTTCTCTGCAAAATCGTACGAGGCAGCTTCCTCTTTCATTCCTTTCCCGCAGTCCATATTCATCTACTATTATCCGTCTCTTTCTTCCGCTACTACCAAATTCCAGCGCCCGTCACGATTAAATCTTCGTTTCCTTTAACTGTCTGAATAATTTCTTTTATCTCGTCAGACTTATCTTCAATCTCATTATCATCTGCGAAGCTAGTTGGCAAGTAAACTTGTACTACCGCGGTAGGCGTGGGCTTCTCGTCTGTCTTGGGGCTGCGGTAATGCGTTCACTACGGTTTTCACAGTAGCTTACCGACGTTCCTATTTTCTTATTCACTATTAAACCTACTCCTGCATTATCCTTATTTGATTTTGTGTTTGTAGCCCTGTATTCACCTGATTAGAAGTCCTGTTCCTCCTGCCACCGAGCTATACTAATTCCCACTACATCTGACTTCAATCTATCCATTTCCAATTTAAATTCTTTGAACTAACTGCCCGATTAAAGGGCCTAACATTCCACGCTCCGATCCAGTTGTGTTCCTCCTCATGACGACGTCCTCCTGATTTGTTCTTCAACAATCCGTCAAGTTTCTCACTTTATCATGCAGTTGAGCAAGAAGTAATGTTGGTTAATAGTTTTACCTTCAGAACCCCAGTGATCAAAAAGGAAAGGTAATTTTATTTCTGTAATAAAAATTATTTATTCATCAACTCCCTCCCCTTCGAAGGAATCCCCCTCAGGTATAATAAATTTGTGTCACCGCTTTTTCCAATCTTGGATGCACTTTTGGAACTAACTTCTCGTTATAGTCAGCTCCCTCTGTGATTCTGTTTTTATCTTATCAGTTGTGGCGAAACGATGTTCTTTCATTGTTCTCTTCAGCCTCGGGAATAGAAAGAAGTCGCAGGAGTCCATGTCGGGAGATTGCGTTGTCTGAGGCAACATAACGGTTTTGTTTTTGTCAAAAATCCCGACCAAATATTGAGGTGTGAGCGGGAACATTATCGTCATGTAATTTCCAACAGGGGTTTTCCCACAGCTCTGGTCGTTTTCTTCGGACCGCTGCATGCAAACTTCGCATTACTTTCAGGTAGTATTCCTTATCGACCATAAGTGTATAAGACAAGAACTTATGATAAACTACCCCGCTGTAATCGAAAAAAACAATGAGAAGAACCGATTTTTTCCAGTCTTGGCTCTTTAGGCAGTTAACATTGGGACGGTTGGGCCTTGGTTTCGACGTCATATCTGTATACCTATGTTTCGTCACCTGTTATAAACCTTCTTTAAAAGTTCTGGATCGTTGTCGACTTCATTCAGCAAATGCTGAGCGATGTCTATGCGACGTCGTTTTTGGTCGAAATTCAACAAGTTCGTAACAAACTTTACTTCTACACATTTCATTCCCAAAACATCCGAAAAATTGCTTGGGATGAGCCAGTCAATAATGGCTGCAGAAAGAAATATATTCATCGCAGTTTTATTATACGATAGCGGCCGTGGACCCATGCCTGTTAGTGTCTCGCATCTGTGGTGCAGCTGATGGCTGTATAATGCCTCTCAGCTATTACGGGTATACTCAGATACTTGTCGGCAAGAGGCAGAAGTAGTGGATGTGTAACGCCGATGTGGTTAAAGCGCGCCCGCCCATCGAAGTGTCAGGGCGTTGTCCTGGGGCCAACACGGCACGCCTGTGGACGGAACGTGCTCGCCGGCCGCTTTCGGGACGATGGACGAGCGGGCAAGTCATGTTCGCCTCCCCACGGTGTGTACGGTCTACGGCTATTTGGGCGGATGGCCTGTCAGTGGTCAGGCCATTTAAATGGGCGTTCATGGTGAGTTCTTGGGGTCCTATGCAGTTTCCCTCTTGTCTCTACCTGCAGCAGGGCTAGCTACTCTGGGAGCATTACTTACACTGTCTGGTACTACGGCTTTAATTAAACAGCGTGTCACCTTTGAACTGTCTTTGTTTGCTTATCGTATTTTCTAATCAGTCTTTTGCATCAGCGCTTCTGCTACATCAGTCTAGTCAAGTGGGGCAGTAGACATGTAGTGACTTCCATTGCTGGGGGGACGAAACGACTGATGTCTCGAGAGTTTGGAAAGAAACGATCCGCACAAAACAGAAACGAAGTGATATGGTATTTTCTGTTATGGGTCTCCAAAAGAAATGGCAGACACGCTAGGCAAGAAAGTTTATGGGTGTCCTAACCTGTAGTGAAATCAGAATTCAGGATGTTCTGATAGCCGGGATAACGCTCTTACCATAAGATGCGAATTACATCGCGGCTGTGAAAATGATAGGATCAGGAGAATTTAAACAAGCGAATAGCCACAGCGTAGCTCAAGATTGGTATTTTCAAAGTTTTGCAGTGAACATCTACACTAATTCTACAAGATTGTTATTAGGTCTACAACTTTGCTCCCGCAGTTTTTTCTCGAAGTTCGAGGCTCTATTGTGAAAAACTTACAAAAAATTCGCAATAAAAAGTCTTGGTCTTCGCTGGGCGCTACTTTCTCCCACCTTTCGGGCTGCATACGAACACCGCTGCGGAAGAATGGATGTATTTTGAGGAGATCGACGAATTAATCCAATTTCGCACTTGTTCATGTGACCTGAATTGCTGGTCAGCCAGACTGTGTGACAATGATCGAAAAAGAGTGTAGTCAGGGGCAGCAATGTCTGGAAAATACGAAGGGTGGGATAGGAGTTCCTATTTCAACGTTTTGAAGTATGTTTTGACGGGTTCTGCAACATGGGGTCGAGCACTGTGATGCTGCAAAATCACCTTTTCATGTCTATCGCTGTGTTGTGGCCGTTTGTCTCTCAGTCCTCGGCTTAAACGCATCAATTGCTTTCGATAACGATCACCTGTCGGTTTGAGTAGCTTCGAAAACCTTCTCTCTTCGACGGTCATGCCGGTCTTCGACGTCAAAATCACTGTTTAAACCATTTTCTGCACGTTCTTCCAATAATAGGTGCCTCACCAAAGGCCTTAGCCTGAAGCAGAAAATTAATACTACCCGCAAATGATGAGACTTGGGCTCTTAAGATGACATATTCATAATTTGGTGATGTACTCAACTCACAAACCAGCTAATATTTTGATGGCGTTATGTACACATCGGCCTAAGCTTATTTTATCACACTTACGACCTACAAACTGCGCCACCACTTGCTGTTGTTGCCATCTATTTCAGAACGGTGGAAGCAAATCTGTGGACCTAAAATTAATTATATGATTTTATGGCCTGCAGTAGGAAGCAGGAAAAGTTACTGGAAGACGAGGGACATACGGGCAACGGACAGAAAGTAGCACTTGTCGAGCCTGTGGGCTGCTGTCGAGATGATGATAGGCCAAGCTTAGGCAGCAAGCAGCAACCACTAAAAAGGTAAAATACTCAGCAATTTCGTTTGTATTAGACGAGTACGGCTGGACTAGAAGTAATTAAGCGTTCTTCAGTAGGGAGGGACGACGTAAAAAGAGAACTGAATAACAGATTTCTGTGGTGACTGGACGTGGTCATTCTTCAACTTAAAGACATTTCCAGTGTAAGGTCGTCATTCGTATGTGTGGTCAAAAATTCATTCTGTTTTGCCATTTCGACAGGGAATCCTGTTGTTTTAATGTGATTAAATGTTATTTTGTAGTCTTTTTCTCTCTCATTCCGTTTTTTCTTCGCTGTTGTTAGTCTGCCCTTTTCTTGCCTCGAGTATTTTTGTGTAATTTATCGTTCATAAGTTTCTATTACTGATAATTTCTCTGCAAAGAACGAGCCGCGGACCTTCGGGAATGAAGCAGAGAGCCTGGCGATGTCTAGTAGATTCTGATCGGGAGTCCAGAGTCGTAGATACTCAGTGACTACGGCTTCTTTAATCACCACTTACTAGTTGATGAGTATAAGTATGAAATCTACCGTTTTGTCTTGGGGAATGATGAATCATTCGAAACTAGCGAGTAGCGACTTGAGACAAGCAGGTGCGTGATAAAACACAAACCATCAGTTCTGCTGAATATTAAAGTTAATCTAATGCAGTTCCACCAATAAATTATAGAAATTCTAACAAAGTTCCATACTCTCATTCCACTCGCCAAACTAAAATTCTGACATTATTACTCGCAGGAGCTCTTTAGTACTCAGCGTAACTCTCGATTCCTCACGAGAGACTAATTCCCAGAAATTCTGTCATCGACGAACCCTGGAGTATCGACAATAGTAATGAACTAAACTAAGCCGCGACCCAAACGGTCATACCAAACTGAATCGTGCTATTTCCTAAGCAAAAACCGTTTCGGTTGCCTACAAGAAACTCATTTCGCGCTTCCGCAAAATCAGCTGCCCTCGTCCCTCGTAGATCCCAGGTTAGATGTCCCATATCCTTGACTTTTCACTTCACAAATCTGCTCCGGAATGCTTATTACAAATTCATTAAAAATTATTTGAATAAAGTATCTTTCACAAAAGTTACGAGCAGCGTTGCATGTGAAGATTGTTGCTGGCATAATATACAACTGTGGAAATGTATAGAACATAAAAAAGAAACATTCGAAAATCATTTGTCAAGTATTTATATATGTAAGGCGTCCGAGGAGGTATGGTCAGTTTTGGGGAATATGGTAGGAACTATCAATCGAAGCAAGAACGTCGAGTAAACATGGGCTCTAAAATGTACACCTTAGAAGCTATGAGCACTTCATCTTCGATACAGTGAAACAAATCTCTTTTGCTGCAACTCCTTGTTTCCATATTTTGAGAGGTGGGAGAATGGACCAAAACAAGGAGAAAATGCCGAATAAACCTGGGCTCAAAAGAGCGTATCTTAAAAGCTATGAGCACTTGTTCATTTTCTCTTCTGTGAAACACATGCCTTTTGCTGAGCTCTTACGGTATGAGTTTTAGACCCTATGTTTACCGTACACATTTTCTTGTTTTAGTCTTGTTTTAGTCTTTGAAAATATGGAAAGCAAAGAGCTTCCAGCATACAAACTTGTTGCACAGTATCGAAGATAAAGCGCCCATAATTCCTAAGGTATGGGTTTTAGTGACCATGTTTACTAGTCTTTTGCTTCGAGTGATCATTCCTTTCACATCGCTAAATATTGATCCTTCCTCCTGGGACACACTATAATGTCTGCTTTTACGGAACTCATCGTCTCTTTATTCTCGAGCTTTCATGTTGGTAATATCTGTCACTGTTCCTTCGTAATTTACACATTTAACTTTAATCATACTATTTACCACTTTCACTAAATAAATGATGGTATATTACGTTTTTCTTCAAGTGTGTTAGGATACTATGGTGCTTTTAGTTTGACATTCTGTTGGGTGTCAGTATTTTTTACTGCTGCTTGAGTACAAACTAATTGATTGTGTGATAATAAAACTTCACGCTTGTGCGTCAGTTTAGCACATCGTATTAATATTCAGAGTTGTTTAATTGCTTGCTTGTAACATCAGCCGCTCCAGTGATACGTTGATTGTTACAATGTGATAAGTAATTTTTGTACATGACCGTTAGTTGGGCAGCCACTGTAGTGTTTAATTGGGCCACTCTGTTTGCAGTTAACAGAGATCGGTCTGTCGTGGGCGGTTCGTTAGTTTTTCATGCTTCTCGTGCGATCAGGTGTTCGACTCAGGGGCCGCGCTGACTGTGTTGGGATTCTGTAACACGCTGCCTCCATTACTGACGCTTGTGTGCGATTCGTTCCCGGCTTGTTAATTTCTTTTGTACCTTAAAACTGCTCATGTGACTACTTGTCCCTACATGGTATTGTACCAGCGTAACTTGCTGTGGTATACTGGTCATTATTGGTTCTTAATGCACAGCCTTAGTGTGTTGTAGATGTATGCTGCATCTGTCTGGCTTTTCTAACACTGGGACAGTGACGGCGTATCGTCGTACTGTCAAAGTGTTTGACCGCACCTTGGGGATGATTGTCTTCCTGATCACCTGGTTATTTTAATATCTTTTAAATTCTTATTGTCTGAATGCTCACATTTTTTTACGATTAATGATTACTGTTTAAATGGAGAGTTTGGGTCTCACAGTTATCGCTATTTGGACGTAATATACCGGGTGATCAAAAAGTCAATATAAATTTGAAAACTGAATAAATCAAGGAATAATGTAGATATGATTCCTCAACAACAACTGTAGTCGAGGAATAATGTTGTGAACAGCATTGTTAAGCATGTCCGGAGTTATGGTGAGGCATTGGCGTCGGATGTTGTCTTTCAGCATCCCTAGAGATGTCGGTCGATCACGATACACTTGCGACTTCAAGTAACCCCAAAGCCAATAATCGCACGGACTGAGGTCTGGGGACATGGGATGCCAAGCATGGCGAAAATGGCGGCTGAGCACACGATCATCACCAAACGACGCGCGCAAGAGATCTTCCACGCGTCTAGCAATATGTGGTCGTTCTAATAAAACCCCATGTCATTCCAAGCACGTGTGTCAATTTTTACCTCTCTATCTACATTATTCCGTGGTTTATTAAGTTTTCAAATTTATACTGACTTTTTGATCACCCGGTATTATCTCTTCTCAACATTAAATGTTTCCAGTTGGTATCTGATTTTTTTGTACTAACGTTATTTAACATTGGTGTGTCTACACTTTCTTAACAACGGGTTTACATGAGAGTTTCTTGTCTAACAAGGGAATGGTCAGACTTGTCATGTCGAAACTGTGGTGTCACCGCCAGACACCACACTTGCTAGGTGGTAGCCTTTAAATCGGCCGCGGTCCATTAGTATACGCCGGACCCGCGTGTCGCCACTGTTAGTGATAGTAGACCGAGCGCCACCACACGGCAGGTCTAGAGAGACGTACTAGGACGCGCCCCAGTTGTACAGCCGACTTTGCAAGGAACGGTTCACTGACAAATACGCTCTCATTTGCCGAGACGATAGTTAGCATAGCCTTCAGCTACATTTGCTACGACCTAGCAAGGCGCCGTATTCAATTGATATTGAGAGTCTATTAGTGTATCCTCAAGGGCGATGTTCTACAAATGTGGATTAAAGTTAAGTATTCCAGAAGCTACGTACTTTTCTTTATAACATTCATTACGTATCCTGTTACAGACCTCACGCGAGCCTGCGTGAGATTAAGCGCGTGCCTTTCGGCTTCCTCTCATTTTGTCTAGGCTGTCTTGTCTAGACACAACAGAAACCTGTGTTGCTTTTTTTACCACTGTGAGTTAACATTGCAAGAAGTCTGTATGCAGAATTTTAGCTGCTGACATGACTTGGAAGTCTGTAAACAATTTTATGAAGTAAGACATTACTGTCGCATGGTTTCCGCGCTTATAACTGCCTCTTGTACAACCCTGACCTCTCTCGCTACGTTATGCCAACGCCATCTAGGGACAAGGTGGCGTCAGCTACGCGGCTCTCTCTTGCCACAGCAGTGAGAGAGCTGATTCCCCCAGTGAAAGCGATCGTATGATAAACATTCGTTGACAAATATGGCTGATATGTTATCTACAACATTCTTTCCAAATAGCTATGAAATAGACACAAGTAAATACACGGTTTAGAACACGTCCAAATTTTATTTCTTGTAATTAAAGCAAAAATACGAAATATTGATACAATGTTCAAAACAGAGGTTTTTTGTGCACCAAGAACATACAAGCAAAGACGATATATGACAGCCCTGCGAATCACAGACGTTGTTAGATGTCCGTAGACAAAATTGGGCTGGTGTTAGGAATGAATCAGGCCTAGTATCAGTATATTTCGAGGAGTGCCACGCATATTTAATCAAATTTTGAAACCGTGGGGAGGAAAATTGATAATGTACTACTGACTGCAGCTTGAGAATATTGTCACGGTGATAGACAGGAAACTGCAGTGATCTGCACACAACAATTTTCTCTGTTAGTTTTCTGTAAAATGCCTTCCACTGACGGAAAAATACTCTGTCTAAAGGTTGAATTACGTTCGTCGTGCCGGGTGGAATCTGAAGTATCTCTACTTCTTTGTCAGGGTGGGCTCGAAATACAGCTTTTAATGAATCAGACCTTTTATGACCTGACCACGAATCTAGAAGGAGAACAGATTTGTTCCCGCAGAACGGAAGAAAAGCATGACGCATGAAAGGTGTAACGTTCTCATTTCCAATTTTTCCAGACTTCGATTCGTCTACCACAAGATTGTTTGCGTAGAACATTGTTCTTTTGACACTTTGTCCAAAACATCCAGTTGGTTCTTCAAGACACACATATAGTTTAGGCAGCAATGAACCATCCATTCTAATTATGGGCTTTATAGTGTATGAATGGGTGAGTGCAGTCGTGGACTGCGCAATCGCCTCAATATGTTTTTCCCATTTGAACCACAGTGTTCTTTTCGCACGCATTTCTTTTTGAAAACCTGACTGATCTGCATTGTACACGTACGATTCACTAAAACTAGCGATCTTACTTTTGCATTCGTAAGAAAATCTCATATCATTTCGATTTGTGTCACTTCATTTTCCGACCTGTTTCTCGATACTTATTTTGAACAGTACTGACACGTAGGCGTTTCTTACCACTTTCGTTCAACCAATACGTCACCGCTTTTTCTTTGTCTGATAAGGTAATTGTAGTTGCTGGTGTTACTTTCGGAAATAACTGATGATGGTACGTGGCACTATCACTCGAAGAGTCTTCATGAGTGCAACTTTCGTCGGTGTCTTCGCCGTCTGTAGATTCACAGTCTGCAATATCGAGTGTCTCAGTTGTTTCTAGCCACATGTCTGCGCCATTTACATGGTCGTCTAGAAGTTTAATAACCATGTCGCACAACACATAGTCTTCACGCGTGTTTTCTGTTGATTGCTTCATTTGGCGTCTATGGTATATCTCCATGGCAAGCAGCAAAACATTTACAGGGTTCGCCATCACCTGTGAGGGGAGATTGAATGTTCACCGTAAAGTGGCTTGCGGAGTATAGATGAAAATGTACAGAACATCTTTCACATCTCTAACCAGTTTCAGGGCGGTATGTTTCGAAATGCGTACCAGAAATTAAAAGGACGTGCATGCCACAGAAACGAATATTCGTTTCCCCTTTCCACCAAAACCGTGCAGCGATATTCCTCTTTCGTGAACGCCGCGATAAGACGGCCGCACTTCCCGACCATGCGCACAACGCTCGCGACTCGCCATTTCCAGGGGTGGCCAGCCGTCACTGCAAGCGCCAAGCGGGAAACACAGCCATGTTCCTGATTTTTTTAGGTGACTTCCAATTCATGTCAGCAGCTACAATTTTGCATACGGACCTTTTGTACAGTTAAATAACAGTGCTAAAAAAAGCAATACATGTTTCAGCATGACAAGTCTGACCATTCCCTTGTAAGTCAGTTACGTAACAAGTTGATTTATAATTTTCGGTCATTTAAATTTTATTAATTACTGGTTCAAGTCATAGTTGCTTGCCTAAGTCACTTTGGTAACAGACGTTGTTTTAAAATTTTCAGTCTTTGAAATGTTATTTAGTCTGATCAACAAAGGACGGAATGTGAGTGACTGTGAACGCTGCCGCTCTTATACTCAGTCCTCCACCCTAAAGCCACGTGTGGTGCTCCTTATTTCGCTTCTTTCTATTATTTAATGTAATATGACACATATCGCTCGATATAAGATTCCTTGCGATGACACGATGAGTTTCTCTTCAGGACTTCCTTTACGTTTCTTCGTGTACTGCAGACTACCAACAACACTGAAGCACCATGCACCACACGAAATGCGTCAGCCTACGCTTGGGATGGTATTTTCATGTTTAATTTTATTGCACTAATTTATGGTAATGTGTGTGATGATTGAGCCGAGTCATAGAAATCTGTTTGTTAGTATCGCGGATAAAGATAACCATTGCAAGGATCAAGCTCCTGACACTCATCTCATTTCACGTGTTTTTTATCTGTCAAGTTGCATGTTTCTTTATTTAATGAGAAACATGTCTCCGCAGAAGAAATAGGTGAACCACAGAACGGCAGTCTGGAGAGATGTTGGAGGGCAGCAGAGGTGTCCCTTGTGATGGGTTGACTTCCAAATGGAGATTCATCTGGGAGAGGGAAAAGCCCTTACCACCTACCGGCAGGTGGCATCTGTCAACCACATGCACAGAGCGTATAAGTAAATAAGTGGCGTTCGGGCCACGCGAGGTATGTCAAGCTTCTTCCTCCCAATGAGGTGCTGGTTGCTCCACGCAACACGAATCGCACGATACATGGGGAGTGAAATGTAAAGTAATCCGATTTGCCTAAAAAATTGTTTTATGTAAGTGAAGCAAAGCTATATCCGTCTCTACAGTTAGTTTTACAATAAAACTTTTGCTTTAAGGGTAAAAAAAAAATAAAAAGCACTGTGTTCGGAGTCATGCGTGATCTTCGCTATGCAGCCTTTCTCATTCGGTTTTGAGCAAACTATTCGATAAGAAAATATTATTTTCCGCATCCTATAGCTAGACATTGTAGATGAATAGTGAATTTATTTTATTTTCGTTATGGCCTATAGTTATTGTGATACTTCAAAGTAAAGTACAACATCCAGATATTTTGAAAAGCTTGCGGTGAAAAATGTAGTCCCTGGCCAGTTCACGTTTTTGTGTTTTATGCCAACCGTTGCCGTATACGAAATGTAGCTAACATATCGAAACTTTTTTTAACGCTGGAAGGAGATCTATACCTGTTTCTGTTCTCGAGAAAATACGTGGGATATATATTGGCGAGGTTGACAGCTAAGCGCCACGCGCATGGCTATTGCCGCCTGCAACGCGGAGTGCCCCGCTGCGTCGTGTTTCTCTTCCTCATATGCTGCCAATGCTGACTGTATGTTTCTTCAGTCTGAGCTACCATGTTTCAGAAAACAATGTTACCAGTATTATTTTGTTCACAACGTTATCCATATTATTGAATTTATTCGCTCATTTATTTATGGCTCTGAGCACTATGGGACTTAACATCTTAGGTCATCAGTCCCCTAGAACTTAGAACTACTTAAACCTAACTAACCGAAGGACACCACACACATCCATGCCCGAGGCAGGATTCGAACCTGCGACCATTTATTTATAGCCTGTTCATTTTGTAATTGTCGTTTTAGCTGAGCGTGCTGCGAACTGTTGACACGTTGTGTTATTGGTTGTTTCGAATGACGCACGAGCAATATAAATGCACTCAATCAAAATGTAACACGTCTCCTGAACTGTACTTGGTATACATGTAGCAAATAAAACAAACATTACGTTAACACACGTCTATAGGGAAACAATCACGATGAAAAATAGAAGCATAAAACTTCTTTTGGGTCAAACAACACAGCTGTGCGTGTAGGAAAATACGGTAAATCAGCTTTTAATATATTCTCCTACAGAAGAGCGTAAGAACTGAGGAAATTAAACTCTCGTTACTTTCTAATAACTGAAGTGGACGTGTATTACATTGGCTATTAATACGTTCTTCTAGAGAGAAGCGTACGAAATTGAAATAAAACTCTTGTCTTACGACCGAATAACTGGAGTTACGGTTCAGATCACAGTCGGTTCCTTCGCACCTATCTCGTTTTCTCTCATTGTTCTAAGAAAGTGTGCATGGCATGCTACAGTGTCCTCCCCCTCAACCAGAAATGTCTTACTTTTACATTTTTTATCAAACTGATCAAACATTCCCGTTTTTCTTCTCAGTGGAACTGAACTAAGTTATTTATCAACGATTTTCCATGTGAGCGTACTCTTCGATAACGTACATTTGCTCAGTGACTATTCATTTCAGCAGACGCTTAGAATACCCAGAAGTAGTAACACGTTATATCGTATGTGACTGAACAATGCGCAGCGACGTCGTCAATCGTGTACTGTCGACATCTTCGGATCTGTCTGTTCATAAAGAAGGTTTAGTTCCGCGCTCTGCCCTCGTTTAAAGTTAACATGAAATCTAAAAGAATTAAAGTAAACCCGACAGAAAGCCGAGATGAGGCAGTGAGTAAACATGCAAACACAGATAAAATACCAGCAAGACTGGTGCTGTGCTAATCGCGGCTGACACTCAAGGGGAGGGGGTTGGGGGGGGGGGGGGAGGGGGGAGCGTTTCTGGGCATAAGACCTCCGGTCCTTAGCCAAGGAGAAGGCCCTTCTACCTGTTTTTATGTCATGTACCACGCCGAATTGTCACGATGGCACCTGTTGGTTGCGTACTGCTCCACGTCCTTAGAACTGCGAACATCATCCGGCACTGCAGATTTGACTTCCTGGAAAATTAAGTTCGGGAACAATATCATGCTTCCGGCTAAGGTAAAATAAATTACTTTATAAGCCACTATACCACTCAAAAAGAACCTATCGGGAGCGCTATTACGCCGACAAGCCTTCGGAGAAAGTTGGATGATGCCGTGCTGGGCAAAACAGCAGCGATCTCGGTGTACCGGCCTCTGTGGCCGAGCAGTTCTAGGCGCTTCAGTCCGGAACCGCGCTGCTGCTACGCTCTCAGGTTCGAATCCAGCCTCGGGCATGGATGTGCGTGCTGTCCTTAGGTTAGTTCGGTTTAAGTAGTTCTACGTCTAGGGGACTGATGACCTCAGATATTAAGTCCCATAGTGCCTACTACAAACTGGATCAGACTAGGGAAAGGAGTAAGACAAGGATGCTGTTTATCACCTACTCTTTTCAACCTGTACTTGGAAAATATGATTGACCAATGCTCATTAGATGACAAAGGAGTAGAAATCGGAGGAAGAAGAGTAGGGTGCTTGAGATTTGCTGATGACATGGTCCTTCTAGCCACAGGGGAAAAAGAATTACAGGATTTGGTGGACACCATTGCAACTAACGGAAAAAAATATGGAATGAAAATTAACACAAATAAAACAAAAGTATTGGCAATAGGAGGAAATAAGGAACTAAAAATTGTGCTGAATGGAGAAAAACTAGAACAGGTGCAAAATTTTAAGTATCTTGGAAGCAGGATAGACACCGACTGGAAGTGCACCACAGAAATTAAAACAAGGATAGCAATGGCAAAAGAGGCGTTTTATAAGAAAAGGAGAATCTTCTGCAGCGGTATGGACAGAGAACTCAGAAAGAGACTCATAAAATGTCTTGTATGGAGTGTTCTTCTATATGGCGCTGAAACATGGACTATGAGGAAAAAAGACAGAGAAAGGCTGGAGGCTTTTGAGATCTGGACATGGCGGAAGATGGAAGGAATAAGTTGGATGGACAGAGTAAAAAATGAAGAGGTACTGAGAAGAGTGGGAGAGAAAAGGCAGTTACTAGATGTAATAAAGAGAAGAAAAAGAAATTGGATTGGGCATATATTAAGAAAGAATGACGGACTGATAAAAACAGTTTTAGAAGGTTATGTAGAAGGGAAACGGAAGCGAGGAAGGAAGAGATTCCAGATACTGGATGACATGATGGACGGTACAACATACAGCAGCCTTAAGAAGGAAGCAATGGATCGCAGAAAATGGAGAGGCAAAGGACCTGCTAATATAGCAGATAACTGATGATGATGATGATGAGTGCCTAGAGCCATTTGAACCATTTGATCTCCTTGTTATTATGTCAGAAAACTGTGTCCGGCTAAGGCAAAATACATTATTTTACTAGCCGCTATCCTTATTAAAAAGAACCTTTTAAAAGTGCTTTTGCGCCGACAAGCCTTCCGAAAAATCTGGATAATGCCATCCTGAACAGTGATGTGCTATGTAGGTATGTAGCAACTACTGTTAAGGGTTTTTTTCTTTTTTTTGTGAGGGAGAAATGGCTCTATCCGGATGCAGAACCAGGTGAACAACAAATTTCTCTCTCGTGACACGGAAAAATACCTCACTGATTCGCTTAAAAAATATATGCTAGGTGGCATGTTGAAGCTCCTTTTCTAATGTTTCATTGGACAGTGTTTGGGCGACCCTTCCCATTGTTGGAGTGCAGTTTGTGCCGGATATTGCAGGATTCTCCTTAGTGGAGAGGAACGTAAAATTTTGAGAGTTGTGCGGGCAGTGCAGTGGAAGATACTCGACAGGGAGACGCGGAAGGGAGACTCTGCGTGCACTGGAGAATCAGCTCACCACGCTATGACTGATGGGTTGTTGCTACCAGCAGGCCGCAGCGGGCACAGATGTCATCGATCTCAACGGTCGATTCTGATGAAAGTAGCTTGCAGCGTGGTCTGTCATGGTAGGCGAATGGTAAGGTGAGTTCGAATTGTTTCTTTTAAAGTTGATTAGACAATGTGGCTTGCTACTCCGTCCTACAGCAGAGGGCTCATCCATGACCCAGGAGGTTTGAATATTCGCACATGGAACCGATACCTTGTTTCCTGGTATGATCGGGGAAATCGTTACGCATCGAACAGCGATTACGTATTTCAAGGAGACAAGCCTGTTGAGATGATTATGTCTATTTTCTTATCAGTTTGATGTGGACCTGTCACGCAGATTTAAAGTTTTATGCTTTTACTCATGTGCGACTTTACAGTTTTCCAAGTGTAAGTTTCATGCAGAGACTAATACGCAGCGTAGGCGTCTAAGTGTAATTTTTCTGCTCATGCATTTCAGTGATACCTTTTATTACGTACACTGTACGCAGAACCCATGAAGCACACCCATCTATCTACCACACGTGATAACTATACTGCTGCGTAAGCTCTATATGTATTCTGAATGTTTATTATTCCAATGTAAAATTGGAAATTTGTGGTAAGATCTTATGGGACCAAACTGCTGAGGTCATCGGTCCCTAAGCCTACACACTACTTAATCTAACTTTAACTTACGCTATGGACAAAACACACACCCATACCCGAGGTAGGACTCGAACCTATGACGTGGGGAGCCGCACGGACCGTAACAAGACGCTTCAGACCGCGCGGCTACCCAGCGCGGCTTATAATTCCAATGGAAACCACTCATACAGCCACTGAACTACATAACATCAGAATGTAAAAGTAATATGAAAAGACAATAACCTTACCCTAACTGCAAAAATAATGCTCAACTCTGGCCTTTATAAATATTTTACTTACCTGTGCGCAAAAGTGAAACTGCTTTGCCTTGCCACAACTTGCCTGTAAAAGTTAAGCTACTTCGCTGTTGTTTAATTCATGTTGCCCTGTACAATGCGAGATACTGTGCCGCCTTAAATTAACAGACAGATCTCGGAAAAGTGATACAAATCCAATATTTTTTTGTAAATGCTGATATGGAACATAAGACGGATGTAACGTGACGAAAGAGTTCACAGCTGAACAGCCATACGTCAGTGTCCAGCGGGCACAATATTTCGGCAAGCGACCCCGTAGCAACATCAGGTGCGCTGACTAACTGACAACCGAGGCCCCGGCGCCGGGCTTTTATCTCCTCCCCCCACCAGCTGTTCAGTTCGCGGTCCGCGCCCAAGGACGCGTGTTGGCGGCGTCTTCTTACTACCTCTGTCTGTTCTCGAAGTCAGTTCGTGGCAGGATATCTTCTTTCTCCTTTTAATCAGATTCGAAGCGGGTTTACTAGGCCTTACTAAGGATGTAACCGCTAACTCCATTGATCAGCGGTTCCAGCACTCGAATCTCGATAGATTCTTTAATGACATAGTCCCAGTATTTGGTAGTCTGTGTCAGAACCTTGGTCTGGTCGTGATTCATTCTGTGGAGTTCAGAGAGTCAATGTTCAGCAACTGTCGACTTGTTAGGCTGCTGCAGTCTGGTGTGCCGTTGATGTTCTTGACAACGATCTTCGATAGTACGCACCGTTTGACCTACGTAAGTCATGCCACATTTGCAGGGGATCTGGTAGACTCCGGATTTCCGTAGCAATTGACATTACCAAACAGTGCCTGTGTCTTAACTAGTGTGCGGAACACAGCCTTCACTTGATGTTTTTGAAGAATCCGACCTATCTTTCCCGATAAAGCGCCACAGAACGCAATAAATGCTATGCCCCCATCCTGCTGATGTTCGCCTTCTGTTTCTTCCGGTTGTACAGTTGGTGTAGGTACGCAGAGCTCTCCGAATTTGCTTCTCTTTGTATCTGTTTTTTCGGAAAACCGACCTCAGATGTTCACGTTCTTTGTTAAGGCTCTCATTGTCAGACAGGGTACGGGCCCCGTGAACCAATGTTTTGAGGACGCCGATCCTCTGTGCTGGAAGGTGGCAGCTATTTACATGTAAGTAAAGGTCAGTGTGCGTCTTCTTACGGTACTCGCTCAGAACGTCAAGTTTACAATGGAAGTCTAAGTGAATGGAGTGCTCCCCTTTGTGGATGTCCTGGGTAAAAGAAGAGCAGACGGCACATTGGGCCACAGCGAGTACCGTAAGAAGACGCACACTGACTTTTACTTGCATGTAAACAACTGCCACCTTCCAGCACAGAGGGTCGGCGTCCTCAAAACATTGGTTCACGGGGCCCGTACCCTGTCTGACAATGAGTATTTATTGCGTTCTTGCGTTCTGTGGCGCTTTATCGGAAAAGATAAGTCGAATTCTTCAAAAACATGAAGTGAAGACTGTGTTCCATCAATTAAGACACAGGCACTGCTTGGTAATGTCAATGGCTACGGAAATCCGGAGTCTACCAGATCCCCTGCAAATGTGGCATGACTTACATAGGTCAAACGGTGCGTACTATCGAAGATCGTTGCCAAGAACATCAACGACGGCAGACCAGACTGCAGCAGCCTAACAAGTCGACGGTTGCTGAACATTGACTCTCGGACCTCCACAGAATGAATTACGACCAGACCAAGGTTCTGACACAGACAACCAAATAATGGGACTATGTCATTAAAGAAGCTATCGAGAGTCTAGTACTGGAACCGCTGATCAATCGAGGTAGCGGTTACATCCTTAGTAAGGCCTAGGAACCCGCTTTGGATCTGACTAAAAGGAGAAAGAAGACATCCCACCACCAACTGACTTCGAGAACAGTTACTCAGTAGCCGCTGTGACTCATCGTCTATCCATGGAACTGCTTGCTGATAAATGGTAGTACCATTCTGTAATCCTCGTGGTGGTTTGTTTCTTTGTTTACGTGGCCCCCTCATTATTTTCTAGTTTTTAGCCTGTCATTAATGTTCTAATTAATCAGCTCTTGGTCGTAAATACAGCCATAACAATTGTACAAAGTCACAGGTTGCTGTCAACCAAAAGAGAGAGCTTGCTGTTATTTTTAGCCGTTAACCGGTTCAGTTCTTTGATTGTAATTGCATTTCTCAGTCATTAGCTATAGTTTGAACAACCTGTTGCACTAAGCTTTCCGTTTCTGTGTTTGAAAGACTGAGTCGTTATTGTTGTATTTTAGTTCGATCTTGTGGTTCGGCCAAGTGAGTTCTCTTGTAATAAGTGTTCATAAGTAATTTTTTAAGACGTTCCTTCGGAGCGGTCTTAATAACTGACAATCAGTTTAACTTTGAAAATGCTAAGAGCCAACCGTCACCAGGGCCTTAGTCAAAATAAAATTGTCGAAAGGGAAGGGTTGGGATCCAGCCGCATCTTGTTTGCCGATTAGAATTAAGAGGTTGGTTGCTTTGAAGTAAGCCTCATCATTGTCATATTGTTTGCTAATCTGTTTAACCTTTAAGCGCAGGTGCGTATCTTAACCCCGAACCTTTCGACATACAGCTTTAAAATTAAAAGTTCAGTCATCTGTTTTAAGTAACTGAATCACTCATCAATGGTGCTTACGTAGTTTTCATGTGTTGCAGAAGGCCATTTAATAAGACAGACTGTGTCCAAAGCGGTAGTGAACACCGCTGTTGCACCCGATAAAGGGCGGGCTGCAGGTCCGGCCGTCTTGTGAACATTGTCGTACTGTTTGCTGTTTTGCAATACAGCACTTCACGATTCTTTTGCAAAGATTAAAAGCCTATTCAACGTAAGGTTTAAGGTCAAAAGAATTTTGCAAATTTGTTCATTTTGTTAAAAAAATTTTATGGTTAGATGCTTCGATTATCTGTAAAACACAATTTATATGTTGTTAAATAAACAGGTTGTGTGAAAAGAAAGTTACATTGGTGGGTCCTCCCTTCCACGTTATCCTTAATTCCAGTAAGTACCACGTATCAGTTTGAACAGATTTAAAGATGAACAAGAAAGTTTTACTGCTTCTACAGATAATCTCCATAATGTTACAGCTGGACATTGTTATTAACAGATAGTTGAAATTTGGAAACAAGCAGTAAATTTACAAAGTTAGTTCTTCCATAAAATTTTCATCAAATTTAATTCGTTAAACAAAATTAACATTCAGTATTTGAAAATGAAAAAGAGTAAATAATGATGTGTTTCTTTCCTCAGTTCAATCATTACGAGATAATGAAACAACAATACCGTAATAGTCAAACAATGCGAGCTATGGAAGTTTACAAACCAAAACTGAAATATCCTATAAACGCGATATCCCACTATCTGAAAAGCCAGCGCATGCAGCAAATTTCCTTTTTTGAGATATTCCAAATTGCAGGGAAAGCATTCCGAAAATAGGCATCTCCACCAGTACACACATCTGCTCCCAATCACGCCCGATAACCACGGTCTTTCTCACTCGCTCACGGACTGACTACTTGACTCCAGTATAAACTTTGGAATCCAGATAACCTTTTTCGTACATGCATACACAGACCAGAAATAACATAGACTGTGTGCGCTTCTGTCTCTGCCATGTTTGGAACCAACATCTATGTCACATGATTCGGGGCAGGAAGCCTAGTTTCTATAATTACGAGCTATGTCAAGTGGAGTTGACGGTTACTGTGTTTCTCATTTATAATTGAAATCAATCACTGATGTTAACAATAAAACAACGCGCCTTATTACTATCACACATGTAGTAGCAGAATTAACTTAATTTCTCCGAAATTCCTAATATTAATGGTATGGTTATCGTTTTTGTGTGTCCAGGTGAAACGTACTGACAGTTCTGTATACAAGCAACAGAATTACAGTTCTTCGGTGAATACCTGTTTTTGTTGCACTGTGGGTTTTTTATTTCATCACTTCAACAGGGCTAAGAGACAAAATAACGATTACACAACAATACGTGTGAAATGTTTTGTTATGCTTTCTTAAGAAATAAAATCCCTTTATACCTTAAATGTCTCCTTTTTACGCAAAGTAAGCATCTAAATTTTTTGACCTTTGTATAATCCAGGTAGTTATCGAAGAAATATACAGTACAACATAATATATTAGAAAATATTGATTACAGAGAAAATTCATGTAGTCAGTTGGATATTAACGTTTTGTCATCTTAAACACTCTAGTCTTTCATCAAGTTTTGCCTCTAAGGACCAACGTATATCCTAACTTCAATTCATGGAAATATCTCTGGAGGGTTGTGAAATGGTGCACTTTTACAACTGACATTTTAGTTGGTTTGCCTAATCTGAAGGCTACAGAACTATATTTCTCTGAATATGTACGAAGGTCATTAATTCTGTTTCTAGTACAAAGCACAAAATCTGATCTGAGATAAAATCCTATGAAGGAAAACCTTCAGGGATGAAGAATGAGTCAAGATTTACATAGAAAAGATAAGTAAATTGTAGACCTTAATCTGTACTGATATTAACATTAATCTACCTACCATTGTATTGATTACTATTATTCATCTACACTAGCTAAATTTAACTAAAGAAATTGAAAAGAAAGGTGCTACTTCGAAAGAATATGCTGCCCCCACAGTTATACTACACAGATGCTGAATATCTCCTACTGGTAGTTTGATGTTTACTTGATTACCCCTGTTTTTATCAAGGAAAATAGTTAGTTGATTCCTTGTGTAAATTAGTATTTTACATATAGCTTTACAACGAACACTCACTTGCCATGTAACTGACAGAACTTTTTAATTCTTTTTTTCTAGATCTTCCGATGATTCTAAAAAGAGTAGCTAAATAAGTGATTTTCATCTTTTAAATTAGTAGAAATTCCCCGTTGCTTAAGTCCACCCTAAAAATAGGGCAAACAACTAAAATTTGCATGAGGATTAGTTTCCATCTCTTGTCTTGTGATAGTGTACATCACAGTTCACCTGAATCTTGTTTTTATTGGCTACAAGAACAACCATTAAAGAGTACATGTAATTGAGAGCGTCTGACGAGTTCCAACAGTCTTAAAAATCATTCTGCACAGTTTATGGTTATTGTCTGCTTCACACATTATTGCTGTTCAGTTACGATGATAAAATAGTTGATTCATTGTAAGTACGCTACCTCAGAGGATACTTCTTTATTAACTAAACAGCCCCTATTTAACAGGATCATTAGCAGTGGTATATGTTAGAGAATGAGGATTGCTGTCGTTTCTGGTAAATACTCAGGGATAAATACTTTCTGGTGACAGAAACTTTACTCTTCCTGGCTGGTGGCAAAAAGTTCAACAAATTCCTTAGGATAGCAATGAACACCAACAACAACAACAACAAAATGAATGAACTGTTGGTAATAACAGAAGCACTTATTGTATGAATACTGGTGTCTTGGAAAAACAGCATTTATGCAGAACTTATGTCCTTGTAGTGTGGCAATTTGATATTGTATCACTTAATGCAGATCTTTTAGAATCCTCTTTATTTAATCCAATTTTTGCTGCAGTGGAAACACTGTATGAATGGGAAGAAGGAACAATAGGTCAAATATCTGAAAAATATAGATGATCACGTCGTTTTAAGGCTTAGAAGTTTGTAAACCAATATTTTCCCTTGTCAACAACAGAGTTTAATTAAAACACAGGGAAAGCTTACAGAATGGCACTCAAATTCATGATTAGTATCATACAAACAGACACAAAAATTGCGGCTCAGCTGTAGTTGCTTTCTGTAGCTGTAGGTGCCACGACATGTACGTAGTTCTATTTTCAGAACAATCACAAATTAACTTGTTACTAAGCAAAACTATTTTTGTGTGGAAACTTCTAATCAGTGCGTGGTGCAGCTTCTCGCTGTGGAGTCCCCCTTCATGAAGTAGCCTCATTTTACGATATTCAATGAGTACAGCTCTATTTTCTCATCACGAATGTGATTATCGAGGGGAGGACTGTTTGAAACATGTTTTTTCAGCTGAAGGAAAACATAATTTCTGATGTCCTAGTTTCTCAAAAGGCTTTTTCACATTAAAAATGGACATTTGTCTAATACTTTCCGGCCCATTTTGCACAGATAAACATGATCATTGGATATAATAGGCAAGCCACCTCTGTTCTTTCGTTCAAGATACCGGTACTACGAACTTTAGCACATGGTGAAAATTGTCAAAAGTGGCACTGCAGTAGTATTTTGTTAAATTACGTAGCCAAGTACAAAGTGTATGGAACTGGATGAGGTACGTAATCATTGTTGTTATTTATTACAATGACCGAACAGTTAGAATTTGTAGATGTACCGCTCTGAAAGCGTACCAGAAATCTCTTGGAAGCGGCTTCAGACTACTAAATTAATCTTCTGCTCCTCCCGACTTATCACGGCACTGAAAAAAGCTTCCAGCAGGTCTTGACCGAGTTTACATTGTAGTGTAACGACGTAAGTTTTGTATGAATGATTTTCTTTTGACATATGACCATGTGCAGACTTCGTCACCTACGTCAGTTACAACACACTTCAAAATTATTTAAATCCTTTTTAAAATTTGTCTCTGAATGGTTCTTGAACGAAACTGTAATTAAAACATCATCATTTGAGACGTATGCACAGAATTACGTCACTCAGTCCAATTGGTTTGCGTAAACTTTTTCAATTTAGATGTTTGTTTCTCCTCAGAAATTATATTAATGCAAGTTATCTGATTTAATAAATATTAGAACCACATTAAATAAACTTTCAAGAATCACACTCGCGATGAACGCTGTCAAAAATGAATAATCTTGTCAAATAAATTACTTAACATAGTTCTTCATAAATAAATTCTCAGAACACGTATACACTAGTTTATTATCTTCCTACATATAGACGTGAACCTGAGCCTTGACAAGATAGGACCGTACATTTACACATGATTAAACTTTTATGACGTCATTGTTGTACAAAACATTAAAAAATCACAATTTTTCAATTTTTAGAAGCACGACGCAACAACTCGGTTTCAGGATCTTCTGTTGCTCTTTGGCTGTCGACCGGCGACGTATAGTGGCCAGCAATTTTCTCTCTGGTCCCGGCAACGAAGATGCTGTCTCCGTTCGTTGCGCCGCCCTCTCCGTAAATGAAACATAAAAAATAAATACAAACTTTAGACAATTCACAACCATTACAAATATTACAAAAAATACATAAACAAAAAACTAAATTAAACCTATATTCACCTGCAAACTGGGCTGACACTGGTGGAGCGGTGACGCTTCAATTTCGCGTCCCACTACAACATGCCAGTACGGAAGTTCTTAGTGGTGCAAATCTGCTTCTGACAGTGTCATACACAACTGCAGAAGAATATGGACTGTTAATGATACCTATAAACCCAGTTCTTGTTGAGTGAATGGCTGACGTTCCCCCTGGAAATTATTTAATGTAAAACGGCAATCTTTTGCTTGGTTTACATAACAGCATCACTATAAGTGGCAAAAGTCATAAAATACAACGCTTATTTTGCATAGAAGCCGGGCATAATGGATATAAATGGATTTCATTTCTTATAAAAGCATTACAGAACATTTCACACGTTTCGTAATGCTTTCATAAGAAATGAAATGCATTGTAAACAGAACTATCAGTATGTTTCACCTGGCCACATTTAAAAACGATAACTATCGCATTACCATTTGGAATTTCGGAGAAATTAGGTTAACTGCACTATTGCATGTGTAATACCAATAAGGCATGTTGTTTTATTGTTAAAATCAGTGCTTGACTTCAGCTAAATATGAGAAAAATGTAACTCAACTCCACGCAGTGCGTAATAACAGAAACTCTGCTTCTTGCCCCGAGTCATGATGTTGGTTTAAACATGAAGCGGACATCCGCCACCTTACATTGCGCAAATCATTAGGTTCACTCCATTTATACATGACGGTTCACCACGGCAATACTTCCAAGTGATGTCACTCTCACGTGTACGCACCCGTGCCCTGTTTCTACCGTCGCAGATATCTGTCGACTTTTGTGGTCGTACCATAAATCGCTATTTAACAGCATCTGCTGCTTTGACTGCGTGGAGACGGACATGTTCCAATAAAAGAAAGCCAGCTTGCGTCGTTCACGGGTTTACTAATCGATTCGATTGTATTCTTAAGTGTAAAGGAATTACATTTGATTCGTAAGTGAAGCCGTTCGAGCAGTATTTACTTTTGTACACATGAATTATTTTTGCGCTGTGTACTTTTACTCTTCCTGGGTGTTTTATTGCATTCCAAGCCGCAAACGCTCCGACATCCGAGTCACACTGTATCAACCGTCTCGTCCCCACACAACACACGGCTACGTGACCGCGCTGATTGTTGGCGTAGTGTCTCCTGCCCTAAGTTCCTCTCACCGATAATTATTCATTGATCACATTTCCTCCCTTTTTAAGAGAGGTTACTGGAACAGCCAGAGACAGCTGTAATGTGTGTGTGAGTCTTGTGTGTATGATTGTATGAATGTGTGTGCGTGTTTGCTCCCTTTCTGCGTGTGAGTAGAAATCTATATATTTCACAGTATAGTTATTCCCTCACGAAGTTTGCTGTAAATAGCCCACTACATTTCAGCAGAAACAATTATGGAAATAATTATAATGCCAGAAGAAAGAATATGACATTCATTACGCTACATTAAGGTTGTCCTAGTCCAAACAGGAGTTCACAATGCTGCAGACACAAGTGTTGATCACTTACCCAGTGATGCAAAATGCCTGATACACAACCAAGTAAAATTTGAAACCAAACTGAAAACGTTTCTCTTTGACAACCTCTCATACTCTACAGAAGACGCTCTATAGTTATAGTGTTTAAATGATGATTGGTAGGAACTATTAACGTCTGTCTGTCATAATTGAAAAAAAATCAGCATGGCGGCATATTTACAAAAAAATGATGTTAATATAAAATGATACGTTCCACATCATTACGACTTATCGTGCAAATGATACGAGGAACATGAAAATAACTGATTATTAGTATTTCACGAAGCATTCTATGCATTTGTGTACTTTAAGAACTTCAAAATGAAATTGAAAAGTATAATAAAGAAGATGAGCAAAGCAGACGTTTATAACAGTTGCAGTATATTTTGTTATTCTTGAAAAACTGATGGACATAGTGAAGCGAAATATTCCTGGAAAAGAACCAAGTCGTTTATATTGGAAAGATACGTCTATGTGTTACACAGGTTAGGCTATCATTACTAAAACAATGAGTTACATATATACCAAAGCAAAATATCCATTTTACGGGTCCTAAGTATTACAGACCATTCCCTTAATCACATTATAGTGTTGCACATTGCTGTAACATCTTTAAAAATGTACCTTTTTTTACCTTAAAACTTGAACTTATTGATCACACACTGAATGATGCATCATAGGTAAGATTTCAAAGAGACAATATGTGTAAACTACAGTGAACTAATGCACTCACAATACATAATGAAACAAGAACACTATTCTGCATGGAAGTATACCTCTAAACAGTTTTGTTTCTTAGTTTCTTAGACATTTCAGTAATCGTTCACTTCGTTGAATAGAACAAGATACGGTAGCATGCCTTGCTTCTTTCATCATTACACATCTTTATGGGCTAGCAAAGAACGCGTAGGTAAGGTTTTTTCAAACATGACCCAGTTGAAAGCTAAGAAAGTAGCGAACAAGAGGCAGCACCGGTAAGCAAACAAGCATTGGTTGTAGAGGCCTAAGTTCATTTGCTGTCAAGTAGAGCAACTACGCGTTCAAAAATAGAAAAATTTCGAAACTGCCTCCTTGAGACGATGTTACTCATGATGTCTAATTCCATTGGGAACCGTGTGCACCACGACCGTATTATTGTCAATATATTTTAGATAAATGGCAGCATCGGTCGTAAACATCTTCAGTGCAAATTATTCGTACCTTGTAAGCCCATATCATTACAACACAAGATTTTATATGAGGTGTTACACGTACTGTGATGACTACTTCCAACAGATACCTTCACTTTTACGGCATACAGTAATTTTTAAATTTACAGGAGAGCCTATCTCGTAACCTTAACAGTTAACCTCAGCAGTTGCCGCTCTAACGTATAGTACTGCACTGGAAGGTGTAAGCGCTTAACGAATGGCGAAGTGTCGCACACAGCACATTTTGTTTCATAGAGGTAGCACCATTAGTTAATGGCAGCGAAAACTCTGACCACGTTTGAAAATTCGCAGAAAGTGCGTTGTCAAACGACCATAAACGGAGAAATCAGCATATTCATCTTGCCAAAACATATGACAAAACACTACAACATCAAAGCTACTACAAGTTGTGTAATATCCAATAACTTCATGTAAGTAATAAAATAAAATAACGCACTGAAGATTGCACAAGAAGTGCTCAAACATGTCTGGGTAAAACGAAACTGAAAAGGTGTCTTGCAGAAGGCAGAATTCCTCGTCCTATTGATTTCTCGAGTTTATAACTATCTTTTGTAAATGAGTGTATTAATAAATTCTGTCAGTTATCAGTGTTTATGAAAATGTAATGTATTCTGAGTGGATAAGTAAGCACTATTTATGTCAAATCATTATAGTAAACACGCCGGTCGTGTCAGGGAAGTTTTTATTGTATAAAGTTCAGAGAATATATTTCGTGTAATAATAACATTGCTGGTGCAAGTGCGCGCAGACTCTTTAATTTTCCTGTAGGCAGTATCTATCTTATCCCTATTGAGATAGATATTGCCGGCCGCGGTGGCCGTGCGGTTCTAGGCGCTACAGTCTGGAACGGCGGGACTGCTACGGTCGCAGGTTCGAATCCTGCCTCGGGCATGGATGTGTGTGATGTCTTTAGGTTACTTAGGTTTAAGTAGTTTGAAGTTCTAGGGGACTGATGACCTAAGATGTTAAGTCCCATAGTCCTCAGAGCCATTTGCACACCCTAGTGAGATAAGCCTCTACATCCTTACATTTGTCCTCTAGCCATCCCTGCTTTGCAGTTTTGCACTTCCTGTCGATCTCATTTCTGAGACGTTTATATTCCTTTTTGCCTGCTTCATTTGCTGCATTTTTATGTTTTTTTCCTTTCATCAATTAAATTCAATATTTCTTCTGTTACCCAAGGATTCCTACCAGCCATCTTTTTACGTACTTGATCCTCTGCTGCCTTCACTACTTCATCCCTCAGAGCTACCCATTCTTCTTCTACTGTATTTCTTTCCCACATTCCTGTCAATTGTTCCCTTATGCTCTCCCTGAAACTCTCAACAACCTCTGGTTGTGTCAGTTTATCCAGGTCCCATCTCCTTAAATTGCCACCTTTTTGCAGTTTCTTCAATTTTAACCTACAGTTTATAACCAATAGATAACCTACCTGCCCGATTAAGGGATCTGCCGTTCCACGCTCCGATCCGTAGAACGCCAGTTTTCTTTCTCCTGATAACGACGTCCTGAATAGTCGTTGCCCGGAGATCCGAATGGGGTACCATTTTACCTCCGAAATATTTTACCCAAGAGGACGTCATCATCTTTTAAGCATACAGTAAAGCTGTATGCCCTCGGGAAAAATTACGGCTGTAGTTTCCCCTTGCTTTCAGCCGTTCGCAGTACCCGCACAGCAAGGCCGTTTTGGTTAGTGTTACAAGGCCAGATCAGTCAACCATCCAGACTGTTGCCCCTGCAACTATTTAAAAGGCTGCTGCCCCTCTTCAGGAACCATACGTTTGTCTGGTCTCTCAACAGATAGCCCTCCGTTGTGGTTGCACTTACGGTACGGCCATCTGTATCGCTGAGGCACGCAAGCCTCCCCACCAACGGCAAGGTCCGTGGTTCATGGGGGGCAACTACAACTAGTCATATAGTATTGACTACTACTGCAGACAATCAGTTCAAATCAAAACTGATGTAAAGGGAAATTCATTTTGTATGACAAAAGTATGCTGGCTTTCTCGTAGTCAAAGTACTTTTAAAATTTTTGTGTTGTATTTTGTAAATGGTATTATGTGCATACGTTTGCATAACATTAGTTCCGAAAAATAATTCTCATCATGAATGAAAGTTATTACGGCATTAATCTGAGATGCAGTCATCTGCAAAGTAATAGTTAAAGAATGATAATCTGTTTTTGTCACACTCAGGCATTTTTTTCCAAAATACAGCACTGTCGTGAGTTACATTACAGTAAAGTTTCCATAAAACGTCTCTAGTCGTTGATTATTATTGGTGATCATTATGGTAATTAACATCATCGCATTCCAGATTAAAGTCTTTTATGTTCATGGTACAAACGTCTTTTACATATAAGCTAATGCGTGTGCATTTTGGCAAGTCGCTGCTTTGTCTTTGCCAAAATTCATCTAAACTACGTTCTGGCGTTCAAAATTATGGCTAACTACATTGAAAAATTAATTTATTGCCATTTTTTACGTTTCGGTCGTTGTTGTATGCAGTAACCAACACTCGTGTGATTGCACCTAGGTTGTAACTTGCTATATTCTGATGATAAGCGCTGATCTTCGGGTTCGAGGCCTCGTTTCCACTAAAAGTGGGAACACCTGTCACAATAAAACCTTACATACACCGTAGAGTGTGGGTACGCTATAAACTGTCCGTCCACATTGCCAGAATAGTGCTACAGTGGTTTGACAAGCGTAATAGTGAACTGACGTTGCTGTTTTGACCACTAAATTTGCGTGATATAAGCCCGATGGAATACATCTGGAACTCTGTCTGGTGACAGCTCCATGCCCGTCAACAACCGGCTCGTAATTTATAGAATTGCGTGACCTGTATGTTGACGTCTGCTACCACATACCGACGATAATTTACCAAGGACTTTTCGAATCCATGTCAAGCATAATCGCTTCTGTCCTGCATTTCTAAGTGTTCCACCACGTTATTAAACAGGTGATCATTACTGTAATGAAGGGTAGGAACATAGAAATCAGTCTCAATCCATTGTTTTTTATTATTCTTGCACATCCAGATTTCAGCTATAAACAGCCATCTTCAGTGCTAAAACACAAGGAAATTACAGAATCAGAACTGATTTACATAAAAGAGTAAGTAAAACACCACGTTACCCAATAGAAATAGACAATTTTCGTTAACATACCATATGAGTCCGTTGTAATCGAACAAACTTCCAGCAGTACGTGTCACCATATGACTTCATTGATCTACTGGCAGAATGAAACTGCGCTCGGTGTTTACATCAAGTAGAGCAGCTTCCGTTTGCATCATGTACTGTAAGTAACGCTCTCAACATTCCAAAAAATTTTGAATAAATAAAATCAGCAAGTAATTTTACATATCACTTTCAAAGTACATCAAAAACCGCCGATTTACAGTGCAAAAACTTTTGATAAATTCTATTTGGTATGTTACTATTTTTTATCAACATGATGTACAAACAATTTTTTATTTTTATTTTTATTTTGGTGGAACAATTCTGCTGGGGACATTTATATGATCCGGTTAGTGATCTGTTGCATGAGACTTGGTCAATCGCCTCACCTCTACCAAATGAATAAATCCATAGTAAACAGATTTTTTTGTGTTGTAAAAGTGATATGCAAAAATACTTGCTGATTCTATTTTTTAAAAATGGGTTTTACACTACTATATCGGCAAGGAACTGAATCAGCTAGTTTTTTTAATACAGAGGACATTATTTACGATACATGACGCAAAGCGAGGCTGCTCTGTTTGTTGTAAACAACAACCTCAGTTTCCTTCTACCCGTACACCAATGAAAGCATATGGTGATATCTGCTTCTGGGAGTATGTTGGATTATAACCCACTCCAATGGACTTTTCTATTGGGTAACGTGGTATTTTACTTATCCGTTTACGCAAATCTTTTGTGATCCTGTAGTTGTCTTGTATTTTAGCACTGAAGATGGCTGTTTGTAGTTGAAATCTGGATATGGAAGAATAATAAAAAACCAATGGGATTGCGATTGACTGCTGTGTTCCTAGCATCGCTTACCACAGTATGCAGTCGCTGTGCACAACGGTTCACTATTGAATCAAAGTTGGTGGTGATCATAATGTTTTGGGTCACTTGATTCTATTAAGAAATCTATCGATGGAGTAGTAGGCTGCTTTCGAACTGTGCTTTATTAGTAGCTATTTCTGCTGGCTGTTTATTGAAAATGTGTGTCTTTGACCAATGGGCACCTTTCAGGACCGAAGTAAAAGACTTGAGCTTTATTTAGATTATTTCCAGTAACACTCCGCCGTTTAGTTAGGACCCCTTTCTGTCGAGTATCTTGTGTGATGAAAGTACATGGTGATTACGTACTATTGATGTTTTCGATATCCATTATGATGACGATGCAGAGGGTCGGTCCAACATAGGAATGAACTCAACATTTGAGCTCTGATCTTGTGCCAGTGTCCTACGCCAGAGAGACACCGGGAAGAGGTGGCAGTAATTTCTGGACCCATCCCTGTCCACGTAAGGCCGCAGCAGGACCACAGGAGCAGTAACAAGCTTCCGGTGCGTGCTGAGTGCCTGGGAGGGTGGGACCCATGTAAACAAATTACTGCGCAGGCGCAGACTGCTGCTGCCGCTGCCTGGCAGAATGCAATTACGCGGCGGGCGACTGGTGCGGAAGGCTCATCAGAGCGACTGGCGCTCCTCTGCCCTGCTCAGCATGGAGATCCGCCCGTTATTATTTTATTTGCGGGATTGCCACCCTCACCCTCCCCCCGCCCCCTTTCACTTCCCGCTGCGAGATTGGGCCCACCGAGACGGCTCCAGTCGTTTGGAGTCAATGATCCGCGATTTGTCTACTCGCCGTGAGCTCTTGTTTCGAGGGGGAACGCTCTTCTGTTATCACAGAGGACAGAATACGACGAGTCACGGCCGCGAGAAAGAGCAAGGACTTCGTGCTACCACACGACGATGTCGAGTACTGTAGGTGCGTCCTTCTTTAAAGTAACTTAACGCAGCCGGTATCAGTAACACTGCGTGGAAGAAGGGGACGCAGCTCATCGATGTACCTGCTAAAGTGTGAAGTATCGTAACAAAACCATGAAGCTTCGAAATTTAGAAGCTAAAGGATGCTGATGATGAACACAGGAGCCTGCTAGAAGGGATGGAGTGTAAGCTCTGCCCATGACAGCCAGGTAATCAGGATGGCACGAGAGACACTGAATACACTGCGGGATTACATACTGCTAAGGTACGTCATGCGCTCACGATTGTAACGAAAGGCTAATTACAGCGAGAAAAAGCTCACTGGAATAAAACATACATGTTGTTCCTGTTTTTAAATGTCTGTTTTCAACAGTCTCGGTTTCCATGAAGAATATGGCGGTTATGACGTCTTTTAATTAAACAAATAAGAGATTTAGTAGATAATTATCCTCTAGCCGCCATAAAAACATTATCACCTAAACCAGACTGACGTACCCATTCAATAACGCCCACCCCAGTTCATTTTAATCATCTTTTGGAAAGTAATAACTGGAACGCACACATATATACACACACATATATATATACACACACACACACACACACACACACACACACACACACACACACATATATATATATATATATATATATATATATATATATATATATATATATATATATATATATGTGCTTACACACAAGTTAGGACATACGTATCACCTCTCTTGGAACCTTCACCCCTCCATTCCTAACCTCACAAGGGTAATAGAATGTACGTGTACACGCACATACACTCATTTACAAACACACACAGAACAAGTTGGATACATAGAAACGAGCATCTAAATAGTCAGCGTGACAATAGACATACTGCCCGAACGAGAAAATATTGTGGCCAACGCAGTGCAGTGTGTTGACAAACGGATGCCTGCGCACAGGATAACGCATATGAAAAAAGTAAGGAGCAGAAAAAACGTGAGTATTAAAAAGCAGTTGTAGTATTAGAATTTTTTGTAATCTCGTTAAATCGACATGTAAACAAAACCGCAATTGTTCCAGTGACAATTCTTTAAATGAAGATAAACATATTTGTCTAAATAAGACGTCATAAAAACGCAAAAGGGCGCATAACTCGCATGTTATTTGAAATAAAATACGAAAACGTCTTATGTTTTGTGTTCTGCAGCTTGTAAGTACTTTCTGAAAGACATATTACTGTGCACCATGAGCTGCGTGTAAAAATGTTCTATTTCCAGACCGATATTCGACCACATGGTCCTTCATTAGTGGCAAATATTGAGTATGTCTTTATTAAATGACTTGCGTGTCAATTATGAAAGCTTTACGATGTTAAAATTGATGTTGGCTTACGTGGTATACACAGGTCCTCGTATGTACATGTTATAGCTGTGAAATGCTAAATGGCATCACTTATTAGTCGTACTGCACCGTACCATCATGGGGTGAAAACAGATCAACATGAATTTGAACATTATAAACATTTTGTGCTTGGCACAAAGATTATTTGATATGAGTCAATCGCCGCTTACAAAGTTCTTTTACGCCAAAAACAACGCATTCGCCGCAATATTACGAACAGTAATTTACGCTAATTTCCTTAATAAACAAATTTAAGGGAAAATAAATTAATTACTACGAATTCAAACCAGATGGCAAATGAAATATACGCGTTTATTCTGTAGCCTGTGTATGGCATGTAGCAGCTAAACAAAAAGACAGAATACGCAATTTTCCATAATAACACTTAGAATGTCGGCACAGTGCAGAAACATTCATTACATGTTTCCCGTTTAGTGATTCCGCATTATTTCGTATTTATAATACTAATATTAAAACTATTACAATCGGGAGTAATAAAGGATTTTTCAGTGTGAATACCGCGCATATATTGTAAATTATGAAGGCATTAGGCAAAAGGTCATGGATAGACAATTCGGAATAGCTGATCACTTAATTTTTTATGTTAGTTGTTAATCATGTTTTCTTCGTGTAAACCAGTATTTTAAAAACTTTTCAGTCAGCCTTTCAGTACTATCAAGATATCCAGTAGGCTTAGAAATTAGTTTGTAGGGGGGAAGTAACTACAAGAAAGAGAGGTACCTACATAGTTTCAATGATTTATTTGTGAAATTTGAATTGCGACCACAGTAGTATAAAGGACACTCAAAAGAAAACGAGGCATGGAAGAAAAGTGAGTAGACTGTTTATTACCTCAAAAGCAATCGCCATAACTGTTAATACATTTACACCACTGTGAGGGAAGACGGTCGGTGGCTTCAGGGAAAAATGTTTTTGCAGTTGCCTACGGAATCATGATTGTACCTAGCCGACATGTTGCCACATATACCCGCCAACATATACCCGCCAACATATACCAGGACTGTGATTCTTGAGTTTCTCCCGGCGTATTTCTTGCTCGAACAGTCCACAGGTGTACTGCCGGTCTATAGTGTTCTATGGGCACAATATTTCGGCGATGAGACATGTCGCCATCGTCAGCTGCTCTGAAGCACACCTGACGATGGCGACATGTCTGATCACCGAAATATTGTGCCCATAGAACACTATAGACCGGCAGTACACCTGTGGACTGTTCGAGCATATACCAGGACTGTTTCGACTAGGCTGCACAAGTTTCGCTAGGAATCCGTTTCACATCCTCCATACAGTCTTGATTTCCTTATTATTAGTGCCCTAGAGAAAGACATTCGTGACCGTCGATTTGCTTCTGATGAAGAGGTGCACGCCTGCGTACAGTCATGGTTCTGTGGGCAACCGCAAACAGTTTTCCATTAAGACATTGATCTTCATGTCTCGCAAAGGGATAAACGTATTATCGGTTCTGGTTATTACTTTTGAAGTAATAAACAGATTTTTTTTCATGTGTCTCGCTTTCATTTGACTGCCCTTCACAGTTTTCGATGTTATGGATGACCTAGGCTTATACATGGTCCGGTCATGTTAATATGACTACCGCCTACTTTAGACTTCAGCGTGCAATAAACAGTCACAGATGGTTCATAAAGGGTGTAGAGGAGAAAACACTGCAGTTCAAAATGGTTCAAATGGCTCTGAGCACTATGGGACTCAACATCTTAGGTCATAAGTCCCCTAGAACTTAGAACTACTTAAACCTAACTAACCTAAGGAGATCACACACACCCATGCCCGAGGCAGGATTCGAACCTGCGACCGTAGCAGTCCCGCGGTTCCGGACTGCAGCGCCAGAACCGCTAGACCACTGCGGCCGGCTAAAACACTGCAGTCGTTGTCGTAATACGGAAGCGGAGTGTTTTATCTGGCGTCCAAAAGGGCATGATCATTGGCTTCCGGGGCAAGGGTGGATGCATTTCCGAAACGGCCAAGTTTATAAACTGTTCGCGAGCCGCCGAGCTTGTAGTCTAACATGCTTGGCAAAATGGCCGCATCCAAAATCGACGCCGAGCCAACCGCCATCCGCCACGGGCCATAGACGACAGGGGTTAACGACGGCTGTGAGATGTGTACGGGCAAATAGGCGTGCCACTGACGAGCAACTGACTGGCCAGATAAACCAAGGGCTACCAAGTGTGTCATGCCAGCGATCGCTCAACGGAAGTTTCTGTATATGGGCCTCAGTAGCAGACGGGTGGTTCATCTTCCCATGTTGACTGTTGTTGATCGGTGACAATGGCTGGAATTTACACGCCAGTACCACAAGTGGACGTCCACTGAGTGGTGACAGGTGCACTTTTCAAATGAATCACGTTTTACGCTCTATCAGACGTATGGCTATTGGCATGTACCACCCTGCAACAATCGTTTAAGGGTCCAGGACGGAGGAGAGAGCGTTGTGGTTTATGAAATGTTTTTTATGGCTTTCACTGTGTGATCTCGTCATTCTGGAAGTCACAGCGGGTTAATGAAATTCTGTATCTATCCTTAGGGAACATATCCACCACTAAATGCAGTCTGTTTTTTCCTTGGCAAAATGGCATGTACCAGGAGAACAATGCAGGGTCTCACACAGCTGAACGTGCACGTGCACGTGCATGGTTCTAAGAGCACGAGGTTGAGTTTACAGGCTCCTTTGGCCACCTAACTCCTCAGATTAAAACCCAATCGAGAATCTATTGGATCACTTCTATCGCACTGTTTGCGCCACGAATCCTCAAGCTATCAACTGTGTCATCTGGCCACGGCACTGGAGTCGACATGGCCGCACATGCCTGTCGCTACCTTCCAGAACATCACTGACTCTCTTCCTGCACCTCCGTGCTGCAAAAGTTTGTTTTCTCAGCTTTCAACGGGTGGTCAGACTAATGTGACTGGACAGTGTATAATCGAGGCGCGACAGTGCCGCGTACCCTCAGCTGCACGTTAGTATGCGCAGTGCATCCTCAGCGTCTTAATCTCAGAGTTCGCTTCGGAAAGGCTGTGTGTCGGCCGCGCCTAGTGCGAAAGACTTCAGATTGTACTGATGTGTTGAAATTTGACGTATTTCAGCATTCGAGTTTCACGGACTGTGACAACTTTAACTGTTGATGGACGTTAGACTTTGAGGCGAATGGAAATATTACTTTTTGCACAGTGTCACTATGTATTGCAGTAAATTAAAGACTTTAAATTATATTCTCATAAACTATTAGATCTTATCAGAAATTAAATATAAATAATCTGATAGTTTTATTAATGCTATGCAATAACTTTATACACCCTAACACAAAAAATAGGACACATCACTAAGAAATCATCCAAATGGGACGGAAGTCAGTATATGTGATGTACTTGTACAAAAAAAAAATATTACAATTTCACAATCATTGGATGATTTACTCAAGAGAAAGGGCTTCTCAAATTGAGCCAGTCAATAACGCGTTTGTCCGCCTCTGGACAGCAGTTACTCAGCTTAGCATTGATTGACAGAATTTCTGGATGTCCTCCTGAGAGATATTGCACCCAATTCTGTCCAATTGGGACGACATATCGTCAAAATCCCGAGTTGGTTGGAGAACAGTGCCCTTAGTACTGAAAACGTCCTCAGTTCGCGAGAGGTCCGGCTACCTTGCTGCCCAAAGTAGAGTTTGGCTAGCACGAAGACTAGCAGTAGAAACTCTCGTTTGTGTTGGAGGGCATTATCTTACTTAAAAGTAAGCTGCGGATGGCTTACCACGAAGGGCAACAAAATGAAGCGTAGCATGTCATTGATTTACCGCCGTGCTGTTTTTAAGGGTGCACGTATGACGACCAATGGGGTCCTGCTGTGAAATGAAATGGTAACCCAGATCGTCACTTCTGTTTGTCTGCCCGTATGGCGGGCGACATTCAGGCTGGTATGCCACCGCTGTCTGGGGCGTCTGTAGGCATGTCTTTGCTGGTTATCTGGGCTCTTTTCAAACCAGGATTCATCTTGCATTAGCCCTACTCTCTACTACGTCACCCGTCGTCGGGAAAAAAATTGCGGCATTTGAACGTGTGAGGTAAGGGGCGAGTTGTGGCGACCTGAAAATATTCGCTCGGCAATCTGGGGCTCGTCAGCAACCGCATGGTGCCGAACACCAGCCAGGGAAAGAGGGCTAGCCCCAGCGCATGGTCCAGGCCGACTGAATGGCTGGGGATTCCATGTTGACGCTGTGTCGAGGACTGTGCTTTGTGTCGATGAAGGAGATTTGGGTGCCGGGAGTGCCAAAGATGGCGGACTTTGTGAAACCATAATGGCAGACATTTCACGGTTCATGCAGAAATTAATGATAGCCAGAGGAATCATGATACCTTAAAAGGAAACATGTTCATCACCATTATGTACATGACGATACTGAAGGTGTAATCAGATTTTCAATATATTTATTAGTTTAAAGTTTAGTACCTGACTGTAAATTATGCAAGTAAACCCAGCATCGAGTTTCCAAAATGTGAACGGTTCATTCGATTTTGTCGACCGACGTGTCTTTAGAGAGCTATTAGTGTAAGCCTAAATTGGTATGAATTACAGGCATGTAACCTGAATAGTACATGAGTTATTGGAGGTCAAAGTGGCCGATTACTAATGATCGCGTCAGGCCATAAGTACTCCACGGTTACACAAAAAAACGGTAGCAGCATTCTTATAAATATATTTAGCCATCTATGCATTTGTTTATATCCTGTGTATACTATTCATGAAGAAATTGGTCAAATATTTACTGTGTTTTAGGAATCACAGAGGCATTAGGCTACTGGCCTACTTTTGTTCCTATTCCTTTGATATATGTTTATTTAATATGTTTATGTAATTAATAATGTGTGTTAGAGCGTGTTTATTATCCAGCCATAGGAATATTGATTTAATTTCAAATTATTTAAATCTAAATCCAGTATTTCGTATGTGTTTCAATATGTTTGTGAGCGTGCGTTGGCTTGGAAACACGGCAGGAGCACTTTAGACAACCACAGCTCTCGTTACTACGGTAGGCGACTACCGAAGTCAATGGGGAGACTGTATGGAAGTGGGGGAGGAGCTTCGGGTGGCACAGGACAGTGAGGGGTGCTGGACGGGAAGGCGCGACGGATGGTCATGGGAAATACTCGGAGAGTGTTGAACAGTTTTGCCCATGGTCCCGGGAGGTAGAAGTAGTTCGTAGTGACGACTGGTGCACTTGTGAGATTTCCATGGCTTCTGCAGTGAAGACGTCGTACATGTTTAGAAGTGAATATCTCGCGAGCTGTGTTGTTGCTCATAACTAATTACGTGAAGTAGGAAACTATTGTGTCCCTATTATTCAACTTATATTTTATTTAATTGCTGGACCATCGACAGCAATAAGTGTTTTACAGTAATAAATGACGTTCTTAAAGGAATTTCTGCTATCGTACTCATCGTTTAAAGTTTTTAAAATAGTACTTGCAAATTTTATTTAATTGCAATCTTTCATTTATAAATTTATATGTTACATTCAAAATTCGCAATTGCCGAGTGATAGGAACCTTCGACCATTTGATTCATGTGTGTATTCATATTGTATACTGTAGACTCAGCAGTATTTGGCTTGTAACACGGCTACTACATATCCCAGCAACTAGACAACGAAATCAGCCAAAACTTTTAATATTTTAACTCTGAGTCTGAGGATGCGAAGTTGAGGGCCGTTAATTTTTTTTTTGAAAGCCCGCATATGCGAGTATGTGGGGAACTAACGCCATCTCCATGCGTTTTGGTCGCAGATTGGTATTTTTTGAGGTGTTAAAACTTTATAGCTACTGTTCCTATGTGGATACGCTAGTTTCCAACTACTTGTCAAAGCATATTGAACGTCTGGTAGAAAAAGTATTAATACTTTAGACAAAATTAGGTAATTTTGTCTAGTGAAAGTACTTCAGCTCTATTGAAGATTATTTTGACAGAAACTTGCAATGATTATCCTCTGCCGGCCGTGGTGGACAAGCGGTTCTAGGCGCTTCAGGACGGAAACGCGCGACTGCTACGGTCGCAGGTTCGAATCCTACCTCGGACATGGATGTATGTGATGTCCTTAGGTTAGTTAGGTTTAAGTAGTTCTAAGTTCTAGGGGACTGATGACCTCAGATGTTAAGTCTCATAGTGCTCAGAACCATTTGATTATCCTCTGAGAAAATATTTCACGACATTCGCTGTCCAAGGTGCCAATTTGTTACAGGATCTTATTGGAGTTCGAGATAGTGAACAACTTTGACGACAAAGTGTGATTCTACCGTCTTAAGAATGGCCCGTGCATCACTTAGCGTCTGCCCTAATAAGAGCTGTCGAAAATAGACTCTATTAGGCAGTGACTGCACACAAAATATTTCCCACGTACTGCAAAAATTAATGAGACCCAGTGGAAGCAAATAAATTAATACTCTCAACACAGTGGCATGAGTTGCCTATTTCCACGTCTGATACTCTCGCTATCGGTTGGCTCCTGTTATTTATATAATGCCCGGCAATAATTGTACATGCTCCAAATGTAAAATATCTCCAATAAATCCACAAAAACCTAGTTCGAAAATGTATTTGCTGCACGCACTTTTCAAGCATCAGTATTTGTGACTCTGTGGTCAGAGATTGATTTCGACTCAGCTTAGGTACACATCAGCTACACGTGCACGATAGGACAGACATTCAGGTGATACCAAGTCGTCATCAAATACTTCACCTGGCTGCCTCCAGATTCACCGAGCGAGAAGACGCAGTCTTCAAGAAACTGGATTCAGATTCGGGATTCAAATCACTGTCCAGATAACATGATTTGGATTTTCTGTGTTTTCCGTTAAGGCTAAGGAAAATTTTAGAGATATTTCCGTTTATCAGGATACAGCCGATTCGATCCTATCCTCCCCAATCCGAGCATGTTCTCCGCCTCTAATGACATCAAGGTCTACGGTACATTACATAATCTTACTTCATTCACTTTTATATGATGGTGAACTGTGTAGCATTTCGCATAAATATTATGGCGGATCCCACAGAGGGAATTCGATCAAGGCCTTCAGTCTGTAAGGGACGGTGCTCCATGTGTAACGACGATGCTGCCAACAGGAAGGTCAAATGTCTATAAAACCATACCCATAAAAGTAATCAGCCAACGATCTGTGTCAACTGTCAATATGTAAGCTCGCCTTACATCAGCAAGAATTCAATTTTTACGCTGTGTAAAACTGTGCACAAATTTATGTAGTTTGGCCTCGTGAAGCATACAATTAACACTTTGCTTCCATCAAAAGAGCGTGCATACTAAACCTAGCACCTCACTGCAACATAGTATGAGACTAATAGGAAAACATATTTTGCACCATATAATGTTAATAAATAAAGAAGAATGGTACAAGGAACAATGCTCTGAAATTGAGAGTTATGAAACAAGACATGATAGTTTCAACTTACACAAAAAAGTTAAAGATTTAGCTGGACTTAATAAAAAGAAAAGTACAAGTTTATTGTTAGATAAAAATGGCAAAATAATTCCTGATGTTAAAGGTAAACTGGACAGGTGGACAGAATATGTCAAAGAACTATTTGAAGATACAAGAAAAGATCAAAAATTTTATGATAACATGATCGGAGAACGAGGACCAAGCATATCGAAAGAAGAAATATTACATGTTATCAACAAATCAAAGACAGGAAAAGCCCCTGGACCGGATAAGATACCAAATGACATCCTGAAACTCATAGGAATAGACCATATAGATATATTTGTACAATTGTTTAATGATATTTATAATTCGGGAGTTATTCCTAGGGATTGGTTGACATCTACCTTTGTTACATTACTCAAAAAGGCTAATGCCAAAACTTGTAATTTTCACCGTACAATAAGCTTAATGAGTCACACCTTAAAGATATTTCTAAAAGTTATACACCAACGAATATACAAAAAAGTAGAAGAAGGTATAAGTGAAACACAATTCGGTTTTAGAAGTTCCCTCGGTACAAGAGAAGCATTGTTTGCTTTTAACATATTAGCGCAACGATGTATGGAGGTTAACCAGCCACTATATGTGTGCTTCCTGGATTATAATAAAGCATTTGACAAAGTTCGTCATGATCATCTCACAGAATTGTTAGAAAAGAAAACACTTGATAAGGAAGACATCCGCATTATATATAACCTCTACTACAATCAAACCGCAACCGTGAAGGTAGAAAATGAGTTATCGAATGATATAGAAATAAAGAGGGGTGTGAGACAAGGTTGCGTTCTCTCACCCTTATTGTTTAATATGTATTCAGAAGACATAATCCAGGCAGCTCTATCAGATGAAACAGCTGGCATTAAAGTGAATGGGCTAAACATTAACAATGTTAGGTTTGCTGATGACACTGCACTACTAGCTGGAAACCTCAAAGATCTACAATTACTTCTTGACAAAGTCGCAGAAAAAAGTGAAGAATTTGGCTTGACTCTTAACGTAAGCAAGACTAAGTTCATGGTGATATCTAAAACACACCAACAAGAAAATCTTACAATCAATAGGGAAAGAGTCGATCAAGTACGTAAATTTAAATATCTCTGAACAATTGTAAATGAGGAGATTGAAAGCTCAGAAGAAATTAAATCGAGAATAGGACAGGCCAGAAGTATCTTTAATAAGATGAAAAATGCATTCTGTTCGAGAGACATTTGTTTAAACACAAAAATGAGGTTGCTAAGAAGCTATGTATTCTCAAAATTATTATACGGAATGGAAGCGTGGACATTGAAAAAGAAGGACATGAACAGTTTAGAAGCTTTTGAAATGTGGGCATATAGAAGAATACTTAGAATTAGTTGGGTGTCGAGGATTACTAATCAAGATGTCCTAAGAAGAATGGGAAAGGAAAAAGAATTAATTAAAATTATTAAAGTAAGGAAGCTACAATATTTAGGCCATGTTATTAGGGGAGTAAATTACAAAATATTGCAAATAATACTAGAAGGGAAAATTTGTGGGAAGAGAACGAGGGGTAGAAGACGGACATCCTGGATTGACAATTTAAAAAATTGGTACAACTGTTCAACGTCAGAACTCCTTAGATCAGCCAAATCAAGATCAGAAATTGCCATGATGACAGCCAACCTTCTTAGAGGAGACGGCACATGAAGAAGAAGAATGTTAAATTAATTTGATTCCTTACTAATAATTAAATGTTCCGTTTATTGACATTTAAGTAACATTTAGAACATGTTTCGTGTAATCCGGCGTGCTAGTATCCCAGTTAAACAAATGTCAATTACTGACTGTTTCAAAAAGACAAAAAGGGCATACGGTATTCAGATTTGATAAAGGTAATAACTTAAGGACAGTTTCCATATTTGTTTTCGGTTTACATCAGCTCCTTGTATTTTTACTGCAACAAATAGGTTTGCAACATTGTAATCTCAGGATCTTTGTCTCTGTGTCATAACTTCGAAGAATTTCCGCTTTTCTGATACACTGTTTTTTACCTCTTTTTTTCATTCTCGATCTCACGGAGGCGATCTAGCTGTTCGGCAATGGGTCCATTATAGAGTCTCGATTTTTCTGCAATTAGTAGTGGGGCAGAGTTGTTTGGGACTGGGATTAAAATGCAGGGAATTACCATTTCCAGAATTTACTTATGAACGAAGGGAAACCTCCCAAAAACCTTAGTCAGAACCGGAATATTCGAACTATTTTCAATTGTTTCTGGACGATGTTGTCCATTACTACAGAGAAACACCAAAAAATTTAAACGGAGTAAAAAAATCAATTTTAGGTGTGAGCCTTTGTTAGGTGCTTCAGCAGTCCCAACTTGAAGACACGGGAAGCGTTATCGAGCGCTTAACGTTAGCCTTCTCCTTTCCCAGTTTCACTCTCTCCAAGGGACTTACTTTTTACTTCAGTCATTTATCCGAACGTATTTCTTTCCATTTGCACTAAATTCTCATCTAGCAAAGATCTTGGTATTTGGCTTTGAGGATATTGCACATATTGACTGAACATTATTCTAAATTGGAAACCACTAGCAAAGCCATCAGTGGTGCGCAGACGGGGTGAGGGGAGGAATTCAAATTCAGTCGCTCTTGCATCCCTATTTTAAAGCACCCTACGGGTATACGACGACGTGTGAAGTCAAATTCTACGCGACACTGAAGATTCATTATCGAATGGAAATATTCCTTAATTCAGTTAAAATCGTATTTCTTGAGCGGGAATTGTATCCGCGGGCTACGTACACTCGAATGGAATGAAATACGCTGTGTTGACTACTGCGACAGCGCGGGTTTTCTGATGGAGATATTTAAAAACCATTTACAAAGTGAGTCAGAAGAGTAATACACGAAATGAGAAATTCAGTTTGTGACATTTAGATTTATCAATGCAACATATAAAATTATTTCAATTTTTTCATGCTCGACCTACCAGCAAGCGTATACTCGAATTACTAAAAATGATTTACTTCAACATAGAATTTTAAATGTAATTTCAGTAGTTATTGGACAGGCTTTCCCGGTGCAATAATTCTTGATAGTCTCCTCATGTTTGCTGCTGGGCCGGCCGAAGTGGCCGTGCGGTTAAAGGCGTTGCAGTCTGGAACCGCAAGACCGCTACGGTCGCAGGTTCGAATCCTGCCTCGGGCATGGATGTTTGTGATGTCCTTAGGTTAGTTAGGTTTAACTAGTTCTAAGTTCTAGGGGACTAATCACCTCAGCAGTTGAGTCCCATAGTGCTCAGAGCCATTTGAACCATTTTGCTGCTGGATCCTAAAATCAACATGACATGTTATATAGTAATAGTTACTTGGAACTCTGTGAAAGAGATGATGGTACCTTGTAATAAAATAGAAAAAAGAACAAAGGAGACGGTACTCATGTTCGGCAAATGGTAGAATTATAGTTAATGTTAGACCTGTAGCCACGATATTGCGTGGACAAATGTCGCAGCAAAACGAAAAGTGCTTCGGAAAGTCCAATATCAAGTGTAAATACCAAGTATAAAAAACACAATTTGACATAATATAGAAAACAAAAATACATTTTGAGAGTAGTGGTATACAGAATTGGCGGTAGTCAGTGCGATCATTATTACACAGGCCAAACCGGCAAATCATTTGATTTGGGGAGTAGAGAACATTTGTAAATGCAGAATGGGTCCGCATTCAGCATGCATTTGTCTGAAAGTGGGTACTGACTGGATAAAATAGAAAAGAATATCTGAATAATCCACTGCGCACCAAAAGGCCGTACTCTTGACCTACTGGAAGAATAGAGATCCGTAAACGTAAGAAGAATCTGCTTGATAGAATAGTGATTTTTTATCTGATGTACACTTTGCCCTATTTGACAGCATTTTATGAAGAAAGTGTGAAGTCACGCACATCGAGCAAATAGTTTGGATACATACCTGTTTGTAGCTTGATGTTTCGTTTATTTCATTGAGTCCTCTTCTGTTCCTTTAGCTCTACCCGAGTCTTACATTTCATAGGTGCTGTCAGCTACATACACTGTGTGAAATGACGTGTGGCATTTAACGTGACTGTGCCACATTTCAGCTTCCTCAGTCAGTAGTCTGCCTTGGGTGCCCTGCTCAGGAGAAAACGACGGTTAAATTACTACAGCTATCTAAAGTAATCTAACTACTTTATTACTTTTTTGTGACATTTTATTTTATCCATGTGAACCTACTCCAGTCACAGTTTATACACCTAATTGTTTTTCATTGTTGTGTTTTCTTTCTATTTGTGCCTAAAATCACACACTTTCTATTTGTATATAATATAAACTACTGCACACAGCATTCACTTCATATGAAAGTTCGTTTTTTCGACTAATACTTTGTGTATATCGTCGTGCAGAACAATGTTTGGTCGAATATGATGTTCTGAAAATTTTCAGAAGCTTATATATGATTTCTCTTTGTAATGGACTTCTGATTTATGCTACAGCTCTGAAGACCAGAGTGTAAGCCTGTTGAAGCACCAACTGAAGTTAACACGGGCGCGCTTTACACGTTCTTATGTCATAGTTGTTTTTTTATTGGTTTGGCCTAATAATTCCACAAGAAACAGCTATTCTTCTTTCTTTTCTCCTTTCCTTCTTTCCAGTACTTTTTCATTCTCTCCATATGTTTTTCTCTTCTTCAAATGGCTCTGAGCACTATGGGACTTAACTTCTGAGGTCATCAGTCCCCTAGAACTTAGAACTACTTAAACCTAACTAACCTAAGGACATCACACACATCCATGCCCGATGCAGGATTCGAACCTGCGACCGTAGCGGTCGCGCGGTTCCAGATTGTAGCGCCTAGAACCGTTCGGCCACACCGGCTGGCTTTCTCTTCTTCCTTCTGTCTATATGGCACCTGTCTTTTTCTTTATTTTCACCCGGAAGCCCTTGAAACCTCTTACTTTTGCTCTGAACTTCTCTCTTTGTGCTACTTTTCCGTCCGTTATTTCCATCTCCCACAGTTCTGCTTCAACTTCTTTGTTCCACGCCATTGGTGCTTTTGGGTTTCTGTCAAAGAAGTTAAAAATTCATTTTATTTTTATTTTTCTATGCAGTTTTCTTAGGTGTCTGTAGAATACAGCTCTCCTCCTCCTCATTGTGCCTATTTTTTTTTTTCAAAATATTCTTTATTACTTCTCAATTTCCAGTTTGCGTTGTCATAGTTTCGTCCCAAGATTTTCTTGGTACTCTTCCTTTCCTTATTACCTATTTCACTTAACTGTCTGGCTGTATTTAACGACAGACATTCTGAATTATAAAGGCGTTCTGGTCTAATGCCAGTGTTGTGGTGCCCAAATGTTTCAAGCATGGAAATAGATTTCTTAATGTACAGCTGTTTAGTATTTGAAAAACCATCTCCACTTTCCTTACCCTTGGTAAGTTAGCTTCTTTCACCAAAGCATTTGATTGTATTATTTCAGCTAGATGTTTAAATTATGTAGCCTTTTTTATTTGTTGTTCCTGTTGTATAAAGTCTCCCATCTCTTTGTAATTTTACACTATAATATGCCATCGTCCTGGTGACCACATTGTTATGTTGCCTCTCATTAAAATGGTTTTATCACATGTTCGTTCCATAAAAGTTTGGTTATACAGTACGTATAATCTGGGTGTGAATTACCGACATCTAATGCGCCGCTCTGAAGACATGTCAGTCGTCGCTATACCTCAGTATGCTGCGATGTTGTGCACAGGCAACGTGCCTTTTCGAATAGTTTGTGTGAGATAAATAAATTTTTTCATAAAACGTTGATTTTTTTTGGCCTATTACTTTCTGATTAAAGGCCCCTGCCGTACGAGGCTGGCTCAGTAATACTGTAAAATTTGATTCTTTGTGAATTTTGGTGTTCGAATCTATTTTAGTTCAAGTCATACGTGCACTGTCCATACACGTTAGTGTGACCAACTGTCAGAAGCCTGCACCTTTTGCAGTGCAGACCGCAGCGAGCCCTACAGGAAGAGCTTTTGCGTGTCCATCATTCTAGCAGGAGGTCTCTGTGACGACGGCCGTTTACTATCGTGACAAACAATAAAAAACACCTACATCTGTCCTTATGATATTATTTTATTTTGTCGCTACCAGTTTCGACGCTTCATTGCGTCATCTTCAGGCTGTTTTGATGCGGTGCAGGTTGATCCATGCATAACCCATCAGTAGCCAGCATTACTGGATTCGCAGATAATGTGTCAGCACTCTAACCATCAACTGGTAGTGCTGGAATGGGAACAGGGAAGGGGCTGGATAGGTGAAGATAGTGACTAACGAAGGTTGAGGCCGGGGAAAGTTCCCACCGGCGCAGTTCAGAAAATCTGGTGTTGGTGACAAGGATCCACATGGCACAAGCTATGAAGCAGTCGTTGAAATGAAGGATATCATGTGCCGCAGTGTGTTCAGCAACACTGTGGTCCACTTGGGTCTCGTCCACAGTTTGTCGATGGCCATTCATGTGGACAGACAGCTGGTTGGTTGCCGTGCCTACATAGAATCCAGCTTAGCTTGTAAATTACATGACTTGTTTCACAGTTAGCTCTGCTTTGATGGGATAGGCGATGTTTGCACCTGGAATGGAGTGGGTGGTGATGGTAGGATGTATGGGACAGGTCTTGCATCTAGGTCTATTACAGGGATATGAGCCATGAGGTAAGGGATTGGGAGCAGGGGTTGTGTGAGGATGGACGAGTATATTGTGTAGGTTCGATGGACTGCGGAACATCACTGTGGGAGGGATGGGAAGGATAGTGGGTAGGACATTTCTCATTTCAGGGCACGGCTAGGAGTCAACTTCGAGGTGTTTTTATTTTGTCAGTCATGAGAAACCGAGGTTCTCGTGGCGAGTGTGTGTATCATGTGTCAGTTTGAAGGCTCGTTTTACGACATTATCTGAACACTGTGTATTGTATAATTTCTGTTGTTAGTTTGATAATCTTTTAAGGCACAAAAAAATAGACTAATGGTAACTGGTTAGAAACTTCCCTTGTTCCTGAATGCTTTATCCTGTGGCGAACAAAGTGTCAGAAATGATAACCACGCCTGCCTTTATGTGCGAACATTTGGAATATAGATTTTGCTTCGAGTGAATAATAACTCCTGTTGTGTTTTATTCACCGGTACTGAAGATTAGTTTTGCACTTGTTCGTAACCTTCAGTCTACGTCCGCAGCTTCGATTCTTTTTATTAAAACAGGCTTCTTGTCTCAATATTAAGCTATTATGTCTAATGAGTTAGTACAAAATTGTTGCATTATAAGATGCGAAACTTTTGGTAACCACGTCGTCAGGGCCGATTAGATCCACTGCACAATTATTTGATTAGATGTGTTGCACAGCAACGCTTTGTTTCATCCTTGTGTTACAATATGAATCGCGTTGCGATCAACATCACAGTGATGTGCCAATTGTCCGGTAAGTCCACGGACTACCTGAATGTATGGAGAGTGGTCAAATACAGTTGAAGCAGGTGTGTGTTATCTTCAGTGCTGTCAGGAACGTCATCCATGTGCGCGTTTTTGTTTCAGTAAAAATAAATCATTTTCGTTACGTTTAGTTACTCATTATAGTCGTCTACATATTCATTATCAGTCTCTTGCGTTTATATATTTAACTTCAGTCAGATATGATTAAATTAATCAATCGGTCAGTTGCTCTTTTGCAGTCAGTATCGCTTAAACGTGCTACTACACACATAAAAAAAGTTTTGCATCATCTCAGTTCCGAGAGTTCCGGCACCTGTACAGAAAGCTGGAATAGATATCAACATAAACATCATTTCCGCCCTTTTTGTTGCTCATGAAAACCTCTAATGTCCAGTAGCACGTCCTCTTGCACTGATGCATGCCTGTATTCGTCGTGGCACACTATCCACAAGTTTATCAAGGCACTGTTGTTCCAGATTGTCCCACTCCTCAACGGCGATTCGGCATCGATCCCTCAGAATGGTTGGTGGGTCACGTCGTCCGTTAACGGCGCTTTCAGTCCATCCCAGGCATGTTCAATAGGATTCATGTCTGGAGAAAATGCTGTCCACTCTAGTCGAGCGATGTCGTTATCCTGAAGGAAGTCACTCACAAGATGTGCACGAAGGGGGCGCGAATTGTCGTCCATGGAGACGAACGCCCTCCAATATGCTGCCGATATGGTTGCACTATCGGTCGGAGAATGGCTTTCACGTATCGTGCAGCCATTACGGCACCTTCCATGACCACCAGCGGCGTACGTTGGCCCAAAATAATGCCACTGCAAAACAGAAGGGATCCTCCCCCTTGCTGCACTCACTGAACAGTGTGGCTAAGGCGTTCGGCCTGCCAGGTTGCCTCGAAACACCTCTCCAACAATTGTCTGGTTGAAGGCATATGCGACATTCATCGGTGAAGAGAACGTGGTGCCAATCATGAGCGGTCCATTCAGCGTGTTGTTGGGTCCATCTGTACCGCATTGCATGGTGTTGTGGTTGCAATGATGGACCTCGCCATAAACGTCGGGAGTGAAGTTGAACATCATGCAGCCTAATGCACACAGTTTGAGTCGTAACACGACGTCCTGTGGCTGCATGAAAAGCATTATTCCATGGTGGCGCTGCTGTCAGGGTTCCTCCGAGCCATAATCCGTAGGTAGCGGTCATCCACTGCAGTAGTAGCCCTTGGCGACTTGAGCGAGGCATGTCATCGACAGTTCCTGTCTCTCTGTATCTCCTCCATGTCCGAACAACATCGCTTTGGTTCACTCCGAGATGCCTGGACATTTCCCTTGTTGAGAGCCCTTCCTGGCACAAAGTAACAATGCGGACACGATCGAACCGCGGTATTGAATGTCTAGGCATGGTTGAACTACAGATAACACGAGGCGTGTACTTCCTTTCTGGTGGAATGACTGGAAGTGATCGACTTTCGGACTTCCTTCGTCTATTAGGCGCTGCTCATTCACGGTTGTTTACATCTTTGGGCGGATTTAGTGACATCTCGGAAAAGTCAAAGAGACTGTGTCTGTGATACAATATCCACAATAAACGTCTGTCTTCAGGAGTTCTGGGAACCGGATTGATGCAAAACTTTTTTCGATGTGTGTATATTCAACTTAATTCAGATGTGTGTACATATCATGGTCAATTAGTTATAAAAACAATCAAAAACTCATTCATTGTTTGTACTATATTTACTTATGCTGGCTTGATGTAACTGAAAAATTATTTGAGCTCAGGCATGTAAATGTGTCACTTACGCAAAAATTGATTTCTCGTTCCATTACTTTGTAATTTGGGACCTTTTGTACAGCAAGATTCCCCTGTCTTATTACTTTATATGTCTCGGAAATTATTATCGTATAGTGACATTAAGTACCTGGCGTAAAATTTTATCGTACAACTGGAATGAATATTAAAAAAATCCTTTCCTCGATCTCTGTAAATTTAGCTACGAATATGTCGCAGGTCGTCAGAGTCCTATGAGACACAGTCTTAAAATTCAAGGCATTACATCTTTCACACATACCGTCACAGCCAGTATATCGTTGCACAACTTGTCGCTTATTAATTTATTTACTTACCAGAAGTAATCGTGTAAGGTGTCAGGCAAATCCAACACCTTCCATGAAAAAACTGACATGATAAGCAAATTCAGTACTATGTCACATAGCTCCGAATAAATCGTGACATTAAATTAACCAAAGTAATACGAGTAACGAGTGAGCAAATGGAATACCACAGACTAACACAAGTATGCCTAACTGCATGTCATACCTTCCCACCATGAGACAGACGCAGTTCCGAGGGGAGAAACGAGAACAGAAGCCGAGAGCAGAACCGTGTTAAGCGAGAAGGCCCTACGATAAGGGACGGTCACCCACGTCGCCAGCTAACCGCTACGACTACACCACCCGCAAGTTTTAGCGTGAGACTTTTTTGCGTCTCTGTTACATTACGACCACCCCCCAGCCCATGTTAAAAGATAGAGGCCTCCAGAAGAACAGTATAGATCTTACGATAACGCTAAGACCACACCAGCTGCAAGTTTTAGTGTGAGACTTTTTCGCTTCTCTGTTACGTTGCAAACTTTAAAAACATTGCCCCACCACGAAAAGTATAACGTTTCTCATTGGATAGACAGAATTTTTGTAGGCGGAGCTTAAGGTTAACATTGAGTCCCTGACTGGTCACATGAAGACACAGCCAGATAGTTTTTTTTAAACCAACTTCGGTAAATTGTAGTAAGGAGAAGTTAGAGGACAAGAATTACTTCCGAGACGGAGAGGTGAGCAGAGCTGTGCTGTCCACCACACCCTGACGAGCACCGACAAGGTAATGAATGCACGCGATGCCGCATAACAGCGCATAAAGCTTCACTCAGAACTGCAGAAGTCACATCTGTTACACCCCTTTTTGCGTAATACTTGTGTCGATCGTCAATTAAAGCTCATGGTGTTCACATTTTCCACTTGAAGTAAAAATCTGAGACGCGATGATTTTTCTGTTATATAGTTATTGAGAAGCCACATCAGCCACTGTAATTTATGGCAAGTTAGGTAAGTAATTAATGATAATTGAGAGTCACTGTAGACCATTTTGTTAGTTTTCTCTTTTGTGAAACTTAATTTAAACCTAGATTATAGATGTGATATGGCATAGGTCATCCTTCGACCCATTGTAGAACTTGGAAACCCATTCAGGGAATATTCGTTCACATTTTTGTTGAATGCAGTTGGTTTTTACCATCCTGTATTAAAACATTTCCTTTTATCAATAGTGCAATTTATAAACGATGTTTTTTGAATAGAATAAAATTTCCAGTGGTAAACTTAACTGCTTTTTCGACGTTATTTTTACCAGCTAACTAAAAATAGGAAAGCCTTGAACCCCTTCCACCAAATTTAGTTAGTATTAAGATTCCTTTACAGGGAGTGCAGTGGAGCTGACGCTGAAATCATTAAATATTTGGTTATATCATCGCTAGTCTCACTGAACTATTCTGAATTCTACATGTCATGTGTGGTCTGACGGCTCCTTACCAGCAACAGGTCCCAGGTTCAAACTAGTCGATTCCCTAAAAAACACGCTCAGAGTGTCGTTGCGCGAAAGTGGTAGGGAGACACGATATAGAACAAACAGACACCATTCAGCATGTTTAGAAAGTGGCGACCCTGCCAGGATGGTAAAATACCATGATTGAAGGTCGACCACATGCCTAACTAGGTCAGAAAAATATCTTGTTGAAAAACTTTGTAAACAAATTTTTTTTCTTAAAGTTATACATAGTCGAAAACAGTAGCTGCAGCGATAGATAGTAAGAAAGTATTTAATATAACTGAGACATTCCGTCTGGCAGAGACAATAGCATAATTAAGTTATGAATTTTAAATATTGTTAGAATTAAGTTTTCTCCTGAATGCAAGCGCACAGGTGGCGGATACATCGTTGACAAGTTGGTTCTGACCCAACAAGTAAGTGAATTGATTGTTAAGTCGTGTGAACAAGAAGCTTATGAAACGCGTGAGATCGTATGGGCGCATGTTGACTCGAAGTAGGGCGCGTGAATTGCTTTTAAAACAGAAAATAAGGGATTCGGAAAGATTAGCAATGGCAGATCGAGACCTTGACCGAATTGAGGTAGAGACCCAGCATGAAAATGGACAGAGAATAGAGGACAGTACAACTGACGATGCAGTATCGCGAGAAATAGGACACATAACGCACCATAACGAGGATAATTTACGTCAAGGCATAGAAAACGTAAGTCAGCATACGACAGAGGAGCAGGAAAGTAGAGAGACAGTCGATGATGATTCTAACTTGCGTCTTGAATACGTAGAACCCATAGTACAAGTAATCAGAGCTCCCTCACCACAGAGTACAAGGAATGCGAGCAGAAACGTGTCACAGCACAGTTCAATGCAATCGGTTGCGAACCAACACTTGGGCGAAAACACAGAGTGTAGGACGTCGGAAGAAAACGCAATAGGACCCACCAATCTCGCAGAATTATTACAATAAATGACGGGAACCATGACAAGAAAAAATAAAGAAATTGCGAAACAAATTAAAATTCAGAATGCAGAAATGACGAAACAAAATGCAGAAACGACGAAACAAATTGCAGAAACCACGAGACAAATGCGTGAGATTAAAGAACAAAACAAAAAAATTTAGTTACACCTAAGTCATATTGAAGACGAGGCAAAAGAATCTCGAGAAGTGATAGGAAACTTAATAACATCGCAATCAATTGAGAACAGACATTGACAAGGTACAAGCGGACGTACAAACATTGCGTAATGACATTCAGGACGAGATCAAAACATTACGTAACAACACCCTGGGAGAAGTCAAGAAACTAGAGAAACAGATAAACGAAATTACTAGACAAGCAACAGGTACAGCGCGTAAAATTGTTGAATACAGTGTTTTACACAAACGTATCACAAAAGCAGCGCTGAAAAGATATGATAACCACTTATTTAAAATAGAAGCGCAAACGAAGCGACAATTTCAGAAATTGCGAGCAGAGTTGTTGCAAACCATTGAAGAGCGTAGTGAACAGGATCGAACAAGCACTGAGTCTGCAACCACATCCGTATCTGTAACAGCACCGGAAAAACAAGCAATTAACTAAGATATTACACATTTGCGATTCCAATCACAGCCGGAAAGTAACATACGTGAAATCAGACAGCCTGCACAGCAACAAACACGTTTCGAAATTCTTGATGAACAAACGTCATCACAAACACATGCGGAACCACAAATGTATGTTTCAAGACAGTTTGGATCGTGCAATGAAGCAGCAAGGTTAGCCAGACAAGATACCGCACCAATACCTGATTATGGTAAGCCAGGTCGCGAAGAGTACAGTGCAATGCATTCAGCTACACGTTCACGACCGATGGAAGAAAATTATTGCGTACCACTCCAACGATACTACGCAAGGGCAGGCGAAAGTTACAGTGGACAATATCCAATGGATCTACCACAACCGGAAAGAACGACGGGAGAAATGATCAGAAACAAAAGCGGCGAAGAATCGCGAATTTCATATGGAACTATGACGAAGTACGACAACGATCATTTCCTCACAGTCAGAAAATTTCAACACTTTCGAGAAGGAAACTCATTACATCCACGAATTTTTATTGATCAATTCCGAGTAGGATTACCAGAACACTGGACGCTAGCACACAAATTAGACTTTATATGTCCACACATGTCAGGAACAGTCGCAGAAACCATGCAGAATGTTGCAGCGACATGCCGATCGTACGAAGATTTCAGAGAGAAGTTTCTCTCACGATATTGGTGCAGCGAAGCCCAGAACAGAGTGAAGTACGAATTATTACAGAACCCATATTTTGAAAATTCAGGAGAGAAGAGTCCCGTGAAATTTTTCGAATTAATGGCAAAGAAAAATCAATGCTTAGATGTACCATACAGTGAGGGAGAGTTGATTAAATTATGCGCGATGAAGCTACCATTGAAATACCAGCAATCACTAGTAGATCGCGGAGGCAATGACGTCGAAGCATTTAAAGGTATTCTAAGGGAACTAGAGTTCATATTTTCTGAAGATGACGCAAGAAAAAGACGAAGCGCACGTGAAAACGAAAGCTAAAAGCAGTGGAATCCACAAGACACAGTACGAAGAAACTATAATTACGAACCAACTGATAACTTCGCACCAAGAAACGACAATATATTTCAACAAAGAACCGGTTATGGATTTAGAAGAGAATATGGCAATAACTATAATTCACCTAGGAATGGCAACAACTATTACAGAGGGAATAACGACAACCGGAACGGGTACTGGAGAACCAATAGACCGACAAATTATAAACAAAGAAACCACTGTCAACAAGCTGAACAAGAAAGGAGAATACAGATAGAAGAGGTGGAGGTAAGACCACCAAACCCCGATAAACGTTCGAATTGACAGCTAAGCGCCCATGCCAAAGAGAATGACGCACAGACCCAGGACAATTGCAGCACCTTGAACAGAGAAGTAAAAATCTTATCATGAGATGAGAAGAAGGAAGAAAGAAATCCGCAGGGACCAGATGAAAACGAAGACAAGAAAATAACAATATTGTGTTGAGACGAAATTAATTGGGAGAATACTGACGAGGAAGATGAATTACCAGAGGCATGCACAACGAATGTAGGAGGAAAGGACGAAGTAATGAGAATTGCAGAGCTATTTGAGATGGAAACCAGGGAAAGCGAATTCAATGAGGATAATGTGCTGTCGACAGAAGTTGAAAATAAGTTACTAGTGGGCACACAACCCAACGTATATAATGAAGGAAGTTATGAAGCGATAATTAGAGCATTTAGATGCGATTATGTGGAAGTAGTGACGAAGAAGGAGAAGATAGACGAGGATGAGGAAAAAGTAGAGGATGTTGAAGAAAACGTAAATGAAGGAAGAAATAGAGAAGAGGAAATAAAAGAGAGAGAAGTAGCAGTTGAAGCTTATACTACAGAAAGTTCGAATTCACAAGGGAAATCCCTGAAAAGACTCATGTATTATTCAGTGGAGGATTTGTTGATGCAAGAAGAAGAAGAACAGGACCAACCCTTTCAAATTCAACCAATTGTGAAGGCCATGGTAAAGCACATCCCAGTCAATACTGTAATTGATAGCGGAAGTGAACTGACTGTGATCTCAGAAAATTTATTCATGCAGTGTAATGCCAATGAGGAATTGCCAGTTCTGAAGACACGTAAGATTAAAGTAAGAGGTCCTATTAGAAACAATGCTGCGGAAGTTACGAGACAAACAAGGTTAACTCTTTCGTACCAAGGTCAAAAGATCGAAGCCAACTTCGTGATTATACCTAAACTAACTGTAGATTTGATTATAGGTGCAGATTTTTTAAATGAGAGACAAGCTATAACAGATATGGGGAAAGGTAGTGTAACATTCGGGCATGTCACACTTCTCTTTGAGCAAAAGCTAAAATTAGAAGAAATACCAGTCATAAACAAACAATTAAGAATGATGTGAGGTAAAGAGGATGCAGAATTACAATGGTATGCACAAAAGGGGGAATCGCCTCAACTCATGTTAGAAGTCCATAAAGAAATCAACGAAAAATTGCAAGACATTCAAGGTATTTCAGAACACAGTAAAAGAGAATTAGAGGGTATTTTACGAAATAAAGCAGAGGTATTTTACCTAAGACTTGCAGTATTAAACACTTTCAGTACAAGTTAGAAGATTAATTTTATTACTGGTAAATAATCAGCACAATATTTCAAGATTATGTTGCAGATAAGATCGTCAGGAGAAAGAAGAATGAAGAGAGAGGAAGGTGGGGAAAAAGAAAGTTTCAATAAAAACAAAAACAAAAATAACACCAATAGTACCATAGATTAAGGTGAAGGAATAAATCGTAGATAGTCTAACAGCATGAAATACTAAAATGCTATACACCACAACACTACACAAAAAATAAAAATAAAACGAATTTGAGGATTTTTGTAGAAGTTAAGATTCAAAATATCTTAGAATTGTAACATGGAAAGGGCGCCGAAATTTGTATAGCTTTTTAAGAAGGCGTAAAACAATTTAGGTACTAGACATATGTTAGATGAATATAAGTAAAACTTTTTGTAAGAACCATTGTAAAAAACTCCAGCAAAGACCAGATGCAACGACCCACAAGTTGCAACGCCAGAAGTATCAAGAAAGAAAAGGACATAATTAGCAAGATACGATTCCTACAAAGCAGAAGCATCGAGAGAAGGGAAAGGACAGCGAAACCAACAGAAGGCCCTTGTAACTGAAGTGGGCAATAAATTTAACCGCTAGGTGGAACCCTGCTGGGACGGAACACCCTGCAGAGACGGGACGCCAAACACCGGAAAGGTCTCCGAGCGCCCCCACTCAGCGGAGCGAGCAAAAAACGGCCCGATGAGAAGACCGCTTGGGCAAGCCACCACTGGCAAAAAATATGTGTAAAACTCACACTACCACTATTATACAGCACGCTGATGCACGAAACTGAAGAAAACGTCCACAAAGTAGAAATGACATGTCCAAACCATTTATCAAACTGTTACTAGGAGGAGAACTTCAAAGCGACTAGTTATCAATAAATATTTCCCTATCCTGCCCAGAGAAGAACCAAGAATCAAGTAAGAAGCAGAGAAAAAGCAGGAAGAACAGAAGTTGAAGATTCGCAAGATTGAGACCAAGAAAGAAGATGGGTGAAGAATAGATGACATACCTTCCCAAATCCCTATCCTTTTGTAAACTAGTCGTCTGCGAAGTATTACAACGAAAAACGACCGCTTTCAGCGACACATAACAATGAGTTTTACGCATACAAAGCCAGTAAACCACGAGATTCTGCACTCACAGCTCCATTCCATTATGGGACCTCCACAACAGCAACACACACTTGCAAAACCAACAAGGAACGACGAACGAAGCTGTACATCAAATACTTGCCCACATCCATCTCGCTCAAGTCCATCACCTTCGTGCAAAAACATTCGCCAACCTCATGCATAAACATTCATAGCATTGTGTGAATGTGTGAAATCAAATTATGTGAAGTAGGAATTGTGCAAAAGAAATGTGTGAAAAACTAAATAAGTTAAGCACACCAGACAGCTAATAAACTACAAAATAACAGTCATTGACTATAGACTTAATTAAAAAATAGACTATCGATAAAAATAAGTCATTAGTTCTGAAATGGACAGTATATAAAGAACAAAAGCAAGGCATAATAAACACTAAAACGATATGCCACTTATTTTCTCCTCATAAAAATAAAAGAATAACTATATTTTACTTATTTTCTCCTTATAAAAACAAAGAATAAAAAATTATCTTGTTGGATGTTTCCCCTTTTTTTAACATTTGTACCATTTGTTAGGATAATATCTCAACACTTGTTAGGATAATATCTCAATACTTGTGTATGTATATTTCTTTGTCAAAGCAATTCTTGGAAATAATTCTTATTTGTTAGTGTAACAATGTTGAAATGAGTGTCTAGAAACAAAAACATTTTACTTGTACATGATATTTAGAAAATGTGTTAGGAAAAGATTTTACTTAATTACTACACTTATAAAAACAATATTTCTAAGAAAATCGATGTGAAAGACTCCTCACTTTCAATAACAAACTCCTTAAAAAACAAACTTCACGGTTAAATAAAGAAAGAATATAATTAAAAATTAATAATAGTGTAAAAATATTCTTCTCTTGTCATTTTCAATTATAATGTGGAAGAATATAAAAATATAACTTAGTAATACAAACTAGCATAGAACAGAATAACGTGGCTGAACAGTAGGCTACAAAATTTAGACAACAGAATAATTTTTGACTGACTTAGACAACGATTCAATCATTGCCTAACTTCAGTGCGAAAATTAAGTTCGAAAGGTGGTGAAATGTAAGGTGTCAGGCAAATCCAACACCGTCCATGAAAACCCTGACATGATAAGCAAATCCGGTAGTATGTCACATAGCTCCGAATAAATCGTGACATTAAATTAACCAAAGTAATACGAGTAACGAGTGAGCAAATGGAATACCACAGACTAACACAAGAATGCCTAAATGCATGTCATACGTTCCCACTGTGAGACAGATGCAGTTCCGAGGGGAGAAATGAGAACAGAAGCCGAGAGCAGAACCGTGTTAAGCGAGAAGGCCCTACGATAAGGGACGGACACCCACGTCGCCAGCTAACCACTACGACTACACCACCCGCAAGTTTTAGCGTGAGACTTTTTCGCGTCTCTGTTACGTTAGGACCACGCCCCAGCCCATGTTAAAAGATAGAGCCCTCCAGAAGAACAGTATAGATCTTACGATAACGCTAAAAGGACCACACCAGCTGCAAGTTTTAGCGTGAGACTTTTTCGCTTCTCTGTTACGTTGCAAACTTTAAAAACATTGCCCCACCACGAAAAGTATAACGTTTCTCATTGGATTGACAGAATTTTTGTAGGCGGATCTTAAGGTTAACATTGAGACCCTGACTGGTCAGATGAAAACACAGTCAGATAGTTTTTTTTTTTTAAACCAACTTCGGTAAATTGTAGTAAGGAGAAGTTAGAGGACAAGAGTTACTTCCGAGATGGAGATGTGAGCAGAGCTGTGCTGTCCGCCACACCCTGACGAACACCGACAAGGTAATGAATGCAAGCGATGCCGCATGACAGCGCATAAAGCTTCACTCAGTACTGCAGAAGTCACATCTGTTACACCCCTTTTTGCGTAATACTTGTGTCGATCGTCAATTAAAGCTCATGGTGTTCACATTTTCCACTTGAAGTAAAAATCTGAAACGCGATGATTTTTCTGTTATATAGTTATTGAGAAGCCACATCAGCCACTGTAATTTACGACAAGTTAGATAAGTAATTAAAGATAATTGAGGGTCACTGTAGACTATTTTGTTAGTTTTCTCTTTTGTGAAACTTAATTTAAACCTAGATTATAGATGTGATATGGCACAGGTCATCCTTCGACCCATTGTAGAACTTGGAAACCCATTCAGGGAATATTCGTTCACATTTTTGTTGAATGCAGTTGGTTTTTACCATCCTGTATTAAAACATTTCCTTTTATCAATAGCGCAATTTATAAACGATGTTTTTTGAATAGAATAAAATTTCCAGTGGTAAACTTAACTGCTTTTTCGACGTTATTTTTACCAGCTGACTAAAAACAGGAAAGCCTTGAACCCCTTCCACCAAATTTAGTTAGTATCAACTAATGAGGAAGTATTGAATAGGATTGGGGAGGAGAGAAGTTTGTGGCACAACTTGACCAGAAGAAGGGATTGGTTGGTAGGACATGTTCTGAGGCATCAAGGGATCACCAATTTAGTATTGGAGGGCAGCGTGGAGGGTAAAAATCATAGGGGGAGACCAAGAGATGAATACACTAAGCAGATTCAGAAGGATGTAGGTTGCAGTAGGTACTGGGAGATGAAGAAGCTTGCACAGGATAGAGTAGCATGGAGAGCTGCATCAAACCAGTCTCAGGACTGAAGACCACAACAACAACAACAACAACAACAACAAGATTCCTTTACAGGAAGTGCAGTGGAGCTGACGCTGAAATCATTAAGTATTTGGGTATATCATCGCTAGTCTCACTGAAATTTTCTGAAATCTACATGTTATGTGTGGTCTGACGTCTCCTTACCAGGAACAGGTCCCAGGTTCAAACTAGTCAACTCCCTAAAAAACACGCTCAGAGTGTCGTTGCGCGAAAGTGGTAGGGAGACACGATGTAGAACGAACAGACACCATGCAGCATGTTTAGAATCGTAATAGATGACACCATGACATAATGACATTCAGTACAACAAGCCAGAACTATTAAACAGAAAGAAATCTGCGCTTAAAGACCAAATCTTTTGGCGATGAATGCAATGGACTGGTATTTCCATGGAGAGGGGATTCAAATGTAACCATCCAGATTCATGTTTCCATTAATCACTTAAAGCGAGCGGAAGGGGGAGTGACGATTCTAATTTTTCAAATGAAGCGGCTAGAGGATCGTGCAGCTGACTTATTGAAACGACGTATCCTCTTTCTGATTTCGGGGTTGATTCGTCTGCCCTGTCAGTACAAGGATCCATATTTGCCATCTCTGATCGGAAATTGGAAGTTCAAAAATTAAATTAATACGAACAAATTCACTACTTTACTTCAACTAAACAGTTAATTATCTCACTGAAAATGTTATTCGTCGTAGTGAAAGAATATTAATTACATGACAGTTCAGTCCGTAATAAAAAGAAATTTGAAAGCTTGAGTGATTGTTGCAATATGTCCCGACAAAAATTCAGATTACTGAAAAACTCTATATACAGCCTGTCGACGGACAAACTAAACTAGATTATAGAATTGTGACAGATTCTATATTAAACTTAACACTTTAATGAAAACGTATAAATTTACTTGCGTATCTCTCCTCCACCGTCGAGATTATCCGTGGTTTCCATTTACTGGTCTTATTACAGTTTTTATAGTTTTTCCCTCCATTTGGTTTAGTATTGATTCAGTTCCATGAAACAGAAAGCAACGTTGTGTTTGTATACATGAAAAGGCGACACATCAATTATTCAAAGCGTCCTCGACGGGCGCCAATTATAGCTTGTCTGTGCGTTAAACGAATAGAATATATGTAGTAGGATACCTTTTCGCCCGATGTGGAGCAATGAAATTTTATTAAAGTTAATTTTTAATGCAAATGACTTTAAAGTTAATCACTGTATCGGGCTCGTTTCTAAAGTGCAGTTTCTAGTGTCGCAAAATGAAGTAATAATAAATAATCACGAATGCTGGCCAATATCGGATAGGATGTTAATACACGCGACACTAGAAATTTAAATATTCCTTTACGTGAAATGCTAATCATATGAGCTTGCATTAATTTGATTGAATATCTTATATACCAAGGTTGAGGTACTAGTTAACGTGACACGTGCGTACTACTTTTAATGTTTCATTTAACGAAAGATAGTTACACAAGCGTACCTTCTCATAAAGAACCAAAAAGAGGCATTAACATTAATGATTTCAAGTTTTAAAACATTTTGATGACAAGCAAATGTATCTCATAGCATCACGGAGCCCTTTTATTCCACTGAGGGATAATTTCTTTGGTTTCGTATACTCTCAGCAGACACAAACTTCTGGCACGAAGCGCGTCCTCGTAAACATTGTGCTATAACGCCCTACCACAAGAAAAACTTACGAACCTAGTGCCCAGGAGGGAGCACCTGCATAAGACGCACTTCTGTCCATGGTGATTACACATCCTATTAAAAACCATGTCCCGCCTTTTGTAATGTACAGGGCACAATGATAAAGCGCAGTGACTTCAGTATAATTGTTGTCTTGGAATAAAAGTGTCATTTCTGTCCATCCCATTGCATATTTCTTTCAGTTCTATACTGTAGGGGTTCGAGTTTCATCGATCTGTATTCTTTGGCAGTGACACATCATGGAAAACTTACTGTCGTCCTTAAGTTTTAGGTACCAGCGTATACATAGAGTATCGTCCCAGTCAGCAGAGATTCTAACTCAAATGTTCATTTTTCGATTAGCTTCACTTCTAATTGGTTTCAAACCAGTTCTCTACTTTCGGAAGAAATGCATCACTTCAGTAAGTTACAAGTTACGGTACACTTGTGTCTATCTAAGAATATGATCTAGGTGTCGTCCTCGTATATGGATGCAATACTGCACTCGTCTCTGCACTCAATTACGAATCCCTCCCAACAGCCGCAGATCATATGGTACGTCTGGACAAGACTGCACAATTCGTTGCTCCACTTTTTCAACCTTATCAACGGGAGTTCTGTACACTTCACTTTAGAGGTGCCACTTATCATAAAAATCCAGATGGTTGAGGTCAGGTGATATTGGAGGCCATGATACAGTATGCTCGATTTATCAAAAATGAACTATATTAACGTATTAGATGTCTTGCATCAGCATCAAAGTGTGCCGCTGTGCCGTTACTCATTTGCTACATTGCGCAGGTGGGGGCCATGGATGAAATTTCAGTCCAGTTAGACGGAAATTTCCAAATATATTTGTAGTTACTAGATTAATACACTCCTGGAAATGGAAAAAAGAACACATTGACACCGGTGTGTCAGACCCAACATACTTGCTCCGGACACTGCGAGAGGGCTGTACAAGCAATGATCACACGCACGGCACAGCGGACACACCAGGAACCGCGGTGTTGGCCGTCGAATGGCGCTAGCTGCGCAGCATTTGTGCACCGCCGCCGTCAGTGTCAGCCAGTTTGCCGTGGCATACGGAGCTCCATCGCAGTCTTTAACACTGGTAGCATGCCGCGACAGCGTGGACGTGAACCGTATGTGCAGTTGACGGACTTTGAGCGAGGGCGTATAGTGGGCATGCGGGAGGCCGGGTGGACGTACCGCCGAATTGCTCAACACGTGGGGCGTGAGGTCTCCACAGTACATCGATGTTGTCGCCAGTGGTCGGCGGAAGGTGCACGTGCCCGTCGACCTGGGACCGGACCGCAGCGACGCACGGATGCACGCCAAGACCGTAGGATCCTATGCAGTGCCGTAGGGGACCGCACCGCCACTTCCCAGCAAATTAGGGACACTGTTGCTCCTGGGGTATCGGCGAGGACCATTCGCAACCGTCTCCATGAAGCTGGGCTACGGTTCCGCACACCGTTAGGCCGTCTTCCGCTCACGCCCCAACATCGTGCAGCCCGCCTCCAGTGGTGTCGCGACAGGCGTGAATGGAGGGACGAATGGAGACGTGTCGTCTTCAGCGATGAGAGTCGCTTCTGCCTTGGTGCCAATGATGGTCGTATGTGTGTTTGGCGCCGTGCAGGTGAGCGCCACAATCAGGACTGCATACGACCGAGGCACACAGGGCCAACACCCGGCATCATGGTGTGGGTAGCGATCTCCTACACTGGCCGTACACCACTGGTGATCGTCGAGGGGACACTGAATAGTGCACGGTACATCCAAACCGTCATTGAACCCATCGTTCTACCATTCCTAGACCGGCAAGGGAACTTGCTGTTCCAACAGGACAATGCACGTCCGCATGTATCCCGTGCCACCCAACGTGCTCTAGAAGGTGTACGTCAACTACCCTTACCAGCAAGATCTCCGGATCTGTCCCCCATTGAACATGTTTGGGACTGGATGAAGCGTCGTCTCACGCGGTCTGCACGTCCAGCACGAACGCTGGTCCAACTGAGGCGCCAGGTGGAAATGGCATGGCAAGCTGTTCCACAGGACTACATCCAGCATCTCTACGATCGTCTCCATGGGAGAATAGCAGCCTGCATTGCTGCGAAAGGTGGATATACACTGTACTAGTGCCAACATTGTGCATGCTCTGTTGCCTGTGTCTGTGTGCCTGTGGTTCTGTCAGTGTGATCATGTGATGTATCCTACCCCAGGAATGTGTCAATAAAGTTTCCCCTTCCTAGGACAATGAATTCACGGTGTTCTTATTTCAATTTCCAGGAGTGTATATGATCCTGAAGTCAGTGGTGGCTGGTAGCCACATATTCGCAAATATCTCGCACATGGTTCGTTTGAGTACTCGTGTTTACTTGAACGCATCACGTAAAAGAAGCGGTTGGATGTTCGTAACATGCTATTCTTCTGAATAAATTGGAACGTTTTGTAAATAGTAGTAATATTCATCAAAGGTTCATTTCATATCAAGAATACAAAAAGCAGAAAGTATTCCTAATAAGTCACCAAATAGTGAACTAATTTGAGTCTACGTGGAATTCTGTAAACTGGGATGCTGGAGGTACTAAATATCACGATTACTGCTGAAAAACGATTAACAATGACCTGATCATTTAGATGAATTATTTGCATTTCGTACTACGTGTATACCACATCTGTTGCAATGATGTGAAAATCACAACAGTAGCGGTGATATAAAAGAGAAAAACATCATTTCAACTTATCTTGTTGCGGTGTCAGCGTCTAGGGACAGCTAAACTCCATTCGGATACTCGAAAAATGTGGTCTGGGCTTACTACGAAATGGCTGGAGTACTTTCCTTGAAATTTTTTAGTTTTTACTGACAACTTCACTGTCATATCCTAAATCTCACAAATATTTTCATATAACATGGCAAAATGTTGAAACAGATACATTTTACCGTAAAGTCATAAACCTATGGTTTTCAACCTTTTCGAATTGGTGAATCCCCTGACCAGCTGTGTTGTTTTCCTGTCTTCCTTGTAGAATAGCTTGAAAAAACTTAAATTATTAATAAAAATACGAACAAATAAAATACTACTAACCTCAGAGCGACACTTGAGTTCGCTTCTTGGTAAAAAAAACTTGTCAAATCTAGGCACCGAATGATATACAGCTACCCTCATTTGCTTCTCCATACAAAAGTGTTGATCTTTACTTTAGTTTAACTGCCGTAAACTGACTACCGCAAATATAGGGGGTTGTAAAAGCAATTAATACCTTCAGTGCTTTCTTGCTCAAACTTGGGAACTCTTTTCTTACTGAATACCAAAATGTAGGCAAAAGTCATTCCATTCCAATCCCAAACTCCGTGGCACTGGTAGAGCAACCGTGGTAATGTTATGGAGAGAATTCACTCGTGATTGCTATAAAGATGGATTTATTAGTTCATTTGCGAAGCGTTTCGCCTGTACTGAAAGGCATTTTGAGACAGTCTAGGAAAATCACCAAACCTAGTAAAAATATAACGACCACATACAAAAATTCTACAACAACAAATCCACGTAACAGTTCTTTAACTCTACAACATAAAAGTTACACTTGTTAACGGAAAAAGGGCAGTTAAAAAAATATTCCCCCTTCGCTGAGCTTCTAAAAGTTTCAGAGCATCAGTCCCCTAGCTTGGAAAATCTTATAATCCTGCACGTAGAAGAAAAGGGGCTAAAGTTAAATTTACTTGAAGATTTGGAAATTTTGAAACATATTCGCTTTAAATCTCAGAGGTTTTTTAACGAATTGTTATTTCGAAAATTCAGGTTCTTTTCGAGGCTACGATCTCATCTCAGAATGAGTTTTTTAATTTATTTTAGTTCAGACACTGGGCACTTTTCTCGATTATTTACACGCAGCCTTCCATAGCTAGAAACAGCAGCGTCGCCACCTGGCGTGCTTCCCGCTACTACGACACCGTACTTTCCGTCTAGTTACACGAGTGCTAGCACGTAAGGTTGTGCATACATGACGGATGTAAACAGGTCCTGTTTTCTGCTTAAGGGGCATCGGCTCCACATTGTAAATCAAATAATGTCTGTGTCTTAGCTCTTTCGGCATGCAGACAGTGTTCTTCCTCCTGTTGTACAAAGTCGTCGTTTATATATTTTAACGATGTTGTTTTCCTTCTACAGATGAATTTTTATTCTATTTACAGAACATGTACTTTTAAAAAGTCACATTTGATGTTATCGTATGAGTGTTCTCTTTTATTGCTATTATCAGTTTGTGGTGTGTTACCACATTACTGAAACCTTTACAAAGTAAGTTTTTGTATGTTTTTTATCGCTATTGCTAATAATCTTGTGCACGACCTAATATCGTTCTTAATTAGGTACAAATTGCGACCATCGGCATTGTTCCGTATTGTAGCATTATACATCCACTTGGCCCATTCTTTCCATCGTGTAATTTTATGCGTTTGATTCCTCATTTTATGAGATGATTATTTACCCCCAGTTCGGCAAGTGTTAAATTTTACACTTCATACTGTAGAAGCTAGTATACTATTTAGTTACCATTCCACCCCCCCATCCCCACCCCTTCCAAACGCAGTTCAGGACCTGTAACTTTTATATTGTAGAATTAAATAATTTTTACGTTGTTTTATGGTTTTAGAATTTTTGTATAGGGCCATTATATTTGTACTGGGTTTTGCAATTTTCCTGGATTGACTGAAGATCCCTTTCAGTACAGGCGAAACGCGTCGCAAATTAAGAACTAAGAAATTCATCTTTATTTAGACCAAGACTGAATTCTATCTATAAATGTAGACAATGTCATTTATGAAAACTTAGCCCTTAGTGAAGTATCTGATGATAGTTCCATCAACACTTCCTCTCTACGGTATTGAACTCAGGAGAATCATTTCTGAAGGAATTTTGGATCTACTGAAAACTACCAAGTATTCAGAAAAGTATTTCTTAAAATGACCACTAAGTTCAAATAAATGCCCTTCGATTATAGAAAAAATATCTGCAGTAATGTCTACCTCACTGTAGTTCATAAAATCCTGCAACCATGGAATGTACTTCATTTCTCCTCTGCCGTTCATTTTTCTCTTCCAAAGAAGAAGCTTCTTTGGAAAAAAATTTGTAAATTTGTGATAAGGTCTTATGGAACCAAATTGCTGAGGTTATCGGTCTCTAAGCTTACGCACTACTGACAGTAACTTATGCTAAGGACAACACAAACACACCGACGCCCGAGGGCGGACTCGAACCGCCGACGAATTGAACCGCGCAGACTGTGACAAGACGCCTCAAACCATGCGGCTACCCCGCTCGGCGAGCTTCTTTTTGAAGATCTAAACCTTGTCAATAAGCTGAATGAAATGAGTTTAAGTTCTTTCAGGAGACTTGGTCATTGAGTGTAGCTTCTGGAATATATCACCTAAGTATGCGAGCTGCAATAGAAAGTCAGTGTCTAGGAAGTACTTAGTGCTGATAGGATTTTCTTCTTCCAGGTAAGAACGGACTTCTCGTTGAAGTTAAAAAATTCCCGATAATACATTCCCACTGGAAAGCCAACGACTTCTGCTTTAAAACAAGAGCCGCCATGTCGTACCACATCCGTCTACAAGCATTTACTTTTCTGAGTACGAGTTTTAATGAAGTTCACCAAATTTGTGACAGTTTGGAGTGCTTGATACAGACCAACACTCAAATATTGAAAAGCAAGTGTTTCTCAGTATATAATGCAGTAGGTCCATACAATATTATGTGCTTGGCTGCGGATAAGTGCTTGTAGACCACTGTAACACCCCGACATGCTTCGCACATCATCAGTACACACACTAACACGGTGAGCCCAGTTAACTTAATTTTCTGTTATGTTGTTTTCCACTATTTCTAACAAGTCTTTGCCTGCCGTACCTGCATTTATTTCCTTACAAAAAAATATCTTCCTTCATTTCTTTACATTTTTCAGTAAATCACACATAGCACATTAAATGAGAATTTTTAATGTTATCAGTGGACTCATCGAGCTGCAAACCAAAATTCCTGCCACTAATTTTGTCTATAATTTGTTCATGATAATCCTCTCCTTAATCTTTAGTTCTATTAATGTCAGGCAAAGGAATGAGCAAAAACTGTTTTGCGATGGACTCTCCAAGCATAATGGACACCATGTCAATAACGCACGGTAGAATTAATTCTTCTGCAATCGTATGGACTTTCTTACATTTTTCTACTTGATAATATACGTTATAGGACACTATAATTGGTTTATTCGAGACTTTCGCCTGCTTAGAAAATTATGGTAGTTGTTTTTCTCTTTGACTCAGTTTGCTAAAATAGTACTCGTGGGTTACCGAGGCATTCTTACGAACACTTCCTAAATGACGCTTTAATTTTGTAGGTAGCATACATTCAACAGAAAGTACACTCAAACATAAATAACATTGTGGTTGCTCTATATTTTTCACAGCAGTGCGCGTAAAACCAAATTCTTGGTAGCTATATTGAGTTTCGTACCTTCATTAGCACTGTCCTTATTGTTCTCAGCATGTTCGCCCTTTTTAGTTCCACTAGATAATTTTAAACTTTTCCTTAGTTTATCATTTGTATCAGCTTTATAAAAAAAGTCGTGATATAAGAAAAACTGATTAAAAACATAACAATCACTGTTGGTGCTACGTGTAACGCTTCAACTTCGAGGTTATGAGTGATTTCGCGGGCTGGCCATCATCTAAGGCGAAATTCTTCCGAGTCCACACAGACACCAGAAACGAAATTTCCCACAACTGTCTTCTTTGCAACCAGGTACGAGACAAATCCACAGCGCCCCAGGCAGTGATTTATGGCACACCAGAGCACCGCGGCGCACAAATTGAATATCACTGGCATGAACCGTGTGTTACAAGACGATTACATTACCAATACAGTCTGTAACTTAATCGTAACTGTCCGCCACAGATGGCGCCAACAGTCTATCAAAGACAATAATGATAAATAGATAACTTTCAAAGATGTTGCATTGATATAAGACTGAAAACTGTGACACCGACTGATGTGCATTTAAAAGTTGAATTTCGTATGTTATTGCAGAATATGATTTATATTAACGTGTAGGATTGTTAATTCAACCAAATCGGCTTTAACTGAACGTAAGAATATCTGAATTATTAACCTCTTCGGAGTCACTATAATTTTGTCTTCTGAACGCGTGCAGAATGCTCAAATAAATGGTTCAAATGGTTCTAAGCACTATGGGACTGAGGTCATCAGTCCCCTAGACTTAGAACTACTTAAGCCTAACTAACCTAAGGACATCACACACATCCATGCGGAAGGCAGGTTTCGAACCTGCGACCGTAGCAGCAGCTCGGCTCCAGACTGATGCGCCGAGAACCACTCGTCCACAGCGGCCGGCTGCTCAAATAAACTTAAAATAAGATGAAGAGACGCTAATAACTGGAAAATAGTATGTATAAGACGACCTCCCCTGAAAAAGATCGAGATACGTGCAAATTTACACGTCACGGCACCAGCAGTTTCCGTGGACAAAGCAGGTATAACTGGATTCTATAAAGATTAGCGGACGTTATACGTGGGTTGTTACATGATTATACCGTAAGCGTGTGTTCATTGTCCTTTGTTACCTCGATATATATCATTTATCTGGCAGTAAATATGCATGATGATTCGGAAACGTTTGTTATTAGTTGAAAATGTCGTTATAAAAGATGACAAAATTGACGTGATTTAGAGATTATAAGGCAGGTAACAGCACTAGAAAGGATACACAATGCAGTTTGTCGGATAAATGGAGGAAAATAAAGTGCGTACAGCTCTTTACATACAAATATCATAATAATCATATTCGTTCCAACATTTTAAGTAACAGTGACGGAAAAAAAATCGCCACACCAAGAAAGAGTTGTGCGACGTAAATGAAAGATTATGTCTATTCAAATTTCGGGCCAGTAGCATAAGAGTGGCGCTAGTGTCGCCGCTATGAGAAGGCAGATGAGGTTTGCTTTAAATAAACGCCGAAACGGTCGTGAGCGTTAGTTATCATTGAGACTGGACGTACTGAGTAGATGTTAGTCAAGAATGCCTTTAAGGGACAAAGACGCCATTATCTCCACATCAGTGAGTTTGAACGAGGTCGTGTAATAAGGCTACTAAAAGCTGGATGTTCCCTCTGTGATACTGTAGAAAGACTTGGCAGGGATGTAGCCACTGTACTTGATTGCTGGGAGAGGTTGTCACGTGAACGTACCGTTGGAGGAAGACCGGGCTCGAGACGTCCACGTGGTACTACCGAGAGGGAAGACCATAGTGTTCAGTGTACGGCTCTGGCGCATCGTACAGCATCTGCAGCAGCAATCTGAGAAACAGTTGGCACCACAGTGGTACAACGAAATGTTACAAATCGGTTACTTCAAGGACAGCTCCGAGCCAGAAGCCTTGTAGTGCGTATTTCACCGACCCCAAAACACCACCATTTGCGACTCCATTGGCGTAATGCGAAGGCTCATTGGCGGGCAGTGTGGAGGTCCGGTTTTTTTTCTGATGAAAGCTGGTTCTGCCTACACCTAGAGTTAGACCCTGGGGTGCGATTTCGTGTAACAGCAGGAGCACTCTCGTGGATATCTCACTCACCCTGATTGCATATTTGTACGTCAAACTGTAAGTAGGCTGTTTATGTTTTCTCTATGTAAGTAGGCTGTTTATGTTTTCTCTATGTAAGTAGGCTGTTTAGGTTTTTTATTGGTAACGCCACCTCTGTATGACAATCACTGGCTGTGCTGTGTGCAGTCTGTGGCTGCTTTGCATTGTTGTAATACTCGCCATTGTAGTGTTAGGCAGCTGGCTGTGAACAGCGCGTAGCGTTGCGCAGTTGGAGGTGAGCCGCCAGCAGTGGTGGATGTGGGGAGAGAGATGGCGGAGGTTTGTAATTTGTCATGAACTGATATATATATTATGACTTGTGATGATATCAAGGTAAATACATTGTTCGTTCTCTATTAATATCTTTCATTTGCTAACTATCCCTATCAGTAGTTAGTGGCTTCCATAGTTTGAATCTTTTATTTAGCTGGCAGTAGTGGCGCTCGCTGTATTGCAGTAGCTTGAGCAGCGAAGATTTTTGTGAGGTAAGTGATTTGTGAAAGGTATAGTTTAATGTTAGTCAGGGCCATTCTTTTGTAGGGAATTTTGAAAGTCGGATTGCGTTGCGCTAACAAAGTATTGTGTGTCAGGTTAAGCACAGTCTCGTGCAGAATTGTTCAAAGGGGACGTTTCATATGTCGACCCTTAGCCTAGGATACCTCACTGGAATCTTCTGATTTTTTCTTGTAGTTTGTGTATTTAGTGTAGCTTTTGTTTATTGCTAGCGCGTAATTGTAGAGAGAATCTCCTTTGTAGTTGTAGTTTTCATTGTTGTAGAGTAAAACAGTTGTGGCATGCATGTAGATTTGCACCAAGTATTTCGCAGCTGCAATTAACTAGACATTATTTCCATTGCTACGTTATTTTATTTTGCTCTTCAAATTGTGTTTTTCTGTGTTGTCGTGTGAAATACTGTGACAATAATGGCGTGTGAAAAACGTAATACTAGGCTCCAAAGTAAACTGAGAAATGACAGTGAAGACGAAGGCAGTGTGTTAGCGCCGCAGAGTAATGAATTAACTGATGTTCAAAGTAGTAATTTGGTAATCGTGCATAGGGAAATGGAGCGGGCGGCAAACAATGGCACGGACAGTGAAACAATTAGTGAAGAGGGAAGCATTATCGATCGATCGGTCGGCAACAGCTCGCCTCAGGAATCCGAAATGACAGGACACAATTTCGCAAATACTGTAGATTCAGGTTTTGGGTCATCACCGTTTTCTCAAATAAGTCAAGACACATTTTCTGCTTGTCAAAATGTGAATGTTGTCGGTGCAAATGCACTGCCGAAAAGCGTAGAGAAACAGATTCCAGACACTAATACATTATTATTGCAATTAATGCAACAAATGGAACAAAATCAGAGACAAACACAGCAAAAGCTTCAAAAGTTAGACACAATGGAACAAAATCAGAGACAAACACAGCAAAAGCTTCAAAAGTTAGACACAATGGAACAAAATCTTAAAAAGTTAGACTCATTGGAGCAAACTCTTGAACGAACACGTGAGGATTTAACTGCTGAGTTACATCACATTGAATCGAAATGTCAAAAAGTCTGTAACGACGTAAAAACACAAATTTGTGAGCATTTCCAACCTATTTTTTCGCGTCATGAAAATGCATTACAGAATCACGAAGCAGCCATAAAAGAACTGCAAACTATTGTTCATGAAAATCACAACACCTTGCAAGCTAAAATTGACGCAGTTGCATCTACCGATTCGGTTACGCAAGTTGCAAAAAGTCAAGAAAACTTAAAAGACACAGTAGACACGATTGCAACACAAATGGACACTCTGAAACTTGGTTCAGAAAAACATAGAGAGGAAATGTGTTCACTATCGGAGAAAGTAGCCGAACTTTCGGATCAGGTCACTAACTTATCTACAAAGGTAGATGATGATCTGAATGACACAAGACCTGTAGCCTTCACTGACACTGAAGAGTGCGAACAAATTAGGAAATTCAAACAAAATCAGAATCAGATTAATACGCAACACCAAAGAGAAATCCGGGAAGTACAAGATCAGCTGACACAGTTAATACAAGAATTACGTATTTCAGAGGATACTCGCGCCCCAATAAGGGAAGAGGGACATCGAAATACGGAACAGCCACAAAATAATAACATAGGGCATTTTGGAAGTTATGAAAGAAATCGGCAATGTGCACCGAATTTTGAGTTGGAACCGCCGAAGCGACGTAACAATGACCGACATGCGACTCGCCGACATGATGATTTTGACTATAAGCTGTTCATTACTACACGTAAATTCAAAACGTTTAAGAATTCTGGCAACGACATTCATCCACAAGCATGGCTCCATCAGTTCTCTCATTGTTTTCCTCCCAACTGGTCGTTGGAACACAGATTAGAATTTATGTGTGGCTACTTAGAGAATGAACCAGCTGTAAGAATGCGATCGGTAATTCACGATTGCCACAGTGAAGGAGAGTTTTACCATGCCTTCCTCTCAGCATATTGGTCTCAAGCTACACAAGACCGTGTAAAACATAACATCATAATGATGAAACACTTCGAACAATCTGAATTTTCCAGTCTTGTGAAATATTTTGAAGACATGTTGCACAAGAATCAATACCTGTCAAACCCATACAGCCCCTCAGAACTCATCCGCATTTGCTTAATCAAACTGCCTGAACATTTACGACATATTATTTTGGCAGGACGTTGCAAAGACGACATTGAAGCATTTCAGGGACTTTTACAAGAATTAGAAATTGACACTGACAATCGCGGAACGCGAAAGCAGGAACACAACAATTACAGGTCACATCCGTCGCAATTCCGCGATGAAAGAAGTAATAACTTGACACGACAAGGCTATTCTCACAACGCAAATCGTGACCAAAACAGACACCACCCATATGACAACCATTGGCAGAGTAATAGTTACAGAGAAAGATCGCATTTCCGTAGTAATGAATATGACAGAGATAACCATAGAAACAGACAATATGGTAATCAGAACTATTATTATCAAGGGAGACAGAATAATTTCAGACGCAACGGACCAGCGCGCAGTTACGATTCAGGGAGAAATTCTCCACCACATGACCGACACGAAAGAAACTGTGTAAACTCCCGACAAAACGACAGACCTGAATTCCATCCGAACTGGCGAGCTTTAAACAGAGCTGGGCCCTCTCGGCAAGGCGAATTTGTGGAAGTTAGGCCTCCTAATCCCAGTAACGACGCGCGGCAACAAAGAGACAGACAATGACTCGCACCGCAGGCATACACGTGCGCCGGCTGGCTCCGAGAAAAATAACATTATATCTGGTACTGCTAATGAGATTTTAATGCAACATTTTGGTTTACTTGAAAATACATTCCGGATTTAAAGTACTTTCTGTGAGATACCAGATGAGACAATAGTTAGTTTATGTGACAGCTACACGATTTTTATCACGACGCTACTAATGAGTGACAATTTACAATGTTGCTTTTGCGGTGTATCTGTTTTATATCTGCACAGTTTTCTGAATTCTTCTGGAAATCAAAACATGTTTTATTAGTAACTTTTGTGGTATAGCTACAAGGAGACAGCCTTTTCCATAGCACAACAATACGTTACAGCACAGTACATTCATCATCACAACAATAAGCGTAATAACTAAGACATCTCTACGCAAAGCATTTCACTTTTGTTTATCATGAGGTAAGTACATTGGCTTCTGCAGAACTTGGCTTTTGGAGGAAAATAACTACGACACTTTCACAGAGATTAACTTACAACAATATGCACATTTAGCGCTACAGGACACGCATTTCAGTGATTAATTTTGTACTTAAAACATTTATTTTTAAAGATTTTTGAATTACAAAGAAAGTTTTCAGTGATACATTTCATTTCATTGCTGTAATCTGTAACACCTGAGGGTATAATTACATTAATCCTCAGGGGGGTACACGCTTACTTTGTGTACCATGTGTGTGGCAACCACAAGGAACCCTAGCTAATATGGTATTTGCTTATACAACTTTACACGTCGGTACCATATTTCTCTAACACAGAATTACACAGCTATCTGATTATTTGACAGAGAAACAAACATTCTTTTTACTACGTCAGTGACAGATGTTTACGCAATTACAGTTGGATAACTTCACACTTATGAAACTGTATTTTGTCTGTACTTTGTGAAATGTTCATATTTTTTCGGATTCATTGTGATACTATGAGAGCTTTGAGATATTTGGTATGGGATCATGATTGTAAAGTACGTTTGAGGTAGATGACACTATTGAAATGAGCAGAGAATTTTTTTTTACGTTTTGAAATTATTGGAGGAAGTTACGACGATTTTAAGATTTGACTGAAGTGTTATGATGTTATTATTACGACGACGATGTGTACTATGCTGTTGAGGTATGTTTATGATAAATAAGCTGATGCTATATGAGGAATCTGATTATGCTATGTAGCTATTATGATGAAATATTGAAGACGTGTTGATGAATATGAATATGTATATGTGTAATAAGGTAAGGAATAAGGAGTAGGGGTTAGGGACTCTGATTTATGAAAAGGTTGTTGGAAACCAAGAATCGTACTTTAAGAGTTATGAAATGTGTGTGTATATGCATGAATGTATCACAATGCCACTGAAAATTTTTTTGGACACTGTTATATTTATAGGGTTTTGTTTCTACAGATTTGCAACGCTAATTCTTGACCTGTGAAATATTTTTATATGAGACTACCACGGTAGCAGAATCTCCTGTCGTAAATATTTCCGTACGAAAGTTAAGTGACCACCTGCACGTAATGCGTCGCAGGCACCCAGCTGTGTGAGACGCCTGGAGAAAAAGCCATTATTGCGAGCCCTTTTCAGCGGCACAGGTTGCACAAAAAAAAAAGGGGGAGGCCATTATCCTTGGAAATATTCTTACATCTGCAAACCTGATAATGACAAGTGTCTTTCTACGAGAATTGAGAGCTACTGACTTACGAAATGCCACATAGCTATTGAATGATGTTTTTATGCTTTGGTTTGCGTAATTGCTTATTTCATTTGATATCTGGTTTCCAGCTGTGTTGCAGCATTGCTTTTATAAAATGAAATGCATTTGCTAATGTGAACACTTTCTGTCAACAGATCTATTAAATAATTATTTTATGATCCACATTCTTTAAAAAAGGAGCACTTGGAAAGGAAAGAACAATAAGAAGGAACTAGTAACTGCATTCATAATTTTCTTTTCAAGTAATTGGTAACTTTTTGGTAGAATAACTTCTTGTGGTGCACCACTTTAATTACATAGACATTAAGATGTGAATATACATTTCCCTTATCTGCATTGTTGTTTAGTGTAATATTTTTTCTGCTTGCGCTATGTCATGTTTAGGTATAAGTTGCTGCTGTTTGCCAGGCATAGTGTTATTGAATTTGATTTTTGCTCATTTATGCTGCTAGCTTTGCCAATTTGCATTTTTTTGCATTGCTGTTTGTGTTGTTTTGTTATGTGATGCTGCATTGCCTCGTCCCTTAGTTTAGCATCTGAGCTCAGTAGATTTAAGTTAGCTTAAGAGGGGGTAGACTATATAAGAGAATGAGTTGCGATGAATTGGAAGAAATGCATTGAGAATTAATACGAAAAAAGTACATAAAACAGGTTTAGGTAGGATTTTCTTGGAAATAAATGTTGAGGTAAGAAATGTGTGAACATATAAATACAGAAAGCATGCTTAGATAGAATTTTTTTTGGTGGAAACAAAGGATGAAATAAGAGGAAAGATATATGAAGTTTTGGGTTGGACTGCAGTACCAAATGTTACACTGAAAACGAACCCTGTCCTTTCCTATTGGTGTTATCCCACTATGTGTTTGTGTACCCTTGAGTATTTGTTTTCTTCCTGTCTCTGTGTACTGTTTCATAGAATTTTTTTCTCTTCCAATACTAAGCTATATTCACTATGAGGAGGAATACTGTTATCCTCAAATATAAGTTGCATTAATAATATGTTATTTTCTTTGTAAAGTTGTTTACAATTCTGTTCTGTTTCAATGTTCATGTGTGAAATTAATGTTTCGAAAACTATTCTCATTATTTTATGTATGTACTTATGTCACTATTTTTGTAACACTCATGTATATGTTTATTTCTATTCTTTTGTAAAGCCTGTACTACAAATGTTATCTATATTGCTATGTTCTTTAATGATGTATTTTGTACCTTTGTAATTGTATTCTTATGTTATAATATTGTAATTGACACCAGTTCATCAAATTAAGTAACTTGTCAGTTTCATTTCACTGCACACGTTTCTGTTGGTCATAGTATATGGACAATATGTGAGAAGTAGGGACTGTTAGTGTTTGCACATGTGTTGATAATTCAGCAAGGGACTGGATAACAGCATTGCTGGTTCTAAGGACAATTTCAAAAACTTTGTGAGTGCACAAGTGGTGGTTTATGGACTTGCTATATTATCCGCAAGACTCTTCAATGGTGATTGTGCACCTGCACAGTCACAACAGATGGCTGCTGGCCATCTCTACAAGGACTACAGTGGGTCTACATCTTTGATGACCCACCATGCCATTATTTCTACAAGGACTGCAGTGAGTCTGCACCTCTGGTGGCCCACCAATACCACAATCTCTACCAGGACTCCAGTGGGTCTGCTCTGTGATGACCTACCTACCAATATTCGTCAGAACTTCGAATGACTCTGCTGTGGGTTTGCTCTGTTGTGGCCCATTACCTGTATGCATATCAAGAGTCAGCACTGTCTTTCCATTGGAAGGACAACACTACTTCTTCAAGACTGCATGGAAATCCACTACTTCCGTGTGCATTTTCTTTTACTGCTCAGACTTTGAGAAAAAACACTGCTATTCTAATGTGATGAACAATGTGGACTGTCTTTATGGACTGTGAGGAATTTTGATCTTTTGACCAACATAATATTAATAAGTGTGTGCATTTTATATCTTTGTTACTGTAATTGTGAAAAATTTTTGTCAAATCTGTATTGGCCAGTGCCCAACACCATTTGTAAAAATTTTTGTGGGGAGCATGGGGGCTATGTAAGTAGGCTGTTTATGTTTTCTCTATGTAAGTAGGCTGTTTATGTTTTCTCTATGTAAGTAGGCTGTTTAGGTTTTTTATTGGTAACGCCACCTCTGTATGACAATCACTGGCTGTGCTGTGTGCAGTCTGTGGCTGCTTTGCATTGTTGTAATACTCGCCATTGTAGTGTTAGGCAGCTGGCTGTGAACAGCGCGTAGCGTTGCGCAGTTGGAGGTGAGCCGCCAGCAGTGGTGGATGTGGGGAGAGAGATGGCGGAGGTTTGTAATTTGTCATGAACTGATATATATATTATGACTTGTGATGATATCAAGGTAAATACATTGTTCGTTCTCTATTAATATCTTTCATTTGCTAACTATCCCTATCAGTAGTTAGTGGCTTCCATAGTTTGAATCTTTTATTTAGCTGGCAGTAGTGGCGCTCGCTGTATTGCAGTAGCTTGAGCAGCGAAGATTTTTGTGAGGTAAGTGATTTGTGAAAGGTATAGTTTAATGTTAGTCAGGGCCATTCTTTTGTAGGGAATTTTGAAAGTCAGATTGCGTTGCGCTAAAAATATTTTATGTCAGTTTAAGCACAGTCGTGTAAGAATTGTTGAAAGGGGACGTTTCAAAACTTCTGTCTGGACCTGTTTGTGCTGCCATTCATGAACAGCTTTCCAGGGTGTGTTTTCCAGCTGGATAACGCTCACCCACGTACCGCTTTTGTAACTCAACATGTCGACATGTCTCTTGGCCTACTTTATCACCACTTCTGTCTCCAATCCATCACATATGGGACATTATTGTGCGACAACTCCAGCATTATTCATAAACAGTATTAGCGGTCCCTCTACTGACCGACCAAGTGCAACAGCCTTGCAGGTTTGCATGTTTGCACTCTACATTCTGGCGGTTACACGGTTATTAATGTAACAGCATTTCACATTTGCGACTGGTTATCTCGCGCTTTCATTAACCTCTGATCTTGCAATGTTGAGCATTTAAATACGTTACCTAGGCAAACGCATTCCTGAAATTTCATTACTCTGCGCTAACTTTTTTAAGGGTGCTGCGATGTTTTTCCATCAGTGTACTTTTACAACATTTTACTTTAGTCGCTTAGAGTTTGATTTCACTCTGAGTTTTTACGACCTTGTGCTGTTATAAGTTGAATAAACGATGAAAATTACGTCAAAACATACACTGGAATATTTTTCCAGTAGCGACGCCTTTGAACGAAAAACTTTTGCCTCTCCGAGGAATGTTTCAGCATCTTACACTGTATCTGCCACCGTTACATACACAGATAATCTCAACGCGGCAAACGAGGTGGACGGCACGTCTGCCCAAGAGTAGATACACCAGGTTCAGAACCTGCTCGGCATACGGCTCTAATCTCGCGCTGCTGGGCGAGGACTTTTATTGGGAGAGTCCTTTATCTGGTGAGAGAGCGAGTGCGCCGATGGCGGCGCGCCTCCGGCATTCTGGATGTCGCCGTCACCTTCTTAGTTGGCAGCGGCGTCGCCAATAATGAATTCCCGGCGGCTGCGGAGCGGCGAGGCCTGCCTCCGGCGGCGGCGGCGGCGGCGGCGGCGGCATCGACCGCGGGCTATCGGTTTCCAATCGAAGGCCACCTCCGCCCCCGCCGCCGCCTCTGGTGGGCGCGACCCCGTTATTAGGCCACTCGGCCCCGGCGGCCGCTTTGGTGCCGCTCTCGCAGCCTCCTTCGGCAGCACACACTACCGCCCCCGCACCCCCCCCCCCCCCCCCCCCCACCTTACGAACAAGCAAAGCCCGCAGCGCTGCGATACGACGGACCCGGGCCGGCACGTCCCATCGCCCATCCCGACAAGCCCACTCTGGGGGCTGTTGTCTAGAGCGTGCATTCAAGCCGCACACAGGCTCGCTGGCCAAACTGTTATTTGCTTTCTTGCTGCGTCCTCAGTCCTCTGGCTGGTTTGAAGCTGGCCACCACGACATCCTCTCCAGTGCTTACCTCTTTATCCCGTAATACCACTTACAGCCGACCTTCTTAATTTCTTCTTTGATACATTCCAATATCTCTCTTCCTTGCTATTTTTTTACCTGCAGTCGTCACTATTAGGGAAGAGCGTTCTACCTAGAGGACAGTATACCTAAACACATGCGATATTTTTCGTCGGGTACTTCAGTCTACTACTGATTTTAGAATCACGGAAAGGAAATCACACTAGAGACTGCCACAAGCAGCTTTCAACCTTTTCTGGAGTTGTCATACAGGATGTTGTTTTTTGCAAAGCATTTTCAAATATTTTACATTCTATATGTTTAAGTGTGATATAACGTGTAAAGGTTTTATTGGGAACTAGCCTTTTCCCGGCTGCTTCGCCCACGTATGTTTTCGATACATACATTGAACACACCTCCTCCTCCCCCCCTCTCTCTCTGTCCACCACATCATCCTACCTCCATCTCTCTGTCTTTGTCTCTTCATCTCCTCCTCCTTCTTTCTTTGCCGATTTACTCCACCACCTGTCTCTGACTATATCTTCCTCTCCTTCTCTCTGACCATATTCTCCTCTCCCCCTCTCTTCCTGTCTCTTTGAATCACCCCCTGCCCATCTACCTTTTCTGCCTGCACACTACCACTTACACCATTCACATGTCTAATGCATCTCCCCCTTCTCCCCCATTTCTGTCCATTTCCTCCTCCACCTCACTCTGTCCATCCCCCCCCCCCCTCTATACATCTCAGTTTGTCCCCAGCTATGCTCATCGAATGCATAGCCCCTGTAATACAGTTCACTAAGTCAATGAAGCAGGCTGACAGTAACCCAACACAACACTCCTGTCATGCAGGGTAGCCTACATATTGGGGGCTGGAAAACTGTTCCAGGATGTCCTGAAAAGCAGGTTGATTTGGCAGGCTAATACTGATCTCACACAACATCCATATCAAGCAGGACAGCCTATATGCCAGGGGATGGAAAAACACGTTTTCGACCATATCTCAGATACTATTGGGGCTAGGAGGTTATAAATCCCAAAGTTCTGAAACACGTGAAGCCTAATGTTTGTCTGCCAAATTTGACTGAAACCGATCCAGGGATTTCAGAGTAGATCCTTGATAACGCACCAACAAATATGCAGTCTGCCATATACATATTACAGGTATATTGTTACTTTCTCAGGTACAGAATTTTATGGTTGGTAAAATGCTATATATTTTTATAATTATTTATACAACTTGTCGACAGTTAGGGAATACTTTGTCATTCATACATCATCTTGTATCTTCAAACAGAAGTAATTCTTTTACCATGGAAAATGTGATATTTGCAAATGAAATGTGTTTCTTTAATGTCTTAACCATGTTGTCTGTGTTAAAAATTGAAATTCGTGTTAGTAACCAACAGTTTCGATGCCAAAATGTATTCAATTTGTAACAGGATTTTGATAATACTACTGCTTAATGTGACTTCACTTACTGATAATTATTGTGTAGTACAGGAATAATGTAACAGGTAGACTATTAAATACAGACAAAATTTTCTTGACTGTAACGCTTTTAAATTTCAATCGAATATGCCTTCCTAGTGACATATCCATGTTCCACCCTGGAACATGTTATCACAACAGTCGGAACCTTACTTTCCGGAGAAATTTTTGTAATAACAGAAAAAGCTTGCAGCTCGTAAAAACTGAATGCCTTGATTTAAAAATAGAATAAGAAAATTCTAATGTAAGTGGCAGTCAGATATTGCCCAAGGAACTTCGAGTATGCTCCATAAATTTTTCTGGGAAGCTCTTACGCATTCTTCATACAAATCTGACATCTCTTCGTGCGATTTCCATGCTTTTGGAGTCCTGGAAAGACATTTGTGGCCGTAGATTTACTTCGGACGAAGAGGTCACGCCTGGGTACAATCATGGTTCTGTAAGCAACCACAAACATTTCTCCATGATCGCACTGACCGTCTTGTCTCACAGTGGGATGAATGTATTGATAGTTTTGGTGATAACTTTTGAAATAATAAAGAGTTTACTTACTTATTTATGTCTGCCTCACTTTCATTTGACCGCCCTTTTTATGTTAAACTTCCATTGCACTGGTGGTTATATGCGAAATTCCGGAGAGTGTACCATAGTACAACACTCTCTCCTTTCGTAAAAGTTCTTTCTTGACGTCATTACACATACCCCATCATCTGGTCCCTTCTTCTTGCCAGTGTCTTCCACATACTTTTCTTTTTCCTTGCCGATTTTGTGAAGAATCTTCTCACTTCTTATCAGTTCATCTCATTCTGAATATCTTTACATGGCACTAATCTCACATGCATCGATTCTACTGTTTTCCAGTTTAACCCCCTAGTCGATGATTCGCTTCCGCACAGATTGTGCACCAGACTTGCGTTCTCACAAATTCCTTCCTCAAATTAAGGCCTATTCTTGATACTAGACTTCCTTTGCTAAGGAATGCCCCTCCTCGCCACCCTTTTGTGTCCTCCTTGCTTCGCCTGTCACACGTTGCTTTGCTTAAAAGGTAGCAGAATTCCTTCACTGCGTCTGCTTCTCATTTCTGCTACTCCTCATTACTTTCGTCTTTCTTCGGTTTACTCTCAATACATGGCGTGCATTCATTAGACTGTTTATTCCATTCAGTGTGTCACGTATCTCTTCTTCACTGAGCATAGTAAAGTCATCAACGAACCTTATCCTTGATCTCTTTCATTCGCAATTTTAGTCTCATTTATGTAGCCTTCTTTTATTTCCGTCACTGCTTCTTTGATAGGCAGATTGAACAGTAGCGGAGAAATGATGCATCCTTGTCTAACACCATTTTTAATCCGAGCTCTTCGTCCTTGGCCTTCCATGTTTATTGTTCCTTCTTCATGTTTATACACACTGTATCTTACCGTCTTTCCCTAAAGCTTGCATATTTTTTTCTTTTTTTTTGAGAATTTCTAACTTCCTACACCATTTTACATTGTAAAATGCTTTTTCTGGATCGACAAGTCCTATGAAAGTGTCTTGATTTTTCTAAGTCTTGCTTCCATTAATAAGCGCAACCTAGGAATTGCTTCTATTGGCTTTTAGTAGCGTGTACCTAATAAGTACAAACTTAGTACGCGCTGAAGTTCGTGGCAAACCCTGCATTTCAGAATGCAACGTATCAGGATTTCGTACGAACGTTAAGTGGCACGCAGTTCGAGCAAGCTTACTGACAACGTAACAGAATGGCAGAAAGTGCCTGTCGTGTTTGGGCATCCCCACGACTATATCGTGAATAAAGTTGCTGGATTTGTTGTCGTATTAACGCGGACTGTCCATTGTGTTACACCGAATAGTGTAACACTCGCAGTCATGTATAACGGCTAAGAACAATTTTCGTATAAGATCCTAACCGATAAGGACTAGAGACGAGTGTCAGTTGGTTTCAAGGAAAACGTAACATATTGTTGACAGTTCATGCAGGTGGTATCAACCAATTTTCGAGCGAACTTTAGAAAAGGAACTGTGTACGGTGGACCTTTGAGAGGCGGGTTGCCCGCTGAAGATCATTGCCCACAGTGTCAATTAAAGTTGCCATCTTCAGTGAGTAAAACGTCACGGAGACTGGACATCAGCGACCGGAGAAGCACAGTGTGTTTCGACGAGGCGCCATTTAGTTACTGTTTAAAAGAAGCAAGGCGTCGAGGGTAGCGATAGCCCAATGAGAAGCGCAACACCCAGTGGTTGGAGAGTGTATTTAAGGCCGGAGGTGGTTCTGTGATTCGTAGGGGATGTCTCCCGTTTCATAGCTTGAGCCCAGCCATTCACATTCAGGTAATCGTGAACAGAGATGTCTACTTCAGCATTCTTCATGGCCGAGTGTTGCACTTTCTCTTACATCACAATGTTATGCTGTGAACACCACCACCTTCAAAAATGACAGCAACCTCATTCACAGGAAAACGCATACGTGTTCCTGGTCAGGCAAACGTTTAGGAACCCTGTCAAAGTTTGATAAGCACATTTTGTACAATAATGATAGAAGCTGAAGAAATGAATTAAAAATTGTGCCACAGTCGTGACTTGAACCTAGATCTCCTGCTTACGAGGCAGATATTTCGGCCATTACACCACCGTAGCAGTATAGGTGACTCGGCTGTACGGACTACCCTAGTCCAATTATAATTCATTCCTTCGGCTTCTATCATTATCGTAGATAAAGTTGAGCTGAATATGTCTAAAGGAAAATTTAATTATGTAGATCTATACATCCTGTTTCAATTCCTTCGAAAAAGTCTGGGACTATCTGGAACAGCTGGTGTAACATAGCGATTACCGTCACCGCAGTTTGGTAGTACTGCAGTATCTAATCATCAGTCAGTGGCTTCAGCTGGACGTGGCGCAGCACGAGGAACTTGTCAACACTCCTGCTGAGGACCTATTCGGGGCTAGAACAACTGTATTAGCATGTCTCTTGGAGGTGACTAATTTTTTGAGGTTGCCGTTCTCTATGTATGTCGGCGTCTATTTTCCTGTTACGTTAAAAAGAAAACTTAAGTTATAGTGACACGTTCCACATCATTATGAAATGTAGTATTCATGACCTATGGAACAAGGATTAATGTATGAATGTATGTAATACGTTTTTGTGCCCTATGCAGACACTTCTAAATTATCCTGCATATTTCTTGCCACTTGTCTCTCCTTATCCAAATGCTCTCTTATTTTTGCTATACTTGTGTTCTGCAGTGGGAAGAGAAGTCGAAACCAATGATTGTGAACCGTGTAGCACATATGGTCAATACATACACTTGTGAATACAGTGCGAAACATTATCGGTCGTGACTATGTATCAGGAATCACGACGGAAAATATGAAACGGAATGGCTCTATGAGAGTTTGAAAAGCATACGAATCTAATGTCTTAAACGTCACAATCTTCATAATCAGTGAAGTTACTGTGGGAGTACTTATTCAAGCCATTCTAATAGATGATCTCATTAAATCTTGGACTAATAGCTGACCGAGCGGTTAAAGGCGCTACTGTCTGGAACCGCACGACCGCTACGGTCGCAGGTACGAATCCCGCCTCGGGCATGGATGTGTGTGATGTCCTTAGGTTAGTTAGGTTTAAGTAGTTCTAAGTTCTAGGGGACTTCTGACCACAGCAGTTGAGTCCCATAGTGCTCAGAGCCATTTGAACCATTTGACTAATAACTGAACGTATCTACTCAAGAGTCTTGGTAGTATTTGTCAAGGTGACCACGACAAAAAGCAAGGGGTCACAATACAAACTTCTGCATAGTTTTGTTCCACCATTTTAACTTGCACAATATCTGTTTCTCTTTTTGGGTAACATTTTCGCAGTACTCTCTTGGCAACAGGAAATTACCACTTACATTGGGTGATTCAGTGTCTTTGCCTCAAACGTCTAGGGACGATAGACCACGTCATGTGGAACAACGTCTGTTAGAGACAAAATGTTCACTGACGCTTCCCAGCGATTCTAGGTGTACTTTTGTGTTGGTTATGCCCCTGAGGGGCTGCAGAGGGTAGGCACTCTGCAGTGTGTGTATGTCTCATATGTAGCCTGTAATCCAGTCATCTGCCCCTTATAAACGAAAGTAGGTTCAGGAATGTTAAAGGTTCTGATTTCCTTTTAAAATACCTTTCTCCATTTAGAAATATTTCTTCCTACGGATTTCTGATTGAAAATCACTCTCAGGTAAATAGCGTAAGTAGTATGCAACACATAGTAACAAGAACCGGCTAGTTCAGTGAAATCTGATCGTCCAAATACCAGCGAATACTGAAGGAAGTCTGTAAAGTGATAGAGTGATTTTCTACAAAAAATCTTAAGGCTAAGGGTGTCTAAGCGGAGGAAGATATTTTACAGGCTCACCCTATCCCTTTTAAATAGATACGATAATTAGATAGTAAGCAACACACATTACATACGACTACTGCAGAGTGCCTACATTCTGCTACCTCTCAATGGCGTAACCAGTTATAGAATAGGCCTAGTGTTGCTGAGAAACGTCAGAGAACATTTTGTCTCTAACAAAAGTTGATACGCATGACATGATCTGTCACTCCCACACTTTATATTCAAAGACTTCGGAATACCCCGTATCTAGAAAGTAAATGCAAACCTGCATTCTCACGGGAATTCAGCAGAGCACGCTGTGTTTCCAGTCGTGAACTGGGCGTGTGACCTGAGCACAGACGTCCTTCAACCAACGTGCCTCGAAGAGTCATTTCAAGCTTAGGCCGGGCGAGCGTTTTCACTTTACGCTAGAAAGGGTTGTTAGCACGGAAAGTAGGCCACCGAATTGTCACACCCCACAGCGACGTCATTTGAACAGTGAACAGACATCGAGGAACACGAAACATAGATATGCTACTAAGTGGTCTCCTACTGTCAGTAACGTACACCGCTATCGAAAAGGTATGGTTAGAATTTACGTCTAAGAGAACACAATAGGACTGCGCGCTGACTTTTTAGAGGGATCTGCACTACTGAAATACACACCAGAGAAGAACAGAAAGTTAATACGCAAATTATGACTATGACTGTTGTTCTGCGTGACCGAACCGTTTGGTCATCGGCCCCTTCGCCGGCCAGTGTGGCCGACGGTTCTAGGCGCTTCAGTCTGGCACCGCGCGACCGCTACGGTCGCAGGTTCGAATCCTGCCTCGGGCATGGATGTGTGTGATGTCCTTAGGTTAGTTAGGTTTAAGTAGTTCTAAGTTCTAGGGGCCTGATGACCTCATGTTAAACACTCTATGCACTATTGCTGTTTGGTATGAAATTCACATTTTCGTTAGAATATCTACAAGGATTTCTTTGGAGACATTGCCCTGCCGTCCAGTCAGGTGTCTTGGCGAGGACTTTCAATACTGCTGCGGGGGTAGGTAGCCATTTTCTGCTAGATTCAAAATCGGCTTTGAACTGTGGAGATGCTGCCTGTATCATAGTGCTTGTTTGCAATTTTATACTGTTTCGATGTTTATCTAGTGAATGTTTTGAGATGAGTTTTACTGCACTGAAGCTTGCAGGAGCCTCGGAGAGAGCGTTTCATGTTTACTGTGCCTTGGCGTTAATACATTCATATAATTTTCCGTTTTTACACCTGTGTTTATTTTGAGTAAGGTTAGGCCTTTGTCCAGCACGCGTCTTTGTCTGATATATTGAGTATCTGCTTTTATTCTAGCAATCCATAGGTAATGATCGCTTTCAATTTTACTTTCTCTCTCATTTAATTGTGTTACAAGATGTTAAGATTACATGCGGTTCTTCTGTTCTGGTGACATATTGTATTGTAGTCTATGTCGTCCCTTGGCGAACATGCGTAGTAATGTTACTGCAGTTACTCGTTTACTGAATAATAACACGATGTTTTTTTTCAGTTTTCCCTTTAATCATTCTTATCCAGAAGTCATTCATAAGTTTACTGCGTTTTTATGCTCAGTTTCCAAGTGCTCATTTATATTTTCTCTAAGGTCATAGTTGACTCGAACACAGTTGAGTAAGTTCTTACTCACACAAGATTTATGGCCATCTCGTTGTTGTTCATTCATGGGCTAATACTTTGTTCAAGAAGGAAAATATTTTTAGGGCATGAACACAGAAAATACCCAGATTCAAACTGGTAGTAAGCGGTTCTCATGCTTACGGTTTAGAAGATGTGTCCCGCTCCAACACTTGGGTAATATATCGTATAGGATTAAACGTCTTCTAAGGAAAAAAATATAACTGTAACGTCTCCTTCTCTACAGATAACAATTTAAAAAGAAATCTTGTACAATCAGTAGAGATTGCCAGCGATTGGTTCTCCAATTCGGGTGTTTACAAACTAACCTGTAATAACTGTCCTTCATATTATATTGGTCAAACAGGCAGAGCTGTGAAAACAAGATATAAAGAACACCTATTAGGTAAAAAAGGAGCGAATATACACAGCTCTACTTTTGCTGAACACTTCTTGATAGCCGGTCATAGTCCTAAACAGAAGACACTGTTACCCTACACAGAGAAGTCAAATGGCGTAGATTGGATTTGTGGGAAGAGTTACAAATTTTTAAACATCTAGAGCTCAAGGACGGTAATATACTGAACGACCAGTTGAACCTTGCTTGTAAACAATTTTACGAAGGCTTTAAGCCTGTACTGTTTATGGTATAACATTAATGCTGGTAACCTTAGTGGTCTATTTTCTCAGGAAGCTATGATGCACTTTCAATGCTTTAAGCTCACTACCCTTTATGTAATGTGTTTCTCTCACGATGTATGGGTGCCACTACATCGGCCCTTATGTGATTTTGTCTGGCTCTAAAACGTTGGTTCCCTGCGAATGTGTATTAACTGGATTGTGGACCAGGGTTCGTAATTCTGTCTTAAGAGCCATCATTGTCAATTTTAAAATTCTCACATGTATACCGTTTGTGTGCTTCACTAATATAGTAATGTAATTTTTATATTTTGGCTGTATATGCCACTGTGCGTAACTCTCTCGGCGTAAGCGCCACCTGCCTTTTTGATGTATAACTACATTAATTGTACCAATGCTGCCATACTGTTATAACGGGAGTGTTAAACGCTTTCCTTCTTTTTATTGTTACTTTATCTAAGGACGTTATTAATACTGGTGATTTACACGTTGCTTTTGTATGCCAACTGGCACATGGTTCGCGCCACGAGCGCCACCTGCCCTAGTCGCAGAGTAACTACGCTGGCCGATTACACTCAGTCGGTTGTGAGCTCTGCAAGATCCATGTACTAATTTATATTTACGTGACAAACCCTATTTCTAGGGCTATATTGTAATTTTGACAAATGGATATACGCCGACACTTGTAAAAACAGCGATGGGCCATTTGTCCTTACTAATGTAAAACTGTAAGTACCAGTCGTCGTTCTCATATTTCTGTAATGCAAGAGCTCTCTAATTTATGTTAAAATCTATTCTTGACTTAAGTTTCATACTTTTCTTATGTAAGCTATGATGTTCATTGTCCTTAGGCTACCTTCTGAAGAAGACAAATTTAAGTTTGTTGAAACCTAGGTAAAGAATACTTTATCGATTGCAACTGGCCGGCTGTTTATAATTTTATTACGTGGAACCGTTGCTGTTGTGCAGCTATGTTTAAAATAATAAAAAATCGATTTTCGACCAATCTAAATGAGAACCTGGTCTTAATTTTCTTGCAGTTCGTCGAGAGGGGATGTGATGTCGTATATCGATACTACCCCACGAGCTTCGCGAAGATGGTAGTGGAACAGTAAGTTTCCGTTTGCAGCTGATAGCGGTCGCGAGGGATCTGGAGGACACACTGGTGCGTGCCCGGTGTGCTACCACTCCAGCAGCTCCTTTGCCGCCGCGATGTAGGACGGTCAGTGGCAGCCACTCACCCCACTTGCACTTGGAGCCTCATCGCTCCGAAGGGTCAGTACAGCGAGTCTAATTCCTGCAGCTGCTCTATGAGCTGGACTCCAATTCTTGCTACATTATTTATAGTGGTCTTCTTTCACTTGGAGAAATACAAGTTAAGTACCAGAATGAGATTTTCACCCTGCAGCGGAGTGTGCGCTGATATGAAACTTCCTGGCTGATTAAAACTGTGTGCCTGACCGAGACTCGAACTCGGGACCTTTGCCTTTTGCGGGCAAGTGCTCTACCAACTGAGCTACCCAAGCACGACTCACGCCCCGTCCTCACAGGTTTACTTCCGCTAGTACCTCGAAAGGCAAAGGTCCCGAGTTCGAGTCTCGATCCGGCACACAGTTTTAATCGGCCAGGAAGTTTCATATCAGCACACACTCCACTGCAGAGTGAATATGTCATTCTGGAAACATCCCCTAGGCTATGGCTAAGCCAAGTCTCCGCAGTATCCTTTCTTTCAGGAGTGCTAGTTCTGCAAGGTTCGCAGGAGACCTTCTGTAAAGTTTGGAAGGTAGGAGACGAGGTACTGGCGGAAGTAAACCTGTGAAGATGGGGCGTGAGTCGTGCTTGGGTAGCTCTGTTGGTCGAGCACTTGCCCGAGTAATGCAAAGGTCCCGAGTTCGAGTCTCGGTCCGGCACACAGTTTTAATCTGACAGGAAATTTCACAAGTTAAGTAAATCTTCTGTTTACTACGTTAACTTGTTCGCTAATCATTTCTTCTCCTGCCCAACTTTCTTACGCCAACAGCTGCTGCACCACTCTGTAGCTGACCTCTCCTCGCCGTTGTGCACGAAATCGTACACAACAGAGAGAGGTAGTAAGCATATCCGCATATTAAGTATTCTTTTCTACATCTACATCTACATTCATACTCCGCAAGTCACCTGACGCTGTGTGGCGGAGGGTACCTTGAGTACCTCTTTCGGTTCTGCCTTCTCTTCCAGTCTCGTATTGTTCGTGGGAAGAAGGATTGTCGGTATGCTTCTGTGTGGGCTCTATTCTCTCTGATTTTATCCTCATGGTCTCTTCGCGAGATATACGTAGGAGGGAGCAACATACTGCTTGACTCTTCGGTGAAGGTATGTTCTCGAAACTTTAACAAAAGCCCGTACCGAGCTACTGAGCGTCTCTCCTGCAGAGTCTTCCACTGGAGTTTATCTATCATCTCCGTAACGCTTTCGCGATTACTAAATGATCCTGTAACGAAGCGCGCTGCTCTCCGTTGGATCTTCTCTATCTCTTCTATCAACCCTATCTGGTACGGACCCCACACTGCTGAGCAGTATTCCTTTGTTTTCGGATTGCGTTTCCTTAGGATTCTTCCAATGAATCTCAGTCTGGCATCTGCTTTACCGACGATCAACTTTATATGATCATTCCATTTTAAATCACTCCTAATGTGCACTCCCAGATAATTTATGGAATTAACTGCTTCCAGTTGCTGACCTGCTATTTTGTAGCTAAATGATAAGGGATCTTTCTTTCTATGTATTCGCAGAACATTACACTTGTCTACATTGAGATTCAATTGTCATTCCCTGCACCATGCGTCAATTCGCTGCAGATCCTCCTGCATTTCAGTACAATTTTCCATTGTTACAACCTCTCGATACACCACAGCATCATCTGCAAAAAGCATCAGTTAACTTCCGATATCATCCATAAGGTCATTTATGTATATTGTGAATAGCAACAGTCCTATGACACTCCCCTGCGGCACACCTGAAATCACTCTTACTTCGGAAGATTTCTCTCCATTGAGAATGACATGCTGCGTTCTGTTATCTAGGAACCCTTCAATCCAATCACAAAATTGGTCTGATAGTCCATATTCTCTTACTTTGTTCATTAAACGACTGTGAGGAACTGTATCGAACGCCTTGCGGAAGTCAAGAAACACGGCATCTACCTGTGAACCCGTGTCTATGGCCCTCTGAGTCTCGTGGACGAATAGCGCGAGATGGGTTTCACACGATCGTCTTTTTCGAAACCCATGCTGATTCCTACAGAGTAGATTTCTAGTCACCAGAAAAGTCATTACACTCGAGCATAATACGTGTTCCAAAATTCCACAACTGATCGACGTTAGAGATATAGGTCTATAGTTCTGCACATCTGTCCGACGTCCCTTCTTGAAAACGGGGATGACCTGCGCCCTTTTCCTATCCTTTGGAACGCTACGCTCTTCTAGAGACCTACGGTACACCGCTGCAAGAAGGGGGGCAAGTTCCTTCGCGTGCACTGTGTAAAATCGAACTGGTATCCCATCAGGTCCAGCGGCCTTTCCTCTTTTGAGCGATTTTAATTGTTTCTCTATACCTCTGTCGTCTATTTCGATATCTACCATTTTGTCATCTGTGCGACAATCTAGAGTAGGAACTACTTCTTCTGTGAAACTGCTTTGGAAAAAGACGTTTACTATTTCGGCCTTTAGTCTGTCATCCTCTGTTTCAGTACCATTTTGGCAACAGAGTGTCTGGACATTTTGTTTTGATCCACCTACCGCTTTGACATAAGAACAAAATTTCTTAGGATTTTCTGCCAAGACAGTACATAGATCTTTACTTTAGAATTCATTGAACGCCTTTCGCATAGCCCTCCTCACACTACACTTCGCTTCACGTAATTTTTGTTTGTCTGTAAGGCTTTGGCTATGTTTATGTTTGCTGTGAGGTTCCCTCTGCTTCCGCAGCAGTTTTCTAACTCGGTTTTTGTACCACGGTGGCTCTTTTCCATCTCTTACGATCTTGCTTGGCACATACTCATATAACGCATATTGTACGATGGTTTTGAACTTCGTCCACTGATCTTCAACACTATCTGTACTTGAGACAAAACTTTTGTGTTGAGCCGTCAGGTACTCTGTTATCTGCTTTTTGTAACTTCTGCTAAACAGAAAAATCTTCCTACCTTTTTTAATATTTCTATTTACGGCTGAAATCATTGATGCAGTAACCGTTTTATGATCGCTGATTCCCTGTTCTGCGTTAACTGTTTCAAATAGTTCGGGTCTGTTTGTCACCAGAAGGTCTAATATGTTATCGCCACGAGTCGGTTCTCTGTTTAACTGCTCAAGGTAATTTTCAGATAAAGCACTTAAAAAAATTTCACTGGATTCTTTGTCCCTGCCACCCGTTATGAACGTTTGAGTCTACCAGTCTACATCCAGCAAATTAAAATCTCCACCCAGAGCTATAACATGGTGGGGAAATCTACTCGAAATATTTTCCAAATTATCCTTCAGGTGCTCAGACACCACTACTGCTGAGCCAGGGGGCCTATAGAGACATCCAATGACCATGTCTCAGCCTGCTTTAACCGTGACCTTCACCCAAATTATTTCACATTTCGGATCTCCGTCAATTTCCTTCGATGCTACTGCACTTCTTATCGCTATAAACACGCCTCCCCCTTCACTGTCCAGCCTGTCTCTGTGGTATACATTCCAATCTGAGTTTAGGATTTCATTACTGCTTACGTCTGGTTTCAGCCAACTTTCTGTCCCTAGTACTATATGGGCATTGTGACCGTTTATTATTGAGAGCAGTTCTGGGACCTTTCTATAGACGCTCCTGCAGTTTATTATTAGCACATTAATATTGTGATTCCCTTTTCCATTTTACCTGCTCCTACCTTGTCGCATCTCAGGAGGCGTCTTGTCGGGCCTAGGGAGGGAATTTTCTAACCTAAAAAACCCACATGTGCACGCCAAACATACTCCGCTACCCACGTAGCCGCTTCCAGCGTGTAGTGCACGCCTGACCTATTCAGGGGATCCTACATTTCTCCACCCGATAGCGGAGGTCGAGAAATTTGCACCCCAGATCTCCGCAGAATCGTCTGAGCCTCTGGTTTAAGCCTTGTACTCGGCTCCAAACCAGAGGACCGCGATCGTTTCTGGGAACGATACTACAAATAGTTAGCTCAGACTCCACCCCGCGAGCGAGGCTTTCCGCCTTCACCAATTCCGCCAACCGCCTGTACGAACTGAGGATGACCTCTGAACCCAGACGGCAGGAGTCATTGGTGCCGACATGAGCAACAATTTGCAGTCAGGTGCACCCAGTGCTCTCTATCGCCGCCGGCAGGTCCTCCTCCACATCTCGGATGAGACCCCCCGGCAAGCAGACAGAGTGAACACTGGCCTTCTTCCCCGACTTTTCCGCTATTGCCCTCAGGGGCTCCATCACCCGCCTAACGTTGGAGCTCCCAATAACTAATAAACCCCTCCCCCCGTGTGCCTGCTCGGACCTTGCTGAAGGAGCGGCCACATGTCCACTCACACGCAGAGCGGGCGATGCCACACGGCCAGCCTCCACATTGACCCTCCGCCTCGTGCGCCTCGTGCGCCGCGAACGCCGCTGAACCCGCCACTCCCCTTGGGGAGAGGGTAGCCCAACCGCGCCCGGTACCCGCGAAGATGTCTCGACGGCAGGGACAGTGGGTGAAGCATGTAACACCTCGGGTGTACCATGCGACGCACCAGAGTCCCCACTGTCGCTACACTCCGAGGCAGCAGCCTGAAGACGGCTGACCGCGGCCATCAACACAGTGGCCAGCTCCTCCTGCGTCCGTACACGGCAGTCACACATCCTATCTAACCTAAGAAATCAATTTACTGTAGAGAGTTAATCAACTTTTAACTGTACTTCTAATTCACTAAACGCGGCTGATTGTTGACCAAACTGTGGTTGCTAGACACTTCTTGTAGAAAACAATGAAAATAGCACTACCTGTCTCTGGACTGTATTGAAAACAAACACTAGCACTACTGGCACTATGGCTGTCTAAACGGACTCTCTCTGCCTCTATTCAAAACAAACACGAAATCTATGGAACACTATTACTAGCACTCGACAATTAAAGCATCCTAGAAGCAAAAACACACGGAAGAAGAAGTGACAAGTAAGAAAAATACAGTTAATACTTAAATTAACGTAGCTCGCTGCACAGCAGACGTGGAGCAGACGGCAGTTACGACGACACTGACACTACTGGCACTATGGCTGAACAAGTTTCTAAAGGAGAATTCATATGTCCCATGATAGAAGAAACTACTGATGCAAAATCTCCACAACAGATACTTTCTCTTCAGGCGCCGTTCTGGTTTTTGACGCAAATCCAGCCGGTGTTTCAGGATAGGCGCGTGAATTGTGCGGCATTAGCGGCCACGGAGCCTCGCGCTTGAGCCCGCGTGATTTGCATGTGTTGCTGCCGCAGCCGCAGCCGCGGGCATTAGCGCAGATTTCACGGCGGCAGCCGGGACTGCAAATGGTCGGACGCCGGCCGACTGCGCTGCGCCAGGCATTAGGGGAGGCCGTCCGCGCGCTGATGGCCGGCCGTCCCTCTGCGGCAGGCGCCTTTCCCTCTTTTGGTTATGACAATTAGGGAAAATCTGGCGGTCCAAACGGTGGAAAGAGAAATCCACGGTGAAAATACGATCGCAGTGGTCTTCTGGAATGCAGTTTCCGCCCATCGCATCATTCATTTATTCTGTGGCATGCGGAATGGCTTTTAGCGGTGTGCGGATGCGCGATCGTTTAGAACTCGCTCTCGTTTACTTGCATCAGGCTGACCACATTCGAAATGTCATCTCTTCGAATTTCCTGTGTCTCTAGACCTCTTGTTTTATTTCTCTACGACTTTTGTTTTAATTTCGTCAGCTATATCTGCGGTGTTGGGATGGACAACGGTACCCAAGTCTCGCAATTGGTCACACTTAATTGTTCAGATTTTCCATACTAGTTCCCAATTTTAAAGTGTTGAAGATAAACAGTTATATTCATTCTATGATTAAAGATCCGTTGGCGAAACGCATCTCATTTAGACGTATTAAAGTTGATAATGCATCGGGCGCTGTCCCGTCTCCACCATAATCACTTCTTATATAAATAATGTTTTTTGACTATATATCAGTAATATGAATCTTCACAGCTTCGCATAATTAGAGAAGGAATATGGCAGGAAAGAAAAATTCATTTTTGTAATCGCTACCAGTTAATGGTAATATTCCGCAGGCGATTTTTTTCTTTCAGTATTGATTCAATAATGTTTGATGTGCTTTATGTGGGATTTCATTGCAATAAACTTCTATTTCAATCGTAACTGACTTGCAAATATTCAAGTCCGTCATACGTGTCCATATCCTTCGAAATCCCGGAACGACCGGTAGTTCATGCTTTTAGAGAGGTAAAGTAATACTTTATCAGATATTTCTTAGCACGAGTAAGACAGGTTATTTGATATTTACTTCATCTCCGTGTGCTCGTATCGTATACGTAGCTGTGGTGGCCGAGCGGTTCTAGGCGCTACAGTCTGGAACCGCGCGACCGCGGTTCGAATCCTGCCTCGGGCATGGATGTGTGTGATGTCCTTAGGTTAGTTAGGTTTAAGTAGTTATAAGTTCTGGGGGACTGATGACCTCAGAAGTTAAATTCCATAGTGCTCAGAGCCATTTGAACCATTTTTCGTATTCGTAGCTTCACTCCGTTGCGCAATCTGAACTTAGGGCTTAGTAAAGAAAGTACGTTACCAGGAACGGACGGCATTGCCACACGGTAGACGAGAGCGATACGCAGGAAATAAGTAAATTACTGCAGGCGTTCAAAAAATAATGCAACATATTTTTTTTCGAACATTTTCGGTTGCAAAAATGATAATTTGCTGTTGGAGATCTTGGAATGCCACTTCAGTCTCTACAGTTTCATCACGTTACGATAGGTGGCGGCGCCATATGTAGCCTTCAAAATGGCATCTGTATCGGAGGTACGTTGCGAGCAGAGGGCTGTCATTGACTTTCTTTTGGCGGGAAATCAGGGCATTTTAGATATTCATAGGTGTCTGTAAAGTATCTACTTTGACCAGGTCGTGAACAAAAGCACGATGAGTCGTTGGATGAGGCGTCTCTACCCATCGCAACAAGTTCGCTCAAACCAGTACAGTGTTACCATGGAAGCATTCTGGCTCTCCCAGTAAGACGGCTGAAAGGCCATCGTATTGGACTGAGATTATGTTGAAAAAAAGGGTGTTATAAGCGAAGGCAGAGGAAATAATATAGTGTATTGGAATCAGGAATAAATCAATCCACTTTCAGGAAACAAATGTGTTGCATTACTTATTGAAGGCCGCTCATAGCACTTCCCCGCTTTCGAGTCCACGAAAAGCAGGAAGCCCATGACTGTATGCCAAAAAGTGTGTCTACGAAAATAACTGCAAATTGGACAATTATGACTGGTAGAATATGTAAATCGAAAAAATAATAGACGGTTTACACTTACCGACATCTTTCAGGATTAACTGGAATAAAAACTATTAGAGTGCTTTCCATGGTACCAAAAACACAATCAAAACGTTACGGAATATCGTCCGGCATGATTGGTTCAAATGGCTCTGAGCACTATGCGACTTGACTTCTGAGGTCATCAGTCGCCTAGAACTTAAAACTAATTAAACCTAACTAACCTAAGGACATCACACACATCCATGCCCGAGGCTTCGAACCTGCGACAGTAGCGGTCGCTCGGCTCCAGACTGTAACGCCTAGAACCGCACGGCCACTCCGGCCGGCTCGTCCGGCATGAGCTGCACCTTCTACATACTGTGGGTTAAACGTCATAGTGAGTCGTCGGTGAACTGGACGCGTAATATCATTTGAAGAGAGGCAAAGCGCGACTTGTCGGAATTCACTAAAAAATTTCTTCCAGTCACCTAGAGTCTAGTAGGAGTATTGTTTGTCCCATTCAAGACGTCCAGTGTTATGTGCTGCTATTAGCAATGGCCTTTTTGAGAACTCGACTCCAAATGTCTATTTCATGTAGACCCCGTCGTAATATTGATTGAGATTGACCTAGATTCACTGACATCACAAATTCAACCGATTATTTGAAACCGATTATCACTGCCAATTCGTGGCACTCGTCTGCAGCCCCTGTTCATTTGCTTAGGCCCATTCTACGACCTCTTGATGTACACCGTGTTGCATGACTCTGACTGGCACACAATTTATTTCAGACGCATTGGAAAGTTCGCTTACGTACACCAACTTCATTCACAGTGTGGTCATGGTCACGTCAAAACACGACAGTTTCTTTCTGCTATTCTGAATGCGGATCCAAGGTCAAACATCCTATCGCACTGAATCTATACAACCAACTGGTACAAGACACCAATCACTGGCATAGCCTACGTCAGAGTTGGAGCGTCAGGGGACTGTTTCACATCAGTTGTACTCTACCCGTGTGCTCCAAAGTGACCTACTGCGCTTTTAACTCTGGCAATACTAACCCATTTTCCACAACGCGCATTACACAGGGGAGAGGGCTACTTCATGCTTACCCTAAAAATACTGGAAAAATCAAAATTCGTTATTGGTGTTGACTTGCATCAACAAAATACTTTGTAAATACATGCTTAAGTGGAACTAGGGTCCAGAAGCTGAAAATGTCTAATAGCGCACTCTTAGTAATATCAATGCATTTTCAGTGACGTGTGCTACTAACAGGGGAGTACCTTTTGTCCACCGTAAAAAATTACAGAAAGGCAAATTTCGTTAATTTTTGTAGACTTTTAATGATAACACACTATTTAATTCGATACTGGTGTGTAAGTAAGGTCCTTAAACTGAAGATATTGAATATGATATTCATTAGGGAAGTGACATCTGCTCCTAACACTTCAAATTTTGGGTTAAGTTTAACTGAAAAAAATTGAAATATGCACGTAATCTGGTAGAAGAATTCATTACGAAAAATAATTTTTTTTTTAAATTAAAAATATGAAGTAACTGACTAGATTACAATACAGTGACCAGCCTAAACATTATGAACGCCTACCTAACAGCCGGTATGTCCAGCTTTGGCATGTATATCAGTGGTAAAGCGTCGTGGCGTGGAAGCAACGAGGAATTGGTCTGTCGCTGGTGGGAGTTGGCACCACATTCGCATACGCAAGTCACCTAATTCCCATAATTCCTGGGAGGGGGGCGATGAGCTCAAATGCCACCTTCAGTCACATCCCAGATGTGTTCGATTGGGTTCAGATCTGGCGAGATGGGGGCTAGCACATGAACTGGAAGTCGCCACTGTGTTCCTCAAACCACTCTATCACACCCCTCATCGTGTGACATAGCGCATTATCTTGTTGAAAAATGACACTGCCGCTGGGAAACATGGTCGTCATGAAGCGCTGTACTGGTCCGCAACCAGTGTACAATATTCCTTGGCCGTCAGGGTGCCTCGCACAAGCCCCATTGGACCCATGGATGCTCACGTGAATGTTCCCCAGAGATTAATGGAGCCGCCGCCTGCTTGTCTCCGTTCCTCAGTACAGGTGTCAAGCCGGCCGCGGTGACCGAGCGGTTCTAGGCGCTTCAGTCCGGAACCGCGCTACTGCTACGGTTCGAATCTTGCCTCGGGCATGGATGTGTGTGATGTCCTTAGGTTAGTTAGGTTTAAGTAGTTCTAAGTTCTGGGGGACTGATGACCTCAGATATTAAGTCCCATAGTGCTCAGAGCCATTTGAACCACTTTTTGAACAGGTGTCAAGCATCTGTTGCTCTGGAAGGCGACGAATTCGCGCCCTCCCATCGGCATGATGAAGAAGGTATCACGATTCATGAGACCATGCGACGCTCTGCCATTGTGTCAACGTCCAGTTCCCATTTCAGTTGCCAATGTCGTGGTGTTAACAATGCACATGCATGGGTCGTTGGCTGTGGAGACCCATCGTTAGGAGCGTTCGGTAGACTGTGTTCAGACACACTTGTACTCTGCGCAGCATTACAGTCTGATGTTATTTCCGCCACAATTCGCCGCCTGTCCGGTTTTACCAGTCCGCCCAGCCTACAACGTCCGACATTTGTAACGAGGTTAGCCACCAAATCCCACAACGTCTGGACGTGGTTCCACCTTGGCTTTGCCACGTGTTGAAGACACTCACTACGGTACTCCTCGAACAAGCGACAAGTCGTTCAGTTTACGAAACCCTCGTGCTATGCTTCCGGGCCATCACAATCTGCGCTCGATCAAACTCAGATCGCGCATCATTCCCTTTCTACACACAGACAGCAGGCTCACTGATACTATACGCACCATGCGCGTATCTGACTGTGGTCATTCCTCGACAGGTGACACTGCTATCACCTGGATCGACCTATATCGATAGTAGGTCGGTTGTCATCATGTTCTGGCTGATCAGTGTGTTTTCAAGTTTTCAGAACAGGGCATAAAGTAAACCCTCCATTTGGTGTTACGAGGGTTATGTATGTAACTAGTATTTTGTTCGATGAACTAGGTTCGGTGCTTACTGCAGGGATTTTTGAGATAATGTCAATAAATCAACCGACGGACTGGGTAATTAACTGGATACTGCACCAAATTTGTTGTGGCAAATGACGGTTCTAGAGCAGCCCCAGTGGGGGAAAACTGCACGATGTGGTTGTAATATCTCTTTATATTCGATGAATTATTCTGATACAATTTTACCCTTGAATGACGTTCACTAATTTTCTATCTTCATACTCGCAGAATGCATGCGCAAAGTAGTTTCATACAATAGCTATGCCATGAACGCATAATTATTCTTTGTAGTACTCTCTCTGGTGGTTGTTAAAAAAAAAAATCTTCCGAGATGGTCTTCGTGCCGATTAGCCTGAGCTTTGTTTGAAGAATTGTATATTGCTCCTTCATACAAAAGGTGCGTATTTGACATTTGAGAATTAATGATATTCATCGATATATTGCGTAGTTGTTAATCACAAGGGAACTTCCGAAAGACTGGATACGAACCTGCATTTAATAATCCAAGAGCTCCATTACTTCTTCGGAAGGCTAAACTTCATCAAAGCCAAATATCCGCTTGATCTGAGGTTTCCCGACTGATTATACAACGCTCCCAAAAATACGAGGCATTTTATTTGTACAGATTTGCAGACTGCCGCAAAGCACGAGCCTGCAGAGAAGAAGAATCATCGCTTGATTTCATTCTAACAAGTAAAGTTTCTGAATCATTTTGAGTGACTGATTTATGATTGTGTTTCCTATTATGAATCATTGATTGCTCGAACGAATTGAGAACTACATAACTACATAATTACATAGATAGGAGGAAAAATTACGTGATCATTTAGATCTTCCTATAAATTGTAACATGACCACACAGATAACCTGCCTTCTCGACGGGGAGCAGGGTGAGACACAGAGTGTTCAGATATGGCGATCATGAAACGCAATGTGTTCTGCAGGGCTGTGTTACTCAGAATACTTTTCAATTAACATGCAGCTTAGCTAGATGCATTGTCATCTTCAAAGTGCCGACATTTATTGGTAGAAATTAAAGTATTTTCAAATACTCCCAGGCAAGGTCAAGAACGCGTAACACGAAACTAGTTACGAGTATCCCATGACCATCAGATGTTCTGCCGTCTGCACTGAAATCTTAAAAAAAAAAAAATGGTTCAAATGGCTCTGAGCGCTATGGGACTTAACATCTGAGGTCATCAGTCCCCTAGAACTTAGAACTACTTAAACCTAACTAACCTAAGGACATCACACACCACCCAGTCATCACGAGGCAGAGAAAATCCCTGACCCCGCCGGGAATCGAACCCGGAAACCCGGGCGTGGGAAGCGAGAACGCTACCGACTGAAATCTTATACACCCAGAAAAGTAGTTCTGTTCTTGTAAACGGCGACCTCTGTATCCGATCACATCCATCGGTACTAATTGAGGACATCATTCACTGCAGATCCACAGCCCATCGTGGGTGACCGAGCTTGGTATTACAGTGGCTACCGCACTAAACTCGCAATCAGAAGCAGTGATCAAATTTCAGTCCGCCCCTCCTGATTTTGTTTTCTTTTTTTTTTTTTTTTTTTTTTCTCCGAACGGCCTGAAGAAAATATCAGCGTGGTTGCCTTAATAAGGGCTTATTTAGTCCGTTCCCCACCCTTGACCACCTTAGTTGCGCCCTGATAGGCCCATTGATAAAGCCGATGTATGTGAAGGCAATGTTCCACGTTCGAGGCCCAGTCAGATGTACAGAATGAATCAGTCAAGAAGTTTCGGAACAACACCCATCCACTTTAGAGGAACTGAGAAACTGCTTCGTCTCTAAGAATCACAATGTCGACAATGACCATTCTTCAACTTTTGACGTAACTTTTAACGATGAAACCTGTAACGTATTGTTAACAGACAACGTTGTTTTCTCGATTTCTGTGAGCGTTAAAGTAAATTGGTTCAATTACATTTACAACAATTGTGTACCATGCATCGATTTCGCTTCGTTATCTAAATATCGTTTATTACTCTACGGAAGAGCATGATGTTGCCTTGACCTTTTGGCAATCAGAATTCCAATAACTGACATAGAGAGGAAACAGAAAGCTTTGATAGCTGGTATAATAGTCCCTGATATAACGCTATTTCGCAACCAGTCAAATATCTGACAGCCGTTTCAATTTAACATCTATCTTGTATTTTAGGTTAAGCCTGCAACTGTCACAAATGAAATTTCAAATAAAACATGCTCCATACAGACACTGCTATTTATTATTTGCTAGCCATGTTTTAAAAAGTATTATTTCCTTTTCACACTGATATGAAATAGTGGCGTTGAAATCGTCTGTCTTTGGTGAATCGGACAACATTTTCTGTGACACGTTTGAATGTTTCCTATTATTTCAACAAATACGCAAAGCTTTGTGAAAAGTCTTAAATCTCAACATTACTCACGTCTCAGTAATTTAACAAAACACCGCTACCTCAAGCCACGAAACAAACAAAAAAATTAGAAGTTACATTGGTTGTAAATTTTTTTCCATCGAATTGAATGTTCGAAGAAATTCTGGCTTGCAGCCGGTCGTCGTTTATTAATTAACTAAAAGACGACTAGTAGCGAGTCCGAAATTTGCTTGAAAATTAGTGGTTAATGCTGGTAACATGTTTTATTTCCCATATCTCGAGTCTGGTGATACAGTGGTGAAGCGGGCTCCTGGAGACCAAGAGGTCGCGGTGTCGAACACGGAAATTTTCTGGCTGCCTCTAATCTAGCCTTTACCTCTCAACGATATGATGACTTCCCAGGAACGACGCGTGGTTCAGGTTCCACGTTAAACTGTAGATCCCCTTTCCCCGGTTGGATACCGGATGGGTTAGGGACACCAAGTCGCCGATGTAGCGTCCAATTAAAAGACGTGCTCCCGGCCATTGAACTAAGCGAAATTTTTATTTCGTTTTAGTTAGATGATTCTGGCCAGTTATATAGAGGAAAAAAGTATTAGTTCAGTATCCCTCCTCTCTATAATACAATACTGGTTGTCTGCACACTGTAAGATCAATACCCATTTGTATCAGTGGTACTTATGCTGTGGAGTAGGTGTGTATGCGTGGTTCTTAAGGGCGCTACGGATGGAAAGTGTCGTCATTCATTTCTCGCGGAACTATGGGGGCAACAGAGAGCGAAGCGTGCATGTAGGTGGACAAGGTAAAATGATGTATTAATTGGCAGCGATGTAAGAGACACGCGTTCCTGAAACCTGTTAACGTTGACGCCGTGTCGTAAAAAGTATGTGGGAGGTCTAGTAGTGAGTAAAACGTCGTAATTAGATAGCGAACTCTGAGTTTCCACAACCAGCCACGAAAGGGTTACATAGAAATTAGCAGTTATTATCACGGGTGAAGTCCAAGTTCCGTGCATTTCTCAATTTTATTTTTTAATTATTTTATTTATTTCTTAATCCTTTCATTCCCAATCCCTGAGGGGGTGAGGGTGGGCTGCTTGAAAGCTTTTTAATGCTCTCCTCAGCGATGTGGTTTCACGTATATTTATTTACAGATGTTATTTTTATATCATTGTTTTATTCACAATTTATGCAATGTTAGAAAAAATTTCTTCTTGTTATCTGTGAAGTTAAATCTACTCTTTACGTATCCCACTGCTGTATGCAAGACTTGTTCAAATGTTTCAAATGGCTCTGAGCACTATGGGACTTAACTTCTAAGGTCATCAGTCCCCTAGAACTTAGAACTACTTAAACCTAACTAACCTAAGGACATCACACACATCCATGCCCGAGGCACGATTCGAACCTGCGACCGTAGCGGTGCATGGGGGCTTAATTAAATATATAAGATTGAAAATACTTTTTTTGTTTTAGTAACTGTCTGTCCGATTACGCAAGTCTCGTAATCGGTTGGCCCTGACTAGTATTATTACGCTATCTGACTGTAAAGAACAATGTAAGAAAATTTCCGTAAACACAGTTAATTAATTAAGACCCCAGCAACTATAAAAATCTACGAAACCAATGAGCACAAGAGTAACTGTTCTGTATGTGGGAGTGTGACTCAACGCCCACATCTGGCACGGTTCTTTTCCAACAAGACAAGAATTTTGATACCAATTATACTGACGTGACAAAAGAAATTTAGAAAAACTATAATTACGCAAGAAAACCAAAATTCACTCTAATACAAGAACACGAGCCAGATGCTTTGTTGACTGAACCTGTAGTGACACATTATTTCAGATACACAACTAATAAAGGAACATTATAAATTTTACCTTCATATATATTGACGAAATGCACTCATTACAATAACATCTGCTATCTCTCCCATCAAATCACTGCATAAAACATGGAACACTCTTTACTACAACATCTTACTCCAACTTCACGACAACCACGAGCTCTTAACACACACTGTCCTCTACGAGCTCTCTGGTAGCACTCACTGCCACGAACTCTCAACAACCACTGACTGCCACGAACTCTAAACACGCACTGTGGAGGCGGCTTAATAGTACTCTTTGGCGCACTCTCTGGCGCAGTGGCACAGTGTAGCCACCTTTCATATGCCCCTCCTCCACAGGCCAGAATTTGATGGTATTTTTGCCAGCATTGGTGGTGAAAATACCACCAAATTCGTCCACAAAAATACAGACAAAAAAAAAAGATAATATTAATACCTAAATATCACATAATTAGTTAAAAATTTTGGCTTTGCACTGACCTTACAGTAACCTAATATATAAAGTACAGTAGGCAATACAAATTCTTTTCATACACGTGGCTTTACATAATAGTTTACACAATATACAAAAAAAATCAGTTTATACAAATGTTCACATAAAATGCTTTCAACGATTAGTTAATACAAAAAAGAACACCAACAGGTAACATCTTTTCAGTAGAAGCAGTCCATCAGTTGCACCCAGTAAAGTTTAGCAGGTACACCCAGCAACAAGTCACATCAGTTCAGTAGAAGCAGACCATCAGTGGCACCCAGTAAAGTTCAAGAGGTACACACAGCAACAAGTCACATTAATTCAGTAGAAGCAGTTCATCAGTGGCACCCAGTAAAGTTGAGAGCAGGTGCAGACACCAACAAGTGACATCGTTTCAGTAGAAGCAGTCCATCAGTTTCACCCAGTAATGTTGAGTTGGTGCAGACAGCAACAAGTGACATTATTTCAGTAGAAGCAGTTCCACAAAATTCACAAGCACTGATCACACAGTTCATCAGCAGAAATTAAACACGACCAAATGTCACACATCATGTTGAAAAGTGCAGGTAACAGTTCAGAATATTTATCTTCACTAATCAGACAGTTCAGGCATGAACAATAGTTTGAATGCACATACAGATGCTTTTACAGTAACATACAAATCATAACAAACACACAAATGATATCAGATAATTGTCCTATTAACTATTACAATACACAAATACCAGTAAACCTATAATATTCATGGGTGTCAGTGCAAGCCACTACAAACAAATAAAATAATATTTAGGAGATAGGTGGTTAGGATTAGTAAAGGAAAACACACAGAACACACTCACTCATCTCTCATCCACATTAAGTACTACTGTGTAACTGAATAGTGTTAATTGTGTAAATGAAATTCTGTCTAAATCTGATGTTCATCATGTGTGTCAAGTAGTACTGGCAGCAATGTATAACAGTCAATAATAGTTAAGTCAACGTCATAGTCATCATGTCAAGACCAATGTTTGCCAAACCAGATCAAAATGTACTGTTGCTGAACAACTGTCAGTGAGCCAAGATATGCAATTACTTCCTCTCTCCAAAAAAAATATATACTGCTTAGTTATTTAACAAAGTGTGTGTATAGACCATATTCCTTCTATTTTAATGTTCTAGTCTGCTATCTTCATCCTCCTTGTTCCATAAGACCAACAAAAAAAAATATGCTCCTCACTTACTTTACCTCTTATACACCAAAACTCCAATAATCATCAACTTAATCTCAATAATACCTCAATAATACCTCTTCAATACGTCTTATCATCAATATCATTTACCTTACCTCTCATCAACTTCATATAATCTCTATACCTCAATAATACGTCGATAAATGTGAACCTTATTGCCAATATCATCTCACTTCCAACACAACTCTTTCCTCTAGTCAGTCTCCTCAAACAAGTACAGATAAAATCCTAATGCAACTTCAATTCAGCATCCCATACAATCCGAAGACACAGTGTCAACACACAACCTCTGTGTAAGCCATCTGACCCAAATTTTCTACTCATTATCAATTATAAGATACATTTTGGTTCCTTGTCCATCATTAAATAAAAGAAATGCATACCTGACCTCTAACAGACTTAGTTCGAATAACTCTCAGTAATTAAGTACGATAACGGAGTGTGAATAATCATAATGTTTCACAGTGTGTACACCACTTCAAGAATCATAGCAGACAGAAGCAAACATGTGGAGTATTTCTCGTGTCAAGTGTCACTTCCTATTTCAATTGCTCACGAAAAATGCAGTGTAATAACTATTAATGGTCTAAACCTAGTATTGGTATGTCATGTCGTTAGCTTCCTTCCTATTAGCATAAATTTATACAGCTTCCATAAAACCTCAGCTCATGTGACTTCTATGACTTTCTTGTACTAATGTCGTTCGTCGAATGATAGCAGTTCATTTTCTTATCTTAAAAATATAAGGCACTGAGCGTAAGCAGAACAAGCAATAGCGAGTAAATAGACCAGTAAAGAACAAAATGTCAACAAGTGGATGCAGCACAATTCCTACAACGAGGCTCTGCCAACCGAACAATCTATAATTAATACCACAGTGTAACCTAAACTCTATGTTTATACACAGTATATCAGCATTTCTATACACCAAATTAAAGAGCAGTTATGGCAACAAAACAGAAATGTGTAAATATGTAATCCATACAAAAAGCAGCAAACATATATCTTACGTAATAAACAGGTCATTAGCATCATATCAGCATAAGCAAATAAATATTCATATGTCATCTTAATAAGCAAACATGAAGGCACAAGCAGATAAATCACAAAGTATAACTTACATAACTAAACTCATCAGCACAATAAATCAGGTTACAATTATAATTCAAATAAATAAGCACAGCAGGCACATAATAAAAAAATATGACATCAGTGAAAAAGCATTGCACCCAAGCGATGCATAATCTATACAAGTCACAACCCAGTTCATTAATCAATAATTGTCAAAATCAGTCAGTGAAAAAGCATAGCAGCCAAGCGATGCATAATATACACAAGTTACAACCCAGTTCATTAATCAATAATTGTCAAAATCAGTAAATGTACACAAGCACGTCGCTTCACAAGTAAATCCATAGAACATAAAATTAGCACAAAGTATGAATCACGTAATCGCGAGCAGCAAATTACGTCTAAAGTACGTACCTATGTGGAAATATGTTACCTGAAAAATAAACTCAATTAATAGTTACCCTTTTTTAGTTAATTAGTTTCTTCTTGGAAATTACATTCTTCCTGAAAATTTCTCGATAGCAGGTCGTCTTAACGTCGGAGACACACAGAGTTTACCTGAAGTTCTTAAATATTTTATAGAACCGTATCCTGCAAAATACTGAATGTTAATAACAGAATTCATCAAGTCACTATAGCTTTATACTGAATTTAGTCGGAGAAATTAGACTGTGTGTTTGTTTACGGCTGTCAGTGCATTCGCACTGAGCGCTCGATCAGCTGTAGGCGCGTGACGTAGGAAGCAATTGTTTGCGGTCAACGACTGCCTTGTGCGGCGCGCAGACTTCACTGTTGCTTTGAGTATGTGCCGCCGCCAAAACACAGCGCGGTATCCTTGTACTCTCCGCATGTTTACACCTAGCTGTTAGTTTCTCAAAAGTATGTCATTCCACAAAAATTTTAACGTTTGATATATGATGTATTCCTTTAGAGCGTCGAGATTTAAAAGTTTCTACTTCAACAGTGTTATCATGAATAATTTTGCGAATTCTATATGGACCGTTATAAAGCAGAAAAAATTTGCGACACAAGCCTTTTCCTTTGTGAGACAAACGGTGGGACTTAATTAATACCTTTTGACCAACCGACAAATTTTTTAAACGACCAGGACGCTTCGCCGATTTCTTTCTTCTAGCAGCCGCAGATGCAATATTTTGTAGAGCCAGGTTAACAACTTCAGAATGCCGCAGTTTCCGTGAAGGCGGAAAAGGAACGATTTCAGAAATGCGATTTGTTGGTACTTTATTTTTTTAATATCAATAGAGGCGGTAAAGAAGTTGAGTCATTAGGGAGTTCATTCAGAATGTTTTGAAAAATATGAAGATACTGATCCCAAGTTCTGTGATTCTGATGACAATAAAGACGACACAATTTATTGATTTCCTTCATCCATCTCTCTGAAGCGTTAGATTGAGGGTGAAAAAGTGAGATGAAGATTGGTTTAATTTTACGACGCTGTAGAGTACGAAGCCAAATTTTAGAACGAAACTGTGATCCATTATCTGATATAACTTTGTCAACATGACCAACTTCTTTAAGAAAATGGTTAATGAAAGCATTAGATACTGAACGAGCTGTTGCTTTGCGTAACGGTGTAAAACACACATATTTTGACGTCAACTCCACTGCTACGAAAATGTACGCAAAACCATTAGTAGAACGAACCACTGGACCAAACAAATCAACTGCAGCCATCTCCTTTAATTTCGCTGGAATGATGGGAAACAACGGTGCTCTGTGAGAAATCGTTGGAGGCTTAGCCATTTGACATAATTTGCATTTGGCAAGAACAGATCGAATACGTTTTTCCATATTACTGAAGTAGCAATTTTCTCGTAATTTGTGAAAGCATTTTCGGGAACCAAAGTGTGCATAACTGAAATGCGTATACCAAATCAATTTATTGACCCACTCATCAGGAATACAAACTAACCAAACAAAGTTGTCGACCGATTTTCGTTTACTAAGAATGTCAATGCGAACTGAATAGCATCTAGTTTCTCTGGATCAGGAAGAATACCTTCAGTCGAAATAATGTGACCGAGAAATTTCGCCTGAGAACGACCAAATTCAGATTTTTCCAAGTTCTCTGTCATGCCAACTTTTGCAAAGATACATAATAATGAATCCAAAATTTTGTTGTGCTCACTCAGAGAACGTTTAGCAATAAGAATGTCGTCAACACAAGAAGTAATGTTGTTACGAAGATAAACAGGTAAAATTTCATTTAAGCTGCGATGAATGCTGCAATAGGTACAGTAAGTCCAATCGGTAATTTCCAAAGTCACTTTTGGGTAAAACAGTCATATCCGGTTATTGTTCACATACTCACTAGATAGATTGATAGTCGAAGAGTTGGTTTGACAGATGCAAAGAATAGTAAAAGAGTAGGCAGCGGTGCAGAAAACTAAAAGAGAAATAGCACCACTACAGCTCGGGGCCCTATGCTCGCTACGGCACATATTCACTTAGAGTAGTGAATCCCCTGAGGACTTTAATAGCTGCACATAATTTCCAGTTTGTGACTTTGTGGCACATCTGGCGGAAGTGCGTACGTAAATTGATTTAACCATGCACATGGATGTATGTCATTCTTAGAGTTGCGAAAGATCTTAAATTTCCGGACAGTCAAAAAGTGTTTATAATCAAAGTTTTCGCCTCGTGGCGACAAAGACCTACCGCGTCTGTCCCAGTCCGAATGTCGATTATTGTAAAGTTCGCGCGCCTGGCGCTCTCTTGTTGCATCCCGTAAATGAAACAAATTATTTTCTTCAAACCCCTCTGCTACCTGTGATTCTAAATTTCTTCTGCTATCTTTTCCTACAATTTCGCCTTCGATCTGCTTGACTTGCTTCCGTAATGCCTCAAATTCCTTTTTCACGCGTTCATTAAATTTTCCCTGATTCTCAACATGCTTATTTATGTTCTGATACTCTTCGGTTTCTGCAAATGGTAATGGAGCTGTATCATCCGAATCTCTGTCCCCATGTAAACTAAGATTTGTCAATTTGTCTGAAATTTCCTCAACTCTTTCCGATAAGTCACCTAATTGTTCTTTCTGTTTATTTACGTCTTCCGTAAGTGTCGCGACTCGGGTTTCAGTATTGTCACATTTGGTAGCTAGCTGTTCATATTGTTGTGTTAGGTTATTTAATCTGTCATTTGGTACGGATCCTTCGATTCTCTCAAATATTTCTTCCTTATCCTTTGCACGTTGTAAATTTAACTCTGAAAAATTCTGTACTATCACGCGATCTCTTTCTTCCTGTTCTCTATCCTGTTCCCTTTGTCTGATTTCTACTGCAATTAATCTATTATTGTGAGAATTCAGAATCGGTTGTACTTCTTCCCTGATTTCTTTCTTTAATTCATCTTTCATATTTTTGAAACATGTCCCTATTCTTGAATCTAACCGTGTTTCCAAAGTTCCCATCTCTGTTTTAATTGTTCCTATCTCTGTTTTTAATTCAGATCCTAACCGAGTTTCCATTGTTCCCATCCGTGTTTCCATTGTTCCCATCTGTGTTTTAATTGTTCCCATCTCAGTTTTAATTGTTCCCATCTCAGTTTTCATTGTTCCCATCTGTGTTACCATTGTTCCCATTTGTGATCCCAGATTTAATATTGCACCCATCAACTGCTCCAAGGTAGCCGGTTCGCAATTCTTTTCGCGCCTAACATTTCCCGCAAAACCAGTTTCCTCCGTCATAGCTGTAAAGCTATCTGTGTTCGATACAATTTCAGAATCTTCTATCGTTAATCTCGGATTCTGTGAATTTTCTGATTGAGAAAAATTTTGAAATGGTTCCGGACTATTTTCCCGACTTATTACATTGTTTTCCACTTCATTATCCATCATACTGTTTTCCTCTGTTGGCGAGTTCGCCATGTTAACAATTTCGTTATTCTCACTATTCATCATTTTTGCCTTTTTCATTGATCGCGTAATCATTTACAAAATATACGAAAGATTCGTCACTGTACGAAAATCACACACAATGACCCCTTATCTCCAACAATACTATTCACACGCAATGTCTCCCTCAAACACGATCAATCGAACAATTGAAATAATTGCACAAGATTGTCAAACGCGTATACAAGGCAATAAAAATTAAATTTTGAAAAATACCATTAGAAGAATGCCAATTACCAAATCTACACACTCAATACAGACTACAATCACTAAACTCAAAATTACTACAACAATACTACAGTCTACAATTTTCACAATCAGAAAAATTCCAAGGGACGATCCGAAGCAGCGGTCGCCACGTGCATGGGGGCTTAATTAAATATATATAATTGAAAATATTTTTTTTAGTTTTAGTAGCTGTATGTCCGATTACGTAGTGTCTCGTAATCGGTTGGCCCTGACTAGTATTATTACGCTATCTGACTGTAAAGAACAATGTAAGAAAATTTCCGTAGACACAGTTAATTAATTAAGACCCCAGCAACTATAAAAATCTACGAAACCAATGAGCACAAGAGTAACTGTTCTGTATGTGGGAGTGTGACTCAACGCCCACATCTGGCACGGTTCTTTTCCAACAAGACAAGAATTTTGATACCAATTATACTGACGTGACAAAAGAAATTTAGAAAAACTATAATTACGCAAGAAAACCAAAATTCACTCTAATACAAGAACACGAGCCAGATGCTTTGTTGACTGAACCTGTAGTGACACATTATTTCAGATACACAACTAATAAAGGAACATTATAAATTTTACCTTCATATATATTGACGAAATGCACTCATTACAATAACATCTGCTATCTCTCCCATCAAATCACTGCATAAAACATGGAACACTCTTTACTACAACATCTTACTCCAACTTCACGACAACCACGAGCTCTTAACACACACTGTCCTCTACGAGCTCTCTGGTAGCACTCACTGCCACGAACTCTCAACAACCACTGACTGCCACGAACTCTAAACACGCACTGTGGAGGCGGCTTAATAGTACTCTTTGGCGCACTCTCTGGCGCAGTGGCACAGTGTAGCCACCTTTCAGCGGTCACGCGGTTCCAGACTGTAGCGCCTAGAACCGCACGGCCACCCCCGCCGGCAAAGACTTGTTACTACATAGCTTGCGTCCTTAGTCTGGAATTTCTTTTTTTCTGCGTTGTGGATGGTGCCTCGTTGTTGTAATTCCTGTTGTTTTGTAGATTTCGTTTTTTATGTTATTTCAGGTGGCGTTTCTTTTTTATCGTTAGTGGCGGCACAGTGTTAATTGTGGGAAGATTTTGGCAGTGTTTTGAGCTATACTTCTGTTTGGGTGCGTGTGCTTGTAACTGGATCTCCTGGTCTTTCTTGTTTTGTTCGTTGGTAAGTATTCTAGATCCGGCTAGGGCTGGTGCACCATACTCTACGATTGGCCGAATAAAGGTATGGTACGTGTGGATTGATGTTCTGTTGCTACAGCCTTATAGTCTACCTTGAACTACACGTTCTAATCCTTGTCTTTTCTTTAATTTGTTTTATGTTTCTGTGTGGTGTGATTTACAATTCATATATTAATGGTAGTGGACACCTAAGTACTTCACCTTGTCACGTAGTCCGAAAGGGGTTCTCCAAAGGGCTATACGAATGTCTCTTTCTTCCTGCTTCTTTTTTGGTGTGATTCCCACGGCGAAATACGACCATTTGCGTTTTCCTTGGGTTGGCTTAATTCTGCTTCTCCATGTCTCTAGCTGAGTAGGTAAGTCTGCCTTGCTTTGTATTCTGTCTGTTCTGTTTGCAAGTCTATAGTCCAGTGGTACTATCATCTGCGTACACTACTACCACTTCTTTGTTGTTATTTTTGATTAGGAGTCCGTCGTGTCCTGTGTGTGGAGAAGTGGGACGGGGGGGGGGGGTAAAAGGGGGGTAAAATACCATATCGAGGTACAGCATTCTGTGAGGTGAAGTAGTTGCAGGTTTCATTGCCAACACGAAATTTGCATCGTCTTTCTGTGATTCGTCCTTGTATTTTCCTCGTCATTTTTGAAGGTCTTCCAATTTTTAACAACTCCATCAGCAGTTCGTTACGCCATATCTTATCGAAAGCACGCTGGATATCAAGAAACATAGCGAGCATGCACTGTCCGCTGTTGCTGGTGTTTGTTGCATCACATAAGAGTTTTGGTAGTGGATAGGTGGAGGAGAGATTCTTTTCTAAATTCTGCTTGAGTGTAGGGGATCAGCTGGCATTGTTCGACATATTTTCTTAATCGATCTGTTATTATGCGCCCATTTGTTTCGCTGAAAACGTTTTGTACCCTAATTAATCTGTTTGATGTTGGGTTCATTCCCGGTTTATGTAGCTTGGCTATCATTATAACTTTACCCTTTCTCCATGTTTCGGTGTGGTTTCGTTGTCCATACAGTAGTTTTATATCGTTAGAAGGAGCGAATTATTGTTTTTTGTGGGGCCTACCGTATGTATCTTCTCAGATAATTTGCTGCAGGTGCTGTGTTTTTCCCACTCGTTATTGCATTCGTTATTTCTTCTTCAGAGATTTGATTTGTGCTGTCAGTTCTGTCTCTTCTTCGTTTTCTACGAGTGGGGCCCTAATAGGTTCATTTATGTTATATTCTACTTATATGTGATGTTCTTCATCAAATCTTGGGTTTTGTGGCTAGGAGGGCCCTGCTTCTTACTTCTATGTATTTTTGAATTCTTGTTTTGGTTCACCTGACAGGCAGGGTTCTCTTCTTCCTTTTTGACGTGTAAGTGTCTTGAAACGATCCCATAGCTTCCCTCCGCCCTATAGACTAATTCTTTGCAAGGTGCATTTATTCTTCGTATAGTCGGATAAATTCCTTTGATTCTTGTGCTTAATCTGTTCCATACTGGCTTAAGAGTGGGGTTACTTGTTCTCCTTATTTCTCGGTACATTCTCTTTTCCTCCCCTCTTATTAATCTTAGTGCAGCTCGTGGTATTGTCGGTATCCAATTGGCCATTTCGTTCTTTGGTATACTTTCGTGACTGCTTTTTGTGTTACCGTTTCTAGTTTATTGTTTGTATTTTCCAGGTTTTGATCGTCTTCGCGGATTTGGTATTGGTAATTTTCCCAGTCTGCTGTTTTCTACTACTACTGTCCGTTTCTCTGGTCTGGGTGGGAGCGGGGGCGTTACTGTCGATTTGAAAATCATTGGTAGGTGATCACTAGTTATAGTCACCTACCTCATAGTGTGTTATCATTTCTTGTATGTTAGTGGTGAACAATATATGATCAACTGTTGATCTACCATTGTGTCCAATGGAAATTAGTAGGTTTATTTGAAACCTGTCCATGGATTCAGTTGTCAGGATATCAGACAGTGCCCTTGCATCGTCATTTTCTCCCAGTTAGTTGTATCTGACATTTGCATCAGTCATCATAATTACTTTCTGGAAGCTGAGGAGATATCTTAGGAAGTTTGTTGCCAGAGGCAGTCTTGGTGGTATGTATAAACATGCTACTGTCAATTTCTCTGTGCTTCTTATCGGTGTCGTGTTAGAGCTGCAAATGAATCTATTGTAAAAATCCTTTAGTCCTTCTGGGTATTTATAGAACAAGCATATTACGAAGACTCTACAATACTGGACGGAAGATTCTCACATCATTTGTCTAGAGCAAAGTAATTGTCGAAAAGGCATTACTAAAGAATGAGACATTAAACTGCGGACAGTAAGGCTATAACATTATATGTACTGTAGGGATATACTTGTATATGTAGTCTGAGATTTATGGCAACGATTTCACAGATAATGCAGATGCTGGTTTCTAAACTACGATAGGTGAGCTGAAAAGAAAACATAAGTATTGTTTCCCAAACCCCGCCCCCCTCCCAACCACCCTCTTCTTCATAATGGGCGAAACTCCTATATTGAGTGTTCTAGTACATCTTCCTCGGTCACGAAGTATGTGTAATATTTTGACTTACGACTTCTCATTAGACAACAGGTTTTTCAGTTTATGAGACACCTCCTTCACGTCAACAACAGAACTGGAAGTGCCGGTGTTCTGCTCGTGGAACACGGTATCGTCTTGGCCCCTACAGTTTCTATTACACGCTTGCCTGGTGACTAGGATTGGAATTTTTAATGTTACTGTATCTTGTCAAGAAACACTGAAATTATTTCAGAAATCCATTACTCGTCATAGCATTCAGAGGCAACTTCTTGGAAATTTTAAATGACGTAGGCATTCTCAGGAAAGTAGGTGAACATATAAGGAAAGATGCAATATACACGGTGTTTCGCAGTTCTTACAGACTTGTAGAGGATTCTAGAGGGGACTTAGTAGATAACGTTTTGCCAAGGAACCGATCTCCGTAAATGCACCGTTTGCGTGTAAAATAAGTTTGAAAATCGGATCACTTTCAAATCTTCCGTTTTACAGTACGCGCACAGAGGAAACAATGAGCTCTCACCTGTGTGCTCTACAGCAGCCCATGGCATGGACAGAGTTTTCAGCACTCGTTGCCAGATTCTCTTCTATTTGTCAAAGGACGTCATCTTTATAGCCGAGCGTGTGGCGCGTCTGTGGGGCACTACATTCAGCATTTCTAGTTGCGAAAGTACCAATTTCTATATCTACATTACTACTCGGCAATTCACAGTCAAGTTTTATGCATATACAGGGTGTTACAAAAAGGTACGGCCAAACTTTCAATAAACATTCCTCACATACAAATAAAGAGAAGATGTTATGTGGACATGTGTCCAGAAACACTTAATTTCCATGTTAGAGCGCACTTTAGTTTCGTCACCCACCTACGCTCAATGGAGCACGTTATCATGATTTCATACGGGATACTCTACCTGTGCTGCTAGAACATGTGCCTTTACAAGTACGACACAACATGTGGTTCATGCACGATGGAGCTCCTGCACATTTCAGTCGAAGTGTCCGTACGCTTCTCAGCAACAGATTCGGTGACCGATGGATTGGTAGAGGCGGACCAATTCCATGGCCTCCACGCTCTCCTGACCTCAACCCTCTTGACTTTCATTTATGGGGGCATTTGAAAGCTCTTGTCCACGCAACCCCGGTACCAAATGTAGAGACTCTTCGTGCTCGTATTGTGGACGGCTGTGATACAATACGCCATTCTCCAGGGCTGCATCAGCGCATCAGGGATTCCATGCGACGGAGGTTGGATGCATGTATCCTCGCTAACGGAGGACATTTTGAACATTTCCTGTAACAAAGTGTTTGAAGTCACGCTGGTATGTTGTGTTGCTGTGTGTTTCCATTCCATGATTAATGTGATTTGAAGAGAAGTAATAAAATGAGCTCTAACATGGAAAGTAAACGTTTCCGGGCGCATGTCCACATAACATATTTTCTTTCTTTGTGTGTGAGGAATGTTTCCTGAAAGTTTGGCCGTACCTTTTTGTAACACCCTGCAGACAGAAGAGGAGAGTGAAAATTTGTACCAATGTCGGGAACCGAAACCGGGCCTCCCGCTTACTAGGCAGGTGCGTTAGCCACTGATCCACCTTGCCGCAGCGGTTCACACAACTGCACAGATTACCCTTGCAAGCCTCCGTGCCCCGTAAGCACGGGAACCTGGTTCGATTCCCGGCATTGGTACAAATTTTCACTGAACACTTCAGTTTATATATATAATACAAAAACTAATCAAAATATACATAATCCAAAACGAGCTGTCCTATGAATTTTTTCGATTTTATCCGTCAATCATATCTGATGTGGATCCCCCACCGCACTGCAGTACTACAGCAGAAGGCGGACAAATGGTTCAAATGCTCCTAGCACTATGGGATTTAACAGCTGAGGTCATTAGTCCCCTGCAACTCAGAACTGCGTAAACCTAACTAACCTAAGGACATCACACATCCATGCCCGAGGCAGGATTCGAACCTGTGACCGTAGGAGTCGAGCGGTTCCGGACTGAAGCGCCTAGAACCTCTCGCCTAAAACGGCCGGAGAAGGCGGACAATCGTAGTGTAAACATTGTCTTTAGTATACCTGTTACATTTTCTAAGTGTTCTGCCAACAAATTGCAGTTCTTAGTTTGCTTTCCCCAGAACGTTTTCTATGTGATCGTTCCAACTTAAATTATTCGTAATTGTAATCAGTAAGTATTTAGTTCAGTTTATAATCTTTAGATTAGTGTTATTTATCGTGTAACTGAAATTTACCGGATTCTTTATAACGCTCATGTGGGTGACTTCACACTGTTCATGATTTAGATCAACTGCCACTTTTTGCACCATACAAATATGTTTTCTAAATCATTTTGCAATTAGTTTAGATCATCTGATGACTTTACATTACGGCAAATGACAGTACCATCAGCAAGTAATCTAAGAGGACTGCTCAGAATGTATCCTAAATCGTTCATGCGTATCATGAACAACAGGGGGCCTATAACACGTCCTTGGGAAACGGCAGATATTATTTACCTTTCACTCGATGACTTTCCAACAGATATTCCAAACTGTGATCTTTCTGACAGGAAATCACGAATCCAGTCACACAACTGAGACGATACTCCATAGACCCCCAATTTAATTACAAGTCGCCTGTGAGGAACGGTGTCAAAAGCATTCTGGAAATGTAAAAATATGCTATCGGTTTGACGTCCCCTAAAGATAGCACTCATTACTTAGTGAGAACAAAGAGCCAGCTGTGTTTCACGTAAAGAATATTTTCTGTATCCGTATAGGTTATTTATTAATAAATCGTTTTCTTCGAGGTGATTCATAATGTTTGAGCACAGTATATGTTCCAAATCCTACTGCGAATCGACATTAGCAGATTACCCTGATTTCCTTTCTTGGGTATTGGTGTAACACGTGCAACTTTCCAGTTTCTGGGTATGGATCTTTCTACGTGCGAGCTGCTGTAAGTGATTGCTATGTTAGGTTAGGTTGTTTGGGGGAAGAGACCAATCAGCGAGGTCATCGGTCTCATCGAATTAGGGAAGGACGGGGAAGGAAGTCGGCCGTGCCCTTTCAAAGGAACCATCCCGGAATTTGCCTGGAGCGATTTAGGGAAATCACGGAGGACCTAAATCAGGATGGCCGGACGCGGGATTGAACCGTCGTCCTCCCGAATGCGCGTCCAGTGTGCTAACCACTCCGCCACCTCGCCCGGTGATTGCTAAGTATGGAGCTATTGTATCAGCATACTCTGAAAGGAACCAGACTGATATACAGCCTGGACTGGAAGTCTTGTCTTTCATATGTGTTTCAAGCTGCTTTGCTACACCAAGGATATCTGCTTCTAAGTTACTTATGTTGGCAGTTGTTCTTGATTCGAATTCTGGAATATTAACCTTCTCTTCTTTTGTGAAGGAATTTCGGAAAACCGAATTTAGTAATTCCGCTTTAATGCCCTGTCATCAATAACACCACCACTGTTACTGCTCAGTGAGGGCATTGACTACGTCCTACCACTGGTGTACTTTACATGATTCTCTTAGGGTTTTCTCCCAGATTTCGAGACAAAGTTACGTTGTGGAAACTATTAAAAGCATCTCGCATTGAAATTTGCGTTAAATTTCCACCATCCGTAAAACTTCGCCGATCTTGGGAATTTTGTGTCCCTTTAAATTTCACATTATTTTTTCGTTGCTTCTGCGATAGTGTTCTGATCTGTTTTGTGTACCATGGGGGATCATTATCATCTCTTATTATATATTTCCTAGTTGCAGTAGATATTATTTCCTTGAATTTAAATCTCTTTTGGTCTACACTTACACAGCGAGTTGGAAGGAGTGGAGACTGTTTCTTATGAAAATGTCAAGCTAACTTTATATGCTTTTTTAAATAGATGTATTTTGCGTTTATTTTTGGTGGGTTTGGACGCTCCGATATTCAGTCTAGCTACAAGAACCTTGTGGTCACTAATCCCTTAATCTGTCTTGATGCCGCTTTATTGGCCACAATTATTTGGTGCTAAGAGGTCAAGTATGTTTTTGCAACAATTTTCACCTCGAGTTGTTCAAAATAATTTTCTGAGAAGTCATCCAGTTCGATTTCGGACTACGTTTTATACCGACCACCGCCTTTAAACATGTATTTTCGTAAATATATCGAAAGTAGATTGAAGTCACCACCAAATAACCAGATTTCCGTACCTATAACGCTTTGAGATTCAGTACTTTCTATTAGCGCCTGGAGCAGACGTTGTTGAAGTTGGACGAGAGTGGAACGTGGCGTCGTAATTACACTACTGGCCATTAAAATTGCTACACCCAAAGATGACGTGCTACAGACGCGAAATTTAACCGACAGGAAGAAGATGCTGTCATATGCAAATGATTAGCTTTTCAGAGCATTCACACAAGATTGGCGCCGGTGGCGACACCTACAACGTGCTGACATGAGGAAAGTTTCCAACCGATTTCTCATACACAAACAGCAGTTGACCGGCGTTGCCTGGTGAAACGTTGTTGTGATGCCTCGTGTGAGGAGGAGAAATGTGTACCATCACGTATCCGACTATGATAAAGGTCGGAGTGTAGCCTATCGCGATTGCGGTTTATTGTATCGCGACATTGCTGCTCGCGTTGGTCGAGATCCAATGACTGTTAGCAGAATATGGAATCGCTGGGTTCAGGACGGTAATACGGAACGCCGTGCTGGATCCCAATGGCCTCGTATCACTAGCAGGCATCTAATCCGCATGGCTGTAACGGATCGTGCAGCCACGTCTCGATCCCTGAGTCAACAGATGGGGACGTCTGCAAGACAACAGCCATCTGCACGAACAGTTCGATGACGTTTGCAGCAGCATGGATTATCACCTCGGGGACCATGGCTGCGGTTACCCTTGACGCTGCATCACAGACAGGAGCGCCTGCGATGGTGTATTTAACGACGAACCTGGGTGCACGAATGGCAAAACGTCATTTTTTCCGATGAATCCGGGCTCTGTTTACAGCATCATGCTGGTCGCAACCGTGTTTGACGACATCGCGGTGAACGTACATTGAAAGCGTGTATTCGTCATCGCTATACTGGCGTATCACCCGGCGTGATGGTATGGGGTGCCATTGGTTACACGTGTCGGTCACCTCTTGTTCGCATTGACGGCACTTTGAACAGTGGACGTTACTTTTCAGATGTGTTACGACCCGTGGCTCTACCCTTCATTCGATTCATGAGAAACCCTACATTTCAGCAGGATAATGCACGACCGCATGTTGCAGGCCCTGTATGGGCCTTTCTGGATACAGAAGATCTTCGGCCGCTGCCCTGGCCAGCGCATTCTCCAGATCTCTCACCAATTGAAAACGTCTGGTCAATGGTGTCTGAGCAACTGGCTCGTCACAATACGCCAGTCACTACTCTTGATGAACTGTGGTATCGTGTTGAAGCGACATGGGCAGCTGTACTTGTACACGCCATCCAAGCTCTGTTTGACTCAATGCCCAGGCGTATCAAGGCCGTTATTACGGCCAGAGCTGGTTGTTCTGGATACTGACTGATCTCAAAATCTATGCATCCAAATAGTGTGAAAATATAATCACATGTCAGTTCTAGTATAATATATTTGTCCAATGAATACCCGTTTATCATCTGCATTTCTTCTTGGTGTAGCAATTTTAATGGCCAGTAGAGTACAACAGCGGTTGACCAAGGCGCTCTCTTAGTTTGTTGACGTACCGTGAAGTGATCCGGTCTCCAACTTATTTTAAATCAAAACGTTACAATTACGGGCATCGTTTCCTTATCAACACTTTACCTACTAATTCCCTTCTGCAGCCCTCGAGGCCTGTAATAGGCATTGTGCAACACACTGTATACAATATGTTCCGTAGAGGGACAATAAGAATGAGAGACCATGAACAAGGTATTCGGATTAGAAAGGGTATTTTATTGTTCAATCTACACATGAAACAAGTAATGTGCAATTAAAGGAAATATTCAGAAGTGGGATTGAAATTCAGGTAGAGGGATGTATATAAGGTAAAATTTATTGATGACATTGCTATCCTCAGAGAAAGCGATGAAGAATTACGAGACGTGCTGAATGGGACTACCGTCTAATGAGCACAATTTATGTACTGAGAGTGAACCGAAGACGAAAGCAGTGAGGAGTAGTAGAAATGAGATCAATTTCACATCAAGATTAGGGACCACAAAATAGACGAAGTGAAGGAATTCTGTTACTTTGTAAGCAAAATAACACCCGACAGACGAAGAAAGCAGACCAGGATTGTGTGAAAGTAGCAGAGCACTATGGGAAATGCGAAAATCAAGAGATAGAAAGCCTTTGAGCTGTGATGAGACAGTAGGATGTTGAAAATTAGCTGAATTGATAAGAAATGAGGAGATGCCTCGCAGAACCAGAGAGGAGAGGAATATGTTGAAAACATTGACAACAATAAGAGACAGGAAGACAGAAATTGTATTAAGACATTGAGAAACAACATATGTGGTTCTTGAGAGACTAAAGAGCGTAAAAAATCTGTAGCGAGAGACAGAGTTTGGATTATATTTAAAATATAATGGAGGACGTAGGGTGTGCAAGTGCTACTCTGAAATGAAGAGGTTGACACAGGAGAGGAATTTGTGCCAGGGACATCAAACTAGCCAGAAAAGCGATGATAAAAAAATTCTTGAATCAGTACCGACGCCTAGTAGAGTATCGTTATTAAGCTTCTTAAGACCCAATTACCCATACGATGACAACTACGCACGTGTATGTAGGTGCTAAGGACGAGCTAATTATCGAACATTGTAGTAACAGGTGGTCAAGGTAGTCACTTGCCGCTAATTCGAAAGGAAAACACCAGTATAGCCACTGAGAACACGTGTAAAAATGTAAATTACGTTTGGCCTGATCACCTTACTCACAATTCTGAGCGTCTCGAATTAGGTACCGAACAAGGTAGGGTAATGGTAATACACTGCACTCATATTCGGAGGACAGTGACTCGAATCCCGTCTGACCTTCCAGATTCAGGTTTTCCATGATTTCCCAGGATCTCTTAAAACGAATGTGTGGAAGTTTTCTTTGAAAGGGCACGGCCGATTTGCTTACCTGTCATTCCCCAATTCGAGTTTGTGCTCCTCCTGAAATGACTTCGTCGCCGATGGAACGTTAAACCCTGAACTTCCTTTTTTCGAATTACGCCATCTAGGTTCCCTGACTCAGACTAACGACTAGACCTTATTTTTTCTTTCTCCACTCACTCATCCATTCTAGTCCGGCTTTGGATTCACTTTGTCTCTTAAGCAGCTCAGACACACTCATCTCATAAATGGGCTTCTAATCATCTGCACATCACAATGAGCGAGGCGGCGCAGTAGTGAAGTCGGAGGAGTCGTTACCGGAAGATCATCTTCATATTTTTTTCGCATTCGGTTTGCTCGTACTGCATAAAATGCACCACATTAAACTAAGACAGAGGGAACAGAGTTCGATCGGCACCGAATCAGCTGCTTATTATTGACCACTAGCCTAGTACAATAACCACTGTCACAACTGTGCACTCATTCGAGATGCTTCCTGTAGATGGTCATTCTCAAGTTCTGGTTCCTGACAAATGGAATGAAGTGCAGACCTCTTTCTGTTATGTACCTGTACTAAAATGTAAACTCTCTAGGTCATACCTTCTGGATGTATAACTTTTCTAAAAAAATATATAAAAAAACATGTCATTTAAAACCCATAAACCAGAGGGATTTTTATCTTGATTTACTCGTGCAGTTTGTCCGTTTTTGAAAGTGAGAAATTTGTCCTTACTTTTTTTTCCTCCTACCTCTTTGTGCATACTTGTGTAGGTGTGAGGTGCTCTTTGCCTGGATTGTTGGTCCAAGATATCATACACATTTGGTAGCGGGGATGCATCACCTATCGTGATGACACTTAACTGTCTGTAGTTACTACAATTCTCGACTTCTGTTTGCCACTGGAATCTTTCTTTATCGGAACCAACAATAAAGGAGTGTTCCAAGTGCTCTTGTTTCCAACAGTTATGTCATCTTCCAGCATCTGTTCTAAGCGTTATTTTGAGACCTCTCTCTGTGCTCTAGGTGTTCTGTACAGTCTAGTGTTCACCACCTCCCCAGCACGTTCCAATGCTGTTAGTACTCGACCCGCCACTGTGGATGCGTATGACAATTTGTCACCTGCTACATGAAATACATCTCCATACTCTGTGCAAACGTCTACTAAGGCATTATGATCTTTGCTTTCAAGTGATTCACTCTCATTTGCCTTCGCAAAGTGCCAGCATAACTTCCTGTCTTTCCTATGACTTCCTTAATGGCTTTTACTTTGTGTACCTTTACTAATCGCGCTAATCCTTCCATCGTCAACCTGACGTTTATTAATTATACTTCGCCCTCTCAAATATTTATTGCGCCTATTATAAACCTACCACTTCATACTCTCACTAACGACTCCGATACGTACACCCCATGCACATTTCCCTATTTTAAGATAACCATTTCAATATCTTAAGGCACATTACCATCCATTTTCAAACTCATTACCTTCTCCTCGTGTGGTCCAATTTCCCCATCAGACTCTTGATCGGCCTCGATCTCATTTTTCAGTTCTTCTGCCACTGTTAAAGATATGTCTTGCCCTGGTAATCTTATCACTTTTCCGCATAGTTCAATTTAGCCTCATGCTACGTTAGAAAATCTCTACTAATCAACCCATCATGTGGGCTGTCTAGTCTACATGTACATATATACTCCGCTAGCCACCAAGTGGTGTGTGGCGGAGGGCACAATTCACGCCAAAGTCATACCCCCCCCCCCTCCTTGTTCTACTCGCGGATCGTGCGAGGGAAAAACGACTGTCTGAACGCCTCAGTACGAACTCTAATTTCCCTAATCTTTGAATGGTGATCATTAAACGATTTGAAAGTTGGTGGTAAAATTATATGCTCTACATCTCGGCGAAGATCGGATTTCGGAATGTAGTGAGCAGCCCCTTCCGTTCAGCGCGTTGTCTATCTGCAAGTGCGTTGGGTTGGAGGTTGGATTGTTTGGGGGGAGGAGACCAAACAGCGTCGTCATTGGTCTCATCGGATTAGGGAAGGATGGGGAAGGAAGTTGGCCGTGTCCTTTCAAAGGAACCATCTCGGCATTTGCCTGGAGCGATTTAGGGAGATCACGGAAAACCTAAATAAGGATGGCCGAACGCGGGATTGAACCGCCGTCCACCCAAATGCGAGTCCAGTGTGCTAACCACTGCGCCACCTCGCTCGGTGCAAGTTTGTCCCACTTCAAACTTTCTATGAGATTTGTAACGCTCTCGCGATGGCTAAATGTGCCAGTCATGAATCTTGCCGCTCTCTTTTGGACCTTCTCAATCTCTTGAATCAGACCCATGTCGTAAGGGTCCCATACAGACGAACAATACTCTAAGACGGGACGAACTAACGTATTGTAAGCTATTTCCTTTGTTGAAGGACTGCATCGCTTCAGAATTCTACCAATATGCCGCAACATAGATTTCGCCTTGCCCGTTACTTGTGTAATCTGATCATTCCATTTGAGATCATTTCGAATAGTCACACTCAGATACTTGACGGATGTTACCGCTCGCAAATACTGGGCATTTAGTTTGTACTCGTACATTAATGGGGATTTTCGCCATGTTATACGCAGTAGGTTACACTTGCTAATATTGAGAGATAACTGCCAGTCATTACACCAATCATTTATTTTCTGCAAATCCTCATTGATTTGTTCACAGCTTTCATGTGATACTACTTTCTGTAGACTACAGCATCATCGGAAAACAGTCTAATGCTGCTGTCAATACCATCAACCAGCTCGTTTATGTAAATCGTAAAAAGCAGCGGACCTATTACGCTGCCCTGGGGCACACCTGAAGTTACGATTGTTTCTGTGGAAGTCACCTGACCCATACACACGACATGCGTCCTACTTCTCTGGCACCTTCCAACCTTATGTGTATTTTCACCACACTTGATGTACTTACAGCTTCACGACCTTCAGCTGGAGCCTTTCTGCTTCATATATACTGACTATACAAATTACAGGAATACGCTTTCTCTGTAACAAGCACAACTGTGCCTCAGTAGTGACAGTTTCAATTTCTTCCTGAACTGTACGCAACATAATTGTAGAACATCATTTACTGTAGCGCCTTTTATTAACAGCACGATGGGCTTTCTTAATCTGACAATGGCTAACTGCACGGCTTTGTGACTTCTTAGTTTCCCTAAACTACTTTCTGTCTTGCTTGCTTCTCATTGGCACTCTACACTTCCTCCATGCAAGCCAAGGTCATTTATGACAAGCCTTAGCGTACTGCCTGTTCGTTTACATTTTTAAAACAAGTAACATCTGCTAGTCTAGTACACGGTACATCTCAGTTACCTGGTAGATAAAACTGCGAGCATCTCCATTCACGCAGTGAATGTGATCCACTGACCTCTTGAAAACTCAGTTTTAACGTTATGGGAGCTATTCCCATCACTTTTCTTGCTCTTGCCCTGCATTCATGCATTCTGAGCCCTTGTGTCTGTTTTGTCACAAACACAGCAAAAATTTGCGCACTGTTTTACCGTCAGTGTGAGTATTCTTTCTTCTGCCTTGTTTCTCCTACATTTGCTTGCTATTTTCACTCGCAAGAAACATGTTAAAAATTTCAATTTTTTATGTCTCTTAGACGACCGTTCCAGTCCGTTTTCATGCTCAGTCCTTGTTCGTGGGGCTATTGCCCTATCTCCCATTGATAATAGCGCACTTTCTTCTTTTATTGCTAATTCCAGTGTTGCAGCTAACCCAATTTCGTCACTGTTACTTCCAACTTTCGTTTGAATGTCGTCGTTACTCAACCCTTGTATGAAACAGTCTCTCCCTATACGGTCTAGCAGCACTGTGGCACCTATCCGGTTTTCTCTCGCTACTTGTAATTCTACTCACAGCTTTCCAAAAATTTCTCTACACTTCGTCAATCTTATTTACCCACAACGAGATTGGTTCCCTATGGCCTTGTTTCACCAGAAATAGTCTGCAGGGATAATAGTCTATTTTCCTCTTACTCATGTAATTCTCTTTCAAAACACACTTAACTTCTTCCCATGTACTTGTTCACTCGCATACTCGCAGTCTCGATATGGCTGCATGGAAATTAATGCTTTAACAAATTTAAACAAAATCCTCTGCTCCTCTGGAATTTGCGTTTCAGTAAATTCTGTTAGGTTCCCCTCGTTACTATCATAAGATTTCTCTATAAAATACAGTGCTTCTTTAGAACTTACGTTACCGTCTCCCGCTGACTTACTTCACTAGGGGAAGACGTTTTAAACATCTTACAGCTAACAGCTTAGAATTACATTTACAACTATTACAGGTTACTTCCAATATGTGCCGCCATATTGTGGCGCTGTCAGATGAGTCGTCTGGCCTGTGTCGAGACCATCGCTCGCTCTGGCTGCTGCCGTAGCTACTGCGACGCCTCCGGCCCCCAACTTGTGGAGCTCCTGCTGCTCAGCCTCGCCCCTGTGCCTGTGGTCTGTGATGGGCTGGCCGTTGCCCTACTTGGCTGCGCCGCCAACCCCATTGCCCCCCCCCCCCCCCTTGGTGCCACCTCGTGGACCCATGGCTGCTCAGGCATGCCTTTGTGCCCCTGAAATGTGATGTGTCGCTCATTGCTCTCACCCTGTTGCTCGACCTTGATGCTGCCTCAGCTACCGTTGACCATTGCCCAGTGGGACTCCATTTCGAACTCTACTGCCAGGGGACAGAATTTCTACTAGTTTGAAACGTTTGAATTGCCACAACATCCTGCAATTTGCCACAGCCACTGTAGCAACCTGAATGAGCACGTTACCTTCCAAATGCCTTTATAAGAACATTGCGTTCACCGCACACCAATATTATTTTCTTGTGTCACGTTCCGAAGTTGAGTATTGGCTGCCTTTGTGCAGCACAGTTCATGAGGAGACAATTAGCTGGTTGGCCTGTGTGAGAGGTATCACGGTATAAGTGTCTATATGTGTGTGTGGGTGCACTTTATCACGGGACAATTACATATTCTTGATTTTATAATTATATTTTTATGATTTTGGTTGGGGTGACTTTAAATATTGTAGGCTAGCATGAGATTTTCAATTAACTTACACAGCGATAACACTCGTACGGACATCGGCTGACCCGAAGTACGTACGATATAATATTTTTAAACACAACGTGCGACTCACCGCCTTCTAATAAATAGTTGGCGTGAGCGCTGCTATTTAGAACAGAAAATATGCGTATTCTTACGCAAACTGTAATTATTAATACGGGTCTCAGGGGCTACTGGTTATTTATGTACCAAACTACATGAACATTAACTGAGTTATTGCGGACATGGTTGAATGAAAACATTTTCAATATTTCTTGTTCATTATTTGCAAGGAAAAACTGGAGAGAATCTCATCTGCCGTTAGGCGGCCAAACTCGAAACATACTGAACTCATTCAGTATTCTAAATATTAATAAACGAAATTTACTTTTACTCTGTTAACTCTGAGACTATTGTAAGATTATGTCTTCTCTTCTGCTGTATGAACCTCTCACATTTACATTTAATATTATGACGTGAAATTTTAATTGAATAATACAGTCAGCGTAATGACCGACTAAATTCTGCTAGAGGAAATGAGCTCCCTGCACTAGGAAGTTCTGTAAAAATTTTGTTAATTATAATTAATGGTTACGATCATAAGAAATGACAACAAAGTCAATAATACACACTTTCTGATAAAAATTTCTATTATATTTTGAAAAAATACAGATAAAACTTACGTTAATTATCAGACAGCACTACAATGGCGGCCTACCTCTAGACGAAACAAAAACAGGAGCATTTTCAATAAAGCAATAGTCTCTGGTCATGTTCATTTTCATTACACAGATAAAAAGAATGTTCTTTTATTTTTATATCACTTTTCTAACGTTTCTTATACATGGCGCACACGTACACAGTCTTGAAAAAATTTATAATTCACAGGTCGCACGGCAAAAACGACTTTTCCCTTTCTCCAAATGTCCATTTATGTGACGTACCGTCACAGAGGGAGTCTACACCTGGCTGCAATGTTATATCCCTTTTTAACAAAGATAAAGACTAGAAAGTGACTTGAAGTAGCCTCTATTAGAAGTGTTCCGAAACTTCTAAATTTTAAATGCGAACATTTTTAGGTTAGGCTTTACCGTGACTGTTACTGACATCAAATGAAACAACAAGTTTACTGTTACCAGTCACCGTTTTATTTTTTCCACGACGCGTTTCGAAGGTTTAAACCTCCATCATCGGGTGGATTTACATTAGTTAGTATTACATATGTGTGTATGTTGTGTTACGGCTTTGGAGGAACTTGTGGCACTGCCTAGTGGAGAAACAAGACACTATTTCACAATATGGTTTTGGATAACTTTTGACAAAAAATTAAACTGATATCTAATGGTAAACTTTAATAAGTAAACTAGAGTACCTCCAGTGGTCTCAGGTTCCTTTTTCTGTCGTAACACTTCACATGTATACTGCCACATTTGTAAACAAATATGGCGTCTGGAATCAGCTGGGTGCAAGGTTCATACAGCAGAAGAGAAGACATAATCGCAAAGTGCAAAGAAAATACGTCGTAACAACATTATTACAGAATAATCGTTTAAATCATTTGGAGGTGTTTATTTTGAGGTGTCAAATATATGTGTGTGTACTTCAAGTGGTATATAAATCCAATTTTGAAAGGTTAAAACAGCTAAACATTCGTACTCGTTCATGCAATCAGGTGAAATGCCAAAATGGCTTAAACTTCATACTTGCTGCTAACAATTAGGTAAAATGTTACAGGCTTGAATTACAATGATCATATTGGCTACAGCAGTAAAATCATACATAGATGACACTCTTAGAAGAAAGAGAGAGAGGAGAGAGAGAGAGAGAGAGAGAGAGAGAGAGAGAGAGAGAGAGGAAGGAGTGATTATATGAGAGCAAACATTTACATGGCAAGGAGTCTTAAGATTACATGTTGCATATATTAGCTGCCTAAAGGTTGGGGTAATACACTGGTTAATGTTATAAAGAATGCAGATGAATATACATTTGTGCCAGTAGTTGATGTACATACAGTTTTAAGCTGACAAGGGGTACAAGCTGTTGGTGTGATGGATTATCTGTGAATGAGGTCAATCTCTTGTACTCTTGGCAGCTGTAAATATTTATGGTAAATATTAGCATGTGTGCACATGTGTGTGTGTGTGTGTATTTTAAGAGTGTAGGCAGTTGCTGAAAACAGAGATGATACTATTGTAAGTATTGTCATTTTTGCCATTTAAGATGGATTCTGGTTGTTTCATTTGGTGTTTGTATATTTGGAGTGTTTCAAGGATGTCTAGTTTCCTGCCATTTGGTTGGATGTGTAGGATGCTAATACTTGTTATCATGGTGATTTTCATACCGGATTGCTAATGTCTTCAAACGGAAAGGCATAAGCATATCCTTTACAACGGACAACAAGTTTGGACAGAAGTTACCCCACAACATCGGCACACGAAACGCACTTCATCACACAGGTGTGTACAAAATTGAATGTTTGGACTGTGACTGCTTCTACATATGCCAGACAGGCAGATCATTTGAGATAAGGTTCAAGGAAGACATGGCAGCACTAAAAAACAAAAAATACCACACATCAGCAATAGCTACCCACCTATATGAAACAAATCACCATGTTAACAACACAAGTATTAGCATCCTACACATCCAACCAAAAGGCAGGAAACTAGACATCCTTGAAACACTCCAAATATACAAACACCAAATGAAACAACCAGAATCCATCTTAAATGACAATAATGACAATATTTACAATAGTATCATCTCTGTTTTCAGCAACTGCCTACACTCTTAAAATACACATACACACACACACACACACACCCATGTGCACACATCCTAATATTTACCATAAATATTTACAGCTGCCAAGAGTACAAGAGATTGACCTCATTCACAGATAATCCATCACACCAACTGCTCGTACCCCTTGTCAGCTTAAAACTGTATGTACATCAACTACTGGCACAAATGTATATTCATCTGCATTCTTTATAACATTAACCAGTGTATTACCCCAACCTTTAGGCAGCTAATATATGCAACATGTAATCTTAAGACTCCTTGCCATGTAAATGTTTGCTCTCATATAATCACTCCTTCCTCTCTCTCTCTCTCTCTCTCTCTCTCTCTCTCTCTCTCTCCTCTCTCTCTTTCTTCTAAGAGTGTCATCTATGTATGATTTTACTGCTGTAGCCAATATGATCATTGTAATTCAAGCCTGTAACATTTTACCTAATTGTTATCAGCAAGTATGAAGTTTAAGCCATTTTGGCATTTCACCTGATTGCATGAACGAGTACGAATGTTTAGCTGTTTTAACCTTTCAAAATTGGATTTATATACCACCTGAAGTACACACACATATATTTGACACCTCAAAATAAACACCTCCAAATGATTTAAACGATTATTCTGTAATAATGTTGTTACGACGTATTTTCTTTGCACTTTGCGATTATGTCTTCTCTTCTGCTGTATGAACCTTGCACCCAGCTGATTCCAGACGCCATATTTGTTTACAAATGTGGGCAGTATACATGTGAAGTGTTACGACAGAAAAAGGAACCTGTGACCACTGGAGGTACTCTAGTTTACTTATTAAAGTTTACCATTAGATATCAGTTTAATTTTTTGTCAAAAGTTATCCAAAACCATATTGTGAAATAGTGTCTTGTTTCTCCACTAGGCAGTGCCACAAGTTCCTCCAAAAGCCGTAACACAACATACACACATATGTAATACTAACTAATGTAAATCCACCCGATGATGGAGGTTTAAACCTTCGAAACGCGTCGTGGAAAAAATAAAACGGTTACTGGTAACAGTAAACTTGTTGTTTCATTCACTTCTAAATTTATTCAGAAAACAGTTTCAACTTTCAGCCTGCTTGCCTTCAAGAAGTTTTACCCAAGAAGAGCCCAGGTCTCAGCAGAGACGGTGACTGGCTAGAAATGTTCCATATACTTTGAAATGAGACTGTCAGTATGAACCTGTACCCAATACATGACAACAGAGTTTCCCGATTATTCCTCTATGATTTCATTAGCTGCCCTGATACTATTGAAACTACTTCTTCCTAGCCCTGCCTGAGTACTCTCCTCCTTTCCTCTGTCTCTCTGATTTCTTTTTAACCTCTTCTAGTTGTCTGACTAATGAGAGCGTCCTACTTTCGATTTTTTTTCGCTTCCCTTTTGCCCCCCCCTATCGCTGACATGCAAAACCTCTCACGACCTGATTGGCTCTAACTGTGCCCTGCTCTTCAGTAATTTTCCAGAGGGTTGGTGGAGGGAGACGGGTGTCTCTCCCTATGGGGTTACATACTGCGTCCTAAGCCTGTCACTGCCTTTTCATGATATATCAGTGTCCCTGTGAAGAACCCTCTCTCTTTATCATTCTCGTCCCATGCTCTCTGTCTAGCCAGGAAGTACTGGCCTCAGTATTATTGTTTATATATCTTCTGAGTATATTTAGAGCTGTGCCTATCAGTGGTACTCTGTAACGTCCTTCGATCACTCTCTGTTCATAGTTTATAGCGTTGTCACTACATATGTCTGTCTCACATGCTCACACCTGACTGGCCAGCAGGCTCCCCTGTGACTCTCTTTGCTTCCCCTAAGGCTTCTAAGACTTAACGTTATTCTCTGTTTGTTACTGTCCTTCTACAAGACGTACCTATTTTCTGTGGATATGATAAGTTTCCCAGTGGACAAAAATATTGGTGGGGTTATGACAGTATCATACATTAAGGTGCACGAGAACTACTGTGTGTTGCAAAACTAATAAAATATAACAAACCTAGTTATGAGTAGTGGGGCAGAACTTATTGCAAGACAGATAAATTTCGAAGTCAAGGTCACCACCCACGTCTCTTGGTCAATTTCGTACGGTAAATGCAAGGTCATGGCGTAACCTGATATCTGCTATGCTTCAAAATAACGTTCCCCTTCCAATGCTCTGGTCTGTATGCCATTTGTATGACATAAAAACGAAGAGGTCATTAATACACTGTGCCGGTTCAATCCTCAAAATCAAGGTCACCTCCCCACCCCCCCGCACTGATCAGACCAATCGAATGACTCAGGAATGGCGGGAAAATCTAGTTCCCACTTCCCACTCACCTCCATCCTAGGCGAACTGTGTGTAAGTCGTGTCTATTGAGCTCCATGCAGGCAGCAATTTGTAGATTGTGATTACAGAATGCAGGCTGTAGTAACGACGCTCACTTTTTTTTATTACGTGTCTCTCTAAGAATCGCGGTTATTTCCAGCAACGAGTCGTTACTAAAATGATTACAACATAAATGGGCAACTGTCAATGAGTGAACTGTTCCTCTGATAGTGTTTAACTCATTCCACAACTACGAAACTGGTGCGTTCCTATGACATCTACATGAGAGTGTGGAACCAATAATAACCGTGATGGATGCGCTGAATTTGCGTTTTCTTTACATATACACTCCTGGAAATGGAAAAAAGAACACATTGACACCGGTGTGTCAGACCCACCATACTTGCTCCGGACACAGCGAGAGAGCTGTACAAGCAATGATCACACGCACGGCACAGCGGACACACCAGGAACCGCGGTGTTGGCCGTCGAATGGCGCTAGCTGCGCAGCATTTGTGCACCGCCGCCGTCAGTGTCAGCCAGTTTGCCGTGGCATACGGAGCTCCAACGCAGTCTTTAACACTGGTAGCATGCCGCGACAGCGTGGACGTGAACCGTATGTGCAGTTGACGGACTTTGAGCGAGGGCGTATAGTGGGCATGCGGGAGGCCGGGTGGACGTACCGCCGAATTGCTCAACACTTGGGGCGTGAGGTCTCCACAGTACATCGATGTTGTCGCCAGTGGTCGGCGGAAGGTGCACGTGCCCGTCGACCTGGGACCGGACCGCAGCGACGCACGGATGCACGCCAAGACCGTAGGATCCTACGCAGTGCCGTAGGGGACCGCACCGCCACTTCCCAGCAAATTAGGGACACTGTTGCTCCTGGGGTATCGGCGAGGACCATTCGCAACCGTCTCCATGAAGCTGGGCTACGGTCCCGCACACCGTTAGGCCGCCTTCCGCTCACGCCCCAACATCGTGCAGCCCGCCTCCAGTGGTGTCGCGACAGGCGTGAATGGAGGGACGAATGGAGACGTGTCGTCTTCAGCGATGAGAGTCGCTTCTGCCTTGGTGCCAATGATGGTCGTATGCGTGTTTGGCGCCGTGCAGGTGAGTGCCACAATCAGGACTGCATACGACCGAGGCACACAGGGCCAACACCCGGCATCATGGTGTGGGGAGCGATCTCCTACACTGGCCGTACACCACTGGTGATCGTCGAGGGGACACTGAATAGTGCACGGTACATCCAAACCGTCATCGAACCCATCGTTCTACCATTCCTAGACCGGCAAGGGAACTTGCTGTTCCAACAGGACAATGCACGTCCGCATGTATCCCGTGCCACCCAACGTGCTCTAGAAGGTGTAAGTCAACTACCCTGGCCAGCAAGATCTCCGGATCTGTCCCCCATTGAGCATGTTTGGGACTGGATGAAGCGTCGTCTCACGCGGTCTGCACGTCCAGCACGAACGCTGGTCCACCTGAGGCGCCAGGTGGAAATGGCATGGCAAGCCGTTCCACAGGACTACATCCAGGATCTCTACGATCGTCTCCATGGGAGAATAGCAGCCTGCATTGCTGCGAAAGGTGGATATACACTGTACTAGTGCCGACATTGTGCGTGCTCTGTTGCCTGTGTCTATGTGCCTGTGGTTCTGTCAGTGTGATCATGTGATGTATCTGACCCCAGGAATGTGTCAATAAAGTTTCCCCTTCCTGGGGCAATGAATTCACGGTGTTCTTATTTCAATTTCCAGGAGTGTATATTTGCAAAGTAGATCACTGTGTCTAACGACCTGACCAATGATACTGGCACTGATAGTGTATTACGTGTGATGGTGCAAGATGTAGCCGGCCGCGGTGGTCTAGCGGTTCAGGCGCTCAGTTCGGAACCGCGCGACTGCTACGGTCGCAGGTTCGAATCCTGCCTCGGGCATGGATGTGTGTGATGTCCTTAGGTTAGTTAGGTTTAAGTAGTTCTAAGTTCTAGGGGACTGATGACCACAGATGTTAAGTCCCATAGTGCTCAGAGCCATTTGAACCATTTTTTTGCAAGATGTATTCCTACAAGGTACTTACCACATCTTATTACTAGAGACCGGATTATATGCATTTGTATGTTGCATATGCATTTGCATATTTGGCTCCTTTCCACAGGTTATTGCATATTTTCACTAAAAAATAGTGGCGATGCATATTTTCGCTCTATGTTTACAATATTTTAAAAATTCAGACTAGCTCGATCTAATTTTGATGTCTCGCAGATTGACCGCGTCCTAGAACTGCGTGCAGTCGCTAACCGAGAGGCCACTGCCTAGCGAAATCGTTACAGAAGAGGAACAGGAACAGGCAGACAGAGTCAATGCTTCTGCACCCGCGGCCCCGTTAATACCCTCCGCTGTCATACCGTACGCATCGGCAACAATTGAATTAAACTGTGCAAGCCTTTAGTCGCAAGTCCATTGTTTCAGTTTATCTACCTATTTACTTGTACACAGTTAAACGTGTTTACGACGAGTAATGTGAAACGTGTTGTGCGCCATGCCGCTCGAAGAAAGAAACATCGTTTCGTGGATTCTCCTGGAACATTTACATATGACGGAATTGTTTTATGTAGTCGAGTTTGGGTGAAAAACTTTTCATGCAAAAAAGTTTCAAATAGATCAGCATGTCAAGACAAGTCTTCATATCGCAGGAATACAGAAAAAAGGAACACGACAATAACTTCTGTCAACAGCAAGTTGCAGTAGCAGGGATTTGTCCAAAGGTAACCAAAAATGTCGGTTTAACATGGATCTATCTGAAGCAGTCAATGCTAGCAATATTCCCCTCCACAATCTTATGAATCCTATCCTCAAAGGCTTCCTGCGCAAGTATTGCTTAAATCAAAATATGCCAGATGAATCAACATTGCGTAAAAGTTACTTACCCACAGTTTACGTAAATTTTCTGGAAGGAATGTGCAATGAACTCAAGGATAGCTTTATCTGGATTTCAGTTGACGGAACTACAGACACTTGTGGCTGTTACATTGCAGATTTAATTGTTGGTGATTTAAAAGAAGAGCCTTCTTCTTCTTATTTGGCGGCCCGCAAAGAACTTGAAAAAGTTAATCATTTTATGATCGCCAGATTTGTGAATGAGGTTATTAGAAAAATATTTCCAGAATCTTCTTCAGTGAAAGAGTGCTTGTCTTTATTTCAGATGCTGCTCCCTATATGATCAAAGCAGGAAAAGCCCTCCGAGTATTTTATCCCAATTTGATTCATGAGTCGTGCTTTGCTCACAGAGTACATCGCCTTGCTGAAGAATTACGTTCCACGTTTGTGAATGTAAATAAACTGATTTCATCCACAAAGAAAGTGTTTCTGAAGGCTCCTGCTCGCATCAAGACCTACAAAGAAAAACTAGCAAATGTGCCTTTACCTCCAGAACCAGTGGTAACTCGTTGGGGTTCGTGAATCGAAGCTGTGTTGTTTTACAATGGACATTTCGAGGCCATTAGAGGGGTAGTAAACGACTGCGATAATGCAGAGGCTTTGGCAGTTTCCAGTCCAAGGAAGCTTTTAATGATGCTGGTATTAAAATATACGTTGCTGTGATTAGCACTCATTTTCCCATACACTGCAAGCATTAAAAAAACTTGAAACTCATGGTTTGGGGTTGGATGAATCTATTCAGTTGATGAATAAAATTATTCAAGTGAACTCCTCATTGCCGGAGATATTCCCAAGAAAACTTAAAGAAATGTTTGAAAATATTTTAAACAATGACCCAGTCTTTGAACCCTTCTGCCAAATTGGTAGTTTTATTAATGGGACAGCTGAACTTGTACCAGAAACAGTAAGTGCCAAGGTAGCACCCAAATTCAAATACTGCCCAATTACCTCAGCTGATGTAGAACGGTCTGTTTCTGCTTATAAAAATCTTTGAGTGATCAAAGACACAATCTTACTACCGAACGTTTGGAACAGTGCTTGGTCGTTTATGTTTACAATAGTAAGAGAAATGTAAAATAGATGCTTTGGTCCAATAGTATTAATTAAAAGTTAATGCTGTTCAAAAAATTCATGATTGTATGTTGCATTTTAAATAAAACATCACGAAGTTTTTGAGCGTGCCCCTCTGCGTGCGATATACCTCGAAGTTGTTCCTGTACATAACGACTGTTCCACTGCGACTCACTCGCATCGTATCCGCTTGTTACCGACAACAATAGCAAAGAAGGAACAATTCTTCAAACACGGTACACATCCCCATTTTGCAAATTTATTGAAAATAATCCCAGAAAGACCCCTTCCTAACCTCTGCCAGAAAGTATTCAGAAAATGATACCAGCATTCTGAATGTACCGGCTTTTCGTGTGGTCGGCGCTCTTCCTCGTAATTGATATGCACATATTCGACTTTGAGACATAATGCATGCAGTAACTACCAAGTTCTTTTATTGTTTGATCTTGCGTATTTCGATAATTTTATGCATTTTTCATGCATATTTGCATGCATATTTTAAGGCTTTTATGATGCATATAATACAGTGTATCTTTATTAGCTATAAGTTCACTATGAAGAAGAAAAGAAAAAGAAAGCCTAAATAATCAATAACATTTTTATGCTCCTTCAATAATACCGTAACTACTTGTGACATACTTTCCATGTTTCAGTTCCTATGCATGTGGATAGCGTGGACCACTACGAAACTATTTCACTTCAGACAATTATCAGTGAGATGGGCAAAGAGGACTCCCATCTGGGAGTGAAACAAAAACTCAACCCATCTTCGTAAGTAGTTGGTGAGCTTCTAGTTCCAGTTCTGAGGTATTATTTACCAACCAATTTGAGTGCACTCATTTTCTCATAATTCCTTGTAACCTGCTGTAGTTTTGTGTAACCAGAGAAATCAGTTTTCGTCTAAACACTTGAGCCCTACACAAAGTACTTATCGAAAAAGACCACCAACAATACACGAAAGATCATCTAAAAACCGGAATCATTTCTCAAAACATGCAGGTGATAAACAATTCTAGTTTGGATCAGTCCAAATAGGTAATCCTAGGTATTTTATGGCTGCTGCAATTTGTGGCAGCTTATTACCAGTAGTGTGGTGAGACTGCAACACAGTTCCACTTATAGTGTTATGTGTTTGTGATATACAAGCAGTAATGACTTTGACGTACTCCTAGGTGTTTTATGGCTGCTACCGTTTCCAGCTGCTTATTGCCAATAACGTAGTGGGTCTACAATACATATCCACATTAACTGTTGTATACTTGCATCATTAGAGCAGTAAGGACTCTGACATATGGGGGTGAAGGAAACACTTAGCACACTTCGAAAATATCATGAGCCACTCATGTAAAACGATTTTTAATTAGTGTCAATATATGTTCTATATTTAGGCGTCATAACTGTAACTGACTTCATGATCACATCACCAATTTATAAGCATTAAGCAGTCTAGTGTTCGGCCCAGCATTACATTCTTAAGTTATTCGTCACATAAAAGAATGTTATGAACGACTAGCTGCAATATTAAGGAGGACATAAATTGTGTGTGAATAATAAAGTAAAATGAATACGTGGTTTTATTTTTATGTGATGCAATAGCATACAGGGCGCTGTCATGAGAAAATACACTTATAGCCATTTATAGTACGTAATTCTTTAAGAATTCAAGTTTGATAGAGAGTCTTACGTAGAGTTAGAGCGACCTGTCTTAACTGGGAAATCTACTACACATACATCTCTTTTTTGATGGACTCTAACGTCAAGAGTGAATGCAACTTGATTTATTTTTCAGTTTTGCTTTGAAATCACTGAATTATTACGTTGACATAGTTTGAAACATTTATAATATCCCGTCATGGCCAGAAGAATTCTTACTCTAATTTAACAATTGTATTATTGAACACAACCGAAGTACTTTGGCTGACCGTGAGATAAATTAGAAAGTTAAACCCTATTTAACAACGCGCTGTGGACATTATGCAAAGTTACACTAAGTGGCACTTTCCAGGGGTGTGTGGCACCACACTGACACTGGACTACCTGCTTGGACTGTGTATTTGAAGGCCAGATGCAGGTCCTCAATTTGTCAAACTGATCTGACCTTACCTCCAGTGCAGTTAACAGTATGCTGTGCTACAATATGAGAATTCTGCTCGATTAAGTTTTCAACACAACCACACTTAGCAAATTTCAATACACATCCAAATAAAAAGAAAACACTAGTGTCTCTACCCTGAAGAAGCAAAGTTTCCTCAAAATAAGTGCTTGTACATTCGTAATTACATCGAAAATTATTCAAAATGACGTTTAACAGAACTCACAGAGCTTGTCGACATAGAAGTCAGTAGACCCAGAAGAAGGCCGTTGCAACCGTGGCCGAAACGCTATTTTTTCTCCAGCAGCAGTAGCATTTTACACATTATGACGCGGTACCATACCCATAAAACTTTCATGTCGACTGACTCTGGTCGCGGAAGCCTATACAGTTATATTCACAGAGCTTTTTCAAAATCGAGTGTGTCAATACCAGTGACACGAAAGTCACACACCAAAATTTCTCTCACGTAATACACTCCTGGAAATGGAAAAAAGAACACATTGACACCGGTGTGTCAGACCCACCATACTTGCTCCGGACACTGCGAGAGGGCTGTACAAGCAATGATCACACGCACGGCACAGCGGACACATCAGGAACCGCGGTGTTGGCCGTCGAATGGCGCTAGCTGCGCAGCATTTGTGCACCGCCGCCGTCAGTGTCAGCCAGTTTGCCGTGGCATACCGAGCTCCATCGCAGTCTTTAACACTGGTAGCATGCCGCGACAGCGTGGACGTGAACCGTATGGGCAGTTGACGGACTTTGAGCGAGGGCGTATAGTGGGCATGCGGGAGGCCGGGTGGACGTACCGCCGAATTGCTCAACACGTGGGGCGTGAGGTCCCCACAGTACATCGATGTTGTCGCCAGTGGTCGGCGGAAGGTGCACGTGCCCGTCGACCTGGGACCGGACCGCAGCGACGCACGGATGCACGCCAAGACCGTAGGATTCTACGCAGTGCCGTAGGGGACCGCACCGCCACTTCCCAGCAAATTAGGGACACTGTTGCTCCTGGGGTATCGGCGAGGACCATTCGCAACCCTCTCCATGAAGCTGGGCTACGGTCCCGCACACCGTTAGGCCGTCTTCCGCTCACGCCCCAATATCGTGCAGCCCGCCTCTAGTGGTCTCGCGACAGGCGTGAATGGAGGGACGAATGGAGACGTGTCGTCTTCAGCGATGAGAGTCGCTTCTGCCTTGGTGCCAATGATGGTCGTATGCGTGTTTGGCGCCGTGCAGGTGAGCGCCACAATCAGGACTGCATACGACCGAGGCACACAGGGCCAACACCCGGCATCATGGTGTGGGGAGCGATCTCCTACACTGGCCGTACACCACTGGTGATCGTCGAGGGGACACTGAATAGTGCACGGTACATCCAAACCGTCATCGAACCCATCGTTCCAGCATTCCTAGACCGGAAAGGGAACTTGCTGTTCCAACAGGACAATGCACGTCCGCATGTATCCCGTGCCACCCAACGTGCTCTAGAAGGTGTAAGTCAACTACCCTGGCCAGCAAGATCTCCGGATCTGTCCCCCATTTAGCATGTTTGGGACTGGATGAAGCGTCGTCTCACGCGGTCTGCACGTCCAGCACGAACGCTGGTCCAACTGAGGCGCCAGGTGGAAATGGCATGGCAAGCCGTTCCACAGGACTACATCCAGCATCTCTACGATCGTCTCCATGGGAGAATAGCAGCCTGCATTGCTGCGAAAGGTGGATATACACTGTACTAGTGCCGACATTGTGCATGCTCTGTTGCCTGTGTCTAAGTGCCTGTGGTTCTGTCAGTGTGATCATGTGATGTATCTGACCCCAGGAATGTGTCAATAAAGTTTCCCCTTCCTGGGACAATGAATTCACGGTGTTCTTATTTCAGTTTCCAGGAGTGTAGTCTAGGCTGCACAAATGCCACAATACAGCTGATCTATGTTGAGAAAGTTCTGTTAATGCTCTCTGGCAAGTAGGACTTATCGCATCTGGCCAGGATAGTTTGTAAAACCCAGAAGTAATTAATTAGACTTTTCCCAAGCCTACGGAACACTACTGAAATGCAAGACGTGAAGAAGCGTTCGTCAGTAATAACAGTACCACTTGAGTAGTGAACAGGTTAAAAGTATGCTGCTCTCACACTACCTACATACTCAGAAGTGATCCGCCGCAAACGAAACAAGCTTCACTCATAACCGTTTGTGCCTAAGTCTCAGCAGGTTGTCACAAGTGCAAATAAACTTCTGACACTTTCATGAAGTTCACTGCCTGTGCGACTTCGATTAGGCAGCTTTACTAGCCCACTACGAGCATTATCAGAGTTTACTGTGGCATTAAGATTCAGCGACACTCGATGCACGTCCATCTGGTTCAGTTTCAAGGCCGTGTCTCTCTTAACAATGGCTTGTCGTCTCACTACCCCTGGTTTTTGGTGTCATTTACGTCAAACTCTTCAGTCTACCAAATCGTAACTCTGTTTGTAATTATATGACTCTTTACAGTTGACTGACATGGAGACAAACTCTAAACATTATTTTAATAAAAGCTGGAATTTCTCTATTGTCAACAACAATATAATTTATTGTGAACTAGTTTTCCCTTCGGCTGAGTGCGCTTTGGGACTGATCCACAGGATCCATGGCGAAAGGATGGCAACCCCTGTAGACTACTTCTTAATTGTTTCTTCAGGCCCTTTTTCAGTATCTCTGCACCTGTTCCTCCACTTTCCAGACCGTCACCCTGACTTGCAATTTGGGGGCCGCTGATTGCATCCTCATCCTTCAGCCGCCGCTGAGTAAATTCTGACAAGATCGCTCGATTAAAACACAAACATTCGGCTGTATGTTCGTTATTCTGTTTTCACCATTCCTATTTTAACTACATACTGCATGGATATAAAGAGTATATGACAAATCACACTTCGCTAACCTAACATCAGTGATAAAAAGACTTGGGGAAGAATACTTAGCGTATGCTACCAACGCTTCTCCGTATTGTCTTATGTACAGAATTAGATCTTCTAGTACTTTAGCAAACGAATGGATGCTTAAGAGTTTACAGCACAATAGAAGCAGACAGCAGAGGACATATTGTAAATAGTACTAGGCAATATGAAAATTACTTTACAGTACCTGTATCACCATGTCAATTATATTCTCATGTTTTATAGATGTTGTTGTTGTGGTCCTCAGTCCTGAGACTGGTTTGATGCAGCTCTCCATGCTACTCTATCCTGTGCAAGCTTTTTCATCTCCCAGTACCTACTGCAACCTACATCCTTCTGAATCTGCTTAGTGTATTCATCTCTTGGTCTCCCTCTACGATTTTTACCCTCCACGCTGCCCTCCAATACTAAATTGGTGATCCCTTGATGCCTCAGAACATGTCCTACCAACCGATCCCTTCTTCTGGTCAAGTTGTGCCACAAACTTCTCTTCTCCCCAATCCTATTCAATACTTCCTCATTAGTTATGTGATCTACCCATCTAATCTTCAGCATTCTTCTGTAGCACCACATTTCGAAAGCTTCTATTCTCTTCTTGTCCAAACTATTTATCGTCCATGTTTCACTTCCATACATGGCTACACTCCATACGAATACTTTCAGAAATGACTTCCTGACACTTAAATCTATACTGGATGTTAACAAATTTCTCTTCTTCAGAAACGCTTTCCTTGCCATTGCCAGCCTACATTTTATATCCTCTCTACTTCGACCATCATCAGTTATTTTGCTCCCCAAATAGCAAAACTCCTTTACTACTTTAAGTGCCTCATTTCCTAATCTAATTCCCTCAGCATCACCCGACTTAATTAGACTACATTCCATTATCCTTGTTTTGCTTTTGTTGATGTTCATCTTATATCCTCCTTTCAAGACACTGTCCATTCCATTCAACTGCTCTTCCAAGTCCTTTGCTGTCTCTGACAGAATTACAATGTCATCGGCGAACCTCAAAGTTTTTGCTTCCTCTCCATGAATTTTAATACCTACTCCGAATTTTTCTTTTGTTTCCTTTACTGCTTGCTCAATATACAGATTGAACAACATCGGGGAGAGGCTACAACCCTGTCTTACTCCCTTCCCAACTACTGCTTCCCTTTCATGTCCCTCGACTCTTATAACTGCCATCTGGTTTCTGTACAAATTGTAAATAGCCTTTCGCTCCCTGTATTTTACCCCTGCCACCTTCAGAATTTGAAAGAGAGTATTCCAGTCAACATTGTCAAAAGCTTTCTCTAAGTCTACAAATGCTAGAAACGTAGGTTTGCCTTTCCTTAATCTTTCTTCTAAGATAAGTCGTAAGGTCAGTATTGCCTCACGTGTTCCAGTGTTTCTACGGAATCCAAACTGATCTTCCCCGAGGTTGGCTTCTACTAGTTTTTCCATTCGTCTGTAAAGAATTCGTGTTAGTATTTTGCAGCTGTGACTTATTAAGCTGATAGTTCGGTAATTTTCACATCTGTCAACACCTGCTTTCTTTGGGATTGGAATTATTATATTCTTCTTGAAGTCTGAGGGTATTTCGCCTGTTTCATACATCTTGCTCACCAGATGGTAGAGTTTTGTCAGGACTGGCTCTCCCACGGCCGTCAGTAGTTCCAATGGAATATTGTCTACTCCGGGGGCCTTGTTTCGACTCAGGTCTTTCAGTGCTCTGTCAAACTCTTCACGCAGTATCATATCTCCCATTTCATCTTCATCTACATCCTCTTCCATTTCCATAATATTGCCCTCAAGTACATCGCCCTTGTATAGACCCTCTATATACTCCTTCCACCTTTCTGGTTTCCCTTCTTTGCTTAGAACTGGGTTTTCATCTGAGCTCTTGATATTCATACAAGTCGTTCTCTTATCTCCAAAGGTCTCTTTAATTTTCCTGTAGGCGGTATCTATCTTACCCCTAGTGAGACAGGCCTCTACATCCTTACATTTGTCCTCTAGCCATCCCTGCTTAGCCATTTTGCACTTCCTGTCGATCTCATTTTTGAGACGTTTGTATTCCTTTTTGCCTGTTTCACTTACTGCATTTTTATATTTTCTCCTTTCATCAATTAAATTCAATATTTCTTCTGTTACCCAAGGATTTCTACTAGCCCTCGTCTTTTTACCTACTTGATCCTCTGCTGCCTTCACTACTTCATCCCTCAAAGCTACCCATTCTTCTTCTACTGTATTTATTTCCCCCATTCCTGTCAATTGCTCCCTTATGCTCTCCCTGAATCTCTGTACAACCTCTGGTTCTTTTAGTTTATCCAGGTCCCATCTCCTTTTATAGATACATAACAGTAATTAAAGCTATAGATAGAGAATATTTTTATAAACTTTTCTCAGTCTTGATTGTCGGATAGCTGAGCTTCTACACCACACAACTTCTGTGAGTTTCTGTCACCCCAGCAGACAAATTGCAGAATGATACTTGTGTCACATATATGCTTTATATTCGAAACCTTTAATACAGAATGGCTGAAGTCTGCCTGACATATTGGTACTTTTATGTATTCTCTGTCTCAATACGGGATTTCAATACACTGTATATCATTTTCAAAAGTCCAGAAACGAGAAAAAAATGTTTCTCCAGCTTTAATAAACAACTTATGAATAATACCTACATCGCTTTTGTTACAAATCTTATCATAATTTATGGGTGTATAATTAAAACTACTTGCAGCCAGCATAGCTTATAACCTTTCCTTCGCGTTGACACATTTTATGTAACGTGGTATTCTCCGTGGTATACAACCAACACAGCTTCCTACAGCTTATGCACCCCAACTTTCATCCACACGATTTTGAAGTGCTGTTTGCTTAAGAATAACAGCCGTACTCCTGCAGAGCAATGTAATCAGATGAATAACATAGATTTTCACCAAGAGATGATCTACTTTACTCTAGTTAGCCTTCTTTTTAGTAGGATATTAGTGTGTGGCACTACCTCATTCCAATAAGAATGTCGCTATGAAATTACAGTTTTCCATGGCATCCTCGTATGTAACCACAACTTCCAACCGCCTGAGTAGTGTGCAATGGGTGTGTCCAGCACACTCTGTTTACATTTGTGACATCACATGACCAAGGTCACTGACCTAGTGACTTCATCAGTCTTACAGTGTCATCATCATGTGTGTTATCAGTTACATTATTATCCTTATAAGTGCAAAGCCTCCTATGAACCATGGACTTTGCTGCTGGTAAATGGAAATGTCGTATGGCTAGGGCCTCCCGTCGGGTAGACCGTTCTGCTGGTGGGGAGGCTTGCGTGCCTAAGCGATACAGATAGCCATACCGCAGGGGCAATGGAAGGCCATCTGTTGAGACGTCAGACAAACGTGTGGTTCCTGAAGAGGGGCAGTAGCCTTTTCAGTAGTTGCAGGGGCAACAGTCTGGATGATTGACTAATCTGGCCTTGTAACATTAACCAAAACGGCCTTGCTGTGCTGGTACTGCGAACGGCTGAAAGCTAGGGGAAACTACAGACGTAATTTTTTCCCGAGGGCATGCTGTTTACTGTATGCTTAAAAGAAGATGGCGTCCTCTTGGGTAAAATATTCTGGAGGTAAAATAGTCCGCTATTCGAATCTTCAGGCGGGGACTTCTCAGGAGAACGTAGTTATCAGGGAAAAGAAAACTGGCGTTCTACGGATCTGGGCGTAGAATGTCAGATCCCTTAATCGGGTAGGTAGGTTAGAAATTTTAAAAAGGGAAATGGATAGGTTAAAGCTAGATATAGTGGGAATTAGTGAAGTTCGGTGGCAGGAGGAACAAGACCTCTGGTCAGGTGGATTCAGGGTTATAAATACAAAATCAAACAGGGGTAATGCAGGAGTAGGTTTAATAATGAACAAAAAAAAAAAAATAGAAGCGCATGTAAGCTATTACAAAGAGCATAGTGTACGCATTATTGTAGCAAAGATAGACACGAAGCCCACGCCTACCAGATTGGTACAAGTTTATATGTCAACTAGTTCCGCAGATGACGAAGAGATTGAAGAAATGTGTGATGAGATAAAAGAAATTATTCAGATAGTGAAGGGAGACAAAAATTTAATAGTCATGGGGGACTGGAATTCGATAGTAGGAAAAGGAAGAGAAGGAAAAGTAGTGGGTGAATATGGAATGGGGGAAATGAATGAAAGAGGAAGCCGCCTGGTAGAATTTTGCACAGAGCATAACTTAATCATAGTTAACACTACGTTTAAAAGCCATGAAGGAAGACTGTATACGTGAAAGAGGCCTGGGGGACACTGGAAGATTTCAGATAGATTGTATAATGGTAAGACACAGACTTAATAACCAGGTTTTAAATTGTAAGACATTTCCAGGGGCAGATGTGGCCTCTGACCACAATCTATTGGTTATGAACTGTAGATTAAAGCTGAAGAAACTACAAAAAGGCGGGAATTTAAGGAGATGGGACATGGATAAACTGAAAGAACCAAAGGTTTTAGAGAGTTTCAGAGAGAGCATTAGAGAACGATTGACAAGAATGAGAGAAAGAAATACGGTAGAAGAAGAATGGGCAGGTTTGCGAGATGAAATAGTGAAGGCAGCAGGGGATCAAGTAGGTAAAAAGACGAGGGCTATACCCTTGGGTAACAGAAAAGATATTGAATTTAACTGATGAAAGGAGAAAATATAAAAATGCAGTAAACAAAGTAAGCAAAGGAAATACAAACGTTTCAAAATGAGATCGACAGGAAGTGCTAAATGGCTAAGCAGGGATGTCTACAGGACAAATGTAAGGATGTAGAGGCATACATCACTAGGAGTAAGATAGATACTGCCTACAGGAAAATTAAAGAGACCTTTGCAGAAAAGAGAACCACTTGTATGAATATCAAGAGCTCAGATGGAAAACTAGTTCTATGCAAAGAAGGGAACGCAGAAAGGCGGAAGGATTATATAGAGGGCGATGTACTCGAGGGCAGTATTATGGAAACAGAAGAGGATGTAGATGAAGATCAAATGGGAGAAATGATACTGCGTGAAGAGTTTACAGAGCATAGAGCTAAGTCGAAACAAAATCCCGGAAGTAGACAACATTCCATTAGAACTACGGATAGCCATGGTAGACCTGGGGCTTAAAAAAAAACTCTACCATCTGATGAGCAAGATGTATGAGACAGGCGAAATATGCTCAGACTTCAAGAAGAATATAATAATTTCAATCCCAAAGAAAGCAAGTGTTGACAGGTGTGAAAATTACAGAACTGTCAGTTTAATAAGCCACGGCTGCGAAATACTAACACGAATTCTTTATAGACGAATGGAAAAACTGGTAGAAGCCGACCTCGTGGAAGATCAGTTTGGGTTCCGTAGAAATATTGGAACACGTGAGGCAATACTGACACTACGACTTATCTTAGAATATAGATTAAGGAAAAGTAAACCAACGTTTCTATCATTTGTTGCCTTAGAGAAAGCCTTTGGCAATGTAGACTGGAATACTCTCTTTCAAATTCTGAAAGTGGCAGATGTAAAATACATGGAGCGAAAGGCTATTTACAATTACCACAGAAACCAGATAGCAGTTATAAGAGTCGAGGGGCATGAAAGGGAAGCAGTGATCGAGAAGGGAGTGGGACAGGATTCCAGCCTATCTCTGATGTTTTTCAACTTGTATACGGGGCAAGCAGTAAAGAAATGTAAAGAAAAATTCGGAGTAGGAATTAAAATCCATAGAGAAGAAATTAAATCTTTGAGGTTTACCGACAACATTGTAATTCTGTCAGAGACATAAAAGGCCCTCGAAGAGCAGTTCAGCGAATTGGACAGTGTCTTGAAAGGAGGATATAATATGAACGTCAACTAATGCAAAACGAAGGTAATGGAATGTAGTCGAACTGAATCAGGTGATGCTGAGGGAATTAGATTAGGAAATGAGACACTTAAAGTAGTAAAGGAGTTTTGCTATTTGGAAGCAAAATAACTGATGATGATCGAAGTAGAGGGGTTATAAAATGTAGATTGGCTATAGCAAGGGAACCTTTTCTGAAGAAGAGAGATGTGTTAATATCGAGTATAGATTTAAGTGTCGGGAAGCCTTTTCTGAAAGTTTTTGTATGGAGCGTAGCCATGTATGGAAGTGAAACGTCGACGATAAATAGTTCAGGCAAGAAGAGAATAGGAGCTTTCGAAATGTGGTGCTACAGAAGAATGCTGAAGATTAGATGGGTAGATCACGTAACTAATGAGGAGGTGCTGAATAGAATGAGGGACAAGAGAAATTTGCGGAAAAACTTGGCTAGAAGAAGGGATCGGTTGGTAGGACATGTCCTCAGGCATCAATTTAGTATTGGAGGGCAGCGCAAAGGGTAAAAATCGTAGAGGGCGACCAAGAGATGAATACACTAAGCAGATTTAGAAGGATGTAGGTTGCAGTAGTTAGACGGAGATGAAGAAGCTTGCACAGGATAGAGTAGCATGGAGATCTGCATCAAACCAGTCTCAGGAATGAAGACTACGACAACTACAGAGCAGAGACATGCCCCTCTTCACCTACCCCTTTCCCCTTTCCTTATCTACAGCCAGTCATTGTGCACCGTTAAAATGAAACAACCAATGAAAAAAATTCAAGATGCTGGAAATAGCTCAGTTGCGTTAGTTGTAAATTTAAAAATCCTCCTCTTTCCAGCGAATCAGAGTGCAGTGTTAAAACAATTTGTAAAAATGGCGTCTAATTACATTATTTCCAAAGAGACATTTTATGTACACATCAGTCCCCCCACACCTCCTTCCTATTTCCAGTCAATTTCAGAATCCAAGACGATGGAAATAGACCAGTTGTTCTTTATGCCCCCTTCTCCCTCCTCTTTCCAACCAATCAGGGTGTACTATTAAGTGGAGAAGGAAGGGAATTTTTATCCCTATTCCGCCAATGCTATTTTACCCTTTGAATAGGTATATTTTTCAAAAGAACTGTAAGTGATAAAACAATAAAATTTTTACTGCATATATATATATAAAACATATATGCCTCAATTTACAAGTAAAATGAACGTAATATCTCATGGTTTTTGAAGAAAAAATTATATTCTTTCATTAGTAAAATGTAACTTTTTTGTACATTAATTATTATAAAACAGTTTCTGATTGTTTTGTGGTTCTCAGTTTATTCGTAATAACTTATTACCATCTGCAGTACAAATTGACCACTTTTCATGTTTCTAACCCCTTTAGTTTATCAAATAATGGTACCTGAAAGTAAAAAAATGTAGTTTTGAGAAAAATCCATTTAAAGTTTAATATTGCCATTCTAGTGTAGTTATTGATGAGAATTATTTACCAGTAATATTTTTCTGCACCATACTGAGCATTATCTGAATCATACTGATCTTCTTTTCTTCCTTTGGTCCCTCTTCTTTTCTGTCTGGCTTCTTTTGTGCATTTTAAATTAGCAATATCTGCTTTGCACATTCTCTCTTTATCTATTTGCACCAACGATTTTGCAGTATTTCCACTAGATTTTATGCCTAATAACTCCAAAACATCCAGTTTTCTAATTACACCATAATTGAAGCATAAAATACCATAAACACCAAATTTTATGGTTGTTGCCTGAACCAATACAGTTTTCAGTAACCGGTTCCAAATGACAGAATTCACGCTTTCATTTAAATTTTAGGTTTTCCCATGAAGACATTTCTTCAACAACGTATCTTTACAAAGGTCTCTAAATATGGGTTTAATTTCATTCATTACTGATGCAGGTAAAGAATGTTTGTCGTCATATCTGGCACTTCTCCTGTACTTGTACCAAGTATCAGGATCATTCGGGCAAAGACTGTGCACTGGATTTTCATTTGTGGAAAGCGTATGGAAAAAGATAGCCCATACAGCTTTTTTCGTGTTTTCTAAATTCCCTACATTTCTTCTTATGGTCAAGCCATAGTAGTTCTGTAATCTGTCTATTTTAACATTTGTCAGGTAACCTTTACCACCTATCTTCTAACTAACAAGCCCCTTTCTTCTACTACATCTTCCCCTAGATCTACCGAGCGAGGTGTCGCAGTGGTTAGCGCACTGGACTCGCATTCGGGAGGACGACGGTTCAATCCCGCGTCAGACGACCCTGATTTTGATTTTCCGTGATTTCCCTAAATCGCTTCAGACAAATATCGGAATGGTTCCTTTCACAGAGCACGGCCGACTTTGAACTTCCTTCCCCATTATTCCCTAATCCTGTAAGACCGATGACCTCGCTGTTTGGTCTCTTCCCTCAAATCAACCCCCCAACCCCTCCAGAACCACATACCAATCCCCCATGACTATTAGAATTTCGTCTTCCTTTACGTACTGAACTACTCGTTCAGTATCCTTGTACACTTTCTCTATCTCTTCATCTTCAGCTTGCGACGTTGGCATGTATACCTGAACTATCGTTGTAAGTGTTGGTTTCCTGTCGATTCTGATCACAACAACCCTATCACTGTATTGTTCACAGCAACACACTCTCTGTCCCATCTTCCCATTTACAACGAATCCTACTCCCGTTGTACCATTTTCTGCTGCTGTTGATATGATCCTATACTCATCTGACTAGAAATTCTTGTCTTCTTTCCCACTGCACCTAGACTGAGCCTTGGAATTTCCCTTTTCAGATGTTCTAGCTTCCCTACCACATTCAAACTTCTGACACTCCTCGCCCCGTCTCATAAAACTTTATCCTTTGGTTGATTTTTCAATATTTTTCTCATGATCATTCCCTCTTCGGCAGTCTCCTCCAGAGGATCCGAATGGGGCACTGTTCCAGAATCTTTTGCCAAAGGAGAGATCGTCATAACAGTTTTCGATTACAGGTCACATGTTCTTTGGATACACAGTATACTTTTTAATGCAGTGGTTTCCACTGCCATTGACTATCGCTGGTTCTTCCGCCGCGCCGGTAGGGGGTGTTTCCTACCTCAAGGGCAACTCCAGTTTCTTTTTCTATTACGTCATCAGACAATTCCTCCCACTCACATAAGCCTTCAAGGTACTCTTTCCCACCTATCGGCTCTCTCTTCTGGGATTAACAGTGTGATTCCTAGGGCATTCTTAATGTTATCGCCCTTGCTTTTAATTTCACGGGAGATTGTTTTGACTTTCCTGTGAGCTTAATCAGTCCTTCGTATGATCCCTTCTTTTTCAATTTTTTCACACTTTTCCTGAAGCCATTTTGACTTGCCTTCCCTGCACTTCGTATTTATTTCATTCCTAATCATTTTATATTTCTGAACTTTTTGAACTTCCTTCTTTCGTCGAACATTTGAAGTATTTCTCATTGTACCACAGATTTCTTCGCAGCTATCTTTCTTGTAACTATCTTTGTATGCCCAACATTTATTTGCAGATGTCCAATCCTCTTCAACTGAACTGCTACTGTGGTAATCCTTCAAACAGTATTCACATCTTTAGCGAGCGTCAAACACGTCTCATTATTTCTGAGTACTTCAGTGTCCCACTTTCGTCCACACCGGTTTTTTCGTACGATCCTATAAAACTTGCATTTACTCTTCATCATTATTAAACTGTGATCTAAGTCTCCTGGGTATCCCTTCCAATCCAATATCTGATTTTGGAATCTCTGTATGACCTGATGTAATCCGACTGAAATCTTCTAGAATCTCCGGATATTTTCCAAGTATATCTCCTCCTCTTGTGGTTCTTGGACAGAATATTCGCTATTACTGTCTGAAATTTACTGCAGAACTTAATTAGTCTTTCTCCACTCCCATACCTACTGCCAACCCCATATTCTCGAGTAACTCTTTCTTCCCTTCCTTTCCCTAAAATCGCATTCCAATCCCCAAAGACCATTAGATTATTAGCTCCCTTTACAAACTGAATTATCCGTTCAATATCCTCATACATTTTCCCTATCTCTTCATCTTCTGTTTGAGACTTCGGGATGTGAACCAGAGCCAGTTTTGTAGGGGTTGGTTTGCTGTCAAATCTGATGAGAACAATCCTGTCACTAAAATGTTCGCAGAAACGCACTCTCTGCTCTACTTTCCTATTCATAACGAATCCTACTTCCGTTATACTATTTTCTGGTGCTGATTTTATTAGCATACATTCGTCGCGTCAGAAATCCTTGTCTTCGTTCCATTTCACTTCACTAACCTCCACTATATCTAGATCGAGCATTAGCATTAGCCTTTTCCGAATTTGTAGCTTCACTACCTCCTTCAGACTTGTCTCATCCCACAACCTTATTCGTAGGATGTTACCCTTTTGTTCGTTGTTCGGACTGTGTAATAAGTAGGATGACTGTGCCCATGGATCCCAGCCAAAAGAATATCCTGAATAATGTACGCCAATAAACCGTCAAAGGGCAACAGTAGACAGATCAGTGAAATATGTCGCATTTTTCAATACCGGCATGAGGTTACTGTAGTCTTCTTCTGTTTGAGCTACTTATACACCGGCAGTTGGATATTTTGTAGTGTCATCATCCAGCTCGAAAGATACTTTTCTCTGGGTAACAAACATACTATCGTGCCTCTCAACCTAGAATAGACGTACCAAAAAGTGGGCCTCAAACTGACTATGTATGTGTATTATCTGAAAATAGAACCGACATTTGCAGGCTCCGTGCCAGATCCTCGAAACCTAAGGCTAATAGTAGCCTACTACCGGCGACTAGATGAAACCTATTATCAAGAGATACGTGCGGACCTTTTTAGAGTATAGAGTTATGCTAGGGTTTGCTTTTCTGACCCAAATAATTTTACCTGGACCGATATGAACGTTCTTGAGATATTTTTACCGCCCAAGTTTAGTATGTTTCCTACGCGGTCAACACGCTCTTGGAAGAATGTAAAGAAGAAAAATTGTATTGCAGTCACAGTTCGTGTGACACTTTAGAATGCAAGTGCAGACTCCCCAGGTGTTCTTGCTAGGTGGCACTTTTCATTTTAATGACATGTAAATAATTAGCAGTATACAACATTTACTACATAAGCTTCTCCACGTAACGTTAAACTACAGGGTGTAAATTTTAAGTTGACAAATCAGAATAACTCGAAAAATTCACATGAAAAAATGTGTAGAATCCAAAGTTGATTATTTTCGAGGGGGCAGCTGCTGGTGCTAAAATTATCCCGCCATCCCAGCCCCATGCGGATGGGACGGGAGGCAACTTTAATATTTCACATGGGGACCCCCATTTTTATTGCAGAATCAGATTCTACATAAGAAACTACGTACATTTTGTCTTCGCCATTCCAGCCCCATGCGGATGGGACGGGAGGCAAGTTTAATATTTCACATGGGGACCCCCATTTTTTATTGCAGAATCAGATTCTACATAAGAAACTACGTACATTTTGTCTTAAACAGTTGTTTTGATGCTTGGTAGCTGGTGCTGTAATTCAAGAAAATCCATGTTCTCATTTTTGCGTGGAAAATGGTTACGGATAAATAAAAAATACTTATTTACTTCGTAAATTTTGATTCGCTAAAACTAAAACTCTCCCTCTCTCCCCATAGGGTGGCGTTTGAGAGAGAGTAATTAGAGTTTAACAAATGAGGCCACACAACTTTTAATTATCAAACAAATCATCTGATTTGTTAACTAACCAAACATCCTACTTACTAACGAGTGACCTTATTAACTAAAAAACTAATTGACTGACAAACCTAATTTTTTTATTAGATTCGGAGTAACCACTCTTGTTTGTCGAGAAGTCTTACAACTGGGGTGTTTACTTGAGTCTTTTAGTTGCAGGTGGAAAAACGAAGAAAACGACATTCATAAATTTATTAACTCACATTGTTCACACCTTTATTTTATTTCGGAATGTCGTGGCTGTTATGTAGTTTACATTTATAGAATTATGTACGATAACCGATATTCCACTCAGCCCTGATCGATAATCGATGCTCTTATCCAGCCCTTGCTGATAAGCGGCGTAATGTTTCAGAGTGCCGCCGACAGGTAGCGCAGGGACGAGAAATTCACCCTTTCTCATAATAAGACTGGGCTTTAGAAATTATAAGTATTAATGCAATAAACGCGCTGTATCTTTTACCCGTCTGAGCATTCAGACATCAATACATCTCTTATAACGATTGTCTTTTGGGCGACTTATATTTGATTACCTTGTGTGACAGCGTTCGCGGCTTTTGCTCGCTACCAGTCTCATTTGACGCGGAGTTCGTATTGCTAGGCGGAATTACGGCGAGGGGGCCGCTTCTCGCTCATCGAAATTCTAACCCTGCCTTTATATACGACCCTTACCTTTCCTCTCTTGAGATTAATGGGTGACATATGTCATTATGAATTATCTTTCTGTGGAAGAAAAATTGAAATGCTGTAGATTTATGGAGAAAGTGGTAAATATTTTGACAATGTAGTCGCGCTTTAGGCAAAGCTTTTTCCTGGCCAAGTACGATCACGGTCCTCTTTTGTTCCAGTTATTAAACAATTTACTGCGGAAGGTAGTGTGAACCAGAAAATAAGAACCCGTGCAGCTACTGTTTGTGGTCAAAACAATCAAGTGACAGTACTAGTTGCTGTGGCTCATAATCCTCATGCGAACACTAGAAAAATATCAAGGCAATCAGGAATTTCAAACATGAGTGTCTGGAAAATCCTGAAGCTCTACACATTTTATCCATACCATGCATCCATGCATCAGGAACTACATGGCGATGACTTCCAAAACCGTGTAACGCTTTGTCACTGAGCAGTTCAGCGGATGCAAATAAACCAAAACTTTTCTGCCAGAGTTCTTTTCTCCAATGAGGCAACGTTCACAAACCACGGCGAAGTTAATCGCCATAACAAGCATTACTGGAGTGAACAAATGGTTCAAATGGCTCTGAGCACTATGCGACTTAACTTCTGAGGTCATCAGTCGCCTAGAACTTAGAACTAATTATACCTAACTAACCTAAGGATATCACACACATCCATGTCCGAGGCAGGATTCGAACCTGCGACCGTAGCGGTCGCTCTTCTCCAGGCTGTAGCGCCTAGAACCGCACGGCCACTCCGGCCGGCTGGAGTGAACAGAACACACACTGGATTCGAGAATTCAACCATCATCGACTTTGGTCAGTTAATGTTTGGTGTGGTATAATTGGCGATAAACTGATCGGTCCATATTTTATGGACGGCAATTTGAATGGCAAAAAATATCGAAACCTACTTGAAAATGAACTGCCAAACCTACTTGATGACCTGAGCATCGTATTTCGACAAAACATGTGGTTTGAACATGATGGTTGTCCAGCGCATTATTCACTAGTAGTGCGCAATGTATTAGATCGACTTTACCATGGTCCCTGGATCGGCACGGCAGGTCCTGTGAATTGGCCAGCCAGATCGACTGACCTTACATCTCCAGATTTTTCCTTATGGGGCTATCTAAAAGATATATTTTATCAGGAAACGCCTACCACTCGCGAAAACATGATACAAAGAATAAGAGATGCTTGCGCTGCAATTACACCAGACGTGTTATCAAGATGTGCGCAGGGATTTACAGCACGAGTCAACAAATGCATCGAAGTTGGAGGTCATCACTTTGAACATTTGATTTCATAAAACGGTGAGATGCAAGGGATTCACGGACAACAAGCAGGCCGAAAGTGAGAGGCGAGGAGACTCACTGGAAACAAACACTCCGGAATTCATGTGCTTGCAAGTATTTACAAATAATCAACAATAAAACGAAACCAATCGTTCCTTTTCAGCACCATCGAATCTTAATGGAGAATACGTTCATCTTTAGTTAGCGAGTGGGTTAGTCTTTTCCTCAGTTAGTATTTTACTTTGTTTACTCTGTGAGTTAATGAGTTCACTCGTTAGTAAGTGGGATGTTTGGTTAGTTAGTTAGCTAGTCAGACGATTTGTTTGTTAATTAAAAGTTGTGTGGCCTCATGACAGCGAAACAATCAAAACGTATCCAAATCTGTCGAAAAAATAATATTTGGGGGCAACATTTGTAAAAAATTCCTCCCTCTCAAACCCCACCCTATGGGGAGAGAGAGAAAGAGAGAGAGTTTTAGTTTTAGCGAATCAAAATTTACGAAGTAAATAAGTATTTTTTATTTATCCGTAACCATTTTCCACCCAAAAATGAGAACATGGATTTTCTTGAATTACAGTGCCAGCTACCAAGCATCAAAACAAATGTTTAAGACAAAATGTACGTAGTTTCTTATGTAGAATCTGATTCTGCAATAAAAAATGGGGGTTCCCATGTGAAATTTTAAAGTTGCCTCTCGTCCCACCCGCATGGGGCTGGGATGGCGGGATAATTTTAGCACTAGCAGCTGCCCGCTCTAAAATAATCAACTTTGGATTCTACACATTTTTTCGTGTGAAGCTTATTTTTCGAGTTATTTTGTTTCATCAACTTAAAGTTTACACTCTGTACAAGTACTCACTCGTTACACCGATAAACAATCTTCTATTTAGATCGAGTTCAAGAACGGTTTCTGTAGCACCACTTTTAAGGATGAGTCGCTGATGGATATCTATACATAAGCACATCTCGAACTAAGTTTTGAACAATGGTTGTCCTGGGCTGTGATTTGGATAAGTTATAAATATAGCTTGAAATCTGCTCATTATCTTAAAATCAATACATTAATAAATGGGATCGTTAAGTTTCCTGACTACCACCAGGAATCATGTCCATTGGTAAGATGAAATTGAATGACCCTTGTTTTTCTAGTGTGTAGAGCTCACGTTTACTTGTTGGTCTCAGTGTAAACGGGAGGAGGTGATCAGGGCAACATTTCGGTACGCCGGAAGGGTTCACGGTAACCCGCAGCTTGTAGTGCACTCGCATATATAAGACTGGTAGCAATAATGGGAGCATAGAGGTAGGTAGTGTTATTGAGAGTCATAAGGTAGAATCGTGGCTGAGACAACTGTTCACTCTGTCTTTGACTGAAAATAGAAATTCTATAACACAGAGGTAAATAATTATTGTATTCTATCGTAAAGACAGGTCTCAGATAAAAATTAGATAATCACGATGTAGAAGGTACATGGTTGAAGAGTGGCGGGCTGGGTCTGTTTGATTGACTCTGTTGAACTGAACATTCTCTATTTAAATACAGTAAGAATAGTAAAATGTAGTGGAGCTCCTGATGTCTCTTCGTCTTCTGCAGCGAGGGGGTAACTGCACCACGCACGGTCAGCTGAAAGAGGCTCCCGCAAGAAGAACCGTCACTGCAGAGATCTGCACAAGTGGCTGGCCTTTACCTGCGACGACAACAACAGTTTATTCTATTATATAGACTGAAGCGGCAAGAGAAAGCTTGTACCAATGCTGGCAATCGAACCCGGGTCTCCTGCTTGCTAGGCAGGTGTGCTAGCCAATAAGCCACCTTCCCCTTGGTACAAATTTTACTCTCCGCTTCAGTCTGTATAGATAAAAGTATATCTGTATGAAACATTTAAGTCTCTGAAACTGTGTCGTTTCATCTGCAAAAGTACCTGCACCTGGATTTCATCCTCGATTCCTCATTTACTTTGGATGCTGAGATGATGTTCCAGAAAATAGAGAGCCTCGGCAATTCAGTTCGTGTGTAAGAGCGAATTTAAAGTAGACTGGGGCAACAGTGTGAATCTGGATCGAGGAGGGAGGCTTGCCAGGGTAATCCATGCAGTTGTGCAAAACGGCTGTGCCAAGATGGATTAGTGGCTAGCGCACCTGCCTAGCAAGCCGGAGACCCGAGTTTGATTCCGAACTTTGGTACAAATTTTCGCTCGCCGCTTCAAACCATATACATAAATTCATATCTGTATGAGACCAATAAAATCTCTGAAATTGTGTGATTTTATTTTTAACAGTTTATTCTGTGGCATCAACTGCAGAAAGTGTAATGGGGAAGGTGGTTTCGCAACGACTGAAACAACTCACTATGGCTTGAAGGAAAATAGTTACCATAATGATTACTTATACTTCCTTAGACCTTGAAACTTCAACAAGTTAGGCGAATCAATTATAAATCACAATCCTACAGCCACACATACACATGATTGAGATTTATTATATATATGCATATATAAAGCTTGTATATCAGGGTTGTACCCTATCCCCGACGTTATTCAATCTGTATATTGAGCAAGCAGTAAAGAAAACAATAGAAAAAATCGGAGTATAAATTAAAATCCATGGAGAAGAAATAAAAACTTTGAGGTTCGCGGATGACACTGTAATTCTGTCAGAGACAGCAAAGGACCTGGAAGAGCTGCTGAACGGAATGGTCAGTGTCTTGAACGGAAGATATAAGATGAACATCAACAAAAGCAAAACGAGGGTAATGGAATGTAGTCGAATTAAATCGGGTGATGCTGAGGGAATTAGATTAGGAAATGACACTTAAAGTAGTAAAGGAGTTCTGCTATTTGGGGAGTATAATAACTGATGATGGTCGAAGTAGAGAGGATATAAAATGTAGACTGGCAATGGCAAGGAAAGAGTTTCTGAAGAAGAGAAATTTTTTAACATCGAGTATAGATTTAAGTGTCAGGAAGTCGTTTCTGAAAGTATTTGTATGGAGTGTAGCCATGTATGGAAGTGAAACCTGGACGATAAATAGTTTAGACAAGAAGAGAATAGAAGCTTTCGAAATGTGGTGCTACAGAAGAATGCTGAAGATTAGATGGGTAGATAACATAACTAATGAGGATGTATTGAATAGAATTGGGGAGAAGAGAAATTTGGGGCACAACTTGACTAGAAGACGGGATCGCTTGGTAGGACATATTCTGAGGCATCAAGGGATCACCAATTTAGTATTGGAGAGCAGCGTGGAGGGTAAAAATCGTAGAGGGAGACCAAGAGATGAATGCACTAAACAGATTCAGAAGGATGTAGGTTGCAGTAGGTACTGGGAGATGAAGAAGCTTGCACAGGACAGAGTAGCATGGAGAGCTGCTTCAAACCAGTCTCTGGACTGGACATCACGACAACAACAACATACATCAAGCTATTACGTTTACCAATCGGGCTTGCTAGTATACATAGCCACAACGTAAATGCACTATTTATGCTAGAAAGCAGGCCGTACGAATTATTTCGTAGGTGGATCTACTTTTTTGACTCTAGCCTTGGCATTTATAACAACTTGATTGCAGCTGGTAGTAACCTGCTTAGCGGATAATATTGCAATATGCAACGCTTAATTAGTAATCAGGTCCTAACACTATCCACTGTTCAGATCTTAAGGTAGTTAAACTCATCTTAGAACCACTGAGCTCATTCAACGTGTATGACTGTGGCCTCATCACCTGTAGCTTAAACTAACGAACCATAAGCAGATGCGAACAAGTCAACAACCGTACTCGGAGCTACTAACGTCGTTCGCAGCAGCCATCACTAGAACACAAACCACTGTTGGGCACATCCGCAGGGCAGCCTATCCACAATAATGGCCAGCACAGTGTTCTACTTACAGGTATCTTAGGAGTTTCAACCACAGATCAGGAATCCTAACGACGATCATCAAACAGGGACGGATGAGACTGAAACACTCATCGTTCACCACGCTGTGTACTGCAAGCCAGTCATATAATCATCCCTCTAGGGAGGACGAAACTAAAGCTACTAATTCAGTATAAACTCATGGGATACCTCCTAATATCGTGTCGGACCTTGTTTTTTCCCGGTGTAGTGCAGCAACTGGACTTGGCATGGTTTCAACTAGTCGTCGGAAGTTCTCTGAAGTAACATTGAGCTTCGCTGCCTCTACAGTCGTTCATAATTGCGAAAGGGTTGCTGGTGCATGATTTTGTGCACCAACCGACCTCTCGATTATGTCCCGTAAATGTTCGATGGGATTCATGTCCGGCGATCTAGGTGGCCAAATCATTCACTCGAACTGTCCAGAATTGCGGACAATCGTGGCCCAGTGACATGGCATATTGCCATCCATAAAAATTTCATTGTTGTTTTTTGAAGTCCATGAATGACTGAAAATGATCTCCAAGTAGCCGAACGTAATCATTTCCAGTCAATGAGTGGTTATGTTGGACCGGAGGAACCAGTCCATTCAATGTACACATAGCCCACACTACCAGCTTGGGCAGTGTCTTGTTGACAACATGGATCCATAGCTTAGTGGGCTCTGCGGCAGATTCGAACCCTACTCTTAGCCCTTACTAACTGAAATTGGGTCTCATCCGACCAACCCACTGTTTTCCATTTATCTAGGGTCCAACAGATGTGGTCACCAGCTCAGGAGAGCCGTAAGCAGGCGATGTCGTGCTGTTAACAAAGACACTACCGTCGGTCGTCTGCTGCCATAGCCCATTGACGCCAAATTTCACCACACAGTCCTAACGGATACATTCGTCGTACGTGGCACATTGATTTCAGCGGCTATTTCACGCAGTGTTGCTGGTCTATTAGCACCGACAACTCTACGCAAACGCCGGTTCACTCGGTCGTTAAGTGAAGGCCGTCAGCAACAACGTTGTCCGTGCTGAGAGGTAATACTAGTAATATGGTGTTCTCTTGGCACTGTGGATCTCGTAATACTGAATTCCCTAACGAGTTCCGAAATAGTGTGTCCCATGCACCTAGCTCCGTCTACCATCCCGTGTTCAAAGACTGTTAATTCCCACTGTGCCGTCATAACCAGATAGGAAATGTTTCCACATGAATGAAACGAGCACAAATGAGCCCTCCATGAATGCATTGCCCTTTTATACCTTGTGTATGAGATATTACCGGCATCTGTGTACGTGCATATCGCTAGTCTATGATTTTTGTCACCTCAGTGTAGAAGCGACTGTGAAACACAGGGAAACTGCTTACCCCTATCGTTTACAACAAGAATATAGCAACTTGTAGCGGAAAGGTACCGACACACACCGCCTACAGCTTAATTAACTGTTAAACAAGCAACTAACCAATGCAGAAACCTTCTCAGCACGACATCCACAAATTTGGCTGAACACACATGATGTCTGATCCTGAGCGAGTATGAGCCACACAGCCAAAATATCGAGTCAGATCGCAATTTAACGATGTAACAGAGTCAGTAGCAGCGTCCACTGACAAGAGCAAAGGTGAAGGACAAGCAACTAAAGCAACACCCACGATTCCAATTCGTTGCTCGTTCAAATCATCAATGAAGTCACTGCAAGCCTCAATTGTCCACTTTGTTCCACAGCTGCTGGAATACAATCTCGTATGCGAAGTTAGAATTGAAAAGAACTCTTGACCCAACGAAGCCGCTGATAAGGAAACATTCCCTAGTGTCAAGAAACGATCGTGATGAAATAAGGAGGGTGTGTAGATGGGGCAACATGATGCAATTTTGTTTGTGTCCAGTTTTACTCTTGAGGGGTAAAACACATCCCGAAAGTAATTTGTCACATTGGGTTTGGAGGGAATATCTTAGAAACGATTATATATAAAACTTGATAAGTAAGTTGATACGTAAGTAACATTCTTGAAAACTATATACTCTAATTTTGTAATAATTTCAAACTGTAAAAATACCCACCATTATTAATTACTTCTGAAAAACAGAAGCTTATGTTACAACGTAAATGGAAGTAGATTTCAAGCTACATACATCCATGTGGAGTAAAGCTGGTTTCTGAAATAACATTTTTGGGAAATAAGCTGGACGCAACGTGTTGTCAGGATATTTTCAACATACCTAATTAAAATATCTAAACATTCGTTCTTAGTCTAGTTATTTATTTAACTTATATTTGTTTTAGGATTAAAATTTTTATTTAAGATATCGATTCAGTTTTCTTTTTGTTTCTTTTTTATTTTAGTTTTCCGTTTCACATACGTATATTTTGTCTGTTGAAGCTAATAGGTAACTCATTAGTATGATACAAAATCATTATACAATGATAATCTCTAAGTAAATGCTTAAAACATGGCGTTTTCTTACATCTTGCACATAAAATTAACGAAATTTCTTCGCATAATATACAGATATTTCAGTACATTGGTAAGCCTTGGCGGAGAGAATTGATTGTGTGCTAGTGACTGCACCTTGATTATATTGCTTCTCAAGCGGAGATTGACATCATAATCATTCAATGGAAGTAGATCTGAAGATCTAAAAAAATTCGTCCCACATCGAAAGCCGTATATGTCTCACGAATGTACCAGTGCTGTCGAGCCCTTTGGGACCATCAGATGAATTCGTTCCTTGTCTTCGTGTACGATGTTCTGTACGGTTCTTTCACAATGACAGTCCCATGAATCTAACGATCGCACAGGTTTTTCTCCCTCACTGAGAAATGAAAGATCTTTCAAATATCTTTTAACCTGGTCAAACGTTTATTTACCAGATTTCGATAGTGTCACAAGGATATTTGGTGATTCAAAAAGAGATTCTCGAATCCTAGGTCCAAACTCACCGTTGATTTCTTATCACACTGTGAAAAGATGGGTGGTCGTTGAAAACAAACCGTTTTGGCCATCACACCCAAGGACAAAGGACTTGTTCATTTGGTAATTCCAAAGCACTCGACGGCACGGGTATAGCCGTGAGATGTATATGGCTTTCAATGTTGGAAGAATTTATGAGAAGATTTTCAGATCTAGTTCTACAAATGATTATAGTGTCAATTTTCACTCGAGAAACAATATAATTAAGATGTAGTCTCTATAACATAATCAATTCTCTTCGCCAACGCTTGCCAATGTACTGAAACATGTCTGACAAAAGAAAGATATTTAGGGGATCCCCACGATAATTTGAAAACTTGTTGAAATCTGTTTTATATTTGTTCTCTGTGGTATATATTGTGTGAAGAAATGTCTATCATTTTATGTTCATGGTGTAAGAAAACGTTATGTTTATGAATTTATTTACAAATTATCATTGTCGTGACGATTTTGTGTCAAAATAATGAGTTGCTTACTACTTTCAACTAACAAAATGTACGTATGTAAAAAGGCAAACAAAAAAAAAGAATAAAAACTTAACCTAAAATAACAATTAAAAACGTAAAACAAATAAAAGTGAAATAAATAACTAGACTAAGAACGAATGTTTAATAATAAATGAAAAGCACCAGTTTGCTTTTGTTCTACAATATTATTTTTATTGCTAACCGGTTTTCGGCTTACAAGGCCATCTTCAGGCATTTACTGAGTATTATCACCAAAGAAGTTAAATGTTAGCGGACAACACTGGAAGAGAAGTAACTTATCTAGAGTGAAGTAGAAACATACGGTGAGTAACATCTTTGCAATGAAATAGTAAAAACTGAACAGTACATAAATAACAATGGAGTTGATAGGAAAACCTTTAGCACAATATAAGAATAACATGCCTACATAACGGAATCTATTGATAAACAAAACTATTGAAATAAGATAAACTTAGTACTACGCAAGGCTGCATCAAGAGGTATGAAACATGGAGAGTGATACACAACCAATTAAAAAAGAAGAGACAGTTGTCAATGTAAATACAGAATACACAAAGAACTTAAGCTATATCAATACGATAAACAGAAATTAATAAATGCAGGAAAATTCCCTCAAACACCTCAATTTTCCTGCATTTATTAATTTCTGTTTATCGTATTGATATAGCTTAAGTTCTTCGTGTATTCTGTATTTACATTGACAACTGTCTCTTCTTTTTTAATGGGTTGTGTATCACTCTCCATGTTTCATACCTCTTGATGCAGCCTTGCCTAGTACTAAGTTTATCTTATTTCAATAGTTTTGTTTATCAATAGATACCGTTATGTAGGCATGTTATTCTTATATTGTGCTAAAGGTTTTCCTGTCAACTCCATTGTTATTTATGTACTGTTCAGTTTTTACTATTTCATTGCAAAGATGTTACTCGCTGTATGTTTCTACTTCACTCTAGATGTGTTACTTCTCTTCCAGTGTTGTCTGCTAACATTTAACTTCTTTGGTGATAATACTCAGTAAATGCCTGAAGATGGCATTGTAAGCCGAAAACCGGTTAGCAATAAAAATAATATTGTAGAACAAAAGCAAACTGGTGCTTTTCATATATTATTATAATGTTGTTCTACCAAGAACCGACGGAAGATTCTGTTAAAACGAATGTTTAGATATTTTAATTAGGTATGTCGAAAATACTCTGGCAGAGTGACACAAAATATTTTCATTGGTAGTGTGGTTTGACGTGATCAGGCAAGAAATCAGATTCTATGTCATCCTCCAGTCTATTTTTTTTTTTTTATCAACGCTGTGTCTGGTCTGATGCAGCACTGCACGACTTCCTCTCTTGTGCCAATCTCTTCGTCTCAAGTAGCACTTACACGCTGCAGTTATTTGCTGTAATCCAGTTTCTGTCCTCCACTACAATTCTTACCGTCTGTACTTCAGACAAGTACCATTTATCTTATTTCCTCGTCTATTAACAAATTCCCTAACATGCTGCCCCTTCTTCTTGTCAGTGTGTTCCATATATTCCTTTCCTCGCTGATTCTGGAGAGGACTTCCTCATTTCTAATCAGTACACTTAATCTTCAGAATCCTTCTATAGCACCACGTATCATTCGTTTCGATTCTCTTCTTTTCCAGTTTTCCCACAATCCATGATTCTCTTCCATACAATGCTGTGCTCCAAACATACTACCTGAGAAATTTCTTCCTCAAATTAAGGCCATTACTGGATATTTGTGAACTTAGTCTGGTGAAAAATCCTTCCTCATTTGTGTTAGTCTGCTTGTTATATCCTTGCTCTGCCCGCCATGTACAGTTTTACTTTTAAGGAAGCAGAATTCCTTCACTTTCTCTACTTGATGGCTCTAAACTTAGTACTTATGTTTATGGTTAACCCGATTTCAGCTACTCCTCATTACTTTCATCTTTCATCGGTTTACTCTGTGTCTACGTATTTTTTGTTCAGTAGATCAGTTTACAGAACAAGTCCTGTAATTCTTTCTCACATTGACTGAGGATAGCTGTATCAGCAGACAGTCTTACCGTTGATATCATAGCACCCTTAATTCCACTCGTTTCTTTCCATCATTGTTTCTTCTACGTGCAGATTCAGACATTGGGGAGACTTGCTGTAACTGTGTCTTACACCCTTTTCAATCTGAGCATTTCGTTCTTGGTGTTCCATTCCTATTGTGTCATCTTGGTTCTTGTACATATTTTGTATTACCCGTCTTCCGTATAGCTTAAAGCTATTGTTCTGAGAACTGCAAACACTTTGCCCCATTTTACTCTGTTGAATGCTTTTCCTGTGTCGACAAGTCCCATGAACGTGTTTCTTTCATTATCAAGCGCAACGTTTCAACTGCCTCTCTAGTTTTCTTTTGCTAACTCAGATAATTATGGTCTTGTAAATGAACACGGCGCTGCCTCTAGGGGTGATACTGATCGCAAACCTGCAGATCGAATTCAACGGTCCCTCTACACCGCTCCAAACACAGAGACTACAGTTAAGCAACGGCCGCACAGGGTGACAGAGTTGTTAGTAACTCTGTACTAATTGGCGCAGGGCAGCGTCGCGGATCAAGTTGGGGACACCTTGTTGTTGGAGTTGGACGTACTAATACTGCAGCTGCAACAATGTGGCTCTCCGGCCTGCTCCAGGTGTCGTGTAACGGCCGCCGGAGTTCACCGAGACTCGGCGTTTGCTGTCCAGTACGAGTGGCCCGTGAGTAAGGAAGTGGCGTGGTGAGATCCAACGGCAAAAATTTCTGAACTCATGTCCCATCCGTATCTTTGGAACTGCACTCCCAAGGGGAAACGACAATGGGAAAAAGCTTGAATAAACAACGAATGAGTAACAGTCAATGAGTCGGAGTGTGAAATGTTATAAGTCCGAACGTGATGGAGAAGCGAGGAAATCTGACAGGAGAAGGAAAAAGGCTCACTGTAGAAACAGCGAGCGTTAGAGAAGTGAGATAGAAAGAAGAATGTAAGATGATGTCAGTGAATATCAACAACAACAGAAAATGGTACACAGGGGGTAGGACTCGTTATGAATAGGAAGGTAGGTCAGAGAATAAGTTAATTTGTACAAGTCAGTAATAGGATTATTCTCATCAAAATCGAATGCAAACGAACGCTAAAAACAATAAATTAGGTATGCATGCCGATGTCACTAGCAGAGGATGAACAAATTGAAAGATTGTATGAGGACACTTGAAGAGGTGACTGAGTATGTAGAGGGGGCTAGAACGCTGTCGTTGGGGAAGGAACTGAAAATGATGTTACGGGAAAACATTGACTCTGTAATAAGAATCAGAGGGGAGGAAGTCTAACATAGTTCTCACTAAATTTCAGCTGGTAATAGGAAACTTATTGCTCTAAATTAAAAAGAGAGGGAAATTCAACAAACAGGAAACACAGGGAGGAAAAGGCTAAACGGCCGCAGAAAAATGTGGAAAAAACCGAAAAAGAAGTGGTCATTGGAAGGACTATGTAGAGGAGTCGAAACAGCCTTCGGTGAAATTAAAATCAAGGGCGTCTACATTAATATAGCAATGAGAATTCCAGTGTTAGATGCAGAACAGACAGCAGATATCTGGAAAGAGTACAGTGAAGGGGTGAGACTTGTCGGAAAACGTAACAGAAGTGAAGCTTTGGAAGACATGCGATCAAATAAGCCAGAAGGGATACGTTACATTCCTTCAGAATTTCTAGCGTCATTTGGGGAACTGGCACCCAAACGACTATAAAAGGTGCTGTGTATAATCTGTAAGACTGGAGACATGCCACCAGATTTTAGGAAAAATATCATCCACACAGTTCAGAAAATAGGAAAGGTAGACAGGTGCTAGAATCGACATCTGCTTCTACATTTATATTCTGCATGCCACCTTACGGTGTGCGGCAGAGGGTACTTTGTGTACCCCTGTCGCTTCTCCTTTTTCTTGTTCCGGTCGCGAATGTTTGGAGAGGAATACGATTGCTGGGCACGAAGAATATCACACAATCAGTGTCATAAATCTCATATCCAAGTTGCTGTCAAACGTAATATACAGAAGAATGGAAAAGGAGATTTTGGGTCTCAGTACACCTTCATAGGGTCTGTCGACCAAGGCAAAGCTTTCGACAGTATAAAACGGTGCAAGACGTTCGAAGTTCCCCGAAAAAATGGAGTAAGCTGTGGATAAAGACGGGTAATATACAATATGTACAAAAAGCAAGAAGGAACAATAAGGATGGAAAATCAAGAATGACGTGCTGTTATTAAAAAGTAAGAATGGGGTGCAGCATTTCTATCTTACTATTGAATCTGTACATCAAAGAAGCAATGAGGTAAATCAAAGAAAGGCTCAGATGTGGGATTAAAGTTCAGAATGAAACAATATCAACGATAAGATTCGCTGGTATTATTGGTCAGTGAGGAAAAATTACGGAACATACTTCATGGAGTAGACAGTCTGTTGAGTTCGCAATATGCAATGATAGTAAATCGAAGAAAGATGGGGGTAATGATGAAGATCAAAAATCAGATTAGTGTCGAAATTAACATCAAAATTGGGGATCATGAAGTAGACGAAGACCAAGGCAGTAAAATAATGAATGATCACCGAAGCAAGGAGAATATAAAAGGCAGGCTAGCACACGCAAAGAGGATATTCCTGGCCAAAAGATCTCGTCCTTAATTTGAAGAAGGAATTTCTGTGCACGTAGGTCTGGAGCACAGCATTTTTAGGGATATGAATCATGGATTGTGGGGGAACCGGAGAAGAAGAGAATCGAAGGGGCTGAGATGTAATACTACAGAAACCAGCTGGTTGCTGTCCCAACACCATCAAAATTTGTCTTCAAACAACAGCCACGGTGTCCATCATGTCATAATATTACAAAATTGCTACAGGAAGATGTTGAAAATTAAGTGAGCTGATAAGAAATGAGGAGGTTTCTCCGCAGGACAGGCGAGGATATAATTATGAGGGGAACAATGACAATGAGAAGGGTCAGGTTAAAAAGACATGTGTTAAGATATGAGGAAATAACTTCCATGGTACAACAGGGGAGCTGTAGAGGGTAAGAACTGTTGAGGCAGACAGAAATGGAAATATATGCAACAAATAGCTGAAGATATTTGGTCTAAATGCTATGCAGTAGTTGCCGCCTAGTTTAGTTTATCCCATACTGCACAACATTAGTTACCACACACACCATTTCTTGCCTGAAATGTCTGTTCTGAATAGATCAGCACCATGTTTCAGATTACGCAGGTGTCAGCACAGAGCCAGTTAACCAAAAGTATTACATCTTGCGAGTCTGCTCTTGTCATCTGCGACCCACCCATATCCTATCAGGTCGACGCCTCAGTTTTCCCCTGTATCCTGCTACCCAGCAACCAACTTCCGTGACAAATCTACCAACCATTCGCCTGGCCTTGGCCTCTTGCTTCGCCCACCGACCTTTCATTTTCATTACATTGCTTCTTAAGGTACATACAGTTTTCGAATGGGTTTCGCATTAAAAGCTTGTGCCTTATTCCCGTAAATCAGAACTACTAGCACACATAAACTACAAACTTTTCTTTTTACACACATCAGAAACTTAGTCTTTCAAGCCTTATATTGTTTTCCAAGCGTAATTCAGGTCATTTTTATTTCTCTGCTTATTCTATTGTACTGTCGTTTCACTCACTGTCTTCAACTACCCTCAGAACTTCACGAATACGTTCTCTGACCTAGCTGTTCATTTAACAAAACTTCATGTTGCTATTTAGTGTGATGCTGTCTTCGGGTAGCATCAGAACTTCATGAACCCGTTCTCTGACTTAGTTGTTCATTTAGTAAAACTTCGTGTTGCTATTTGGTGTGATGCGGATGCGAAGTATCTGGACGTGACCCACGGTCTGAAGGCTTTGTCTGAGTTCCCTCGGTTGGCTACTCATAATATTCTTCCACCTAGGCCGGGATATCGACGTCCCAGGAACTCACATGTGTCAGCAGTACATCCTACAACCCTGCCCTGGTACGATGGCCTGCCAGAATTGATGAGCTTGATGAGACACGTGAACAGTGCTGCTTTTCGGCAGAGCTGTAGTTACAAGAGCATCAGCGTCTAAGTCCCAGAGCTTGGGATCAGCTGACCAGCTCGCATGCTGTCAGTGTTCGTGTCACTCGCGATAAATGTGGCCCAGCTCACAGTAGACTTTGACTCATTACGTTGTCTGCGTTGCGAGTTCTGGAGATATCAACCATATCTGTTTCCCATAAAGTGGTCAAATGGCTCTGAGTACTATGGGACTTAAGATCTAAGGTCATCAGTCCCCTAGAACTTAGAACTACTTAAAACTACCTAACCTAAGGACATCACACACATCCATGCCCGAGGCAGGATTCGAACCTGCGACCGTAGCGATCGCGTGGTTCCAGACTAAAGCGTCTAGAACCGCTCGGTCACATCGGCCGGCTCCCATAAAGTGGTCGATCACTTATGATACTGTGGCACCTCTGTCGGGCGCCACATACGCCGACTCACACCGCCAGTAGCCCAGGAGGAAGCCAGCAGGACCACATCCGGAAGGTTTTGTAGGTCCATCCTTTTAGCAGGAAGTCTCTGGGACGACGGCCGTGTACTATCGTGTCAGTTGGCAGTTGATGGTAGGAGTGCTGACACATTATCTTCGTATCCAGTAATGGTGGCAAATGATGGGTTATGCATGGGGATCAATCAACGTGTACCACATCAAAACAGCGTGAAGATGACGCAATGAAGCGTTGAAACTGGTAGATACAAAATAAAATAAAATAATAAGGACAGCTGTAGGTGTTTTTATTTTTTGTCACATCTGAAGGGTGCCCGAGATGCAGACATGGATCCATTCTACAACCACACACAGGATAGGCAGGAGGACGCCCTCGCTTCGTTTAAAAACGGACACGTTGCGAAGAGCCTGGCAGACGATGAGAAGCGTACCGAAAACTATTGGACCTATGGAGACATTAGGATGGAACGTCAAGAATGCACACGCGGAAGCACGTGAATTCTTCTGGCCTGGCAGTAGTCGTTTTACCTGCCTTAGAGAGCAGGAATATGTCGACAATTCCAGCAAAAGCTGGAAGGAGCGTTCATCAAGAGCGCACACAGAGAAGAGTGTGAAAGAAGTCAGCCTTCTTAAAAATGTGTTTTCTCGATAGTAAGGAGGTTCCACAAACATCACAAACGCCAGCAGACTCTGAGACGAAGCACATACACGAGTGTGTCCAGGCCTCACACAGACACAGCGGTTACAAAAAGGTGTTGTGTCGCTGCTTTCATGACAACTTCAGAATGCTGAAAAGCATCGGAAGAACGTGTCATCAACGCTGGTGAAATCGTGAGAAAGACGCCAACTCCTGAGTCACACAGGAGCCCACGCAAGACCGGAAATTTCCACCCTGCATGGACAGGTGTGGTCATGAAATGGCCATCAGTCATTTGGCAGCATTGCAAATTGAGTGAACCAATGACAACGCCGCGAGAGCAGAAAATTTTGATGAACTGTTGAGTTTGAGAGATGGATGAGGAGTCAAGAGGGGCAGTCGGTGAGACAGCGCGGAAGTAAGAGGACATGAGGGCTCTTGCATCCATCGTCAGCATCCGCATTTCGACGCCTTGATATCGCAGCTTTGGCCACGCAGACCGACAATGGGCAGACAATGTGGAGACCGCACCTGGGCTTCTGTGCAAGCCGCGCGTACCGAGGGGAGAAAGCGACTTGAGCAGGACAACTACAAAACGACGCGCCGTACCAACGCAGCACCTGCCGCCGATAGGACTCACGACGAATGATCACGGATAGTCGTGTGATGATTCGTCCCCCACCCCTCCTCCTTCTCCTTAACAACTGAGTCGTGTCCACGACCAGTGAAATCGGCCCTGAGATTTGCGTAAACGGCACTTAAATACATTTCTTTCATGTTTTAATCATTTAAGCAAACTGTTCCATTCATGTATCAGTTCCTAAATCTCACAGTCTTTTGTGTTTGACTTCAAGTAATTATTAATGACAGATATTGACTCTCGGCGTGTGGCGATCTTATTGGTAATTTGTTTGTTATGTGATACCACAAAGAATTTTTCAATTCACTGCAGTACCAGCAGATACCAGCTTCGTCTGAAAAGATGGTTTCCAAATTAAAATAAGCAAAAAAAAACAGTAACTATAATAATTCAGGAGAATTATTTGGCTGAGCTGCAGTTATAATATTAATTGCCGTAAAACCTGACCAAACAGAAAGTGATGCATTTTGGGTTCAGTCACAAGAATCAGAACATCTCAACGAATAAAATCACAAATCGGTTCATATATTTAAAATAAACAGTAGGATTTCCAGCCATATCTGTCTAAGGGCAAGGAGCGTCCGAAATGAAATTCTTTTGCTGTTTTTTCAATCTTGAGTCACACAATCATTACTGTTTCCTGTTGGAAAACAGCCTCTGGAGTGCTTTTCATGAATGGGAGAGTAACAGGTCGAATCAACAGACTGACGTACAGATTTGCAGTCATGCTGCTGGCATGGCCAGAAAGTACTCCAGCGGTCATACGAAACCGTAGCCCAGGCCATAACTCCAGGTATAGGTCCAGGATCTCTAGCACCCAGACAGGCTGGTTGCAGGCCGTCAACTGGCGTCCTTCTAACCATCATACGGTCATTACTGGCACCGAAGCAGAGCCAGTTTTCATCGTAATAGATCTCCACGCTGCCCTCCAATGAGCTCTCGCTTCATACCATCGGCGCCAACCTTGTGTGAATGCTCTGAAAAGCTAATCATTTGCATATCACAGCATCTTCTTCCTGTCGGTTAAATTTCGCGTCTGTAGCACGTCATCTTTGTGGTGTAGCAATTTTAATGGCCAGTAATGTATATGTTGCATTACTTATTAGACACCCCGTGTATAAAAATGTAAACGGTTTTACTAAATTTTTTTGGAGGGGAGGAGGGGCTGTGGTCATGACCCCATGACCCTCGTTTTGGATCTGCTCATGCCTTACCGTAATCGGTTAACTGTGTCTTTCGGTGGAAAAAGTGGGTTTTCATAAACTGTAGGATAGTTGTGTTGCATCTTTACGGGCAGCCTCAATGACTGCTGTCAGCTGTAGATGAACTCGGAACAGTGGCAGTCCTAGGCCGCTGAGAGGATGGCGCACGAGACGGAAAGGTGAGCAGTGACGGCAGCCCAGAATGGGTTGCCGAGACGACAAAAACAACAGAGCGGCTCCCGTTGCGGAGGAGCCGGTGACCATCTGGAGGGACGCGGCGCTCATTATCAGGTTAACCTGCAGACAGAGACGCCAACCCAGGAGGAACCCGCGATGGCGCCGCAGACGTGGCAACGGCGCCGAGGAGAGGTTGGGCGCGCGGCCGCCGCGGGCGCTGCCGTCGCTGCGCGGGCCAGCGGCGTGGCGCGGCGGGCAGTGTGGAGCTTCCAGCCGCCGGCTGCAGACGTGCCTAGAGTGCGCCCCTTCCGCCTGTCCGTGTGCTTTCTACCCTGCTGCGTCACGACACGGGACACCCGCAGCCGGTGACACCCCCGCGCCTTGGTGCGGCTGCTACCCCGCTGCCACCCCACGCTCTCTGCGGCGGCCCCCCGGCCCGCGTGCCGGTGCTTCTGACTCAGTGACGTTTGTTTTGTTTTTGTGTTGTGTTGTGTCACCCGTATCTACAACGCGTCAAGACTCCGACCGACGCCGAGCGAATTAAGGTAAGGTGATCATTTTGCGCCGAGTGATCATAGCTCACTGCTTTCCATTTTCGACTGTACCAACATAAGGAAGTGCCGGGCATCCTTCCAGTTGAGGCCTTGACGCTCAAATAGCCTTCACCGACGGCGTCCACTGCCGCAGTGCGGCATGATATTCACCATATGTTTGTCCTGGCTGGTGTTATACACGCCAGGGCCTATGTGTGTCATTTTCTGCCTATTTTAGCCATCCGTCTCGCATGCAAAGGTGTCCCCCACGTCTGTGACACATGGATTGCGTGGTTTGTAACACGCTACCGTCGACCTATTGAACTCTGCGCTGGACTGCTTGCACAGTTGAGCCGTATGCATGGCCGCGTGCTGAATTGTGGCAAAAGGTTAAGGTTACGACACTCGAGAAACGGCCCTGGCGTCGGCGTCCCACGCGCGTGCTTACCGTCCCACGCGAGGATAGGACTGCTAGGCCCCAGCTGCGGACAGCGTAGCTGTCCTATGAACCAGCCACTGTGCCGACGATACACAACAGTTGATGACACAACTACAGAGTGCTTCGCTGACAGAACCACCGATATTAATATTAGCATTGAATCCGCAGATCGGGTTCCTCACCATCTCAGACGCTACACTGACGTCCATGGAGTCCAGTAGGTTTCATAAACACTGACACTGTGTACATCAGAAAGTCGAGCAGTTACTTTTACATTTACACAGTAAATTTATTATCCGTCGAGCTGGCAGTTTACGTTTCTTCAGGATCGGTTTCTACCAACAGCAGTCATCTTCGGCACTGTATTACATCATTATACTGCGTTCTGAAAGTTTGCTTAGTAACTTAATACGGTAGAGTAGCAAAGGTTATGCACATGTGATACAATAAATTTTTATAACGATATAGTCCGTTCTACTCAGAAATATGTAAATAAACCTGTGGCTTTTAATGTTGGCTGGAACACAATCAGGAAAGGAAACTGGTTCTCACTGACCGTACAACAGGTCTGTAGTGGCAAATACGCAAGATGATCGAAATAGGATTCATTTAGCTGCATTGACTTCCTAGTGGAAAAAATATCCATCCTTTTTACTTTATATTTTCTTGTTCTCAAGGCAGATTTCTTTAGCTTCCCTTGGCCATTTCAGCTATTGGCGTCTCCACAGGAAAGAGAGGAGCAAGAAAAAGTTGTGTGGTGCAACAAGCACGCGGCAGTAACTTGGAACGTAATGCAGACAAAATACGTCAAGAATCAGTTTTCGCATCCGAGGTGTAAGGCAGGGAACTCGATACTTGCCTGAGGGCGGCGTAATTTCGATACTGGTAATACAAGTGGGAGGCCTCGGATTCAAGTATACTCTTTTACATCATTTTTATAAGTCGTGCGTGAAGTATCTGAAATATTATTAATTGTGATGTCAGACTCCTATACTACCACAAGTTAATAGTGAGTCTGAGCTCTATGAGACTTAACAGCTATGGTCATCAGTCCCCTAGAACATAGAACTGCTTAAACCCAACTAACCTAAGGACAGCACACAACACCCAGTCATCAACAAGTTAATAGTGTCATGGTTCCCTCGACAAGATGATGAACAATATCTACCACAGTACTCATGCAATATCGCCCAGGGCTCCTCCTACAATGACGTCGGTACCTGCACATCCAAGATCTTCAGCTTTCCGTCCCAGTCTTGTCAAAACTATGCTATTTGCCCCCTTTGTCGTCATATTCTTTCGTCTTCACGTACTGTTAGTGACAAAGGAAAGAATAAAGATATGTATGATACGGAAATGAGACTTATCCGACTTCTTTCATGTTCTCTTTATTCTTGCGTCAGATCAAAGTGTGCAGCTTCCATCGCACAGTCAGGAGCAGCAGTCAGTTGCGGCTGCTACAGTGAAATCCTCGCCAACCATTACTCCACTCGTCACTGGTAGATATGCACACCGAGTTGTTTACATTTCAGCGGGAGCGCTGGTGGCTCTAGGGAGCCTCCATCTCAGGTATCGCCCAAGTACTGACATCACAGGCGTATTTATTCCTCACCCTGCCAATCACGTCAGGATAACCGGGTCTCTGAACGACAGCCAGGCTAAAAAGATTCTAAATAGCTAGTCACGGCCGTTGTGAGGTATTGGTATGCTTTCTTCAGCATTCAGGCAAACGCACGCGGCGGGACTGTTCTTCCCACTATAAACACCGGAAAGAAACTAAAACATAATCGGCCGTTCGTAATTACTGGAAGGAAAAGGAACCACAACAATAAAACCATCGCTGAAATAAATCATTCTCTAAAACAGCCATCGAGTGTCATAAGGAGACAGGACATTTAAAAATAATAAAAGAAGTTTGTTCTGCCGTTTTCGAAATGAAGTCGAGTAGCCTCGCATTTAAAAAATTTCAGGCAGCAAAATTGTTATAAAGACCTCGATTTTCTTGCTATGGTATACAACCCATAAGATATCGTCTCGGGGACTCTTTAAGTTCTCGACTAATCAAATGAATCACAGTGTTGGAAATCATGACACTAGATTATGCCTATCCATTACGAATATAGACTAGAATTTCTGTCGGGGAATTCTTTTTTCCGTATCTTCACAGGGTCGGGATGTGAATCTGGATTTGACAGTTTTAGTGTGTTCGGATACCCTCCCCGTTGCCATCCTTTTCCCTCGTCATGGAGTCTGTTGTGTACCGCACGTGTCTGCGTATAGCGTTATTCCATGTGAAAGTGCGTGAATGTTTCTTAGTGTCTACGAATCGCGCAACCGAGGCGGGACTTTGGTGCCTGCCCGGTATTCACCAACTCGGGTTTGGGAAACCGCCTAAAAAAACACTTCCAGGCTGGCCGGCATACCGGTCCTTATCGTTAATCCGCCTGGCGGATTCGATCCGGGTCCGGCGCGACTCCCCGAATCCCGGAAGTGGCGTGCTAACGCGGGTGGCTTTCCGGAGGGGTTTCCAGAACGACAGGAATCTTAGTCAGGACTGATGTGATCCCGTCGTACTTTTTCTTCACGTCACGTTGTGAAACGACTGTTAAGTCGTCATAGTGTTTGTAAAAATCCTGGAGCAATGTAGCTTCTGACTTTTATATAAAACAGTATTCCAAATTATTTGCTGAAATCAAATTTCGTGAAATAACCTGCAATGGGTGCCCGTCTGTGACATACGAAAGCTTTTGCCGAAGCACGACTCGAACCAGGATTTGCCACTTATGTCGTGCAGTTTCATTAACACCTTCGGCTGTCCGTGCGCGCTTCCTGGCCCCAACCAAACCTACATGTGGCACTTTCCACAACCTTATATCGTATTCTTATGTACGTCTCCCTTCAAGCACGTAACACTAATTGATTTTCGCTTCGGCAGAACGGCACCACCACAACGAATGGAGCCGGCCGCGGTGGTCGTGCGGTTCTAGGCGCTCCAGTCCGGAGCCGCGCTGCTGCTACGGTCGCAGGTTCGAATCCTGCCTCGGGCATGGATGTGTGTGATGTCCTTAGGTTAGTTAGGTTTAATTAGTTCTAACTTCTAGGGGACTGATGACCACAGCAGTTGAGTCCCATAGTGCTCAGAGCCATTTGAACCACAACGAATGGAGTCTTAATTAAATATCCTTTGCTCACACTCAAGATGAAGCCCTCTTTGAATAGTGAACGAAGCGGTGGTATATTTTCCAAACAGACGTGGTCTACAGGACAGAAGAATTTTAGCAAAACTGACTTCTGCTGCGGAGGTCAATGCACTTGCAAATACTTAAAATCCTTGACTGATGCATAAAAGTTAGATTCAACTCCAAATATAGCTGAAGTAATCTGCAAGACGGCTTCAACAGAAGCGGGTGTGTGGAGGCCGACGGTTCGAACGTTCTATCTACAGGACTCGCAGCAAGTGCGAGTGTGACGTGGGAGGAGCGCGCTGAGGGGGCTTTGTTAACGACCACGTTTGGACAGTCTTGGCGAGCAGCCGTCCGTAATGATCGGTCGCTCGTTAGCCGCCTCCACCGCCCCCACAGTGAATACGCAACAGACAGCAGCGACTGCACCGCTGAGGGCGCCAGATGGAGAGGCTGCCGGCCCTCAGACACGCGCGCGGCCGCCGGGCCTCGTACGTGGTGCAGCGGCGGGTCACCGCGGCTGACGTCACACTTCGGATTACTCCAAACGTAGCGCAGCAACCAGTACCGACAGACGGTGTGTACCGTACTGCTTAGTTTAGTCATAGCCCGTGCCCCATTTGGGATGATGTCTCGGCAACGTAACAAAGAGAAGAGTGTACTTCAAAACATCATTTTTTTCTTGCTCTTTATGTGCTCCAGTTCGCACGACATGGAAACGGTATTTCGCTTTAAGGCTGAAAAAGTTGTTTTAAAGGCGTATCAGTGTAAACAACGCTACAGTAGTCTAACAGACCTTTTTATTTATTAACTTTTCGGTCTTAAATATCGATACGTGAATAAAGAACACCGACATACGTTAGTACACAGACGGACCGTAACAGCACAGAATAAACACGTCTGCACAAAATCAGGTCCCATTTGTAACTGAGTTCAGATTTTAATAGTAGTGATAGCATTACAGTCTAATTGTAACCAGATAATTGGTTTAGAATGACCAATAGTCATCTTCAAATCATACTTTGACTGTAATTCGCTCGTGAGAATGTGTATCCGCAGAATTTTTTCCAGCTTTGGAGGAGGGAGGGGGGGGGGGGGGTGAGGGCAAAGGTTCTAAAATTTCCAGACTGTTACGTATATAATTCTGTGAGTTTCGAGACACATCGTGTCATGCTGAAAAAGAAACTTATTATATCCCAGACAATTAATATTTATATACTGATGAACAAAAGCTATGGATTAATCCACATTCCAAGATGCCCAAGTACCCCGTTTCCTCCCGGTACCTTGGAGTCGTCTATGCTTGAGAGGTATTACTGTGATTAACTCGACAAAATCTAAAAAGACCTGAACAGAACATGTTAGTCGGTGTATACGAACAGAAGGTCAAGGTTAAAGCTGCCTGAAGCCTCAAGTACCAATCATAATGAAAAGTATGAGCTCAGTATGAATCGACAACAATTATCTAGTACTACTGGGTTGTATTTCCAGACAAGACTACTGACATTTTCAGTGAATGATACAAATCACTGTGTTTGCTTCACTTTTCTGATTCTTCCAATAAGGAATTTTTGTCCGTGGCTGTTTTAGGTGAAGAGATCGAGCGATTTTCAAAGCGTCAGAATTTCATTCTGTGAAACTAAAAAAGAATCTCGGTTCTTCCAGCCAGGTTTAGGTTTTCTGCGATTTACGTAAATTACTTTACGGGAGGGAAGCGGCAGCGACTGGCTTCTTTCTCCCTCCCTCACCCCGCTCCATCTGCATTGTCATCGGGATTTTACTCTTTAACCTTAGTTCATCGTTCGAAAACATCAGTACATAATACAGGTCGACATTATGAAAGGTATGTGAACGTCGTTCGCAAGGCCAGCTTTGACGGATACAATGCATGTGAAACTAGCTAAGCAGCTCAGCAGATTGCACTATGCAGGAATGGAATCGACACTATCGAATCGTACTACCATCAGGCTTTGCCTACAGAACAGTAGGACTGAAGTATTCCATAGTAGTGTGTTTTACAGTGATAAGCGCTCTGTCTCATCCTCTGCGTCCATTCATGTCCATTGAGCATTCCGACGGACTTGGGCAATTCCATCAGGATAATGAACATCCTACACGTCCAGAATTGCTACATAGTGTCTCCTGGAGTAATTCTCCTGGGTTTAAACACTTCCGCTGGCCACAAAACTCCTCAGACGTGAGCATTATTGAGCATGTCTGGTATCATGTAGGACCCCCGCGAGTACGCAGAAGTGCCGCAACACTCTAATGCATTACTTTTTGATCTCGTGGAACCATAATGAATATGGCACTCTTAGGAGCGTTTCCAAAACCGCGACAACACGAAAAAGAACATTGTAATTTACATGTAACGATCACATTAATCCATAGTGTACTTTACACATTTAAGATGTCATACAGAGAGGAAATTCATAGGATCGTAACAAAACTTTCAGTAGATTGTTAGTACAAAGGCAAACATTTTCAGTTTCACACTACGTCACATCGTGTAAAACACACGATTTTGACATATCACATCATAATGAGAGAGAGAGAGAGAGAGAGAGAGAGAGAGAGAGAGAGATATCCAAATAAAAGCTTGCCCGTTGGTAGTAAAATCTAACGCGACGTCAAAGTCCGTAACGTCTACATCTGTACTATGCAACACACGTCACAGTGTGTGGTGGAGGGTACTTCCTCTTTTCCTGTTCCATTCCGACCTCCACACGTGGTCTAATTTCTCTGGTTTTCTCTCGTGGATATTTCGCGTGACTTGCATAAGAGGAAGTAATATATTGTCCGACTCTTCTTTCAAAGTACGTTCTAGAAATTTCAGCAGTAAACCTCTCCCCGATACGCAACGCCTCTCTTGTAGTGTCTGCCAGTAGAGTTTGTTGGGCATCTAAGTAACGCTGTCGCGCCGGCTACACGATCCGATAACGAAACGTTCTGCGCTTCTTTGGATCCCCCCAATATCCCCCTTCTCTCTCTCTCTCTCTCTCTCTCTCTCTCTCTCTCTCTCGATAAGCGACCCAGACTGACAAACTGACCGAAGAAATGTTGTGTAAACCACGTCTTTAACAAATAAATCACGTTCCCTTAAAATACACCCCATCAATCACAGCCTAGCATCTGCTTTCCCTATTTAAGTGGTCCTTCCACTTCAGGTCGCGCTGGATGTTTGATCGTAGATGTTTTACGGTAGCAAATGTTTTCAGGTTCAACAGTAAAATCAGTCCCTTCACAACCCGTCGATCCTCTGCATGCCTTCCTGCATTTCGCTGGTGTCCTCTGGCGTTGCGACATCCCTACAGACAATAGAGCCGTACGCATATATCTTCTCGGGGTGTCCAATGATATCCAGCAGACCCTGCAAAAAGAGGGCAGTAATACACTGAACAGCCAAAGAAATCGGTACATCTGCCTAGTATCATGTAGGACCCCCGCGAGTACGCAGAAGTGCCGCAACACGGTGTGGCATGAACTGGACTAATGTTTGAAGCAGTGCTGGAGGGAATTGGCACGATGAATCCTGCAGGTCTGTACATAAATCCGTAAGAGTACGAGGGGGTGGAGATATCTTCTGAACAACACGTTGCAAGGCACCCCAGATATGCTCAATAATGCTCACGTCTGAGGAGTTTGGTGGCCAGCGGAAGTGTTTAAACCCAGAAGAATGACTCCAGGAGCAATTCTGGACGTGTAGGATGTGCATTATCCTGATGGAATTGCCCAAGTCCGTCGGAATGCTTAATGGACATGAATGGACGCAGAGGATGAGACAGAGCGCTTAAATACGCGTCACCTGTCAGAGTCGTATCTAGACGTATTAAGGACCCCACATCAATCCAACTGCACACGCCGCACACCATTACGGAGCCTCCATCAGCTTGAACATTCCACTGCTGACATGAAGGGTCCATGGAATCATGATGTTTCCATACCAGGACACGTCCATCGACTCACAATTAGAAACGAGACTCGTCCGACGTGGCAACATGTTTCCAGTCATCAACAGCCCAATATAAGTGTTGACGGGTCCAGGTGGTGCAGTCATCAAGGGTACTACATGAGATGGCTTTCGGCTCCAAAAGTCCATATCGATAATGTTTCGTTGAATGGTTCGCACGCTGACACTTGTTGATGACCCCGCATTGAAATGTGCAGCAATTTGCGGAAGGGTTGCACTTCTGTAGCGTTGAACGATTCTCTTCAGTCGTCGTTGGCCCCGTTCTTGCAGGATCTTTTTCCGGCCGCAGCGACGTCGTATGTTTGATGTTTTACCGGATTCCTGATATTCATGGTACACTCGTGAAATGGTCGTACGGGAAATCCCCACTTCATAGCTACTTCGTAGATGTTGTGTCCCATCCCTCGTGCGCTGACTACAACACCACGTTCAGACTCACTTAAATATTGGTAACCTGCCATAATAGCAGCAGTAACCGATCTAACAACTGCACCAGACACTTGTTGTCTTATACAGGCGTTGCCGACCGCAGTGCTTGTTTACATATTTGAATGGGCATGCTGTACCAGTTTCCTTGGCGCTTCAGTGTATACATTGTAAAGAATAACGGCCTCATAACAATCCCTTGCGGAACTACCGAATGTACCTTTACAGCTGGTCGCAGGTTCGAATCCTGCCACGGGCATGGATGTGTGTCAAGTCTTTAGGTTAGTTAGGTTTAAGTAGTTCGAAGTTCTAGGGGACTGATGACCTCAGCAGTTAAGTGCCATAATGCTCAGAGCCATTTGAACCATTTGAGCCTTTACAGCTGTTATTTTGTGCCGTTTGGAACAACTTGTCGAGTTCTTTCTGCAAAGAAGTCTTGAATTCAATTCCAAATGTGATCCGATACACCGTAAGCTAGAATCTAGTCACTAGAAGATAGAGCGAAAATGTATCGAATACAGACCATCTACCTGCGCACCGTTGACTACTGCGCTCTAGATTTCATGGGTGAACAGAGCACGCTGGTAGCATAAACACCTCCTCAGAGTTCCTACTAAGAAAGGGAAAGGAAAGAAGTACTTAATTAGTGTAACTGAACCCTAAGTTAACAGCTCGAACAGTTCAGCTGGAGAAGTACTGCTCATCTTAGTCGGATATACGGGTATGAACCTTGAATCGACCGCCATGAATCTGTCACAAGAGCTGACTGCGAAGCACGCTCAGCAGCAGAACGAGAGATTTGTTCTGAGATAGAACTGCAGACGTCTGCCTCGTTATGCTCCCTCTCATAGAATCGTTAGAGAGTTTCGGCAGCAGACCGCGGCTCTGCGACCGCGCGAGACGCGTTATCCCACATCTCTCTCTTCGTGGAGTAACTTTAATCTCACATAAAGGCTCATTTAAACGTACTCTTCGAGGAATACGATCATCCTCCATACAGTCGCGATTTGGGCCCATCTGATTCTCCGGTGTTTCCAAAACTTAAAGAACACCTGCGAGGACTTTGATACTGATGAAGCGGTGCAAGCAGAAGTGAGGTTGTGGCTCCGTCAATAATGTCAGACATTCTGCGGTGACGGTACTAACGAACTGGTCTCTCTCTGGGAAAAGTGCGTCCGACGCCACGGTAATTATGTTGAGAAATAGATATGTACACATGAAGAATTAAGTTGTAGAATGTTAATAAAGTTTGTTTTATTTAAGAAGGTTGAAGGGTATTCGTATAAAAAATTCGGAAGTATCACTTTTCAGCTCGCCCTCTTAGTTTTTACAGTCTGATTCCTAATGCTGCCTTGGCCAAGAATCTAAACTCAACCTCTTAGGTGCTTAAAACTCGGAGCTAATTTACGCCTGATAAGTATGAACTGAAAATCAGAAAGTTATTATTAAATTAAGGTTCTTATTCGACTTTGCAAGAGTTAAGAAATATACTAATTAATCTAAGGCTTGAGGCCATTCATCTGCACGGTAACGTTACGTGATTTGAAGTCCAAATTGCTAACATCTATGTTTTACGTCAACAAATTTAAAGATCGCATGGGAAATCTGGAAAGTAAATAAGAGTTACTGTCATAAGTAGAGATGAGAGCTCAGTCAGTAAATGCGTTGCCCGTGAGCCGCGCGGGATTAGCCGAGCGGTCTAGCGCGCTGCAGTATGGACTGTGCGGTTGGTCCCGGCGGAGGTTCGAATCCTCCCTCGGCCATGGGTGTGTGTCTTTGCCCTTAGGATGATTTAGTGCGTAGGCTTAGGGACTGATGACCTTAGCAGTTAAGTCCCATAAGATTTCACACGTATTTAAACATTTTGTTGCCCGTGAACGGCAATGTTCAAGGTTCGTGTTCCGGTCTGGTGTATAGTTTTAATTTGTTGCAGAGTTCCAGCAGTGTAACATATTTTCTTGGACAAATAACAATATACTAAAGGGACAGAACCTGCCTTAAAACGCTAAAGGTACAGTGTTACCAATACATGAAACTTCGACTTTCTGTATATTTGCACAGTTGCGATAACGATAAGTAATTTCCGTGGTATTTTGCTAAAAATTGGGTATTAGTCGCCCTCAAGAGTCTTCGATTCAGACAGAGCGGACAAGGCATCATGAAGTAACTAAAACGATGAAGTCCCCCAGTCTTTTTATTATTCCGTTTCAGCAGTGCAGAGGGAAACATTGTGCGACAGATATTTGTCTGAGTGTACATAGGAATGAAGATGGGTGGGAAGCACTTCACACCTTAGCAACTCAGAATTCACGGTAAAATCACACACTGATCCTTCCTTCCCTGTTAACACTCGCAAATGGCACGTGGGAAGAATGGTTGTCGGTAAGTCTCTGGATTAGCTCTAATTTCTCGAATTTTCTCATCGTGGTCATTTCGTGAGTTGTGTGTGGGAGGAAGCAATATGTAGTTCGACTCTGCCGGGAAAGTGCTTTCTCGAAATTACAGTAGTTAACCTCCCCGTCAGGCACAACGCATCTCTTTCAACGTTGACACTGGAGTTTCATGAGCACTCGGGCATAGATGCGTGTGATGTCCTTAGGTTAGGTAGGTTTAAGTAGCCATTTGAACCAATCTTTTTTTGAACAGATGCAAAATCTCCAAGGTTGGCGAACTTTTACAGAAGCTCGAAATTTAGGGCGGACTTCAATGCAAGATCCTTATAACAGTTTCCACAATGAAACTTTATCTCGAAACCTGGCAGCAAATCCAACGAGATTCTTGTCGTATGTGAAGTATGTTAGCGGTAAGAAACGATCAGTACCATCTCTGCGCGACAGCAATAGAAATACTACCGAAGACAGTGCTGCCAAGGCAGAGTTACTAAACACAGCTTTTCGAAATGACGTCACAAAAGAAGACGAAGTAAATATTCCAGAATTTGAATCAAGAACAGCTTCCAGCATGAATAACGTAGAAGCAGATATCCTCGGAGTAGTGAAGCAACTTAAATCACTTAATAAAAGCAAGTCTTCTGGTCCAGACTGTATACCAATTAGCTTCCTTTCAGAGTGTGCTGATGCAATAGCTCCATACTTAACACTCATGTACAACCGTTCACTCGACGATAGATCCGTACCCAAAGACTGGAAAGTTGCACAGGTCACACAAATATTCAAGAAAGGTAGTAGGAGTAAACCACTAAATTACAGGTCCATATCATTAACGGGGATACGCAGCATGATTTTGGAATATATATTGTGTTCGAACATTATGAATTACCTCGAAGAAACCGGTTATTGACAGACAGTCAACACGGTTTTAGAAAACATCGTTCTTGTGGAACACGACTAGCTCTTTACCCGCATGAAGTGCTGAATGCTATTGACAAGGGATTTCAAATTGATTCCGTATTTCTGGATTTCCTGAAGGCTTTTGAGACTGTACCACACAAGCGGCTTGTAGTGAAATTGCGTGATTATGGAATATTGTCTCAGATATGTGACCGGATTCGTGATTTCCTTTCAGAGAGGTCACAGTCTGTAGTAACTGACGGAAAGTCATCGAGTAAAACAGAAGTGATTTCTGGCGTTCCCCAATGTAGTATTATGGGCCCTTTCCTTTTTCTTATCGCCGGCCGCGGTGGTCTAGCCGTTCTAGGCGCTCAGTCCGGAACCGCGCGACTGCTACGGTCGCAGGTTCGAATCCTGCCTCGGGCATGGATGTGTGTGATGTCCTTAGGCTAGTTAGGTTTAAGTAGTTCTAAGTTCTAGGGGATTGATGACCACAGATGTTTAGTCCCATAGTGCTCAGAGCCATTTGAACCATTTTTTTTTCTTATCTTCGAGGTTTAGAACTTAAATTGTAGAAACTATTTATTTACAGCTCGTAGAAAATAACTGACTTTCAAAGTAGTCACCAGCATTGTGTATAACCCGTTGTCAGCGATGTGGTAGTCGTAGGATACTCTTAGCAGTGCCAGTTGTGTTGACAGTTCGAGCGGCGCGGTCTATTGCCCGACGAATTTGTAAAAGTTCTGAAGCGAATGTCGTGAAGTGTTTCCTTTAGTTTAGAAATCGCGATGAACGTACGAGGGCTTAAGTCAGGGGAGTGCAGTAGGTGGTATAGCACTTAGCAGCCCCATCAGTCAAACAAATCAGTAACAGCTTGCACTGTACGTGCTTGAGCATTTTCCTGCAAAATGATGGTCAGGTCCTGCAGAAAGTGTCATAACTTCTGTCTCTATGCTGTTATTTCTTGGAACACAACCTACGACCAGCTTAGAGACAGAAGTGAAGACACTTTCTGCAGGACCTGACCTTAATTTTGCAGGACAATACTCATGCACGTACAGTACAAGCTGTTACTGATTTGTTTAACTGATATCGCTGGTAAGTGCTATACCACCTACTGCACTCCCCTGACTTAAGCCCTTGTAAGTTCGACTCGATTTATAAACTGAAGGAAATACTTTACGACATTCGCTTCAAAACTATTACAAATTCGTCGGGCAGTAGACCGCGCCGCTGGCTGGCAACGGATTGTAGACTGTGTTGGTGACTACTTTGAAGGTCAGTAAAACTTTGAAACACGTATCTATTTTCTACTAGCTGTAAATAAATAGTTGCCACTATTGATGTTCTAACCCTCGTATATAAACGATTTGGGAGACAATCTGAGCAGCCATCTTAGGTTGTTAGCAGATGACGCCGTCGTTTATCGACTAGTAAAGTTCAAAACAAATTGCAAAACGTTTTAGGAAAGTTATCTGTATGGTGCGAAAATTGGCAATTGACCCTAAATAACGAAAAGTGTTAGGCCATCCACATGAGTGCTAAAAGGAGTCCGTTGAACTTTGGTTACACGATAAATCAGTCAAATATAAATTCCGTAAATTCAACTAAATGCCTAGGAATTACAATTACGAGCAACTTACATTGGAAGGAACACATAGAAAATGTTGCAGGCAAGGCTAACCAAAGACTGCAGCTTACTGGGAGGATGCTTAGAAAATGAAACAGATCTAATAAGGAGAGTGCCTACACTATGCATTTCCGTCCTCTTTTTAGAATACTGCTTCGCGGTGTGGGATCCTTACCAAATAGGCCTGACGGAGTTCAAACAAGGGCAGCATGTGTTGTATTATCGCGAAATAGGGGAGAGAGTGTCACTGAAATTATGCAGGATTTGGGATGGACATCATTAAAATAAAGGCGTTTTTCGTTGCGGACCAATCTTCTCACGAAATTCCAATCACCAACTTTCTCATCCGAATGCGAAAATTAGGGAGAAACAACCACCATGATAAAATAATGGAAATCAGAGCTTGTACGGAAAGATATAGGTGCTCGATCTTTCCGCGCGCTATACTAAAGTGCAATAATAGAGAATTGTGCCAGACACTTAAATGTGGGCCGGCCGAAGTGGCCGTGCGGTTCTAGGAGCTGCAGTCTGGAACCGCGAGACCACTGCGGTCGCAGGTTCGAATCCTGCCTCGGGCATGGATGTGTGTGATGTCCTTAGGTTAGTTAGGTTTAAGTAGTTCTAAGTTCTAGGGGACTAATGACCTGAGAAGTTGAGTCCCATAGTGCTCAGAACCATTTGAACCATTTGAACTTAAATGTGATTTGCAGAGTATCCATATAGCTGTAGATGTAGACATTCGCAAATCCACTCGGTATTTGCACAAAATTAGGCAGTCAAGCCATCTATCGTCACAAACTTTTAAAAATGAATAGGAATAACGGAAGAGAGGAACGAAAATTCCCAATATCTATTACGCAGTCGCTAAATTCGCTATGAAACAACATCACAATAGCATGCACAAAGAATTCATATATTTAGTTTACAATTACAGAGCAAAAAATTACAACCATTACAGATGGGATTCATTGTTCTGTATATCAAGAGGCACTATGTGCTTAATTTGCGGGCATGGTACACACAAAGAAATTGGTGGCACGAATAGTAACATATCTGAAGTCGCACACATTATCCCACTGTCAGTTGCAACAGTTTTCGATGTAATTCAACGACGGGTGTGGAGCCTTTATATACTGTTGCAAAGTACATTGGTTAACTCAAGGGGAATGCCTGACGACTTTTAACTTTAAGAACGAATGTTGTTGACTTTATGATGGAAAACAGAGTGAAGGAACGAAAATTAGAACAACCGTAATGGCTTGCAGACGTCGCAATTTAAGTGGATTTGACTGCACACTGCCCGCACTAAGACAATGGAAGGTGAGAAATAAGTTATTTGCAATGTGATGGAAGTGCATTGAAATAAATCACACTGTAGAAGAGAGAAATTCCGACAAAAAACACAGCGCAGTTCCCTAAAACGTGAGGTTTGAACAATTCGTTGTTGTCATGGGAAAAAATTGACTCTGAGAACTATGGGACTTAACTGCTGAGGACATCAGTCCCCTAGAACTTAGAACTACTTAAACCTAACTAACCTAAGGACATCACACACATCCTTGCCCGAAGCAGGATTCGAACCTGCGACCGTAGCGGTCGCGCGTTTCCAAACTGTAGCGCCTAGAACCGCTCGGCCACCCCGGCCGGCTGTCATGGGAAAACAACAAGGTTAGTTTTCTAAACGTTTTGAGGACACTGCCAGGCTTACATCTGTTATCGAGACCATTTGCCGTTTAAGCTGAAAACGCTTCTGTGCTGTGGGATTGAATTGACTGGTCTGCAATTTTAAATACAAATCCTTTTACGTTCAAACTGTCCAGGCGTCTATGTTGTTTTCCTTATGGAAAACTTCCCTTTCTCTGCAATTAATTCCCAAACGTGATAAAATACTTCGACCAACTACATGTGTGAAACGAAATAAGGCACGATTACATGAGAACTTGATTCCAAAAATCCGTGATATTGTGTGCGTCTGTCCAGATGCTGACAGTTCGTACCAGACAAAAATCATATTATGTCTTCAGCATGTCAAAAATGATTAAATAATACTGAAAAATCTGTTCGTTTGTGATCTATGTTCTTGAGGAATATGAAACCAAGTCGCATGCAGTGAGACTGCGTTGCTAAGTACGGCGCGTTAACGGTTTCCACCCCTCCCCCTTAGGCGGATTGGCGTGAAGGTGGGGGAAGTGGGTAGCAACACTTGAGTTTCGATATTAAAGTTTAAATTCAGTCTACCTCTCTGTCTTCATTTATTTAGAACACATAGCCATGTGAAGTAGGATGAATCTTTTCGAAACGCCCAGTATTTCGGCGACTTACCTCGTTCTCTCCTTACAGAAATGTCAGGCGCCAAATTGCCTCTATAATGATAGTGATGGTCACAAATGTTTAGAGCCTAATTTGATCGGTGATGTAATTATTACTTTTAAAACGTCTTGTTGTTCGAAATGTTACTTGTTTTGGTATAGTTAACGCCCTGTATTCTGTTTTCATATGCGGCACCATCTAGTACACTAAACATCAGCACAGTAACTTTGTTGTTGTCGTGATCATTTTGTAACCTTCACAGTGAACCGATAGTTGAGAGTAATCCGTACTGTTATATACAACATCTAAGTCAGGATTGCAATCTCTGTTGAGTCATGTAATCACTGGACAAGGGAAAGTGATTTGTATATCTGCAGAAATTCTCTTGTTTATAGTCATCTTACCTTCGCTGTCTGTATTGAAAACATATGGTGATGGTATAGCGGACGTAGTATTACGTCTCAGAGATTACAGTGCTCCCTCGGGAAGATTTTACGATGTACTTTATGTCCTGCACTCCCATTACACATGTACGTTTTCTCAGCAACACTCGCTACTGAAACGAATGTGTGGGAGCGCGTGACTGCGAATGCTAGTCGTAAATGTCGAAGCAACTCAAGGTATTGACATCACTGTACGAACTGAAGAATGTGGAACTAGCAAGCTGTATGTGCGCCGGGACAAAAATGTAACAATGCACGAGATTCCGACGGAATCAGATGAAGGAATATGTATACTCAGAGCAAATGAGAAACGGGATATTCGGTGTATTATTCCGGACTGAAGCGCCTAGAGCCGCTCGGCTACAGGTAAGTAGTATCATCCCAGTTTGGAAGTAGCGAGCCGGCCGAGGTGGCCGAGCGCTTCTAGGCGCTACAATCCGGAACCGCGCGACCGCTACGGTCGCAGGTTCGAATCCTGCCTCGGGCATGGATGTGTATGATCTCCTTAGGTTAGTTAGGTTTAAGTAGTTCTAAATTCTAGGGGATGATGACCTCAGAAGTTAAGTCCCATAGTGCTCAGAGCCATTTGAACCATTGGTAAGTAGCGAAACCGTAATAAAGACCCAAATTCGTATGTCAAACGGTTAATTCACCAACCAGAGGTGAAAATTCGCGAAAATCACGTCACATTAAAGGCCGATGAGGTCAAATGGGTGACTGGATACTGCCTGCCTAAAAATGTAGATTGACTGGATTTGAAACACGCTCACTCTCTCACATTTTGGGTGAAGAAAAATTCCCGCACTCAGACTTCACATTTTCGTTTCTTCCGCACTAGTAATATAGTAAAGTCAGAAGTCAAATATCATGGCACGCAGAGTAATATTTTCATATAGAGACCACTTTTTCATCCCGAACAGTTCACTTCGAGCGTTCTATCTCCACTCGAGAACATACCTTCACCGAAGAGTCAAGCAGTATATTGCTCGCTCCTACGTATATCTCGCGAAGAGACCATGAGGATAAAATCAGAGAGATTAGAGCCCACACAGAGGCATACCGACAATCCTTCTTTCCACGAACAATACGAGACTGGAATAGAAGAGAGAACCGATTGAGGTACTCAAGGTACCCTCCATCACACACCGTCAGGTGGCTTGCGGAGTATGGATGTAGATGTAGATGAACAACACTTCATAGATTGAATCTGTCCACAAGAAAATAAAAGGCGTATATTGGCTTAAAGATCGTTCATTTCCATTTCTCGCCTTTTCCTAGTGCAACCAGGTAGGCATTCCTATATTCTGAAGATACAAACCTTCTATTGAAAACAAAATGAAAAGATGCAACAATACATATTTTTAAGTATAAAAAATTAATTACGTAATAACCGCCGTGTTTTTTAAACATCATGTCACGAGGAAGCATTGCGCACGTATGATGAAAGAGTGAGTGACACTGGGGGATTACTCCTGAAGTAGCTGTACGGACTGGCACTACGGGTGCTCCCTGATAAGAAGTGCAGTCAGCTGTGGTTACCAGTACTGACTGACATGCTTACCTACGTTCTATGCTGCCGTAATTCGTTGTACATCATTTTTATTATTATTATTTTTCATTTATTATTATTTTTCCTTTTTTTTGTTAACACAGTAGTTCACGTATGTACGGCCGAGTCTCGGTGTGCGCCAGGCCCAATATACCGGAAAACGGACACGTTCCCATCTTCAAGTGTGCTGACGAACTGACCGTTAAGCGCTGAACACGTGACCACTATTTTCCGCCTCACAGAATGAAATTTTCACTCTGCGGCGGAGTGTGCGGCATTTGCACTACGTCTGATAGAGCTCGAAGCACCAAATGCTATCCGCGTTGTTGTCATGGGCAGAAAACAGTTCTTACATTGTGGTTACACACAATTCCAGGATAAGGTGGCATAGCATAGGATAAACGCAGTAGCTACAGGCTTCTCTTCCGTTTCCACGGATTATACTGTCGGTGTAGAGCGAATGGCTCGCCTAATCTGCCACTCTGTGCAGCCCTTCTTACAGAAAATCATCTTCAGAAGTCCTAGTTCTTTGGCGAGACTCTCTGTTCGAAAATTCAATTGGTTTAAATGGCTCTGAGCACTATGGGACTTAACATCTGAGGTCATCAGTCCCCTAGAACTTAGAACTACTTAAACCTAACTAACCTATGGACATCACACACGGTAGTGGTCGCGCGGTTCCAGGCTGAAGCGCCTAGAACCGCTAGGCCACACCAGCCGGCGGCAGTAGAATCGTTCTGCAGTCGATTTCAAATGCCGATTCTCTAAACCAAGGGACATCACACACATCCATGCCCGAGGCAGGATTCGAACCTGTGACCGTAGCGGTCGCGCAGTTCCAGACTGAAGCGCCTAGAACCGCTCATCCACGGCGGCCGGCCCGAGACTCTCTGTATCCGACAGAGTACGACTCCTATGTACCAATGTTTTAGGCGCTACAGTCTGGAACCGCGCGACTGCTACGGTCGCAGGTTCGAATCCTGCCTCGGGCATGGATGTGTGTGATGTCCTTAGGTTAGTTAGGTTTAAGTAGTTCTAAGTTCTAGGGGACTGATGACCTCAGATGTCAAGTCCCATAGTGCTCAGAGCCATTTTTTTTACCAATGTTTTGAGCGGACCATTCCTCGGCACTGGACGGTGACCAATGTCTGCGTGCAAGTTGACGTGCGTTTACATTCGACATAGGCTGTAGCCTAATGAGTTATTTGCTCCCCTTTCAACAAAAGAGTAACAGTTCTTGTCAGGTTCTGTAAGTTATACCATTATGTGCCTTTCTATGGCTACAGTCATTGCTTACAATAGCAGGCGATCTCGAAGTATTGAAGTAGTCAGCGTTCCAATGGGTCTGGTTTTGCTGTCTATTGTTCGACCAGTAGTCGGGAACTGACAGCGGTGCTTCAGAGTTGAAAGCTGCACACAGTCTCATGTTGCTTGTGACCAGGCAAAATGAGTTGGCCCGTAGGACGCGGTAGGCATGCAGGCAGGCTGCAAGTGGTTCCGCCCGGCTGCGCGCAAATCAGGAGCCAGTTTTCCTGCCGCGATCCCGAGGCGCAAGTGGTGTCTGTTGTGGCGTTGCTGGCGGTACGGCACTGCGACGTGTCGCAGGCCGGAACCGGTTTGGCGGTGGCGGCGGCGGCGGCGGCGACGGCTTCCCGCGGTTTTCATCCGCCGCTCCGCGCTCGGAATGCACCGCAGACTCGCCTCGCCTCCTGTTGTCGCTGTAAGAAGTGGCGCTTCGCTCCTTATGGGCTCGTGGAACTGACTGAGTACCTCGTCTGGTTGGGTTGGTCCCGTGAGTCGGATACAACCGCCGAGCCTACACGGGACATTTTCTGGAAATATTGAGCGCTCGTCGAGACGAAAGGGAGAATGGTAGGGTCCGTAGTCCTGGATATAAAAATCTATTTTTAACATACACTATATGATAAAAAGGGTCCAGAACCTATTGGTGGACATTAACATGGGGTGTGTCCACCTTTCACCATTATGACTGCTTGAACTCTGCTGGGAAATTTTCAGTGAGATCTCTGTATGTCTGTGAAGGAACTGGCACCTATCCCTCCTTAAGGGACGAAACCAGGGAAGGCAGTGGTGTTGGACGCTGGTGTTTGGAGCGAAATCGACTTCTAACTCATCCCGAAGGTGTTCCACGAGGTGTCGGTCGGGGATCTGGACAGCCCAGTCCATTTCAGGAACAATACTGTCCACGAACCACTGTCTCACGGAAGTTGCATTATGACATGGTGTATTGACTTACTGATACACTCATCGCCTCTGAACTGTTCGTCCACTGCACGCAGTCCACAATGCTGTAAACAGAGATCCATACTGGGCTGTAATTATCATATAGCAGCGAAACTTGATAGATATATTGATGCGTTAATGAGGAACAGATCTGCGAATTAAAAAAATAAAACTCTTACTTCCAATTTTGGCCACCAGGTGCCAATCTGACGCTGTGATTGCAAGAAAGAGCTACAGACAATTTTCCATGTGTAATAAATCGGGTACTGGATGTGGACACAAAAACCAAACAAGCGAGACAGCATAGTGTTGATTTTATTTTAAACCGGCACACAATTTGTTCAGTATGACCACCGGAGAGATCTGACACATGTGTTCCTATTTCTGACCCTCAGATCAAACAAAGATCGAAAAAAGCTACTCGTGGCATCAAGAGGAACAGAAAAGTGTATAACGATACTACTCAAAGAGCTCAAACGGAAATTCAGTAAATGCAATCCCTGAAGAAAATCTTGTGAATCAGCTTGCGAGATGAGCCAGGTAGCGCAAAATTTGTGGGGCCACAGACCCAGAGATGTGTTACATGGTAAGTAAACACTACTACACTCGTGCTCATAAATGAAGGATAATGTTGGTAGAAGGTGAAACAACGCTCTGGTGGGCCGTTTGCAGGTTTAAATCAACTCGCGGTACGACCATGCGGTGCCTTTGACCTGCGACCGTCGCACGGTGGCGCTGGCAGCGGTCCACATACGCAGAGGTGTGTTGGTGGATGACAGAGTGCGGTGCAGCGAGTAAGTGTGCATACGTTTTCAGACGCGGTAATGGTCACTGTGTGTTGAAAATGGCTCAAAGAACACATATTGATGAGGTACTCAGGGATAGAATACTAGGGCGACTGGAGGCTGGTCAAACACAGCAGGTCGCAGCATGTGCCACAAACTCAAGATTATAGCAACGATTCCAGCAGACAGGAAACGTGTCCAGGCGCTACAGTACGGGACGTCTACAGTGTTCAAATGGTTGAAATGGCCCTGAGCACCATGGGACTTAACATCTGTGGTCATCAGTCCCCTAGACTTAGAACTACTTAAACCTAAATAACCTAAGGACATCACACACATCCATTCCCGAGGCAGGATTCGAACCTGCGACCGTAGCAGTCGCGCGGTTCCGGACTGAGCGCCTAGAACCGCTAGACCACCGCGGCCGGCCGTCTACAGTGTAAAACACCACAAGAAGACCTATATCCCAAAATCAGTGCACGCAGACGGCCATGGAGTACTGCGGGTAGCCTTGCTCAGGACCTTACCACAGCCACTGGAACAGTTGTCTCCAGATACACAGTCTACAGACGACTGAACAGACATGGTTCATTCGCCCGGAAACCTGCAAGGTGCATTCCACCGACCCCTGGTCACAGGAGAGCCCGTAAATCATGGTGTCAAGAACACAGTATTTGGTCATTAGAACAGTGGTCCCAGGTTATATTAACAGACGAGTCCAGGTATAGTCTGAACACTGATTCTCGCCGGGTTTTCATCTGGCGTGAACCAGGAATCAGATACCAATCCCTTAATGTCCTTGAAAGGGAGGTCGTGGTGTGATGGTGTGGGGTGGGATTACGATTGGTGCACGTACACCCCTGCATGTCTTTGACAGAGGAACTGTAACAAGTCAGGTGTACCTGGACGTCATTTTTCACCAGTCCGCTTTTTCAGGGGTGCAGTGGGTCCCACCTTCCTCCTGATGGATGATAACGCACGGCCCCACCGAGCTGTCATCATGGAGGAGTACCTTGAAACAGATGATATCAGACGAATGGAGTGTCCTGCCTGTTCTCGGTCGAGGTATCGTTGCACGTTTTCAAACCCGTACGACACTTCAGGAGCTCCGACAGGCACTGGTGCAAGAATGGGAGGCTATGCCCCAGCATCTGCTCAACCACCTGATAAAGAGTATGCCAACCCGTTGTGCGGCTTGTGTACGTGTGCGTGGTGATCATATCCCATATTGATGTCGAGATACATGCGCAGGAAACAGTGGCGTTTTGTAGCACATGTTTTTCGGGACGGTTTTCTCAACTTATCACCGATACCGTAGTCTTTCAGATCTGTGTCGTCAGTGTTCTCTATTTTTCTATGCTATTAGCGAGATTTTTGTATAGTGCCACGTTGTGTGGCACCACATTCTGCAATTATCCTTAATTTTTGAGCATGAGTGTAGAATGGACATGGATTTCACGTACTGTTAAGTGAACCGTAACTCAGGGCAAGGTTGCTAATTGCTAATTATAGAGGAATTAATTTCCTTATGGGGGATCCCAAATCGTAGTAGGCCTATATTTACAATGCTCTGGCAAGATATCTGAGAAGCAGAAAGCTATACACTACTTCAGGCCAATCCACTACAACCAGAGCGCACCCTAACCTCAAAAAGCGAGTATTGTGTAATGCTGCTGGTATAAGGAACTCAAGGGGTGCAGTCTGGCCGATACTAACTGAACAGAATCAATATCCACAGCATACACAACAAATGTGTTGATATTGATGAAATGCCTTCCGAACAGATATTCCGAAATATTTATGTATTGAAATGGCATGTTTCAGACATAACAAGGACTCTGATCCAGAAATAGAAGGGTTTCCGATAGAATGTTTGTGCAGTTGTCATCTCCATGCATCAGATGCACAATTCCGGGGGTTTTACCATTCTTTTGTTTGAAGTGGACAACAGAAACATCACCATATGTTTTCCAGCTTTGGATAGTCGCTTTACTAGCACGAAAACACTTACCACGGGACACGGAGCAGGGGCGACTCTTTGGCGATAAGACTGGAACGCGGTCTGGTTTTGCGGGACGAGCTGCCGTCGCCGTAGTGGTTGAGTCCGTAGCTGTGACGTAACTTAGAAGGTGCCGTGTCGCCACGGCTAAGATTATCCTGTTTCGCCCTCGTTGAGAAACGGAACGAAATAGCGGTAGCAGGGGTGTCGACATCTCGCGACTTACGATGCTAACAGAACACCAGCTTGAGTTCTGTAGCTAGGAATCTGCCAGCTAAGGAAATACACAGCGCTGCTGTCTCTACATAACCAAACACCTCCGAACAGCGCCCAGCTCTCACCTAGCGTCGAAAGCTCGAAGCACTGCTACATTCCCCGAATAAATATGTATCGCAGCAGCGACCTAGTTCGCCTTGCGACGTGTCCGTTGCCCAGAAAGGCAAGGTCGCTGCAAGCAAGACTGTAAAATGCCAGGTTTAGCCGCATATCGCAAAGCCTCTGTTGACAGGCCCAGTACGCGTTTCGTAACTTGCAGCCAACGTGAGCTGTTAAGATCAGTTGCTGTACAGCACACCAGGACAGAAGTCTCAGACAGTCACTGAAATCCCTCTGCCACGCCGCAGAAAACCACAAAAACCACAAAAACCACCAGAAAATAAAAATTTGAGATATCCTTACTGTCACTATTATTATCATCCTCATCATGTCGTGAACCATAGGACTGCAATAAAATAACGAGGAAGATTCTATGGTTATTACAGTTCTGTTTGCGACGGTGTGTATTTTATGTCATTATTATTGTTGTGTACTGGCTTACTCGATTTTTCTTAATTTTAAAGATGAAGTGACGACACATCGAGTAACGAATGATCATTAAGTTAACTGTGTTCTCCAAGAAGCCCATGAACTTTGGGTCAGGACAGCTGCCTTCTTCAGTTGGTAACAGAGCGAAGAATGCTGTTCTAGGTTAGGTAGGCTCTTCTCAGACCGTTTCGGGAAACGCCTGTGTCCGGTATTAGCACAGGTAGAACATGTAGAGGCTTCTTTCTATACATGGCTTTTCTTTCTCTGACATATCTCTATAGTTGCCTATCTTGCAGGTGGTTTTGCAAATTACAGATGTTGGGTACGACGAAATGTATGACGAAAGGGACTAGTTCAGCGTTATGTCCTGTTTTTGTGTCCAGCCTATTACAATGGATTGTTTTATTGGTTGTTATTATTATTATTATTGTCTCATCATCATCATCAGAAAGCAAATCCCGAACCACACTGAAGCAGAGAGAACGAAGAACAATGTGAGTCTCTTGTTTTGCTGACCATACTGGAAGGGGTTTCGAGTTTCCTTCATCATACTTGTTACAATGTGTCAAGATTGTACTCTTGTCACTTGGATGTCTGTTTGAAGTTTGATGTTGCATTTTATTATTATTATTATTACTAAGGATGTAACGATGAATATGGAATGAAAGTAAGGTATATATATATATATATATATATATATATATATACAGGGTGTTTCAAAAATGACCGGTATATTTGAAACGGCAATAAAAACTAAACGAGCAGCAATAGAAATACACCGTTTGTTGCAATATGCTTGGGACAACAGTACATTTTCTGGCGGACAAACTTTCGAAATTACAGTAGTTACAATTTTCAACAACAGATGGCGCTGCAAGTGATGTGAAAGATATAGAAGACAACGCAGTCTGTGGGTGCGCCATTCTGTACGTCGTCTTTCTGCTGTAAGTGTGTGCTGTTCACAACGTGCAAGTGTGCTGTGGACAACATGGTTTATTCCTTAGAACAGAGGATTTTTCTGGTGTTGGAATTCCACCACCTAGAACACAGTGTTGTTGCAACAAGACGAAGTTTTCAACGGAGGTTTAACGTAACCAAAGGACCGAAAAGCGATACAATAAAGGATCTGTTTGAAAAATTTCAACGGACTGGGAACGTGACGGATGAACGTGCTGGAAAGGTAGGGCGACCGCGTACGGCAACCACAGAGGGCAACGCGCAGCTAGTGCAGCAGGTGATCCAACAGCGGCCTCGGGTTTCATTCGCCGTGTTGCAGCTGCGGTCCAAATGACGCCAACGTCCACGTATCGTCTCATGCGCCAGAGCTTACACCTCAATCCATACAAAATTCAAACGCGGCAACCCCTCAGCGCCGCTACCATTGCTGCACGAGAGACATTCGCTAACGATATAGTGCACAGGATTGATGACGGCGATATGCATGCGGGCAGCATTTGGTTAACTGACGAAGCTTATTTTTACCTGGACGGCTTCGTCAATAAACAGAACTGGCGCATATGGGGAACCGAAAAGCCCCACGTTGCAGTCCCATCGTCCCTGCATCCTCAAAAAGTACTCGTCTGGGCCGCCATTTCTTCCAAAGGAATCATTGGTCCATTTTTCAGATCCGAAACGATTACTGCATCTCACTATCTGGACATTCTTCGTGAATTTGTGGCGGTACAAACTGCCTTAGACGACACTGCGAACACCTCGTGGTTTATGCAAGATGGTGCCCGGCCACATCGCACGGCCGACGTCTTTAATTTCCTGAATGAATATTTCGATGATCGTGTGATTGCTTTGGGCTATCCGAAACATACAGGAGGCGGCGTGGATTGGCCTCCCTATTCACCAGACATGAACCCCTGTGACTTCTTTCTGTGGGGACACGTGAAAGACCAAGTGTACCGCCAGAATCCAGAAACAATTGAACAGCTGAAGCAGTACATCTCATCTGCATGTGAAGCCATTCCGCCAGACACGTTGTCAAAGGTTTCGGGTAATTTCATTCAGAGACTACGCCATATTATTGCTACGCATGGTGGATATGTGGAAAATATCGTACTATAGAGTTTCCCAGACCGCAGCGCCATCTGTTGTTGACAATTGTAACTACTGTAATTTCGAAAGTTTGTCCGCCTGAAAATGTACTGTTGTCCCAAGCATATTGCAACAAACGGTGTATTTCTATCGCTGCTCGTTTAGTTTTTATTGCCGTTTCAAATATACCGGTCATTTTTGAAACACCCTGTATATATAAGAGTAATAGTAGAGAATTTCGAAACCACTGACTGGTTGTTCTGTGGGAGCTCTCCAAACTTCGCGCCATGTTCTCAGGTTTTAACCCCACGGTTCCGGATGTCACTCTTTATGCCGAAACAGTGCGTGACTACAGTAACAAAGAAAATGTATTTGCTGCTCGGAACGTGGTGTGTGTTGCTAGAGGTATCACGAAACGCAGTCACCATAGTTGCACGAAAACGCTTCAGAACGGAGCACCTAAAAGCTCCGCCTCAGGCAAGGATCATAAAAGCATGGTATGATCGGTTCGTGGACAAAGGTTGTGTCGCACATCAAGAGAAAGGTCGAGGTCGCCCATGGGTAGTAGGACACGCTGTGGAAGCCATGCACCGTGTCCAAGGAAGTCCACATAAAGAGGAAGTCCGGAACTATAGTGCCTCAGCCTACAGTACGTAGAATTTTACAAGAGCGACTACAATATTCGCCGTACAAGTTGCAGCTGTTGTATGACAGTCATACGGAGAGGCGGTATGACTTCTATATGGAGATGATGAACAGGATGGAAGATGATAATTTTCTTGGCAAAACAGTGTTTAGTCATGAGGCCACGTTCCACATTACAGACAACGTTAACTGCCACAATGCGAGGGTATGAGGTACATTGAAACCGACTGAGGACTTGGAACTTTACGAGACTTAGCAGAATTGAATGTCTTTTGTACAATGGCTTCCGTCAAAGTGCACCAATCATTTTTTTTTTTTTTGCATGTGCTATCACTGGACTTACATATTTAAATATGTTGCAGTACTACCTGATGTCACAACATCAAGAGGACATGCGTGTATCCATTTTCCAGTAAGGTAGGGCCCCTCCATGTTACCACCGAGAGTCACTGCGTACCCATCTCGCACTATTTCTGTTTGCAGTAGAAGAGATGGCAACATAGCTGGACCACCGAGATCCCCTGATCAAACACCCTTGGACTTTCGCCTGAGGGTATAAGTTAAGGACAAGGCATACATCCCTCCACTTCCTGCAGCTGTCAACGAGCTTCGCAAAAGCTGAGGTGGATGTTGACATGCTCTTTCGCATTTCAGAAGAAATTTGGCACTGGTGGGATACCTGCCGTATGACAAGAGGAAACCAAATGGAACATTTATAGAAAGAAACTTGATGTTCTGTTCTGTTTCAGAACAATAAATTATTTCAAGTGAAAACCTCCTGCGTAATTTTGAAGTTACTTTTAGGTAACTTATTTAGAATCAGCCTGTACCTTGTTCCTGTTGACTAGCACTACGGGGCTCCTGATGTCACTCCCCCCTACGATTTGGAAAGCTCGCCGGACGCCGTGGAACTGGATGGACCCCGAATGTTAAGCTCTGCCTGCCGCGGCGCGACACACAATTCTGCCCGCCAATTGGAGGTAGAGGTCAACCTTTTAAGTAGCGGCGCACAGCAACACACAACTCAGTGGATTCGCTTCGCTATCATCTCGTTGTTGTAACGCGGCGTTGGTTCTTCGTTTCCGCTTTCGCTACGTCTCGGGTTCTCACTCTGCGGATTACTCACAGGACTTTGTTTATTCACTGGATTTCGTTTATTCGTAGAGTCGTCTCCATTTGTCCTTTGTCTCATTGTTGTCCCTTCCTTTCTCACTCGGCTATCCGCCGTCGACGGATCCCAACTTGTCGGTCCAGCCTCATGGCATTTGTCTCAGATCGTTCCCGACTCTCTGTCGAATTTCGTTTACAGTAGCGATCATCGACTGTCAGTTTACTACCGTTAGTGCCACACATCTTCACTTCGTGACACATTTGAAAATAATCATGTTTCAAAATCGCTAAGAGACTGCTGATAAAACCAATCCTTATTTCCTCCTGTTTCGATCGTCTGATTGTTTTCAAAAAATGGTTCAAATGGCTCTGAGCACTATGGGACTTAACATCTGTGGTCATCAGTCCCCTAGAACTTAGAACTACTTAAACCTAACTAACCTAAGGACATCACACACATCCATGCCCGAGGCAGGATTCGAACCTGCGACCGTAGAGGTCGCGCGGTTCCAGACTTTTGCGCCTACAACTACTCGGCCACCCCGGCCGACCGGGACTTAACATCTGAGGTCATCAGTCCCATAGAACTTAGAATTACTTAAACCTAACTAACCTAAGGACATCACACACATCCATGGCCGAGGCAGGATTCGAACCTGCGACCGTAGCAGTCGCGCGGTTCCGGAGTGAAGCGCCTAGAACCGCTCGGCCACATAGGTCGGCGTTTTACCTTACGACTAATCGTTATCTCCACAAAGCTTTGGCCGACCAGAGGATATAACAGTTCGGTTTTATTAGTTTTTTCACGATTGGAGAACGCTGTAACTCCGAAAAATTGTCATTAATCACTGAATAACCGCTCCAGTTACTAATATGGCCTTTAGTTTACTCCACTAGAGGTTTTGTCTTTTGTATTGAAGTAATTTTCTAGTGTGTCTGAAAAGTGTGCTGCGATGAATAAATGTCAAATGATTATTTTTTTCATTTAACGATGATTTACCACAGCACAATTTTCAGATTCCATTAGAAAATGACATCAATGTAAAAGACGAAACCGGTCGTGGAGAAATATTAAGAAATTTTTGGCAACTAGTATGTCTGTTTCTTGATTTTTTTTTTTACTACTGGATTAAGACGCACCCAATTGAAAATGCCAAAATATAATCTTTACCTACGTTGTTCTTCATTGTTGAGCTACCTAGATGAAGTGTGCTACTTAACGTAAAGTATCTGATTGTTTCGAAATGTACCAACTGATAAATAAATTACCACATTGAGAAACTACTTTATACTTCCCAGTGGTCTTTTAACCTTATCGAATACTCCTCATTTTCAGACTGTTCTGCACAAAACAACAAAAGCGTTATTTTTAAATCCTTTTCTGTCTAACAAGAAACACCTGTAGTTTCGGTAATTATTTCGCTTTGTGAGGAATAACATATAAACATATTATTTAGATCAGGAGGAGGCATGTGGAAAGGTGAGCTACACAACGAAATCAATGTCTCACTATTATAGATAGACGCTTCTGATAAGAGAATTGAGGGACCTAAAACCGATAACACACCAGAAAATTAACAGAATGTACAGATGTTAACATGTATGATCTAACTGAGAGACCTACTGCACTGAGGAAACAACGATAATGTCTTAGAATGTGATGATGACCCGTGGATTAATAAGATCTAACGCCCAGATGCGATGTTCTGTTCTAAGAATATCTCAAGCAGTTGGTATACGATGCTTCAACCAAGAGATGCATCACTGCTTTGTTATTTCTTCTTGCCTCGTTGTACATTGCAGATGTTATTTTTAGTGCATTTGTATAGACGTAATTAGTCTTTCCTCGGCTCTCCTGGGTCCTAAGTTCTGCAAAGGTTCAGAATCCATTGTAATTAGAATTCGATTGCCAAATTTGTATTTATAGCATTAGTGAAAACCGAACATTTCGAGAGAAACAAAGAGAAAATGATGTAATTTCATCAGTATTTGGTGTAAACGGTATTTTCTCAAACATGCAGAGAAGGAATGTGAGAGCAATAATTTTGCTCCTTTCTTTTCCCCTTGCCACAACAGTAACAGTTTTCAAAAGGCTTTTTGTTTCCCGGCAAGACTACGAACGCAATCAAGTTGCATGCAGTTGCGTGATTTTAACTGCTACCTGAACGGCTTCCGGATAAGACTGGAATCCATTTACAATTCAGCCACGCAGATGACATATCGCTCACGTTATAAATGGCGCGATTCGACACACGCACAAGAACTGTGGCGCTTTTAAGTCAAACGAAACCTGCCCCTAGAAAGAAAAAGCAGAGCAAATATTCACCTTGCTTCTAAGTTTACTAAGACGCGCGACGTATTTCATAAATAAGTAGGTATTGCGAAGTTCCAGCAGCTTCCTCTTTGATAGCTACATTATCTTTGATAATTTCGTGTGGGCGCGTTAAAAAAGTTATGCGTTGTTGTATTTGAGTAGATACAACTAGCTCTTTCGAAATTTTAGTTTATCTCTTGGAAAATAATTTCTATTTCATGCATATAATTTATGTCACGTTTGAGAGAAGGTAAACGTCAGGAGCTGATGAGGAAGCACTTACTTTGTTAGCTGGACAAATCACAGCATCTTACAGTACAATGCCCTCTAATTTCAGTACATATGTTGTATTTGTCTCACGTCGTTCATCAGGACTGATCTATTAACGTGCTCTATGGATTACATTGACATAGTGACAGTTACTAATGACCTGTATTTTCTGCCATTCCTCTCATATTCAGATCACCAGTAAAACGAAATAAATTATCAGCAGCAGTTATGAAACTTTTCATCTACAGAAACTAATGGTCCCAAATTATACTCCGCCTGTGTAGTTCATCGTCTGCCCGGTGATAAACTTTCTTCGAAGACTGCTAACTATCACCTGTCTCTACAAACTGGATACAGATGTTGTTTGGACGAATCTCCTCTTCGTGTGCGTGTTTGTGTGTGTGTGTGTGGGGGGGGGGGGGGGTAGAGGTAGGAGTAGTGCTGCCCGTATAGGTGATGCCGAAAAATAAATTTTTTGTTGTTGTGCTCTTGAGTCCTGAGACTGGTTTGATGCAGCTCTCCATGCTACTCTATCCTGTGCAAGCTTCTTCATCTCCCAATACCTACTGCAGCCTACATCGTTCTGAATCTGGTCTGGAGGAGATTGACTTCGGAATGGCGGAGCTGGTGAAATGGATAGCTTGTTGTCAAAGACTAAAATGGCCAAAAAGTGCAAATTTTTAATAAATTTAAAAACAATAACAAATTGTTGGAACTCTCCAGCTACCCAGAACTCTACGTTACAACACATTACAAGACATAGTGGCGGGTTCATCAACTGAGTTAACACCGACGGTAGTGCATTCATTGAGCGAATTTTCCGTTTTGCGATCTTAAACTCTACACTGTAGAGAGCTGGGAATTCTGAATTCTAAAAAAAGGACCAGGTTGACAGTCTGGAATATTACTGATTTAGCCGCCACTAGCGTGAGAAGCTGTCGCACTTTTTGCCCATTTTAGTCTTTGACAATAAGCTGTCCATTTCACCAGCTCCGCCATTCCGAAGTCAATCTCCTCCAAACCAACGTTTTTTTAAAGAGGTGTTGCTGCCCTATCAGGTCTCCGTTATCCTTACTTGTGACAGGAAATCTTGTAAACCTTAGAGCTCAGAGTGACGGAATTCCATTATTTATTTTATTTTCTTTCCTTACGATGCAACCACAGAAACATTCCACAATGCGTAACCAGTTTCGAACAAACTTTGGTTATCATCAGACTAAAGGCACATGCTGCAAGCGGGTACGTAAGGTTCAAATGACTCTGAGCACTATGGGACTTAACATCTGAGGTGATCAGTCCCCTAGAACTTAGAACTGCTTAAACTTAACCAACCTAAGGACATCACACACATCCATGCCCGAGGCAGGATTCGAACCTGCGACCGTAGCGGTCGCGCGGTTCCAGACTGAAGCGCCTTTAACCGCTTGGCCACACCGGCCGGCTGGGTACGTAAGGTTGCCATTGCGGTGTCAACAGAAGCCGGCTGGGGTGGCCGAGAGGTTCTAGGCGCTACAGCCTGGAACCGCACGACCGCTACGGTTGCAGGTTCGAATCCTGCCTCGGGCAGGGATGTGTGTGATGTCCTTAGGTTAGGTAGGTTTAAGTAGTTCTAAGCTCTAGGGGACTGATGACCTCAGAGGTCCCATAGTGCTCAGAGCCATTTGAACCATTTTGTCATCATAAATATATAAACTACATCCATCAGCCACGAACACACATCAGCCAGAGCATTAAGACCACCAACCTAATACCGGTATGTCCACCTTTGGCACGGATATCAGTGGCGACGAGTCGTGAAATGGAAGAAATAGCCTTAGTAGGTCGCTGAAGCGAGCTAGCACCACATTTGCACACACAAGTCACCTAATTCCCGTAAATTCCGGGGAGCGGAGCGATGAGTTCTGACGCCACGTTCAATCACATCGTAGATGTCTTCGGTTGATTTGAGATCTGGTGAGTTGGGGGGCTAGCACATCAACTGTAACTCGACACTGCGTTCGTCGAACCACTCTATCACACTCCTGGCCTTGTGACATAGCGCATTATCTTGCTGAAAAATGCCACTGCCGTTGGAAGAATATCATCGTGAAGTGGTGTACGTGGGGTGCAAACAGTGTTCAAAATGTTCAAATGTGTGTGAATTTCTAAGGGAAAAAACTGCTGATGTCATCGGTCACTAGATTTATACACTACGTAAATTAACTTAAACTAACTTATGATAAGGACAACACACACACCCATGCCCAAAGGAGGACTCGAACCTCGAACATGGCGCCTCTAACCGCGCGGCCACTCCGCGCGCCTATTCCAAACAATGGACGATATTCCTTGGCTGTCATGGTGCCTTGCACGAGCACCGCAGGACCCATGGATACCCACGTAAATGTTCCCCAGAGTATAATAGAGCTGCCGCCAGTTTGTCTCCGTCCCGCAGAGCAGGCGTCAAGGAGCTATTCCCCTGGAAGATGACGGATTCGGGCCTCACATCGCCATGATCGAGAAGGGATTGCGATTCATCAGACCACGCAGCGCTCTACCACTGTGCCAACGTCCATTGCCAATGGTCACGTGTCCATTTGAGTCGTAGTTGCCGATGTCATGGGGTTAACATTGGCACTTGTGTGGGTCGTCGCTGCAGTGGAACTTTGTTTGCAGTGTTCAGCGCGTGTGTTCAGACATACTTGCACTCTTCCCAGCGTTAGGGTCTGACGTTAGTTCTGACACATTTCACCGCCTCTCCTGTTTTACCAGTCTGCCTAGCCTACTAAGTCCGACATCTGTAACGATGGGTGGCCGCACAGTCACACGACGTCTGGGAGTGCTTTCACCTTGGTTTCCCCACGTGTCGAAGACGTCCACCACAGCACTCATTGAAACCCGATGAGTCGTGCAGTTTCCAAAATCCTCGTGTCGAACCTCCGGGCCATCACAGTGTGCCCTCGGTCAATCCGGCCGGACGCTCACTGTTACTACACGCACCGTGGGCGTGTCTGATTAACAGTCATTCCTCGCCAGGTGATGCTGCTATCGCCTGGGTGGGTTTATATCGGTATTAGGTCGGTGGTCATAATGTTCTGGTTGATCAGTGTTTATGATGAAAGATATCCTACCAGGAGACGTTAATATGGTGCATATCCACGCTTCGCCTTTATGGCGGCGTGAGCTCTACTGGGCCTCAATGTCTGTGAAGGAATGGCAGACCATTCTTCCTCAAGAGTCGAAACGAGACGACATAGTGACATTGGACGCTGGATTCTGGAGCTGTCCCCCCCCCCCCCCCAACTCATCCCAAAGATGTTCCGTTTGATTGTTAGTGTTCACAAACCACTGCCTCATAGACGCTGCTTTATGAGAGACATAATGCTGTAAAATGTGTTCATACCCTTCCGCATTTAGCGTTTCCTTAAACGCGTTAAGGGTATCACAACCAAACCACGAAAGACACCCCTCCCCTCCCCCACCCCCCCATACCGTAACTTCACTGTTTCCACTGCATGTGGTGGTAGGTAATGTTCTCCAGGCATTCAACAAACCCAAAATGTCCCTTCGGCTTTCCTACGGTGTAGCGTGATTCATCAAATCACTCGTTTCACTGTCGTGTGTTGGCGCCCTTTACACCACATCAAGCGTCCCTTAGGATTGTCTAGCTGATGGAGCTGCTCGCCCGTTGCACCCGAATCTTTCTAATTCCTTACGTACAGTCACTGCTGATAACACTCTGGATTTCGCAAGTGATTGCCGGCCGTTGTGGCCGAGCGGTTCTAGGGGCTTCAGTCCGGAACGTCGCTGCTGCTTCTGTCCCAGATTCGAATCCTGCATCGGGCATGGATGTCTGTGATGTCCTTAGGTTAGTTAGGTTTAAGTAGTTCTGAGTCTTTGGGACTGATGACCTCAGATGTTAAGTCCCATTGTGCTTAGAGCCATTTGAACCATTTTTTCGCAAGTGATTTCTTCTGCTGATTTCATGCGAATTTTTTTACAAACATCCGTCGCAATGCTCGACCGTCGCTCGGTGGCTGAGATCTTTCCATTTCACTACCACATAACCAACAGTCAATTTGGGCAGCTTTAGAAGGTTTTATTATTATTATTATTATTATTGGCTTTTCGAACGTGTTCATACAGCCGTCACAACGCTGGACATTCTATGCCACAGTTTGTTTTGACAAGCGTAGAAGAGCTTTTGTGAAGTTCCGAAGATATAAGACGAGGTACTGGCAGAAGTAAAGCTGTGATGACGGGTCGTGAGCCTTGCTTGGGTAGCTCAGTGAGTAGAGCACTTGCTCACGAGAGACAAAGATCTCGGGTCCGAGTCTTGGTCCGGCACACAGTTTTGATCTGTCAGGAAGTTTCATATCAGTGCGCGCTGCGCTGCAGAGTGAAAATTTCATTCTGGAAACAGGAACATATTCGCCTTTTTTGTGATCCTATAGGAACATTTTTCCGCAGGTTCCCTTCTCTTCCCTGCTTCTCAGGCCATATAACTCAGATGAAAAGCAACGTGTTGGTCAGTAAAATTTAGGTACTTTATTTATGTGAAACTGAAATAACGCAAAATTAATTTTACGCCTCAGACCGGATTTTATATACAAAAAGAATTTTATGTCCTTCAGTGCTACGACATGAGGTTCTCAGGTGATAACGGAGACACTGTCCACCACATTTCCCCGTTCTACGTCACGTCATAAACTACGTATCCCTCTCACATCGGATTTTATGTGCGTGTTTTATGTCTACAGATAGGGTAACTCTAAACCTCTGATCCTCGGAGACAGATAAAGATATGAGAAAAATTTTCAAGGTTGTTCGGGATCGGGATCGTAGGAATTCATCGTAAAAATTACAGTCATTTGCTGTGCGTAGCAATCTCGGAATCAGCGGTGGGTTTTGGTACCCAAAATGCAAGTTTTTAGTGTTTTTCTTAATAACGGATAAAGATATTTGAAAACTGAAAGATGTCTTCTAGATAAATGCCTAGAAGACATAGTGTTAAAATTTGAAAAATTTGCTGCCGTTATTCATTATTTAGATTTCACCTCATACCGGATTTTATGTGTGTAAGTAGGGTAACTTCAAGCCTCTGTATACTGGGAATGAATAAAGATATCAAGAACATTTTCAAATTTGTTCGATACCTGGACCTAAGGCATACATCGTAAAAATATTTGGCTTTTTCTGTACATTGCCATTTTGGAATACTCGGCTGGGTTTTGGCCCGCTGATGACGGCGAAAATGCAGAGTGTATCAAAAAATAAACATCCGATTTGGTACGTCTATATTTCTGAAACTAATGAACATATACAATGAATTTTCATAGGTGTTCAATATGCCCCCTTTGAGATACACAGCATATGTCAATGCGGTATTCAAATTGTTTCCACAATACAGCTAGCATGTCTTGAGTTACCGTCCGCAGCTCGTGGTCGTGCGGTAGCGTTTTCGCTTCCCACGTCCGGGTTCCCGGGTTCGATTCCCAGCGGGGTCAGGGACTTTCTCTGCCTCGTGATGACTGGGTATTGTGTGCTGTCCTTATGTTAGTTAGGTTTAAGTAGTTCTAAGTTCTAGGCGACTGATGACCTCAGAAGTTAATTCGCATAGTGCTCATAGCCATTTGAACCAGCCAACTGTGGGAAACGGGAGTTCTCAAGCACATCGAGAAATGTGCTTCCTGTAACAGTGGTCTCGGCAAAGGAAAATGGGCCGTACACCTTTTCCTGTGAAACTACACAAAACACATTAAATTTTGGAGAGCCACTCTCATGTTTTACAACTTCATGTGGTTGTTACATACCGCATATTTTCACATTATAACGGTTCATCTTTCTGTTTAAATGGAATGTTGCCTCATCACTAAACGCCAAGCGTAGAAGAAAACTGTCATTCTCCATCTTGCCAAGAACGAAATTACAGAATTCCACATGTTGTTGATTTTCACCTTCACGAAGAGCTTGCAGTAGCTGAATTTTGTATGGTTTCATGTGTAAACGTCGACGCAACACACGCCAGACAGACATCGGGGGCATATTGAGCTGTCGAGCTGCACGGCGAACTGATTTCTGAAGACTCCTTATGAAACTACTGCGGATGCATTCGACGTCTGTGTCAGATACTCGGGGACGGCCAGGCGATTTGCCTTTACACAAACAACCTGTTTCTCGGAAATGTTCATGCCATCGTCTAATGCTCTGTGCTGTAGGAGGATCCACACCATATCTAGTTCGAAAGTCACGCTGAACAGTTATTACTGACCCGCACTGCACAAAACGTAGAGCACAAAGCGCTTTCTATTGTCCCGACACCATTTTTACAGGAACTGAAGTGGGCGCACACTGCTGCTACCTGGCGGAAACCATGTAAAACTCGTGAGTTGGCTCTTTCCAACAGTACGTTGTTCACGAACATATCGCAAATAACATAATAGTTCTGACTTTTTTTAAATAGGATGATTCTTTTTGCACACCCTGTATAGCAAAAAAACCATTTTTGTAGACTTTCCCAAGATGCCGTACGGCAAGAAAACGGAATAAAAGTTGAATAGAGTTAATACTTTCATCCTTCTTTACCTCCTCTGCATTACTGCAGATGACGTGTCACTGAGCACATTTGTTGTGTGCACGCAGTACACGTGAGCTGCCTAGTCTTTCCACTGCCCTGTGTGGAATACATAATAAGTTCTTGTACACTTCACTAACCTGCTGTCTTCATGATGATGATGTCCCCAGCGCAGAAAACAGCACACAGGTCGTGGATTCTTTTTCTTGAGGCTGAAATTAACTTCGCAAGGAACCGCTGCTACGAATAAACTATAACTCATTTTGGATTCCACTCGTGTTTTTATTGATATAGACACCAGAAACTATTCTTGATCACAACGTATTGAACATATCTTTCCACGGTCATTATATCTGGCTAAAATAACATGAAATACATCCTGCCACAGACAACCTGTCTACTGGAACCGTCAGAACTGGAGAATAAAATTACATGAATCAAATACTACTATTACAGACAACATGTCTGTACCTAGCGACGGTCGGAACTGTAGTAAATAAAATTGCATGAATCAAATACTGCTATGGCTGACAACATGTCTGTCTACTGGAACGGTCAGAACTGGAGAGCCGGACTGCCCGAGACACTTCGCGCGCCAAGCCAGCAAGGCGTGACCCGAACGCCACCGAAGTGCATCGGCAGTAATATCGTCAGTCTTTTGTTTTAGTAATACTTTGATTTTAATAATTTTGAAATGACTGATTGATAGCTGGCTGTTGAGAGATGTTTATTTAAAAAAATGAAGTAATTTGGATAACAGGTTTAATTAATAATAGTAACTAAAGTTTAACATTTGGCGCTCTACCGCCGAACACAGCAGCCAATCACAGAGCAGCAGCATCATGCAGGCGGACTTTCTCACGGGAATGGCACCGAATCTAACATCTGTCACCGGTACCTCATCCCACACTGCGTCATCTCTATGCTTCTTGCATCTCCACTGCCCTGGGAATAGCTTCCTGGAGCCTAATATGATGGCTGAATAAGCCAGAAATATTACAACCGCCAAGAATTAACGGTGTCTCATAATGCCCATCAAGTTTAAGAAGAACGAACTGATTTGCTCCATTTGGCTAAGTTGCAGGAAGTGTGTAATATTAATATCCTGGTCCTGCACTGTAGAGTAATGACGCTAAGACGATCGTTCTGTTGGGCACACATGTGGTCCTAACCTGAAGGCTATCCAAAACACTTGTCCTACCTTTTTATTACCGATAAAACCCGGGTTATGAGCACCGTAAAATCCCGTTTTTAGCACAGCCGTATGCACATCGATGTGTGAATTAGAATGTCTCGGAACCAGTCTTCTTTATCGACCGACAGATCGATTAGAAGCGTAGTAAAAAAAAAAAATCGTGCCTTGAACAAGTATTCTTTGCGCAGTGTAATCAGATTGCTTCCCCCTGCGTTGTCGCAGCAGCGCGCCGACAGAAAGCCGTTCCGGTTCCATCATGGGGAGACGCCCTCAGCCGACGACCCTGTTTAGCATTCCTCGCTGTCCGGCGGTGACGGCGGCGGAGGCAGACGCAGCGACAACAATAACACGGGGACCACTGCCACCGCGCCGGGACGTTAATTAATCGCCACATTAGTCGGCGCGGATAGCGCCTCCCTCGAACCATTAATTACGGTTTCCTAGCGACAGCTGCTCCACTACCCACCCACACTCACTCATTCACCCTCTCCACATTACACTGAACCCGTGACTGCAGTGTCCACGCGAGTTTTACGGCTAAGGAGAATGTGGGACTTGGACTAATGGTTCCGTAGGAAAGTGTTTGATCCTCTGCCGCTCGCTGGGTAGATTAAATGGGGACGCATTTCATTAAGCTCCCAACGCTTCTATTACGTCGTTTGCATGCGCTAATAGCTCGGTGTGAGATTTACGGAGACAAACGCTCAATCTTAGTACAGAATACGGGCAAATTTGTGAATCGCTCAAAAACTTATAATTTCTGTAGTTTACGTATTCCCGGAGCAAGAGAAGGGCGTATAAAAGCAGGGTGAGCCTATAAAACTTCTCGGTTGTATGTTGTGGGCAAGAGGGGAATATTTTTACGACTGAGTGGCGTGTGGACGAAAGAGAAAGGTATGTTGTAACGTAGCGAGATGGACACAAAGTAAGGAAAGCACACTATTCTTTATGGTTATTGAGGCTGTCAACTTACTTGACCTAGTTGGCTACAGCGTGTGCTAGACACACATCTTACATAACATGACTATGGTAGTATGTTTACGGATTTCTTATCTTTCTCAGCTTGGTTAAATAACGATAATAATAATAATAATAATAATAATAATAAACTCTAACAAATACAATATCTAAAGTTAAAGTCATGGGAGAAATATCTTAGCCATTTGAAACAAAAACTGGTGTAAGAGAAGGTCACGCCTTATTACCTTTACCATTTCACTGTGCTTCCGAAAAAAAATTAAGGTTTTGGAATTCGGAGCAAAAAAGTCACAAAAATGAGTCAGTAATCCTTAGATGGAAATCGAATGGAATTAATGCAGACTGTTTGACTTTTTCAGTGCTTTCACGAATCTGTCAGAAGTAACTACTCAAATAAATTTTCTGGAAAGAATGACGAATGGAACTGCTCTCAGAATTTCAGCTAAAACCAAAAACAAAATTGGGGACAAATATAAAAAAATTTATAAAACTACGTGTAATACAAGTACTTGAATAGAGCGAGCTGGTAATTTTAAGTATCTTGGAAAAACCCGACACCCGTGGACTAGAAAAAATTGCAGTAGATGTAAAGAGTCAACAAAACAGAAGGAGCATACGGTTCCATTAGAAATATCTACACCGATAAATGCATAAAAGAAGTACAAAACTAAAATACTACGCTGCAATAATAAGACCAGAATGTTTGTATGCATGAGAATGGTTAAAGATGGACTGTAAGCTGGACAGAATAGAAATACTTCGAAGAACAATTATCAGAATAATAATGGGTACAACACGAACTATAGATCAATAGCAAATGAGAAGTCTTCGTGAGGACAAAGTTAAATACAGCCAATCAGCTGCAAAACTGAAAGGTTTACTCTAACGTTTTGACGTAGGTTTAGAGGTCTTCAAAATAGTTTTCTTCAGAAGGATCAGTGATTACACTGGTTACATATTGTTGTGGAGGCATGTTAAAAGTAACCGGTCAAATCATTCATCCTTCTGGAGAAGACGTTTTAGAGAGACGTCGAAACATAGGTTAGCGGGTTCGAGTAAACCGTTTCTGAAAATGTTTGGCTGTATTTCACTGTATCCTCACGAAGATTCCGTTCTACAGTTGCTGCATCTAGTCATGTTCAAGATTTTAATGAGAGAAGTATTGAAGATCTCTTTCAAAATATACAGAAAATGTCAGAAATAATAACAAAGAAAAGGTTAATCTTCTTTGGTCAACTCTACCGAAAGAATGAGAACAGACCAAAGAAATAAAAATATTCCCGTATCTCTGGAAAAATAAGCCAGCAGTAGCATGCATTACAGAAATAAGAAAATAATTGAAAGGAAACAACTTCACAAAGTCGGAAACGATAAAACAATAAATTTTAAAGAATAAAATTTTGGAGGTTGTCAAGGTGGAAGATATCAGGCATATCCTGAACAGAAGAAGGGAAAGGACAACATGGGCAAAAGATAACGAAGTACTCGAAAAATAGCAAACATCAGACAAACAAGTTGTTACGTGAACCTATTTGATCAGTACGCAGATAATGATAAAAGCAATAATAGTAATAATAATAACTATTGTTATTATAAAAGAACGAACTACGGAAAAAATAAAAAATATTAATAAAGTAATTGAAATAGAATAAGATCAAAATCTACAATTATGCCCCAAATATAATGCACGAGTTCTCAAGCAGTTTCTAACCTAAAACTCTACTACGAGACGGTTCTGTGTCGGCCTAGTGAGAACTCCGGTCACAGCAGCCACTATGCTATCTCTGTATGAGTTTTACTTCCTCTGCGAAGCCCATTGGTTTTGTGGGACTCAACAAAAATCGGGTCTCCGCGTCCCTTGTCGGTTGTTATACAGTGTGTCTATAGTGACAGTAAACGCAAAATCCAGTTCCCATCATTATGCACTACATATAAGGAAAACGGAAACACGTGTTAAATACACTGCTGGGCACCCAGAACGCAACACCAAGAGTGACCGGAGATATCAGGGCCAAAATGATTTGGGAGTTAACACGTTGTACAAAGATCACATGATAGAAAATATAGCCCCATGTGAAGTGAGGAAGATGATGAAATTGGTATTGAGTGTTCCCGCTATTGCTGGTTATAACCCCGGCTTTTATTCAAAAAAGTTGTGGATGTGTTGTTGGGGTGCAAGCAGTCCATGCTGCTTCAATGTATTGCGGAAGATGATCTGGTGTATGAGCGGGTGGTGTATCCCGGGCCAGTCGTTCCACAGTCATCGTCCAGACCTTTTCGATAGGCTTATGTCTGGCAGAACAGGGAAGCCGAGGCAACAGTGCAACCCGATGGACGACGAAGATGACTTAACATTGCTTGCCACGTGCGATTGTGCTGTTGCAATGTGGCCGTCGGCAAGTTCTGAAGGTATGGGAGAGCAACAGGCTCCGACCCTTCAGAGACGTAACGCTGGCTGGTTAGTGCACTGGCATTGCGTACAAGGGGGGCGCGGGAGTACCACCTCAAAGCACAGTATCGGTTGCAAGACCAGTATGGCGATGCACAAGACAACATGTCAACAGTCTCTCACAGGGTGTCTGCAGACTCTAACCCGACCATCGTGGTGGTGCAGTTAGAATCGCAATTCGTCGGTAAAAACAATGTCGTTCCATCCAATACTCCATGTCCGTCGTTCCTCACACCACTGCGGGAGCAAAAGCCAGTGGCACTGACTCCTGTGGTAAAAATAGCAATGCTGACGGTCCACTCTGCTGCAAACGGCGTCGATCACTACGCGGGGACACTGCTTGTTGCGCAACAGATCGAATTTGTTTTCATACGGTTCGTGATGTGGCAGAGCGGCCCATCTCTGCCATGCGCACAATATGCCCGTCGTCAATCGTAATGGTGCAACGAGGTGGGTACAGTCAGTCCTGTCGATCAGTCGCTCCCTCCTGCATCCAGCGATTACATATCCACTTCACAGTTGCTTGGTACCGTCCGACACGATCACCGATTTCTCTGAAGGATGATCCGCAATCCCTATAGGCAGCTATGGCAACAAGTCTTCCTCGCTCGAAATTCTAAATGATCTCGAAAGACGCTCGCTGTCTTATATGAGGCATACCGAGACAGCTTACACAAAACAATCGTACGAAAGAACAAGTCAAGTACGTCCAGGCGGCCGCCTGTCCCCTCTGAGAACCAAAGTGGTATAACTAAATTTTTCCGTTGTGTTTAATTTGATGAAATGTACAAATGAAATGTTATAATCACGTTTACTACAGACATTTTAGTTATTTGTACCTTAAATCCATTTTTATAGTTCCTAAAAGTTGGAGTATAACTTTTCCTCTCAGATACTTGCTCATAGTGAAAGGTAAAGTGGTATAAATCAAGAGTTGTACCGCTATTCTTATAAATGTTTTGGTGAAGTTGAATACCTGAGAATGAATATTCTGTCTTTTAATCTCCATAATTGCAATTAATTAATAAAACATAAACATAATGTGATACAGTGAATGAGAGTCTGCACTTATTGCTCCTAGTATGCACTTTTCTCTCATAAATTAGGTTAAAATAATAGCTTCAATGTTGTTAATTACTAGAATGCTACCTACTGAGTCTGTGTAATAGTTCAGCAGTGCGTTCATTATAAATAAATTGTTGTTTGTAATATCGAAATTTCTTAAAATTTAATTCTTGTCATGGTGATATTTGAAGAGGCTTTATAATGGAACATGTCTACTCGATTTCACCGTCCAAATCATCTTCCTCTGCCAAAGTGTCAATATGTCCTGTTCCAGATTACTGAGCCGAACTTGCAGTTGTCAGTTGGTTCAAGAAAGCGTAGTACACCGGAGTGGTGTACGGGAGAAGTGTCATCATTACTTTCCTTTTTGCTTCGGTCACAGGTCGCGCAGTATTGTTGAGAGGAATCAGTTTTATGGTTGATGATTTAATGTGAAACGTCGCTGCTTGATTCATGTAGACTGTAACTTAGACTTCAACATGGACGAAAGGTTCCCTTATAATGACAATTTCTGCTTTAATAACATCTGGATATTACAAATCTAAAGAAAGAAAATGCTAATACTTACTAGCACTGTTACAATCTCTTTTTGATTTTAGAGCGTATTTAAACACGAAAAACAACACAGAAGAACAAGACCACGCGGCGACTTATATGGCTACTGTCGCCGGCCGCTGTGGCCGAGCGGTTCTAGGCGCTTGAGTCCGAAACCGCTGCTACGGTCACAGGTTCGAATCCTGCCTCGGGCATGGATGTGTGTGATGTCCTTAGGTTAGTTAGGTTTAGGTAGTTCTAAGTCTAGGGGACTGATGACCTCATACGTTAAGTCCCATAGTGCATAGAGCCAATTGAACCACTACTGTCGCGAACGCGCTTCACTTTGGCGTGAGAGGAAGAATGCGTTTGGCAGTCTCATGTGGCTCTGGTGTGATTATCGTTATATCACTTCTCCGCAACAAAAATGGTTCAAATGGCTCTGAGCACTATGGGACTTAACATCTATGGTCATCAGTCCCTTAGAACTTAGAACTACTTAAACCTAACTAACCTAAGGACATCACACAACACCCAGCTATCACGAGGCAGAGAAAATCCCTGACCCCGCCGGGAATCGAACCCGGGAACCCGGGCGTGGGAAGCGACAACGCTACCGCACGACCACGAGATGCGGGCTCTCCGCAACAAATTTTAGTGCATTGTGAGTAAACTGAGTGATGTAACTCAAAAACTAACTTTTTATTTTATTTTGTTTTATTTTATTTTACTTAGACCACTCTGGTCCTCACCGGCTCATATAGTTTTTACTTGTGGCGCTACGGTGCCCGTGATGCGCGCCAGCGCTGAAATACTATTCGTGGGCATCTCTCGTCGGCGTAAAAGGCATGCTGCAAATTTCCTTCAACGTGTTGCATTTTGGGTGGCCAGCAGTGTATATTAGGTGATAATGAATGTATTACATGAAACTTCCTGGCAGATTAAAACTCTGTGCCGGACCGAGATTCGACCTCGGGACCTTTGCCTTCCGCGGGCAATTCTGGAGTGTATTACGTGTTTGAAAACTGAGGCAACCTGAGAACAGCGTGACGCTTCCGTTATTTATATTGCTTTACTACCTCAACCTCAACACTTTGGTTGGTAATGTTATTTATAGTCACCCAGGAATCAAGGTTTCTTAATTCATAGCCAGGGCTCATATGTACAGCGGTTTTGACCTCAATATCGAAGTATAAGGGACTCTGTAATAAAGACTGGTATCCTGTACTGACATCACATGCTCATGTATCTGATGGATTGGAGATATTTTATTCAGCTTACAGAAGCGAAACAGACCCAAGTCTGGCTTGGAACAACAAGTTGAAGAGATACTGCGAATACAAGAAGAGCAAACAATGAAAACTTTTTATGGCAGACAGAAAGGTATGACACAGTAAAAGAAATTGAGAAGACTAAATAGACTACAAGCAGATGGTAGAATAACTTGTTGAACTACGATTTCGGGACAATAAAGATATTTACGTAGCAGCGATATAGCAAGGAAGTACGAGGACGACGGAGAGTTTCGACATGTGACGAGTGCAGAGTCGGCGAGTTGCTGGACGTGATTGCTAGCGAGCAGCACGTGACATTCGCGCCAGACGTTGATGAACTACTGCCAGTGGAGTGGATCACGTAATGTGAATGGTTGCTGTACTAGCCAGGGTAAACAGGATGCACTCTAAAAGATTAGAATTTAAAGTCCCGACGGTGACGATATCGTTAAGAAACAGAACTTAATCTTGGATCGGACAACGTCAGAGAAAGAGATAAGTTGTTTACATTTTTCATCCTTGCACACGCCGATTTAGGGAAGCCACGGAAAACGCGAAGCTGGATGGCCAGGCGAAAAGTTGAACGCCTCCCTTCCCCCTCCCCCGTTTTCCAGCGTCACCCACCAACCCCAAGCCAGCTCTCGAACGTTAGTTCAGTACCGTGAATATTCAGACACTTCATTCCGTAAAAAGTGTAGGAAAAAACTGATACCCGCATCTGTAGCATGGGTTTGGTCCTGACATATCTATACCATCCAGCAGGCAGAAATAGTCTATCCCTCCCCCCACCCCCAAAGGCAGTAGTTCATTCTGTCTATGTACGGCTATGGGTCTCGTCCCTGTAATTTCACGAAATGGGTTTGGTCCTGCCATATCTATACCATCCAGTACGCAGAAATAGTTCCCCCCTGCCCCCTCCCCCCCCCCCCCCCCCCAAATCACCAAAGGCAGTAGTTCATTCTATCTATCTACGGTCGTGAGTCTCGAGGTTCTTATTTCACGAAATGCCGAGATCATTTCATGGAGTGGAGACGAAGTGCCTCTACATAATGTTAGGTTCACGAAGTCAGATTCCAAATAACACAAGCTTAGTAAGTGATTAAATATTGCAGGGTGATCTTCTGATGTCTAGGGAAATGTCGACTACAAAACATACAGTAAATGTAATTTGCAGACGAAATTTCTTCTAACAAATCTTTGTTTGGTCAAAGGTCTATTCAAGCATTAACGTCAAAGATTTTCGTTGATAGTAATGGCCGTACAAAGCTGACTGTGGCTGGAATTGGCAATCTTGCATGGAATTCGGAATAAGCAGCCGCTTGGGAGACTTGCTGGTTTCTGTTGACAGTAACTGGAGAGTACGTACAGGGGGCAAGAGATGTCTCCTAGTATCAAATACACTGAAGTGTCAAAGTAACTGATATAGGCATGCGTATTCCAGTACAGAGATATGTAAACAGGCAGATTATGGTTATGCGGTCGCCAACACATATATAAGACAACAAGTGTCTGGCGCAGTTGTTAGGTCGGTTACTGCTGCTACAATGGCAGGTTATCAAGTGAGTTTGAACGTGGTATTATAGTCGGCCCACAAGCAATGAAACACAGCATCTCCGAGGTAGTGATGAAATGGGGATTTTCCCGAACGACTATTACGGTGAATATCAGGAATCCGGTAAAACATCAAATCTGCAACATTGCTGCGGTCGGAAAAAGATACTGCAATAACGGGACGAACGATGACTGAAGGGAATCGTTCAGGGTGGCAGAAGTACAACCCTCCCACAAATTACAGCAGATTTCGCTGTTGGGCCATTAAGAAATAGCGTGCAAACCATTCAACGAAACATCATCGAAATGGGCTCGGAGCCGAAGGCCCACTCATACTGGAAACATGTTGCTGGTCGGACGAGTCTCGTTTCAAATTTTATCGAGAGGATAGACGTGTACAGGTATGGAGGCAGCCTCACGAATCCATGGACCCTGCATGTCAGCAGGGGAGTGTTCAAGCTTATGGAGACTCTGTAATGGTATGGAGCGTGCGCAGTTGGAGTGATATGCGACCCCTGATACGTCTCGATACGAGTTTGACAGGTGACACGTACGTAAGTATGCTTCTTTTCACCTGCATCAATTAATGTCCATTGTGCATTCCGAAGGACTAGGGCAATTCCAGCAGGACAATGCGACACCTCACACGTACAGAATTGCTACAGAGTGGCTCCAGGAATACTCTTCTGAGTTTAAACACTTCTGCTGGCCACCAAACTCCTCAGACATGAAAATTATTGAGCATATTTGGAATGCCTTGCAACGCCTGTTCAATGCCGATCTCCACCCTCTCGTACTCTTACGATTCATGATGTAAATTCCCTCCAGCACTACTTCAGATATAAGAAGAGTCCATGCCACGTCGTATTGCAGCATTTCTGCGAGCTCGTGGGGGTCCTACACGATATTAGGCAGGTGTATCAGTTTTTTGGCTTTTCAGTGCATAACCCTTAATTTGAGGAAGAAATTATTGATAATCCTGGTTTGGAGCGCAGCATTGTATAGTAGTAAAACATGGGGTGTAGGAAGACCGGAACAGAAGAAAAACGACCTATTTGAGGTGTACTGCTACATAAGAATTTTGAAAATTAAGTAGACTGATAAGGTAAGGCATGAGAAGGTTCTCTGCAGAATCGGTAAGGAAAGGGACATACGGAAAACACTGATGAGAAGGAACAGGATGATAGGACGTCTTTTAAGACATCAGGAGGTGGAGGGTATAAACTGTAGGGGAAAACAGAGACTGGAATACATTCAGCAAATAATTGATGACGTAGGTTGCAAGTTCTACTCTGAGCTGGAAATGGTGGCACAGCAGAGGAATTGGTGGCGGGTGGCATCAAACCAGTCAGAAAACTTAGAACTCAAAAAGAAATCGTATAAGGGAACCTGTGCAGTGCTCGGTCTACATTCACCAGAAAGCTCTGTCGGCCAGGCCCAAACTAATTACCGTATTTCCAAAGTTACGACCACCATCTTTCACTTGCTTGTTTCGTTACTGAAACTTTTCGTGCTTCATTTTAGAGGAAGGAACTCCATCAAATGTTTATAATGTGATCGTTTTACACGAATTAGTTAGCTTTATTTTTTACGACTTGCTATTTCTAAGATAGAGAAAAGTAGTGGCAGCTCCGTAAGTTTTGGTCTGAGTGAGAAATGAGTGATGCACAACTTTTTAGTCTTCTCAGCGTTACGTATTGATTTCCAGTGTTCTCGTCTTAAGTCTGAAGACTGGTCTGATGCAGCTCCTTACGCTAATCTATCCTGCGCAAGCCTCTTCACCTCTGTACCCTACACACGTTTGAATGTGCTTACTGTACTCAAGTCTTCGTCTCCCTCTATAGTTGTTACCTCCCGCACTTCGCTCCCACCGAGTGAGATGGCGCATGGTTAGCACCACGACTCATATTCAAGAGGACCACGGTACAAATCGGCTGCGTCCATCCAGATGTTCATTTTCCGTGATTTCCCTAAAACACTACAGGCTAATGGCAGGAAAAGGTACGGCCGATTTTCTCCCCGACGAAGGAACAGTCCGAAGTTTAATTCCGTCTCTAATTACCTCGACGTCTGTGGAACGGTAAACCGTAATCTTCCTTCGTTCTTCCTTTACTTCCCTCTATTACCAAATTGACGACGCTTTGAAGCTTCAAGATGTTTCCTGTCAACCAATCCCTTCTCTTACTCAAATTCTGCTATTTTTCTTTTCTGTAATCCATTTAAGTACCTGCTCATTAGTTACTCGGTCTACCCATTTAATCCACAAAATTCTTCTACAGTATCACATTTCATAACCGTCTACACTCTTGTTGTCTGAAATCTTAACCTTTTACCTTTCGTTTCCGAAGTTGGCTACACTCGATAAATATAGCTTCAGAAAAAGAGTTCCTAACATTTCTGCTGTAAATTTATTTTTTCTGTAATCCAGTTCAGTATCTCCTCATTAGTTACTCGATCTACCCATCTAATCTTCATAATTCTTCTGGAGCATCGCATTTCATAAGCTTCTATTCTATTCTTGTCTGAAATATTAAAACTTCACGTTTCAATTTCGTAGCTGCCTACACTCCATAAAAATAACTTCAGGAAATGGTTTCTAACACTTAACTTTATACTCGGCGATAACAGATTTCTCTTTTTCAGAAACGCTTTTCTTGTTATTGGGAGTTTTGATTTTATATTCTCTCTACTTGCGCCATCACCAATTTTTTGCTGCTCAAATAGCAAAACTCATCTACTAGTGTCCCGTTTTTAGTATCTAATTCATTATCCCCTGATTTAATTCGCCTACAATTCATTATTCTCATTTTACTTGTGTCCAAGTCCACGTCTGGTCTTCGAGCTTTAGATTTTCCGCGATTTCCCGAAATCGTGTAAGGCAAATGGCTGGGTGATTGGTCACGGCCGATGTCCTTCTTCATCCTTCCCCAGTACGAGCTTGTGCTCCGTCTCTGATTACAAATCTGCTGACGGGACGTTAAACTCTAATCTTCCCTTCTTCTTCTTCTTCTTCTTCTTCTTCTTCTTCTTCTTCTCAAGACACTATCCACTCCGTTCTACTGCTCTTCCAAGTCGTTTATTGTCTCTGAGGTACTGACAATGTCACCGGCAAATCTTAAATTTTTTTACAAGAAATGTACAGTTTATGGGCGACGTATGAAAATCTGTGCCAGACCGGGACAGGAACGCGGATTTCCCGCTTTACACGATGTGTCGCATTAACCACTCCTGCTATCCGAACACGTTTACAGGACGTACCCAAACCTCCATATGTCACCGTGTATCTGACAGACACTGCATTGTAGACTGTTAAACATAGAGACTGAAAATTGTGTTTACCTGCCAAACCGAAGGCCGTGACAAAAATAAGTAAGTTACGATATTGCAATACCTATGTGATTCCGAATTACGATGCAAAGTTCCTTTGGTTATGCATGCATGGCCAAAGGAACAGGTACTGTGGCGTCTACAACCGCTATGAAATACATGACATTTTATCGCAATTGCGAATATGGACTACCATCAGCTGTATAATGGAATGACGACAGTGAAAATTTGTGCCAGACCGGGACTCGAATGCACAGTGTGTGTGTGTGTGTGTGTGTGTGTGTGAATTCCTTAGAGACCAAATTTCTGAGGTCATCGGTCCCTAGACTTACACACTACTTAAACTAACTTATCCTAAGGGAGGACTCTAACATTCGGAGGGAGGGACCGCGCAATCCGTGACGTGGTACTCGGGGCCAGATTTTCCGCTGCAATATTGTATTTATGCGCCGACACTGGGCAAACAACTTTCGCTTAAAATGTCTCCCCTGTAGTGGAATGTCCTTGATCAATATACGAATGCAGGTTGTAGACACATGTTTGACAACATGGAAGTTTGGTTCTGGCATTGAGCCGTGCTCTCGGATAGCCTAATGGCGAGGCGACCGCTCGCGATAAGCTGAAAATCCAGGTTCGCGTCCCGGTCCGGCACAAAATTTCACTGTCGTCAATCCATTATACAGCTGACGGTTATCCATATTCACAACTACGAAAACATTTCATGTAATAATAAGTCTTTTCCTGTGGGGGAATCACAACGACTGGGCGAGTGCAGGACGTGGACACTCCATGACATATGGAGGTTTGAATCGGTCGTGGATGCGAGAAATCCGTGTTCGAGTTTCGATCCAGCACAAATTTTCATATATTGCTAATAAACTGTAGAGCTCATCGTATTCGCAACTCCGAACACATTTCTCGTATTTCATACAGCTGCAGACGGCAGCAGTTGTTCCTTCAGACATGCATCTATATCTGAAGTACATTGCATAGCAGGTCGTTAAACAAAACATTGCAAATAGTACGCAAAACTCTTATTTCTTCTCTCTGAACTCTAATTCCAGCTCTAAATTTCTGCTTGGTTTCCTTTACTGCTTAATCGCTGTACTGACTAAATATAGTGATGGGTGGGGGGGGGAGGGGGTAAGCTACGACAGTCTCTCTTTCCCTTCTCATCTACTCCTTCCCCGTACGAAATTGTACGTTGTAACGTTATCTGTGACTTGCTGAGCCGCACTGCGGATAAGCACTCGTGTATGTATTTAAAGACCGTGTTATCGAAAGATTCGTAACCTCATAGGATACAAAGGAAAACAAACACGACGAATGCAGAGGACTCACTTCCCTGCCTCAGCACTGCGCACTGCCATACAGTTCACAGAAGACGGCAGCGCCGCTGCCCTCACGTGAGGGGATACTCACGTCTCTAATCGAAAAGTACTCTCCCTGCGTCCTCTTGGGGGACAGGCCCAAAGCCTGGGTGTCCAAGAAGATGGAAGGGGCAGGTATTCTTTCACCAGACTCGAGGAATTCGCGACCACGGCCGCTTGGGGCGGACAGAGCACAAGGCCGAATTTTTTGCTGAAGTGAGATATGGGTGGGCATGTATCTCTCACATTGAGAGCCAAACCGGCTCGCTGTGAGAGATTATAAAAGAGGAAAATAATAGACGCGTGTTTATATTGTAGTAAGAAGGCAAAAGCATAACTTTAGGCTCTCGGTCGCGGCTAGTACAAGGAGTCGTAAGTTGTTATTCATCATATAATTTCGTAATGCCTGATCTGGGTAGACTTCTATATCGACGTATTAGGATTGTATAAACCAAACGAACACTTTTTTTGCTTTGTTTCACAAAATTTTACCTTCGTGCGACCTGTATTTCGAGTTTTAAGCTAATTTACTCGGTGCACAGTAGATTCCAAAGATATCCATCTACCAAAGATAACCACATATTAGTTCGTAAATCTGCCGCTTTTCGCTTTAAATTATAAAAGTTATAGTTCTGTTGAAAATTTTAATTATGAAACCGTTATATCTGTATAATAAACTACCTGACGTTCATTACGTTAACAGTTACTTGTACACTATACATACACTGGAATTGAGCTATCTGCGCTGGAGTCTATTTATGTGTTTACCAATTTTTAAACGGCGGCAGCAAGGTTGCTAAACTATTATCAGTTTCACTCGTATGGGGAAGTTAAATTATCCCTTCATAGTTGTTTGATGGCCATCTTTGGAATCACTGGTTGCTGGAATATGGACTTAAAACGCTAAACCTAGGTAGTAAGGAATTAAAATTGTGTGCAACAAGACAGAAAAGTGTTTCCTTTAGTTTATAAACATACAATGTTTCACCAAGACCCGAAGGTAAATCAGTTAAGATGAAAACTGAATTCCGGCACAGAGGTGTGGTTTGAGAGAAAGTGAGAATATACTCCCGTTACCACGACGAGTGGAGTAATTAAACGATGTCCTCAGAATTGACTGAGTCTCGAAGAGAGCAAGTAGGACTGGGAATATCAGCATGTTAGATCATGATCAAACCATTGGGAGTCAGACGATTGAACACTGAAGCACCAGTGTGCGCCCTTGTCTAGTTCTGTCGGCGATAACCCCCAGTAGTATCTCGATTCAGATAACTCTGTCGACAACAGGGTTATTTTCCATGGGGTTGGACTGGAATACCGAGCGAAAATACTGACATTGCTATCTGGAGGAACGGAATTATTCAGATGGTCGCTGAAACATCTACACTAATGTTTTCTGTATTTTTCCTAAATGAATAGTGGTGAGTGCAGGTTAAATCCCCATTCACAATCTTCTCCAAGAATAAGTATTCCATTTTGACTATTTTTCTACCCTGACTGTCTCAAGAAATATGTAAAGTTTTTTTTAATTATCGCTACCAGCCACTATCTTTGTCAACTATTATATTATTTATTTATTTAGCGACATGTTTCGAGGGTTATACCTCATCTTTAGGCTAAATGGCATTACAAAAACACCTCTACAATGCTGTGGTCATCTTTGTTCTTCTGGCATTTACGAAAAGGCGTGTAACATCGGTATGACCTTACTGTAATGTTGTTTTGTAATGCCATTTAACCTGAAGGCGAGGCATAACCTTCGAAACATGTCGCTAAATAAATAGGGAATACAATAGTTGACAAAGTTTGTGACTGGTAGCGGTAATTTAAAAAAAACCTTTACAATAAGTATTCCATCTGCAACTACGCCAGTACTTCAGTGAAACTATAAATATTACTTTATTTCACAGATTCATTGTTGAATATCCACGCCATGACAGAATGTGATCCTTCCTTACTTAGGGCTCTGTCAGCTTATAGGCTACAAGGAAGGCAATGCTCCGGGTTCGATTTCTGACCCGGCAAGAAGTTTGAATGTCAGGGAAGTTAAAGACAGCACACATTCCGCTGCAGGGTAGAGGTAACCCATTACCTGTGGCCAAGCTAAAAATCCGCGATTGCTTTCTTTCCCGGTGTAATGTCCCAGTAAGCTTGTGTGAAGCTTGGAAAGTAGGAGAATTGTACCGAAGCTGTAAAGGGGTGGAAGGGGGGAGGTGTTGTGCCTGGATCTCTCAGTAGATAAGGACGTTTTCCACGAAAGGAAAGGTTTAGAACTTCAGTCTCAGTCTACAACAGAGTTTGAATATGCCACGAAGTCTGCTGTGGAGCAAATTTGTAACGCCGGTCGAGGAGGGTATTCGTGTCTTTGACCTTGTCGCCCCCAATCTTCCTGAGTAGCGGACGGTTCGTGGGAGTTCATCGATCACAGTACGCCCTCCGTTCCTGTCACCAAACCTTCTCGGCTCTCCCTGCGCTCTTCCCTTTACTCCATGGTTCCAGTGTCTCTTGGCATCCATACAACGACGGGCTAACTTTACAGACAAACAAAGCGGATACTACACTATAGTTAGTTGACATCAATTCATTAGCTCATCGGCGTCGATGGCAGTTCACTGTTGCGCAGTACATCAGTCCGAAACAAAAGTGTCAACTGGACTGGCAGGCAACGAAGGTTTCGTCATATTTTAGTATGATTCACCTACTGTCGCTCCTGCACCCAATACTTTCACTCACGTTAACGTGATCAGCTGTCAAAGCCCAAAATAACAACCTTTCTCGGCGCGGACCGCCATGAGGCGTGCGGGAATAACGTTGATGAGGTTCTGGAAGGTGCTGAGTACAGCCATGCCGACTCCAGAGCCGCGCGCAGCTGCGTTCCCCGGTTGAGCACCAATGGTGTCCAGGAGAGTACGGCAAACTCATCATGATGCTCTTCGAACCACGCACGTACACTGCGAGCAGTGTGACGTGGACGAATTTCTATTTGAAAACTGGTGGCATAAAAAATTAAAACAAAAGCCTTGTTTCTGTATGTATTTGTATTAGTAGGACGAAAAAAAATGACGGGGTCATTAATGTCAACGCTGGTTGTGTACACATGTCCTATAAACTGACTCGTTTCACATCATTTCGATAAAAGAATCGTTCAAATTATCCATGGATCATGCAAATAACTAACTCTACAACGAGGCGACGCGGCTGGAAGCTCGAGAAAATTTTATTAGTTTATAATGCCGTGAGACCATGCATTCTAACAATATGACTGCTGACAAGAGTTCTACTGTCTCGTGTAACACATGACTTCATTTTTGTTCTCTCCCAATGAATACCATTTTCAGGAAGTGATGGTTCACAGCTCTTATGTATTTGAAAAATGTCGTACCACAGCCTTGAGCTTCTGATACATTACTTTATTTATAGAACCATTTCCAGTCGCATCTGCGATACACGATAGCATAGTTATTCTAGATTAACGATGCAGTTTATATTACGATATGATGACAGTGTATGGCTCATGATTTTATCACATGACGGTAATCTCTGTACATAAATGGCAATGTCCTCGCTGACTGACTCACTGACTCACTCACTCACCATCGTCCACCCCAAACCGCTTAGGGCAGAAACTTGAAATTTGGAGAGGGTGTAGATCTTATACCGTAGGCGTCACTTAAGAAGGGATGAAGTTCCAACCCTAGAGTATGATATAAAAAAATAGAAGATGTCGCTATTAAGGCAATTTCGAAGCTATACCCACGAAAATTGGTATTTGCTGCCTCGGTCAGAACAAAGAAATACGAGTTTCATCATTTTTGAAAATTTAACCCTATGGAGGTGAAATAGTTGGTGAAACCTTTTTCTGAAAATATATCATCATTAAAGAACTACTAAAGTATTTTTAAGGCTACATCTATGAACACTGGATTTGACTATTCGGTTACAAATTAAAAAAAATACGTGTTTCAGTGTTATTGTAAATTGAAACCATAAGGAGCTGAAATAGGCGATGAGATTTTTTATGAAAATATTTACCACGAAAACATTTTTAAAGCTAGATCTCTGAAAATTTGAATTTTCCTTCTCAGTTAGAAATTAAAAAAATACATATTCACCTCTATAGGGGTGAAACGGGGGATAAAACTTTTTATGGAAGTATTTCATTGTGCAACCATCTTTGAAGCTAAATCTGTGAAAATTTGTATCTGGCTTCTCTGTTACAAATAAAACATACGCATGTCGCTGTTTTTGGAGATTCAGCCCTTTAAGGGGTGAAACGTTTCATGAAAATATTTCATTGCGAAAGTTAAATCTTTGAAAATTGGTGTTTGGCTTCTACGTCCTCTAAGGACATGAAATAGGGCCAGACTGATTCACTAACTCATCATCGCCCAGCCCAAACCACCAAGGGTAGAAACTTGATGTTTGGACTGAGTGTGAATTTTATACTGCAAGCATTGTTTAAGAAAGGATTGTCCGAAATTCCACTCCTAAGGACTGAAATAGGGGATGAAAGGCTTTTTGGAAGTACGTCGCAATTAAGGGAGTTTTCAAGCTAGAACTACGAAAACTGGTATTTGGTTTCTCAGCTAGAAAATAAAAAATACATATTTCAGCATTTTTGGAAATTCCGACACTAATGGGGTAAAATAGTGGGTGACAGTTTTTTCTAAAACAAATAATTGTTAAAGAACTACTAAAAGACTTTTAATGGTACATCTATGACAATTGGTGTGTGACCTCTCGGTTGGAAATAAAAAAAATCCGTGTTTCAGTGTTTCTGGAAATTCAACCCCAAAGGGAATGAAAATTTTTAAGAAAATATTTCGTTACATTAAAAAAAATTAAAACTAAATTTACAGAAATTGGTATTTCACTTCTCCTTCAAATATAAAGAAATATTTGTAAAGGAATGAAAGTTGGTATGGGGAAATCTCCACAAGAGCACCAAAGGTATGATAACAAAATCTTTGGACTCCGACTACCAGAATCGCTTTTTGGATAGAAGTACATTCGGAAAAGATCATGCTTATATGCCCTCAAATAGCGCGAGAAACTCGGGTGTCGCGATTTGCGAACGACATAAAAATTCGAGTAAATAAAAACAAAAAAAACAAAAAAAAAACAAAAAAAATGTCTGCAGGCCATAGAGTCTACGCGAGCGAAGCAGCGATCACCAAGATAATGGTTTTATATTTTGCCTAATATGATTTTGTGAGAGTTTTTATGAATCTGCTGGTGGTCAGACGACTGAAACTGGTTGCATGAATAAAGTATTTTGCCAGGATCTCAAGGTGGTAATATGATATTTTACGAACATTTTGTTTTGCTTTTTAACGGGCATGGATTTCTTTCTACACTACTGGCCATTACAATTGCTACACAAAGAAGAAATGCAGATGATAAACGGGTATTCATTGGACAAATATATTATACTAGAACTGACATGTGATTACATTTTCATGCAATTTGGGTGCATAGATCCTGAGAAATCAGTACCGAGAACAACCACCTCTGGTCGTAATAACGGTCTTGATACGCCTGGCATTGAGTCAAACAGAGCTTGGAAAGCGTATACAGGTACAGCTGCCCATGCAGCCATAGTTCATCAACAGTAGTGACTGGCGTATTGTGACGAGCCAGTTGCTCGTCCACCATTGACCAGACGTTTTCAATTGGTGAGAGATCTGGAGAACGTGCTGACCAGGGCAGCAGTCGAACATTTTCTGCGTCCAGAAAGGCCCGCACAGGTCCTGAAACATGCGGGCGTGCATTATCCTGCTGAAATGTAGGGTTTCTCAGGGTTCGTATGAAGGGTAGAGCAACGGGTCGTAACACATTTGAAATGTAGCGTCCACTGTTCATAGCGCCGTCAATGCGAACAAGAGGTGACCGAGCCGTGTAACTATTGGCACCGGGTGATACGCCAGTATGGCGATGACGAATACACGCTTCCAATGTGCGTTCACCGCGATGTCGCCAAACACGGATGCGGCCATCATGATGCTGTAAACAGAACCTGGATTCATCCGAGTAAATGACGTTTTGCCATTGGTGCACCGAGGTTCGTCGTTGAGTACACCATCGCAGGCGCTCCTGTCTGTGATGCAGAGTGAAGGGTAATCGCAACCGTGGTCTCCGAGCTGATAGTCCATGCTGCTGCTAAGTTCGTCGAACTGTTCGTGCAGATGGTTGTTGTCTTGCAAGCGTCCCCATCTGTTGACTCAGGGATCGAGACGTGGCCGTACGATCCGTTACAGCCATGCGGATAAGATGCCTGTCGTCTCGACTGCTAGTGATACGAGGCCGTTGGGATCCAGCACGGCGTTCCGTGTTGCCCTCCTGAACCCACAGATTCCATATTCTGCTAACAGTCATTGGATCTTGACCAACGCGAGCAGCAATGTCGCGATACGATAAACCGCAATCGCGATAGGCTACAATCCGACCTTTATCAAAGTGGGAATCGTGATGGTAGGCATTTCTCCTCCTTACACGAGGCATCACAACAACGTTTCACCAGGGAACGCCGGTCAACTGCTGTTTGTGTATGAGAAATCGGTTGGTAACATTCCTCATGTCGGGACGTTGTAGGTGTCGCTACGGGCACCAACCTTGTGTGAATGCTCTGAAAAACTAATCATTTGCATATCGCAGCATCTTCTTCCTGTCGGTTAAATTTCACGTCTGTTGCACGTCATCTTCGTGGTGTAGCAATTTTAATGGCCAGTAGTGTGCCCTCACTGACTTTTGGTAACGTAATGTCGCGGCGGCATTGCTTGGTGTGGGAATGATATTGAACGTAATTCAGAACGGAACGGGTCTGGTTTGAGAGTGAACTTGGCGCATGGGTGCCGGAGGACGAGAGCAGAGCGGCGAGGTTGGCCCGCATCCGGGAAGGCCGGCGTGCCGGCGGCTGGGGCGGGCAGCGGAGCAACTGCAGCCGTGAATCACGCCCGCCGCTTGCCTCACCGGGTGAGGCGGCGGCGGCTGCTGCTGCGGCCGCGGGGTCTTGCACAACTGGCCCTGCGATGACCGCACGCGCGCCTGTTGGCCGACAACCCGCCCTGCTCTCCGCAACCCGTGAATCTCGTTAGTCAACAGCGCATCAGTAGAAGTCGTGGATAACGTATTTATCGATGAGCCAAAACATTATGACTGTCTCTTTAACAGCGCGTTCATCCACTTTTCAGACACACTACGACAGAGATTCTGCTTGGCATGGATACTAAAAGTCCTTGACAGGATTCCAGAAGCATGGACCGAGCAAGGTGGCGCAGTGGTTAGCACACTGGACTCGCATTCGGGAGGACGACGGTTCAATCCCGTGTGCGGCCATACTGATATAGGTTTTCCGTGATTTCCCTAAATCGCTCCAGGCAAATGCTCGGATGGTTCCTTCGAAAGGGCACGGCCGACTTCCTTCCCCGTCCTTCCCTAATGCGATGAGACCGATGGTCTCGCTGTTTGGTCTCCTCCCCCAAAACAACCTAACCAGAAGTATGTGGTACCAGATGTCTATGCACAAGTCAGGCAATTCCCACGAATTACGGGATGGTGGTTTACGGACAAGCAGCTGGTGCCCGATTTTTTTTCCAGTGGGTACAGATCAGGCACATTTATGGCCAAGATATCAATGTGAGTTCACTATAACGCCCCTCAAACCACTGTAGCACGACTCTGACCATGCAACACGGACATTTATCCAACTGGAAGATGTCGTCGCCGTTCGGAAAGACTTCAAACATTAAACGATTCTGGTGGTACGCAATAATGTTCACGTAGTTCACGGCTGTCGTGATGCCTTAGATTACCACCACAGATCCCATGGAAGTCCGACTCAGTGTGCGCCAAAGTATAATTCCGCCCTCACCGGGCTGCATCTGTGGTGCGACGCATGTTTCGTGCAGCCATTCACTTGGATGACGGTGTGTACGGACCGTACCATCGACCTGGTCTAGCAAGAAATGGGATTCATTTGACAGGCGACACGTTTCTATTGATCCACGGTGAAAATTCAGTGATGTTGTGGCCACTGCAATCATAACTGAGGATTCCGTTGGGTCAACACAGGAACTTGTAGGGGACATGTGATTTGGAGCTCCATGTTTAAAAGGTCTTTCAATGGTGCACTCCAGAACACTTGTACCTGCACCAGCATTTTATTCTGTCGTCAGGTCTGCCACAGTTCACTACCTATTCTGAATTAACACAGTGGGGGATCCTCCGACCTCTACGTTTTATGATGAGACGTGGTCGTCGAGTAGCAAATGGCCTACTCGTTATTTCACCACCCTTTCAACCAATTTCAGTAGGTGCTCACAACAGCAGTACGCCAACAGGCGACGAGTTTTGCCGTTTCAGAGTTTCTCGTTTCCAGCAGCAGCGCCACAACGGTGCGCCCCTTGTCAAAAGCGCTTGCATCAATGGATTTCCGCATTCGAGACCCGTAACTACCCTGTAATGACTACACGTTCGTCTCTCTTCCGCTTAAATTTTTCCCTTACTGCGTCACATGACCGCAACACCACCGGAGGAAGCATTCAACCTCGCTGTGGGAGGTCATCAGTGATTCAAAAGTAACTGTGTAATGTATGGCTCAAAATAAGAGTAAAATGTTAAATAAAGTTTTGTCTTGAAACTGATTTATTTTCGAGCTACCGAGCGAGGTGACGCAGTGGTTAGCGCACTGGAATCGCATTTGGGAGGACGACGGTTCAATCCCGCGTCCGGCTATCCTGATTTAGATTTTTCGTGATTTCCCTAAATCGCTTCAGGCAAATGCCGGGATGGTTCCTTTGAAAGGGCACGGCCGACTTCCTTCCCCTCCTTCCCTAATCTGATGAGAACAGTAACCTCGCTGTTTGGTCTTAGACATTACATCATGGGCCAGTACAAGCTTCTGGTGTGTCGTGTTCACCTGCACATCGAGTGATGAAGATTTTTCGACGGTGCCCCTGCACATTTTAGTCACGAGGCGAGGGTGTATCTCAAAGCTGCCCATCCTGATAAGCGGACAGGTCATGCACGACCAGCTGTTTGGCCATCCAGATCTCCGGATCTTAACTCTAGGACTCCTCAGGATTGTATGGAGATGAGGTATATGGTGTTGCTTCATAGAATATAACAAAAATTCAGCAGCGAATTGAAAGTACCTGTGCAACTGAGCGGAATGGGATGGAGCGAGCCTGCAATAATCCGAAAGCCGTAAGAAGTCGAGGACGTCAGTCTCCTCGCCTACATGGACATCATTTTGAACACGTTCTGGGGTAAATTACACTATTTAGTTGACTTGAATTTCGGGTCCGTTCGTGTCATTGCTTTTTGAGAAGAATTTTTTTTTTTTTTTTTTTTTGGTTGCATTTGTGTTCACTACTCTGCTGCATAATACTGAAATAAAGCAATTTCTGACAAAGCTTTATTTAATGTTTTACTCTTATTTTCGTTCATACATTACATCCACAAAGCGTGTACAGATATTTTTGAATGGCCCTGTATACAGTAGTTAAAGTCAGTACAACGACATGAATATTTGTAGTAAAATTGACATTGTCGGTTAGAATGGTTGTGCACAGTGAAGATGCAATAAATGGAATTAGATCCATTAAATGCAGTCAAGTGGTATCGCATTTGACGTCAGTAGTTCAGCACATAACAATACATCAACGATTCGGGTGGTAGAGGTAGAACTCGTGAAACGTCCCCTTTGAAATTGTTCAAAGGGGACGTTTCACTCGGTACGAAAGCAATCGACTCTGTACGGTGATAGTGTGTGCATATGTGCCCTTCCTGCAGGCAGGAAACAGACACCATTATTGACAGTGCGTACTGTGTACATACAACACGATGTGACATTGCCACGCCTAAAACAGTTATCACGTCATGAAAAAGTAAAAATAGGTGCGTAGCAGTAAATGGGACTCCCTAATCGTCAAATAACCAGCAAGATGAACTGTTCAAGTACAATGATTTATAATTTCGTTAGACTCGGGGCACAGTATGAACAGAACGGAAAATATGGGAAAAGTAAGAAATTATCTGAGGTATCGAAACGGTTACTTTCGCGCAAAATCAACGGACACAAACCGTTATGCTACGCAACTTGTCGCTGATTTATAGTTGCCAGTAACTACCAAACGTGTACGACAAATTTTGTCAAATGAAAAATATCTTGTATTCAAGAAACGACTGCAGAAACCAGCTCTTAACATCCGAGGATAAACAATTTAGATTGGAGTTCGCCAAAAACATATTCCATGGACTTGGGAATGGAATAATGTGTTCTTCAGTGATGAGAAGTAGTTTAACTTAGATGGTCCGAGCGGTTTTCATTATGGTTGGCACAAATTTTAATTGCAGAAGTGCCATGATGTGTGCGGCCTTTTGCAGTAAAGGGAAATCATGCATTGCTTGACTGAACACTACAATGATCTCTTAACATGTACACTGAGGTGCTAGAAACAGAATGAATTAGCATGTATGAGGACTTACCGGACGAAAGTCTTACGTTTCTACAAGATAATGTATCTGTGCATGTTTCTGCTACAACAGAAAAGTGGTTTGAAGATAAAGGTATCGATATCTTGCACTGGCATGCACTTAGCCTGAATTTGAACACCGTGGAAAACCTTTGGGGAACACTTGCAAGCCGTGTTTATCGCAATGGAAGGCAATTTAAGGCCGTATGTGAGTTGAAAAGAGCGGTACGAGAAGAGTGGGAGACAATTTCACTGCAACAACTACAAACTCTAACAAAATCAATGCCAAAGAGAACATTTGAGGTAATTAGGAAGAACGGAGGTTGGATAATGTAGTAACAGTGCAATAACACAACAGGACAGCGAATGCCTTTATACCTGTTTCCATCCGTGAAATGCAGACGCCTTATTTTGTTACTTGTGATATGAATGAAACTACGTAATTCTGCCATAATTGTTTACGTTTTATATGTATCTGCTACTTTCATAATAATTTCGATACATATATCCTTCTGACATTGTACATTACTTTCGTAGGAACCCTGACTTTATGCTGATTTCCACTACTGTATTCGTTGCTGGGTAACAAATGTGCCACGACATTCGATGTATAGTTCCACTATTGCTCGAAACGTTTCATTACTCGCATGATTTCCTTGCACGCGGCTTGGCCCCCACTTGAATCGAGTCCTGGATTCTCCTATTTCTCCGGTTTGTTTCGCACAACGGACTCTGAAAAGAGAACATCAGCAGTTTGACACATTTTAAGGAGAAAAAAATCTCAATTGTAAAATACAGCCTTAGCAGCAGATCCAGTGTGAAAATTGGTGCCATAATTCTGATAGCACGCAGTTACGATATTCTGAAAGTACAGCTTGTAAACTTCTGCGCGCAACGGTTGTTTGTTAGTCGCGCCGCCACTCAGCAGGCGCCTAATGCCCGAGCGCGAAATACTGTACTGTGGAGCTAGTAAGAGAGTTGTGACTTACTGTTTTGACACTGTAACATCCTTCTTCGACGTGTAAATGTGAGCAGTTTCTGACCTGGGGCTGGCACTAGACATCTCTTTGCCTGGAACATATTTATGCTGCGATTCAAAAGAGTAGTGAATCAGAGTGTCAGTAAATAAGTAGCGAAACGCTAATTATTGACATCGCTGTTGTGTGTCGTTTTCATTGGACTTTGAAGTTGGCACTGTTGAAGTGAAGTACGTTTTCAGGAGACGAACTGTTCGTCATGTTGTTGGCATTATTAAATTGTAACTCGAAGATAATTAATTCCATTTCATAATCATTCTTCACTTGCTTGATTTTATTCATTTTGATTTGAAACATATATATAGCTGCAGAATATCAGTATGGAAATACTGTAAAAACAATTTTGAACGTATACGTGCGTGGCATTGACGTATATTGTACGAGGGCGTGTAGAAAAGTAATGCCTTCTTTATGTAAAAGTATTAAAGCTTTTTAAATAAAAAAACATTGTTAACATTCTACATCTTTATTCCTCATGTCTACGTATTTCTCAGCATAGGTAATATGGCGACCAGAACACTTCCGCCAGCGAGAGACCAGTTTATTGATACCGTCACTGTAGAATGTTTGACTTCGTAGGACCACAACCTGACCCCTGCTTGCACCGTTTCGTCATATTCAAAGTAAAGTCCTCGAAGGTGTTCTTTATATTCTGCAAAGAAATGAAAATCGGATGAGACCAAGCCGGGATTGTATGCATAACGTTCGATGACAAGGAACTCGAGGCGTCGGATTGTTGCAGACGCCGCAAAACTCCTGTGTGGTACGTCATTGTCACGCTGAAGGAAAGGGTGCTCCATCTGAGGACGAACTGTTCCAATTTGAAATTCTATTACAGCACGCACCGACATAGTTATGTTGCTCACTGTCGTATTACACGTTTTGATTCGGATCCCTGTAGCGGCAGAGGACTTCAGATAAGTAGGCATGAAACATAAAGATGCAGAATGTTAATAAAATTTGTTTTATTTTGAAAGCTTTAATATTTTTCATATGAAAAATCAAAGGCGTTAATGATTAAGAATTTCGGAAATAACCATTGTCATTAATAAATCTCTTGGCACTCTGGTAACCTTTCCAGTGGACACTATTATTATTATTATTATTATTAATCTCAGCCTCAGATTGCACAAATTATGTCGTTCCCGATTTCGACTTATTACCAACTAATCACCTGATAACTTCGTGAAAGCCGAAACCGATAGTCACACTATTTGTGTGACTTGAAGCTGAAATATTCAATAATAATAAAAAATAAAAACAGTTTCTGTGTTTCTCTATGGTGGTACGCCTAGTTTATATCACAAATTTTATTTTCTTGTATTTATAAAAAATAGTTCAGATGGCTCTGAGCACTATGGGACTTAACTTCTGAGGTCAACAGTCTCCTAGAACTTAGGACTACTTAAACATAACTAACCTAAGGACATCACACACATCCATGCCCGAGGCAGGATTCGAACCTGCGACCGTAGCGGTCGCGCGGTTCCATACTGAAGCCTATAACCGCTCGGCCACACTGTATTCATAAAAGAAAATAACTTTTGAAGACGGATTCCTTAGAGTCGGAAACCAAGCAACTACTGATGGGCAACTGTGATGACGCCTTACCTTAGAACAAGTGGTGTAATATGGTCGGACGTGCGTAGATGTGCAGGATGCAAGGTGTGAGAAATGCTGACGTCTAGGGCCCACGCTCTATCGTACCGTGAGCTGTGTGGCCTTCAGACGTAGGTACAGCGCTTGCACTGGTAATTACGGTGTTCCAGTCTCTCGCCCACGAGTAACAGAACTAATTCGCCTTCACCCAGTCACGTGACTACGAACTGTCACGTAACCAACACACTCTACTGTTTCTTCAGAAGTACACACTCGGAAATTGCACGCAGTGAAACAGAAAAAGCATCGCCTTGTGATCTTTCAGCAATGGTTAAGATTTGGCTGTAGGCCCTCTTTCGTCGGTACACCGATGTTTTTCCCTTTCTGTAAATTAGGATCAAGAAGTAACTGCAGCACTCAATTCTTTCAACCAAACTCAAGTCTTTCTCATTGATGCATCGTCGTTAGCGTGGGTGTACTATTATTAGAATCACACAAGCAGTGGGAAATACAGAACTGTTGCGATAGCGCAGTGGTTGCCACGTAGTCTACTTGGACTATGAGCTGACAGTGGTATGTTAGCTCTGCTGCAGGCACCTTAGTAGTCAACGATGACGCTGAATATCAGTTGCACGCCGGATATTCTGAATGGCAACAGTCTACCCATGATGCACCTCCACCTCTGAGGGACATTCTCCACTTGAGATACATTGGTCCTCCTGCCTCTAAAACCGACAACGGCCCCTTTTTGCAGTTCATATGAAAAGCCTCCTCTAACCGTGACAGCAGTGAACAAAATTAGAACAGATCACCAGCTGGAATCTGGTTATCAAAGGCACGAACACGCAACACATCGCACTTTAGACAACCTGAAGGTGGCCATATTGACAGGACCTGACAATGTATCTAATTAAGTGAAAATTTAACACCAAGTAGCGTACATGTGATATAAATGATTTTTATGTCACAGATCAGATTCATGCAAGCACAGATAGTTATGATTATGACTGAAATTTTTGCATAAGACTTTTGATTTTGAAAATTTACTGCTCTGTTAAGCTCCTTGTGTTGCAGCACGTCGTTTCATAGATATGTTACTAAGAAATAATTTCCACCTAATTTATATTCCAGACCACAAAGCTCCAACAGTAATTCCTGGAGGACGATGATGAGCAAGTTATCGACCAAACAAAGACCTATTCACTGGGTGACATGAAAAGTGCACAAGATGGTTCAATAGATAGTTGTATCCACTGTTCTTCGCAGAAGGCTTCCGCATTCATCGCCATTTGTGGATGAGGATTGACCTGCGTCCATTCTCGACTGCCTCAGCTGCAGAAGTAAAAATACCACTCCAGTGACATCGGTGTGCCAACACATACAAGTAAACATTGTATATGGTTCCTTATACATCTCATACACCTCCGCGAATATAAGGAATGTCGTACACATTTTTATTGCTAAAACAGAGACAGTTGAGAATGAGCACAAAGTGTTAAACATCTCCTACAAATCGAAGTAAAATAAAAAAGTAGCAGCCGATGCGCAAGGATGGTTTTACTCTAGAAGAATTTGTTCACTGCTAGGCATAGAACATACAGGTAACTGCAAGAGAGATTTTAGCAGGACTCGCCTGGAAAAATTACATTTCTAGCGGCGTCGATCAAGTGCGCATTACAGACTTTGGTATCCATCGTTTCCATCAGAAAAATGGTTCAAATGGCTCTGAGCACTATGGGACTTAACATCTATGGTCATCAGTCCCCTATAACTTAGAACTACTTAAACCTAACTAACCTAAGGACATCACACAACACCCAGTCATCACGAGGCGGAGAAAATCCCTGACCCCGCCGGGAATCGAACCCGGGAACCCGGGCGGGGGAAGCGAGAACGCTACCGCACGACCACGAGCTGCGGACGTTTCCATCAGAAGTAAATACAACGGAAGTTGACGTAAAGATGTCTACACCTGTTGCGTGGCACCAGCATGGAGCCAACACCGTGGACGACCCTGTACTTTCCATTAGATCTTGCGGACAAAATTACGATCATTTCTGCTTTGGCCACATGCGTCTTCCTCTACCCGTTCGTCACTGCGCACAGTCCTCTTGTATCCAGTGGTTAAAGGCACACACCGTCATCGTAGCAGAATGTCGCTGCAATCCCAGTTCCTGGAATCCTACCACTTTGCCCCACTGTAAATCACTGATGTTGCCCTCTACATTCTCGACGACAACTGTACTTTCTTTCACGCTTCTACCTTGTTCAACAGCCCTTCACTGACTGAGTTCATCATAATGCTAAGCTTCACGATCACACAAGTAACGACGCAGCTTCCACTCTGTTTCGCAAAGTTCTGTAATCTTAATTATTTATAACTGATAAACCTTTCTAATACCCTCATGATTTGGGACTCTTTCAGATAGCGTTTATCCGTGTCACTATTTCCATAAACAGTGATCGACGTCATGTGACGGGGAACATTCCTATCATCCTTATACTCGTGCATTGTGGGAAACAAAGACTGATGGAAATAGGAAGTACTACACCGTGAAGCACCAGTTCGATTTTGATCTAACTTTGTGGACATGGTCATCACATAACGGGTATTAAACTTTCATTCCATTTGGAATCGATGTCCACAATCAACATTAGTACGAGATGTGGCCACAGGGGCACACATACACATATGTATTGGTTATAGCATGGAAGCAAACGGCTTCCGAATGTCATCATGAGGAATTTATCAGATTCCTGAGACACATGTTGTGTCAGTTCATGAGGATTTCTGGCTGGTGTGAAAGTCAGTATATTTCTTCCCATTGGATTCCAAATACGCTCAGCGGGTGACAAACCAGGAGAGAGGACAACTGAGTTAATATCTCGTACAATCATCAAGGCACATATGATGTGAGCTGCAGTGTGGTGCCTCACATTATCGTATTGGAATATGCCATTTGGTACCCTGGTTATGATTGTGACAACACCATTTACCGTTCTTGACACATACTAGCGCTGGACTCGCATTCAGGAGGACGACGGTTCAATCCCGCGTCCGGTCATCCTGATTTAGATTTTCCGTGATTTCCCTAGATCACTTCAGGCAAATGCCGGGATGGTTCGTTTGAAAGGCCACGGCCGACTTCCTTCCCCATCCTTCCCTAATCCGAGCTTGTTGTCCGTCTCTAAAGACCTCGTTATCGACGGGACGTTAAACACTAATCTCCTCCTCCTCCTCCTCCACATACTAGCGAGCGTTCAGACTACCTGCGACAATTATCAAATAAGTCGCCAAATCGAATAGCTCCCCACAATTCCAGGAGATCGAGAGGTACAGGTCTCGATAATCGCCCCTTCCTGAGAAATTTCACCGTATTGCCTACGGACAAGCCGGCGTCGATCTGATTGTCACAAAGAGAAGCGAGACTCATCACCCAGCACCACAGAACGCCACTCAATAACCCAGTCGACTCTGACTCTACACAACGCAAGTATTCGGTATGGCGTCAGCGGTAAACGGCACCTGGTAGCTTGCAGTGATCTGTTCATCAACCTGGCGCAGATGGAGCTCTCAGCAGATCATCAGAACGCGGCCTGGTGTGGTGTACAAACAGCGTGAGATGGGATGGCAACTGACACAAGTCGACGATTTTAACATAAGACCAGGTCCCAGAGTCTAATGTGTTTTATATTACGAATGTCGGGATTATTATGAGGGATGCTCCGAAAGTCTGTTTCGCCGTTGTTTTTGTCACGGAAACTTTATTGCCAAAAAATCAAGTGCACCATGGCATCATGAATTACAAAGCTGGCACTGTTTTTCGTCATAGTCACAACCGACACTGAGATATTCGTCGTATCGGGCAATCTGTTTGAAGAAACCATTCTGACAAAACTCGAGGCCCTGCAGTCCCAAGGAATTGTTGCACAGCCTGCTCCACCTCAGCAATGGTTTGAAAGACACGTCCGGAGAGTGCGGTTTTCAGTGCGGGGAACAGATGGAACAGGTGAACAGGGAGCCCGGAGACCTTTGTTCTCTGCGTGTAATGCCGTTAATAGTAAGGCATGTGGACTTTCTGACGACCAAATTCGTGAATGTCGGCAATTAATGTAGCTAGGTAGGTGAAACCAAGCCTTATCAGTGAAAGAGTTTCAGTCTAAATTGCCAACTCAATTTCGGTAAACAAATCGGTTAAACCATACTGAGTACGCTTTCATCTCACATGGCCCATACAATGTAATTGTTGCACAGCAGTGATTTTACACTGCTATATCCCCAGTTTTTTGATTACGGCCTGTTGTACGAGGGACTTTAGCCCTTTGCGATTATCTCCTCACTCACTTTGTTGGACTGCGCAGCATAATGTCCCGATCATCAAGTTTCCCTTCTGTTAAAATTGTGTGCCTACAAGTCCACGGTGCGCCATGAACTAAACTTGTGGTCTGGAATTTGCGAATTACACCACGCACAGTTTCGCGATGTAGACAGCACAAAGCAGGAAAAGACAATCTAAATTGCCGCCTCAAGTGCTACATAAAGTTTCCTCCTTCATGGAAAGCCTCTCCCACTAAAAACGCTCTCCCTACAATAGTAGGCATTCTCACTACACTCGTCTTACACAAGAACTAGGCAATAATGCAACTAACAGTTGAAACGCACAGCCGTCCGGTGTGGCCGAGCGGATCTAGGCGCTTAAGTCTGGAACCGCGTGACCGCTACGGTCGCACGTTCGAATCCTGCCTCAGGCATGGATGTGTGTGATGTCCTCAGGTTAGTTAGGTTTAAGTAGTTCTAAGTTCTAGGGGACTGATGACTTCAGATGTTATAGCGCTCAGAACCACTTTTTTGAGACGCACACGCGATACTATTACCACTATCCTACCACCGCAGATCCATGGAACACGTGCAGGCGAGACTTGGCTGCGCTGACAACCTTACGCGCCCCGCAATGCGAGACAGTCGAAGCTCGCCACTGCGGAGAGATTTTGCGGATGCACGGTATTAAACTGTTAGAATTTTTTTCCCCCTATAATGGAAGGAATAAGGACAGGGGTGAGATTTTAATCACCATGTCCCCCAGACATGAAAAACTGGAGTATCGGTGTGGTAGTACCCGGTTGAGGTGTTAACGGTGAAACGCTTTCCATTTCGGCCAGTATAATAAAAAGAGGCTGCTCAAGGGAGCAGAGTGTCAGAGCGGGCAGCGCTCCAGAGTCAGCCGCTCCTGACTGACGCGGCTCGCGGATGGCGCAGCGCAGTCGGCGCGCCACCTGCGCCCCGGCGTCCTCGCTGCGGGCCGTGTTCCACAGGCTGCTATCGCTGCTGCTGCTGCCGCGTCGCTCCCGGAATAGCGGCGTCCATCCGCGAGCCGTGGAGTGGCGGCCAGGTAAGCCGGCTGTGGACTCAGCTGTTCCGTGCTGCGGACACCTGCCGCCGCCTCCACTCGCACCTCTCTGCACGTCCAGATAGGCCCTTTGTTCGGCCAGTTTCATTTGGCATCACTAACATGTTATTCTAGATATTCGCCCGCTTTGTTGGTTGCTTACAGCGTTAACGAATGTACGAGCATACGGAATTGGTTCCTAGATATGAGAGTGGTGCGAAGATTTATTAAGTAACAGAACCCAGTATTTGTCCTCAACGGCAGGGGTAGCGTCAGTACTACCCAAGGGAAGTGTGATAGGACCGCTATTACTTTGTGTATACATAAATGATCTGGCGAGAAGATTAGGCACCAATCTGCGGCTGTTTGCTGATGAAGCTGTGGGGAACTGAAAGAATTTTAGGAGACTGTGCACCGTAATTCAGAGGAGGGCTGTTAGATTTGTTACTGGTAGGTTAGAACAAGGCGCTGGTACTGAGGAGTTTCTTCGGGAAATTGGGAATCCCTGGAGGGAAGACTACGTTCTTTACAGGGAAGGATATTGAGAAAATTGAGTGAACCAGCATTTGAAGCTGCTGCAGAACGGTTGTACTGTCGCCAACGTACGTTTCTCCTAAGAACCATGACGATAAAATAAATTAGGCTCGTGTAGAGGCACATACAAACTAAAATCTCCTCCCGCACAGGCCATGAAAGCCCAAAGTCACCGACTGGCCGCCGTGTCATTCTCAGCCCACAGGCGTCACTGGATACGCATATAGAGGGTCATTTGGTCAGCACACCGCTCTCCCGGCCGTATGTCAGTTTCCGAGATCGGAGCCGCTACTTCTCAACTAGTAGCTCCTCCGTTTGCCTCAGAAGGGCTGAGTGCACCCCGCTTGCCAACAGCGCTCGGCAGACCGAATGGTCACCCATCCAAGTGCTAGCCCCAGCCCGACAGCGCTTAACTTCGGTGATATGACAGGAAACGATGTTACTACTGCGGCAGGGCCGTTGGACAGACACATAGACAGTCGTTTTTCCCTCGCTCTATTTGTGACTGGAACTGGAAAAGAAATAACTTGTAGTGGTACAGGGTACTCTCCACCACACAGCGTACAGTAGGAATACATGTACGGATGTGTATGGGTCGTGTACGGGAAGGTGTCGACGATGAGTGACTGTACGATGATGCAAGATGACTTACACAAAATTTGTAGTTGGCTTGATGAATGGCAGCTAGCTCTAAATGTGGAAAAATGTAAGTTAATGCGAATGGTTGGAGAAGAATCCCTTGATGTTCGGATACTGCATTACTAGTCAAGTCGTATATCCGGGTATAACATTGCAGAGCGATATGAAATAGAAAGAGCGTGTGAGAATTGTGGTAGGAAAGGCGAACGGAAGACTTCGGTTTAACGGGAGAATTTTAGGAAAGTGTGGTTCATCTGTAAAGGAGACTGCGTATAGGACGCTAGTGCGACCTATCCTTCAGTGCTGCTCGAGTGTTTGGGATCCACACGAGGTCGAATTAAAGGAAGACATCGAAGCAGTTAAAATGTACGGCGAAAGTTGCAAGAGATTGAGTCAACACCGTCTTTACCCACCATCTGTGGCGTTTCAGATATGTGTTCGTTCAACCATTTTTTAAATGGATTAAAAACAGTATTGAGAAAAATAAAATATTTGTTTAAAATAGTCACAGGTTTCGGTCAAGATGTGACTATCTTCAGATCATTTCCATGTGATACGCAGTGGCGGTGAACGGAGCAGGTGTTTTGACTCCACGAACGTCAACTGCTGTTTCTCCATGACAAATGTTCTTAAAAATTAACCATATTTTTACTTTTATAACTACATAATTCCTGTAATACGCCTGTAAATCAGTTGTGCACGAATTCTTAGCACTTTGAGCTCGTTCAAGAGAATCGCGTACTTTATGTAGTTTGTAATGGCAATCTGTCTACAGTTATTGGTATTGTGATCATGCCGATAGAGACATCGCTGCGCCGTTTAGTTCTCCGGTAGAAAATCCCAAAGTAACTGAAATATAAGGAGTTTCGCCTCACAAAGTTTGTCTTAGTCTCGTATGCACGGGTATTAACATGAAAAATAATAACCATAGACACCCTGAGCATCTTCCTCAGTTCTAAAATGCTCCGTACTCGTTTCTGGCTCAAGTTGCTTTCCGTCCGGTTATAATAGGGTATTGGTGGGAACAGTTTACTCTACTTTCATGGAATGATTTATGCTATATGTTTTTCTTTTTTAGATTGCACATTGTGGAGGGCAACGACCATAATCTTCGTTGCAGAAAAACGGACGCTGCTTATTATCCCTGTGAAGGATATAAAATACTGCATTTTGTACTCGAAATTCTTGGAATATTCGAAGAATGATTTAACCAGGCCTGGGCAACCTTTGGTGACGCGGTGGGGCGCCTCGTCACGTGACCCTACAGCAGCGCTCCTAGTCCATAAAGCCAAAACTATAGCTTTGGTGAGGCTAATGCTTAGGGTTTAACCTTCCGAAGTGAGTGGCACTCCTTTCACTATGTTCCACGTCAACGAATTATGCGTCGAATGTCGCTTTTTTGAGAGTGTATTCATTTCATGTTCACTAGGAATTTCTTCCACGGGGCCGACTGAAACCAATCATGGTCTCTTCGTGTACGGCCCTCACGTGAAATGCGATTGGGAGCTACCAACTGAATTAAAATTCACTCACGTAAAAACGAAAGATTAAAATAATACGTTATTACTTTGTTTTGTGATTTTATTTTATTTCCACTATATTAGCAGATCGAGCATTAATCATTTTGCAGAACAACAAAGTTATTTTTACGATCTGCCAAAGAAATTTGGCTTTTATTAATCAACTAAAATAAACTCTTCTTTTCCGCAGAGGCAGTCAGTTTACTTGAAATTAAGTTTTCATTCCATACTATTGTCTAATTTCAACTGTTCGCTCAATTTTAAAGGCACATTATTCTTTTTGGCACGTATGGAATTATGAAATAATAAAGAACCAAACATGAGATAATACAGTACTTGTACTCCTAGAAAATTGGCATACCGAAAACCACAGTGAAAAGGTTAATGTCAGATACTTCAATGTGAATCTGGACATACGAATGTGCACGTTAGGCCGAATAATGCATTTTAGTATTGTTTACGAAATTCTGATGCTCTTGGATTATTCTATGAGGTCCTGTCTCTTTTATAACATAATATAAGAACACTTACGTACATATACTTACGATCGTATGTAAATGTTTACTTGAAGATGACCAAGCAGAAAAATTTGATCTATAGTATTGAATAAAGTATATATTTTTTTCAAATAAATTTATACCTTCTGCAGAGTGAATAGTTCCTTTTACAAATCTCCCTTCCGTAAAACACAATGTTCTTCAATCACAAAATATGTTTCAACAGTTATCTGGTACCTCATCTGGGCTTGACGTTATTTCTTAATTTATGTTGTTTATGTCTTAAATTTACAGAATGTCATTCTTTGGTAAATTGTGGATTGGCGGCACTCAGTGTTTTATCGTGTGAATTTCCACATGGATTTAATTTAACCTATTCGTAGACTGGAAAACAAACTGCTTGTTGTACAGTTTCTTGGCTTCATAGATGAACTTGTTAACTTTTTATACAATTCGAAGTGGCAGTAATCATGAAATAACTGATTGTCCTTAGATGCGGTGCACAAAAGCAAGTCATTTTTTTGTTTTTGTAAAGAAATTTGTTTTCTTTCTTCATCAGACTTTTGCAGTGCTGTGAGGATGTGAACCGCATTAGAAATACTACATAACAGTATTGCAGAATACAAAAAAACATATTAAAACCATCACATAACAAAGTAATAGGGTAGTTTCGGCTTTAGAGTCTAGTTTTGAAATGAAGATTATACCAAAAACAGCTTCCTTGGTTCAAATGTCTCTGAGCACTGTGGGACTTAATATCTGAGGTCATCAGTCCCCTAGAACTTAGAACTACTTAAACCTAACTAACCTAAGGACATCACATACATCCACGCCCAAGGCAGGATTCGAACCTGCGACCGTAGCTGTCGCGCGGTTCCGGACTGTAGCGCCTAGAACCGGTCGGCCACACCGGTCACCTAACTGCTTCCTATTTTGCCTTCTTTGTCTGAACAGGATGTGAGAAAACAATTGCCGTAAGTACAATAACTTCATACGTCCCGTCTGAACAACATGCCGCAGTGCTGCATATGGTCACGTGACGCTCCATCACGTACGAAATTCCAAACACAAATGCGACGAAAAGCGTTTTAACAGAGTAAGCATCGAGCACGGAGTTCCTACATCATAGCTACACATACGCAGTAACGACTGTTTACTGGCGTTTGAAAGTACACTCATGTTAAGAAAAAACAGAGCACTACATGGAACAACAAGTTTACTGTTACCAGTCACCGTTTTATTTATTTCCACGACGCGTTTCGAAGGTTTAAACCTCCATCATCGGGTGGATTTACATTAGTAAGTATTACATTTGTGTGTGTGTTGTGTTACGATCCTCCAAAAATTGTAACACAACACACACACAAATGTAATACTTAGTAATGTAAATCCACCCGATGATGGAGGTTTAAACCTTCGAAACGCGTCGTGGAAATAAATAAAACGGTGACTGGTAACAGTAAACTTGTTGTTCCATTTAATGTCAGTAACAGTCACGGTAAAGCCTAACCTAAAAATGTTCGAATTTAAAAACAGAGCACATTGAACGACTAGAAGTAGGACGTTCACATTCACAGGACATGTACATTAGTATTTTCTGCAGAAATGATTAGCATTTGAATTATGTTGGCCCGTGTGTTCAAGGTCAACATCGATATCGAGGCGCAACACCACCCACCAGTAAAATGTGCCTGCTGCTTTTGTTGCCGATATAAACTGAAGAAGGTAACGGTCCAGTGTGTGACGAGCAGACGTGCAGGATTCCTCGCAGAGGTATGCGCGAACCGTACCGTCATATCTGTGAGTTTGAAACAGGGTACATTATTGGCATGAGAGAATGTGACGCATCCGGGAAATTGCTCATCGTGTAGGATGAAGTGTTTCGGCATTACAACGGGTGTGTGCAGAATGGTTCACAGAAGGCCGTAGCATGCGACGAGGTGGGTTAGGTTACACCACCCAATTACCTGCCGAGAAGATTGACACTTCATACTAATGACATTGCAGAACAGGTCTGCGTCCTCCACGATTCTGGCGCAACGATGGAACAGTGTAACACATCTTACGCAAACGAGGGTAACAGTCCTTCGCCGTTCATTACGGCACGGGTTACGTGCGCGTCGTCCACTTCTCTGCCTACCTTTGAAGAATGTGCAGAAACACGCTATTCGGCTGTGTTGTAAGAAACTACGTCACTGGGGACCGGAATGGCTTGGATAGTCTTTACGGCGGAATCCAGGTTATGTTTGAAAATGATGGTGCCATTTTGGTTCGCCGCAGACAAAGAGGTCGAGTCCTTATGGTGTGGGGTGCTACTGGGTACAACTACAATAACAGTTGGTGCGTGCTCAGGGCACTATGACCACTGTGACCTACGTGAATCCTGCGACCCGTAGCCATATCCTTTGTGCACAACACCCCAGACGCCACTTTTCAGCAAGACCATGTGTTGCTGCACGAACACGTGCCTTCTTGGTGTTACAGGATGTCAGCTTTTTCGCTGGGCCGCTAGATCACCAGAATTGTCGCCAATCGAAAATGTGTGGGATATTGCGAAACGACGGGTGCAGCGCTGTCACCCAATGCCAACCACCGCAGATGAACTTTGGAACCAACTAAATGCAGCATGGATGGCTATATGAAAGGACGCCATTCGCGCCTTATACGCGTCGATATCATCACGCAAGTTATCAGGGCCCATTGCGGACCCTGTGTCCAATAGGCAACAAGACACAAGCTGAACTGAGGTGACTGGAATGCTAATCATCTCTGCAGAACACTAATATACATGTCCTGCGAATACGAAAGTCCTATCTCTATTCTTTCAAGTTGTTCTGGTTTTTTCTTAACATGAGTATAATTCAGTTCTCTGGCAGCCGCTGAGATGAACGTCCTTACACACCACTCGATGTCGCTCCTGACGCAAGAGCAATAGTCAGTAAGGAGCGGAGGATCTTTGCCTCCCTCTGTTGCGCCTTATTGTGTTCGGCGTGAGTGCCCATTGACTCCTGACCTCCAGAAACGAGGCCGACTAAGACACGGAAAATTATGCAGGCAGAGCACGCAAGTAAACCAGTGATGCAATGGTCTCCGTGTCGACAAGATCGTTGTCTCACTTGAACTCGCCTCCCAGCCCCTTTCATCCGCTGAGTCACCTCACTTGCGTGTACTTACTGCGTAAACTGACACTGTCCAAAGCACTAAGTCAATCGCGTGGTTCATCCTCCGCCGGGCACAACGCTACTCACTTCGAGTTCGGTTGCTTAATAACGTGCCGTCTATCTACGTACATTTCTACAGACTGGGGCGAGAGTGATAATTTGGATCGAGGAGAAAGGCGTGCCAGAGTAATATGTGCAGTAGTGTGAACCCCTGTGCCAAGTTGTCTTAGTGGCTAGAGCACCTGACTGTTAAACACGAGACAAGAGGTCGATTCCCGGCCTTAGTACAAATTTTCATTCGCCGCTTCAGTCTATATACGTGAAATCATATCTGTATGAGACCAGTAAAGCCTCTGAAATTGTGTCATTTAATTTGCATCTAGCTCTGTATTGCGAGCGGTACAGCCACTTACATAGGAACAAACTAGGAATTACTACAGGGACACTAGCGTATAAGAAACACTTAGGAACATAGACAAACGGTAGATATTAAACAAACACAGATCGAATCTCTAAAAGTGAACCCACAGTCTATGACGAAATGAGACCATATTGGCATCGAGTTAAACTATAGCGAGACGAATGGGTTAGCTCAAAAGAAGAGTCCAGCACAACGGACTCCTCTGACACTAATACCAACGACAAGCCAAACGAAGAAGAACGTGTACATACAGCATACACGACATTAAATAATGAAGTAGTAACACACAAAAATTAGAATAGAAATCTATTAACGTGTTAACAGCGAAGTCTGTGGCCGGTTATTTTACCAGTTGCCACGTAAGACCTGTTATTAGACTACATTAACTTTAAATGCCAACATTTTAATTCAAGCGTTACCGTGACTGTTACTGATGTCGAATGAAACAACAAGGTTACTGTTATCAGTCTCTCATTTATTTATATCCACAACGCGTTTCGAAGGTTTAAATCCCCATCATCAGATCGAAGGTTTAAATCTCCATCATCAGATAGATTTACGACTGTTTGTATGGTATATGCGTGTGTTGTGTGTTTCGATGTCCGAGTACCTTGTGGCATTGTCTAGCGAAGAAACGAAAACACTATTTCAGAACATGGTTTCGAGAAGGTTTTCGACACCAATCTTTAGTCTCTCTTTTTTTCTCTTAAAAATTAAAATTTTTTATAATTGCCCATTCCGAAATTTCACGTATAATAATTTCAGGTCCGCAGCTCGTGGTCGTGCGGTAGCGTTCTCGCTTCCCGCGCCCGGGTACCTGGGTTCGATTCCGGGCGGGGTTAGGGATTTTCTCTGCCTCGTGATGACTGGGTGTTGTGTGATGTCCTTAGGTTAGTTAGGTTTAAGTAGTTCTAAGTTCTAGGGGACTGATGACCATAGCTGTTAAGTCCCATAGTGCTCAGATCCATTTGAACCAATAATTTCAAGAAGTAACCATAGCTGAATCTTACACAAAAAGAGGACAAAAGAACTGTGGTGTCACCGCCGGACACCACACTTGCTAGGTGGTAGCCTTTAAATCGGCCGCGGTCCGTTAGTATACATCGGACCCGCGTGTCGCCACTACCAGTGATTGCAGACCGAGCGCCGCCACACGGCAGGTCTAGTCTAGGGAGACTGCCTAGCTCTCGCCCCAGTTGTACAGCCGACTTTGCTAGCGATGGTTCACTGTCTACTTACGCTCTCATTTGCAGAGACGACAGTTTAGCGTAGCCTTCAGCTACGTCATTTGCTACGACCTAGCAAGGCGCCATATTCAGTTACAAGAATGTATTCTGAACAGATAATATTGTGAATCATGTACCGTCAAGAGCGACGTTCATCATCAATGGATTAAAGTTAAGTATCAAACTAATTACATCCGCTTTCTGAATTTCAATTCCTTGTCATGTTCCAGACCTCACGTCAGTATAGTCCTTCGCTCCTCACGCCAACCTGCGTGAGCTAAAACGCGTGCATTTCGGCCTCCTCTAGTAACACGGTGTTGGCTCTTCTGCCAACACAACAAGATCTCCACGCAGCCCCACTTCCACGTGTTGCTGTATAGGCAACGGCGCCCGTGACCTCAACTACAGAGTCAAATGTCGCCGCGTGATGGAGGCCTAAGCTAAGCGGACTGAGTGAAGCACTACGGCCCGCACAGAATTTATCAGATGGCGGGCACTAGCTGTCTAAATTCAGCCTTGGGGAGGAAAAAAGTAGAAGAAGCATAGTTCCACTGCCACCATTCGCCTTTAATCTACGCTAGTAACGAAGGAAGAAACTCTTGAATTCAAAACGTCTAAAAAGGGACAATAAACCCAGAAAGTAAATTGTACACCTTATTCATAAGGGAAACTGTTTTTAACTCTATAAGAATCAAAATGTAGGAACAAATTAAGTACTCAATATTTGCAGGATCACTACTTATGGTACTTCTTCATTCAAAGTGAAGTACGTCTGCTGTAACATTTTCTAAACTGCAGTACCTTACAGACAGGTAATAATAATAATAATAATAATAATAATAATAGTTATACATATAGCTACTGCAGAAGATGGTCTTCTTAACGAAAATACTATTATCACTGAAGAACTGTCATCCCAAGTAAACAACACGGACATTATACAAAAAAATGGTTCAAATGGCTCTGAGCACTATGGGACTTAACTTCTGAGGTCATCAGTCCCCTAGAACTTAGAACAACTTCAACCTAACTAACCAAAGGACATCACACACATCCATGCCCGAGGCAGGATTCGAACCTGCGAACGTAGCGGTCGCGCGGTTCCAGACTGTAGCGCCTAGAACCGCTCGGCCACTCTGGCCGGCGACATTATACAATCTTCCTTTGCAAAAGCCTTATTCTCTTATGGTGTTCATGCGGAAATAAGAGAATGCGGTCGAACCACCATGCGTGTCCGCGTATTTTACATTAAGTAAGAAATAAGGAACAGAAAAAAAGTGCAAGAACCGATTGGGGCCGGCCGGGGTGGCCGAGCGGTTCTAAGCGCTACAGTCTGGAACCGCGCGACCGCTACGGTCGCAGGTTCGAATCCTGCCCCAGGCATTGGTGTGTGTGATGTCCTTAGGTCAGTTAGGTTTAAGTAGTTGTAAGTTCTAGGGGACTGATGACCTCAGAAGTTAAGTCCCATAGTGCTCAAAGCCATTTGAACCATTTTTGAACCGATTGGGAATTCAAACCTGTTGTTTTGGATTTATAGTCTGACGTCCACAGAAATACTGAGCCACACTACAATGCTCGACCAAAAAATTAAAGCTCCCAAAAGTGAAGGCGGAAATGATACAAAACTTCACGGGTTGGAGGGTTATGTGATATTATTTACGTGATTGCAAAATGGGGTCTGATCTGTAAAGAAATCAACAGTATGGAGCCACTTATCAATATGTCGTTGCTCACCGTCTACCCTGGGTGCATGCACTGATTCGTTTGGGGAGGGTGTTACAAAACTGTTGTCTTCTCTCCTGAGGAAAGCCGGCCCACAACTCTTGTAACTGGTCTTTGTTATTCTGCATACTGGCAGTAGGACGAAGTTGACGTCCGAGCTGGTCTCACACATGTTCTACCGGAGAGATATGGGGATTTTGCTGGCCACGGGACTGCCTCAAAATAACGCAGATGGTTCATATACTCGTGCTGTGAGTAGACGACCATTGTCCTGTTGAAAAATCGCATTACCGTAGTGTTGCATGAGAGAGAGAGAGAGAGAGAGAGAGAGAGAGAGAGAGAGAGAGAGAACACACGAGGGAGCAGAATTTCTGTGACGTACTGCTGTGCCGCCAGAGTTCCCTCAGTCATTACTAGCCGAGACCTGAAGTCATACCCGATGGCTCCATGAACTTTGACGCTAGGAGTAACACCTCTGTGCCTCACCCAAACAATGGAAAATTGGGAGCTCTCCCCAGGTAGTCACCATACCCGCCAGCGATGGCCATGCATGGCCGTACTGATACGCAGTTGATTACATTTATAGCATTTGTAGACTTAGAGAAAGCTTTCGACAATGTTGACTGGAATACTGTCTTTCAAATTCTGTAAGTGGCAGGGGTAAAATACAGGGAGCGAAAGGCTATTTACAATTTGTACAGAAACCAGATGGCAATTATAAGCGTCGAGGGACATGAAAGGGAAGCAGTGGTTGGGAAGGGAGTGATACAGGGTTATAGACTATCGCCGGTGTTATTCAATCTGTGTACTGAGCTACCAGTAAAGGAAACAAAAGAAAAATTCGGAGTAGGAATTAAAATCCATGTAGAAGAAATAAAATCTTTGAGGTTTACCGATGACATTGTAATTCTGTCAGAGACAGCAAAGGACTTGGAAGAGCAGTTGAATGGAATGGACAGTGTCTTGAAAGGAGGATATAAGATGAACATCAACAAAAGCAAAACGAGGATAATGGAATGTAGTCGAATTAAGTCGGGTGATGCTGAGGGAATTAGATTAGGAAATGAGACACTTAAAGTAGTAAAGGAGTTTTGCTATTTGAGGAGCAAAATAACTGATGATGGTCGAAGTAGAGAGGATATAAAATGTAGACTGGCAATGGCAAGGAAAGTGTTTCTGAAGTAGAGGAATTTGTTAACACCGAATATAGATTTAAGTGTCAGGAAGTCGTTTCTGAAAGTATTTGTATGGAGCGTAGCCATGTATGGAAGTGAAACATGGACGATAAATAGTTTGGACAAGAAGAGAATAGAAGCTTTCGAAATGTGGTGCTACAGAAGAATGCTGAAGATTAGATGGGTAGATCACATAACTAATGAGGAAGTATTGAATAGGATTGGGGAGAAGAGAAGTTTGTGGCACAACTTGACCAGAAGAAGGGATCGGTTGGTAGGACATGTTCTGAGGCATCAAGGGATCACCAATTTAGTATTGGAGGGCAGCGTGGAGGGTAAAAATCGTAGAGGGAGACCAAGAGATGAATACACTAAGCAGATTCAGAAGGATGTAGGTTGCAGTAGGTACTGGGAGATGAAGAAGCTTGCACAGAATAAAGTAGCATAAGAGCTGCATCAAACCAGTCTCTGGACTGAAAACGACAACAACAAGCTACATACAGTGCGACGCCATTCTCCAGCAGTCCATGCTTCCCAGTGACGGCACCACGCCGCTGTTGGTGCTGTACTATTAACAGCTTGGGCATTAACGCATGGGACGGTAGTTCCCTAGTCCGGATGCTGCTAGTCCGCGGCCAATGGTGAGGGATGACACCGAATGTTGCGAGCAGCCCATTACTTGTTCTGCGACGGCTAGGCGCACATGTGACACTGGTTACGATGAGCCTGGTTCACTGTAAGGCGATGTCGTGGTCGACCAGAACCTTGACGACGAGTATGCCTGCCCTCACGCCAGCCCTGCATCACGCCACTGTCATATCCAAATGCGCCACCAATCTGGCTATTGCGCGACAAGATCAGCTTTCCATACGATGACCCGTAAACAGATCCGTTCCAATCCCTGTCACGCGGTGATGCTGTATAATACGAGTACGCGGCATCTCCCTCCCCTTCAAAGTGATCACTCGACATCTGTCTCTTCACGCGTCTTACGTACCCCATCGTGCCAGTTAACAATAAGCACGAACAACTAATGCACTCTGGTGGCTGTTCTACCTGTCACAGAGGACTGTAACTCCAGTCATTCACATATGCGCCGATGGAGTGTACGTTTACGAAGTTACATTGTCATTTGGCTATTACCATTCCTTCTGGCTGCTTCACATGTTTTTTAGGCAGTGTACATTAGCATGAATACGTGGGCGTTTGAAAAGTCCATGCAAAAATAAAAACTACTTACGTGTTTGGGGTAAGCCTCTTTTTTATTTTTCGACATAGACTCCTTTTAGACTTATACACTTCGTCCAACGTTGTTCTAATTTGTTGATCCCTTCCAAATAACAGGAACTGACCAAGTCTGCAAAATAGCTATTAGTTGCTGCAATCACCTCCTCGTTTGAATAAAATCTTTGTGCTGCCAGCCATTTCTTCAAATTGGGGAACAAATAGAAGTCCGAGGGAGCCAAGTCTGGACAAAAGGGGGGATGTGAAACGAGTTGGAATCCTATTTCCATTAATTTTGCGACAACAATTCCTGAGGTGTGTGCTGGTGCATTATCGTGATGGAAAAGGACTTTTCTGCAGTCCAATCGCCGGCATTTTTCTTGCAACTCGGTTTTCAAACGGTCCAATAATGATGAATAATATGCACCTGTAATAGTTTTACCATTTTCTAGATAGTCTGTGAGGATTATCCATTGCGAATTCCGAAAGACAGCCGCCATAACCTTTCCGGACGAAGGAATGGTCTTCGCGTTTTTTTAGTGCAGATTTTCCCTTCGTAACCCATTCTTTAGATTGTTCTTTGGTCTCATGTATCCATGTTTCATCCACAGTGACGAAACGACGCTTAAAGTTCTGCGGATCCTTCCTGAACAGCTGCAAAACATCCTTGTAACACTTTACATGAGCCGGCCGCGGTGGTCTCGCGGTTCTAGGCGCGCAGTCCGGAACCGTGCGACTGCTACGGTCGCAGGTTCGGATCCTGCCTCGGGCATGGATGTGTGTGATGTCCTTAGGTTAGTTAGGTTTAAGTAGTTCTAATTTCTAGGGGACTGATGACCACAGCTGTTAAGTCCCATAGTGCTCAGAGCCATTTTGAACACTTTACATGATTCCGCTTTTGGTCAAGCGTGAGCAATCGCGGAACCCATCTTGCGGATAGTTTTTTCATGTCCAAATGTTGATGCAAAATATCATGTACCCGTTCATTCGAGATGCCCACAGCGCTAGCAATCTGACGCATCTTAACTCTTCTGTCAACCATCACCATATCATGGATTTTATCAATGATTTCTGGAGTCGTAACCTCCGCAGGGCGTCCAGAAAGTTCAGCATCACTTGTGCCCATATGGCCACTTCGAAAATTTTTAAACCACTTATAAACTGTTCTAATCGATGGTACAGAGTCACCGTAATGTTTAATCACCACACGAAATTCTTTTTCGTCCATTTTTTTGACAATCACTCGACTTCCTTGATCCACACGAATGCTAAACACAAAGAAATAGACCAATAAGGCTGAAACTTGGTGTGCGTTCTTTCCAAAGATGCTACTAACTAAACATGACCTCGATACGCGCCGGTGGTGCCACTTCCCGGTCTTTGCACGGACTTTTCAAACGCCCCTCGTAATAATGGTCACGTAACGCTAGAAAATGCGTTGCAAAAGCGGTTTTCTTATACTTTATAAGCGCACGTTTCTCCAGCTAGGTTATATAGTACTATCCGTCGATTGCCTAGCGTTTATTCTGAGACCGCGGTCGCTTTCAGTTCCACGAACAATAGCATCAGTTGAAGCATTCAGAATCATAAAAGCCCGAAGAATAGAAACAAAGTTTCGAGAAAAATAGCTGTTTGTGAAATCAAATTTATAAACAAGCCACCAGTCTCACAGATCTCGCTTGTTTTTTAACCAAGTCTCGACGTCCTGTAGATCCTATGAAAAAATAGTTAACCCAATTTATGTTACGAAATAGCAATTAATATTTAGGATTATTACAGAATTTCCGCAAACAGGCTGGTGATGTATTATATTTTGACAGTTGTTATTTGTAATTAATGTTGAACTAGAATCCGAACGTAAAGAACAGATTTGCAACACACACACACACACACACAAATATGACATATTCCAACACCTCATGGTCTTCGTTATCATCTTTTTCATAAAGCACATTCTGTGGCTTGAAGTTCAGTTAAAACAACCAATATACATTGACGGAAAAAAATGCAACATCAAAAAATAATTAACGGAGTGCACTGAAATTTCAGAAATACTTTTGCTTCGACAAAATATTAAGTGACTAACATTGCAAGATCACATGTCAATGTAAGCGCGAGGTACCTCATTGCAAATGTGAGGAGCTGGTACATTAATAACCGGTGTAACCGGCAGAATGTTCAATATAAGCATGCAAACGTGCATGTATTGTCACAAGCTGCGACATCGTCGCGAAAAAGCACAGTGACCCGTATATGTAATAAGTTTCTTTAATTTACGTCTATGGTCACAATCTTTTTTGTTTAACAGATTAATTACCGGTTTCGGTCTTTAATGACCATCATCAGATCTGTTTTATACATTACGACTTTGTTTCTATAAAACAGATCTGATGATGGTCATTAAAGACCGAAATCGGTAATCTGTTAAACAAAAAAGATTGTGACCATAGACGTAAATTAAAGAAACTTAGTGCCTGTATTCTGTTGTAGAGGTGCCGGACGTCAGTTTGTGGGACGCAGTTCCATGCCACTCGCACTCCGTCGGACAGTATAATGATGGTTAACGCTGGTTGTGGATAACGCTCGAGTTGTTGTCGGATGATGTCCCAAATGTGCTTGACTGGAGACAGATCTACTGATCGAGCAGGCCAAGGCAATATATCGACGATCTGTAGACCATGTTGGGTCACAGCTGTGGTATGTGGGCGAGTGTTATCCTGTTGGAAAAGCACCCCTGGAATTCTGCTCATGATTGGCAGCACAGCAGGTCGAATCGCTAGATTGACTTAAAGATTTGACGTCAGGATCGTGGTATTACCACTAGAGTGCTCCTCCCGTCATAAGAAATCGCACCCCACACCGTAACTCCACGCGCAAGTCCAGTGTGTCTAGCATGCAGACAGTTTGGTTGCAGGCCCTAAACTGGTGTTCTCCTAACACGCGGCCATCACTGGCACCGATGGAGAACCATCAGCAAACACCACAAATCTTCATCCTGTCCTCCAGTCAGCTGTCGCTTGACACCACTGAAGTCACAAAAGGCGATGGTTTTGAGTCAGTGAAATACACGCTACAGGGCGTCTGGCTCGAATATATCTTTGAAGTAGTCGATTTGTAAAAGTTCCTTGTGTCACTGTGGTGCCAACAGCTGCTCAAATTGAGACTGCCGATGTAGTACGACGCACCAGTGTCATACGCCGAACATCATGGACTTCCTTCTCGGTAGTGCCAAGCGACCGTCCGCAGCTCGGTCTTCTTACGACCGTACGTTCTCATGACCGACGCTTTCAACAATCATGTACATTGGGGTACATTCCTGTCAAGTCTTTCTGCATTATCGCAGAAGGAATATTCAGCTTCTCGTAGTGCTATTACACGACCTTATTCAAATTCAGTGAGTTGCTGATAATGGCACCTCTGTCGCCCTCATTCTTGACTAACATCAGCTCACCATGTCCAGTCGCCGCGCGAGATGGCCGCGCGGTCTTAGGGCGCCTTGCAACGGTTGGCGCGGTTCCCCCCGTCGAAGGTTCGAGACCTCCCTCGATCATGTGTGTGTGTGTGTGTGTGTGTGTGTGTGTGTGTGTGTGTGTTGTCCTTAGCGTAAGTTAGTTTAAGTTAGACTAAGTAGTGTGTACGCCTAGTGACCGATGACCTCAGTAGTTTGGCCCCATAGGAACTTACCACAAATTTCCAAATTTGCATGTCCATTCTCAAAGGTAACTAACGCTCATGATCGTTACAGCATGTATTTAAAGCAAATGTGATTTGTATCTTCATTGTGGCGCTATTAACGCCACTCTTATGCGACTGGCGCGAAATCTGAATTGAAATCATCAAGCGTACCAACTCTCGTTTACGTCCGACAGCTATTTCTTCGTGCTGCGATTTATCCCGTCAGTGATCTCTGAATTACGAATTATTCCTATTGCCTACATGATGTAGCCACTAACCCTAGATAACAATAGAACAGTGGAGAGAAACAAAATTATGAATATCCCAGAATTCGGTGAGACAGCGGGCCGCTGTGGCCAAGCGGTTCTAGGCTCTTCAGTCCGGAACCACGCTGCTATTACGGTCGTAGGTTCGAATTCTGCCATAGATGTAGATGTAGGTCATTGATGTGTGTGATGTTCTTAGGTTAGATAGGTTTAATTAGTTCTAAGTCTAGGGGACTGATGACCTCAGATGTTAAGTCCCATAGTGCTCAGAGCTATTTGAACCATATTTTCGGGGAGACAGCTTTCCATGAATGTTCATTCATACAGGGCTGCCCAACAGATACAGAGAATGCTGGTTCACCATAAGAGCAGCTAGAGCCAGTAGCAGGAGCATACATACGTACTAAAATCTCAAATTCTATGGTGGTGTGCTTTATGCCCTTATGGTTCTCAGGGCTTAAATTGATTCTAAGCGCACAAGTCCTGCTTCATTTACTTCTACATTCTATTCCGTAAGCCCTTACTTTGGTTAGTACGTGACAGTGTCAAACTGAATCGGATACATTTTCGAACTCAAAGAAATCGCCCAACACTTGTGAACATTATAGTTCAGTACAGGCTATTATCGCGTGATTGAGAAACGAAAATGTTGGCGTACGAGAAAAACTGAGCGGTACTCGTAAAGTTTAAGTACTTTGGGGAGGTTGGGTGATTGCCTTATCAAACTTCGCCTTTCAACCTGCGTGGGCTTGCATCCATATCCGGCAGTAATCGCCGAACCACCGTTCGCTCACACGATGCGTGACGTCAGGCAGTACGGGCCGTGGCGCCCTGTTTTGGGGACGTGATTGGCGGGGTTCATAGCGGCAGCGTTTATCTGGCGACAGGCAGCGGCCACGTCCACCCCCACTCCACCCCCGCCTCCACCAACACAGCTGCCTCGACGTCACGCCACGCGGCGTGCCGGAGTCCTGCCAGCACGGGAACACGCGTAATCTGCCGCAATGAAGCTGTTAGGCCGGAGCGGGGGAGGGACAACCGCCGATCTCAGTCTCTGGCCACCAGCCACTAGCCGGCCTTATTAGTTTTACCACAGACGGCGGGCGGTCTGTCGCATGGTTCGATATCATCTACTGTTGCTGCTGACGGACGGGTCACGGTAAGTCGCCTGCACGTAAACAGTGTGATAAGACCGTTTTTATCCAGCCCGGTAGCTTTAAACGGGCGCCTTGTTCAGGAAAATGGACGTGTCCGCTTGCTCCAGTTATCAGTGTATCTAGTTGCTGCCCACCAGAGTTTCTTCATACGCGCCAGAGGATGTGTTGAAAGACTTACAACTTACTGTCGCTCGTCGTAGACAAATAACAGTGGTGCTTTATGGAAGGTATGTGTCGAAAATCCGGTAGTGTAGCATAAAAGTGCTGATATCGGCGGACATGTCAGTGGATTCATACCGCAGTAAAGTCTCGTGGATCTACCGAGACTCTCTCCCTTTACCTCAGAGCACTGATGTCAGAAACTACACACTCACGTGCCATGTGACATAATATGCGGAGAAGAAGTGAGGAAATGGAGAAATAAAAAAGGAAGAAATTCAGGAACAGACGATATTGATGATGATGATGTGGTGATGAATAAGAGGAAGTATCTCTTGAAGCCACGAAAAGGAAAAGAGGCTGATAAGGTGATGATGATGAGGAATCTGCTGAACATGATGACTACGAATAACAAAGGAGTTTATTCAACAGCCTGCTGAATTTGCGTTAGTTTACTTCGGTATGGGATTTCTCTGGGCACTCTAATATTCGTTATACGTGTCGCGCACAGGTAATCGTCTTTGGCACTAACAAGGTGAAACTCACTGCGAGAGACCATTCATCTGTGCAACCAACGACCCTCCCTACCTTCTCTTCCTCCTCCTCCCCCTCCTCCTCACTCGAAAAAGAATGCATTTTCCATTAGGTATCAACTGCATAGATTGTGCATTCAAATTTGTAGATCACTTAGCAATATAAGATTCCTTCCACGACTGGAAACATCTTTTTTTTTCGAGTAAAACTGTCTGTGCCGCTTAATATAATTTGAAATATTGCAACGTCACGGTTGCCGTAGTCATCACATCAAACTTTAAAAATCGGAAGACAGCGTCCAATCTCGGTTCCAAAAAAGTCCATCCCTTAGAGGGGCGTCAGCAATCAAGAAACATACATGTTCTTAAAGTCAGAGTAGTCGCATACTCAGGGACTAAGCTTAGCTGAACAGATGCAGGAATCCTACGTCGCCATTATAGGTAATGTCGGTAATGTCCTAGTGGAGATGGTTTACCGTTCCCTTCCTCCGGCCTGACATGAAATGTCAAGAACGAATCTGTGTCGATACGATACTATATTGCAGTACCTGTGTTATTCCGAATTACGATGCAATCCTCCTTCGGACATGCGTGCATGCACGCATAGTAATTCGAAATAAAGCAGGCACTGCAACATCGTATGTGTCAGTCGACACTGGGCAGCGACTTTCATGACAAAATGTCTCTCCTGTACGTCACTATACACAAGGGAAGTACGAGTACAGATTGTAGTCACATGGTTGACGACATATGGAAGTTTGGTCCCGACCTTGAGTCGCACTCAAAAAGCCAAGTGATAAGGGGACCACTTGCTAAAAGTCGGAAATCCGGGTTCGAGTACAGGTCCGGGACAAATTTTCACTGTCATCGTTCCATTATACAGCTGATCGTTGTCCACATTCGCTACTGCGGATACATTTCATGTGTCTGTGTCGTGTGGATGGATGTCATGGGTGCCTTTACAATAATGTGTAGGGTGTGTGTTGTTCTGCGTGATAGGAAAGGGGAGAGTAAAATCCGGAGCTGGCACATACTTTACTCGTCCAGAATAACGCCAATAAGGCGGCCGAGGTTGACGTCTCCATCCGACGGCCAGAACATTATCAACAGTGTCACGTGACCTCACTTCATGTGAGACTCCAGAGAGATCTGGTATTTACTCCAGAATATTGGCACAAAGACTGGAGATCAGGAAAATTACACCACAACCTCTCCTTCCCTTGATGGACAAATACTGCCAGTGAAAAGTTTCCATGGCCAGGATTCGAACGAGTTTGCCTACAAGTCGACCGTCAATGCAAAAGAGTGCGTTAGCGACATCGGCTATATGAAGAGCATTCAGTAAGTAATGTAACAATTTTTTTTTCTAAACGGAATACACCACATTATTCATATGGCTCTGAGCACTATGGGACTTAACTTCAGAGGTCATCAGTCCCCTAGAACTTAGAACTACTTCAACCTAACTAACCTAAGGACATCACACACATCCATGCCCGAGGCAGGATTCGAACCTACGACCGTAGCGGTCACGAGGTTCCATAATGTAGCGCCTAGAACCGCTCGGCCACCCCGGCCGGCCACCACATTATTCCCCACTCATTTGGCTACAGAACAACACTATATTCAACATAATCTCCGTTCAATGCGACTGCCTTATTCCACCTTACTGGGAGGGCCTGAATGTCCACATGGTAACACTCTACTGGTCGACGTCGGAGCCAACGTCTTGCTGCATCAATAACCTCCCCATCATCCATGTACTGTTTCCGGTGGAGTGCGTCCTTCAGTTCATGAAACAGATGGAAGTCATAAGGCGCGACATCCGGGCTGCAGGGTGAATGATGAACAGTCCAATGACGTTTTGTGAGCTTCTCTAGGGAGTGCAGGCTTGGGTGAGGCCTGGCGTTCTCATGGAGAATGACTAGTTCGTTCACATTTTTGTTGCGACGAGCAAACTGAAGTAGTTCGTCAGTTTCCTGAGGATTGTTCAGTACACTTGAGGGAGGATATCAAACAGAATAACCCACTCAGAGTCCTAGAAGACCGTCGCCATAGCTTTACGAAGATGCCGCACTGTGCGACCTTGTTGCGCTGCGGACAGACGCCTCGTCCAACGACCCACCGTGCTTTTGTTCAGTGCCAGGTATCCGTAGACATTTTGGAAGTGCCTATTAATATCAGCGATGCTGTGGTTATCCATAAAAAAAAACTCTGACAGCTCTCTGCCTCTCGGAACTTCATGAAACTATAGGGGCTGAAGCGAGAATATTTCACGATGTCCCAGAACAAATTCCGTATTTTGTTCAGCCGAAACTGATGTAGGAAAAGAAATGTGTTTCATGACTTATTGAACGCCTCCCGTACATGGTAGAAAAATCTACCCGCTAGTGCTAGTGCTAATCTAGGGATGGAGACTACGCGCTGTCACACACTGCCTTCTCTTCCTCAACAGCCCAGACATGACACTGTGATCGTCGCACTCACCTTCAGTAATGCAATTACCCCCATTTTACCCCTGAAGACGTCTGGAGAGGGTTGCACCAGACCGTGATCGACATAGAACAACTCAGTACGTCATATAGTGCGTCGTAGTTCCGAATGACTGGAAAATCAAAGCTGCCTGAACGCGACCGGGTAACGAAGCAGTAACTGCCGCGCGTTCGCAAACCTTGGCCCCGTGCCTCGTCTGTATGCCACGGCGCTCCGCCGGCGCCTGTTGATTCTTCCAGCCGGTTGTATGTGACTCTCGCGCCAATGAGTTAGTCACTCTTTCTAAAAGGATTCCTTCGGCGAACAAAAAAAGTTTGTTTCTCTTTTGTCCGGGAGATTTGTGGTCGTCTCGAAAAAAGGGTCAAAGGCCTGGCCTGGGGAGAAATTTATGCGACTGCCGGAGTCGGTTCCCGGAGCAAGCAAAGCAGGCGGCTCATTTGCATGTTTAGTGGTTCCAATAGGCTGGCGCGGTGTGGCGCTGCGGAGCAAAAGGAAACGGAACGGCGGTCTGCGGCCGGCGCATGCATAATCCGCCCCAGCCGGGACTCGCCCGCGACCTACCCGCCAGCCGCGGCCCGCGCCACTCCGCCAGCGTCTCGCCGCCGGCCGCCTTGATTCGCTGCTTCGTTAAGAGAGGCGGCCAGATAACGTAATTTAGGGTGCCATTGTTCGCGGGGATTCCCCCTTACATGCGCAGGATTCGGAGGCGCACGCTAGGCAACCTTGCTGCGCACCAGTTTCGCCGATTAACTGCAGGGCCACTTAAGAAGTCGTGTTCCTGCGGTACCAGTACTTCGCCTACAACTACATCTATATGTATATTCCAGAAGCCATTTTAGGGTGTGTGACCGACGGTACTTGTGGTACTGTGGTTTCCAACCTGGGGGTAGTTTACCCTGAGGGGTAAAATGAAATTTTGTGAGGGGTAAAAACTAAATGATTCCGTTATGTTTCAGTCACGAAACTAAATTATTTTCAAAAGTTCATTACTGTGATTGCAATATTGTAAGACTCTAATATTTCTTATATAAGTTATCAATAATTACTTTTTCTCAAGTTGTGGCATTAATGCGTCGGAGGTTGCAGGTTCCCCACATAGTCCACCCACTACACAAACATGTTGCGCTTTGTCTCGCATATCACTGATGATAAAAATGAAACAAATACGTAGCAGCTGCTAAATATCTCTAGAAAATGTCTTCTCCAAGTTGTAGATAGTACTTGCAGTAGTCCAGAAATTACTTCATTACTCGCTTTCAAACAGATACATGAATTAATTGACAGCACGACACAGACTTGACTACATAAGTGCTACAGTAGTGGTGTACACAGTTTCATTATTACTATAGTGCAAAATCTAAACTTTTTGATTTTAAATGGGTTTGCAGTGCGCTTGTGAAACAAATACCACATTGGATAGGAGCAATGCACGGGAAGCATATTTTATAAGTGCGTACCTTCATTGTGGGTTAATTAGCTTTCTTTTCGAGGAGGAGTTGGGGGTAGCACGTGCGAAACACAATGAATTCCTTCGTCATTCATTCTAAAACACACACGGACACACGGACACACAAACACACACACACACACACACACACACACATAAAATCACACACAAACACAAACTAAATATCTTTCATCATTTTAAAAATAAAAGTGTTCAAGGGAAGGCTTTCATTCTAAAGTTCAGTTAGGTGATAAAGTTGGGGGAAGGGGCAACAGATAGCAGGGAGAGGGGGGGGGCGGACGGAAAGCACGGGTGCTAGTTAATGTCTGATTGCACTCAGGGGTAATGGTGTAAGGACGGTTGGGAACCATTTTTCCCAATATCTGGTCCACCCCTTCCCCCCTCCCCGGTTCCATTCTCGAATATTGCTTGGAAAGAATAATAGTTGGTAAACCCCATATTAACACGTTTGACGGGAAATAAGTTGCCGAACTCTACTCATAACTAACTCTCTTGGAATTTCAATGGTGAACATCCTCTTAAAACACAACGCCTCTCTCGTATCGTTTGCCACTGAAGTACGATGAGCATCTCTGTAACGCTCTCTTGCCGACTAAATCATCCCGTTACGAAACTAATAAATCTTCGATAGATCTACACGTACATGACTACTCCGTAGTTCACAGTTAAATGCCTGGTAGATGATTCTTCAAATCACTTTCATACTATCTCCTACAGTTATACTCTCGAGCAGCGAGCGGGAAATACGAACACATACATTTCTCCGGGCGACCTCTGATTTTTCGTATTTTATTACGACGATAATTTCTTCCTATGTAGGTGGTCGTCAACAAAATATTTCGCATTTGGAGGAGAAAGAAGACGATTGAAATTTCGTGAAAAAATGTCGTTGCATTGCAAAGCGCCTTTGTTTTAATGATAGCCATCACAACTCGCATATCACATCCGTGACACTCTCTCCTCTAATTCGCGATAGTACAAAACGAGCTGTTCTTTTCTGATCTTGTTCGATGTCCTCCGTCAATCCTATCTGATGTGGACTCCCCCGCCGCACAGCAGTATTCCAGAAGAGGGCGGACAGGTGTAGTGTCAACAGTTTCTTTACTAGACCCGCTGCATTTTTTAAGTGCTCTGCCAATAAATGGCAGTGTTTCGATTGCTTTTCCACAACGATACTTATATGATCCTTCTAGTTTAACTTATTCGTAACTGTAAACCCTAAGTATTTAGTTCAGTATACAGCCTATAAATTTGTGATTTATCGTGTAACTGAAATTTAGCAGATTTCTTTTGGTACTCATATGAATGACGCCACACTTTTCATTATTCAGGGTCAATTGCCACTTTTCACACCACACAGATATCTTTCTAAATGATTTTGCAATTGGTTTTCTTCTTATGAAGACATTACTAAGCGGTAAGTAACAACATCATCCACAAACAGTCTAAGAGGGCTGCTGAGATTCTCTCTTACACCAGTTATATAGATTCGGAGCAGTTCAAATGGCTCTGAACACTAGGTGACTTAACATCTGAGGTCATCAGTCCCCTACGACTTAGAAGTACTTAATCCTAACTAACCTAAGGACATCACACGCATCCATGCCCGAGGCAGGATTCGAACCTGCAACGGTAGCTGTCGCGCGGTTCTGGACTGAAGCGCCTAGAACCGCTCGGCCACCGCGGCCGGCGATTAGGAATAGTAAACGACCCATAACACTTCCTTGGGAAACACCAGATATAACTTCTGTTTTACTCGATGACTTTCCATCAGTTATTACGACCTACGGCCTTTCTACATCTACATCTACGTGACTACTCTACTATTCACAATAAAGTGCCTGGCAGAGGGTTCAATGAACCACCTTCATGCTGTCTCTCTACCGTTCCACTGTCGAACGGCACGCGGGAAAAACGAGCACTTAAATTTTTCTGTTCGAGCCCTGATTTCTCTTACTTTAACGTGATGATCATTTCCCCTGTGTAGGTGGGTGCCAACAGAATGTTTTCGCAATCGGAGGAGAAAGCTGGTGATTGAAATTTCATGAGAAGATCCCGTAGCAGTGAAAACGCCTTTGTTTTAATGATTGCCACTCCAGTTCACTTATCATGTCTGTGACAATATCTCCCCTATTTCTCGATAATACAAAACGAGTTGCCCTTCTTTGTACCTTTTCGATGTCATCCGTCAGTCCCACCTGACGCGGATCCCACACCGCACAGCAATACTCCAGAATAGGGCGGACAAGCGTACTGTAAGCAGTCTCTTTGGTAGACCTGTTGCACCTTCTAGGTGTTCTGCCAATGAATCGCAGTCTTTCGTTTGTTCTACCTACAATATTATCTATGTGATCTTTCCAATTTAGGTGATTTGTAATTGTAATCCCTAAGTATTTAGTTGAATATATAGCCCTCAGATTTGTGTGACTTTTCGCGTAATCAAAATTTAGCTACTCATGTGAATAATCTCACACTTTCTTTATTCAGGATCAATTGCCATTTTTCGCACCATACAGATATCTTATCTAAATCATTTTGCAAGTCGTTTTGATCATCTGATGACTTAACAAGAATGTAAATGACAGCATCATCTGCAAACAATCTAAGACGCTACTCAGGCTACTCAGATTGTCTCCTATGTCGTTAACATAGATCAGGAATAATAAGGGCCTATACCCCTTACTTGGGGAACGCTGGATATTACATCTGTTTTACTCTATGACTTTCCGTCTATTACTACGAACTGTGACCTTTCTGACAGGAAATCACGAATCCAGTCACACAACTGAGGCGATACCCCGTAGGCACGCAGTTTGGTTAGAAGACGCTTGTGAGGAACGGCGTCGAAAGCCTTCTGGAAATCCAAAAATATGGAATCAATTTGACATCCCCTGTCGACAGCACTTATTACTTAATGGGTATAAAAAGCTAGTTGTGTTTCACAAGAGCGATATTTTCTGAATCCGTGCTGACTACATGTCAATAAATCGTTTTCTTCGAGGTACTTCATAATGTTCGAATAGAGTATATGTTCTAAAACCCTACTGCAAATCGACGTTAGTTATATAGGCTTGTAATTCAGCGGATTACTCCTACTTCCTTTTTTGTGTATTGGTGTGACTTGATAAATTTTCCAGTCTTTAGGTACGGATCATTCTGTGAGCGAGTGATTGTATATAATTTCTAAATATGGAGCTATTTTATCAGCATGCTCTGAGAGGAACCTGACTGGTATACGATCTGGACCGGAGGCCTTGCCTTTATTATGTGATTTAAGCTGCTTTGTTACACCGAGGATATCTACTACTACGTTTCTCATCTTGGAAGTTGTTCTCGATTGGAAATCAGGAATATTTACTTCGTTTTCTTTCTGCCAGGAAATCACGAATCGAGTCGCATAACTGAGACGATACTCTATTGGCATGCAAGTTAATTTGAAGCCGCTTGTAAGGAACGGTATCGAAAGCCTTCTGGTAGATCTTGTGGATCACATGTTAATCCTAAATGGTAAGGTACTGAAACGAAGAGTACTCGACAATCGGTACAATAAGTGTTTTGTAAGCCATTATTTGCGTTGTATGAATAACATTTCTTCAAGCTTCTCCCAGTGAATTTTAGTCCAGCACCTGCTTTTCCAACAATTGGTATTCCTTTATCATTCCATTTCGGGTAAATTCGAGCGGTTACTCAACGTGTTTTACATTAGTTCCATTTCCCACTGATTTTCCACCCATAGCATGATCAAATTCTAACATTCTGCGTGGTGTCTGTTGTTCTAAGTCGTGTCTCCCTACCACTTTCGCGCAACGACGCTCTGACCGTGTTTTTTAGGGAATTGACTAGTTTGAAATTGGGACCTGTTGCTGGTAGGGAGACGCCAGACCACACATGACGTAGAGTTCAGAAGAGTTCAGTGAGACTAGCGATAATATAACCAAATACTTAATGATTTCAGCGTCAGCTCCATTGCACTCCCTGTGAAAGAATCTTAGTGCTAACTAAATTTAGTGGAAGGGGTTCAAGGCTTTCCTATTTTTAGTTAGCTGTTAAAATAACGTCGAAAAGCAGTTAAGTTTACCATTGGAAATTTTATTCTACTCACAAAACATTGTTTATAAATTGCACTATTGATAAAAGGAAATGTTTTAATACAGGATGGTCAAAACCAACTGCGTTCAACAAAAATGTGAACGAATATTCCCTGAATGGGTTTCCAAGTTCGAAGGATGACCTATGCCATATCACATCTATAATCTAGGTTTAAATTAAGTTTCACCAAAGAGAAAACTATAAAAATGGTCTACAGTGACCCTCAATTATCTTTAATTACTTATCTAACTTGTCGTAAATTACAGTGGCTAATGTGGCTTCTCAATAACTATATAACAGAAAAATCAACGCGTTTCAGATTTTTACTTCAAGTGGCAAATGTAAACACCATGAGCTTTAATTGACGATCGACACTAGTATTACGCAAAAAGGGGGTGTAACAGATGAGACTTCTGCAGTTCTGAGTGAAGCTTTATGCGCTGTTATGTGGCATCGCGTGCGTTCATTACCTTGTCGGTGTTCGTCAGGGGGCAGCGGGCAGCACAGCTCCGCTCACCTCGCCGTCTCGGAAGCAACTCTCTCCTAACTTCTCCTAACTAGAATTTACCGAAGTTGGTTTAAAAAAACTATCTGGCTGTGTTTTCATCTGACCAATCAGGGTCTCAATGTTAACCTTAAGCTCCGCCTACAAAAATTCTGTCTATCCAATGAGAAACGTTTGCCTTTCGCGGGCAAGTGCCCTACCATCTGAGCTACCGAAGCACGACTCACGCCCGGCCCTCACAGCGTGCTTCGGTAGCTCAGATGGTAAAGCACTTGCCCGCGAAAGGCAAAGGTCCCGAGTTCGAGTCTCGGTCGGTGCACACAGTTTTAATCTGCCAGGAAGTTTCATATCAGCGCACACTCCGCTGCAGAGTGAAAATCTCATTCTGGAAACATCCCCCAGGCTGTGGCTAAGCCATGTCTCCGCAGTATCCTTTCTTTCAGGAGTGCTAGTTCTGCATGTTCGCAGGAGAGCTTCTGTAAAGTTTGGAAGGTAGGAGACGAGATACTGGCAGAAGTAAAGCTGTGAGGGCCGGGCGTGAGTCGTGCTTCGGTAGCTCAGGTGGTAAATCACTTGCCCGCGAAAGGCAAAGGTCCCGAGTTCGAGTCTCGGTCAGTGCACACAGGTTTAATCTGCCAGGAAGTTTCAGAAACGTTATACTTTTCATGGTGGGGCAATGTTTTTAAAGTTTGCAACGTAACAGAGACGCGAAAAAGTCTCACGCAAAAACTTGCAGCTGGTGTGGTCCTTTTAGTGTTATCGTAAGATCTATACTGTTCTTCTGGAGGGCTCTATCTTTTAACATGGGCTGGGGGGGGGGGGGGGGGTCCTGACGTAACAGAGACGAGAAAAAGTCTCACGCTAAAACTTGCGGCTGGGGGGGTGGTCCTTTTAGTGTTATCGTGAGATCTATACTGTTCTTCTGGAGGGCTCTAGCTTTTAACATGGGCTGGGGGGTGGTCCTGACTTAACAGAGACGCGAAAAAGTCTCACGCTAAAACTTGCGGCTGGGGTGGTCCTAAAGGTTAGCTGGCGACGTGGATGTCCGTCCCTTATCGTAGGGCCTTCCAGCTTAACACGGTTCTGCTCTCGGCTTCTGTTCTCGTTTCTCCCCTCGGAACTGCGTCTGTTTCACGGTGGGATGGTATGACATGCATTTACGCATTCTGGTGTTAGTGTGTGGTGTTCCATTTGCTCACTCGTTATTCGTATTACTTTGGTTAATTTAATGTCGCGATTTATTCGGAGCTATGTGACATACTACTGGATTTGCTTATCATGTCAGGGTTTTCATGGAAGGTGTTGGATTTGCCTGACACCTTACAAAATAGTGAAGGATCTCTTCGCCTATTTTCAAAAAAATGTGTTAAATTTATTACGTTCAGCGTCAGAGGCCGGTTCGTGCACCAGTCGTTGAACTTCCATGGGTCTTGTTGCATTTTGTAAGTTCCTATAGAAAAAAGAATCGTCCGCAAAACGCGTTATGAAGCTTCCGACGCTATCCGCTGCATATACTGTAATACTCTTACGGGGTACTCCAGGAAATACCTGTTCAGCTGCGATCTCCCAGGTGTTCTCGACGTGATTAATGCTGTGATTCTGGAGGTACAGCTGAGTTGTTGTCGGCACTTCTACCCTTCGTAACCGTCCTATTTAAATACTAGCCACACATTGTCATCTGGACTGGAAACAAATAATGACCCGGTATTCGCCTCCAGAGCTCAACACACACATCTATACACCGCATGCCGTCATATGCTGTGTTGCGGCATATGCCAGAAACCAGCAACATTTCTTGCTTTCCTGTTCTATTAGGTAATGTCGGCATGAACTCTAACTAGCTATAATTATCCGTCATAAGTATTCCGCGAAGAACGCGTGGCAGGACGTAACATGTCGCTTGGTTCTTGTTGGAAGCTACGCTCTCGAACTGACGTGCAGTCGTTTCAGCTCAGGTCACTAGGATGGATATTTCAAGATATTTTACAGTCGTTGTAGTTTCCAGTGATTTATGCTATCGAGCAACAATGGGTATTTCCAACCATCTTTGCGAAAGAGACTAATGTTAAGAATCCACTGCCATTCCCTACACCAATTCTCCGACTCTTGATTGGTCTTCCAGTATATCAATTCAGTTTTATGGCGCTGTAATTTTCATACGTACAATAGCTTCACCCACGAAACCCAAACACTACCCTTGAACACCAGTTCTGCTGTCATGCGTATTGGAGAAACTACTTGAGGCCGGCCGGTGTGGCCGAGCGGTTCAAGGCGCTTCAGTCTGGAACCGCGCGAACGCTACGGTCGCAGGTTCGAATCCTGCCTCGGTCATGGATGTGTGTGATTTCCTTAGGTTAGTTAGGTTTAAGTAGTTCTAAGTTCTAGGGGACTGATGACCTTAGATGTTAATTCCCATAGTGCTCAGAGCCATTTGAACCAAACTACTTGAGACAACCTCCCTCCAACTCGCTCTAAATTCAGTCTCATAATTTAGAAATATCGACGGACATGTAAACAAAGAAGAGATACTCTACGCCTTCCGTAGACAAAATTCCAGAAATACAACAGTAAACGGGAAAGAATATGGTCAAACACGAAAATACTTTGACACTACTAAGAAAATATACGTTTCCCTGTTGCTGTTTGTTGATTCGATTAGTACTCGAATCAGACCTATCTGTCCCGCGGAAATGTGCGGAGACATTGGTGCCGGAATCAGTGAGTCTTTGGCAGCAGTCATAGGAAATATGTTGAGACGATAAATATAAATTAGTTTTCCTTACAAAGAAAAAAAGGTCAGTTTCATCGATCGCTACATTTCGAAAGCGATAGTTCGTACGGTGTATGCTTCCCAGAAACTGAACTATTCACATTCTTTGTCAATGTAAAGACAAGGACATTCTGAATACTAGTTCGGCACCGTACCTGTAACATCAACTCAGACAATGCTTTTTTGAAATTTCACTTCATTTTCTCAGCCCTCTCTATGACGATTATTGAAAGAATTCTTTTGATGCTGTACGATTGTTAGGTAGGCGGCAAAATGGTGAACTAGATCACCTGTCAAGTTCTCTTATAAATATACGAATATCTTTACATATAGTTGTTTCTGGCCTGAAAATTCTCTTTCGTGCTTTTTGTGTATACAGCAGCTAAGTGAGGCTCAAGGAAGCCAGTAAGTCAACTGTAAAAAATAGAAGAGTCCGTCCTGGGTCATCCGCAATCTCTCAACGTGTGTGTTTGACGTCCCATCTTGACTGATTTATTATGTGCGGCTGATAACAAAGAAACGTCTGTTATCGCCGCAGCAGTAGTTTCGTTCCGTTTAATTAGCGTGACCTACATACCAACTGTCCTGACATATCTGTCACATTACAGTAATGAAATGCCTACTCTGCCTTTCTTTCTTCTAGTTGCTGATTACAACCATATACAACGGCTTTCATTTTATTCGATTTGCTAACGCTGGACACAATTATACGACGCCTATGACAACCATTACAGTAACAATCTTTGCAACAAAATGCCCGCGTTTTGGCTCTGCTCTTACTGAGGACCTACCGAAACCCCGAACAGTTACAGCTGCGTGCCAATGTTGCCGCCTGCGCTTTATACTGTGTTGGTGCTTGAGTTCGTAGCGTTTTTCCATAAGTTTAATAAACACAACAGACACACGTAACAGATACTTTGATCATCAACAATATATTCTGCTTCACTATTTACTACCGACTGCCAACGCTGTGGTAACTTTTCAATTCCACGACTGTAGAAATCACTTGGTTTTGAGGCGAAGATCTCATCAAGCCATGTTCGGAGCACGTTTTGATCCGGAAAGGAAGTTCCTTGCAGGTTGTTCAATAGAGAGTGGAAAAGTTGAAAATCTGAGGGCGCAAGATCAGGTGAATAGGATAGGTGTGGAATGACTTCCCAACCCAACTCCCGTACAGCATTTTTCTTTCACGTAGTCTCCCTGGCCGTTGTTCTTGGACTGCCTCTGCTAGGCGTCTCTGTTGTTGACAGTGAGTGTCAGCAGTGATGTTTACACCTCGGGGAAGCAATTCGTAGTCCACCACACTGTCGCTGTTCAATCGGATGCGTAACGTTATCTACTGTGGATGCGCGCAGGTCTACGTACGAGCAGTGTGTTTGAGCTCAAACATTCCTTTTTTTCCCTTAAGTCATCCTAAAGACACTATTTCTCATTCAAGTAATGGTGTAGGATAGGAATGGTAGGTGTTGTTCACGAGCCAATTGATAACGAGCAAGAAGAGATGCACATATGGCCATCAACTGATTCTTTATGTTTTGTGGTACCCATACACCCAATTTTTGAAACATCCCCATTGGATGCCAATGTCACACGGTGTTGGACTGATTACAGTTCATCACATCTGCCAGTTCTCGAGTACACTGACGTGGATCATTGTGGATTAATGCGTTTAAACGATCTTCGTCGAACCCCGAAAGTATTCAAGAACATGGAGAGTCACTAATGTCAAAACGAACCTCCTTAAAACTTGAGAGCAGTTTTCTTGCCGCGCTCTGTCCAGCAGCGTTAGTCCCCACACACGGTGCAAATGTGTCTGGCTGCTGTCATCCCGTTATTGAACGCAAACGTAAGAATATATTGGAAACGTTCAGATTTCTCCATTTGGCACTGCATTTTCTAGCGTTCACAGTTCCACTCACTATCTCCGAACGACAAAATTACGTTATGTAAGCTCAAATAGGGACAGTGATCTACAATTAAAAAATACATTCGATAAATACACCAATAGCGACCGGAATACCAACATGAAAAAAATACAATGGTGTCCAAAACATAAAGATGAAAGTAGCTTTTGCATAATGTATCACTGCTAATCATCTCGATGAAACGTGGACCATACATTGGAAGAATTGCTGCAGTTTAGTACAGAAAGTAACTGAAAGAATTACGCAGTCAGACGAACAGAAATGACTTCTGTATTCGAAGACAATAATTACACAGAGGTCAATGGGATCCATGGAGGTAGTGGTAATGATGATGATGGTGGTGGTGGGGCGCTCAACATCGTGGCCATCAGCGTCCGTATAAGTTCCAATCATTTCATTTCCAGTCTCGCCACTACCCGAATGATGATGAGGTGATGAGGACATACACACCCCTTCGCCGGGCGAGGGAATCCCCGACCAGGCCGGGAATCGAACCCGGGGCCCCGTGATCCAGAGGCAGCAGGGATTCATGGTGGTCACGTGCAGGCAATCGCAGAAGCCAATGGATGGATGCTTTTCTGAAATTGCTGTGCAACCTACTGAAAATTTTTCCGTGACTGTTCCTGTTCTTTAGCTTTTCAACTATCGCCTCGATTCTGACACACCAAGCCCCTCTTGCCTGACGACTCCCAGTTCTTAAGAGACAGATGGCCTGCCACTCCGTTCTTCGTCATTCAGACCCGTTGTACCACACTGTGCCGTATTATGGTGCACTGTTTCGGCACACTTGCACTAACACACCATAGTTTTTTGCAGCTTTGTTCCCTTGAAATGCAGAAAACGAATTACCGCACGATACTCCACTTTATGAATGGGATACATCGATTCGTTTCCGGCCCTCGAGAGGCGTGCTGCGGCACTTTGCAGCTGGGATTTCATTGTGTACCAGGACCGCAGGCCTGCACCTGCAAAAAGTCTACAGAATAATTACGTAACTTTATTTTTCGATTGATGATTAAAACTTCACGAGTCTCCCTCGAATTTAAGTACGATTTAGCTAGTAGAGAACCACAGAGGCCAAGAAATTATTGCGTTCTACTTCCAGATGCGGAGCTGTCAGTTGTTTTCACGACTGTGTCGTTCTCAGAGACGTCGGGGACAACATATTCACAGATAAAATTGTGTTATCAGGGGAGAAAATTACGGGAAGCAGAATTTCTTCATTTGCTAGTAGAATACGTCGAAACAGTAACTATTTTGTAGTTGCAATGAAGTGACAGCCGCCAGCCGCTTAAGAATACTCGTTGCGAAGGCTTCGAGCGTATTGTAATGCCATCTCCCTCCTTTCAGTGCTAATTTTTGAACTTTAAGGAAGAAGGTAAAATGTTGACGAAGGAAGGTTGCGTTATGTTGCCGACAGGAAGTGACACATAGTAGTTTATTTCTATTTGCAGAAGTTTTCTCTTTCTATCGGGCTAATAACGGCATCGGAACCAGCAGTCGTGTTTTTGTACCGGCCACTTCCAACATATCTAAAACGCTGAAAAATACGAACTCATTTCAAAAGCTCTGCACACTGTAAGACAGAACTTTTTTTTTTTTACAAAGTACATTTAAGGCCTTCAGTATAATCTCCATTCTTGCACATGATAGTTTCCCAACGTTTTGCAACTTCTCTTTTCCGGGAAGGGCACCTTCCTTGTTGAGTTGACTGATTACTCAAGTCACGTCACTGAAAACTTCATCAGTTACATCAAAACTTTTTCCACTGAGCTGTTCCTTCAGTTTGCGAAACAAATCGAGATCTGGCGGGTTCGTTTCAGGACTGTATGGTGGGTGTATCCACATTTGGCGAGTGTATCACTCACTGGTAGGGCGATATGCGGTCTTGCATTATCGTGCAAACTGAGTACACCGGCTGCAGGCATGTCAAGCCTTCTTTGACGAGTCTCGCGCACAAAACACTTTGCAGAAACAGCTTGCAGTACGCGTCTTTTACAGACATTCCCTGGGGAACCCTGTTTGTACCTGTCTCCATTCATGTCATACCCAAATGTCACCATCAGTTTCACTTTTGATTGTTGGCAGCGGAATTTTTCGGTCGTGGAGAGTCGGAACTTTTCCATTGAGACGAATGAGATAACGGTTCTGGCTCAAAATCTCGTATCCATGTCTCATCAAGTGCAACAGTCCTTTTCAGAAACTGTTCTCCTTCTGCTTGGCAACGATGAAGCAATTCTCCTGCGATTATTTTGCGACATGCTTTCCACTCTTCACTCAGATAAATTGCAACCCATCTGGAAGCAATTTCTATAATCTTTAACTTTTCAATTATGACTCTTTAAACTGAAGTCACAGACACTCTGACGCCGGCCGGTGTGGCCGTGCGGTTCTAGGCGCTTCAGTCTGGAACCGCGTGACCACTACGGTCGCAGGTTCGGATCCTGCCTCGGGCATGGATGTGTGTCATGTCCTTAGGTTAGTTAGGTTTAAGTAGTTCTAAATTCTAGGGGACTGATGACCACAGATGTTAAGTCCCATAGTGCTCAGAGCCATTTGAACCATTTTGAACATTCTGGCCTCATATGCAGTTTCCTAGATTACCGTGATAGTATTCTACGATCCACTGCACAATTCCCACACCTCTCTGCCGAAGCATTGTTACTTTCCGCTAGGGTCTTTCCACGTAGGGATTAGATTTTGATGTAGGAACGCTCGTCACTACGTGTAATCCAACATCACTCGGTTTCAACTTCCATTCTAAAACTGAATTACTCACAACACAGCCACGCGAACTAGCAAACACATACATGACCGTCAAGTGTAAAGTCTCGCTGACAATTGACATGAATTTCAACTTGATCACGCCAACGTAATGGTCGCTTGTACGCAGTCTGCAGGACTTTTGAAATGAGCCTCGCATACGAAAGACTTCATTATTGTAGCACAGGAGAAGGCATATCACTATCAAAATAAAATGCAAAAGACTTAAAACGAAGTTATCGTTTCTCAATAAAGTTCACATTACATATAACGCTCAGCCTTCTAGTAATGAGGCTCAAGGAAGAAGAAGGAAAGACACGTCTATACGCTTTTCGCATTTTTTTAATATAACAGTATCAAAATTAATACAGATAATAATTATGACGTTGGAATAACGCTTGTACTCTTAGACGCAGCCTTATCATTGACACCACTGAAACACAAAGATTAAATCCAACTACGGGCAGTCAGTGCGGCAGATTGGAGTCATTCAGAAATTAATTTATTCTGTTGGAGGAAATGTAAGTTGTTAACATGCTGCCAATGTGACACTCAGCATTTGCAGTTACCGAAGCTTACCGAAGTTCTATTACACCCTATAGTCGACGCCGACAACAGAGATGTTCCCTTCACGTTAAATTCTGTTTATCGTAAATCTCTCGCACTTTCCAGGAGAATTGTCGAGCAGTTCTGCACAAAATCTACAAAAAATGGTTTCAAAATGTTGTGGTCTTATATTCTCAGTAATTCGGCAAAGCCTTATGATCACTCCCCACTAATGATAAATGAAGTCGTTGCCAGATTATAAAGCGCAGTCCGTGCCATCATGTCTCACACTGGTTAATCGATCCACGGAGAGTTCGCACTTCTGATCGCTCGCTGCTCCACGAAGTCGTATGATGGGCGCCGTGACTGGACGAACTAGGGGAGCGGTTTAATTGCCTTCCCCGTCAGGAAGTCGATTTACACTTCCATTTACTCCTTGCCTCGTTGCGCGATGTGAAGTTGTAATAACGTTGTCAATCTCCGGTTGCGATCCGACAGCAAGAATGTTCCATCATGGTGGAAGATTACATCGGCTCTAGCTGGCCGTGATAAGCAGGTCTCCGTGACAGCTATTGCACTTGGCGAACACTAGCATGTGGAAGCCCATGCAGTACGACGAAAACAGGCACTTTGCTATGTCGCAGTGGTAATGAAATTTTTTTTCCTAGTCGTTAGTTATAAATTTTATACTTCAACTCTTTGTTTCAAGCTTTTACTTTAGTCACACATGGAGAACGTGCTGAAGGGATGGTCAATCAAAGGAGAAGAAAACTGAAAGTTATCAGTTTTTTATTACTGGCTTACACATTACTGTTATTCCGCAAGAAACTCGGAATGGAAATCACTCTTCATGAGAGGTCCTCGTGATCAGTTCCTCTCCTTTTCACTTAGGTTTAAAATAAACACGTATACGCTACTTACAGAACAAATTCTTATATAATTTCAAATATCGTTCTTAGACTAGTACTTTCTAGTGTTCATGGGTGCGTACTGCTAACGAATATCATAGTAGTCCCTAATGCTACACTCATTAACGCAAGTTGAACTTGATCAGAACCTGTGTGTTCCATTCGCAGTCGCAAACAATAATGGCAACGACGTTTCTGTTGGAACTTTTAGGGAACAAGTGCTCGGTGTTATCTCTCTTGTTGCGTGAGTTCTCAGATAGGAACAATACGGTTATCAGTAACGTTCCAGAACCGACAAACATAAGTAGAAACGAGCGTAGCTTCATTCGTTCAATCATACTGCTGGAGTAGTGTTCAACAGTATAACATCAAACATTCGCGAACCCGACAAAGAGGTGATTTGTACAAGCTTACCGTCAGCACCTCAAGCTTTGTGAAGGACTAACTTAGTGCCGGCTTCTTCACTCTCGTTTGCGTGGTGATTAGAACAAAAATAATTTTATAAAAATATGTATTAGGCATACTGAAAAATTAGTGAATTAAAGGGTAATTCCTTTTTCTATGCAACTCTTAGGAAGCCGATTTGTCGTGATGACTTTTATCGGCTATAGCTTTCTTTGACTTAGGTCACAAGTTGCAACACCTAAAATTTTCACGCTAATTACGACCATGCAAGAATGATCTTTTCCGAATGGACTTCTGACCAAAAAGCGATTCTAGTAGCTGGAATCGGACGTTTTTGTTAATCCTGCCATTTGAGTTCCTTTGTTGATAATTCCATAGAAACTTTCACCCCAACACATATTTCTTTATTTTTAACCGTGAGACAAATTCCAGTTTTCATAGTTTTAGGTTTAAACATGTTTTAACATGATGAAATATTTTCAAGAAAGATTTCCGCCCCTATTTTACCTTCTTAGGGATTGACTTTCTAAAAACAATGAAACACGTATTTCTTTATTCTTAACCAAGAGCCAAGTACAATTATTGATTTAGTTTCGAAAACGCTATCGTAATGAAATACTTCCATAAAAAATTTCATTCCCTATTTCACCCCCATAGGCGTTGAATGTCCAGAAACAATGCAACACTTTTTTTTTGTTTCCAACAGAGAAGTCAAATACCAATTTTCATAAATGTAACTGTAAAAATGTTTAGTAATTCTTTAATAATGATTTATTTAAAAAAAAACTTTCGCTCACTATTTCACTTCGTTAGAGGTTCAACTTGCAAAAATGCTGAAACACATATGTTTTGATATCTGATCGAGAGATCTATGATCAGTATTCGTAGTTCTAGGTCCAAAGTGCCTTAACCTTTGAACACTAAAGTTTGGTAAAGTTTACTGCTCCACATTATATTCAGAGAAAATTATAATATATAGGTTATTCATTAGTTAGTTACCATTTTTACATTTCCAATGGTATGTTTCATACCAAATCAAGCACAAAATGACCTATTTTCTACCGTACTGGAATTATAAATTTTGCGATTGTTTAGTAGTCGATGGTTAATATTGGCACATTTTCAAAAAACTTTCCGTCACCTATTTCACGCCCTTAGGGGTGAAAGTTTGAAAAATCCCTTCTTCAACGATACGTACAGATCAACACCCTCTTCAGGTTTCATGTTTTTGTACGTAGCGGTTTGGGTTTAGTGAGGATTATTCAGTGAATCCGTCCGGACGTTTCCTTTATATGTAGAGATTTGCTGGCAAAGATATTGAGGACAAGTAATAGGGGTGGCTCTAATTGCACGTAACTCCACAGAGTGTAAGTACAAGTTATGACGAAGCGCAACTTCTGACACTTGTGGCAGCGAAGGTCATACTATGCTGCAGTTAAAAAACTAAAGATAGCTCAATTCAGCGGAAAAGAGTCATAGGACTTAAAATAATTACCACAAAGAAGGAGAATAGAAAAATACGTAATTGCAGTTTTAGGAAATAATTTTCAGAAAGAGAGAACACAGAAGTATGTTTCTTTGTTATTAGGTTTTCTTCGTTTTTCGGAGAACACATTTGTTATTTGTACGATCTGAATTAATTTTTTCTCTCACACGGAGAGAGAAAGATCCCACAACTGATTTCCCGCTTATCCTAAAACGGTCGCTCATGACACACAGGTATACCCATTTTGCATCGGTGTTACGAACTCGGCTGGAGAAAACGATGTAATAAAAAGAAAGCTTTCCTTCTGCGAGATGGCTTCACAGAATAAACGCAATGTTGCGAGTTAGCAGATTTTTTTTCCATCTCTGTATCTCACTGCGTCTCCATGCTGCGGACTTAGTCGCTTAACCTTCCGCGAGAGACAGTGTTCCGGCGTTTTTTGTTGGTCAATTGCCATCACAAGTCCCGGCAGATAAACAAACACAGTGGGCTTTCGCAGCGGTCTCTTCTGCCCGTCTCCACGCTTTTATTGCTCATCGATTTCGACATTACTTTCCGATAACGGGCGTTCTTTTCCTTTTTTTATTGGTTAATAACGGACAAAAGACGCAAAAAGGACACTGAAAAGTTTCTGCAAAGAGCACTCCATTTGATGGTAGCGTTCCGACCTCTCAATCGCTTCCTGATTTCAGGCAGTTAGAACTGTCTGCTATTATAAAAAGTCACATGACGAGCACATAGTAAACAGTAGCAAAATATTTGCTATATAAAGAGCACATACTCGTAGGAAAAGATACACGAATCTGTGTGTGTGTGTAACCGTACACAACCTCTAAGACGTCCGCGGCTCGTGGTCTTGCGGTAGCGTTCTCGCTTCCCGCGCACGGGGTCCCGGGTTCGATTCCCAGCGGGGTCAGGGATTTTCTCTGCCTCGAGCTGACTGGGTGTTGTGTGTCTTTCATCATCATTTCATGCTCATTCACTCGCAAGTCGCCGTAGTGGCGTTAAAGAACTTGTGGAGCGGCGGCCGAACCGCCCCGCGAGGGGTCTCTCAGCCACGAATGCCATACGCTCATTATTATTATTATTATTATTACCTCTAAGAGAAAAAAAATAAAAAATTGTGCACCACGAAGGAATTATTGAAATGGGACCGGAACTGGTAGCGGTCCAGGATGTCTTGCCATTAAGGCAACAAAATGGAGCGTAGAATATCTTCGACTTACCGCTGTGCGGCAGGGTGCCTTAGATGACAACCGAAGGGGTCCTGCTATGAAAAGAAACGTCACCCCAGAAAACCACTCCAGGTTGTCGGGCCGTATGGCGGGCGACAGTCAATTTGGTACCCCAACGGTATCCGGGACGCTTCCAGACACGTCTTCGCTGGTCTTCGTGGTTCTGTTCGAAGCAGAACTGATCACTGAAGCCAATTGTAATCGATTCAATGAGATTCCAGACCGAAGACGTTTGTGGACACGCATCGGACGACAGTGGGATACCAACTGAATGTCACCTGCCACATGGCCCGACAGCCTGGAGTGATGGTCTGGGGGGTCATTTCCTTTCATAGCAGGACCCCTTTGGTTGTCATCCGCGGCACCCTTACAACACAGCGGTACGTCGATGAATTTCTACCCTCTGTTTTGTTGCCCTTTTCGGCATGCCATTTTCGGCTTACAGTTCAGCAAGATAATGCCCGCCACACAAGACAAAAGGTTCTACCGCTTATCTTCATGCATGCCAAACCCTACCTCGCCCAGTAAGGTCGCAATTGGAAACGTTTGGAGCATTACGGGCAAGGCGATCCAATCAGCTCGAAACTTTGACGATCTAGCGCTCCAGTTTGACAGAACCTGGCACTGTATCCCTCAGAAGGACAGCGAACAACTCTTCTACCAGTGCCAAGCAGAATAACAATTTGCATATGAGCCAGAGGGAAACCAAAGCGTTATTGACTTGCTCAATTTGCGATGCGGGTTCTCTTGAATAAATCATCCAATTTTTCTCAAATTGTGCTCATTTGTTTGCCTACACATGTAGATCTACCGAATTTTTTATGGTGTCGAACGAGAATGAAATTGTTTCCTAGTAAATATTTCGGTAGCATTGCAAACTTAATGGAAGGCTCTCAAGCTGTAAACAGTAGACTGTAAGGTTCCGCGGTCGACAAGGTCGTTAGACTCGGAACACAAGGTTGGGTTGTGGAAGGAAATCGGCAAAACGAACCACCTCATCTTTTGTCTTGAACGGTTTAAGGAAACCGTGGGGATCCTAAGTTTGGATGACCGGACGGAGACTGGGACCGCCACCTTCCAGAATGCGAGTTTTGGAGATTATGACTAAAATAGTAGTTGCTAACAATTTGGTAAGCTCTTGAATCGGAATATAGTTTATCAATGTATCCTTGCATTAGCCGACAGAGTAATCTGAGAAATGGAAATTTGGAAAATATTTTATCCTGTTTCATATATTCTTTTCGTCGACTTGGAAGTCGACAGCCTTATTGTTGTTGTGTGTATACCACCAACTAAAACCGTTCTTAAGGAGGGTGTATTGCTCATACTCCAATTTAAATGTTTGAAAGTACTAGTAAACACTGCAGATGTACGCGAGGATGGCTATAAACAGTATGTATGTCACATCAGTTGTGATGACTTCACTATCTCGGCACAGCATATGACTACGAACGTAACTGCTGCTCTGGCATCATTCTTCATGCGTTGGAATATGATTTCTTGGAAGCATGGCATAAGCCGTAAAGATATTTTTTGAGGAAAAGAGAAACGGTTGTGTTGTAAGGCAAGAGCTGGAAGTTGACTTTTGACGTTACTGGGGCCTACAGCAACTTATCTTAATAACGGCATAGATTAGTTTCAGTTGGAAAACAAAGTCTTATCTCGAATTCTGTAAGAAAAAAAAATACAGAAGCAGCGTTCCACAAAAATTGTCGCATGACCACTGTAAATGTGTGTTTTTCACATAATATATGTGGTATGGGATCTATAAAGAAGTTTAGCGTAAAATAAAATAAGATGTTAGGTAACACAAACATGCAGCTTGAAAAAAATAAACATTTTATAATAAAAGTTTCTCTTCGAAACTCGGCGGAGTAGCATCATTGGTTTCAACAGCGGAAGTAGTGTAGCTCACTGTTCTTGTAATGTGTTTTCAGGAAACGTATAATTGTGCTAGTGAATAATGTAGGTAACAAACCAGCGTTCGAATCTAACTTAAGTAAACAGCGTGACTGAATGGCTCCATGTCTCGTATCGTTATAGTTCGAGCGTGAGATTTCGGCGGATTGGAGTTCGGGCGTGGGCGTGGATTTATTTTACAGGAACGCTATTAACGACATAAATATTTCCACACAGAGCAAGTTCTTGTATAATTTGGTCATTAGAGAGTGGTAATAATTAAAAGAAACACGGTAAGAAATATCACCAATACAACCCAGTTTTGATTCAGCTCCCTGTGACACAAAAAAGGGCACAAAGCAGAAAAAAGAAATATAGAATAAAATACAATCTCTACTGTCAGGCAAGTAACTAGTACAATACCGTAACTGAATAAACTCACAGTAAAGTCTACCCCTGATGCCAAGGGCACCCACCAGCTACTTTCTATTAGCTACGTACAATATTGGGTATGGCCTCAGGGTGTTAAAATAACAACTTATAAAAAGTTTATCTTTTCTACAACAGTGACACACGTGTACAATATATAACTTAACAAGGCACATTATTCTGCCCTCACGGCCACGCCATGCAATATTACAACTCTAACGAACATCTCGTACTCCAAACAAATATATTATCACAAAATTTCAGACTGCAGATCGCTTTTATTTGCTTTCAGATAACTGGCTCTGGGTCAGCTGCCCATCTTCAGATCTTTGGTTGCAGTTACAGCGTAACCTGTCGCTACACAAGTGCAAGCTCACTGTCATGTGTTATCCACTTCGCCACACACGGTACCTGCCGAACACTACTCTGATTCATCCACTTGTCAGCGGCCTTAGAATCACTGGAACCCACCAAAGTACACGCCTACTGATCCGTATTTACTTTGATAACAAAACCACTCTTCTCAGAATCTGGTTGGGGTTTCTGTCTTGTCTGGCCACCGGAAAAAGACACCGACCGCCCTGCACGTAGGCTACGTCCGCAATAGCTCGTCCATACCCCGCGTCTAGCGTCTGCCGTTGGCTCCACAGACTGCCCGGCTCCAGCGCACACTAGGTTCCAGTTTCCTCGGTCCTGGCTGCTGGCCGCCAACCGGCACTGCTCTCCACTTTGCTCCATCCTCCAGCTCGGCCCGAGAGGGGCTGCCGGTTAAGCCCATCATGCACATAGCGAGCACTCGGACCGAGAACGCATGGAAAGTCTCTCAAACTCCGCTCCAGGAGGAGGGAAGCTCAAAAGTACCGCTTCGCACGGCAAAGTTCTGAGGCTCATCGTCGCCTCCACATTTCATTAACGCCTGTATGTATTTTACATTGAATACACTGAGATACGTTGTATTCTGCATGTGGTACGTACCCACTAAATTGTAACTCTGTCAAAATCCTAGCACATAACCTTAAATATTTGCTTAATTGACCAGTCTTTTCTGTTCACTGTGGTTCCCATGGTTTCGATTATTTTCTCTTATTAACTGTCATAGTTGAACATGTAACACGTCAGCCTCAGTTGCAAATAGGAACCAAACTTTACACAGGTTTCAGCCAAAGTTTGGCGCAGCACTCGCGGCCTACTGACCTCGTCCGCGCAGTGGGGCCTGCTGTTTCTCTTCAGACCAAGTAATGTAGATTATGACTGGTTACTATGGTGCTTCAGTTTTACAATTGACATGGCCAAACTTTGGCATGGAGTAGTTTAGTGCCACTCGTTCTGAAGAAGACGAAATTATTTTGGCTGAAACCTGGGTAAAGTTGGGTTTCTATTTGCAACGGAGGCTGACGTGTTACATGTTCAATTACCACAGTTGCTGACAGGGCTGCACAATGTTAAAAATTCTTAAACTGTCATAGCTGTTTCCTGCTGAAGCCCGCTCAACTCTGTGTGTGCCCTGATCTTTTTGGACTGTTATGAAAGCACGATGTTCGCCATAATGTGAACGACTAATTTGAAACGTTTTCTGTATTCCGCTTTTGTACTCTAATTAGTGTTGCTGTTTAATTGTGCTGTCATAATTCAAGTAGTCATTAAACCTGAAGAGTGATCTGTACACTATAGTTCCTTATTTGGCTTTGTCCTGTTCTTAATAGAGGTCCTGTCCTTCTTCCCGATTTGTGAACCCACTGACCCAACCATAGAGATGGAAATAACCAACCGATTAAAACCGATGCTATTAGTTCTGAATATCGGTATTCTTTGGAGTTTGTTTGGTCTTGATCATAACAAGTGTTTTTATTTTTTACTAATAATCAGGTACAGAACCGAAATATCAATTATCCATGTCAGTAGTAATATATTTTTTTAGTTTTTAAATAAACCTTTCTTACAGAACGAGTAATTTTTACCCGTAAAATTTGAATTGCTTTGAAATATTACGCAGTCAGCGCTATTTTAATAATAGTACCAACAGGAACAAGCAATAAAACGTGGCATAAGAATAAGCACAGCACTTCTCAAACAATAACGTATCTGTTAATATGCGGCGTGGCGTATCAGATGCTACACTTGTACATGCAATTTGCAAGACTTGTACCATCTTGTCTATATGGTAGTTTCTCAGTGTCGTCGTCGGACATCAGTTGTATTACAGAGTGACACCATCCCTAACGTGGAAATATTGTACGGAGTGCGGTAAAAATGAAGTACAACGATGCATTTGCTTTAAAAGATTAAAAACGGGGTAAGCCACAACAAACCTCTGACATAATTAACGACCTATAGAGTCGACATATAGAGTGTAATATTCTTATCGACTCAGGTATCTGGCTGGTTACGGATCACAACCCACCTCTCAGCTTTCATCGGTACCTCGTTGCTCCTTCTAAACTCCTTGGAACTTTCACACCTAGGAAAATGGCTAACAAGCAGGTCTTATTATATATATATATATATATATATATATATATATATATATATATATATATATATATATCTGGGACTCCGGGCTGGACAGTGCGCTATTATGCGACTTCCAAGCAGATTAAAACTCCAGGATTTGTACTAGAACGACAAAGATTTCAATTAATGCCACAATTTGCATATACTCCCCTTGTGCTATGGCCAACCGTACATTGATCACTGATATTTTTCTCCCGTTAGAGGAATTAGGTGGAAGTTGTACTTTAACAAAACCGAAAGTTTGTTTTGTTGTGGCCTTCCGTCCGAAGACTGGTCTGATGCATCTCTCCATACTACTCTATCCTGTGGCCATTATTTTTCGCATTTAGCGTCAGGTCATTACACGAGGAATGGCCTACGCGATGAGAAAGGTGAGACACCGCTGCTTAGTCTTTGCCGCCGCTTGTGGGACACGCCTCCTCCTCAAGCAGGGACAGCCGAGGACCAGAGCGTTCGGAGCCCCCACAGCGAGCCGGGCTTTTGTTGTGAATGCTGCCTCTAATTAACACCCGGCGACCCACCCACTTTAGCTGACGAGCTATGGCCGAGCGCCGCTCTAGCCCTTTGTCTCTGAGAACTTCCATCAGTCGTCCTCTTTATGATAGGGCGTTACGTTTTCCTAAATGTTGTACATTGGTAATGTCCGAAATTTAAACTGATCCTTACTGAATTGTTCTTCGATACCTTAATTTAAAGTATTAGATATATGAAATGACAAAAAGTTCGTAGGCCTGTCAGTTACTCTCGTCAATTTTCGCACGGTAGCCCTCTCAGTTCGCGACATAGAAAACCACTACACCGTCTGGCATTTGACATCTACTTTAAAAAATTCATCTTCCCATAGTTTTTACAAGGTGTATTGCAGTCCCGCATACCTTACTATTTTATGTCAATAAACCTGCTGTTGACCGGCCGCGGTGGCCGTGCGGTTCTAGGCGCTGCAGTCCGGAACCGCGGGACTGCTACGGTCGCAGGTTCGAATCCTGCCTCGGGCATGGATGTGTGCGATGTCCTTAGGTTAGTTAGGTTTAAGTAGTTCTAAGTTCTAGGGGACTGATGACCTCAGATGTTAAGTCCCATAGTGCTCAGAGCCATTTGAACCATTTTTGAAACCTGCTGTTCCATATTTCCAGCAGCATATCATGCTGCATGTCTCTAGTACTTGTCATGCTCTGTATCTCCTTGTGGCACCATTCAGATTCATATTAACTCATTCTGCATAAAACTTTGTGACAAAGTAAAACTATATGCCGAAGAGATATTAGAATCTCGACCTTTGTCTTTCGCGGGCAACATTCTTACCAGCTCATCGCTACAAACAGGTGACACGGCAGCTTCGGGCTGTCGATACTCCTGTAGCTAAGTTGTTAGAATCATCCTTGTGAAAGACAGTGGTTTCAACTCGAATCCCGACCCGCTATACAACCTTGTTTGAGCGCACGCGTGCGCGTGATCATCTGTCTCTCTCTCTCTCTCTCTCTCTCTCTCTCTCTCTCTGTGTGTGTGTGTGTGTGTGTGTGTGTGTGTGTGTGTGTGTGTGTGTGTGTGTGCGCGCGCGCGCGCGTGTGTGCGTGCGTATGTGCGTGTGTGCGTGTTTTGAAACAGTCAAGTGTTCACTCGTTTACGTATAGAAGAGAGAGACGCGCAAGTAGTTGTCAAAATACAAATATTCGTTTATCTTACTCTGTACTGTTGTACAAACGTTGCCTACATTATTTTTGCATACAAGGGTTCAACGAAAATAGGTTGTTTCTAAACAGACTTAGAGGTTTGGTAAGGTATTTAAGTAACACTTCGTTTGACACACAAAACGTTAAAGGACTTCTTCACAGATTTCTCGCGAGTTGAAAGTGTAGTAACTTAGTGAAATACCGCACCCACCATAGAATCCATTCTTGGGCGCCCTGTGAGTTCTACAGTTTCTCGAAGTTTCGCGTACATCTTTATAGTATAAGTGAGGAAATTCAAAAATTAGTCAACCCTTGGTTGTGGAAACAGATGGTAGAGTGATTTCGTAATAGTTCTCTAAATTATCTCACCGCTAGGAGAAGTTCACTCGTTTATTCGGAAACTAAAGGGACGCAATTCAGAGTACATTCCATAGAGATTTTAGCTGTATCATTTGTCAAAATATTCTCGTCCACACAGTCCTAATGTCCAGGGCTGCATTACTATCACTAATCCGCCGCAGCCAGTAATCACATTTGTTGCGAGATCTGCTCTTCTGTTCTTCTATTAAGGGTCAGTACTCTTGACTGTTCTTCCAGACGTTGGTTGATCCAACTCTAGTAGCTTCGTAACTATCATATCTGGTGTCCATCACTCGTATTAAGGGTGCGTAGTTGGTTATAGGCTCCGAAAGGCATGAGTGTTGTAGGGAAACCGGACTACTTTAAGGGGGAGGGGGTTGAGGGGAGGAGAGGCTGTTGTGTCAGCAGGACCAAGCGAGAGTAACTAGAAACATATCTCGGGAAACATTTGGGGTAAAACAGCACTTGACAACGCCCTGCTTGGGACTAAATTTTTCAGCGTTCACGTGACTCGTGTCATGTTTTCGGTTCAGTGCTCTGACGTGACACCGTTCCGGCTGGTTCTGGTGTAGACTCTGCTATTCATGCTGCTGACAGCTCCATACGTGCAACAGATAACGTGCACGCGCGGTCGCGATATTTATTACATTGCTGAACAAACGCATTTGTTACCAGAACTGGTGACAGCCGCAGGTGCCACACCACTGAAAGTTATGGAAATCGCTTGACTTTTTGTAAACGCATGTTTGCTTCCTGTGTACCAACGTGCACAGCTTTATAAATTCACAATTACTCAACCACAGAACAAAGCTGTACTTCATAAAACCTGAGCGTGCTGTATCGGCACGAGCGAGGAAATTTGATCATGGAAGAATAATACTAGAAAGTCCGTAAGTTCTCATGAAGTCGTTATCATCAGAGCAATTGTCAGTCCGTACAGCAGTCTGTAGTGCGAACCAGTAGAGAGCAGCAGGTTGTAGTAGAGAGTCTCAAGGATGATGTCGACAATCTTCTCTCGGCGAACGATATGTCAGTGGCTACTGAGCAAGAAAACTCGAAATGCTGAAATTCCAGGTATGGGCGGAGGCCACGGGCTTCGTACTGTTGGCCGAATCGTAACAAAACTGCCGAACATTAGTCATAACTGATTTGGTGCCCATTCCGTGCTAGGCAGGTAGCGCAGTAACATGATAACGTAGTTTTTCGCGGCGACAAATTTTGGCACCTGGTTGCAAATACGTGAGAGCTATATTTTCAATACCTTACTTGTCCACTTTGGCGTGGTTTCTTTTCGTACTTCATTCAGTATCTATTGATGATTTATCTAAACGCTTCAAAAAATAATCTGCGACCAAGATTTTCCACAATTCATTGTCTGCCACTTCCGAATGGTTGCCTGTCCCGTAAATACGAGCATTTGTCTATCAAACGAGGAACATTCTTTATATTAGACGAATCATTTCTGGCAAGGAAATAACATACATTTCAATTGAAAAACAACAATGATAGTCAATAATTATTGTGCCTTCTCCAATATACGCAATAAACACAATTTTAGGGGAAAAGGGCTTCAAGATACTTCCAGCAGCTGTTTTATCATGCGGAATGAAATTTATAGGGATCTCTTGTTCTTGTGACGTTAGATTTAAATCTGTAGATCATCTTAGAAAACTATCTGATGCTCATCGGAGAAAACGTGGTTTGACGAACTGCAAAACTTAAAATAACGGAGTAACAGTTGGAAAGCACAAAAATAAATAGTCATCATTACCATTAGTGACTGAATCCCTAGAATATGGTTTCATAATCACTGCTGACATGTCATGAAATCACCACAGATATTAAAGCACGAGTATTGTCAGTTGTAATGTTGTGAGCAGCAGAGAATAAAAATAAACGTGACATAGCTGTTAGTAGCCTGTTACAACATTTCTCTCGTGACCTTGTTAAACCTTAACATCGGCTTGCTGCAGATTTCTTGATCAGATTATAAGTTCGAATGCAGTAAATATCCATGAGAGAGAAATGCTTATGTCCACAAATCAACGTGGATTTAAAAAGCACAGTGTGTGCAAAATTCAACTTGCCTTTTTCTCGTGCAGCGTTCTGCGAATTATGGGTAGAGGGAAACAGATTCCATCCCCTATGTTTCCGGACAGCATTTCACACAGTCCCACATTACTAATTGTTAACGAGGCTCGGAGCACACTGCGTTGGTTTCCAGATACGTGAATGGCTCGAAGACTGTTTTCGAGTAATGGGACCCACTACGTTATCCCGGATAGCGAGTATTCTTCGACGACGAAGGTATAGTCGGGAGTGCCACAGAGAAGTGCTGCAGGACAGCTCCTGTTCTCTAGACGATCTCACGGTATAGATGAGCTGCTATTTGCGACTCTTTGCTGATGACTCTGTAGTGGACGGACAAGTGTCGTCTTTGAGTGGCTGTAAGAAGCTGACTTGGATAGGCTTTCTGTTTCGTGTGATGGGTGGCAGACTGCTCTTAATGTGGAAAAATGTAAAAAATGGTTCTGAGCACTATGGGACTTAAATTCTGAGGTCATCAGTCACTTAGAACTACTTAAACCTAACTAACCTAAGGACATCACACACATCCATGCCCGAGGCAGGATTCGAACCTGCGACCGTAGCGGTCATGCGGTTCCAGACTGTAGCGCCTAGAACCGCTCGGCCACCCCGGCCGGCTGGAAAAATGTAAGTTAATGTGAATGAGTAGAGTTAATGTGCATGAGCAGAGGAAAAATCCTGTTTCATACAGAAAGTAGTGTGCTGCGTCTATTAAATATCTGGGTGTAATGACGTAAAACGGCATGAAATGGAACAAGTACGGTAGGTTATTGGGAAAGCGAATGGTCGACTTCAGTTTATTGGGAGAATTCCAGGAAAGTGTACCTCATCCGTAAGGAGACAGCGAACAACTCTTAGGCGACCCGTTCTTGAGTGGTGCTCAAGTGTCTGGGATTTGCACCAGCTCGTATTATCGGAAGACATCAAAGCAATTGAGAGGCGTGCTGCTAGATTTGCTACCGATACGTTCGATCAGCGCGCGAGTATTACGGGAATGCTCCCGGAATTGGTTCTATTCGCAGAACATTATTGATGATAAGTTTTAGTGAACGGGTGTTTGTGACAGTTTACAGAACGATCCTGCTGCCACCAGCATATACCAGCATGTATCTGACATAAGGACCAGGAAAACGAGATAAGACAAATCAGGGCTAGTAAGGAAGCATACTGACAGTCGTCCTTCCCGCGCCTTATTTCCGAGTGGAACAGAAGTGGGAGTGACTAGTTGTGGTAAAATGTGCCCTACGCCATGCACCGTATGGTGACTTGCGGAGTGACTATGTAGATGTAGGATGTAGAGGTAGCTGTAATAGTACAGGTGCACACCTTTGTCTCGCTCCATTTGCGAGTGGAACGGGACACAGAGTGACGAAGAGTGGTACAGGGTACTCTCACCATGCCCTCTCTCTCTCTCTCTCTCTCTCTCTCTCTCTTAAATGTTAACACGACGGTGCTGCCACCCCGCTCAGCTTTACAATGGGCAAGAAAAAAGGAAAAGATACAACGGAGTATAAGCTGGAACTGGGAGAAGGAACCATCCCAGCGTTAGTGATTCAAGTGAAACCACGCAAGATCGAAATCTGCATTGCCGTATGGGGATTTGAACTGTCGCTCTCTCGATTGTAGGTCTCAACAGTGCACCACATCTCTCGCTGTTGCAATTGGCTTTATCCAGAAATACTTCGTGACTCGGGATGTTCAGAGTTGACCTGCCTAGAGACCATTAAAAAACGCCGCAGACGTTGGAAACGGCGATGTAGAAACCAGTGAAAGTGGGCAGTGCCGTTATTAAATGCCACGGCGCGGTGCGTCCGTTCGTTACGTCACGTCACGTCACGTCACGTGAGCGCGCCTGGGGCCCTCCTTCCCTTTCGCGGCCGGCGTCCACAGACTGTCTCTGACACGCATCAGCCGACATTCGGCGCGCGGCTGCGACTTTCATCAGGCATCTTCTCCTCTTGCCGTCGCTGCCACTGCATCCGGCGGCCACGTGCTTATTTACTGCCTTATAAGGTCACTGACTGCTGCACCGTCTCCATGCTCATTCTCACGACCGCCTAATCTCACTAAACGTAAGATTAAGCCTGATCGTGTACCTCACTGTATGAGCAGTACCCCAAATCCAGAATCCAACCAGAGCTGTACCACGACCCCGGTTACGTTCCAGAGAGAGAGAGAGAGAGAAGAGAGAGAGAGAGAGAGAGAGAGAGAACCCCAGAGGTATAAAACTAATTACACCTCGATACTGTTGACATTGAAGGTATCTATGAGGGGGAGGGCTTGTCTGACTACGTGATAGATGAATAAAGTCGATATGAAGAACATAGAGGATTCAGTTTTAGAATCAGAATCTAAAAGAGTTCTGGAAAACTTGAGATTAAAGAAGACAGAAGCGACAGGTAAAATTTCATCGGAATTACTGAAATCACTAGGAGGAAGTGGCAACCAAATGCCTGTTCAAATCGTTGTGCGATATGAGACTGGCGACGTACCATCAGACTTTTGCTAACATAACATCCGCACAGTTCCCAAGACAACAAGGATCGATAAGTGCGAGAACACTCGCACAATCAATCCTAAAGCCGTCGGCACACGGACCGTGCATCCGAACGTTGAGCGTTGAGCGTGCCGAGTTTCTGACGTCATAACGTGGAACAGCACGTTCGGGAGTCTTTCCGAACGTGCAGAGAGCCATATCTGGCATGACCAATGAGATGGCCCCACGCCACCTACGTCACACGCACGCCGTCTCCCTTCAGTACAGAGTTGTGAGGCGCCATATTGGCATTCATTTCTCGCCTATAAGTATATATGCCGTTTCTGAGCACCAGCAACTTGAGAATCACTGGAAAACCCGTTGTTAACTGTGTGATTCGTTCCAATAAAATAATGAGAAACATCATATTCGTTGCAAAAGAATTATTGTAACTTGCGTACTATGAGAGTAGGCTATTTGAAGGCAGCGACACACTGAAGATCCACCCAAAACGCATTTTTCTTGATACAACTTAATGTAAATCAATTTCAATTAGTAACATATTTACGATTAAGGTTTTCAGCAATGGGTAACATACAACGGTTAGTGGCCAGCGGTGTGTTGTTGGTGTAGCGCAATAGTAGTTAGCCAGCTCGGTAGCTCAGCGTGTTCGGTCAGAGGGTTAGCAGCCCTCTGTAATAATAAAACTGAGTTAACCGATCAAATACTAACTTAAAACGGATGTCTTACTACGTCCGCCCCGAGCACATACAACGAACGATAACGAACAAAAATGAGAATTAAAAAAAAAAAAAAAAAAAAAGTAGCATCACGGTCCCGAACTAATTTGTTTGTTCGGGCGATGGTTCGAGTCTTGACGATTCAAATTTTTTTCCCAATATTTGCGTTTTTATTACATTCTGATACCTTATTATTAGTTTAATGTAAGTATATACTGTAATATTTGATGTTATGTAAATATAAGTTCACCTTTTTTTGAGAGGTGACTTTGTTCGATTGGCTTTATCTACAGGACAGCTTGCGCCACTTGTATAAAGATATTTTGCTCCTTTTCCTTTACGCTTCGTAATTTACAAGTAAGACTGACCTCGGAGTTTTAGTAAAATGTGGGAATGATGAAATAATGTTTATCTTATGCGGAGAAGTATTCCAAATTTGTACCGCACTGTTTGTAATGGAACTTTCATAATACTGTGTCCTTATTGATTGGACATGGTATTTTCCTTTTCGTGGACTATGGAGGAAAAGTGCGTTTTAATAGAGCTAACATGGGAATTTTACGCACGCCCGTGTGATTTAAGAACCAGAAACAACCTCAGCTGCCGCTCGAGTGCGTTGCGATCGCGTATACCACGTTGGAGCCCACTCACCGTATGCATAAGTCGCATCGTTCCTGAGCGTTCAGCAGCACGTTGAACTTATCACGCTCAACGTTAATGTTCAATAGCACGGTCCGTGTGCCGACGGCTTAACAGCTCGTGTATCCAAGCTGCTGACAAGAACAACATACAGAAGAATGGAAAAGAAAATTGAGGATCTGCTGCCGCGCTTAGTGGCCGCGCGGTTTATGATGCCATGTCACGAATTGCGCAGCCCCTCCCGCCGGGGGTTCGAGCCCTCCCTCGGGCATGGATGTGTGTGTGTTGTTCTTGGCATATGTTAGTTTAACTAGTGTATAAGTCTAGGGATCGGTTACCTCAGCAGTTTGCTCCTTTAGGAATTCACACACATTTGAACACTTTGAGGATCTGCTAAATAACGGCTAGTTCGGCTTTAGGAAAGGCAAAGACACTAGGGAGGCAGTTCCCACCTCGCGGTTGATAATGGAAGAAAGACTGAAGAAAACTCAAGACACTTTCATTGCATTTGCCGACCTACAGAAACCGTTCGACATGTTAAATGGTGCAAGAAGCTCGAATTTCTGAGAAAAATAAGGGAAGCTGTAGGCAAAATCCGAAAGAAAAAAGCTAGTGCGTGAAAAAGGCTGATTTCAGGCAGTTGCATTTTTTTTTTTTTTTTTTTTTTTTTGGTTAAACGTCGAATAACAAACATTTCAGTTCCGTATTCGGAAAAACCGTTTCAGGGTGAATTCTAAACACTTTTATGGATCCAAAAATGCAATTTTTAAAAAATAGGTTTTTTGGACCAAAAGATAGTAAACTTCTCTTTAACGGCAAGAATTCAAGGGGGAAACAGGTCGAGTTTTGCACTCGGGAAGCTGCTGACATCCCGACTTATATCCAGATCCACGAAGATTAGGACTGTACAGTACAGCAATAGAGTCTGTCTTATATCAGTAGACCTGGCCTATGACGCAAAAGACAAAAAGGAAACTCCTGACATTTCAGAATGCTGTTATGAGACAGAGTTTTTGACTAGTGAGTGTTTGAGACGACTGGAGCGAAACGGAAAACAGCGAATTGCAGGAGTTGTGCAAGTTGCTGGACACTGTGGCTGTGATTAGAGAGAGGAGACTGATGTGACACGAGCACATAAAGCGTCGAGAAGGCCGGATCACTGGGCACGTAGAGGAAGGAGACATCAGAAGCAACAGAGAGAGGAGAAGACCCCTGTTAAGAGGGTCTGCTGGGCTCGGAGAGGACATGAGTACGATGGGACTAGCTGGAGAACAATACATGGACTGAAGAAGATGGAAGAAACTGATTGTGGAGGCCAAAGACCGATTGTGGTTTGTGTGGCAAACCTAGTAAGCGAGTAAGCAAACAAGCTTGGACCCTGAGCACTAGAAGCTGTTCATTTGTTTCGATATGTTAAACCATACACCAAATAAAGGGGGTGTTGCGTCTTACACAACTCATTCTGTAGAACCAAAGAGATCAAAGAAAAGGGATGAAGTTCCAGCAAGCGGCGACTTGAAGGAGCAAGAAGAGGACCGTTAAGAGGTGTGTCATAAATTATGAAGACTTATCTCGGTTATGTGCAAGAGAAGAGATAGTGGGACTGCCTAAGGCCGTATCCCCTGCAACACGCGAGACTAGCGGCTGTCACTTTGTGTGTGTGGGTGTTTTTGTGTGTGTGTGTGTGTGTGTGTGTGTGTGTGTGTGTGTGTGAGCGTGTGCGTGAATTAGCTCTCCGACACTCGCCTTGCACGATATTTATTGCCGCGGCTTAATTCGGGGGATTCATCCCAGAGGGGAGCGGCGGCGCCTTAAAAGTTTTGACTGGTAACACTCTATTCTTATTTCAGGGCGGCGGAGGACGCGAGAACCCATAAATCCGTCAGTAATAAGGAGGGAACTATTAAGCTCTGGGGAAGGTTATTTCCTCTCCGCCTCCGCCCCCGCCCCGGTCGTCGCGATTTCGCCCTGATCTCCCTCTGGGCGGTAATGCAAGGTAAACGGCGGTGGCGAGGCCGCCCGAAGCCGTTCGCAAAACAGACAGACGCTGTCGGCGAGGCGCGGTGGGGCGAGGCGGCGTCCGACGGAAGGCGCGGGCAGCAGGCAGCTAACTTGCCGAAGAGCTGGCGTTCGCTCCGCTTTCTCCCCGACACGGCGTGATTGCCGAGACACGCGCGGTCGTGACTCGGTGCCTCTCTGAGCCGTTCTATGGCCGACGCTGCCTGGGAGGGGGGGGGGGGGGGGTAGGAAGGCTCCGCCTGACGTCCGATTACACCGCTTGGAGCCAACAACAAATGCGGCCACCCGTTTTGTAGACGCAAGTGCTAGAGTACTCATGAAAGCTGACTTCGATTCATTGGAAATGCTGTCAGTCTACAAAGGAAGCTGATACAAATCACTTGCGTGTTCCATCTTAGTGTACGGTAACTACCTAACTCCGTGACAGACTTTATTTCGCGACAGTGGGCACGTTCTTTGTTTTGTGTTAGCAGAAGAGCCAACACCGTGTTACGAGTGGAGGCCGAAATGCACGCGTTTTAGCTCACGCAGGCTGGTGTGAGGAGGGAAGAACTATACTGACGTGAGGTCTGGAACATGACAAGGAATGAGAATTCAGAAAGCGGCCGTAATTAGTTTGATACTTAACTTTAATCCATTAATGATGAACGTCGCTCTTGACGGTACATGATTCACAATATCATCTGGTCAGAATACATTCTTGAAGTAATTATAGTAACTGAATATGGCGCCTTGCTAGGTCGTAGCAAATGACGTAGCTGAAGGCTATACTAAACTGTCGTCTCTGCAAATGAGAGAGTATGTAGACAGTGAACAATTGCTAGCAAAGTCGGCTGTACAACTGGGGCGAGTCCTAGGGAGTCTTTGTAGACTACACCTGCCGTGGGGTGGCGCTCGTGCAGTCACTGATAGTGGCGACACGCTGGTCCGACGTATACTAACGGACCGCGGCCGACTTAAAAGCTACCACCTAGCAAGTGTGGTGCCTGGCGGTGACACCACACTTTGTCCTTCAGCTGTCTAAATTTCCGGTTGTTATTTCTTAGCAACCAGTTTCAGCGCTACATTACGCCATCTCCCGGCTCTCTGACCAACGTGTAGCAAGAATGCCATCTCCGGTCCAGTCAAAATAGGGACCATCATTCAGTTACTAGTTAGTATCCGTAGATTTTTTGACACAGCGATCCCTTCAAAAATGGTTCAAATGGCTCTGAGCCCCATGGGACTTAACATCTGAGGTCATCAGTCCCCTAGAACTAAGAACTATTTAAAGCTAACTAACCTAAGGACATCACACACATCCATGCCCGAGGCAGGATTCGAACCTGCGACCGTAGCAGTCGCGCGGTTCCAGACTGAAGCGCCTAGAACCGCTCGACCACACCGGCCGGCGCGATCCCTTCGGAGGAGGAGATTAGTGTTTAACATCCCGTCGACAACGAGGTCATTACAGACGGAGCATTCGCTATTTGGACTGGACGACAGGTACGATGCTTCTTACACGTCGGTTTGGGGGCCTGAAGATGGCATAATGTAGCGCTGAAACAGGTTGCTCAAAAAAAAAAAAAAAGAAATTGGAAATTTATACGGGTGAAGGTAGTTTGATTCGACATTCCATACTGAACAGCCTAGGTCCCACAGCCATGTGTATAAAGGTGGACTTACAGAGACCATTATTTGTCGTTCCTGAAGATTGAAGACTGGATCTCGAAACTTTGTAAGCAGGTTTTCGTGGGATAATTGGCATCTATCTTCAGGAGTCTCCAAATTTACGTTTTTACAAATTTCAGTGATAATATCCCGTAATGAGAGGTAACTTGTGACTGTTCGTGCCACATTTGGTTTATCCATGTTCACTGAAGCCTGTTATCTCCGTACTCTCTTCAGTGGTTTGTCTCCTACGATTGCTTGACAATATTACTGCAGCTACATATAGTTTCAACCGTCCTCAACATATGGTCTTCACATGGGAAAGACATTGTCGACAGGAATATTCGCTGTGTGCGTAACAGATAACTTATTGTTTGTTATGTGGATGGAAATACGTCGTTTGCTGCGCTGACAGAAAATCGTAGGCACTTCTATTACCAATGGAATATACGTATAATCTTACTGATCATACTTGGGTTTATTCCTTACTACTGAGTCATTAGCTTTGGAAAACGACAACAACTGTTAAGTTTTATCGATTTCAGAGACAATGACTCCACCTCTAAGGGAATGAACGAAGGAGGAATAGACAAACATGGGTAATGTGTACAATAGAAGACAATCCTGTTCAACGGATGACCATCATGGAACACTGCAGAAGATTTTGGAAGAAATGTCGTCGATGTACAAAGCTGCTGAACATTTCTCCAATAGCCGAGTCACGGCCTTGCGCCACACACTACGTTACGTAGGGGGCTGTTGTTATACGTTCACATATTCCTTACATATTGCTGATTCTTCAAACTTCGTTAGCAGACTTACTAGGACAGTTGGCGTATTTCTTCGTGCAGCTGTCATTTAAGATTTTCTGTGACGCTCATCCGTTATTCAAACCCGTGATCATTCATATAGGTCTTCCTTGTATACTGACTTTCTGTTCATCGGCGTCCACAGTTCTGAAACAGTTTCTAAACATTTTCACACTAGATAAAATTATGCTTTCCGTGCAATGTACAGAGCGTTTACAGAATCTTCAAAAGCTTGCAGTCGCATCATTTAAACTCCTCTAGAGTTGCCGTTTGTGATGTATTTGGTTGCTCAGCCGGCAGTTCGATCACATTAGGTTGAGACCATAGACGAAGCAAGAGTTATCACCACTTGGCAATAGACAAAACTGAGTGGCAACTGACGAAGCCAAGAGAGGAAATATTCGTATATAAACTGCAATATGTGATTTGTGAGTTACATAAAAGCTCCTGGGCAGAAAAAGGGAACCGTTCGTACCTCCGCATTATTATAGTGGCTGTGGAGTGCACTTGCATTCACGGCCCACAGTGTCACTCACTGATACGTGAGCGCTCTTAACCTCCGTGTGAACAAAAAAGGGAAAGCCGGCTTTGTCGTCGCTCGGCGAGATGGCAGCGTCCAGTGGACTCGTCGGTCGTCAGCACGAGAGCAGCCGGGTGTCGAGCGGTGACAGCGCGCTCTTCACGGCCCGTAGCGACGTGTGTCAGCCGGACGGCGACCATTGTCCGCCGCCGCCGCATTGTGCTGTGCTCTGGCGCGCCGCTACTGGGCCAAGGCCGCCAGAGGGACGACTCGCCGCTGGTTGGCGTGGCCGGTCGGTGTCGCGTTTACACGCGCTCGTGTTCCGTATCCGCACACGCTGCAAAATTACACTACTGGCCATTAAAATTGCTACACCAAGAAGAAATGCAGATGATAAACGGGTATTCATTGGACAAATATATTATACTAGAACTGACATGTGTCTACATTTTCACGCAATTTGGGTGCATACATCCTGAGAAATCAGTACCCAGAACAACCACCTCTGGCCGTAATAACGGCCTTGATACGCCTGGGCATTGCGTCAAACCGAGCTTGGATGACGTGTACAGGTACAGCTGCCCATGTAGCTTCAACACGATACCACAGTTCATCAAGAGTAGTGACTGACGTATTGTGACGTGCCAGTTGCTCTGCCACCATTGACCAGACGTTTTCAATAGGTGAGAGATCTGGGGAATGTGCTGGCCAGGGCAGCAGTAGAACATTTTCGGTATCCAGAAAGGCCCGTACAGGACCTGCAACATGCGGTGGTGCATTATCCTGCTGAAATGTAGGGTTTCGCAGGGATCGAATGAAGGGTAAAGCCACGGGTCGTAACACATCTCAAATGTAACGTCCACTGTTCAAACTGCCGTTAATGCGAACAAGAGGTGACCGAGACGTGTAACCAATTGCATCCCATATCATCACGCCGGGTGACACGCCAGTATGGCGATAGGGCGATGACGAATACACGCTTCCAATGTGCGTTCACCGCGATGTCGCCAAACACGGATGCGACCATCATGATGCTGCAAACAGAACTTGGATTCACGCTAAAAGATAACGTTTTGCCATTCGTGCACCCAGGTTCGTCGTTGAGAACACTGTCGCAGGTGCTCCTGTCTGTGATGCAGCGTCAAGGATAACCGCAGCCATGGTCTCCGAGCTAATAGCCCATGCTGCTGCAAACGTCGTCGAACTGTTCGTGCAGATGGTTGTTGTCTTGCAAACGTCCCCATCTGTTGACTGAGGGATCGAGGCGTGGCTGCACGATCCGTTACAGCCATGCGGATAACTTGCCTGTCATCTCGACTGCTAGTGATACGAGGCCGTTGGGATCCAACACGGCGTTTCGTATTACCCTCCTGAAGCCACCGATTCCATATTCTGCTAACAGTCATTGGATCTCGACCAATGCGAGCAGCAATGTCGCGATACGATAAACCGCAATCGCGATAGGCTACAATCCGACCTTTATCAAAGTCGTAAACGTGATGGTACGCATTTCTCCTCCTTACACGAGGCATCACAACAACGTTTCACCAGGCAACGCCGGTCAACTGCTATTTGTGTATGAGAAATCGGTTGGAAACTTTCGTCATGTCAGCACGTTGTAGGTGTCGCCACCGGCGCCAACCTTGTGTGAATGCTCTGAAAAGCTAATCATCTGCATATCACAGCATCTTCTTCCAGTCGGTTAAATTTCGCGTCTGTAGCACGTCATCTTCGTGGTGTAGAAATTGTAATGGCCAGTAGTGTACTATCCCGGAAAGAGTGCACTTAGTACAGTCTCGAGAAGGGGTTTCGGCCCTGACGGAATTTACTAACAAAGGAAACTCCCCATCTTAGCCCCTCTGATTTAGTGGTAAAATGTCCCAGTGTATAGCCCGTCAAAAACTGAACACAAACCAAGCATGAAAACAGGAAGAAGGTATATTGCACTGTCAAATAAGAAGCAAAATCTTAAGAATGAACTGTCCAAGCTCAAGGTGTGCAACATCGAGCGACTACTAGTAGGCATGGCGTCGTAGTTAAGTCGTCACTGTGACGGGCTAGGAATGGGAAGATCCGTGTTCAAATCTTCCTCGTACCCCTTTTTATTTAACAAAATTATGAACTGTTCGTCTGGCCATCGACGTGTCTGTTCGCGGTATTCACAGTTGTGATTGTGTCGTGCTGTGCGATCCGTTTGCAGCAGCGAGGTGTAGGGAAGGTATCTGCAGGCGTGGGTACCTCCTATTTGTTCTACACAAGTACCACAAATCTTGTGCTCCATATTGGAAGTTTTGAGTCTTGACTTCCTTTGTTGTAACATCATTTTATTAGTTGTTTTCATTTCTGTGAAAGTTCCATGCGGCATGTCGCATGCTCTCAGTGCTTATCACATTTAGATGCGACGGTAATATATTCTTACCACATGACTCATAATATATTACCAGAGTACAGTATGATAACTGCCAAGATTACAAAAGCAGAGGACACGTCAATGACTGGATGGAAAGTTCATAATTTTATGAAAAAACGGGAACGAGAAGGGTTCGAACACGGATCTCCCGCTTTACAGTCCAATCCACAAATTCATGGAGTGGTTAGCACACTGGACTCGCATTCGGGAGGACGACGCTTCAATCCCGCGTCCGGCCATCCTGATTTAGGTTTTCCGTGATTTCCCTAAATCGCTCCAGGCAAATGCCGGGATGGTTCCTTTGAAAGGGCACGGCCGACTTCCTTCCCCGTCCTTCCCTAATCCGATGAGACCGATGACCTCGCTGTTCGGACTCCTCCCCCATACAACCCAACCCAACCTAGAAATCCACGGTGCCGTGGTTCTTGCAGTTCGCTCTATGTTTACTTGAACCGTTCAGCGTTTCTATTTTTCTTTATTTTTGACAGTTCCATACACGTTCTTCCTATTTTCATGTTTGATCTGTGTTCAGTTTTGAAAGGATATCCACCGGGTCATTTTACGACTAAATCTGAGGTGTCTGCTATGGCGAGTTTCTCAAGTAAGGAGTGCTACGGCAGGTCGTATCGCACACCGCCTCATTTGTTTGTATTTTGTATTGCATTGGGGGCCTAGAAACGTCGGAGAGGCTTCGTCCCCCCAGTGGTCCACAACCCCACAACGGGCCACAGCAGTCCATCCAGCCCACTGCCGCCCACACCGAACCTAGGGTTATTGTGTGGTTCGGCCCCCAATGGACACCCCCCCCCCACCACCCCTCCCACCCCCACCCTCCGGGCACGTCTCATACCAGACGAGTGTAGCCCCAAATGTCTGCGTGGCAGGGTACTTATAGTGTTTGTGCAGCAATCGCCGTCATAGTGTACCTGAGGTGAATAAGGGTAACCAGCCCGCATTTGCCGAGGCAGATGGAAAACCGCCTTAAAAACCATCCGGATCTCTACACTAATCCACCGGGCGGATTCGTGACGGGGGCGGCACGCCTTGACGCTCGAGAAGCAGAGATCAAAAAAATGGCTCTGAGCACTATGCGACTAGCACTTAGAACTAATTTAACCTAACTAACCTAAGGACATCACACACATCCATGCCCAAGGCAGGATTCGAACCTGCGACCGTAGCGGTCACGCGGTTCCAGACTGAAGCGCCTAGAACCGCTCGGCCACACCGGCCGGCGGGAAGCAGAGAGTTAGACCGCGCGGCTAGCAGGCCGGGCTACACCACCCCATACTTGAGAAAGCTTAATGACGCCCTCCGGCTCTGACAAGCGCATGTAACTTCCAAGGCGGCAGATACAGTTGTTACCAAGAATCCGTGGACAGCATTCCACCCGACCCAAATCTTATCGATCAATTTTTGCATTCTTAGTTCCCTAGCTAATATCCAGGAACGGCTCCTGTGACCAGCTTCAGGTCATAAGACGCTCAGGGCCCTTAGCACACAATCAGTTCGAAGCTAGACTCGATAAATCGGCAGATGACGGGGTTAGAAGGCAATTGGGTAGTAAACAGAACAGAATAGAATAGAAATACAGAGTAGCGTTATTAATAGATATCACAAGGCCTTCGATAACATTTATGGTCGCCAGCGATATTTACAGGGCATCGGGACCTCCAGCTCTTGACCATTGCAGAAATAGAGTGAGCGAGTGGCAAGTGAGGAATCGTGACGAAGAAGGTCAGTAAGTCATGCACGCAAGGGTCAGTATGGACCCCGTTTTCTGGAACATCATCATTTCACTCCTGCTATAACTAATGGTAGGCGACGATTGCACAGAAGATGTAGCCGGGTACACTGACGACACCTCCTCGTCAATGTGGCCGACTCGACACAGCATCGAAAATACCAGCTATACTGCAGATCTTGAGCAGCTGGTTTGCTAGAACTAGACTCATCATTTCGGCAACTCGACAAGAAAGTAATCTCTGATTTCCTTTCTTTATTTAATTTTGATTACTTCCAAATGTCATTTCAAAATTATTCTAAATTAATCACTTTTAATCATCGGTAAGTATGTTTGTAACTCCTGTTTAGTACGGTTTATATCATTACACCACACAGAAAATAAAGATCTGTTCAGGCTTTCTTTTTTTTCCTTTACGCTGAGAAATTTGTTACGTGTACAGTTTACAACTTTATTACGTAAGAATAACCTCGTTGTTCGTAAGACATTTTGGTTCAACTTGCAGTACAATCTAATTTCAAGCTGTATCTACGGCCGTTCGAATTTTTCTGAAAAGGCATGACTGAGATGTTTGTAGCGTTGTGCCTATTCGTTTCAGAAGTGCTTGTCACTACAAGATACAACTTCTACATTTTCCACTCAACCGCAAAGTGCCTAGAAAACGAGACAGCCACGATCTCATCCTTATTTTCTGGATAGGAAGGGATGCAAAGAATACCATTATTGCCGGCCGTTGTGGCCGAGCGGCTCTAGGCGCTTCAGTTCGGAACCGCGCTGCTGCTACGATCGCAGGTCCGAATCCTGCCTCGGGCATGGATGTGTGCGCTGTCCTTAGGTTAGTTAGGTTTAAGTAGTTCTAAGTCTAGGGGACTGATGACCTCAGAAGTTAAGTCCCATAGTGCTCAGAGAGCCAAAATCTATATTACTGGAATACAAATTCTTTACTTGCTACAAATGGTAATTTTCACCATGTAACCTCCCCCTCACTTATCGACCTTAATGACAGTGAAAAATTAAACCGCGTGTACCTAATGGAAATTTGGGAAAAGCAATCGTCACCGAAGTTAATCTGTCGGTAAAGAGGGAGGAAAGGGTTACATTTAAATGAAAGGAAAATCGCAAATGAAACTGGTGGAAATTAATTTTGAAAAGGGGTAAAGTTATTAAAGAAAGTAAATGTGCGGCCGTTACGTTAACAATTAACTAGCGGTAATTAGATATTTGAGATTTGGGGGAAATTACGGTCGCCAGTCCTATGGACAGTTACTATAGTAATTGAAAAAGAAAGGTTATTACACATATAATTAGCACTAGAAGCGTGCCAACTGAAGGTTGACACGTGTAGTGTGAAAACTGAAAGTTTGTCAGAAGTAATAAATTTCGCTACACTCTGAATTAATTTAGCAAAAGAATTAATAAAACCGGAAAATCGAAAGTTAATTTAGTGACTGAAGTTAATAGTGAGCTTTCTTTCTGAAGCACATCGAAATTCAGTAAAATACGGTTAGTCTTGGACTACCTCAACAATCATTTCAAAAGCTACTTGAATCTACGCAATTTAGAAATAAGAGATTTAACTTTGAACCTGAATTAAATGATTCTGAACAATTAACAATAGTAAAATTTAGTACGTAGCAAGCTGAGCTGGAGTCACAGGTAAGCTAAAATATGCAAACAAAACTCGCACTCTTAATTTGTGCTTGTGTAATCTAAATATTGTAGCCAGCTATGAATACCTTAACTGAACTTTGAAATTAAAGCAGTGAAATCGAATGCTTTTACTTTAATGCTGGCGTTTGAATTTCAACGACACTCGAGTTCATTCCGGAAAAGGAAGGGACCCTGCTTGGTAATGCAATTGGGGCAATGAGCAACAAAGGTTCATGCTACGTTGCTGTAATTTTGTGATTTGAACAGTTTTAAAAGCTGAGGTCTGCCATACAGTTCTAAAACTTTACGTGCTTCCATTCTTCCTTGTTGGTTTATTGAAGGTTTGAAGCCGACGATCGAGGAGGTGGCGACAGTCACTCATTGTCGGCTGTCGCTGTTGCAGAAGCTGGATGTTGGCGCGCCTCCTTCTCGACACGGTCACCAGGCGAAACGGGCTCTTGATGTGCGCCAGCTAATGCTTCCCGTCCGCGACACCGTGTCAGAAACTATCATAGCAAGTCGAGCGCAATTACATGCAGCCAAACCCCAAAAGCGCGACAACTCGCGGGAGCGTCACACAACACACCTGCTCCACTCGCTACTCCAGGCAGACCCCCCCCTCTGCCCGCGCTGCACGAGACAGAGTTAACACTACCAAAGATCCTAAACACTTTGGTTCTCCCCACGACCTATCGATGTATTCGTTCGATAGCATAGTTTTCCCTAGGCCAGACCCAGCGTATAAATACAAATAATATTCACAAAACAAACCAACATAAATGCATATATATATATATATATATATATATATATATATATATATATATATATATATAAAAACAGTAAAACAATTACAATATATAAAGACACAGAAATATCATATCTTCAAGTGACAAAATAAGGAAAAATCTATAGTACAATAGATGGAAATAGAAGGATATGCACTTCCGGCGTTACAACCATCCACCACAGAGCAGAAAGTGATTTTCTTGTCCTTAATAACGGCAACTAAATAAAGTACCGCACTGCCTGCAGATTGTTGCTGGCGGTAAAGACAGAGGAAATCCTCAAAAACTTGGAGACTCCACACAAATCTTACGCGAGAAGTAGTGCGCGAAAGATTTATCCAAGAATGCCGCCACGAAAAACTAGGTTCTGATAGTGCGCTACTTCATTAATAATGAATATAGGCAAACAGCAGTTAACAGCTTTAACAACTATCGAACAGAGAGACCGCAGTTCTCGCTGTAACTTCTTTCACGTACTTCTGTAACATACACGGAGCAGACAGCCTTCGTAACAATATTGTATCAGAACACTTTTTTGTTAACCTTTTTTTGATATCTTTTTCAGGGTACTGGTAGCAACCATTTTAGGAAACCGAGGGGCCATTGAACGGTTTCTTATTAACGCGTTCCCTGAATGACTTACGACCTAGTCAACTCTATCCCCAACTCTGTTTTAGCTTTGTCGTCGACTTGTCGACCCTCCTGGCTCGCTTAATAGTTCATAGGTTTCCCCCTGGCCGCCGTCCTGCTGTAGCTCACAGCAAATTAGATTAATGCGCGAAGTTGGTGGCTCAGGGGTGCACTGCACGGCGCCATTTCAACACGCTGGGCTGTAGTTAAGACGCCATGAAACCGACGTCTACCAGCTACGCGGTTGCTTTTCGCTGTTACTTCTAATACGGGAGGAAGCAGAGTTTCTTTTTTTTTTCACAGAAAATAGCAACAATGAATTCAAACTGCTTTCATGTTATGTCACTTGTTGCTCGCGTACTGATTAAATGCCATGCCGCCTTAGATTTGAAGTGTAATATGAAACATCATGTCGCAGACCCATAACACGTTAACGGACGCACAAATATTTGTACTCGAATCGTGGGGCTATTGAACAAAGAATTAATACAACATTACGTAATATGTAATATGTCAACAGCAATAAATAGGGTGAAATTATTTATGCTATAATATAAATGGTACTTCTCCCAAACTGATTATTAAGGTTCTATCATCTTCAGTCTAAAAGTTGTATGCGGATTGCGAGCTATTAAAATTAACCAGTTCGGTAGCGAAACATATCAAACGCACATACCGAGAAGTAAACACATACAGTTTTTTACATAATCTAAATTTCATGTAACTCTAATAAAAACGCCCAGCTTAAAAATTTGAATAACAACAATAAAGACCACCAACAGAAAACAACATTTCATTAAAAGATGTATATTTTAAATACTGAATTAAATACAATCCCTTTGTCGAATACAACCTCTCACTTGTTCAAAATAACACCGGTTCCGGCCTTCCGGACTGTTCCCTTCTCAATTTTTAGTTATGGTTCAAATGGCTCTGAGCACTATGGGACCCAACATCTGAGGTCATCTGTCCCCTAGAACTTAGAACTACTTAAACCTAACTAACCTAAGGGCATCACACACATCCATACCCGAGGCAGGATTCGAACCTGCGACCGTAGCGGTCACGCGGTTCCAAACTGAAGCGCCTAGAACCGCACGGCCACTCCGGCCGGCTATTAGGTATGACACATGGTGCACCACACTCAGTCATCCAAAATGCACATAAGTAACGGTTATAAGACATGCCTTAAAAAAGAAATGCTTTACACTCTAAAAGGGAGAACCCAGTAACGGAACTAAAACAGATCTTAAATCAGGGTCCCCATTGAATGAAATTCTACTTTTAGCTTTGACTTGCGAGTGTAATCCCAAAAGTAAGGTCTCCTTTTTTTATTTAAGTACAGTACTCTGTTTGTGTGGCAGTTGGCCACACTGTCGTGAAGAGTGCTTCTCGCGCTGTGTCTAAACATGCGCACGCCGCGCTGAGAATGGAGCTCCCGTTGGATGTTACCGTCAAGTGCGAGTTTCGAGCAGTTATACGGTTTTTGAATGCAAAGGGCACTGCGCCGACTGAAAACCATCGCCAATTGACGGAAGTGTATGGTGAGTCGTGCATGGATGTCAAAAATGTTCGTAAGTGGTGTAGAGAGTTTGCAGCTGGTCGGACCGAAATTAACGATGAACAAAGGAGCGGGAGACCGTCAGTTTCTTAGGAGACAGTGTTGAAGATTGAGCAAAGCATGCGTGAAGATCGGCGGATCACCCTGCATGATCTCTGAACGTTGGTTCCTGAGGTTTCCCGAAGCACCGCTCACAGAATTTTAACGGAAACATCGAACCACCGGAAGATGTGCGCAAGATGGGTGCCACGCATGCTGACTGAGGACCACATGCGGCAACGAGTTGATGCTTCCCGCGCATTTCTTCACTGCCTTGCAGCCGAAAAGGACAACTTTCTGGACTCAATTGTTTCCTAGGTTAAAAGAACATTTGGCCGGAAAGTGATTCAGCTCCGACGAAAGAAGTGGTTCATAACTTTCTGAACAGTATGGCAGCGAGCTGGTATGACATGGGCGTACAAAAACTGCCACAGCGTCTACAAAAATGCATCGACAGAAATGGTGATTATGTCGAAAAATAGCTGAATCTTCAAGCTGTAAACTGATGTAAACCATTGTAGAAATAAACAGATCTATGTACTTATAAAAAAAAATGGGAGACCTTACTTTTGAGATTACCCTCGTACATAAACAAGGTTTTATCCATAATTGGACAAAATATCTGGCACTAAAGACTAAAACACTATCAGACAACGCGTTTTCAAACGAACGTTGTGTGATATGAATCAGAAGTTAGCCAAAATCTCTCTAAGAAAATCAGATCATCAATCCTAACGATGAGCAGAGCTATAAAAATATGTTTGCTTTTAGTACAATTTAAAAAAAAAATTAGCAAGAATAGAGGTGTCTGCTCATCTATAATTTTTAAAAAACGTTCCACCAATAATCAGCGTGAGTGCACGAAACTGAACGGCAGTCAGCCAAAACCAAATATTGAAAGATCGGGAACCGTTTGACCGCACTGTGTACCCCTCAAAGTATAGTCTCGAAAGCAGTGCTCTCCATTACCGCCAGACCGTTAAAGAACGTTAATCTGTGGCGTACATTAAGTACATTTGTTTGCATTCTCACTTCTTTTGCAACGATCAAACTCCACGAGCAATAAGGCGAAGTCAAGCCAAATTACCAAACTACATGTGCCTGTTAACTTTAGATAAAACAAAACCACATTCAACATCAAATACACAACTCGTAATCTCGATGATGGACGAGCCGGGTCAGTAAGCATAACAGTTTCACGTCAGCACTCAGTTACTCCAAATATAACTCGAAATCCACCTAACTTGCAGGTGATCCTGCAAACGTCTACCATAAATCTGTCACTGATCTTCTGCCCAAAGTAGGAGAGAGCCACCAACTCCGCAGCTTCAACTACACATGCGAGTAGTTGCCCTGCTGTCCGTCAAGACTCACTAGGTCCTGGGTCAGCTGGATGTTACAAGACCATAAGCCGATTTTCCTTTTTTTATTTGTGTGGTGTTTCCAAAGTACTACCATCCGTGTGGCTGGACTTCTAGAGTGATGGGTCAAGTTCATCTTTATTAGTCTTAAGAGGGTTTCAGGAGGTACACTGTGACATTCTCCAGTTGCCATAGAGCCGACATACACAAGGTGCCTGAATGTCGGACATAATGCTTCTACCTTTTCGAGGAGTTTCATAGTGGATATCCAAATCTTTTCCCTGAGGAGCAGCATGCCGAGTTCACGGTGGAGATCCCGGATCCGGGCCCAATAAGATGCACAGAGTGTGGCCCGAAATCACCGATTCTGGAGGGGCAAACAGTGCACCATGTCCAGCAGTCATAGAGGACCACTGGGAGGCTTGTAGCAAAATAAAGGTGGCGCATTGTCCTCGTCCGTAGATTCGTGCTGGCTAATATAGGATAGTTCTGGTGGAGCAGGTGGCGCAGCTTGATTCGTTTCTCCCGTACATGTTAGTTGAAAAGTAGATTCTTTTTCGGTGTAATACCAAGATATTTATCTCTGTCCGTCCAGATGAGTGGTCGATTGTGCCGAATCAGGCGATCACGGAGTTCGGGGCGTCTTTATTTAAATATCACGGCCTTCGTCTTTTCTGCATTCAGTTTAATAGAACTTTGTTCAGTTTTAGTTCAGTTAACGTCAGTTGTCACTGGAGGTGGTTGATGAAACCAGTGACTCGTCGGCTACTCATCAACAAAACCTTATCAGCAAACTGGGAAAGCACCACTTGCAAACAGAACTGGAAGCTCGGTAACATAGATGACAAAGAAAGATGGTGACAAAAACCGATCCCTGTGGAATACTCTCCGAAAGGTGTTTGAGACTGGAGCGTTCTCCTTGTATCTTAACTGTTATCTTCCTATCCTGAAGAAAGCTGATGGTCAACTTGATACGGTAGTCGGGAAGGACGTGAAGGTCATAAAATTTGGTGTTCAATTTGTCACCCCCAACCCGTTCGTACTTCTCTATATCTAAAACATGGCGGCGGTGTAATTAGACACATTCCATGAGCCGTTCCGCTTACGGCGCTTTAAAGCCTCATCGTTCGACCCACTGCCGCCTTTGAAGACGCCGGGCAAGCCGCTGCCAAGAGACACGGCCTCGGTATGTTTGAATACCGATAGCGGACCGGCTCAGACTAGAGCTTTAATTATAGAGTGTGAATTTTAAATGGGGTTTTGATGATTGTACTGTGTCGTTGCGGACACGGCACGAACCGTAAAATTGTTTTGTTAAATGACTGTCATGAACTCCACTTACAGCTGGTAACATTGTTTTATATTAAAACACGACCGGTTTCTCGGCTTCAGGCCGCATCATCAGCTGAACAACGTTAAAAGATCATAGGCATACCCATCGCTCCTAGTCAAAATTTGCTACTCAGATAATATCGTCAATACCACGGAGATATTTATAGTCATTACCAATATCACAGATCGTCGTTTGTTCCCCAAATGCACCATATAGAAGTTGCTGGATGTAGTACTTGGAGAATTAAACCCAAAACATAGCTTAGTTTATCTCACTGACATAACTGCATTTCTTAAAAACACTCAAATAGTTTGTCAAGTGGAATACATTCGAATATAGTTTTGCGAGGTATCATCCCAGAAAAAAGGAAGAGTTTGGAGAGAATCCTTGTGGAATGAACCTTGCCAGATTGTATTCATTTTCATGAGGACCCAGCACGTGGCATGATGGTATAAGATGCTACTCAACAACACGTCAGTTGGATCAGATAGCTGGCAATTTGGACACCACGTTTTGCGTTTCTGATGTGTTAAGGCCATTGGCTGTGCTTCGTGTTGGAGATCTTCGTGTTGTTATCTGTCGACGAAATAATGCAAGACTGTACAGTACCCTCACTGTCCTGATCTATCTCAACCTTTGTCATGGCGAATACATTCCCCAGATTTCTCTCTCACTGAAACACCTGGTCCTGGCTTCCTGAGAGACTGGCAAACCACCACTTATCAGCCACTAAGATTGATAGATATTGAATAGATTTCAAGAAGCGTGGAGAGGTGACCCCTACCTGCCATCCAAGTTCAGTTTGACTCAATGCCCAGACGAGCTAGAACCACTGTAGAACAATCAAACAGCTCGTATTAATGAGTTTTATTACAATAAGAAAATTGCGATACGTAACTTTCGCAATTACACAGGTGTGTCGCAGTGACTGCTGATCTCCAGCTGACAAAAGTCTTTCCTGAACAGCGATCGAAGTGCCTAATGTTGACGCTGATATCAAAGTCGCTAATCTTGTAGCTGCTATTGAAGTGGGCCGTCACCTGTCGGTCGCGGCGTTTATATCCTTTTCACATAGAGGCCGCTGCTGTCACGTTGTCGTCTTGGAAGGGCGTCGGTCAGCGTGCGATTGGCTGACTTTTTCTCACAGCCTTCTGTTCCCTGTTATTCCCGACTGGCGTGCCGGCGATTGACTTTACGCCGTAACAATACCTAAAATGTTGTTTTGTGCTACAGTTAACGGTATTGCAATTTTCAAAGGCCAGCAACGTAATTAAGGTGGTGACAGTGCCTCGGAGTCGTTAAGCCGCAAGTGGTTGGAGAGTACACGCACATTTGCAGAACTGCCCCGAGATTGTGAGCTCGAAGGAGCGCCGCTAAAAGGCAACCCACCGAAGCCGCCTAGTGTCAGCTTAGCGCGACGGCCCCTCCTGAAAGCTTAATCACTCGGGGACCGTCGGAGGCGACGCAGCGGTCGCTTCTGGAGTGCGTCGCCACTGCCACCGCCAGCCAGCACTGTGATAGCAGCCAGCGCCGTCTGTTGTCCGCCAGTTTGGCCGACGTCCGTGTGCCTGCATTATTCATGCCCACCCGAGGCGGCTGACCCGGATTACGAGCCGCTACCAAAAGAGCGCAGGGATTAGCCGCACTCTCGAGAGCTGCTGCCTGCCGGCGCAATGCCGAATTGCTGCCTTCGTCCCTGACCTGTCTGATAGTGTAAACGCTGTCAGAATCGTTTGATGGGTGGTAGCCTTCGAGTACCGGTTTACTAAAATTTATATTAGGTACATGGCTTTGGTGCATCAAACCAGTCTGTGGACTGAAGACTACGCCAACAGTACTATTTAGTGGCTGTTGTCGATTACTACAAAGCTTTTTGGACACTCGCATTATGTCGTGGTATCCTGCGTTGTCGTCTCCCTACACATTGTTGCTAACATGTTTTACCAGGAATTACAGCACGCACAGAGATACTTAAGCAATCATTCTTCTGTCACTGCGCCACGCGGGATTATCCGAGCGGTCTAAGGCGCTGCAGTCATGGACTGTGCGGCTCGTCCCGGCCCCGGCGGAGGTTCGAGTCCTCCCTCGGGCGTGGGTGTGTGTGTTTTTCCTAGGATAATTTAGGTTAAGTAGTGTGTAAGCTTAGGGACTGATGACCTTAGTAGTTACGTCCCATAAGATTTCACACACATTTGAACATTTTTTTCTGTCACTGCGGACACGATTGGGACAGCACGAAAATCTAATACGTACTGCACATATCAAAAAAAGTTCTGCATCACCTCGGTCCCGAGAGTTCCGGAATCTGTATAGAAAATTGGAATAGAGATCAACATAAACATCATTTCCGCCCTTTTTATTGCTTATGAAAATCACACATTGCGTGTTGTAAAAACTATACAGCGAGACCTTCAGAAGTGGTGGTCCAGATTGCTGTACACACCGGTACCTCTACTACCCAGATACACGTCTTCTTGCATTGATACATGCCTGTATTCGTCGTGGCATACTATCCCCAAGTTCATCAAGACACTGTTAGTCCAGATGGTTCCACTCTTCCAGGGCGATTCGGCGTAGATTCCTCAGAGTGGTTTGTGGGTCACGTCGTCCGTAAAAATCTCTTTTCAATCTATCCAAGACATGTTAGATAGTGTTCATGTCTGGAGAACATGCTGGTCACTCTAGTCGAGCGATGTCGTTATCCTGAAGGAAATCATTCACAAGATATGTACGATGGGTGCGCAAATTGTCGTCCATGAAGACGAATGCCCCGCGAATATGCTGCCGATATGGTTGCACTATCGGTCGTAAAATGGCGTTCACGTATAATACAGTCGTTACGGCGCCTTCCATGACTACCAGCGGCGTACGTCGGCCCCACATAATGCCACCACAAAACAGCAGCGAACCTCCACCTTGCTGCAATCGTTGGACAGTGTGTCTAAGGCGTTCAATCTGACCGGATTGCCTCTAAACACTACTCCGACGACAGTCTGTTGAAGGGATATGCGACAACCATCAGTGAAGAGAGCGTGATGCCAATCCTGAGCGATCCATTTGACATGTTGTTAGGCCCATCTGTACCGCGCTGCATGGTGTCGTGGTTGCAAAGATGGATCTTGCCATGGTCGTCTAGAGTGAAGATGCGCATCATGCAGCCTATTTCGCACAGTTTGAGTCGTAACACGACGACCTGTGGCTGCACGAAAAGCATTATTCAACATGGTGGCGTTGCTGTCAGGGTTCCTCCGAGCCATACTCCGTAGGTAGCGGTCATCCACTGCAGTGGTAGTCCTTGGGCGGCCTGAGCGAGGCATGTCATCGACAGTTCCTGTCTCTCTGTATCTCCTCCATGTCCGAACAACATCGCTTTGGTTCACTCCGAGACGCCTCGACACTTCCCTTCTTGAGTGCCCTTCCTGGCACCAAGCTAAAATGTGGACGCGATCGAACCGCGGTATTAACGGTCTAGGCACGGTTGAACTACAGACAATACGAGCCGTGTACCTCCTTCCTGGTGGGATGACTGGAACTGATAGGCTGTCGGACCCCTTCCGTCTAATAGGGGCTGCTCATTGATGGTTGTTTACGTCTTTGTGCGGTTTAGTGACATCTCTGAACAGTCAAAGGGACAATGTCTGTGATACAATATCCACAGTCAACGTCTATCTTCATGAGTTCTGGGAACCGGGGTGATGCAAACCTTTTTTTTGAAGTGTGTACCATGTTAAGTACCTTCTGCCACGCACCTCACGGTGATTTGCTGTGTATGTACGCTATCTGATAAAAAGTATCCGGACCGCTATTCAAATGGTTCAAATGGATCTGAGCACTATGGGACTTCTGTCATCAGTCCCCTAGAACTTAGAACTACTTAAACCTAACTAACCTAAGGACATCACACACATCCATGCCCAAGGCAGGATTCGAACCTGCGACCGTAGCAGTCCCGTGGTTCCGGACTGCAGCGCCTAGGACCACACGGCCACCACGGCCGGCTGGACCGCTATTAGTGGAGTTAACATGGGATTTGTCCACCTTTCACCTTTATACTGCTTGAACTCTGCCATGGTCAGGAATGGCGGTCCATATTTTTTCTCAGGACCCAAAACCGGAGGAGGTAATGTCGGACATACGGGAAGTCGACGCTGCATACGCCTTTCATTGGTCCGGGTCGGTACTCTAGGCAGGCCAGTCCGTCTCAGGAATGTGATTGTCCACTAACCATTGCCTCAAAGATTCTTCTTTATGAGAGCGTTCACTGTTATCCTGATACAATGAATCATCTCTGAACTGTTGCTCTATACTTTACGCAGTATATAATACTAACCACGGAAACCACACCGAGCGAGGTGGTGCAGTTATTAGCATACTGGACTCGCAATCGAGAGGACGACGGTTGAAACATCCGTCTGTCCATCCCGATTTAGGTTTTCCATGATTTCCCTAAATCAGGAAAATCCTGGGATTGTTACTTCGAAAGAGCACGGCCCACTTCTTTTCCCATCCTTCCCCACACCGATGACATAGCTGTTTGGTCCCCTCCTCCAAATCAAGCAACCAACCTCGAAAAACTCTCCCGCCCCTGTAGCGTAATACCAACTCCTCCTTACTTGACTGTTGGCACTACACTTGATAGCTGGTAACGTTCTCCAGGTATTCGCCAGATCCAATTCCTTCCATCGGACTGCTACAGCGTGCAGTGCAATTTTTCACTCCAAATCACTCCATTGGAGTCGTCCACTGACCAGTGCCTCGCTCTTCACACCAAGCGTCACTTAGCACCGACTACAGAAATGTGTGACTTAGAGGAACAGCTCTACTCTTATACACCTTAGACCATAGTTTTTAACTCCCTACGCACGGTCATTATGCTGCTGGTAGCATTTTGGAACTGACGAGTGATTCGTTTCGTTGATTTCATCTCTTTTTTTGCAACCATCCTCCGCAATTTTCGACGGTCCCTGTCCGTTAGTACATTAGCTCTGCCTGGTTTTTAGTGTAGCTGTGGCTGTTCCTTCGCATTTCCATTTCACAGTCGCATTACCAGCGGTCGACTTGGCAGTTGTACAAAGGTTGATGGATTTGTTGCGCAGGTGGACGATGTTAGTAAGATAAACGTGGCTGACCATAGTCAGCATTTAAACAACAATTTTATTCGACAAAGTGGTCAGTTAGAGCAAACAGTCGCGAACGGTAAGTAATCGTTCTTTACCAATATCGAATTTAAATTCCCATTTGTAACAGGTGATAATGTTTAATAGCTTCTGAAAAAGGATAGTTTATGAACTAGTAAAGAATAAATACCGACGATTTTCAACTGTTGGCTGCATCTGACTCCTTCGTCGAATCAAAAATATACTGGAGGAATTATGCGGAAAGTCGGGCGGCTGCCACAGAGGTGAAGCTGGGTGATGAGGCAGATGTCGTTGTAGGCTGAAGGAACGTGATAGGAAGAGTACTTTCTAGTTTCTCTTCCTCTGTTAACAACTAATGGGCTGAGTGCGTCGTACGGATCAGTTGCTATGGTACACATTTTAGCTGGAAGTAACATGGATTCGTGAATGCACATTATAGAGACGGCCATGTTGAAACGCGGTACATATCTGAAGCAAGGAATATGAAATTAAATTACGGCTGTTGTAATGCTTATAACACAACGAGTAGAAGAAAAATGACGTTCAAAAGACATAGTAAGCATTTGTGATCGTGTCTAATACTGCATAATGCGTTTAAATATAAGTACGGTTACTGCTATTAATCAATTAATCAACCGCTGTATAACTTCTGAAATCTTTGACGGTGGCAGCAATCTTAAACAGAGAACGGTCGACACAAAGTGTTTCGAATCGTACCGATTTTAACGATCAGTACTTCGAGGCCATGCCAAATCATCGCGCCCTTAGTAGCTAGTCTCTTGGGCGCTCATAACATATAATTTATGTATCTCACCAATCAGTTACAAGATCGCTACATACTTGTTCCGAGGTGCCGCTCTATATCGTCAGGATTGGCTCTTGAGCAATAGCAGCTTGATGACCACTGGTCTAGCGGCAGACGACTGTATATGTGTGGACACCAAGAACAAAGATGTAGAACGTTAATAACATTGGTTCAATTTAAAAAGCTTTAAGAATTATCACATTAAAATTCGGAAGGTTTACTTTTCAGCACGCCCTCGTATACTACTAATATTAAAAACAGTCATTATCTAATACATTCTGTTTTAGTGATATAACGGTGATGTGCTTCTGTGATTTCATAATAGTTGATGCTTATCTATCTCTATCTCTCTCTCTCTCTCTCTCTCTCTCTCTCTCTCTCTCTCTCTCCCTCTCTCTCTCTGACACACACACACACACACACACACACACACACACACACACACACACACAATAGCACAGTTTACACCATCCCTATCCCGACATCCGCACTCCACTGCCGTCCTCTACTTCCTACGATTTGTTTTCCTTTTTCTTTCCCAGTTCCTTGGCCTAGTTATTGCTTCTCATACACTATCCAGCCACATTAATGTGACCATCAGTCAAAAGCCTGAATATCCACTCTTTGCAGCGCGAGACGTGCATGAAGAGATTCAATGAAATTCTGGAAGGTGCTGAAACGATCGTTTTAGAAACTTAGCCGTTTCGGAAATGCTTCCTCCCTTGGCCCAAGAGCCAATGCCCGTTTGACGTCAGATAAATCGCTCCGTTTCCGTATTATGTCAACGATTGCACTGTTCTCCGCATATCCACTACACGATTTGTATACCCTTCACTGCTAGTGCTGCCAGCTGCCGTGTGTGAGTGGTTATTGAAGCTGACGTCGAACACAGCCAGTGGTCACATTAATAAGGCTGGACCGTGTATAACAGTGGAATGTAGCAGAACTTGCAGTGCTGTTACATTTGTTAGTGCCGTGTTTGAGTAATTAATCGAGAACTCAGGGTACCAGCGGCGAAATAGTTAATCTGTTACTTATCTGTTAACAAAAACTAAATACACTGAAGAGCCAAAGAAACTGGTATAGGCATTTTGAGATGCAGAGATACCTAAACAGGCAGAATTCGACGCTGCGGTCGGCAACGCCTATAAGAGACAAAAAGAGTATGCCGCAGTTGTTAGATTGATAACTGCTGCTGCAATGGCAGATTATCAGGATTTAAGTGAGTTTGAAAGTGGTTTTGTAGCCGGCACACGAGCGATGGGACACAGCATCTAGGAGGTGATCATCCCGCACGACCATTTCACGAGTGTACAATGAATATCACGAATCCTGTAAAACAACAAATTTCCGACATCGTTGTGGCCAGTAAAAGATCCTGAACTGAAGAGAACGGTTGAACGTGAGAGAAGTGCAACCCTTCCGCAAACTGCTGCAGATTTCAGTACTGGTCCATCAACAAGTGCCAGGGTGCTAAACATTCGGCGAAACACCTTCGATATGGGCTTTCGGGACCGAAGGCCCACTCGTGTACCCTTGGTGACTGCACAACACAAAGCTTTACTCCTCACCTGGGCTCGTCAATACGGACATTGGTCTGTTTGTGACGAAACATGCTGCCTCATCGGACGAATATCGCTTCAAATTGCATAGAGCGGATGGACATATACGAGTATGGAGACAACCTCATGAATCAATGGACCCTGCACGTCAGCAGTGGACTCTTCAAGCTGGTGGAGTCTCTGTAATGGTGCAGTTGGAATGATATGGGACCCCTGATACTTCTGGACACGACTCTGACAGGTGACACGTACGTAGGCATCCTGTCTAGTCACCTGCATCCATTCACATCCATTGTGCATTCCGACGGACTTGGGTAATTCCTGCAGGACAATGCGACACCCCACGCGTCGAGAATTGCTACAGACTGGCTCCAGCAACACTCTTCTCAGTTTAAACACTTTCGCTGGCCACCAAACTCCCCAGACGTTATTGAGCATAACGTGCTGCTCATATGAGATCTCCACCGACTCGTACTCTTATGGATTTATGGACAGCCCTGTAGGATTCATGGTGTCCTTTCCCTCCAGCACTGCTTCAGACATCAGTTGAGTCCATGCCACGTCGTGTTGCGGCACTTCTGCGTGCTCGCAGGGACCCTACACGATATTAAGCAAGTGCACCAGTTTTTTTGGCTCTTCAGTGTATTAGTACAGTGACCTGTAGTCAATTTGAGTATCGTTCATCCATGAGTATAGGCTGTCAGGTAATGAATAAGCCTTAAAGATCAGCTGTTGATGTTTGCGCTAGTGATTGGCTGCTTTACTCGGCATGGTGCAGTCGATTGCTTGGATACAGAAGTATTTACAGTAAGACACGGCAAGCCTGTACGCTGGTGCAGGCAGCTGGCGGCTGCGCCCGTTAACTCGGCGGCCGGCCGCTGCGGGGTCACCTGTTTTGCAGCGGCCGGCGCGTGCTTGCCGGCCCGGGATTGCCGTCGGCAGAACGCGGCCGCTGAATTAGCAACTAGGCCTCGCTCTCCGCCCATCCTCTTACCCTCGCCCTAAGCAAGAAACTCGCGCCCCAACTCCGCCGCGCCACGCTGCGCCCTCTGCGCCATGCTTCCGCTGTTTATTCAAATTGACTTTGCAAAGTCATTTATAATGCCAGCACCCCTCTCCGAACCCTACACCGGTGGTACCGTTATGCGGCTACAACAGTCTCATGCAAGTATGCAGCTCAACTCTAATGTGCGTTCACCTGTGGTATGTTTCGGTAGAAGTGATTGCAACCGGGCATCTACACTAACACTCCGAAAGCCATAGTACAGTGTATAATGGTGGGTATTTCATATCACTATTATCGCTCTTCTGTCCTATTCCGTTCACGTATAGCTCGGGGGAAACACTGCAGTCCACATGCCTCTTTACTCGTCAGTCTCATAATCTCTGTACGACGGTGGCAGAGTAATTGTCCCACAGCATTCTACGAATACGCGGCTTCTAAATTTACCTTGCAGGATTTCGTGATAACCACGTCTTCTTCAAAGATTCCCTTTTAAGGTCCACGATTTGTGTTACAGTTCCATATGGGTTACACCGATATGTTGCGATCCTTTAGTGCGTCTCTTGATTCGTTCGACTTCTATCGTCATGCCTACCTTAAAAGGACTCTGGAACAATAGACCTGGTCTCTCTGCTGTGTGCAATTTCCTCTACAGGTGCGTTGCACTTTCCCAGAATTCTTCCAACAAATCTAAGACTCAAATTGTGTGCATATGGAGTATCACTTCAGTTGTGCTACTGGATTTGTGGCTTCCTGTCAGAAAGTTCATAATACATAGTAATGGGTGGAAAATAACCAAGTGAAACAGAAGCAATATTTTGGTTCCCCAAGGTAGTTTTATAGGCCCTCTGCTGTTCGTAATATACGAGCGTAATCCCAAAAGTAAGGTCTCTTATTATAAGTACATGGACCTATTTATTTCTACAATGGTTCACATCAGTTTACAGCTTGATCATTTAAACTATTTTTCGACATAATCACCATTTCTGTCGATGCATTTTTGTAGACGCTATGGCAGTTTTGTATGCCTATGTCATACCAGCTCGCCGCCATACTGTTCAGAAAGTTATGAACCTCTTCTTTCACCTCGTCGTCGGATCTGATAGCTTTCCGGCCAAATGTTCTTTTAACCTAGGGAACAGGTGATAGTCATTGGGCGTCAAGTCAGGACTATAGGGTGGGATGGTGATTATGTTCCACTGAAACTGTTACAGGAGAGCAACGGTTTGCCGAGCGATGTGTGGGCGAGCGTTGTCATGGAGAATGTCTACGCCCTTGCTCAACATTCCTCTTCTCCGGTTCTGAATTGCCCGTTTGAGTTTTTTCAGAGTCTCACAGTACCTGTCAGCGTTAACTGTGATCCCAGCGATTCAGCTCCGACGACGAGGTGAAAGAAGAGGCATGGCGGCGAGCTGGTATGACATCGGCATACAAAAACTGCCACAGCGTCTACAAAAATGCATCGACAGAAATGGTGATTATGTCTAAAAAAAGCTAAATGTTCAAACTGTAAACTGACGTAAACCATTGTAGGAATAAATAGGTCTATGTACTTATAAAAAATAGGTGACCGTACTTCTGGAATTAATCTCGAACATAAACGCTTCAGGAGACAATCCGAGCGGCACTCTTAGATTTGTTACAGATTATACTGTAATTTGCCGTCTAGTAAAGTCATCAGAAAATCAAAACCAATTGCAAAATGACTTAGACGAGATATCTGTATTATGCGGAGAGTGCCAATTCTCTCTTACTAAGGAAAAGTGTGAGGTCATCCACATGAGTACAAAAAGGAGTCCGCTAAAATTCGGTTACAAGAATAATCACACAGATTTAAATGCTGTCAGTTCGACTAAATACCTCTTAATTACAATTGCGAACAACTTAAGCTGGAACGGTCACATAGATAACGTTGTGGAGAAGGCAAACCAAAAACTATCTTTTATTGACAGAACACTTAGAAGCCACAACAGGTCTACTAATGAGACTGCTTACATTACGCTTATTCGCCCCCAGCTGTAGTACTGCAGTGCTGTGTGGGATCCTTACCAGATAGAATTCGCGGAGGACATCAAAAAAGTTTAACGAAGGGCAGCTCGTTTTATATTATCACGAAAGCGGGCTGAGAGTGTCATGGATATGATGAGGGAGTTGGGAAGGCAACCACTAAAACAAAGGTGTTTTTCGTTTCGGTGAGATCTTTTAACGAGATTTCAATCATCAACTTTCTCCTCTGAAAGTTAAAATATTTCATTGTAGCTAGTCTACATAGGGAGAAATGATCATCGTAATAAAACAAGAGAAATCAGAGCTCGTACAGAAAGTTTAAGAGTTCATTTTTCCCACGCTTTATTAGAGAGTGGAATGGTAGAGAAGTAGTCTGATGGGGGTTCGAAGAACCTTTTGCCAGGCACTTGTGACTTAGTCCTCTATCAGTCCTAGAATTTTCTATCTGCCAATGATTTCTTAAATTTAAAAGTGCCAGCTTATGTCAGGGTTAGGCGTCCACGCATAGTCCTCTTGTAACTGTGTGATCAAGTCCTTTCAGATATCAGCTAGCTAGGTAGGTAAAGGACTGCTGAGTTCGAGCAAACGATCAGGATGGGGGGTAGCTTTACGTACACATATGGGAAGCGCACAGGTTTTAACGACACGCTGCAGAAGTGAGTACGATGTGACAAGCGTCACTGCTGACGTGCGAACCAGGCCGGCGACTCCACAATATGGACGCTCGGTCTGTCAGCAGATAACCCGGCGCCCGAGCCCTTGTCAGATAAAACGGGAGCATGCCATCTGCATCAGACGGAAATAGGCCACCACGTAAGCCCTGCTGCTGATAGTGCGGGAGTGTCGAAACCTGAGGCTCTGTAAGGAGACACCCTGTCGCTTCTGCGCCTGCGAACACCAGAATGTCATGTTTTATGTTTCTCACGAAGTGGAAAAAATAGCGACAGTGAACTTTGTCATGTGCCAAGTATAAACTGATGAGGGGAAAATATTACGAGGACCTGTTAATAGTCTTTTTGATGCGCCTTTCGAACGCAATGAGCAGCAGTTCTGCTTGACATGAATTGGACAAGTCCTTGATAGGTTTCCGGTGGTATGTGTCATAAGTTGTCTACGCATAGGTCACGCAAATCCCGTAACTTGCGGGCCAGTGACTTGTAGGTGTGAAACTCGCTGCCGATTGCGTCCCAGACGTGTTTCTCAGGGTTCAGACTGGGCGTATTTGGTGTCCAAGACATCAAGGTATCATGCGCCTAGACCACGATTCTACCTTTGAGGAGCAAACAATTACGCTGCTGGAAGATACCACTGCCGCGCGGGATTAGCCGAACCGTCTGAGGCGCTGCAGTCATGGACTGTACGGCTGGTCCCGGCGGAGGTTCGAGTCCTCCCTCTGGCATGGGTGTGTGTGTTTGTCCTTAGGATAATTTAGGTTAAGTAGTGTGTAAGCTTAGGGACTGATGACCTTAGCAGTTAAGTCCCATAAGATTTCACACACATCTGAACATTTTTTGAAGATGATATTGGCTACCGGAAACACATCAAACATGAAGTGATGCACGTGGTTCGCTGTAATGTTGATGTAGTTAACAGCTGTCATGGTATGTTCCATTAATATCACAAAACCCAATGGAAGCCCAGGAGAATGTCCAGAGCATAATAGTGTTACTACTGGCTTGTATCCGTAGCGCAGTGCATGTTTCGAGTAGCTGTTCGCTTAGATGACAGTGTAACTTGACACAACCATCAATGTGTTGTAAAAAGGAACGTGATTAATTCGAACAGGCGACACGGTTCCAATAATCTCAAGGAAATCTCGATGATTCCATGCCCACTACAGTCGTAGTTGGGGGTGTCTTTGAGTCAATAGGGGTTGTCTGATGCGAAGCCTCATGCTCACCAATGTGCACAAATGGTGCGTTATGGAACACTTGTGTCTGCACTTGTGTCTGTGTCTGTGATCAGATCTAACGTAGATCACGGCCTGTCCTGCTTTACAGAAACGGGAATTCTCCGACTCCGGGGTTTTGTGAAGGGATGCGCAACACCTTGTCACCTATTCGTGGTTTCACTGCCGTTCAGCCTGTTTCCATGGATTTTGTAGACAGTAGTTCGCGAATAGTCTATCATCTTCGCCATTTATGAGATGCTTGGTCCCAGGCGCCGGTCCACAACAGAGTGCCCTTAAGTTGAAGTCGATGTCAATTGATTTCGACTTTTGCAGCCCGTATAGTCGCTACAGTGATTCCCCATTCTCCACTGTTCCATCTATCCACTTTCCTCACCGCTCCATGTTCACGGAAAGCCATCAGGCGCCATTCAGTATTAGTCGACCACACTGTTACGGCTCCTTGGAGTGAGAACGCTTCGGCCGGCTTATCGTGAGTCAGCGAATAATCGTGGATGATAGTGTATTCACAACTGATCTTGATAGGGTTCCTGCATTTAACTTAGGATCCACTTAGCAACTAATAAATACACGAAACCCTCCATTGCCAAATTTACCTTTGTTGTAATTTTAATTAACGTGGAAGCCATAAAAACACCAAACACGCAGGCAAAATGTACGCATCTATAGCTACTTTAAAAAGGAATAAAATCACTTAAATTTCTTTCCACAAGAGGAGAATACAATGTCCCAATTCGGACCTCGCTAACACTTACATTTTACTGACATGAAATTCAACAAGATAAATAATCATACATGTGACGAGAACAAATGAATAACACTATCAATCTTTACAGATGAGAATACGACTATATCCACGAAGGTTAGCGCCCTGGCAAGGGAGACACTTAACTTCTACATATAAGGTGTTTACAGTAAGCCCTAATTCCACTCGACATACGTAGTAACGATATAAGCGAGACAAATGTACTGAAGGATTTGGATTGGATTGTTTGGGGGAAGAGACCAAACAGCGAGGTCATCGGTCTCATCGGATTAGGGAAGGACGGGAAAGGAAATCGGCCGTGCCCTTTCAGAGAAAGCATCGTGGCATTTGCCTGGAGTGATTTAGGGAAATCACGGAAAATCGCCGCCTCGCTCGGTGTGTACTGAAGGAGGATAGCCGGATGCACCGTAGTAAAAAGGGCCACTATCAACCCTGTCAGGACACGACTCCCATGAACACGTCAGTTTCATCTACTTGCAACATATACACAGTCATTTGTAGCTTCTTAAAAACAATTAACATGAAAAGGCACAATGCGTAACACACTAATAAAATATAAACGACTACTTCACAGAACTAGCTCCTGTTTTGACAAAGCAAACAGTAGAATATTAATAACACGTAAAATACTTCTAACCTATAACAAACTAAGGTACCACTTGAGCTCAAAGAGCTCATAGAATACTCAGTTTGACTTGCCTGTTTATAGGTCTTACAACTCAACATGTCAGCTTAAGCAATCCCGCGAATACAAAACTCGAAATATGACAGGAATAATGACTGAAGCTACTGACAATGCTAGGCTCCCACACAGAGGAGACAATAGTAATTTACAGCGGCACACAACCGACCTTACATCTCCAATTTAGTATAATCATAATAAACAATTTTGTATATAATAATTACTTACAGTACCATGAGAACCTCCGAATAACACTTATTACCCGAGGAAGGTGCTGGTATCGAAAGGCACCTTTAGTAATACAGAGTTCGAGTGTACTGACTTATTGGAAGGGTTTCAACTTTACATCCCTTTCCACATAGCTCCCTGTTTGCACACTTCTATAACTTCTGCAACTAAAGAAGGACATATAAATGACACCGATTTAAGCAGAATAAAACAGTACCTTAGTATGGCGCAAATGGCTTCATTTGCTTCACACGTGGGATATCTTCACCATTCAGTAATTCCGAAATATATTCAACAGCGCGTGAACCAAGACGTCGCCGTGGTATCAGCTATTTACTTCACATAACTTCCTGCACAGACACAAGGCAGAGGAAGCGTTTTCACATGCAACAGCGGCGAGCATCACACATTTCCTCCGTCACGCAATAGACGCATCTCAATTTCATTGGCCAGTAACAAGAACCTATACATGCCCTCGCAGCAGAAAAGCCTCAAAACACAACAGTGCACCACCGCGATACCAAACCCGAGGTCCCATCAAGTCACTGCCGGGATCTCTCGCTGACCCTGCCCATAGCGTACAGGCGTCGTACCACAGGCCTCACGGTAAACGTCAACAAGCCACCTCCGACCCTACGAAACTCCACGCCGCTGTCTCTTTTCTCTCTCCGTTAACCACCCGACCACCGGCCTGGATCGCGGAAGGCAAAGATGGTGACCCTATAATCGATGTCAGCGATGCCATTCGAAGTGCGAGAACACTGCCGCCAGCCGCGCCACGGCTCAGATCTGAAACCATAGACAGTGCGATGCGGTTCTCTTAATCACCACTATTCTTGTTTCCTGTAACTCATCACGTGTTTCCGACAACTGCCAAGTGTAGTAAGATCAAGGTTGTTTAGTATCACGGTGGGCAGTGGGAATAATTTTTTGGCTCATTATTCTAAACATTTTGTGGTAAATAAGCTTTTCTCACTAAAGCGCCCAGGTGGTAACCATTTGCAACAGTCCCTTTGAACCTCACCATCTAAGTGCAGTCCACCTTACGGTGTGTCGCGGAGGGCACTTTGTATACCGCTGTGACTTCATCTACGTCTACATACATATTCCGCAAGCCGCCGTACGGTGTGTGGTGAAGGGTACCCAGTAGTACTAAAAAAACGATTGTCTGTGTGCCTACACATGAGCCCTCATTTCTCTTATCATCATGGTTCTTACGTGAAAAGTACGTTGGTGACAGCAGAATCGTTCTGCACAGGTTCAAATGCCGGTTCTCTAAATTTTCTCAGTAATCTTCCTCGAAAAGAACGCCACCTTCTCTCCACAGATTCCCACTTGAGACCCCGAAAATTTTTTCTTAATACCTGCGTGTTGTTCGAACCTACCTGTATCAAATCTAGCAGCCCGTTTCTGAATTACGATGAAACACACTTTCCAAAAATTCTCCCAATTCCCGTGCACCAAAGCATCATCAGAAAACAGCCGCAGATTGCTGCTCCTCCTGTCTGCCAGATCATTTATAATATGCAGAATGACAGCGTTCTTATCACACTTCCCTAGGGCATTTCTGACGACACTCTTCTTTCCGATGAACACTCGCCGTCGAGGACAACGTAGCAGTTCTCACTATAGGCAACATATTCGTCTCGTGACAATCAGCATCTGTATTAATATATAAGATAATTCTCATTTATTGTTCAGTGTCAGGTGCACATATTTAATTAGATTACATGTTTCCAACACTCAGGACCATCTTCAGATGGTGTAAAACACAGTACTCATGTGGTTCTAAATAGATAAGACGGCTTGCTGACGCAACTACTTAGGTCTGCATATGATCATGAGTGGTCGAAACATATAATCTACTTTAAAACATGCAACTTGGACTATACAATAAATGAGTACTGTCGTAAATAAAGTAGTGGGTTCTATTACTCGATAAGTCTTCGAGCCATTCACATATCCGGGAAAATATTCCGTATGCTCGTACCTTCTTTAACAGCCTGCAATGTCAGATACGTTACGGAAATCTAGGAATATGGAATCTGCTTGTTGCCCTTCATCCATAGTTCGCAAAATATGTGCGAAACGGGCATTCTGAGTTTCTCACGAGCTATGCTTTCGAAAATCGTGCTGATTCATGAACAGAAGCTTTTCCGTCTCAAGAAAATTTGTTGTATTGAAACTGAGAATATGTTGGAGAATCCTGTTCCAGTCGCGAAAAGAGCGCGGGAAGAGCTACGGATGATAAGATTACGTATGAGCTCCATCCGTATTTACGTTTGATCATATTTTTGCGAGATATATGTAGAAGGAAGCAATGTGTTGGTTACATCTTTTAGGAAGGTATACTACCGGAATTTTAAAAGTAAACTACTACTTCAAGCACAACGCTACACTTGTTTCGTCTGCCACAGGAATTCTACAGGCATTTCACACTTTTGTCCTTAACGAAGCCGTGACGAAACGCAGTGCTCCTGTTCGTACCTCTGTTAGTCCTGCTTGGTAATGGAGCCAGAATAAGAAGCGATACTCAACTACGGATTGAACAAAAATATTGTAAACTGCATCCTTCATGGACTGCCTAAACTTCCTGCCTCTTCTTCCAGTGAATCTATGCATGGTATCTACCTTTATCAGCGTTAGTTTTGTGTGGTCCTTCCACTTTTAGTCAAAAACTGTTTCACGTAAACAGTCGATGCCATTTAGCTCACATTAATTCTGAATTTTTATTTTCAGGTAAAGGCGCCTGTGTAGCATCGTAACCTGGACTGTCTTTGCATCCAGTGTGGCACGCCTGTAAGTAAAGAGAACTTCACTCCTTAAGCGAGCTGACGAATTTCTAATGTGTCACTGAGAACTGATAATGAGACAACTGCGTAAGTGACGAATATCTCCATTAACCGGCTTAAACGGTACAGGTTTTCCCACTTCTGGAGTGAGCTGCTGCCGTATGACGTATTTTAATGTTGTAACCTGTCCATCATAGTTTCATCTCATCTGTGATTGGAGAATACATTTACGTATTCAGGATCAGTAGATTGCCGCTTGCCATTTAATCTTCATTTTTAGTATAAAATTTGTGATTTCACGTGAAGAAGAAATTTCTGTCCAAATTACTCTGTTTTATAAAAGAACTTCATGCCGAAATTTACTGCTGCGTTTCGCTCCGATAACTGACTTTAAAACCTGATACCTATCAATTACGTTTCTTTAAATATCAGTACATAGAAGCTATAGCTCCTATTTCAATCATCTACTATCTGGCAAACCCGACATTGCCCGGGTATTCATTTCGCCAGGTTTCTGTTTGAAACGAAAACAAAAAATGAACTGTGTTTTTAGTGCAATATCGAAAAAATTTCATTTTCGTGTATTTCTGAAAACACCTCTGAGGTTTTGAAACAGTATTTGTATGCTGGGCGCAGTTGCTTCGCGTGTCTACAAAACGATTTTGTAAACGTCTCTATGGCAACGCCTCTTCATAGCTCTATAGACACCTTTTGTTTTAGCCTACAGCCGTTTGCGCTTTTCAGTAGACTGCTGTCAAAAGTTTTGCCCGCTGTCAACGATTCCCTCGAGTTGACTGTTGAAATGTCTTCGTCGGGAAGAATAAATGTGTTGAAACTTCATCCACGGTGCGGCGTTTTTCCACGCATCTCTTTGTGTAACACGTCATATGTCCTGAACTATGATAGGTAGGTGGCTCTTTCACTCACAGTGATTATTGCCTGAGAGTAAGGAATATGTGTACCAACTTTGGTTGAAACTGGTCCTGTGGTTTAGGAGAAAATGTGGAACATACACACATACTAACACACATAAGTACATCCAATTTTGTAATGTGTATAGATTTATTTGGTTGTTTAATTTATTATTTCTTTCCAATTTTCTTAGTAAAGATTGCGTGATCATGTGACAGAAATGTTGTAACAATTAAACTGATGGCTCTAAGGAGCATCACAGTCCATTAATTCAGCTGAGAACTGTGAGAATAAATGTTAATACCGCGAAAAGCAGACGAACTTTTCACTGTCTTTCCATCAATGCAAGGGCCACGAGAAAACGCCGGCGAAATTTCGCGAATTTAAAGTGCTTCGGAGCAGTCGGTGCCGCCTGTTAAATGCATTTACAGAGAGCCCTTCTCGAATATTTCCCCTGACGCGCACTTTCATAACGTTTCTGTTCATTCCGGCCGGCAGCATTGAGAATCGACCATCTGAGAAACTCATTAAGAGCCTTCTTTACAGATGGGCCCCCGAGTGGATTGCCAACCAGACCCCGCGCAGTATTGAGTCACGTGGCATTAGCAGAGCACCAATCATCAGTTTCCGTTCTTCATCGGAAAGTCTCCCAAGACACGAGCTTCACTTTCGTATTTGCTTACAGTAGATGCTCTGGCATTTGGCCGGTATACTGCAGGTACTGCTGAATTTCCAGTGCACCGAGATACCATGCAGAGAAACTTTGGATGTGTCTTTTATTCTATACATCTGAAAATTTTACAAAGAAGACAACATTTATAGGCCAAGCTGCATCACTCCTTTGTAAGCCATGCTACGTAACAGCTTACAATTCTTGTAACCATTGCATTTTTTTCTCACTATAATACCAGCTGTACAGTTGCAAATAATGGGCTTTTGATGAAGATTTAACTACTGCAACTGGCCATTCGTCTTTTTTTTATTGCTGTCATATTGCGAGATAATAGTTTACTACCTGGCTCGCTCACTATGAAGTTTATAACTACATAATGTCATAGTCCTGACATACATAATGATGATGGTTCTTAATGCACGTTCACCACTTTTTTACTGTTTGGACGCTCTGAAGATTCTTGTAGAAAGCAACCGGAACTAGTTATCGTGCTTTAATTGTATAGCGAAGAAATTACAGCCCAGGCGTTAAAAAATTTGAAAAATCTTTAGTTAAAATGTTTTTATTTCATAAAAAAATCACTTGGATAATACTTCTTTACACATTGTGCACGAAATATTTAATAATTCTGCAGGTTCTGATTTAATTGGTTTTCAGTGCGACCTTTAGTAGTATGTCTTAAATTTTTTAACCTAGCATGAAAGACTACAAATTGTCGTTCGAAAATGTTATTTCTTCACACTTGCTTTCGCTATTGCTTTCTTAAAAGTGCTCAAAAAATAGTCTTTATATACTTTTTAAAGCTTTTGTCAGCACTTTGTCTATGTCATAGTCCCTAGTTCTATGACCCAGTACATTTTGATCACATGGCCCTTCGAAGTTTGAAGTAGTAACAAAACAAATACAAATAGATTTAAGTCGCTGCTTAAATAGCGTCATTGATTCGGCGTAATTTCCCTGAATTTTCTCATGCTGAGAAATTAGAAGTAGAGATACACATTTCAGTTAGTCAAAGACTTTCAATAGCCAAATCGCATATCGTGTTTATTTTTAACATCCTGTTTCTACAGCTGTGTCATCTTCCAGTCCTCAAAATTTTCTTGTTACAAAACGTGTTCATTGTGAGCGAGATGAGGTTGAATATACCTCTTCTAAGGTGAATCCCCAATGTATGGAACATGTCACGAAATGCAAACAGTTGTAGCGATGTGCATTTTACTGTATACTGTGATTTTTAAGAACTAGCAATCATCTGTGAGCGCTGCTTATACGGACATGACCTTGTGCATAACGTTCTTGTTAACAAGAAACGTTTATATCTGATAAATCTTTGTATGATATGCTATATTTTATCCACCATAATGTCAACATGGCATGAGGTTCTGACTCGCAATGAATAAGTTTCGTAACAAAACTCTTTCGAAGACCAGACGATGAAAGCAATAACTGTTGAAACCGGTAGTCAAAACAAAGACGAATTTATGCGATGTTTAGGATTCAAAGTTTTTTACCAAATATACAGCGTACAAGCCAAACGATGTCATACGCTATACGGAAATATATTGTTTTCGAAGACGTCCCTAGTTCTTTCTCAGCCGTAAATTGTTATGTCTGTCTGCGAAAGAGTTTTCAGTTCTATCCTGGAGAATATGGATTGCCTGGTAAAGAAAATTCGCTCTTGATTTTTTTCAACACGGCTGTCCACACAGGCTTGGTGAAATCACTGTCAGTGTTAGGTTAAATGATGATCATCTTAATCAACAATTGTCCTCACAGAAATGCTCCCTATGATCGAGCAAGTACAAAATACTTTTATTCCAGAAATCTTTTTAAATAGTACGTCATTCGATATATTGTTTTCGGCGTGATATATGTCGGTGATGGCTAGTGGAATCGCATTCTGGGAAGAGGCGTTTCAAAATCTCGTTCAGACGTCCATATTCATGATGTTCCATGAGGTTTCAGGCTTTCTGCCGGAAGAGTTCGACAATTTGCCACAATAATTGGGATGACATCCATTCAGCCATCTTTAGGTGAGTTTCACACAGTGTGAATACTCATGACGCTTTAAATATTCAAGAATCAGATCGTATTAAGGTTTCCTTGGGTTCCGTTAACCGCGTAAGGCATATGCTGAGATGGTTCCTTTGAAATGGACACGCCGATTTTCTTCCTCTTCTCCATCATTGCGAGCTTGCGTCCCGTTTCTAACGAGCTCGATTACTATGGGACACCAAGGCCCAATCTTCAAAAAAATGGTTCAAATGGCTCTGAGAACTATGGGACTTAACATCTATGGTCATCAGTCCCCTAGAACTTAGAACTACTTAAACCTAACTAACCTAAGGACATCACACTACACCCAGTCATCACGAGGCAGAGGCCCAATCTTCCATTCATTTTTTATATAATATTATTTTTGTGAATTTTTTTTTTGGTCATAGATAGTAATGCAATTATTCTAGCTTAGTATACTATAAGATTAAATTGCAAGTGTCTGCGTTAGAGGAAGGAGAAATACGGACAATCAGCGGTACACGAGATTGCACATCCGACAAAGGAAAGATTTGCGGCAGAGTTCTAGTACACGACGGTTGTTCGAAATTGTGTTCGTCACTTACTCTAAGAGGGTCTCAGCAGTGGGCATGCAGATACACTGAAGAGCCAAAGAAACTGGTACACCTGCTTAATATAGTGTAGGGCCCTGCGAGCACGCAGAAGTGCCGCAACACGACTAACGTCTGAAGTAGTGCTGGGGAGAACTGACACCATGAATCCTGCAAGGCTGTCCATAAATCCGTAAGAGTACGAGGAGGAGGAGATCTCTTTTGTACAGCACGTTGCAAGGCATCCCAGATATGCTCAATAATGTTCATGTATGGGGAGTTTGGTGGTCAGCGGAGCGTTTAACCCAGAATAGTGTTCCTGGAGCAACCCTGCAGCAGTTCTGGACGTGTAGAGCTGGAATTTCCCACGTCCGTCGGAATGCACAACAAACGTGAATGGATGCAGGTGATCAGACAGGATGCTTACGTGCGTGTCATCTGTCAGAGTCGTATCTAGACGTATTACGGGTCCCATATCACTCCAACTGCACCCGCCCCACACCATTACAAAACATCCATTACCTTTAACAGTCCCCTGCTGACATGCAGGGTGCATGGATTCATGAGGTTGTCTCCATACACTTATACATCCATCCGCTCGATACAATTCCAAACGAGACTCTTCCGACCAGGCAATATGTTTCCATACAAATTTCGGTGTTGACAGGCCCAGGCAAGGCGTAAAGCTTTGTGTCCCGCAGTCATCAAGAGTGCACGAGAGGACCTTCGGCTCCGAAAGCCCATATCGATGATGTTTCGTTGAATGGTTCGCACCTGGCAGGTTTTCACTTGTCACGTTGAACGATTCTCTTTAGTCGTCGTTGATCCCGTTCTTGCAGGATCTTTTTCCAGCCGCAGCCATGTCGAAGATTTTATGTTTTACCGGATTCACGGTACACTAGTAAAATAGTCGTACGGGAAACTCGTCACTTCATCGCTACCTCAGAGATGCTGTTTCCCATCGCTCGTGCGCCGATTGTAACACCACGTTCAAACTCACTTAAATCTTGACGACCTGCCATTATAGCAGCAGTAACCGATCTAACAACTGCGCCAGCCACTAGTTGCCTTATATAGGCGATGGCGACCGCAGCGCCGTATTCTGACTGTTGACATTTTTCTGTATTTGAATACGCATGCCTATACCAATTTCTTTGGGTTCTCAGTGTATATAATTTTATTTCTGAATTTGTTTTAGACTTAGAAAGCCGTGCAACTGTTGTAGCCTAGCGTACTATAAGATTAAATTGCAAGTGTTTGCGTTAGAAAAAAGAGAGATTGGAACAATCACAGGAACACGAGATTGCCCCTCTGACAAAGGGAAGATTGGCACAGAGTTATAGTATACGACGGTTGTTCGAAATAGTATTCGATACTTACTCTAAGACGGTCTCAGCAGTAGGCATGTAGATAATTTGTGAACAAAGCCGTCTAGGTCGCTTAATATATTTCTTTATTTATAACATCGTTTCACCTACTGCCATTATCAGATCCCTAATTGAGATTAAAGGAATATGTGAAAGAAAAATATTTGTTATAAATTATTAGGCTACAGAAGATTAAAAATAAAATAATGAAAATCAAAACGTTCACTCACCAAACCTTAAAACTTTTAAAGAAACGTTCAGTGTCAGTCTCTGTAACAACTATACCTAAGCGCGACAAGAAATTTACAAAGACGCAAGTGCTAGCTGAGAGGCGTTTGAAAGACGAAGCTTTCATTTCTTTCCCCTCGGGTCATACTTACAAAAGGATAGACGGACTTTAACACTACTTTGGACGTTAAAATTTTGTGCCGGAGCGGGACCCGAAGCTGGGACCTTTGCCTTTTGCGGGCAGTTGTTCTACTGACTGAATTACCCAGGGACGTTTCACGACCCGCCCACATAGCTTGCGTGCGAACGGCAAAGGTCCCAGGTTCTAATTCCAGTCCAGCATACAGTTTCAAATCAGCGCACACTCCGCTACGAAATGAAAATTCATTGTGGATTGAAAGTTAAATTATAAATCCTGACTTCAGTGGCTACAGTTCACTTTCATAAAATTAGCTTCTCAAATAGCATTAACAGATTGATTTAGAGGTCGCCTACATTTGACAACAATTATTCATTAAGTCTGATTTACAGTCTTGTTTACATCTACAACCACATTTAATAGGTTTGTTTATAAGTAAAATGTACAAGTTGTGTGTGATGTTAAGTGTGTGTGTCTCTCTACACAAATGGACCATTAGAAAATTGTAAGTACAAATTGTTCTCAAACCTTAGCCACTAACCTCACAGAAAATATTGATACCCAACTAAAAATCGCGTTTCTTATGTATTACAGTAAAAGTCAACAAAACGAAGCAGACTCACACACACTGACAACATCAAAAGAAATGGCTTAACACACATCATAAAAACGCACTTGAAAATGGGAATTATTTCTCGAAACGCGTCGTGCAAATAGTAAAATAAAGAAAATCGTGACTGGTAGCAGAAGATTTATTTATTTATAAACAAACCTATTGTATCTACCGTCGCAGGCTTTCAAAAACCATTTATAATGGATCAAATCAAACCACATTTAAGTCTGTATACATACACCGCAAGCCACCGTATGGGCAGTGGCGGGAAGCACTTTGCACCGCAACTATTCGTTTCCTTTCCTGTTCCAGTCATAAAACGGCTGTCTATATGCCTCTGTACGAGCCCTCTTTACTGTCATTTATGTTCGTAGTTCTTACGCAAAATATGCGTTTGCGGCAGTAGAATCGTTCTGCAGCAGCTTTAAATGCTGGTTCTCTAAATTTTCTCAATAGTCTTCCTCGAAAATAACGTCGCTTCCCGGCAGGGTTTCACATTTGTGTTCCCGTAGCATCGCCGTAATACTTGCATGCTGATCGAGCCTACTAGTAACAAATCTAGCAGCCCTCCTCTGACTTGCTTCGATGTCTTCCTTTAATCCGACTTGCTGGTGATCCTAAACACTCGAGCAGTACTCAAGAATTGGTAGCCCTAGTGTTACGTATGTTGTCCTCTCTACAGATGAATCACAAAATGGCTCTGAGCACTAAAGGGACTTACCTTCCGAGGTCATCAGTCCATTAGAACTTAAAACTACTTAAACCTAACCAACCTGAGGACATCACAAACATCCACGTCCGAGGCAAGATTCGAACCTGCGACCGTAGCGGTCGCGCGGTTCCAGACTGTAGCGCCTAGAACCGATCGGCCACTCCAGCCGGCAATGAATCACACTTTTTCCTGGAAGTCTCCCAATAAACCGAAGTCGAACATTCGCCTTCCCCAAAACAGGCCTTACATTCACGTTCCATTTCATATCACTTTGCAACGTTACGCCTAAATACTTAATCAATATGTATTGTGGCAAGCAGAAAACTACTAATGTTGTCAGAATGAGATTTTCACTCTGCAGCGGAGTGTGCGCTGATATGAAACTTCCTGGCAGATTAAAACTGTGTGCCCGACCGAGACTCGAACTCGGAACCTTTGCCTTTCGCGGGCAAGTGCTCTACCATCTGAGCTACCGAAGCACGACTCACGCCCGGTACTCACAGCTTTACTTCTGCCAGTATCTCGTCTCTTACCTTCCAAACTTTACAGAAGCTCTCCTGCGAACCTTGCAGAACTAGCACTCCTGAAAGAAAGGATATAGCGGAGACATGGCTTAGGCACAGCCTGGGGGATGTTCCCAGAATGAGATTTTCACTCTGCAGCGGAGTGTGCGCTGATATGAAACTTCCTGGCAGATTAAAAAAGTTTGGAAGGTAGGAGACGAGATACTGGCAGAAGTAAAGCTGTGAGTACCGGGCGTGAGTCGTGCTTCGGTAGCTCAGATGGTAGAGCACTTGCCCGCGAAAGGCAAAGGTCCCGAGTTCGAGTCTCGGTCGGGCACACAGTTTTAATCTGCCAGGAAGTTATTAATGTTGTGTTCGAACATTACGGAATTGTTTTTCTCGCTCATCAGCATTAACGTACATTTTTTCTACGAGCAAACTGTCACTCATCACCCGAATTAGATTTTGATCTAAGTTATTTTGTATCCTTCTACAATCACTCAAGGAGGACGCGTTGCAGTACACTATAGTGTCACGTACAAACAGGCACAGATTGCTGCTCACCCTGTCCGTGGAGTCGTTTATGTATGCAAACAATAACAGCAGTACTGTCACATCCCTGGGGTACTCCTTACGATTCCTTTATATGAACATTCGCTGTAGAATGCGTAAACGTTAGTATTAAACACACTTTTCCTTAATATGCTGTTCTGATCATAAAAGTTGGTCTTAAAATTCCGCGTACCCTATGCGTGAATCTCCACAATGCTCGCAGACTCATCAGGAAATTTTTTAATAAGTGTCAACGGTCTTGCCGCAGACATAACACCGGTTCGCGTCACGTTCCCGAAGTTGAGCACCATCGGGCTTGGCTGGAACTTGTATGGATGACCGTCCCGGTCTGCTGAGCACTGTTGAGAAGCAGTTGACAAGCAGGGTGCACTCAGCCCTTGCGAGGCCACTTGAGGAGCTACTTGGCTGAGATGTAGCGACTCCGGTCTCGAAAGCTGGCAACGGCCGGGAGAGCGGTGCGGTGACGTCACGGCCTCTCCATACCCGCGTTCAACAGTGGCTATCGGCTGAGAATGACATGGCGGTAGGTCGGAACCGCTGGGCGGTCAGCTCAGAAGGAGTCCAGAGTTTATTTTAGTTTACTAATAAGTAGAGATGTACACTGAAGAGCCAAAGAAACTGATACACCGTCCTAATATCGTGTAGAGCCCCCGCGACCACGCAGAAGGGCTCGACTAATTTCTAAAGTAGTGCTGCAGGGAACTGACACCATGAATCCTGCAGGGCTGTCCATAAATCCGTAAGAGTACGACGGGGTCGAGATCTCACGTTGCAAGGCAACCCAGATATGCTCAGTAATATGCATGTCTTGGGCGTCCGGTGGCCAGGGGAAGTGTTTAAACTCAGAAGAGCGTTCCTGGAGCCAATCTGTAGCAATTCTGCACATGTGGTATGTCGCATTGTCCTGCTGGAATTGCCCAAGTCCGTCGGAATGCACAATGGACATAAATAGATGCATTAAATTACAATGAAATCTCGGTGATTGTGGCAGAGATAACTCGCTGCAGTCGCACTATCCTCCGTCTCCTCGATGGTTTAGTCGGATAGAGCGTCTGCCATGTAAGCAGGAGATACCGGGTTCAAGTCCTTGTCGGTGTACACATATTCAACTGTCCCCGTTGATATTTATCAACGCCTGTAAACAGCTAATGGTCTGGATTTCATTGTAATTTCATTCTTCGAGAGATGCAAGATCAGCAATGGTATCTGTTCTTTAGGACACCCCCTGGAAGAGTTCCAGTCCGAAAGAACGGAGACCATCTTCATATTCACTAACAGTGTTCCAGGAGGTGTTCTCTTAGAGGGTAACGCTCGTCCACATGCCGCTGTTGTAACCCAACATCCTCTGCAGGATGTCGACACGTTACCTTGTCCTGCGCTATCCCCAGATCTGTCTGCACTGATATACATATGGGACATCATCGAACGACAACTCCAGCGTCATCCCAGCCAGCATTAATCGTCTCTGTACTGATCGTCCATGTTCAGTACAAGTGGTCCCACAAACTGTGTGTGTGTGTGAAATCTTATGGTACTTAACTGCTAAGGTCATCAGTCCTTAAGCTTACACATTACTTAACATAAATTATCCTAAGGACGATCACACACACCCATGCCCGAGGGAGGACTTGAACCTCCGCCGGGATCAGCCGCACAGTCCATGATTGCAGCGCCTGAGACCGCTCGGCTAATCCCGCGTGGCAGGTCCCACAAACTGACATCCGACACACGTACTACACAAAGCACGAAGGTTTGCATGATTGCATTTAGAATTCTGGCGATTACACTGTCAGCATTTCAGATGTGGAATGGCTTGCCACACCCTTGCATTAACCTGTGATCTTGCAATGTTAATCACTTGAACATCACTTACCTTCACAAATGTATTCACGAAATTTCATTACCCTACATTAATTACTTTTTAGTGTTGCGGTTAACAGTGCATCAATTCTTTGCGTGTTGAGTATGGCGGTGAAGTGATTAAACATATCGTTCTTTGGTCAAAAACATGTACTTAAAAAGTCAGACACGCAGGATGGTGCAGTAACTCGGCGTACTAGTAATAGCAGGAGTGACGTTGCTGGAGGTGGGGGTGGGAGTGCACTTGGTGGTGATAATTATAGTGGTGTCGATGGTGACGCTTACCCACAGACGTACAGCCTTTAATTTGCGGCCTGACCATTAGCCCCAGACCCGCCACGCGGCAGCTTTCTACCGGGCCGTGACCCTGTGTAGAATTGCCGCACAGCCTCGCTGTGTGGGGACCAGCGCTGGTTGCACAGCGGCTGGACCGGCCGTTCTGTGGAAGCCTGCGCCGTATATTAGACGGGCGTGGGCTCGCAGTGCATTATGGGCCTGGCTGGCAGCGGCGGTCAAGTCCCTGCCTCCCACCCCTCGCCAAGTTTACGGCCGCCAGTGAAACGACGCCAGTTGGCAGTGGAATGCCACCAAACCCATCCTGGGCCGGCCGCCGATTCTGCTGCTGTAACAAGTTCCCGGGGTTTACTTTCCGACTCGTCTGCAGCCATTAGCCGGCGCCGGTCTGCACGTTTATTGTTAATAAAAATAAACACACACCGGAAATTACTTCAAGGCTGACTTTTATGGGGTTCATCACAGTAGGCTAATAGACATCCACTGTCGTACAAAAACTTTCTCTGGACTTCTCTATTCATTACTCTGACCGAGAGTGGCGTATACAGGGTGATTCAGCTGCCCCTACTGCTGAGTTTTATGCATCCCGCAACGCCTTCAAATACTACACGCGAAGTTTTCATATTATGTCGATCACTACGTGCAAACTATTAGTCCTCTTGAAAACGGACAGGATATTTTTGTAAGAAATTTAAGGTTATTACGTTTTGTACTAGGATTCATTTTCGCTAGAGGCCACCGTTTTCTAGTTATTCAAGAGAAACGTTCCAAAGTGCCCATCAAATGCTCTCCCGCTCCCAGACTCAGCCACCGCCGGTCAGGATTTCAAGTAGGTTGTTCGTGGCACTCCCTCCCACCACTTTACAAAAATTTGCGACTGCACGAGTTACTTCCCACATTCGACCTTTCTTGGCCTTATCATGCGCCAGCTTATTTGAGCACTTACAAATTGTAAAGCTGATATTTGTGTAAATTTTTCCACATAATTTTCTGAATTTTAGTAGCATCTAATAAACAATTACATCGAACTACTCTACTCGTAGGGCTTAAGTTTGGACCGAACTATCAATGTAATTAGATTTAGAACAACTTTTATAAAAGTCAGTTTTCTTTCTCTACACTAACAGGCTCGCTTAAATTAATGATATTCACAAAATAGCCAACTATGCTAGTGGTGTAATAATCCAACCAATAGACTCTTCACTTTGTACATTTTTCTTAAATAACTGGAAGACTGTGACATCCAACGGAAACATATGCCGGTAAAATGTTTTAACTACATTAAATTTCGTACAAAAATGTACTGCTCATTTCTTCTGTAGGACTAACAGTTGATTAGTAACGAGCGAGACAATATGAAAATCATGTGCGTGATTTTGGACGTGTAACAGGTTGCATAACATCCATTGGTAGGGGTTGCTGAATCATCCCGTATGTTAGTTTGTCATACTGGAAACGCGGTCAAGTACCACAAATTCAAACGAAGCTTAATAATATTAACCAAAAAATTTAAAATCGGCTCCTAAAAAATTAAAGTTGTAAATATACTTACGAAAACAGTTTTAGTTAACTCTGCCGAAGAAACTGAAATCCTGCACAGAACTCACTATGAAAACAAAGATACATCTGTCCTCGGCGTTAATGTTGTCCTGTTTAAAGTACTTCGCGTTTGACAGGTACTGGGCTGGACTGCTCCCACCAGCGATACGCCACTGGGAGTTGTTCTGACGTTTTCGACTCCCACTGTGTCGGCTCCTCCGATGCACAAAGCTTCTGCCTGCTTCTTCTCAAGTCGGAAACTTTTCCAGAACTGAAAATTTCGCCTGTTTACAGGAAAAAACGTGACTTTGGTCCTAATTAAAATGACAAAAAAAAAATGTTTTCGGCATGTTTGGAGACGAATGTAGAGATCTCTACATATACAGAACGTTCCAGAAATATTTTTGAGGAGTTTGGGGACAAGTGCGTTACACCAAAACAAGAAAAAAACGTTTAGTAAACATAGGCTCTAAAATGCATACCTTAAGGCATGCACTTTAGAACCTATGTTTACTGTATATTTTATTGTATACTTAGCGACAGCTACACAAATACAACTTCGGAATGATTTGTAGCCAAGCGATGTCTTTTGGTAATTAGCGCATCTGCGATATATGGTGTGGCAAGTCTGAAGCTGTTTCCTGGACGAGAAACAACCACCTGTTTATAAAAAGGTAACATATCTTGCTTTATAAAAAGACAACATAAATTTTGCTCTAATTAAAATTTAAAACATATTTTTAAAATGCTTAGCTTTACTATAGAGCTATGCTGGAAGTTCAGAAATTCAGTGTGCAACCTGACAGATGATGAACGAGACATCAAGAAATACAGTGTGTATCAAAAGTCTTGTTTCAGACTTGTAGGGGTTGTAGAGAATACTTAGGAGATAAAGTTTTGTTTACGATCCCATGTCCGGAAATGTATCTTTTGGATCTCATACAAACTTGGAGATCGGATCTTTTTCGTTTCTGCCCCTTCACGCTATGCACACAGCAGTGACAATGTGCTCCGACCTGTATGACCTGCAGGAGCACATGGTATGGGCACCATTTCGAGCTCTCGCCGTCGTGTTCTACCTCCTTATTCTCAAACTTTTCCAGATGCAAAAGTTTTGCTTGTTTACGGAAGAGATGTATTTCACAATAACGAAGATGAGCAACTACTCGCAGCTCTGAAGATATGCATTATAGGGTCATGTTTACTAGGAATTTTTTTCTTGTTTCAGTGAAGGAACCGACTCATAATCTTTGTAAAAGTGTTTCTGAAACACCCTCTGTGTATTTCTGAACTCTTAAGAACAACGCAGGAATTCAGAGGCAGGCTGTTAGATTTGTAACCGGGAGGTTCGAACAACGCGCGAGTATTATGGACATGCTTCGGGAACTCAAATGGAAATTCGTGGAGGGAAGGTGACATTCTTCTCCAGCAACACTATTGAGAATATTTAGAAATCGGCATTTGAAATCGACTGCAGAACGATTCTACTGCCGCCGGCCGGTGTGGCCTAGCGGTTCTAGGCGCTTCAGCTTGGAACCGCGCGACCACTACCGTGTGTGATGTCCTTAGGTTAGTTAGGTTTAAGTATTTCTAAGTTCTAGGGGACTGATGACCTCAGATGTTAAGTCCCATAGTGCTCAGAGCCATTTGAACCTCTTTTTTGTTTTTTTTTTTGTTTTTTTTTTTCTACAGCCGCCGACATCTATTTCGCATAAGGACCACGAAGATAAGATACGAGAAACTAGGACTCGTACGTAGGCACGTAGATAGTCGTTTTTCCTCGGTCTGTTTACCAGTGGAGCAGGAAAGGAAATGACTTTTTGGTGGTACAGAGTACCCTCCGCCATGCACCTTACGGTGGCTTGCGGAGTATATAAGTAGATGTAGATTTTAGTAGGAGATAGAGTGATGATTAATGAGCGACATAAGAAAACGCCATTTTCTGAAGCCCACACCTAGTGAAGTTTATATGTTATACAACTTTGGAATGATCCGTTTGCCAAGCACATTGTGATGGTACTCAAGGAAAAAAGTATTTCAGTAAGTTAGGTAATTTTAGAGAAACAGTGTTAAAGCTGTTTCCTTGACGAGAAACTTCCATGTGTTTCTAAAAAGGTAACATAAATTTTTCTCGGATTAAAATTTACGGCATATTTTGAAAATGCTTAGGTTTACTTTCATTAGAGATATGCAGGACGTTCAGAAATTCAAAGCCCAAACTGAGATATATGATGATTGGGACAGCAACAGAGGCAGATTGTTTCACAAGTCTTGTTACAGGCTCATAGGGGTTGTAGAGAAGACTAGATAAAGTTTTGATAAAGACCACATACCCGAAAATGTACGGTTTCCGTCTAGAATAAGTTCGGGTATCGGATCACATTCAAATCTCCCGCTTCAGCTACGCACGCAGCGCAGACAATGGGCTCCGACCTGTGTGTATTACAATAGTCAACATGGGAAACGTTTAGATTCCTATTCGAAGGGTTCTCTTCTTCGTACTGAGGTCGTCCATACAACAGAGTCTGATGACGACGCCCTTTTCTCATTTTGCGGGCGTACAGTGAAACGTTGGGATTTGAAAGTGATCCGATCTTCGAATTTATTTTATATCCAGACGGTACGTTTTGGACATTGGTTCCTCATAAAAGCCTTAGCAACTAATTGTCCTCTACACCCCTGGAAGCCTTTAATAGGAATTTTGAAACATGCTAGATTTTGTTAAGCAGCTTATCGTTGGAATTGCAGTGTCTAGGAAATCATTTGCTATGGTGGAGAATAAAACTATGTTGTAACTGTCTCAGTCCTTTATTCTGATCAGTGGTACAAAAAAATCTTCAAAATGAGCTACATAAACTACAGTGAGGACTAGATGGAACTTGTTTTGCGTGTTTAATGTACAGGGTGATCAAAAAGTCAGTATAAATTTGGAAACTTGATAAACCACAGAATAATGTAGATAGAGAGGTAAAAATTGACACAAATGCTTGGAATGACATGGGGTTTTATTAGACCCAAAAAAAAAAAACAAAGTTCACAAAATGTACTACAGATGGCGCTGGGCAGCAAACTGCTACCGTGACGGGTGAGAGGTACGCCGATATGTTACAGAATCGCATCATCCCCAGCCTGGCTGATAAACACCTGCTGGAACGTACAATGTTTACGCAGGATGGCGCTCCACCCCATATTGCTGGACGCGTGAAAGATCTCTTGCGCGCGTCGTTTGGTGATGATCGTGTGCTCAGCCGCCACTTGCGTCATGCTTGGCCTCCCAGGTCCCCAGACCTCAACCCGTGTGATTATTGGCTTTGGGGTTACCTGAAGTCGCAAGTGTAACGTGATCGACCGACATCTCTAGGGGTGCTGAAATACAACATCCGACGCCAATGCCTCACCATAAATCCGGACATGCTTTACAGTGCTGTTCACAACATTATTCCTCGACTACAGCTATTGTTGACGAATGATGGTGGACATATTGAGCATTTCCTGTAAAGAACATCATCTTTGCTTTGTCTTACTTTGTTATGCTAATGATTGCTATTCTACATCTACATCTACATCTATACTCCGCGAGCCACCTTACGGTGTGTGGCGGAGGGTACTTATTGTACCACTATCTGATCCCCCCTTCCCTGTTCCATTCACGAATTGTGCGTGGGAAGAACGACTGCTTGTAAGTCTCCGTATTTGCTCTAATTTCTCGGATCTTTTCGTTGTGATCATTACGCGAGATATATGTGGGCGGTAGTAATATGTTGCCCATCTCTTCCCGGAATGTGCTCTCTCGTAATTTCGATAATAAACCTCTCCGTATTGCGTAACGCCTTTCTTGAAGTGTCCGCCACTGGAGCTTGTTCAGCATCTCCGTAACGCTCTCGCGCTGACTAAATGTCCCCATGACGAATCGCGTTGCTTTTCGCTGGATCATGTCTATCTCTTCTATTAATCCAACCTGGTAAGGGTCCCATACTGATGAGCAATACTCAAGAATCGGACGAACAAGCGTTTTGTAAGCTACTTCTTTCGTCGATGAGTCACATTTTCTTAGAATTCTTCCTATGAATCTCAACCTGGCGCCTGCTTTTCCCACTATTTGTTTTATGTGATCAGATGAAGCGCCATCTGTCGGACATTTTTTGAACGTTTTTACTTTGTTGGTTCTAATAAAACCCCATGTCATTCCAAGCATGTGTGTCAATTTGTACTTCTCTATCTACATTATTCCGTGATTTATTCAGCTTTCAAATTTATACTGACTTTCTGTTCACCCGGTATGTGTGGAAACTGCAAAAGTTATTGCAGCTAATTCTTCCTCCGAGTCCGGGTACCATGTAGCTCCGGGGAAAGAAGTCTGACGGGGTGAAGCCCTTCCAGCGATTGTCGAAACTTCTGGGTAATGCTGCACGTACAGGTTCTGCAAAGTGTGTCGGGTCTCGTCATGCTGGAACCACATCCTTGGATACCTGCGGCTACGTCGTCCAGTGACGTCGGCAGGTGCTCTTGTTAGAACACTTTATGTATTGACCAACTGTCTCTTGGAGACAACGAGTACAGTCCAAGCAAGCAGTTGCACACAATACCGCTCCACATGCTCACTCCAAATTATCTCTGACAACCTCGCTTGACAGTTGTACGAGGGTTATCATCCGCCAGTGCATGAAAGTTATAACATTTGTACATGCCTTCGCGAGTAAACTGAGCCTCATTCGTAATCAGAATCGTTTCTAGAAATTGAGTGTCTTCGTTAACCTGTGGCATACAAATTCAAGCCGACGTGGGTAATCGTCTGGTCCCAGCGTATGTACTGTCGTGTGACAAGAAGAAGGAAGCAGCTGTTTATTCAGAGTTGAACATCGAACCCAGCGGCAATTGCTTGTTACTTACGTGGTGCCCATTCTCAATGCGTAAGAGTACGTCTTCCTCAAAGGTAGGTGTAAGCACAAGCAGAGGTCTGTACGTATTTCACTTGACTCACACTGATGGGTCAGTATTGCCCATTAGAACGTGGACTGCAGTAAATGTGCCACACGTTCCCACAGGCAGCGTTCGCGGTACATTTACTGAGCTCTTCGACGATTGCTCTCAGCTGCAGTGTCTCGCAGCTCTCCCCATGTGTAGCGTTACATGTTCCTCGTATGTACTACGATTTTCAAGAAGGCACAGTCCACTCAGTGTGAACGTCAATATGTCACATAATATATCTCAAAACCACACTGGTGTAACGATGCTTAAGGAAGGTACCTTCTGTTTATCTCCTTCACCACGAGCGTAGTTACACATGCTTAGAGTTCACTCAATATACGTTTCTGACATCTGATTGGTTAACGAAGTACAGTAGTTGGGAAAAAATATGGAAACACCAAAACCGCATCAATGTACCTAATACAGTGTAGGAAACCCTTTCGCATTCAAAACAGCTTCCAGTCGCCTGGGGATGGATGGATACAGGTCCCGTACGGTTTCCAAGAGAACCTTACACCATTATTCCTGCAAAATAGTGGTAAGTTCAGGTAGCGATAATGGAAGTGGATAGCGATCGCTCCAAAGTACGCCAAAAAAGCTCAATAATATTAAGATCTGTTGATCATGATAGCCAGGGGAGATGTGACACTTCATCCTCGTGCTCACAAAATCATCCTGGAGGATACGAGCTTTGGGAACAGGGAACCTGTCGTCTTTGAACACAATATCACCCATGGAATACCACGATGTAGATGTCCAAATCATTGCCAAAACCCTGCCTTGTTTCACTCTTGGGACGTAAACTCCGCCAGATGTTGGAAACACAGTAAAGCAACGCACGTCCGATCAAACGACTTTCTTCTATTACGCTCTAATCCAGGTTCTATGGCTTCGGAAGTACGTTTTTTCTGTTATGGTCATATGCATTGCCGGTGAGTGGTTTTGGACTACCAGCTTGCCCTGCTATTCCCAATTTAGGACTTCCCTTCGTGTTGTCTTACTGCTAAAACGGTTCGCGAGTGTGACATTCAGTTCTGCAGTGATTTTTGCAGCTATCGTTCTCTTACTTTTCGTCACATATCTCTTGAATGACCGTCTGTCACAACCACTAATCCGCGCTGTGACCTAGGGAATGATGTTTTTTCGCCTCAACGATTAGTCCACGTTCGGAGTCACTTAGTTCCGACATAATGCACTCAAATCTATGACCGAGACTCAAACTTGAAGCTGAACCCCTGTATATCTCATGATGCCTCCGTCGTAATATCTATCAGTCTGGACACTTAATTTTTCATGCTTGCAGGCTGTACTTGTCGCGATATCACTGCAAATTTGAACCTAACAGTCAGATGCCATCTAATTTAAATCAAACTGTAGTTGTCGGGCTCGCAAAAACTTCCGGATGTTGCGCCGTTCAAAGATGCGGAATAAAACAAAAAACACCGTGTTTAAAGTACTGTTACTCTGTAATTTCTTGTCTGATTCACAAATGAGTCACATCACTGAATTTGTCTCACATTAATCTCCCAGTGCGTCGAAAGGAAAAATAGTCGTAGTCCGTTGGACAAAACAACCTGTCTCTGAACAATGATTTTGTTGTAACAAAATAACGTGGTTATTGTGACGGTTCGATTCCGTCACCAGTGGCCGCCTCTTTGAATTCCCGCCGAGTGGTGCCTCCAGCGTCCGCAGTGACTGAGACGTGGCTCCAGGATCGGCCACGCCCGTGCTGCTGGCAGCGTGAGGGCGCAAGAACCTTCCTGCAGCTGGACGACGTAATGTTCTCACTGCGACAGGGACGGCTGATGAAGAGTGGCTGCAGTCTTAGCCCTGGTGATCCATTGGACTGGTCGGGGCACTTGGGCGTCAACCGGAGGTTCCATGTCGTTGTTGGATCGAGTGTGCGTCAAGAGTTTTATGAAGGAGTTCGCTGGAATTGGTGCATACCGCCATTCGCCGAATGGTGGATTCTGAGCGACGTTAAACCGCCACATAGTTGTCACGTATGCGTATGAAGCATTTGTATGTTGTGTTGTTGTTGTCTTCAGTCCTGAGACTGGTTTGATGCAGCTCTCCATGCTACTCTATCCTGTGCAAGCTTCTTCATCTCCCAGTACTTACTGCAACCTACGTCCTTCTGAATCTGCTTAGTGTATTCATCTCTTGGTCTCCCTCTACGAATTTTACCCTCCACGCTGCCCTCCAACGCTAAATTTGTGATCCCTTGATGCCTTAGAACATGTCCTACCAACCGATCCCTTCTTCTAGCCAAGTTGTGCCACAAACTCCTCTTCTACCCAATTCTATTCAATACCTCCTCATTAGTTATGTGATCTACCCATCTAATCTTCATCATTCATCTGTAGCACCATATTTCGAAAGCTTCTATTCTCTTCTTGTTCGAACTATTTATCGTCCATGTTTCACTTCCATACATGGCTACACTCCAAACCAATACTTTCAGAAACGACTTCCTGACACTTAAATCTACACTCGATGTTAACAAATTTCTCTTCTTCAGAAACGCTTCCCTTGCCATTGCCAGCCTACATTTTATATCCTCTTTACTTGGACCATCATCAATTATTTTGCTCCCCAAATAGCAAAACTCCTTTACTACTTTAAGTGTGTCATTTCCTAATCTAATTCCCTCAGCATCACCCGACTTCATTCGACTACATTCCATTATCCTCGTTTTGATTTTGTTGATGTTCATCTTATATCCTCCTTTCAAGACACTTTCCATTCCGTTCAACTGCTCTTCCAAGTCCTTCGCTGTCTCTGACAGAATTACAATGTCATCGGCGAACCTCAACGTTTTTATTTCTTCTTCACGGACTTTAATACCTACTCCGAATTTTTCTTCTGTTTCCTTTACTGCTTGCTCAATATACAGATTGAATAACATTGGGGACAGGCTACAACCCTGTCTCACTCCCTTCCCAACCACTGCTTCCCTTTCATGCCCCTCAACTCTTTATAACTGCCATCTGGTTTCTGTACAAATTGTAAATAGCTTTTCGCTCCCTGTATTTTACCCCTGCCACCTTCAGAATTTGAAACAGAGTATTCCAGTCAACATTGTCAAAAGCTTTCTCTAAGTCTACAAATGCTAGAAATGTAGGTTTGCCTTCCCTTAATCTATTTTCTAAGATAAGTCGTAGGGTCAGTATTGCCTCACGTGTTCCAAAATTTCTGCTGAATCAAAACTGATCTTCGCCGAGGTCGGCTTCTACCAGTTTTTCCATTCGTCTGTAAAGAATTCGCGTTAGTATTTTGCAGCTGTGACTTATTAAACTGATAGTTCGGTAATTTTCACATCTGTCAACACCTGCTTTCTTTGGGATTGGAATTATTATGTTCTTCTTGACGTCTGAGGGTATTTTACTTTTCTCATACATCTTGCTCAACCGATGGTAGAGTTTTGTCAAGACTGGCTCTCCCAAGGCCGTCAGTAGTTCCAATGGAATGTTGTCTACTCCCAGGGCCTTGTTTCGACTTAGGTCTTTCAGTGCTGTGTCAAACTCTTTACGCAGTATCGTATCTCCCACTTCATCTTCATCTACATCCTCTTCCATTTCCATAATATTGTCCTCAAGTACATCGCCCTTGTATAGACCCCCTATATACTCCTTCCACCTTTCTGCTTTCCCTTCTTTGCTTAGAACTGGGTTTCCATCTGAGCTCTTGATATTCATACAAGTGGCTCTCTTTTCTCCAAAGGTCTCTTTAATTTTCCTGTAGGCGGTATCTATCTTACCCATAGTGAGTTAAGCCTCTACATCCTTACATTTGTCCTCTAGCCATCCCTGCTTAGCCATTTTGCACTTCCTGTCGATCTCATTTTTGAGACGTTTGTATTCCTTTTTGCCTGCTTCATTTACTGCGTTTTTATATTTTCTCCTTTCATCAATTAAATTCAATATTTCTTCTGTTACTCAAGGATTTCTACTAGCCCTCGTCTTTTTACCCACTTGATCCTCTGCTGCCTTCACTACTTTATCCCTCAAAGCTACCCATTCTTCTTCTACTGTATTTCTTTCCCCCATTCCTGCCATTTGTTCCCTTACGCTCTCCCTGAAACTCTGTACAACCTCTGGTTCTTTCAGTTTATCCAGGTCCCATCTCCTTAAATTCCCACCTTTTCGCAGTTTCTTCAGTTTTAATCTACAGTTCATAACCAATAGATTGTGGTCAGAGTCCACATCTGCCCCTGGAAATGTCTTACAATTTAAAACATGGTTCCTAAATCTCTGTCTTACCATTATATAATCTGATACCTTCTAGTATCTCCAGAATTCTTCCATGTATACAACCTTCTTTTATGATTCTTGAACCAAGTGTTAGCTATGATTAAGTTATGCTCTGTGCAAAATTCTACCAGACGGCTTCCTCTTTCATTTTTCTCCCCCAATCCATATTCAGCCACTATGTTTCCTTCTCTGCCTTTTCCTACTCTTGAATTCCAGTCACCCATGACTATTAAATTTTCGTCTTCCTTTAACTACCTGAAGAATTTCTTTTATCTCATCATACATTTCATCAATTTCTTCGTCATCTGCAGAGCTAGTTGGCATATAAACTTGTACTACTGTAGTAGGCATGGGCTTCGTGTCTATTTTGGCCACAATAATGCGTTCACTATGCTGTTGGTAGTAGCTTACCCGCACTCCTATTTTTTTATTCATTGTTAAACCTAATCCTGCATTACCCCTATTTGATTTTGTATTTATAACCCTGTATTCACCTGACCAAAAGTCTTGTTCCTCCTGCCACCGAACTTCACCAATTCCCACTATATCTAACTTCAACCTGTCCATTTCCCTTTTTAAATTTTCTAACCTACCTGCCCGATTAAGGGATCTGACGTTCCACGCTCCGATCCGTAGAACGCCAGTTTTCTTTCTCCTGATAACGACGTCCTCCTGAGCAGTCCCCGCCCGGAGATCCGAATGGGGGACTATTTTACCTCCGGAATATTTTACCCAAGAGGATGCCATCATCATTTAACCATACAGTAAAGCTGCATGCCCTCGGGAAAAATTACGGTTGTAGTTTCCCCTTGCTTTCAGCCGTTCGCAGTACCAGCACAGCAAGGCCGTTTTGGTTAGTGTTGCAAGGCCAGATCAGTCAATCATCCAGACTGTTGCCCTTGCAACTACTGAAAAGGCTGTTGCCCCTCTTCAGGAACCACACGTTTGTCTGGCCTCTCAACAGATACCCCTCCGTTGTGGTTGCACCTACGGTACGGCCATCTGTATCGCTGAGGCACGCAAGCCTTCCCACCAACGGCAAGGTCCATGGCTCATGCGGGGGGAGGGGAGCATTTGTATAACGACTGGAATTCACGATATCCAGTGTTTGATGGCTCTACACGATAAGTACGTTTATTTAGTTAAAAGCGTTGCCGAAATTGGTTACTTTCAGAACAAAATGAAATATCTTGAAAGTGTACTGCTGTTGGTGAAGTTTATTGTCACCGACAAGTGCTTACCAGCCGATTTCCCGTGGTCATGATCAACCAACAGAGACATTAGAAAACCGTGATGTTGGTCGAGATGGCAGTTTGCAACTGTTTAGCCTATGTGGATTTGAGTGAGTTTGCCTTGACAAGAATCATATTTATTACTTTATGTGTTACTCATTTGAGGACTGTATCGTGTCATTCATTTGGTGTCGTTCACATTTTGAGACGACGCCTATATATGGGTAATGTTAATATGTGAGCTATCAATTTAATGTAGTAATGGACTTGTCTATTGCGTAACAACTACCTGTGGTAACTTTAACACTGTTTATTCCGAAATGCATGACGGTGAACTCAGTGCGTAAATATAAATCTTGTCTTACTAATTGCTAGTGAGATCCGTGCGATTTCTATCTTCCATATTAGTTGATGGGATATGTTTTTTAGGTAAAGATTATCTGAGGGCACTTTAAAATTGTTTATTCTAAATTCAGGAAGGTGAACCCAGTGCATAATTTGAAAGTTATTTTGGTTGATTCCTAGTACACTTGTGTCAAGCTGGTTCATTAGCTGCTATGTGAATATTAGTTGTTTCTTAAAGATAAAGGGGAGATGAAAGTTTAAACTGAAATTTTCCCTGATCATTTATCTTAACAGTTTTCTTAAAGGAAAGAACTTTATTTGTTCAGAGTTGAGAGCAATGTGTTACAAAAGTTGTTTTATCGATTCTCTTGTAAGGCTAACTGGGGCTTCACCTCTTGAATAAATTTTCTGTTTAAATCTTTGGGTCTAATAAATGATGGAATTTTGTTCAATGGAATGTTACTACGTATGTCTGAAAACAAACAAAAAAATGGTTCAAATGCCTCTGAGCACTATGCGACTTAACTTCTGAGGTCATAAGTCGCCTAGAACTTAGAACTAATTAAACCTGACTAACCTAAGGACATCACACACACCCATGACCGAGGCAGGACTCGAACCTGCGACCGTAGCAGTCGCTCGGTTCCAGACTGTAGCGCCTAGAACCACACGGCCACTCCGGCCGGCGCCTGAAAACACCAGCACCACCAGTTCTTGCTACGTTACAGCTGTTGCAGATGCCAAAGTTAAGTGGAGTGTCCAATATCTATTTCGCACGCGATAGAACCTACATTACCTGCAGTCAAAGAACTTACGCCGGCGCTGCAAGGTTTCTTGGAAAGGAAGTTCGCAGTGGCTGGAAGCATTGCCGACAGTAATGCCTGCAGCTCACGAACTCGCCCGCTCGGCGTGACGCAGCGTATCACTCCATTACGTTTCATTACGGCGCTCTTGTAAATGTCGATTAACATGCGGGTCACTGAGCGGAGCTGCCTATTACGTACGGAACTCCGACGCTGTGATTCACTTCGATTTCGCCATTACAAGGAGCAGGTCGATGAGTTCCTCGACAGCAAATGTTCGTCTAAAACAACACTTCACCGTTCCGCAATTTTACGTCGGAGGTCAGATCTCTAGCACTATGAGGACGTACTGAAAAGTAACGCCTCCGAACTTTTTATGTGAAAACCCTTCCAGCTTTTTAAATGAAACAAACTTTATTAACATTCTACACCTTTATTCTTTATGTCTACATACACGCAGCGCTCAGTCGTTAGGAGGCTCCAAATTGTAGCTTGTAACGTGGCGGTGTGTAATGTAACTATGTCGATGCGCGAGAAACAGCGCGCTGTAATCGAGTTTCGAATTCAAAGAATTCGTCCACAAGTGGACAACCCTCTCCGTTAGCATGAGAGTGCCAGACTACACACGAGCGATACCACATCTGCAACAATCCGACGTCCTGCGTTCACTGCCATCAATAAACCTCCATACAGTCCCGACGTGGTGCCATGCGATTTTCATCTGTTCCCAAAAACGTAAAGAACACTTTCGAGGACTTCACTTTGAAAGTGGTGACGCGGTGCAAGCATAGGAGAGGTTGTGGCTCCGACCAACATTCTGCGGCGACGGTATTAACAAACTGGTTTCTCGATGGAAGAAGTATGTTCGTCACCAGGAAGACTATGTTGAGAAATAAATATGTAGACATGAAGAATAAATATGTGTAATGTTAATAATCTTTATGTTATTTAAAAAGCTCTATGAATTTTCACATAAAAAATTCGGATGCATCACTTTTCACCATGCCCTCGTAGAAAAGAATATTCTATTCACGGAAGAACGGTGCCACCATAAATGCGCTTTGAGGCAAGTTTGGTTAACAGCTCCTTTGATAACATCGTTACTTGAGTACATTAAATTGATATTTTTAGCAGCAGTGTACTTAACTTTTTTTTATTTTGGCAGCGATATTTTCTTCACTCGATCTGATCTCTGAAGGGACAGAAACGGAATTTACTATTGGCAGCTGCTCTAGTTGATTTCTGGATGAGCGAACAGAATAGATTGATGGTGCAATATTATTTGTTGCCATTTATATTTTCTAATCGTATGTCCGACCGGGACTGAAACCCATACCTTCTCGATTCTCATGATTTTATTATTACATGCGAACGCATTTTACGTGATACAGATCACTGTAACTGTTTGAACAATCAATTATGAATACGTGAACGACGTTCTCTGAAAATACTACCAACTTTGCCTGCCAGGTCTCATTGGAGGTGACTGTCAGTTAACTGAACAAATTAGTGCTACGCTAAGGTATTGGATTCGCATTCGGAAGAAAGGCAATTCATAGCCACGTCCGGCCCTCAAGATTCGGGTTTCTCGTGTTCTACACTCTGAAGCAAAAGAACGTCGGTGCAACAACAAGGAATTATCGGAATGGAACGAAAATCGGTAGATGTGATACACATGTGTAATCAGCCAGTGTCTCTGAAATTGTAATCATTTTTTTGTCTGTTCGGAACATCTACAGATTTCGTTCCATTTCTTCGTGGTACGCTTTTTTTTGTGTGTGTGTTCCAAAATCGCTTAGTGCAAAAGGCGAGATAGTATTGGAAACTTATCTTCCTTCCTTACTTGATTCCGCAAATTACCTGTGCCGGGTATAGCAACAAAGGTGAGGACTTAATCAGGTTTTTGAGCATTGTTATATCAGATCTCCGTACCTGTATTCATTGACTTGCGCGAAACAGTGCTAAGTTACAACTGTTTCGCTTTTTCAGTGACAAAGAATACAAGTAGTCAAATGGTCTAGCAAAGGGCTCCAGCTTTTCTAAGACCATAGCAGACGCCTTGCTAAACCACCTTGAACAAAATTTACTTAACAGTAACGTAACATTTTTACATGACATTAAGTTCTACTAAAGAGATGCATATGATACATTGTTAATAACAGAGAAGAGGAAAAAAAAAACATGAAGACGTGTATTCACGAACTCAAGCATTCAACAGAGGGCACAAAGACGTTCAGTTCACAGGTGAGTATGAATTTCAGAATTCAGTAAACTTTCTTGTCCTCACCACCATTGAAAAAAAAGTAAACATATTTTTAGCATGCACAGATAACCTATTATCACAAACATCCACGCATCTTCAGGCCACACCCACAAACACATATCAGCAGCATATAGATACATGTTACACAGAGTACAAAGAATGCCATTGAGAAATTAAATGCTTCAGTGTGAAATTGGAATAATTAAACACATAACACCTGCAAATTGTTTTCAACTTGCGCTCAGAGACAAAGTGTCCAAGAAAGTTAGGAAACAAATAGAAACAATAATGAGAGCAACAGTCAGACAGACATCGCAAAAGTATGCACTCCCTACTTTGAGTCCACTTCTCAGAAATTTGCTAATGTATTGAGATCATAAAATGTAAGGGTTGCTTTTTCCACTAGCAATAAATTATATAATAGCCTGCCACACAACATGAACACCAACAGAGACGAATTTTGGAACCCAGGCGTCTACCAGGAAAAATACGATGATTGCCCAATATAGTATGTGGGTCGACCAGACGAAGCTTCCAAACTAGATTTAAGGAACACAAAAACGAATTCATCCGCAACACTCCCCATAAATCTAACATAACTATTCGCATTAACGACACAAGAAATGCTTTGAATAATGTAATAGTGTCACAGAAAGTAAAGAAGGTCCACACATTGACCCACGAAGAAGAAGTAGAAATTATCATCAAAAAATGGTTCAAATGGCTCTAAGCACTATGGGATTACTTAAACCTAACTAACCTAATGACATCACACACATCCATGCCCGAGGCAGGATTCGAACCTGAAACCGTAGCAGCAGCGCGGTTCCAGGGTGAAGCGCCTAAAACCTCTCGGCCACAGCGGCTGGCTAGAAATTATCATCCACAACAGAAAAAATGCCCAGTAATATACTCAATGACAAAGCTAAGACAGTGGCAGTGAACTTCCTTAGGACCTTCTCAAACATACCAGATGATAGGCAGTAACTTTTTCTATGCATCTATTCTTTCGTAACTTAAATCACGAAAACCACTCACAGATAACTAAACCAATACACTAACAAACAAATATGCTGAATATAATTTTTTCCATAATGGTATTTAAGAAAAAGATTGTAAAAATTTAGCCCTTATATGTATGTTATTCTGTATCTTCGATTCACAATTTAAGCTGGTAATGATGACTTACAAGGCACTGTATTTCTACATCTGTCCAATCTCTAGACTGTTGGTGCTGTTCTTTCGTGTTTCTGTGCTTTATAAAGACGATGACGTATATTTATAACGAATGTCAGGGTTCTTGCTGCTGGAATTTCTTATAAATAGCTTTATTATTATTTAAAATTTATAATTCCTTTGTACTATTACGATAAAAAGAGCAAATTATAACTCTGTTTGTAGCAAAATGAAGTTCAAAAGAGAGAACTGGCTAAATTCAGCAAACAAAAGTGGAATGTGATCCACTGATCCACCTGAAGATGAGGGTGTAAGCTCTCGAAACGCGTCGTGACACAAAATAAAAGTGACTGATGTAGATAATCGTTGTAATTTATCTTTTTGATCATTAACAGTTGTAGTTTCGAAATCACAGCTCAAAATGGCCGAGGTGCGGTCTAAGACTCATTCATTATCGGGCGATAAAAACAAAAATCAGAAGACATCAGCGGTGTGTGTCTTAGTCTTCTTTACTGAAGAGAGACTCGCTGTTTTTTGAGACTCAGCTGCACTGCAGAGCAGACGTGCCCTGAGGAATGCAGGGACGCTGGGCTAGAGGCGAAGGGGACGTGGGCGTGAACCTGTGCGCTGTGACCCCTACTCCCCCACCCACACCCTTCCGCGTCGCTCAGTGCCGCCTTCACGCGCTCTCCCCGTATTGGCCCACTTGAGAAAGATGGATGGCCGCCACCGCATCTCCGGTTAAAGTGGAACCTCTCACCCGACGGCCTGCCAAAGCACGTTTTTTTGTCCACGCGAAAACTGTACTGCATTCAAGACTCATTGGTGACATGAGTAGCCAGTTCTTCGGCTCTAGCGATTTTGGTGAGTCAGTAAAAGCCCACAGAAAATCTCAGTAAGGTGCTCAGAGCTGCATTTAACACGAACTTTTTATGCAAAACCGTGACTCTCATGGAATAATCTACGGGCGTTCTCAATACGAACGAGGGATATCTCTGAAACAACCGGTTTTCTGTTATATAGTGTTCTTTCACCAATTTAACCTCACTTTTAAAATCACTAAAATTGGCCTGTTTCTGAAATAACCGATTTCGGTTTCTGCAACAGTGGATTTTAAACTTTTTATCCCTGCTATTATAAACGTAGAAGTAGAACAAAGGTTGAAAAAATCTGACTCTCTCACTTTCACCATGCATAGGACCAAAAAACTAAATTAAATAGGCAAATAAAAGAAGACTTAGTCCGTCCACCGTTTGCTGCTGTTCTCGAAAAGTGATAAGTGTTTGAATACTACAAATAAACACCAGTATTCTCCTATTGTTTCCAATTTTTTGAAACTGTGGTCAAAAATCACGTTGCAGTCGAGGATCATACCATTATCTGGGCATTACCAGTCTGTGCTAAAGAGAGAAAACTGAGGTTGAAGAATTCTTTAACTGAAAGTAACAGGGTTACTAAATAAAGAGCCAGAAGATAATTAGCGACATGCAGGAATACCTAAAAGAAATGGAACAGAGAAAGTTACAGTTACGATGTATAGACTTAAGAATAGGACGATGGAGAAAAAGGAAATGATAACTTAATTTCTCGTCGACATTGTTTCCATTAGATATTAGAGAAACTGTCGCTGATTTGAACGTGCCATATCGATAATCATACGAAATGATAAAGCACAAGAACGATCGAACAGCATTCAAGACTCTCTCAAATACAAGTTGATTGTCGTAAAGAATGTGTCATTCCTCGTTTCTTGTCTGATGACTTAAGTTTTGGGGCGAGTGGCTCACAGCTCATGTTGGCTTTCATGATGACACAGGAGACCTAAGTCTCTTCCTAAATTAAACTTTGCGCGCCGCGTAACTGATTCAGGCTGCGGGCAGCTGACATCAAAAGACGCGTAATATTCGTATGACTAAACACAGCTAATTACGTATTTGATTGCGGAATGATTATGAGTGTCACAAATACACCTGCGAGCTTGGGCATTTACATTTAGTTTCTAATCAGCTTCACTGAACACGAGACCGAATTCAAAACGCCAGCCATGACACCGTTCCAGCTGGGCGTACAAACGTTTTTGCGTCAAAAGCAGCAGTCTTACTTCAGTTGATCATCGCTTCGCTCTGTCAGTGGAGGAAAACTTTTTTTAAAAAGCTGTATGTATTTAGAAAAGGTTGCAACATATTTGAAAACTGAGTGAATGATTTCTGTCTAATGGCGTATTTCGTATCAGAATCGCTACACAACGGTTTCATTCTGGCAAGTATCGGCGGCGCAGACACAACGACTGTCTCGTCATTAATTGGGACGTTTTGGTCTTATCCATGATTTCTTCACTCACACTTTTTCTTGTTTCTTCGCCATGACACCATCTCACCATTTTCACGGTTTCAAACACCAATAAAATTAGAATTTAAGAACACTCATCAGCGTTTAAGTAGCAGTATATTGTGAAAAGCACACTACCAGATGTCTATGGAGCGCAAGAGGCAGAATAAATTAAATTGCTTTCCTTTAAACATACTTTTCTTTACCTATATGCATCCCAAAAATCTAAAATAATACAAACAAATCTTGTTCACTAGCTGTCAGCAAGAAAAGAAAAGATTTGTAGATTGAAAGCAGCAGAAAACATCAGCTATTGCGTATTCGTGATGTTGTGAAGACGACACCTGCAACCAGCATTTAGTGATTCGAGGCTTTCTCACAAAAGAAAAGTAAAAAATTAATCGTATTAGATGCTTATGCAATATCTTGTAACACGAGGAAAGTTTAATTCATAGCTGGACGCTCCTTACCCTGACATTTAATGCGCTGTTGCCTGTAAGAGGAGTTTTTTGCACACGCTGAGGCCGCCGTCGACCACACCACCTGTTGAAGTCACGCATCATATGGTCCTACGTATCTGAAACGAGATGAAAGACACCCGTCAAGCAAGTTTTGTTGTGCAGATAGAAACTGTCTCTCTCGTTAGAACTGATATCGTACTGCTACACCCCATTTACAGTGCAGGTTACGTACTGTAGCGTTAGTACCTTTCAAAGTGTTGTAGCTACACGCCATAACTTAAAGTTGTCCGAAGATAAACGAAATGCTAAAAATGCTGCAAAACGTGCTCATCAAGTTACTGACTGTTGACATAAGCTGCGCTTAAATTTCCACATTACCGTGTCCACGTCCGTCGCTTTAGAGGACTTGGGAAAAGCACTTAGAGATGAGCTACTTTTCGATCAGTAGTGGCTGTAAAAAAAGGAAGAAAAACTGACGATACCTGTACGAGTAGAGATAGCCCTCTCTTTTCCTTTTTAGGCCAGGAGAAGCAGAAAAAGTTCTGGTCGCACAACTTTCGCCGACGACGTCTGCCATCTTTCTAATTGCGTATCGCCCAGCAAGAGTGAAAACGGCTGGGAAACACACCAGTCCCGCTAGGTCGTCTCGGCAGTCTCACATAAACATCTGAAAAAGTCACAGCTCTTTTTCAACTCGCAAATAGACGGCGCAGTTTCTCTCGGGATCACGTTTTTCTTCAAGAAGAGAAATGAAACGGAAATAAAAGAAAAGAAATCGTCCTCTTCTAGAACGTTGTGGAAAACTGGAGAGTACAGATATTTATTGCTCGGACGGTATACACTGAAGCGCCAAAGAAACTGGTATAGACATGCGCATTCAAATACAGAGACATTCACAGGCTGCGCTGCGGTCGGCAAAGCCTATATAAGACAACAAGTCGCAATTATTAGATCGGTTACTGTTGCTATAATGGCAGGTTATCAGGATTTAAGTGAGTCTGAAGGTGGTGTTTTAGTCCGCGCACGAGCGATGGGACACAACATCTTCGTGGTAGCGATGGAGTGGGGATTTTTCCGTACGACCATTATGTCACCATCTCACCATTTTTGCGGTTTCCTGTACTGTAAATATCAGAACTCCGGTAAAACATGAAATCTCCGACATCGCTGAGGCCGAAAAAAGATCCTGAAAGAACGGAACCAACGACGACTGAAGAGAATCGTTCAATGTGACAGAAGCGCAACCCCTACCGCAAATTTCTGGGCCATCAACAAGTCTTAGTGTGCGAACAGTTCAACGAAACATTATCGATATGGGCTTTCGGAGCCGAAGACCCACTCGTATACCTTTGATGACTGCATGACACGAAGCTTTACGTCTCGCTTCGGCTTCTCAACACCGAAATTTGCAAGTTAATGACGGAAAACATGTTTCATGGTCGGACGAGTCTCATTTCACATTGTATCGAGCGGACATACGTGTACGGTATGCATACAACGTCATGAATCTATGGAGCCTGCATATCAGCAAGGGACTGTTCAAGCTGGTGGAGGCTCTATAATCGTGTCGGGAGTGTGCAGTTGGAGTGATACGGGACCCCTGATACGTCTAGATACGACTCTGACAGGTGACACGTATGTAAACATCCTGTCTGATCACCAGCAAACATTCATGTCCATTATGCATTCCGACGGGCTTGAGCAATTCCAGCAGGAGAATGAGACACCCCACACGTCCAGAATTGCTACAGAGTGCTTCAGGAGCACTCTTCTGAGTTTAAACACTTCCGCTGGCCACCAAACTCCCCAGATATGAACATTACTGAGCATGTCTGGGATGCCTTGCAAGGTGCTGTTCAGATGAGGTCTCCACCCCGTCGTTCTCTTACGGAATGATGGACAGTCCTGTATGATTCATGGTGTCAGTTCCCTCCAGCACTACTACAGACATTAGTCGACTCCAAGCCACGTTGTGTTGCTGCACTTCTGCGTGCTCATTGGGGCCCTACACGATATTACGCAAGCGTACCAGTTTCTTTGGCTCTTCAGTGTATAATTCGATGTTCATCAGTACAAATGAAAGTGCAGACTCTGATTCCGTTGTCAGTTATAACGCTTTAAGGTGTAAACACTACGTGTATGCGATTCATTGTCCGCCTTTGTAGGTGCGTGGTCAGCGCTGCTGACCGGCATGCTGAGCGGACTCGCGTTCGGTTCTCGGTCGGGTCGGAGATTTTATTCGCTCGGGGACTGGGTGTTGTGCTGCCCTCATCATCGATTCATCTTCATCGACGCGCAAGTCGCCGAAGTGGTGTCAGATACGAAGACTTGTAGTAGGAGGCCGGAAAACCCCCAGATGTGGTCTCTTGTTCAAAATGTCATACGATCATCTCATTTCATGTGCGATGCATTACCATGTCACTGTTCAGGGATAACGTCAAGTTATCGCTCAGAGTCAAATTTAGATTGTACAGATGTTAGGAAAGGAAGTCAACGTTCGAGTTGAACGTTGTGAAAAAAATTACGTTGTTTTAAAAAAAATGGCTCTGAGCACTATGGGACTTAACAGCTATGGTCATCAGTCCCCTAGAACTTAGAACTACTTAAATCTAACTAACCTAAGGACATCACACAACACCCAGTCATCACGAGGCAGAGAAAATCCCTGACCCCGCCGGGAATCGAACCCGGGCGCGGGAAGCGAGAACGCTACCGCTCGACCACGAGCTGCGGACGAAGTTGTTTTAAGGAGCGGAGAAAAGATGAATGAGCAGTGGTTATTTAAATTAAGTCTTCTTCGAAGAGAAGCATGCATTTATGGTGAGCAGCTGTATCTGTTATTTGTCTCTGCCCGCTTCTGGTCAAACAAATAGGATAAATAGCAAATACTATGCTATCTTTAAATGCGAACAATTTAGGTTAGGCTTTACCGTGACTGTTACTGAAGTTAAATGAAGCAACAAATTTACTGTTACCAGTCACTGTTTATTTATCACCACGACGCGTTTCAAAGGTTTAAATCTCCATCATCAGGTGGATTTACATTTGTTAGTATGACATTTGTGTGTGTGCGTGTGTGTTGTGTTACGATTTTTTGGAGGTACTTGTGGCACTGTCTCCAGTTGTCACAGGTTCCCTTCGCTGTCGTAACACATCACGTGTATACTGTCATAATTTGTAAACAAACAATCAATGCCTTCCTGTGAAGTATTTGGCGGATGTGGAAAAATAGTTGCGGGCTTCGGAGCTCACTGTGGTGGCAGACGTAACTGTTGCCGGATTACTGGACTATTTAAAATCCGTGGAAGCACGAAGTAGTTCGTCGTACGTGCGCTATCTACGAGGCAGCTGACCGTGGTAAGTTTGGCGTGACGTTGAGACTGCCTGTCGTGTGTCGCCCTCTGAGACTAAGGCTGTGTACAGCGTCTGGCAAAGCATCGAGTCTGTGCACATTGTAACTCGAAGGCCCATGGGCATTCGCTTGAGTGCCACATGTCTATGCGAGTTGAGCAGGCGGCTGTGTCATTAGGCGAGGAAGTACCAACCTCTGCGTCTTCTGTCACGATGTGTGAAATTCGTTCGCCCTCTCTCTTGCGCACTGCGTCCGAGTGAGCACCACATGACTTGGGCACGAACCGGCAGTGCTGTAGTACTCATTTCAATCCTAGAGTACACATAAATGGTGTTAAAAAGTGTTATATACTTTTACATGTGGTAGTATTGGCCAAAAATAGAAGAAAAGTTCTTTTAATGATATATCCGGAAACCAATAACTGTTGAGATACGAGCAGATGGCATCGTTCGTTACGATAATACACACGTGCGAGCATATGCAAACCCTCGAGTAGTCATGGAGGTAAGACATCACGATCACTTCAGTATCAACGCACGGGTATGAACTGTGATTCAGAGATTGATTGATCCATACGCGTTACCAAACATATTGCTGTGTAGAAAATGAAGTAGGTGAAAGCAAAAACGAACGTCTAAGAAATGAGACTGACAGCAAGTACGAAATGGTTAAGCACGAATGGCTAGAAGTCACAAGGTAGTGAAAGACCCAATTCAAAACAAGGCCCCTACAGTGGACAACATTCCCGCAGAATTGCTGATATCCTGTCCCACCTGGTGCTCGAGACATATGAGACACGAGAAATATTCTGACTTCAAGAAAAATGTAATAATTCCAATTCCAAACATTACGGAACTGCCGTTTTAATAAGTCATGGCTGCGAAATGCTAACAAGAGAATGGAAAGACTGATGGAATCCGACCTGGAGGAAGGTCAGTTTTGGTTTCTGAGAAACGATGGAACGTGCGAGGTGATTCTGATCCTATGAGTCATGTTACAGGCAGGTTAAGGAAAGGCAAAAGGTACATTTATAGCATTCGCAGATTTGGAGAAAGTTTTTAACAAAGTTGAATGGAATACACTCTTTGAAATTCTGAAGGCAACAGGGGTAAAATGCAGGAGACGAAAGATTATTTAAAATCTGTACAGGAAACAGGCGGCAGTTATAAGAGTCGAAGAGCATAAAAGAGAAGCAGTAATTGAGAAAGTAGTGAGACATGGTTGTAGCCTATCCCCAATGTTATTCAAGCTGTACGTTGAGAGAACAGTAAAGCAAACAAAAAAAGTGAAGAAGGAATTAAAGTTGAAAGAGGAGAAATGAAAACTTTGAGCTTTGCCGACGACATTGCAGTTTTGTTAGAAACACCGTAAGGATGCGGAAGAGTAGTTGAACGGAATGAACAGTGTCTTAAAAGGAAGATAAAAGATGAAGACCGACAAAACTAAAACAAGAGTAATGGTATGCAGTCGAAGTAAATCAGGCGATGCTGAGGGAATTAGCTTGGAAAATGAGACACTGCAAATAGATGACTTTTGCTATTTGGGCAATAAAATAACTTACGACGGATATAAAATGTACAGTGGTAATGACAAGGAAAGCGTTTCTTAAGAAGACAACTTTGTAAACGTCGAATATAAATTTAAGTTTTAGGAAGTCTTTTCTGAACGTATTTGTCTGGCATGTACCCTTTTTTGGAAGTGAAATTTGGACAATAAGTAGTTCAGACAAGAAGAGAAACAGAAGCTTTTTAAATGTGGCACTACAGAAGAATACTGAAGGTTAGGTGAGTAGATCGCGTAGCTAATGAGGAGGTACTTAATATAACTGAAGGCAAAAGAAATTTTTCTCATTATTTGACTAAAAGAAGCGATCGATTGATAGGACACATTCCGAGACATCAAAGATACGTCAGTTTAGTATTGAAGGCAAGTGTAGGGGGTAAAAGTTGCAGAGAGAGACCAATAGAAGCCGGCCGCTGTGGCCCAGCGGTTCTAGGCGCTTCAGTCCGGAATCGCGCTGCAGCTAAGGTTGCAGGGTTCGAATCCGGCCTCGGACATGGATGTGTGTGATGTCCTTAGTTTCGTTAGGTTTCAGTAGTTCTAAGTGTAGGGAACTGATGACCCCAAATGTTAAGTCCTGTAGTGCTTAGAGCCATTTTTGGAACCAAGAGACGAGTACGGTAAACAGGTTGAAATGTATAACTATTCGGAGATGAAGAGGCTTGTACAGGATAGAGTACCACGGAGAGCTGCATCAAACCAGTCTTGGGACTGAAGCCCCCAACAACAACATTGCTGTGCGTCGCCGATTTCTCTGCTTCGAATTAGCAGAAAAACTGGAGGACGCTACCCTTGTTGGAAGTCAACGACTGTGGTTTATGCACGACAGGGCACCACCCTGTTTTCTACAGACAGTGCGACACTACCTCATCGCAATGCTTTACGAACGATAGATTGATCGAGGACGACCGGTAGAATCGTCTTCCCGTTCATCGGACCTAAAAATTTTGTATTACTGTTTATGGGGGACATTTATAGGTATTGACGAAGTGCAGACGTTACAGGACCTTGTGGCCAATGCGTGTGACGCAGGTCCGAACGTAGTCAGGTGTATTGATAGACCGCACGATTAATTGCGAAGAAGGACTGAAGGCTGTGTCAGGAAACGTGGTAACCACGTCCAGTGCTGCCTATAGTGTCTACGTCTACATAAGAGAGAGATGGGAATGGGAGGACAGATGTACCCTAATTTGAACAGGTGTTGATTTCCGGATATATGATTATAGGAAATTTTCTTCTGCTACAGGAATATGAGGTTTTTAAATCACCCTTTGTAAGCTGTTCTCGCTAGTTACTTAGCTGCGCTGCAGCAGGCCATACGTAGGGATCATTCATCGGCTTCCGACTGGCCTAAACACTGCAGGTTTAATTTGTTTGGTTAACATTTGACGCTTTCATTTTCCGATAGCGACTGCTACGGCGACCATAAAGCTGTCAACATAAGTGCACAACAATAAAAATAGCTGCACACGCCTGTAGGACTCATAACTGAAATGGATTGAAGGCAATGGTTGTGATTAAAACTACCACCGAAGTCTTCCTGCACACCAATGGAGCTAAAATAGTTTGTGTACTCCTTAGTGACCAGGTTGGTGCATGGCTTCAGCCTCGGCTTAGGATAATAACTTGGGCAGTAAGAAGTGCCACCGGACTGTGAGAGATGGAAATCGCGGAAGACGGCCGCACGTCTGTGTTGCTCTTAGCACAGGCCGCAGACGCGCTGCCGGCTGCTGGAAGATGCTGTTCCGTAGACGGTGAGGCGCGGGCGGCGCCAAGTGTGGTGACGTCAGCGGATGCCACGCGGGAGCACGTGGGCGATGCCTGAGCGGCCCACGCGGTCGTGGTCGCTGCCTGCTGCGTACTCGCAAGCAGCGACCAAGCCCGCAAGGGAGCGCCACAGCTTATAGTCTGGTGCATACGAAGAACTGGAAACGTATCCCCTTGGTCTGGTACTAAACACATTACAACCTTACAGGGCCAAACATTAGGTCTCGACTTTTCCTTCTAGACGTGTTGGATTGCACGTTAGCAGCTCAAAGTCTCGTTCTTTAATTCTCTACGGTTTTCGTCTCCCTCCCATATAGGTCCTAAGGCGCAAGAGTAGGTAAAAAAAAGTTTAAAACTGCAAAAAGACAAATAGATGAAGAGATTAAGTTGTATACATTGAAATATAGCAAGACTGACATTTTGCTATCGTTGTATAAGACTGATTAAATTGTTAACAATTTATTTTCATTTGCCACTATCATAAATCATTTCAAAAGGGTAACCGATATCAGCCTACATTGCCCATCATCAGAACTAAAATAGAAACAGGGAGAAAGCAAAGTATTACTTTACTAATCCCACATACAGCAGAATAAAGCAAAGACAGCCGGCCGGAGTGGCCGAGCGGTTCTAGACGCTTGAGTCTGGAACCGCGCGACCGCTACAATCGCAGGTTCGAATCCTGCCTCGGGCATGGATGTGTGTGTTGTCCTTAGGTTAGTTAGATTTAAGTAGTTCTAAGTTCTAGGGGACTGATGACCTCAGAAGTTAAATCCCATTGTGCTCAGAGTCATTTGAACCAAAGCAAAGACAAGCTCCGCTTTCTGGCCCGGATAGACCAACCGGGACCAACCGACCGCCGTGACTTCCTCTGCCAGTAGCGTCATTTGAATGCGATATGAAGTGGCGCGGGTCAGCACACCACTGTCCCGGTAGTTGTCCGGTTTCTGGACTTGGAGCCGCTACCTCTCTATCAAGTAGCCCCTCATTTTTTGTCTTCTTTCGTTCGATCTGTTTCTTCGTCGTTTTTCGTCAGTGGTTCTGTGAGGATGTCGCGTAACATCTTACAAATTCCACCGAGGAGAACTTCACTCACATTTTTTTTTTTTCTTAGTACAGAGGGTGGCCAATTCCCTAATCGAACACGCTGAGCTACTGTGCGGGCGTCAGTTGGCTTCAGGAGGGTCAGTGCATCCAGTTCCAGTCTTTCCACCAAAGGAAACTCCCTGGCAGTCCCAGGAATGGAGCCCGGGTCCTCCTCATAGCAGCCAGTCAAGCTGATCGCTGATCTACGTAGGACGATACAACATATTAAGGAATAAATAATGAATTAATCTTTTTTCTTACCCAGGACAATGTGTCCCGTATGTCGCCTTTTGGCGCTGTAATCCACGTGAAACGTGATCTCGATTGGTCGCTTCAAGCCTTCCGTTCTAAGATAGTAGGTTCAAATGGTTCAAATGGCTCTGATCACTATGGGACTTAACATCTGAGGTCATCAGTCCCCTAGAACTTAGAACTACTTAAACCTAACTAACCTAAGGACAGCGCACACATCCATGCCCGAGGCAGGATTCGAACCTGCGACCGTAGCGGTCGCGCGGTTCCAGACTGAAGCGCCTAGAACCGCTCGGCTAAGAGATTAGGGAAGAATGAAGAAAGTAACGGCAACAATATCTCTTATATTCCCGAATGGAAATCCTGGAACAACAAGGTTAACGAAACCAATAGTTATTTGATTCTTCTTGAAGCCACTGTAGATCTAACTTCATAGTGCGCACAAACATTGTACAACTGAATCGTAGATAGGGCAAGCATATCACAAAGAAACGAAAATCAGTTTTTTGCGGACAATAAGGCACAGAGAAGGCAGTCAGTCTACATCATAGTAATCTGGCCAAGAGCAACCTTCACGCTTTTTATTGTTTTCGTGCTCACAACAGTAGTTTTGTCTGTGTTACTACCGAAATGAATTAGCCATTTGACTGAGAGGAAAGCATGTAAATAAACATGACAAGAACTACGTCTACGATAAACAGAAAACGCCACAAAGCCCCTTGAATTCGACAACACTAAATCTCGAACTCCTTCAATATTATCTGAGCGCTTTTCTTTATGGACTTGCAGCAAATGGTATTTACATCACGGTTGAGCGATTCTAATGTGTTTCATCAGCAGACAGTTGTACAACTACAATATTCGCCTACATATTAGTGCTACTGGACAAAATTTCATGTATTTGTCGCACGAGGGCATATCAAGACGGGGTAAAGATCGGGTCTTCTTTGTTAAGTCTTATAACATTAGCTGAATTTACTGATGAGAAAGGTCTGTTGATTTTCTGTGATAATTTTGTAGGATAAAACGAGCCTCGGTTGATGCTTATGGTACATATTCAGGTTGTAGCTAATAACTGTTTGCAAACAGTTGATTTGAAATTTCTGATGTTGGCCACTATAATGTGGCTTTTGACAGATTTTGGCATTGTCGAGAAAAGGAAGAAGCTGTGTAAAGCAATAGTGAAAAAAGCATTTACAAACATGATAATAGCTGCATGGCATGTGTAATCATTGTTTGTTGTCTACATGAAGCCCGAAAACGTACATAATGTGGCAAGGGTAAGTGAGCAATTCCTGAATACAACCCTAACGAAAAACCAGCATCATGGATCAGGTTATCAAAAACCCTTACATTCAAGGAGTTTTAAACATGGGCGGAGATCAAGATTGCGAGACAGTGTCATTGTCATGGACCTCATTGTCTTGCGGGGACCAGAACAGCGATTATTGCCTCCAAAAAGAAATACTTTTGGCAAGGTTTGAATTTTTGGATAAAAAGAGCACACATTTTATAGAGGACTACTTCCTTCAAATCAGCTAGTACATCTAAAACCTCTTCTTACAATTTTTTCATTGAACTTTTTACTATTAAGATGGTGATTACTGATTTGGTTGCGTAGTTTCGCATTTTTTATATGTTTCACTAACTGTCTACACAGCCAAAACGCCTTTTTAACATGCTTATAAACGTTTTCCCTTTCTCCTGAAAAATCTAGGTTTTATGACTTAAGTGAGTGCTCAAGTCGTTTATCTAAACAAATGTTAATTACAGTGATTTCTATATTGCTAATGACGAACTCTGTGAATAGCTATAGAAATTTCAGTCACACTTATGCCGGGCAATAGTACTACCACCATGTGCACCAACACACGAAATGTCATTTTCTGCATCCAAGAGTTCTACTACCAGGAAAATAAATCCTTTTCATGCAACCGTTTCCGCGGCTTACGGTAAATGGTTTTAATTCATTTTTCTTCTTCGAATATCAAAGAGGAAGATTACAGAAACGTGCATAGATAAGCAAAGTCAGTTGTGGCTCTTTACATACGGGAGTATTTTCACGCTTCTTATCTGCTTACATTGTGTAAGATAACGTCCCCAAATATTTGAAACACCGCACAGCATTTTGCACGGCTAGCAGCGTGGAATGTGGTTGAATGATGCTGTAACATAACACTGCCGACGACGGCGTAACGAAAAGTAAGACGTAGGCACCTTCCACGTGAAATAAGGCCGTGCTATCGCCATTCACGTTTACATATTTTGTTTTGTAGGACATTGTTGACTGAGGCAAGCCGAAGGGTGGGTTCAGCCGCCCATTGGGAAACGGTCCTCATCGTCGCACAAGTAGCCCCTTTTCTACCGGTGTGTGAGAGTTTTGTCAAACGTGTATCTGTTGAATGTAGGCGATAGTATGGTGGGTTTGTAAAGTGTAGTGTCATGTCTGCATTGTATGATGGTGAGAAAAGAGAGAGAGTGAAATGCGGTGGCACACATATCCTGTTCATCTCAAGGAACACAAAATGGGCCACCGAGCATATTGTCGCCATCAGAAGGAAGGATCACCGCCAACAGTGTCCTATTCCCTCACTCTGAAAGACACTGGAGAGAGGTTCGGAACTGAATGCAAGAAACTGACACAGATTCTGGCCCTCAGGAAGTTAAAGCCATCATCTTTCTCTCGTTCGAGCCAAACAGCGGTGAATAAATTTGCTTCCACCGCCAGGACTGGAACCAGCTACCCCCGAGTCGAGGGCCACCACATCGGCGTGTTTTAGCAACGTGGGAATAGCAGGTAGTCAGGGGGCAGAGATTCGTATACACTGGCAGTAAAGCCTTTAGAAAAACAATCCTAGTGACAACCAATGAAGTGTTTCTGTATATCAATAATGAAAGCAAGTACTGTACCGTTGTTCTATATCTTCTAGATATTTTGTGTAGGCAGTGTTGAACAGATTTAGGGTGGTAAATATTCGCATTATAAAATACACAGCCGTACCATTATTTTTAATTGAAGACATCGATTTCAGTGGAACAACAAACCATCTTCGGGTCTCAAAAGCAGCTCGGCTACGCATTTTTACAGTTAAAATACCAACTGTAACATATACGAGGGTGAGTCAAATGAAAACCTTAAATATTTTTTTAAAATATTATTTATTGAGCAGAAGTGGTGCGAAGCTGTATCACTTTTCAACGTAATCTCCCCCACGCTCAATGCAAGTCCTCCAGCTCTTACAAAGTGCATAAAATCCTTTCCAAAAAAATTCTTTTGGTAGTCCGCGCAACCACTCATGCACCGCATGGCGTACCTCTTCATTAGAGCGGAACTTCTTTCCTCCCATTGCGTCTTTGAGTGGTCCAAACATATGAAAATCACTTGGGGCAAGGTCTGGTGAGTATGGTGTATGAGGAAGACACTCAAAATACAGGTCTGTAATGTAGCAACTGTTGTACGGGCAGTGTGGGGCCTTGCATTGTCATGTTGCAAAAGGACACCTGCTGACAGCGATCCACGTCGCTTTCATTCGATTGCAGGCCGCAGATGATTTTTTAGAAGATCTGTGTATGATGCACTGGTGACCGTGGTCCCTCTAGGCATGTAATGCTCCAAAGTGACGCCTTTTTCGTCCCAAAAGAGATTCAGCATAACCTTCCCTGCTGATGGTTCTGTTCGAAACTTCATTGGTTTTGGTGATGAGGAATGGCGCCGTTCCTTGCTCGCTCTCTTCGTTTCCGGTTGGTGGAAGTGAACCCAGGTTTCCTCCCCAGTAACGATTCTTGCAAGGAAGCCATCACCTTCTCGTTCAAAGCGCTGAAGAAGTTCTTCACAAGCATCAACACGTCGCTCTCTCATTTCAGGAGTCAGCTGCCGTGGCACCCACCTTTCACTTTGTGAAACTGGAGCACGTCATGCACAATGTGGTGTGCTGACCCATGGCTAATCTGTGAGCATGCTGCAATGTCATTCCGTGTCACTTGGCGGTTTTCCTTCACTATGACTTCAACTGCTGCAATGTTCTGTGTAGTTACAACTCGTTGTGCCTGACCTGGACGAGGAGCATCTTCCACTGCAGTACACCATTTGCGAACTTCCTACTCCATTCGTAGACTTGCTGCTGTGACAAACATGCATCACCGTACCGAACCTTCATTCGTCGATCAATTTCAATAGGTTTCACACCTTCACTACGCAAAAACCGAATAACAGAACGCTGTTCTTCCCCGGAGGAAGTCGCAAGTGGGGCGGCCATCTTTATACTGATACTGCGACAGTATGTGTGCATCTGCACTATGCTGCCACCTACAGGCCATTCTGCACGCTGTTTGCAGCACGCTTACCAACGGCGCCAAACTTCGATTTGTTATTACAAATTTAAGGTTTTCATTTGACTCACCCTCGTACACCATTCCACTGCTATTAATAATTACCTGTTCGTTACCTTTATGTCCTGTGAGCATCAAAGACGGTCGCTGATGTTGACAGAACATGAAGCTTAAGAACTTGACAGTTAATACTGTTAACGGAACAGAGTTACAGTTGGTACTGCAACTGTCAGAATACTTAGCTGAATTGCTTTTGGGACGCGAAGATGGTCTGATGTTGGACCGAAATCGATTGTCCTCAATTAAAATTAGTAGTACAGCTGTGTGTTCTACATGAAATAATCGAATATTACTGATAGATAAACTTTTTTTTCGTGCTCTAGCAAATTTGGCAGCACGGGCTGGAATAGAACTTGTTCTTTTCAGTCAAATCGCGGGGACATGTAAACTGGGACTGGAGAAGATGGGTAATCGGCTGAGAATGTTGGTGATGGAATACCAGTTGGCATTTGCCTGAAGTCACCCAAATAACATGGCCGAACCACCGGACTGGAGGTACCTTTAATAAGTACGTGGAATTATTTTGCACCAGACATATAATAAGAAGCTCTGTGTATGTTTAAGTGTGTGTGTGTGTGTGTGTGTGTGTGTGTGTGTGTGCGCGTTTTTGCATTTTTCATTTCCTAGCCAAAGGAGGAAGATGGACAACTGTGGAATTACTCATCATTCTTTGTCAAACCCCAGTGAGCTACTGCAAATGGAGCTTCGCAACTGGCAGTGTTTGGGAGAAGTTTCCAGTTTCAACGTCTTTTTCTCATTTAATCTGTCAATTCCTCTCCTTGAGGCCATAACACGCTGTTGTCGAACATGGCTCATTTTAGTCGACTGAGATAAGTGGGTACTCAATAGGGATTGTTTTAGTTTTCGGTTGATTCATCTTCGAACTTAATTCCTTGTCTAAATATTTCGACTACAAATAAACTGTTTAACATTTGAGGCAAGTGATTTACTTGCAAAACTGTAAATACCGTTTTACTCGTCAGCATACATGTATGATTGCTAGGTTCTTGGCTATCAGTGCACTACTGTACAAACAAAAGTCATTCTCTCACACCGCTCAGTGATCTAATCCCCCGCACCTTAGCCTCTCTACGTTTCCTGCAAAACATGTCATGGTCTGAAAATGAAACTGATGTGGTCTTTAGTAGCGTCTGAATATTCAGAGTAGTTGTATGTATCACACTGAAGTGTCAGTTATTTATCCAATACTACGAGCTGAAAGTATTTTATTCTTTAAGGTACAGTGTCAGACGTATTCAGGTATACGGTTCTAGTTGGAAATTTACAGTAATTGTGTGTACCGTTTCTGTAATCTTTTTTTATTAAGCCTATTGAAGCTGAGGTACCAATAAGCCGGAAATTATAAAGAACTGCAGCAAAATTTGTGACAGGTAACATGTGCTTTATAAAATTAAAATAACAGTAATCCAGGTCCGGAAAAAAGTGAGTACGCCATTTTTATTACTACCTTTGATAAACTTTTTATGTGAGTGGATTTGGAGACTTGCTGTTACACAGCATACGGATAAACTCACTGTGAGAAATGAAGATCGAAAGGTAAGCGAAACTTTGTACATTTCAAATAATGTCCCTGGCAGTGTAAGAGTGGAATGGCCAGGCATACAATTAGTTACAACATCCGGCAGACGTTATAGTCTAGTTCATGTGAGTTCCCATTCAGCGCTAGATTTAGTAATCATATTACAAACTTTGACAAAATCATGTGACGTCTGCACAGAACCCATCTCCCTGAAGAAGAAAGACGATGAAGAAACAATTAGTGCGGGGAGGATAATTGTCTGAGATTCTGGATTCACATTCTGGAGAACAGCGTTCAAATCCTCGTTTGGTCACCCACCTTTTTTCTTTGGATGTCCCAAACCGATAAAGGTGAATTCCGGGACACGTTCGATTTCTATCTCGATCTCATCACCCATGGGGCTTGAACTGATCTTCCTTCTACTGAGTTACGTTTCTGGTGCGAGACATCGTGGTTCGTCATTTTTATCCCAATTTGCCGATTCCGAATCAGCAGATAGGTTCTTCACGGGGACTGAGCCCTCTATCAGTGTTAGTCTACTGGTGTGAGGGGAGGTGACGGAGGTCGCTGTTAAGGCTATTAAGATGCATGTTTACATCATATCCGTAAGCGGGCACTGGCCTTGTCGTGTGTGTTACGCCTTCTTTGTTCGATAACTCAGAAGACAGCTCATGTTTACTTCAGGCCGAACGCCGGAAGCTGTCGTGTTTGGTTGAGAGGGGGATGCGGCAGTCAGTAATTCGTTCTGTTAAAGTGTTTGTTTCGATCTCTTAATACGCCTGTCAATTAACGGGATGTTCCGTCAGCGTTTCGTGAAACGTAATAAACAACCGAGCTGATGCTGTCTGAGTTCGCTTAACAGGCAGCATCCTGAGTAAATGACCGCTACTAAAAGCATTCGACAGGTTTTACAGTGCGCGTTCGCTGCACTCGCGTCGCATCTTATAGCTTTGTTGTAGTACCTTATTCGAAACAAAAATTTCCCTTTGCGTTATAAATATAATTAAGAAAGTCGAGATGACACTGTCTATTATTTTGTAAGAATTCGAGAAGGTGTTAGAAGCAGGAAGAGGAAAAAATTGTACGAGCACCAATGAGCGCATGTTTCTAAAAGAAGAAAAATTTGTAATATGTATCTTATCTGTAGATAGTTCTACGTCTTTATTTCCCAAAGAGAAATGAACCTGAACCGTATGCCCGATGATGGGCCAAAGCCTCCGAAACATGTGGTTAATAAAAAAGAACTTAGTGACTGGTATCGTTGTGTGTCTGTTCTTTTTTTAATTTTAATCTGATTAGTGTGTAGCCCGGCTTACAAAGATAACGAGCTCGCTGTTGCTAAACATAAAGGGAGGTTAAACTCACCGCCGGAAAAAAATGCAGCACGCTCAACGACAAAGCCATTTCATCGATAAGTTACATGACAGGCAGTTCATCATTGTAGCGGTATATTATAACAAATTCAGACTAAATGAAACACACATGTAACAGCAAAAAGTGACCAAATACTTTCATCAATACAGTGTACCTCTCTCTGGCGGTAACTCAGGCGTGCATTTTCGCAAGCAAATGATCATAAAGATGCCGAATGGGGCCTTGTGATAGAGTTTTCCAAGCATATTGCACATTTTGTTGTATTTCAGCAATGGTCCTGTAGATATGGAGAACGAGGAAGTTGTCGTTTCACCATATCACATACGTGTTCAGTTGGCGGGAGCTTTGCTGATCTTGTTGGCCAGGGCAGTTGCTGTACACCACGAAGAAATGGCCTTAGCACAGGGATAACAACCTGTGCAATGTAGCGGACGCTGGTTACTTTACCCTGCAGAAACACAAGATGCTACCGAGAGGTGTAACTGAAGCCTCCCCCCCCCCACCACTCCCGCACCTACACCTCTCCCCCTGTACCTACCCCGCCCCCCCTCCCCGCAGCATGAAGTCTCGTGTGGGAGCTTCGAGTCGTGGGTGAATGGCCTTCGGAACAGCTCGATCACCAGGTGTACGCCCCCACATGTACGTCCATCATACGCGTACAGACCGAACCTACTCTCATCAATGAAGGCAACAGAGCGCTCTTCCACTCTTCAGTCGACTGTTTCACGACATAAAGATTATTCGTACTTCTTGGTTGTGTCGCGGTGGCAGTGGTAACCCGGCTATGGGCACGCGTGATTATAGCCCAGCTGCAAACAGACGGTTTCCAATAGTCTCTGGTGACACAGCAAGCGCAACGTTCCCTGCATCTTGTACTGTCCGCCACCGCTGATCACACCATACCAAGATCTTGGTGCGCGTCTGTACTGCGCGGACGTCCGAAGTCTGGTCTACGGTTGTAGGAATATTCCACGGACCACTGCCGAAAGTCACAACATACTACCCTCACACTGTGCCCAATATGTGCAGCAAGCTGTCGATACATCCATCCAGCTTCTCGCAGACCCACAGTGTGACTCCGTTCAAATGGCTGAAGCTGTTCGACAGGATTAACTACTGGTCGGCAGGGCATGGCTGTACCCTTGAATGATGCTGCACACGCTGTTCAACTACAAACTCGGTACAGTTACTGTCTGCAGAGTCGATAAAGAGGGCTCACTAACAGGCCATCTGAGGTTCATCTGATCGCCAATGACCTGACATATGAATCACTAACACTACAACCTTTCAATATACAAATATACTGGTACGACTGCACTTTGCCCCCAGCTGTGTATTTTAAGACGTGATGTCAGACACTTGGCCAAGGAATAGCTACGTGTGTAGCTAGTGGATGGAGGCGCTGTTTTAAAAGAGTGCCACCTAACGACCTCGCCGGAGCCTCTCCCCGAGATTGCTAATCAGGTCGGCATCATGAGCCAACTTCCCTTCCATCGAGCGGCCGTTGGATGAACGAGCCTGTCGTTTGGAGGTAATGACGCCGCGATGCACTTCCCGGGAGAGCTGAAAAAGTGGCGCCAGTCCAGAGGAGCGAAGCGAAAGTTTAACTGGAGCGGTAGTGGCAGGAGGTGGAGGGGGAGGGAAGAGGGGAGGGGAACTACACAACTCGGTTGTGCAGAGCTGTGAAGCGAGGTGAGGTGAGGTGAGGCGGCTCGGCAGGAGTCCTGAGTTATTAACCGGCTTGCAACTCAGCTGCGTGCGGCGCACGACTGGCGCGCAGAATTGCTGTCGCGACAGGGGAGGATGCGACGGGCCATTAGGTCATGGCGCGGCCCTCTCCGTTCCCGCAGTGATTGACGGGCCGAATGCTGGCAGTTCGTGATGACGCCGTAAATCACCATCTAGCGGGCAGGCGGTACCCCATCACCAGGCGACTGCTGTCTCTATAGGATAGGTAAACCGCACCCGCAACTACTTTGAATGGCAACATTGTCGCAATGGTTAGCACTATTTATTTAAATTCCGACAAATGCAAATTCTACTTTTAAGTCTTTTCGAGTGGTTAAGAAAAATTGCTCAAATGCTGGAAACACAAGAGATGCCAAAATTAGTTAAAGGTATCAGATATCTCCTAATATGGCGTCGGACCTCTTTTTTTCCCCGGAGTAGTGCAGCAGCTGGACATAGCACGAATTCAAATAGTGGTTAGAAGCATCGTGCATAAATGTATGCTTCCTCTATAGCCGTCCATAAATGCGAAAGTGTAGCCCGTCCAGGACTTTGGGCGTGAACTGACCTATCGTTCGATGGGATTCATGTCGGGCGATCTGGCTGGCCAAATAATTCGTTCGAATTGTCCCGAATATTCTTCAAATCAATCGCGAACAAATTTGGATCGGTGATATGACATCGTAGTTTGGGAACATTAAGTCTTGCAGTAGCTGCAAATGTTGTCCAAGGAGCCGATATTAGCCATTTCCAGTTAATGATCAATTGAGTTGGTCCGGAGGATCCAGTTAATTTCATGTAAACACAGCCTACACCATGATAGAGCCTCCACCAGCTTGCACAGTGCCTTGTTGACAACTTGGGCCCGTGGTTTAGCCACACGCGTACCCTACTTTTTTTTTTTTTTGTCATCAATCTACTGACTGGTTTGATGCGGCCCGCCACGAATTCCTTTCCTGTGCTAACCTCTTCACCTCAGAGTAGCACTTGCAACCTATGTCCTCAATTATTTGCTTCACGCATTCCAATCTCTGTCTTCCTCAACAGCGTTTGCCCTCTACAGCTCCCTCCAGTACCATGGAAGTCATTCCCTCATGTCTTAGCAGATGACCTATCATCCTGTCCCTTCTCCTTGTCAGTGTTTTCCACATATTCCTTTCCTCTCCGATTCTGCGTAGAATCTCCTCATTCCTTACCTTATCAGTCCACCTAATTTTCAACATTCGTCTATAGCACCACATCTCAAATGCTTCGATTCTCTTCCGTTCCGGTTTTCCCACAGTCCATGTTTCACTACCATACAATGCTGTACTCCAGACATACATCCTCAGAAATTTCTTCCTCAAATTAAGGCCGGTATTTGATATTAGTAGACTTCTCTTGGCCAGAAATGCCTTTTTTGCCATAGCGAGTCTGCTTTTGATGTCCTCCTTGCTCCGTCCGTCATTGGTTATTTTACTGCGTAGGTAGCAGAATTCCTTAACTTCATTGACTTCGTGACCATCAATCCTGATGTTAAAGTTTCTCGCTGTTCTCATTTTTACTACTTCTCATTACCTTCGTCTTTCTCCGATTTACTCTCAAACCATACCGTGTACTCATTAGACTGTTCATTCCGTTCAGCACATCATTTAATTCTTCTTCACTTTCACTCAGGATAGCAATGTCATCAGCGAATCGTATTATTGATATCCTTTCACCTTGTATTTTAATTCCACTCCTGGACCTTTCTTTTATTTCCATCATTGCTTCCTCGATGTACAGATTGAAGAGTAGGGGCGAAAGGCTACAGCCTTGTCTTACACCCTTCTTAATACGAGCACTTCGTTCTTGATCGTCCACTCTTATTATTCCCTCTTGGTTGTTGTACATATTGTATATGACCCATCTCCCCCTATAGCTTACCCCTACTTTTTTCAGAATCTCGAACAGCTTGCACCATTTTATATTGTCGAACGCTTTTTCCAGGTCGACAAATCCTCTGAAAGTGTCTTGATTTTTCTTTAGCCTTCCTTCCATTATTAGCCGTAACGTCAGAATTGCCTCTCTCGTCCCTTTACTTTTCCTAAAGCCAAACTGATCGTCACCTAGCGCATTCTCAATTTTCTTTTCCATTTTTCTGTATCTTATTCTTGTAAGCAGCTTCGATGCTTGAGCTGTTAAGCTGATTGTGCGATAATTCTCGCACTTGTCAGCTCTTGCCGTCTTCGGAATTGTGTGGATGATGCTTTTCCGAAAGTCAGATGGTACATCGCCAGACTCATATATTCTACACACCAACGTGAATAGTCGTTTTGTTGCCACTATCCAACTCTTACCAGCTGAAATCTTGACTCATCTGACCAGGCGACGTTTTTCCACTAGTCTAGGGTCCAACCGATATGGTCAGGAGCCCATGAGCGGCGCTACAGGCGATGTCGTGCTGTTAGCAAAGGCACTCGTGTCGGTCGTAATACTGCCATACTCCATTAACGCCAAATTTCGCCAGACTCTCTTAACGGATGCATTTGTCCTAAGTCTCACATTGACTTGTATTGTTTTATCACGCAGTGCTGCTTGTCTGTTAGCACAGACAACTCTACGCAGATGCCACTGTCTCGGTCGTTAAGGCTGATGGGCACTGCGTTGTCCGTGCTAATGTCAGAACTGTGGTATTCTCGGCACAGGCACACTCTTGACACACTGGATCTCGGAATATTCAAGTCCCAAACGTCGCTAAATTACCCGTCTGCGTTGAAAGTTTGTTAATTCCCGTCGTGCAGACGTAATCACGCCGGAAACCTTTTCACTTGAATCGCCTAAGTACAAATGACAGCTCCGCCAATGCACTGTCCTTTTATACTCTGTGTACTTCATATTACCGCCAACTGTATATGTTTATTTCACTATCCGGTGAATTTAGTCATCTTTGTCAAGCTGGCATCCTTTTTACGTATTTTGTTAATGTTGACAACTGCTGTTTTTCCAGCACATCAGCAGTGTTTCTTGACAACTTGAAAATAACTTAATAATTGAAATAACAATTGAGAAAATTAAAACAATGGTGCACACTATGATGAAAACGTTGTCATTTAAAAATTCAATGACATCACGAACTCTCCACAAATATAATTATGACAACTATTGTCTTGAACCACATAGCATTGACATGATGAGTATACGTTGTGTCCCTCACTTATCACATCAGGATTAACTTTATACAACATATCTATTTGATGATTCTGATTGGGAGAGCACATCACTATTATTAATTGATGCAAATGAAAAGTTTTCACAGAAATAATCGGACTTCTGAAAAAGAGAATAATTTTAACATGTAAATATGAGTGTCTCAAAAAGATACATCCGGTCTTATAAGACTGTACCTTCTACATGAGTGGAGATGGCTCTGAGCACTATGGGACTTAACATCTTAGGTCATCAGTCCCCTAGAACTTAGAACTACTTAAACCTAACTAACCTAAGGACATCACATACATCCATGCCCGAGGCAGGATTCGCACCTGCGACCGTAGCAGTAGCGCGGTTCCGGACTGAGCGCCTTGAACCGCGAGACCACCGCGGCCGGCCAGTGGAGATGAAAAATTATGATACATTCTGACAACGCATAGAACAATAAAGTATCTATTTTCAAAAGAGCTATCCAGTTTTCCAGAGTATATGTTTATATGCAGGCATACGAAACCTTTCAGTATATTTTCACACTTACGGGAGAGCTGCGCCAGGCGAAGGTATTCCTGTTTTAAGCTGAGTAACGATAGACAGAAGTGCATAGAAATGAGTGAAAATGAGTGAGTATAATCTGCAGCTAGTGAAGTAAGACGGTATAACGTCGAATAGTTTAATTAGGCTACCCTAGGTTCAAATTAAGTACTTCAAACAATTCAATTTTCACAAAGTGTCCACTTAGTTTTCAACCCTAAAATAAGAGAAGAAAACTGTTTTAACAAAGAACTAAATATATTTTATTGTAAAACATGATTTGAATAAAAATCATTTACATTTTTCACAAATAACAGAATTCGTGACGCCAGAAAAGAATAATTGCACAAAATCCATTGCTCTCCTGGCTTTGGATTTGAAAATTTTTCTTCGCAGTTCGCCGGCCGTTGTGGCCGAGCGGTTCTAGGCGCTTCAGTCCGGAGTCGCGCTGCTGCTACGGTTGCAGGTTCGAATCCTTCCTAGGGCATAGATGTATGTGATGTCCTTAGGTTAGTTAGGTTTAAGTAGTTCTAAGTTATAGGGAACTGATGACCGTAGATGTTAAGTCCCATAGCGCTTAGAGCCATTTGAACCATTTGAATTTCTTCGCAGTACATGCACCCTCTGCTTTCATAGTCGCCGTCAAAAGTTATTCTTCTAATGTTGAGTCTCCTGCGCTTTCCATTCTTCTTTTCATCGCCTTTCATTTCTTCGGCTACTTTCAGTTTTTATTTCTTTTTATTTTCTTTTTCTCTTCTTTCTTTATTTGCCTCTTCTGTGTCACTCTTCTAAGGACGTCGTGTAAGCAGTGTTCTGCCCCTATACAAACGTGACTGGCGAGTAATGTAGCCAGCGGCCGAAGTCGAGATGCCACGTTGCCGGCATTGATGCCATCACACTAAAGCTGTATACACTGTAATAGCATCACCGAAATTTCAACAACTAAAGTAAGAATATAGATACAGGAAATGTATTCGGAATTGCGAATATGAACCACCATCGACTGTGTATTGAAATGACGACTGTGAAAAATGGTTGCGGGTCGGGATTCGAAATCGGATTTCCCGCTTTACGCGAGCAGTTGCCTCAACCGCTGCGGCTATCGGTGCACGAATGACAGCAGTACCCACACTTCCATACGTCGTCGTCCATGTATCGTAACCTATACTCGTACGTTACGTACATTCCCTTTCATGAAATTAGAGCAACAAACCGCCATTACCCTGTCCCGTGCCTAATTCAATGTATTATCATACAAACTGCCAACCTGATGTCCATACGATCGTGTTCTGGACAGAAGTTGGCATTCTGGTCAGCGGACTACTATACTAACGATGACGTCAGGGCACCTATGAAACTGGATAGTGTCTCCCAGGTAGACCTACATCCACAATCGCTGTGTACATAGTCACAGACGGTGCCGTATTGCACAGAGAAGATGCCTACCTGACACTCTGCGTTGGAGGGCCATAGAAAGAAAGGAAGCGGGACAGTCGCAAACTGATTTGGCCCGATGACTTAATGTGAATCGTTCTGTTGTTTCTCGGATGTGGCGACAGTTTATAGAGACCGAAACTGTATCCCGAAGACCAGAGCAGAACCGACCGTGTGTGGCTTCGTAAGAGACGGCAGTTATTTGGCTTTGAGGGCACGACATTACCGCCTTAGTACTGCACGGCAACTGGCATGTGAGCTCTCAGCATCCACTGGACGTGTTGTATCAAGCTAAGCGGAGTGCAGAAGGCTTTGGCTGCGTGGTCTCTATTGTCGGAGGCATGCTGTATGTCTACTTCTGATACGTCTTCACAGAATGGAACGCCTAGAGTGGAGTCATGAATATGCCGCCTCGACGGTCGAACAGTGGGCAGTGTTGTTTTGAGATATGAGTCCCGATTTAGTCTGGAGGGTGATTCTCGATAGATTCGCACCTGGAGGGAACGTGGAACACTATTTTGGGACCTAAACACAGTGGAAATAGGCCGATATCGAGTAGAATCCGTAATGGTGTGGGCAGGGATTATGTTTACTACTCGAACTCCTCTTCATGAAACTGTGCGGGTGAACTGGCAAGGGTTAACTGCTGTCAGGTATGGTGACGAGTTCTTGGGACTTCATTTGCGGTTGTTCCGAGATGTTGTGGGCCCAGACGTCGTACTGATGGACGATAATGCTCGACATCTTAGATCACGGGTGGTTGATGTTTTCTTGGAAACGGAAGATGTTGCATGCCTGACTTGCTCGCTCACCCCATTTGGATCCCATAGAGCATGTCTCAGACGCAGTATGGAGACGGTTTGCATCACGTCAGCATCCACCAACCACTCTCCAGCACTGCGAGCAGCTCAGTAGGAAGAATGGGCGTCGCAGCCTCAACATGAGACTGATGACATCATTCAAGACATGCCCCGTCTTGTCAGGCATGTATTGCTGCCAGAACATTAACCATTTGTCGGAATGTGCGTGCAAATCCGTTAAGTTGGAAAAAATGAACATTTTTGCCTATCGTTGTCCATGTTCCAGTGGTTTGCGTTACGTATTCTTTACATTGCACAAAAACCATAAAAAGGAAAAAGAAACTTTCAGTTTTGACGACAATGTATGTCACATTTACGGTTCGTTGGTCAGTCCCAATCGCCTCAGTCAGAATGATTTCATTTACTCCAGATTACACTTTTGAACCATAATACTCTGCCACGACCGAACTCACTACACATTGAACATACACCAGCACCAAATTCAGCATGAATGGTATCTGGATCTATGTATTCCAAAGACCTTTGGAACTTCTCGAATTTTTCTCCGTCCTTTAGTGACTTCTAAAGCATTTATTAAAAATTTCTTGTGTGTACTTGATTTTGTAGTGGTTCTTACGCAGTTCCGCGGCTTCTAGAATATGCTTTAATCAATTACTTATCGAGTAAAGAAGTTAACGGAGACTTGTCACTAGTTCAGAAGCACAAACCGCCCATGGAGCAGTAATGACACGCAGTCAAAAATTGCGTATGATTACCCCAACCTATCGTATGATTACCTCAACCTACACTGAAATGAATTATCCATTCACGAAAGCCATGTAACCTAGCTTCCCTAAACCTCCAGATAAACACAAATAATAGTCCGCCCCCGGTAGCTGAGAGGTCAGAGCGACAGAATGTCACTCCTAAGGGCCCGGGTTCGATTCCCGGCTGGGTCGTAGATTTTCTCCGCTCAGGAACTGTCCGCAGCTCGTGGTCCTGCGGTAGCGTTCTCTCTTCCCGCGCCCGGGTTCCCGGGTTCGATTCCCGGCGGGGTCAGGGATTTTCTCTGCCTCGTGATGTCTGGGTGTTGTGTGATGTCCTTAGGTTAGTTAGGTTTACGTAGTTCTAAGTTCTAGGGGACTTATGACAATAGATGATGAGTCCCATAGTGCTCAGAGCCATTTTTTACTGGGTACTGTGTTGTCCTAATCATCATCATTTCATGCTCATCGACGGGTAAGTCACCGAAGTGGCGTCAAATCGAAAGACTTGCACCCAGCGAACGGTCTACCCGACGGGAGGCCCTAGTCACATGACATTTACATTTAACACAAATAATATCATTCGTACACATGTGATATGGTACCAAGATAAATGAACTATATAAACCAATCTTACCTTGCAATGAATGTGATCTCAAAACAGGAAGAGAAGTAGCACAAAATATAAACTGTTCTTTGCAAGCTTGTCAAGCAATCTAAAATAGGGAACGACAATGCAGCGTTAATTGGTTTTGGTAACACTATATCGCAGCACATCCTGGAGCACGAGACCCACGAGAAAGGCGTGAGACTCCAGGTCTTACGAAAGCCACCAGCCGTCTCCGGCGGGGAGCGTGTAATTAGTTCAGATAATTTTAATAATTCTTAACTGCGCGTTTAGGTATATGCAAGCTCTCGATGCCGGCCGCTGTGGTCGAGTAGTACTAGGCGCTTCAGTCCGGAACGACGTGGCTGCTACGGTCGCAGGTTCAAATCCTGCCTCGGGCATGGATGTGTGTGATGTCCTTAGGTTAGTTAGGTTTAAGTAGTTCTAAGTTTAGGGAACTAATGACCTCAGATGTTAAGGCTCATAGTGCTTAGAGCCATTGGAACCATTTGAACCAAGCTCTCGATACCACACAACAAATGCAAGACCTTTAGCGGGTAGATTATCAATTATATATCGATTTCCCGTGTGCCCTTCGCGGAGCCGAGTGATCGCTATTTGTGGCAGACAAGCGGACTAGAATGACATCACGAGTTCATTGCAGGATCCGTATTTCTGGTGGTTCCTGCCGGAGCAGGTACGACGTCATTCTAACTGACAAGCTGCAATGCGTGCGATGACCCGCCGCGTGTCAACCCGACCCCCCACCAACCTTCTACTGCTCTTACTCTTGGAAACACCACAACCATGTGGCTGGCCGTGGACACTCCTCTGGCACCTCGCTCTCCTGCTATACAGGCGGGGCACCTGCTGCTACCTGTGTATTTTGACTGGTGGTGCGCCCCGGGCACGCCGCGTTTGTTTGGCCCGACCGGCCCCAGGAGGTGCCGTATATTTAGAACAAACGGCTGGCTGTCGCCGCTAACGCAGACGTATGACTTCCTCAGCCGCTGACAGCTCGCCGGATGCCACAACAGTGCGCCGCATTAGCCCTCCATTTGCTGCACGCCTGCGACCTGACCACGGGACACGGTTCTCGCTTGTCACGTATTTTTCATTTCCTCTCACGTGCTGACACAACAAGACAAAACCACAACAACATCTCATTCCAGTACTGCTCGACACAGGGCACGAACAGCATTTTCATTTGTATGTTGTCCGCGAGTGTTTTCATAGCTGGAGAATAAATATTTCAGGGAAATGTGCTGTAGTGTGTCGCAAAAGGAGTACACAATTTAAATTAGTTGCCATTCTGGTTCTGATCAGTCGGTAACACTCACTGCTGCTCGGTTGTCATCTGCCGACCGCTGTGGCCAAGCGGTTCTAGGCGCTTCAGTCTGGAACCACGCGACCGCTACGGTGGCAGGGTCGAATCCTGCCTCGGGCATGGATGTGTGTGATGTCCTTAGGTTAGTCAGGTCTAAGTAGTTCTAAGTTCTAGGGGACTCATGACCTCAGATGTTAAATCCCATAGTGCTCAGAGCCATTTGAACCATTTTCAGTTTTCCTCTAGAGACATTGTGGCTAGTGGTGAAAAAGAAACGCTTTTCCGTCCAACAAACTGATGTCATGATCAAAACTTATCACGGGGAGGAAAGATCGGAAGAGACCTCGCAATCTGCGTACAATTTTCGGCCGGAGAAACTTATCAGTTTCATCCACAATTCGGCGAGTAATGCAAGAGTTTAACGAAAGTGGTACAGTTGCTGATGTAAGAGACTAAAGCAACGTCGTACCAACCGGTCTGCTGAAACTATCGCTACAGTAAATGAGAGTGAGCCCACCCGTCCATTCGCCCTCGAATGCAAGAACTCAACATTTTGAAGCGCGCAGTGCAGCGACTTCCGACAAAAGATCTTCATCTGCATCCTTACAAGGATCAACTGACGCAACGACAAATGTCATCCATTTGCAACGGCGTGAATTCGCTGATTGGGTATTGCAAAACCAAAATGTGGATGATGATTTTACAATCAGTATCACCTCAGCAATGAAGCGCATTCCCAGCAGGACGGCTATGCCAACAAGCATAAGTTTGGAATTTGGGCCGACGAGAATCCTCGCATAAACCGTCATTAGACAACACATGCACGACGAGCAGCGGCATATTTTGGGGAGCGGATTGTTTGAGCTTCAAAATAGTTAAAATGGCTCTGAGCACTATGGGACTTAACATCTGAGGTCATCAATCCCCTAGACCTAGAACTACTTAAAACTAACTAACCTAAGGACATCACACACATCCATGCCCGAGGCAGGATTCGAGCCTGCGACCGTAGCGGTCGCGTGGTTTCAGACTGAAGCACCTAGAACCGCCCGGCCACAACGGCCGGTATTTGTGCTTCACTTTTTGGAGAATTCCGCAAATAATGCAGTGGTAGAAAATGGATCATCTTATTGCAACAACATGACTTTCTTTGACTCAAGTTCGAAGGACAAACGTCGAAAACAAGTTTTCCAACAATACGACGATATCTGTTACACCGCACGACAGTCACGTGCATCGTTGTTGAAAATTATGTATTACGAGAGAAACCTGTCAGCAAAGTCTTGGCCGACATTCGTTCCATTTTTTTCCCCTCACATAACCATAGTGTATAAATCTTGGTTTCGGTTTTCCGTGGTTTCCCTCATTTACTTCAAGCAAATGTCTGGATGGTTCTAATAATAAGACCACGGCCGGACACCTGTCCCATCATTGTCAAACTAGACATGTAACTATGTAAATTTTTTTACAGGATTGTTCATTAGTACCTCTGGGTTTTCAAAAAACGACTGCGCGAAAAATGCAAGACATACAGAATAATTACACTCAGCAGTGGGCGCAGCAACTCTTCAAGTTTCGATTCAAAATATACATCGGGCCGTAGTTGCAGAGCGCTAGCCACAGGCTTGCCAGAGAAACTTGTAATGAATCGAAGTGCACGTGTTGTGTGCTTGAATTCGCTAAATGCCACTCAACTGTGATGGTTCAGCGATGTCGCACCTGCCGGCCTATGTGGCCGACCGGTTCTAGGCGCTTCAGTCTGGAACCGCGCGATCGCTACGGTCGCAGGTTCGAATCCTGCCTCGGGCATGGATGTGTGTGATGTCCTTAGGTTAGTTAGGTTTAAGTAGTTCTAAGTTCTAGGGGACTAATGACCTCTCATAGTGCTCAGAGCCATTTGAACCTTTTTTTGATTTAGCACCAAATATCACGTAAAAGCTCCAACAGACAAAACAATCCATGGATAGTACAACCCGTTCCGCGAGACTGGCTGCTTTACTGATTCGGAGAAAACAAACTGGCATGGACAGTCAGCAAAGTAGGTGTACCGTATACGGAATTATTCCTCAGGAGACCGGAGAAATCTTATTATGAACTGTTGCTCTAACGACTGGTATGTGTCTATTTCAAGTATGTGTTGTAGTTTTGGAGCAGTCCTCTCCTGAAACTTCGAAAGTTCCCTGTAAATACGATTATTAGAAAACTGACCCATAAACATGTGCTCAAAAATGCATAGCTTTAAGAGCTCTTGAACACTCATTCATTTTCGCTGCTGTGAAACACACCTCTTCTATAGAAGCTCTTGCTATTATACGAACGACGTGCAGAATACAGCAAACAGATGACACAATCCACTGTTGTTGACACGGATACAGAATGCAACAGAAATTGGAAATTTGTGTTAAGTTCCTATGGGACCAAACTGCTGAGGTCATTGCTCACTACGCTTACACACTACTTAATCTAACTTAAACTAACTTACGCTAAGGACAACACACACACACCCACGTCGGAGGGACAGAGGACTCGAACCTCCGACAGGGGGAGCCGCGCGAACCGTGGCAGGGCGCTCCAGACCGCGAGGCTACCCGGTGCAACAGTGCAAGAGACATCTGTTCGTGTTGTTACTGTAAAGCGTATTCACAGTGCCGGGCAAGTGCAGCGCGTACATTTGTTCTCCTTGAACCGAGTTGCGTTGCGATAAGTTTGTGAACTGGTTTTGCACGGTAGTTTTATCTTTGTACTTACCAGCAAACAACTTGCCTATCCTGTTGAAGAAGGTACCACTCTAACAACAGCCAGAGAGAGGAGCGCGAGACTACTTTCTCCGACATGTCTGAGAACACCTCACACAGACAATTAATGAGTAATTTATTGGTCGGAAAGACGCAGTACGTCGGCCAGCTCGTTACACCGACTTTGATCCCATGGATATTGTTTGCTGGGAACACTTGAATCGGTGCAGGTAACCCTCATTAACGATGTAAAAACACAACAGGAACGCGTCATCAACGCGTGCCAGCGCACCTGCTATCAACCTGGAGTTATACAGAGGGTGTGTAATTCTCTAAGACGTTGTACAGAAGCATGGAATAGACACCATATTGAATACCTCCTTCATCGATGGCTAACAACTGCACTTCGTACCTAAAAGCAGACAGATTACATTAGAAACTGTGCCGTTTCACAGTTACAGAATAAAATATTCTCAATGTTTACTGAATTCCGTAGGTAGTGCCGGAAAGGGTAGCCGCGCGTTTAGGAGCGCCTTAACACGGTTCGCGCGGCTCTTCCCGTCGGAGATTCGAGTCCTCCCTCGGGCAGGGATGTGTGTATGTTGTCCTTACCGCAAGTTAGATTAAAGTGTGTAAGCCTAGGGACCTATTATCTCAGCAGTTTGGTCCCATAGCAACGTACCCCCACCTCCGTAGGTCGTCGTTACAGCGAAGAGCTTGCAGTAGAAGAGACATGTTTCAAACTAGCGAAAACGATCAGATGCTCAGAGTTCTTAACGTATACATTTGAGAGCCTACCAGTAAATCGCTAATTTCTTAAAGACTCGAGCTCCCTTGTATAAAATAGCTTCAAGCGTCTGATTACTTTACAACTGAATTAATCAGTTACATCTGACGTTAAGCATGTAAGCTAGGTTAAATTTAGAAAACATCTGAAACTGTGCTTAAGTTTTGGTGGATGTCGCTAAGCGGTATCATTATGAAACACAAAATGAGTGACGTCTGGGTAATTTGCGTACCATTTTAAGCAAAAGGAAGTTTTCCAAGTATCTCAATGTTTATGACATCTTACCTCGTGTACTATGTGCTGTAGAACGTCGTAGTTTTGGAAGTACTTTCAGTGGTATATGTCGACACTGTCTGCAAAGTTTTTCGCGAGTAGAGTTATCAGTGCCGGCCGCTGTGGGCGAGCGGTTCTAGCAGCTTCCGTCCGGAACCGCGCTGCTACTGCGGTCACAGGTTCGAATCCTTCCTCGGTCATGGATGTGTGTGATGTCCTTAGGTTAGTAAGGTTTAAGTAGTTCTAAGTCTAGGGAACTGATTACCTCATATGTTAAGTCCCATAGTGCTTAGAGCTATTTGAACCATTTTTTTGAGTTACTAGTAGACAGGTAATAAATTAAAATTGCATGTTGTTGAAAATTTTTCTAGCGCCATTGTACGCAGAGTTTCGTTTTCCACGCATCTAAATGTCGACGACGTCACATCTCCTGAACGGTATGTCGTGCAATCGTATGATTTTGTAGGCTTATTCAGTGGTACACACGGATACTGTCTGCAAACTGTTTTGCGAATAGAGTAGGTAGTAAAGAAGATATGTGAAAACTTCGTGTCTGATGCTGAAGTTTACCTGCATAAAGATCGAAGAAGTAGTAAGCGATAAACTTCTTCTCTTTCATAATTTTGTGAGGGATGTCAGCGAGAAAAATTTTCGTAAAGGCTTGAAATAATGTGTACAGTTTGTTGGAAGTCGCTAACAGCTCTCCTTCTCAAATACTTGCCTTACTGCGTGAAATTTTAACATAAGAGTATACCTCATTATGAGTAGATTATGATAACATTTTCAATTTTTGAATTTGGTCAATAATTATGCGAAATATTGAAAACCAAACTTTTGTTGCCCCTGGAAGCCGTTAGACGGGCATCGTGCAACTAGAACTGGGGACTGAGATAGTCGTTTAGTGGCGTACGAGTAGTCCGTTTCGGGAGCTGCGCTGGCAGCGCCGCCAATTGCTAAGCGAAGGGGCCCGGGTTCGATTCTCGGCCAGGTTGGAGATTTTCTCCGCTCGAAGAGTGGGTGTTGTATTGTCCTCACGTTCGTATCGTCGTAACTGACATTACCCTATTGAGAAGACTGAATGGTCACAGCCTGGAAGCCAATAAACTGGACGAAAAGAAATTAAACATGCGAGGAGATTTTTGTTTACTGACAGTTTTCCTCGACTAGGTGCATGTGGCCATGTCTCAAAATATAAGATACTTTTCTTTAATGGCCTGCGTATGATTGTTATTTTTGTTGTTCTTAAATTTTAATGTCGTGACATGTTCAATATGCATGTAATAGTGACCCAAGGATTTATAAAACAACTACTACACTATTGGCCATTAAAATTGCTACACTAAGATGAAATGCAGATGATAAACGGGTGTTCATTGGACAAATATATTATACTAGAACTGACATGTGATTACATTTTCACGCAGTTTGGGTGCATAGATCCTGAGAAATCAGTACCCAGAACAACCACCTCTGGCCGTAATAACGGCCTTGATACGCCTGGGCATTGAGTCAAACAGAGCTTGGCTGGCGTGTACAGGTACAGCTGCCCATGCAGCTTCAACACGATACCACAGTTCATCAAGAGTAGTGACTGGCGTATTGTGACGAGCCAGTTGCTCGGCCGCCATTGACCAGACATTTTCAAGTGGTGAGAGATCTGAAGAATGTGATGGCCAGGGCAGTAGTCGAACATTTTCTGTACCCAGAAAGGCCGTACAGGACCTGCAAACATGCGGCCGTGCATTATCCTGCTGAAATGTAGGGTTTCGCAGAGATCGAATAAAGGTTAGAGCCACGGGTCGTAACACATCTGAAATGTAACGTCCACTGTCCAAAGTGCCGTCAATGTGAACAAGAGGTTCAAAATGGTTCAAATGGCTCTGAGCACTATGGGACTTAACTTCTAAGGTCATCAGTCCCCTAGAATTTAAAACTACTTAAACCTAACTAACCTAAGAACATCACACATCCATGTCCGATGCAGGATTCGAACCTGCGACCGTAGCGGTCACGCGGTTCCAGACTGTAGCGCCTAGAAGAACAAGAGGTGACCGAGACGTTTAACCAGTGGCACCCCATACCATCACGCCGGGTGATACGCCAGTATGGCGATGACGAATACACGCTTCCAATGTGAGTTCACCGCGATGTCGCCAAACACGGATGTGACCATCACGATGCTGTAAACAGAACCTGGATTTATCCGAAAAAATGACGTTATTGCCATCCTTGCACCCAGGTTCGTCGTAGAGTACACGATCGCAGGCGCTCCTGTCTATGATGCAGCGTCATGGTCTCCGAACTGATAGTCCATGCTGCTGCAAACGTCGTCGAACTGTTCGTGCAGACGGTTGTTGTCTTGCAGACGTCCCCATCTGTTGACTCAGGGGTCGAGACGTGGCTGCACGATCCGTTACGGCCATGCGGATAAGATGCCTGTCATCTCGACTGCTAGTGATACAAGGCCGTTGGGATCCAGCACGGAGTTCCTTATTAGGCTGCGTTCACACTGCCGGCCGGGCCAAGCCGAGCCTGGCTGGGCCGCCGCTCGCTTTGATATCAAACACATGGTTTTGAATTGCGGTGTTCACACTGGCGGCCGGGCCGCGCCGACACGGCGTGAGCCTCCCGGAGCCGAGCCGGCGACATCCCGAGTGTTTAATATTGCCGGCGCGAGCCGACCACAGGCGCGAGCCTGTGGAGCAGCACTACAGCTTCTGCAGTACATGCATCACACGTCTCCCTTCTGCTTTCATCACAAGTGTGACTGCACACGTCTTTTATTTTAAGATGTTACCTCACATTTCACAATCAGTGAGGCAAAATTACGTTTATTATAATGATAAATGCGAAATTACTTTCATTTAATTTATTTAATCTACCGTATTTACATGCATTTACAACAATAGCTTGCCAGCGATCGCGGCATTGCCGCCACTGAATAGTTCGCATTTACTTGTAAACGGAGACAGATATGAGTGTCACTGAGGGACGGAAATGTGTCCCTACCAGATGATAATGCATTGTAAAGTCATGCTGTGGCAGCTCCTTATCAGTGGAAATAGAACCACTGAGTCAAAGGGCATTATCTCAAAACTCTTCGCCTATCAATCTGTCTATCTTACAAGGTAATGAAAAGAATTCTGTGAGGTCATCAGTGGCTCCACATGATGAACCATCACCACTGCCAAGCGCTGCATCATGAAGAAAAAAGTTGGAAAATTCTGAAGGAGTATTTCTGCGATTCTTCGTTGAAGGCACAGGAAGACATTACCCAAAATGACGAAGCTAATTACTCCCTAATGATTCTCAGGAGTCCTATAAACTCTCTTCCCCTAAGAGGTAAGCGTTTGTGAAATTTAAAATACAAAAGCATGACTACAATTAATTGGAGGTAGTGAATGCTGTACAAAGTTCTACTGCAAACCAAAAAGTGTGTACTAACGAATCTTACCTTATCGTTATACACAATTTTTCTTCTGCTGTTATACTTCTGCGAAAATTTGTGTTCTGTTTAGAAATTTTGTCTTGAATGTTCTGCAGCACATACTGAAATGTATTATGATTCATTCTGTAATTTGAATAAAATTTTTCAGGATAGTTTTTAAGTTCTTCATATAAAGAAAAAAACTCTCCTAAATGTCTGTCGCTATTTATGGGATGAATCCATAACCTCCTAGTTCTTCTGTACTTCAAAACTCGACGAGTTACTGCAGAGTCAAAACAATACCAATGAAAGAGTGAAGACATTGTTTTACACGACTGCACAGACTAGCGAAAGGCGAGCAGCTGTTGACTGCAGCTGCGTTTTCTACTGACTTGCTTGTCAGCTGCCGAAGGGTGGGGATCTTTTTAAATTTATTTATTTGGCCTCCGGCAGCTAACAGCCGTTTAGCCAAAGAGTGGGGATTACCTTGACAGTGCAGCGCAGCCCACCAAGGAAGAAAAAACAATGAAGAACAATGAAACGCACATCTGTGCCGATCTACAGTTGTTTCATTAATTCTACATTATTTTTTCTGTCAAAGTAGACAACGAGACTACAGAATTGCGCTTCAGTTATCTTTTAGTTCGAAATACGAATGTACATCATACTAATTGTAGGATGTTGATGACAAATAATTGTTTGTCTTTTGTGATGCAGCGTGTGGCCAATTACAAAAGCATAGCAGATGATTGTCCAGTAGCCGAGGGAAAAATTCTTATACATTTGGATTTATCTAGAGAATGAGACCATTAAAATAATAAGAGGGACCGGCGCTAGGTCTGCGCTGATCACTAGTAAGTAGTTTTTCTGTCCTGCATTACATGACTACATTAAACCAAGCTGTAACCGCGCGAACTCCGTGGCTTGCGGACGCGGCACTGACGCCACTGAATAGCTCGCATTACTTGAGACCAGAGACAGATATCAGTATCATTATCATTTCAAAAACTTTTTGGTACTTTTAGCTACATTTCATTCCCAACAATGTATGGTCTAAAACGGATCTAACAGTAAGCTACCCGCTACATAACTTTTTCACTACAAGATTTGTAAATCAAGTGCACAACGTTGACAAATAGGATCATTTCACAATGACTGTTACGAAATATGGAAAGATAAATGATTCAATACGAAGCTAATATGTTGCACTACCACGTGTACAAAAATCAGATTCTTTACCCGCATACTTTCTTCAAAATGGGTTGGGAAGCGTTACGAAACTAAGAAATCACGCGAAACGAAAAGTAGACTTTTTCTGTTTTCACGACGTAAATAAGTTCATAAAACGATGTGGCGAAGTCTTATATACCGCTAAGAATTTTTAAAACATGAAAATCGGAGAAGTGAATTTTCCCACATTTCGCCGGCTCGGCGCGGCTAGGCACGAGCCGAGCCAGTACGCGTCATCCCGGCCCGGCCTGGCCGGCAGTGTGAACGCAGCCTTACCCTCCTAAACCCACCCATTCCATATACTTGCTAACAGTCATTGGATCTCGACCAACGCAAGCAGCAATGTCGCGATACGATAAACCGCAATCGCGATACGCTACAATCCGACCTTTATCAAAGTCGGAAACGTGATGGTACGCATTTCTCCTCTTTACACGAGGCGCCACAACAACGTTTCATCAGGCAACGCCGGTCAACTGCTGTTTGTGTATGAGAAATCATTTGGAAACTTTCCTCATGTCAACACGTTGTAGGTGTCGCCACCGGCTCCAACCTTGTGTGAATGCTCTGAAAAGCTAATCATTTGCATATCACAGCATCTTCTTCCTGTCGGTTAAATTTCGCGTCTGTAGCACGTCATCTTGGTGGTGTAACAATTTTAGTGGCCCGTAGTGTACTACTACTGATGTGCAAAGTGCATGCTGGTAGTGTGAAGCCGCCTCCATCTCATCCCAACTGCGATCACACACGTACCCCACTACCGGCTTGCCTAGGAAACGGATGTATGTAACGGCGACTATCGAAGGGTAATGTGCAGGCTTGTAAAAGTAGTCCGTGGATTTATGAAACTACTACTAGTACTACTACTACTACTACTGATGTACGGTACTACGTTAGTGTATCAGCGTTGTGATTTTTTTGTGCTTGTGAGAGTTGCCTTAAACACTTGGTGGCTGAGCTACTGTGTGACGTCACACTGGCCCTCAGTAGTGTGTGGAGGCCGCAGCAGCGCGCCGCCGCGTGCTGTCGTGGCTCTGCGCGGCTGCGCCACACGGCCGCCCGCCCGCCCGCTCCTCTGAACCCGCCCGGCCCGACGCGCCCGCCTCGGCGCGCCGGCTCGACAGCCCATAATTGGAATCGAAAACAACTTCGCCGGCTCTGCATTAATTAAATTTTTCCATCACGGGGCTTATGTTTCTGAAAGAGAGCCGGCACGGCCGGGGCGGCGCGGAGCACGCAAGTCGCAGCGGCGAGCGCGCGCGCCAACGAGGCACGCCCGCCTCACAGCCGGCAGTCGCGGAATTGGGTTTACGGGTCAGCTGCTTCTGGATAGGGGGCAGGGGGAGGGGAGGACAGGGCAGAGCAGGGCACGCCGTTCTGCAGCTTCCAGGAATCACTCGTCGGCGCCGTACGCAGCGCAGACAGATCTCCTCCATCAGCCGCACGCTGCCGCGTCAGCCGCTTCGAAACAACTTGCCCGCGACTCCGTTAGTGCACAAGACAATTACATAACTTTTCTGTCACGTGTCTCTGTAGAATAACGTAAATAAATACTGCCTAATAATTGTAGCCTACTTTTTTATTAACATTTTGAATTCTTCTGGAAGTGGAACTTCATAGATTTCTCTTCGTTCATCCATATGTATCGTGGGACGACGGGTGGCATGAACTTCTTGATGCAATAATTTACGAACAGCCGTATGATTTGTAGAAGTTTATTTCATTTTATGAACTTCTCTGTGCTACCAGTTTTGGCATTACATTGATGGCAACTTCAGGCTCCACCCGTCATAGTCGTAAAATCGCTATACACGGAAGGAGCCATACAACTGGATCCGTGAATCAACCGTCCTGCAACAGACTCACAGACTGTGTCGCCTGGCCACCAAGAGCTGTTGCACGGCGATTGATTCACGGATCCAGTTATATGGCTCCTTCTGTGTATAGCGATTTTACGACTATGACGAGTGGGGCCTGAAGATGGCATCAATGTAATGCCGAAACTGGTAGCACATAGAAGTTCATAAAATAAAATAAACTTCTATAAATCATACGGCTGTTGGTAAATTATTGCATCAGGAAGTTATAGATTTCTTGTCAGGACATTATGTGATCAGTATGGCTACGAGGTTTTTCGCGACGGAGTGCTAGCATAAAAATTTCTCGGTTCATTTATCACGTGAAATTCGATAAAATTCTAATCTTTCGATGATATTTTCCATCATCTTCATCAGGATCTAAAACGGGCAACGTTCCCTGTTTTATACCCCCAAGAACGACGTCCGATTAGCTGGATTACGTCCTGAGGGCGCGTACAGAGGTGGTGCCCTCTACGTCCATAGATTTTGCTTGCGCTCTCTGTCTAGTGCTATTTGCAGTGCCATCCATCGCATCAGGTGGTAACTGCGAAATTTATTCCTTTGTGTTTTATAAAATTTCTTGCGAGTGTGGCAAGAGTTAAGTGAGCCAGACGTTGGCCGATCGTTGCGTCGGCATCGACGTCACTGTAAGTACAGGTATTTTGATAATTTGGCGGTGGTTTTTTTTCTGTTTATTGTTATTTCATCGCCCGACACCCCGTTTGGGTTAGGGGCGGTGTGGGCTGTCAGCGGTACAACACTCTGCTCTTCAACCAAGAGTGCTCATAAAAAAGTAACAAATGTGACAGAAAATAAAAATGTGACGAGTATTTACATTTTAAGTTAGAAAGAGTAATGATGGAAAGCTAAAAGGACGAAGTATGTGCACAATTTAAAAACACAGTAGCTATGAGGTGAAATTTTTCTACGAAAAAACACTGGAGCACTGCAGTTTCACTAACGTCTGAAGGTAAATATCTTCAACAATTCGCGGTCCTGTCAGCAACTGTATAAATATTAATTTTAATTTTAATAATGAAGAGCCTCAGTTGCACCGTTTACCTAGAAATTTACCTATGTTTCAGTCGGGATAACCCAACCTTCTTCAGAATAACAGTATCTATCGTTTGTCCATAGTGTACATCGTCAAGCTGAAACTACAAAGCCATAAATGTAAAACTTATCTGCCACTGCCTCGGCCCCACTTTGCGACCGCAGTGCGGCAGCCACGAGTGCTGTACTGGAACTCAGTTGAAGCTTCAATGGTTTTTTAAATGGATCTCTATATCTTTCTACAATCATTCGAAAAGCCTTGAAAAAGTAAGCACATCGATATAACATTTGTTAATACTGGCGTTGAAACTTTTCGCAGAACTATCCGAGAAGTGAGCTAGGGGGGAATTGTTTTGGGGGAGGAGACCAAATAGCGAGGTCATCGGTCTCATCGGACTAGGAAAGGAAGTCGGCCGTGCCCTGTCGAAGGAACCATCCCGGCATTTGCCTGTAGCGATTTAGGGAAATCACGAAGAACCTAAATCAGGATGGCCGGTCACGGGATTGAACCGTCGTCCTCTCTAATGCGAGTCCAGTGAGCTAGAACTGAAAGGCAAGGCTATTGCGGTTTCAGCAGGAGGGCGGGGTGTAAATCGAGCGGTCTAGGGCACCTTGCCACGGTTCGCGCGGCTCCCATCGTCGAAGGTTTTAGTCTCCCTTGCTCATGGGTGTGTGTGTTGTCCTTAGCGTAAGTGAGTCTAAGTTACATTAAGTAGTGTGTAAGCCTAGGGACCGATGACCTCAGCAGTTTGGTCCCATTGGAAGTTGCCACAAATTTCCAAGAAACATCGCCAGTTCGGACTCTCCTGCCAGACTCCGTCAATATATGCAGCAAAAAGATACACCTGCGCTTCTAAGACAAAACGGACTTCTTCTCGTCCCTATTTTATATGACATAGACAGGTACCGTTTGGTCGTCGTGTAGTGCATGCCAGGGAGTTGGTGGGTTTTACGAGTGACGTTAACAATATATATATATATATATATATATATATATATATATATATATATATACACTCCTGGAAATTGAAATAAGAACACCGTGAATTCATTGTCCCAGGAAGGGGAAACTTTATTGACACATTCCTGGGGTCAGATACATCACATGATCACACTGACAGAACCACAGGCACATAGACACAGGCAACAGAGCATGCACAATGTCGGCACTAGTACAGTGTATATCCACCTTTCGCAGCAATGCAGGCTGCTATTCTCCCATGGAAACGATCGTAGAGATGCTGGATGTAGTCCTGTGGAACGGCTTGCCATGCCATTTCCACCTGGCGCCTCAGTTGGACCAGCGTTCGTGCTGGACGTGCAGACCGCGTGAGACGACGCTTCATCCAGTCCCAAACATGCTCAATGGGGGACAGATCCGGAGATCTTGCTGGCCAGGGTAGTTGACTTACACCTTCTAGACCACGTTGGGTGGCACGGGATACATGCGGACGTGCATTGTCCTGTTGGAACAGCAAGTTCCCTTGCCGGTCTAGGAATGGTAGAACGATGGGTTCGATGACGGTTTGGATGTACCGTGCACTATTCAGTGCCCCTCGACGATCACCAGTGGTGTACGGCCAGTGTAGGAGATCGCTCCCCACACCATGATGCCGGGTGTTGGCCCTGTGTGCCTCGGTCGTATGCAGTCCTGATTGTGGCACTCACCTGCACGGCGCCAAACACGCATACGACCATCATTGGCACCAAGGCAGAAGCGACTTTCATCGCTGAAGACGACACGTCTCCATTCGTCCCTCCATTCACGCCTGTCGCGACACCACTGGAGGCGGGCTGCACGATGTTGGGGCGTGAGCGGAAGACGGCCTAACGGTGTGCGGGACCGTAGCCCAGCTTCATGGAGACGGTTGCGAATGGTCCTCGCCGATACCCCAGGAGCAACAGTGTCCCTAATTTGCTGGGAAGTGGCGGTGCGGTCCCCTACGGCACTGCGTAGGATCCTACGGTCTTGGCGTGCATCCGTGCGTCGCTGCGGTCCGGTCCCAGGTCGACGGGCACGTGCACCTTCCGCCGACCACTGGCGACAACATCGATGTACTGTGGAGACCTCACGCCCCACGTGTTGAGCAATTCGGCGGTACGTCCACCCGGCCTCCCGCATGCCCACTATACGCCCTCGCTCAAAGTCCGTCAACTGCACATACGGTTCACGTCCACGCTGTCGCGGCATGCTACCAGTGTTAAAGACTGCGATGGAGCTCCGTATGCCACGGCAAACTGGCTGACACTGACGGCGGCGGTGCACAAATGCTGCGCAGCTAGCGCCATTCGACGGCCAACACGGCGGTTCCTGGTGTGTCCGCTGTGCCGTGCGTGTGATCATTGCTTGTACAGCCCTCTCGCAGTGTCCGGAGCAAGTATGGTGGGTCTGACACACCGGTGTCAATGTGTTCTTTTTTCCATTTCCAGGAGTGTATATATACACTCCTGGAAATTGAAATAAGAACACCGTGAATTCATTGTCCCAGGAAGGGGAAACTTTATTGACACATTCCTGGGGTCAGATACATCACATGATCACACTGACAGAACCACAGGCACATAGACACAGGCAACAGAGCATGCACAATGTCGGCACTAGTACAGTGTATATCCACCTTTCGCAGCAATGCAGGCTGCTATTCTCCCATGGAGACGATCGTAGAGATGCTGGATGTAGTCCTGTGGAACGGCTTGCCATGCCATTTCCACCTGGCGCCTCAGTTGGACCAGCGTTCGTGCTGGACGTGCAGACCGCGTGAGACGACGCTTCATCCAGTCCCAAACATGCTCAATGGGGGACAGATCCGGAGATCTTGCTGGCCAGGGTAGTTGACTTACACCTTCTAGAGCACGTTGGGTGGCACGGGATACATGCGGACGTGCATTGTCCTGTTGGAACAGCAAGTTCCCTTGCCGGTCTAGGAATGGTAGAACGATGGGTTCGATGACGGTTTGGATGTACCGTGAACTATTCAGTGTCCCCTCGACGATCACCAGTGGTGTACGGCCAGTGTAGGAGATCGCTCCCCACACCATGATGCCGGGTGTTGGCCCTGTGTGCCTCGGTCGTATGCAGTCCTGATTGTGGCGCTCACCTGCACGGCGCCAAACACGCATACGACCATCATTGGCACCAAGGCAGAAGCGACTCTCATCGCTGAAGACGACACGTCTCCATTCGTCCCTCCATTCACGCCTGTCGCGACACCACTGGAGGCGGGCTGCACGATGTTGGGGCGTGAGCGGAAGACGGCCTAGCGGTGTGCGGGACCGTAGCCCAGCTTCATGGAGACGGTTGCGAATGGTCCTCGCCGATACCCCAGGAGCAACAGTGTCCCTAATTTGCTGGGAAGTGGCGGTGCGGTCCCCTACGGCACTGCGTAGGATCCTACGGTCTTGGCGTGCATCCGTGCGTCGCTGCGGTCCGGTCCCAGGTCGACGGGCACGTGCACCTTCCGCCGACCACTGGCGACAACATCGATGTACTGTGGAGACCTCACGCCCCACGTGTTGAGCAATTCGGCGGTACGTCCACCCGGCCTCCCGCATGCCCACTATACGCCCTCGCTCAAAGTCCGTCAACTGCACATACGGTTCACGTCCACGCTGTCGCGGCATGCTGCCAGTGTTAAAGACTGCGATGGAGCTCCGTATGCCACGGCAAACTGGCTGACACTGACGGCGGCGGTGCACAAATGCTGCGCAGCTAGCGCTATTCGACGGCCAACACCGCGGTTCCTGGTGTGTCCGCTGTGCCGTGCGTGTGATCATTGCTTGTACAGCCCTCTCGCAGTGTCCGGAGCAAGTATGGTGGGTCTGACACACCGGTGTCAATGTGTTCTTTTTTCCATTTCCAGGAGTGTATATAGGGTGAGTCACCTAACGTTACCGCTGGATATATTTCGTAAACCACATCAAATACTGACGAATCGATTCCACAGACCGAACGTGAGGAGAGGGACTAGTGTAATTGTTTAATACAAACCATACAAAAATGCACGGAAGTATGTTTTTCATCACAAACCTAAGTTTTTTTAAATGGAACCACGTTAGTTTTCTTAGGACATATGAATATATAAACAAATACGTAATCAGTGCCGTTTGTTGCATTGTGAAATGTTAATTACATCCGGAGATATTGTAACCTAAAGTTGATGCTTGAAACCTCCGACGTTCAGTTGCATGTTGTAACAAACACAGGCCACGGTCGGCGAGCAGCATCTGCAGGGACATGTTTACGATGACGACCGTGTTTACGAGTGTGGCTGTAGTGCACTGTTGTGGTTTGGTCTAGCTGTCGCAGTGTCCGCATGTAGCGCTTGCTGCTATTGTTATTCTGCATTCGTCTCCGCACGCAGACCAACTGTAGTACACCGTGTTACCAGACGTCTGTGATAGTGTAGTGTTGTAGGAGCTATGACCATGGTGTATTCGAACTCTGAAAAGGCGGAGATGATACTCATCTATAGCGAGTGTCGACGAAATGCAGCTGAAGCCTGCAGGGTGTTTGCAGAACGGTACCCGGACAGAGAGCATCCAACGTGCCGCACATTGCAAAACATCTACCGCCAACTGTATGCAACAGGTATTGTCGTAGCACGCAAACGGGTCCAACAGGCCCGTCACAGGAGAAGCGGGTGCAGTTGGTGTGTTAGCTGCTGTTGCCATGAACCCACACATGGGGACACGGGACATTGCGAGAGCCGGTGCACTGAGCCAAAGTTGTGTCATGCGCATACTGCGTCGTCACCGCTTTCACCCGTTTCATGTGTCGCTACATCAGCAATTACATGGTGATGACTTTAATCATCGAGTGCAATTCTTTCAACGTGCATTAACAGAGAATGCGTTGCAGTTCTACCTGTTTACCGATTAAGCGGGTTTCACAAACCACGGGGCAGTGAATCTACGGAACATGCATTACTGGTCCGTGGACAATCCTCGCTGGCTCAGACAGGTAGAGCGACAGCGACCGTGGACTGTAAATGTATGGTGCGGGGCCCAAACAGCTGCAACATACATCGCGTTTCTACAGAATGATCTGCCAACGTTGCTCGAAAATGTCCCACTGGAAACGCGTCGACGTATGTGGTATCAGCATGATGGTGCACCTGCACATTCTGCAATTAACACTAGGCTGACCCTTGACAAGATGTTCGAGGGGCGTTTCATAGGACATGGAGGACGCATAAATTGGCCAGCCCGTTCTCCTTATCTTACACCTCTGGACTTCTTTCTGTGGGGTACGTTAAAGGAGAATGTGTACCGTGATGTGCCTACAACTCCAGAGGATATGAAACAACGTATTGTGGCAGCCTGCGGCGACATTACACCGGATGTACTGCGGCGTGTACGACATTCATTACGCCAGAGACTGCAATTGTGTGCAGCAAATGATGGCCACCACATTGAACATCTATTGGCCTGACATGTCGGGACACACTCTATTCCACTCCGTAATTGAAAACGGAAACCACGTGTGTACGTGTGCCTCATCCCTCATGGTAATGTACATGTGCGTCAGTGAAAAAGACCAATAAAAAGGTGTTAGCATGTGGACGTAATGTGCTGTTCCAGTCACTTCTGTACCTAAGGTCCATCACCGTTCCCTTTGGATCCCTACGTAATTCGGTGCTCTCCGATACAAACGATCGAACAGCGAAGGAGCGGTACTCGAGCGTCAACTTTAGGTTACAATATCTCCGGATGTAATTAACATTTTACAATGCAACAAACGGCACTGATCACGTTTTTATTTATATGTTCAGATGTTCTAACAAAACTAACGGGGTTCCATTTAAAGAAACGTAGGTTTGTGTTAGAAAACATACTTCCGTGCATTTTTTTTATGGTTTGTATTAACCAATTACACTAGCCCCTCTCCTCACGTTCGGTCTGTGGAATCGATTCGTCAGTATTTGATTTGGTTTACGAAATATATCCAGCGGTAATGTTACGTGACTCACCCTGTATATATATATATATATATATATATATATATACACTCCTGGAAATGGAAAAAAGAACACATTGACACCGGTGTGTCAGACCCACCATACTTGCTCCGGACACTGCGAGAGGGCTGTACAAGCAATGATCACACGCACGGCACAGCGGACACACCAGGAACCGCGGTGTTGGCCGTCGAATGGCGCTAGCTGCACAGCATTTGTGCACCGCCGCCGTCAGTGTCAGCCAGTTTGCCGTGGCATACGGAGCTCCATCGCAGTCTTTAACACTGGTAGCATGCCGCGACAGCGTGGACGTGAACCGTATGTGCAGTTGACGGAATTTGAGCGAGGGTGTATAGTGGGCATGCGGGAGGCCGGGTGGACGTACCGCCGAATTGCTCAACACGTGGGGCGTGAGGTCTCCACAGTACATCGATGTTGTCGCCAGTGGTCGGCGGAAGGTGCACGTGCCCGTCGACCTGGGACCGGACCGCAGCGACGCACGGATGCACGCCAAGACCGTAGGATCCTACGCAGTGCCGTAGGGGACCGCACCGCCACTTCCCAGCAAATTAGGGACACTGTTGCTCCTGGGGTATCGGCGAGGACCATTCGCAACCGTCTCCATGAAGCTGGGCTACGGTCCCGCACACCGCTAGGCCGTCTTCCGCTCACGCCCCAACATCGTGCAGCCCGCCTCCAGTGGTGTCGCGACAGGCGTGAATGGAGGGACGAATGGAGACGTGTCGTCTTCAGCGATGAGAGTCGCTTCTGCCTTGGTGCCAATGATGGTCGTATGCGTGTTTGGCGCCGTGCAGGTGAGCGCCACAATCAGGACTGCATACGACCGAGGCACACAGGGCCAATACCCGGCATCATGGTGTGGGGAGCGATCTCCTACACTGGCCGTACACCACTGGTGATAGTCGAGGGGACACTGAATAGTGCACGGTACATCCAAACCGTCATCGAACCCATCGTTCTACCATTCCTAGACCGGCAAGGGAACTTGCTGTTCCAACAGGACAATGCACGTCCGCATGTATCCCATGCCACCCAACGTGGTCTAGAAGGTGTAAGTCAACTACCCTGGCCAGCAAGATCTCCGGATCTGTCCCCCATTGAGCATGTTTGGGACTGGATGAAGCGTCGTCTCACGCGGTCTGCACGCCCAGCACGAACGCTGGTCCAACTGAGGCGCCAGGTGGAAATGGCATGGCAAGCCGTTCCACAGGACTACATCCAGCATCTCTACGATCGTCTCCATGGGAGAATAGCAGCCTGCATTGCTGCGAAAGGTGGATATACACTGTACTAGTGCCGACATTGTGCATGCTCTGTTGCCTGTGTCTATGTGCCTGTGGTTCTGTCAGTGTGATCATGTGATGTATCTGGCCCCAGGAATGTGTCAATAAAGTTTCCCCTTCCTGGGACAATGAATTCACGGTGTTCTTATTTCAATTTCCAGGAGTGAAACCACGTTGGATTATTAATTCAGGATTCCAGTACACTGTATTACTCAGCGCTCTTTTCACTACAGAACCTCGTTTCGCAATATAACGTCCATTAAATCGATGGCCATACGTCTCCTGGGATGGCCTTTATGCTCGCATGGTACCACTCTACTGTTCGACACCGGAGCCAACGTCTTGCTGCATTGATATTTTCCCTGTCATCCACGTACTGCATCCCGCAGAGTGCATCCTTGATTGGACCAAACAGATGGAAGTCGGAAGGTGCGAGATCCAGACTGTATGGTGCATGAGGAAGAACAGTCCAATGAAGTTTTGTGAGCTCATGTTGGTTGCTGCAGCTTTGCACTGTCACGGAGAAGGAGAAATTCGGTTGCTTTTTTGTGGCGATGAACACGCTGAAGTTGTTCCCTGACTGTAGCACAATACAGTTCAGAGTTGATCGTTGCACCATGATGGAGGATATCATACATAATACCCTTCAGAGTCCCAGAAGGCAGTTGGTGTGATTTAACCGGCTGAGAGTGAGTTTTGAGCATTTTCTTGGGAGGAGAGGTGGTGTGGTGCCACTTGTGGATTGCCGTCTTGTGTCCGGTTCGAAGTGATGAACCCACGTTTCATCTTCTGTGATGATGTTCGACAAAAATTACCGCGAACAGCATCGTAACGCGCAAGAAACTCCGCACAGATGGCCTTTCGTTGCTGTCTGTCGTCTTCTGTTAGGCGGAGAGAAACCCAGCGGACACACCTCTTACTTTAGCAACAGACCGCAAAAGGTCGTTATTCACAATGTTGAGAATGGCTGTGATGTGGGGTCTGAGTGGGGTACGGTCAAATGTGGGAAGCTCCAAGGATTAGTGTTTGCCGGCCGAAGTGGCCGTGCGGTTAAAGGCGCTGCAGTCTGGAACCGCAAGACCGCTACGGTCGCAGGTTCGAATCCTGCCTCGGGCATGGATGTTTGTGATGTCCTTAGGTTTAACTAGTTCTAAGTTCTAGGGGACTAATGACCTCAGAAGTTGAGTCCCATAGTGCTCAGAGCCATTTGAACCATTTGATTAGTGTTGAGGCCACTCATGTTCCTTCAAATGGTTCAAATGGCTCTGAGCACTATGGGACTCAACTGCTGAGGTCATTAGTCCCCTAGAACTTAGAACTACTTAAACCTAACTAACCTAAGGACAACACACACATCCATGCCCGAGACAGGATTCGAACCTGCGACCGTAGCGGTCACGCGGTTCCAGACTGTAGCGCCAGAACCGCTCGGCCACCAGCGGCCGGCTCATGTTCCTTATTTATATAAATATGCCCTCTAGTATTACGGGTAACTCTAAAATATTTCTGTTTGGTAGTAAAGGATGTTGTGTGCAACATTGGCTCTGTTTCACATAGTGTAGTTCATGACATTAGTTCATGGCTTGTAGAAAATAAAATAATGCTAAATCGCAGTAACACCCAGTGTTTACATTTTCTGACGCCCAGTTCAACAAAACCCTATGTTTTAATTTCACAGAACGGGTATATGATTAGTGAAATTGAACAGTTCAAATTTCTAGGTGTTCAGATAGATAGTAAACTGTCGTGGAAAGCCAACGTTCAGGATCTTGTTCAAAGACTTAATGCTGCCATTGTTACTGTTCAAACGGCATCTGAAGTAAGTGATCGTTCGACACGAAAATTAGTCTACTCTGATTATTTTCTCTTCCCATTCTAAAAGGACGTTTTTGGCTCAGAAACGGGAGGTTCGCGCAATAAGTGGTGAAGTTCTAGAACCTCATGCCGACCCCTGTTCACGAGTCTGGGTATTTTGACATTGGTCACTCAATACATAAATTCCTTACTGTAATTTCTTGTTAACAATATTAGCTTATTCCCAAGAACAAGCAGCTTTCACTCAGTTAATACTCGGCAGAAATCAAACCTGCATTTTGATTGGACTTCCTTAACTCTTATGCAGAAAGGTGTGCAGTATACTGCTGCATCCATTTTCAATAAGCTACCGCAAGAATTCAAAAATCTTAGCAGTAATCAACGCGATCTCAAATCGAAACGGAAGAGTTTCCTCATGGGCCACTCTTTCTATTCTGTCTAGGAGTTCCTTGAAAAATTAAGCTGATTCTTCTTGTATTGTTGATTGCTTTTACTTAAAATTATGGCTTGACGTTTTTCAGGTTCATAAACATTCTATTTTTATCTGTTATTACTTTTACGTTGTAATTTCACGCACTGACACTTTACATGACTTTGGAAACCTGCTCCTGAATTTGGTCCTACGGAACTTGACGTGTAAATAAATAAATAACACAACTTTGAGCACCCCAACTTGTGGGCGAATGTTTCACCACTACCAACACAGACGTTCACTTGCGCAGCGAGGGGATTTACTGTGATCCATCGATCACCTCAAATGACAGTGTCCGTACGTTGCAAAAAATTGTTCAAATGTCTCTGAGCACTATGGGACTTAACAGCTGAGCTCATCAGTCCCCTAGAACTTTAGAACTACTTAAACCTAACTAACCTAAGGACATCACACACATCCATGCCCGAGGCAGGATTCGAACCTGCGACCGTAGCGGTCGCGCGGTTCCAGACTGTAGTGCCTAGAGCCGCTCGGCCACACCGGCCGGCCGCACGTTGCAACACTGCAGGAGTCATAGCTGTGTACCGTCGGCCGGCACGCGGAACATCGCGCAGATTTGTGCTACCTTGTTGCGATGATGACAGAGGCCTCGCCCAACGACTTACAGTGCTCTTGTTCACTGGCAGGTCTACGGAGAGTGAAGACATTTTGCAAGCGCCTATGAATATCTGCAATGCTCTGGTTTTCCTCAAAAAAAAAAAAAAAAAAAAAAAAAAAAAAAAGACAGTGACAGCTCTCTGCTTGGAACGCACCCAACGACAAGCACCATTTTGAGGGCAACATAGAGGCTGCCATTTTCCGGAACTTCATGTTATTATAGGGACTGAAGCGGGAATATTCCATGGTGTCCCACAACAAATTCCCCATTTTGCAAACGAAAGCGGCAGAGAGAAAAATGTTTCATTACTTATTGAACGCCCTTCGTACACGATAGTAGCAGAGGCTGTGTGACGAGGCACCACAATTAGACTGCGAACGAGACCGGACCAGGCAGTTCGGGTAGGTGCGACGTGCAGCGTCCTTTAAGGGCAGCTCTGTGGCGGTGGTTGCCGCGCGCGTTGAGGGAAGTGTGTCTCGGAGCCAGCCGCAGATTCGCGGTGCAGTCACATCGTTACTTTTAACTTCGGAACGTGGACTTGAATTGTTATCGATGGCAAAGGATAGCAAAGTACGATTAATTTAATTGGAAGTACGTGCTAGCTTCTAGTATATCGGAAGAGACTTAAAAAACGGTTTCAAACGTGTGTACGCCCTCATGTTTAAGTCAATAGCGTTTGTTTGGAACAAGTGTGACTAATAACAATGTGTGGTATGGGAGACCCGCTTGACTGTGTTAACACCACGGCAACCGATTTCAGCCGACTTTTGAGCACATTTCTCGAATAATTTTGCAAAAAGTTTCAATGTCAGTATTGACGAGAATGTTATCGCTGTACTTGTCTTATCAAGAACTCTCAGATACCGTTAAAAAAAGATACCGTTCCATTTTTAAAAAATGCAATATCTCTATTGTACAGCAGTTAAAAGTATTAAGGACGTAACGAAATTATGTAACCCCCAAGTGTACAGTCATCTGTCGAAAACTTCATTTCAACATCTAGAACATTTCACGAAATAAAATGGCTATTACATTATACGCAATTCATTCTGAATAATCTGTCATGATGTCGACACCGGCCATTCTACAATGTATTTCAAACACGTAAGATCAAATTCGTTTCGAAATTTGTATGTGTCGAATACAGTACGTGAATACGCATGTGATGGATATCAGTCTCTAACTTTGCACTGATATTTAAAAGGGAAGAAGGGCAAAGAGGGGAGGGTGAGAAGTGGCGATTGACATCTGAGGAAACAGTAATTTGAAAACTTGAGTGATTGTCGTGAGAAAAACGCCGTTTCATTTTGAAAATGTCATCGCTACTAATCGTCGTACTTTATTTACTAGCAAAAAAGTTAAAAATGAATCGTGTTCCTCTAAGCGACACTCTTTATAGTCAGATTTATTGATCACGCTCGAGATTGATAGACCGCGGCTGCACCGTCATCGCTAGTTATTAGTGCAGGCCGTAACGTGTTCAACGATGGTCAGGGGGCTGCGAGATGCCTCCTGCGACCCGCCTTCCTCTGTCTGGGCTGTCGGACGCGGCGGTATTTCATTTACGGAGCACAGTCAGCAGAATGAATATTGGATGAATGAATAATGATGAACCATTGTCGGCGTGATTGTCAGGAGAAAGCGGGGCGCCGCCAGGAAGCGCCGTGTCTGGCTGCTCTCGCAGGCGCTCCGACAGTCGGACACGTCCCCCTGAACTCCACTGTACGTGCTCCAATGTCGACTTCAAATGCCACTGGTAACTTCGAAATGAGCCAAAAATGCAACAGCTCGTGGTCAAAATAGGTGGTATCGTAGAAGCAGTGGTGTACGCAGCTATCAAAACTTTTCACCATATCCAATTTTTGGTATAGGCATCCTTGTCTGTACCAGTTTCAAGTACATTGCAACTGATCTTCCCAACTCTTCAAAATACCCCCACTATACCTTTTCCCCTCACTTTAGGTATTCGTTCTTCTGACATCCTTTGAGTGTGTTCATGCCATTTCTTTCTGTACTTCTCAGTTCTCTGAAGTATGCTTTCAACACCTAGTTCATTCCTTATTTCACTGTTTTTTATTCGATCTGTGCGTTTGTAACCTGTTAGGGGCCTTAGGAGTCTCTTCTCTGATGCCTCAATCCTCCTCCGCTGACTGGTAGTTAGAGTCGAAGTCTCTGACACACACATTAGAACTGGTACCGCTGTACCATTATTAAATTTTAATACTTCCTCTTTTCTAACTTTTTCGAGGAGAGTGAGATTATGGTACGGACCAGCTGTTGGAATTATTGCAATTAGTATTTTTTATCATTGTGAATAATGTATGAGATCCCACAGCCCAAGTATTTAAAAGTATTTATTCACTGTTGCGATTTACCATCAGTTATTAGTATTGCTCTTAAATGCTCCACGGAATGTCCTTATCTTAGTTTTACTTTTAGATATTGCATATTGTAATCATTTGCTTCCTGGTGCAAGGACGAAATTGCGCTCTGTAATTTATATTTGAGTCCGCTGAGATTATTTGATCATCTGCAAATAGGAATGTGTTTATGACTTTAGTAAGCTTATAATGGTGCATTGCGTTATTCTGCCGTGCTTTTATGTATATATTAAAAATGAAGTTGATAAAGGGCACCCTTGTCTCACTCCCTGTGAGATTTTTCTCGTAAACGGACTTCCTTTTTTGTACTTTAATTTTGTTGTGTATATACATGCTTCGAATTAAGTTGGTGAGATATAACAACCTTCTCTAAAATTGCTATCAACCGATCTTTTCCACAGTGATTTCTTAAGATGAGACCTGCTTTCTTTGTCATAAGCTAAATTCTGCGTAATAAACGTTTGTGTTGACGTGACAGTACACTTTCTGCCACTTCGGAAAATCCGACCCTTTTTATATCGACCTGTTTTCACCTCATCAGATTTCTTCGTGCGGTTCAAATATCCGTACTTGGTTTGTCTATTAGAAATTATCACTAGGTTTAATGACTAAAGTGTTGGAAATCAGAGGCGTCTCTCATTCGCAACGACATAATGGATTTTGTAGGGAGTCTCTTCCGTGCACTAATATCCTTAAAGTCTCGTATGAGAACGCTGGGCCGGCCAGTATGGACGAGCGGTTCTAGGCGCTTCAGTCTAGAACCGCGCGACCGTTACGGTCGCAGGTTCGAATCCCGCTTCGGGCATGAATGTGTGTGATGTCCGTAGGTTAGTTAGTTTTAAGTAGTTCTACGTTCTAGGGGACTGATGACCTCAGATGTCAAGTCCCATAGTGCTCAGAGCCATTTGAACCATTTTGAGAACGCTGTTGTTCTTAATTTCGTAACTCCCTTTAGAAAATCCCTTTGAAGCAACTGATGTATTTCAGTCGAATTATAATGTTACAACACTTCGATCCTGATAACTAATTTTGCTTGAAAGACGGTGCTCAAAGTATTATTAACTATTCAAAGCTTCGATAACTTTCGTAATACTTTGCTTAGACAACATCCAATTCCAGTTTAATACTCTGAGCAATCGATAACATTAAGTTTTATTTCTGTTTTGACATGTATCTAGCCATTTTTCTTTTTGTGCCTTTTAAGCCCTGCTATCTTTCACCCCGGTTCGATTATAGAAACGATTTACACGCGATCAGAATCGGAAATTCGTGAGGGACCCTCAGAGTCATTTGCATGTATTGAATTACCTGTCGTAACTCTTTTTTTTTTTTTTTTGGTCATCAGTCTACTGACTGGTTTGATGCGGCCCGCCACGAATTCCTTTCCTGTGCTAACCTCTTCATCTCAGAGTAGCACTTGCAACCTACGTCCTCAATTATTTGCTTGACGTATTACAATCTCTGTCTTCCTCTACAGTTTTTGCCCTCTACAGCTCCCTCTAGTACCATGGAAGTCATTCCCTCATGTCTTAGCAGATGTCCTATCATCCTGTCCTTTCTCCTTATCAGTGTTTTCCACATATTCCTTTCCTCTCCGATTCTGCGTAGAACTTCCTCATTCCTTACCTTATCAGTCCACCTAATTTTCAACATTCGTCTATAGCACCACGTCTCAAATGCTTCGATTCTCTTCTGTTCCGGTTTTCCCACTGTCCATGTTTCACTACAATACAATGCTGTACTTCAGACGTACATCCTCAGAAATTTCTTCCTCAAATTAAGGCCGGTATTTGATATTAGTAGACTTCTCTTGGCCAGAAATGCCTTTTTTGCCATAGCGAGTCTGCTTTTGATGTCCTCCTTGCTCCGTCCGTCATTGGTTATTTTACTGCCTAGGTAGCAGAATTCCTTAACTTCATTGACTTTCGTGACCATCAATCCTGATGTTAAGTTTCTCGCTGTTCTCATTTCTACTACTTCTCATTACCTTCGTCTTTCTCCGCTTTACTCTCAAACCATGCTGTGTACTCATTAGACTGTTCATTCCGTTCAGCAGATCATTTAATTCTTCTTCACTTTCACTCAGGATAGCAATATCAGCGAATCGTATCATTGATATCCTTTCACCTTGTATTTTAATTCCACTCCTGAACCTTTCTTTTATTTCCATCATTGCTTCCTCGATGTACAGATTGAAGAGTAGGGGCGAAAGGCTACAGCCTTGTCTTACACCCTTCTTAATACGAGCACTTCGTTCTTGATCGTCCACTCTTATTATTCCCTCTTGGTTGTTGTACATATTGTATATGACCCGTCTCTCCCTATAGCTTACCCCTACTTTTTTCAGAATTTCGAACAGCTTGCACCATTTCATATTGTCGAACGCTTTTTCCAGGTCGACAAATCCTATGAAAGTGTCTTGATTTTTCTTTAGCCTTGCTTCCATTATTAGCCGTAACGTCAGAATTGCCTCTCTCGTCCCTTTACTTTTCCTAAAGCCAAACTGATCGTCACCTAGCGCATTCTCAATTTTCTTTTCCATTCTTCTGTATATTATTCTTGTAAGCAGCTTCGATGCATGAGCTGTTAAGCTGATTGTGCGATAATTCTTGCACTTGTCAGCTCTTGCCGTCTTCGGAATTGTGTGGATGATGCTTTTCCGAAAGTCAGATGGTATATCGCCAGACTCATATATTCTACACACCAACGTGAATAGTTGTTTTGTTGCCACTTCCCCCAATGATTTTAGAAATTCTGATGGAATGTTAACTATCCCTTCTGCCTTATTTGACCGTAAGTCCTCCAAAGCTCTTTTAAATTCCGATTCTAATACTGGATCCCCTATCTCTTCTAAATCGACTCCTGTTTCTTCTTCTATCACATCAGACAAATCTTCACCCTCATAGAGGCTTTCAATGTATTCTTTCCACCTATCTGCTCTCTCCTCTGCATTTAACAGTGGAATTCTCGTTGCACTCTTAATGTTACCACCGTTGCTTAATGTCACCAAAGGTTGTTTTGACTTTCCTGTATGCTGAGTCTGTCCTTCCGACAATCATATCTTTTTCGATGTCTTCACATTTTTCCTGCAGCCATTTCGTCTTAGCTTCCCTGCACTTCCTATTTATTTCATTCCTCAGCGACTTGTATTTCTGTATTCCTGATTTTCCCGGTACATGTTTGTAGGGTTAGGTTAGGTTAGTGTTGTTTAACGTCCCGTCGACAACGTGGTCATTAGAGACGGAGCGCTAGCTCGGGTTAGGGAAGGATGGGGAAGGAAATCGGCCGTGCCCTTTGAAAGGAACCATCCCGGCATTTGCCTGAAACGATTTAGGGAAATCACGGAAAACCTAAATCAGGATGGCTGGAGACGGGATTGAGCCGTCGTCCTCCCGAATGCGAGTCCAGTGTTACATGTTTGTACTTCCTCCTTTCATCAATCAACTGAAGTATTACTTCTGTTACCCATGGTTTCTTCGCAGCTACCTTCTTTGTGCCTATGTTTTCCTTCCCAACTTCTGTGATGGCCCTTTTTAGAGATGTCCATTCCTCTTCAACTGTACTGCCTACTGCGTTATTCCTTATTGCTGTATCTATAGCGTTAGAGAACTTCAAATGTATCTCGTCATTCCTTAGTACTTCCGTATCCCACTTCTTTGCGTATTGATTCTTCCTGACTAATGTCTTGAACTTCAGCCTACTCTTCATCACTACAATATTGTGATCTGAGTCTATATCTGCTCCTGGGTACACCTTACAGTCCAGTATCTGATTTCGGAATCTCTGTATGATCATGATGTAAATTAATTGAAATCTTCCCGTATCTCCCGGCCTTTTCCAAGTATACCTCCTCCTCTTGTGATTCTTGAACAGGGTATTCGCTATTACTAGCTGAAACTTGTTACAGAACTCAATTAGTCTTTCTTCTCTTTCATTCCTTTTCCCAAGCCCATATTCTCCTGTAACCTTTTTATTCTACTCCTTCCCCTACAACCGCATTCCAGTCGCCCATGACTATTAGATTTTCGTCCCCCTTTACATACTGCATTACCCTTTCAATATCCTCATACACTTTCTCAATCTGTTCATCTTCAGCTTGCGACGTCAGCATGTATACCTGAACTATCGTCGTCGGTGTTGGTCTGCTGTCGATTCTGATTAGAACAACGCGGTCACTGAACTGTTCACAGTAACACACCCTCTGCCCTACCTTCCTATTCATAACGAATCCTACACCTGTTATACCATTTTCTACTGCTGTTAACATTACCCGATACTCATCTGACCAGAAATCCTTGTCTTCCTTCCACTTCACTTCACTGACCCCTACTATATCTAGATTGAGCCTTTGCATTTCCCTCTTCAGATTTTCTAGTTTCCCTACCACGTTCAAGCTTCTGACATTCCACGCCCCGACTCGTAGAACGTTATCCTTTCGTTGCTTATTCAATCTTTTTCTCATGGTAACCTCCCCCTTGGCAGTCCCCTCCCGGAGATCCGAATGGGGGACTATTCCGGAATCTCTTGCCAATGGAGAGATCATCATGACACTTCTTCAAATACAGGCCACATGTCCTGTGGATACACGTTACGTGTCTTTAATACAGTGGTTTCCATTGCCTTCTGCATCCTCATGTCGTTGATCATTGCTGATTCTTCCGCCTTTAGGGGCAATTTCCCACCCCTGGGACAAAAGAGTGCCCGGAACCTCTATCCCCTCCTCCGCCCTCTTTGACAAGGCCGTTGGCAGAATGAGGCTGACTTCTTATGCCGGAAGTCTTCGGCCGCTAATGCTGATTATTTATCAAAATTTAGGCAGTGTCGGGGATCGAACCCGAGACCGAAGGCGTTTTGATTACGAATCAAAGACGCTACCCCTTTTTTTTCCCCCAAGACGCTACCTTTTTTTTTTTTTTTTTTGCAACTGTTTGCCGGGAATTATATATATATATATATATATATATATATATATATATATATATAAATATATGTATATATGAATTATAAAAAACAAATACTAAAAAAAGGTTACATAGCGCGAGATTCGATCCGGCGACCTTCGGATTACGAACCTTTTTTTTTTTTTTTTTTTTCCAAACTCAAATTTCTTTTTCCTTTAAGAACAAATTGTGAGGAATAAGTAAGGAAAAGTTTTTTTTTTCGAAAGAAAACAAAGACTCCGATTATACTGGTTTCTCCTTCCAGTAAACAAAAATGAGTCTCCTTCGTCTTGTTGGCGAAGAAGCAATCCTTTGCAACAAAAAAAAGTTTCTCAAAGTCAAAATCAAATTTCTTTTTCCTTTAAGAACAAACTATGAGGAAGAAATAAGGAAAAGCTTTTTAAGTCGTCATGCGACTTGTAGTTAAAGTCCAGTTCTTACAGGAGCTCCTGAAGTGTATCCGCCTACAGCATGCCAGCTCGTCCAAACGTGTCTTCTCATGGCGTAGGCGTGAGTTCTGGGTAGCAGATCTATTCAGTTCGGTTCGTTTTATACAGTTTTCAGCTTCTCAGGGCTTGGACGTTTCAGCTACTAGGTGGGTCATCGAAAGGGCTCCGTAAGAAATTAGAAAAATATTGTTTATAGCGTGGGTTGCGTATCAGGACGCAGTGTCGTTCGTTGAGATAAGTCCAATATCCTAGCGTAGACTTGTCGCCTGAAGTAAAAAGATAGCGGATCGTGTGGCCACAGATCCAATTCACGGAGTTAGTTTTGGCAGAGGGGTAGAAAGTCTTATCGGGATACAAAAGCATGTGGACGTCGATCTGAGCCGGTGTTTGGCGAGTAAGAAACGCCAAAATTCGCCGCGCAAGTGTCCAGACGTCTAGTGCTGTGCCACAGTGGAACCGGTGGACATCCGTGTCATCCACGCCACAGTGGGTGCAGAGGGATGAATCGGCGAGATGGATGCGGTGCAGACGATCTCGGTTAACTTGTTTGCTATTCACGGTGATGTACCACACTGATTGAACGTCTGATTCGAGAAAACGCGCATGGATCGCCTTCCATATGTGTCGCCACACGTACTGTGGATACTTACGTTCGATGGGGTTGGACGGGTGGCACTGTTGTAACAATTCGGAGACTGTTTTCGTGAGGTACAAAAGTGTAAGTGGTAAGGACCGGTAGATATAACTGAACTCCAGGAAAAATCGTTGGATGTAATGAAAGGGGGTTGGAATGGTCGATATCAGTACTGGGGCGGACAAGGAGGCCGGTGCAAAGTTGTGAAGCAGGAGGCTAGTAAGGCTCTGCGGGCAACGATGCCAAAGTTTGAGTTGGGAGCTGACGTATAGTGCCTTGACACGAGTCGGCACGTGGATGAGTCCCACCCCGCCACGATCTCGTGGCAGTGCAAGGGATTCATACTGCACCTTGAATAACATCCCCGAGCTGACGAAGGAGCCGAAAGCCATCAACAGTCGTCGCGCCAGGAGATTTGGGACTGGTAGTACTTGAGCCACGTGTGGTATACGGGAAGCATGATACATGTTCACGTATTGCGCGCGTTGGATAACGTCGAGAGCTCGTAGCCGGTGATCTGCGAGATTTGTTCTGATTGTCTGTAGCAAGCGTCTACCATTGATAGCCGCTGAGCGGCGCAGGTCTGCTGTGAAATCAAGTCCAAGACACCGTATGGTGGCGACGACACTAAGGGGGGCAGCGCATCTCTCCGGCAAGCCCTCACCAATGAGCAGGACCTTGGATTTTGACACGTTGAGGCAGCTCCCCGACGCTTCGCCGTAAGTCGCCACACATGTCAGTGCTGCTCGTACTTCATCTTCACTGCGCAGATATAGTACTATGTCGTCTGCGTAGGCTGTACAACAAAAACGGTGGTCTTGCACAGCCATGCCTTCCAAACGTTGGCGCATGCCCTGGAGCAGGGGTTCCAAGGCGAAAGCATACAAAATCGTGGAAGGAGGGCATCCTTGCCGTACAGATCGTGCGATGACCATGGACGGTGTAAGACGACCATTGTACATGATTTTAGAGGTTGCACTACTCAACAGGCGCATAACCACTGTTACAATACCGCCAGGAAAACCCATATGCTGAAGAACTGTCCGTAAATAGAAGTGGTCAACACGGTCGAAAGCCTGGCTAAAGTCCAGTGAAGCCAAGGCGCCAGGGAGACGCTGATGATGCGCTAATGCTATCATGTCTCTGTAACGGCAAAGGGCCGTACGGATGTTGTTGTCGCCTCCTAGGGAAGTCTGGTCGCAGGATGTGACGTAACGTGCGACCTTCTTGAGTCGCGATGCCGGTAGCCGTGTGAATATTTTCATGTCGCTGTTGAGCAAAGTAATTGGTCGATAGTCCTGGACCCTTGATAACCCGCGCGGTTTATGTACGGGGATAATAATTGCTTCTAGAAAGGTGCTCGGGACCACTGTCCTCGGTGACATCAGCTCTTGTGCGATTGCCGTCCACGTGGAAGCCAACAAATACTGAAAACTTTTATAAAATTCGATGGGTATACCGTCAGGTCCAGGAGACCTGTTATCGGAACCCGCCTTGATAGCATCTACCACTTCATCTGTGGTTACGTCGTCTTGGAGGTCATGCACTGCATCCTCCGGAAGAGTGTTCGTAGTGAGCTGAGCGACTTCTGTGATCAGTGCTGCAGAATGCGGTACGGCTGCGTATAGCCCGGCAAAATGAGCATGGAGAGCACGACCGATGCTTTGTTGGATGTCGTGCCGGCGCCCTTCCACATCAGTGAGGACTTGGATCAGAGCTCGTCGTCGTCGTTGTCTTTCCTGAAGGAGGTGGTACATCGACGGACGTTCTTGACGGATTCGATTAGAAGCTCGAGAACGGACTACAGTTCCTTCCAAGTTACGCCGCATAATCAAGGAGATCTGCGCCTTCGTGCGATGGACCATCGACTGCCGGGCTGGCGAGAAAGGCATAGTCGCACAGTCACGTAGAATGGTGTAGTAGAAGTGCAGGGTATTAGTTTGCCACGCCTTTAATTCCTTCCCAAAACTCATCAGAGTCTTCCTGAGGGTCGGCTTTGCACAGGAGAGCCACCATGATAAGGTGGAGTCATAGGCTTCTCGACGATGGTGGCAGCGTGCCCACGCTTCTTCGACCATACGGCGACAGTCTGAGGAGGTCAGGTGAGCGACATTGAGTTTCCACAGACCACGACTATGCCACACTTGCTGTCGGGCGAGAGTGACGTCACAGAGGTATGCATCATGGTCTGAAAAGGCCAAGGGCCAGACTTCCGCATGACGTGTGCCATCAGCAAGGGAGCGGGTAACGTAGATGCGATCTATGCGGCTTGACGAGTGAGAGGTGTAGAATGTATAGCCCGGTTGAATTCCGTGGAGCTTCTTCCATGTGTCAACAAGTCGGAGACGGCCGATGACCACTGAGAGAGATGCACAAGGGGAATGTCGCGGGAGTTGGTCCGCGGGCTCTTGTGTCGAGTTAAAATCCCCACCGAGTACCAAATCGTCCTGTGGACCGGTGATGAGGGGTGTGACGCTTTCGGCAAAAAAAGTTTGTCGGTCATGACGGCGGCCAGTGCCGGACGGAGCGTAGATATTAATAATACGCACGCCGAACAGTGTGAGGGCCATACCTCGCGCAGTGGGGAGGTAGATGACGTCCTCTGCAAGGAGTCCGTCGCGTAGCAGGATGGCGACGCCGCTACCGGTATCGGATGCGGGGGAAACATGGGCGGTGTATCCTGTGGGAACTAGGAAGTCAGCCACAAACACCTCTTGTAAGAGTGCTACATCCACATCCGCAGAGTAAATAGTGTCTCTGAACATGGCCAGTTTACGGGGGGCACGAATGGTGGCAAGATTCATCGTGGCGATACGATATTGCTGTGTGCGGCCATCCTCAGTATTTGCAGAACGTGCGGTAGAAGTAGCCGGCAGGTGGAGACCCGTCGGTGGTCCCGCAGTGGTGATAATTACTGGCGGGGCGCCAGCCCCAGTGTCGCCGAGGTGGACTCCTGTGCAGACACGCTGGCAGTCTGTTCCGCTTCTTCTTCAACGTCATCGGCCCAGGAAGCTGACGACGTGGACATGTGACGGTCACGTACTTCCGGAACGGGTGTTGTGGATTCCGCAACATGAGTGGCAGGGGGACTGCCGTCATCATTCGTTGACAACGGCGAAGACACGTCCCTGGCTGGGAGAGTAGGCGTCACAGGAGGGGCTCCTGTTGCTGCCACATCGCGTGACTGGACGCAATGTGGGAGATCACCGTCAGACATCAGGTCGACATCTCGTGGGGCCGTCTGAGAAAGGGCGTCATCGGAAGGCGTTCGTCGTCGTTTCCTGTGTTTGCGAGGCGACCGCTGTTTTCTGATGTGGCCTTCTGAATCAGAATGTGGTCGCCCGTCGTCTGACGCCGAACCCGTCTGGACAAAGGCAGACGTCGGCACGACACCGAGGTCGACGTCCATGGTTCCAACAGGAACATCGGTTTCGGTCTGCAAACCGGACGGTCCTGAAGCGAGCACTGGAGGTGACGCCGTGCTTGTGTCCTCGGCGCGTTGTGCTGCGGCGGGCAGCGTTGACGATGCTGCTGGCGCAATCGAGATTGGTACGACGGGGTCCTGTGCAACCTTGGCGTAGGTGATGGGTAAGGACGTGACCGTCGAAGCCTGGGTCTCTTCACGTAACGGCGTCTGTATTAAACGGCGGTGTAAGCATTCGGAACGTACATGTCCCTCCTGGCCACATCCTGCGCACGTTCGTGGCTGTCCATCATACATGACGATGGCCCTCACACCGCCAATCAGCAGGTACGATGGGACATGTTTCGTCAGCTCAATTTTTATTTGCCTGACGCCATTTAATACGGGGTAGGTCGTAAATGTTTGCCACTTCTCCGCGACGTGACCCAAGACGGTGCCATATGGTTGGAAAGCGGCAATGACCACATCCTGAGGCACCTCGAACGGGAGTTCAAACACCCGCAATGTCCGGAGACCGAATCCAGCATGGGCGACTGTCACAGCACCCATATGTCCATCAGAGTGTTTAAATTTCAATCCGGTGGCAGGACGGTGAATTATGTCATTGCAAATTTCCTCCGTCGACATCTTGATGTAGACAACACTTCCAGTGATGGAAAAATGTATGCCGATTACGTCCTGGGGGTTCAGTCGTAGATCCTCACGTATGAACTGTTCGACTTCGAATGCTCTGGGTCGTGGATGTTCGGCCTGAAACGTTACTTTGATCGTTGCACGGCGGTACGAGTGCGCCATGGTGTACGTTAGTACTGGACTCGATAGACACAAACACCGCGACGCGGAAGTAAACACCGCCAGGAGCGGAGCGTCACACGGCTCGCGGAGCAGCTCCGCACGCTAGCACGGCTGCGAGCCGACTGAACCCCTAGACTACCAGTATAACTTAAATTTATTTTGTAGTTTCACTCATAAGAACCGTCGTAATACTGACGCAGGAATTGTCTGGTGCCCTGGGAAAGACGTCACAAGCCACTAGAAAAGAGCAGACGCTCTGACACGTTTTCTAGCATGCGCTATATTGTTTATGCCTAGGGTGAAAGTGGCAACACTGACGCAGCGAGATATTGCACTGCATTCAATTCGTGTTATTGTTTTTTTTTTTAAACTGAAGAAAAATAAACCAACAGCCCGGGGAAAAAGGACAATTATAAATAAAACATACACGAGAACTTTCGATCAAGGCAGTATAGTCATTTTTTATTGTATCTACATTTGTGACGGGTATAATGTGTAACCTTTGGAGCAATGCATGAAACAGGATGATGCTCATCGTAGTAATATGGAAAACAATCATTATTGCGACATACATCACAGGAATTTTTATATGTGTAAGGTTTTTTCAATGCGTCTATTGCCAAACAGACTTGGTTTACGTTCATAAACTGTTAACGATCGTTACAAAATTTCACGGTGTGTCACGCATGTCAAAGCATATCGCCGAATATGTGCACGGATAGTTCACAATAAAAGTAGTGCAGGCAGCGAGATTCGATCTCGAGACTTCGCGTTTATGAATTTAAGAGCATTCTCGCTCGGCTACGGCGTCCTTGATATTAGCGGGCTGAAATTTTCAAACCTGAATTTCTTCAAAAACGGCTGAGCTGTGTCTTCATGTTTACATATAGTGAAGTCTTGCAAGTGCTCTACGCACCCTGTCAACATGAATCAAATCGGTGAGGAAGAATCCATACGGTCCCCTTGTGATTCTTGATGAATTTCATAAACGAGTTCGTGGTGTCTCAAAGTGTGACTCAAAGGGTCCTGCAATTGCTAATTGCTACGTGAAAAAATTCGAACAATGAACTCTAGAAAAAGCAAATGAGAAGCTCTCGATGCTGTTGGTTTGTGGATGATACATTTGTGATTTGGTCGCTCTATAACAAAAGAGATGCATCTTGATGACAAGCCAAACAAATTTGTACGCCGAAACATCTGGTCACCGAATGTGAAGCAGGCTTTAAAATGGCTATCCAGGAAAAGAAGTAAAAAAGTGTTCTACGACCAAATAACAGTACGCCGAACAACAAGGATAAAACATAACGGAAGAACACGGTTCTCTCCCTTAAAAAGAACTAGCTTTTCCCGGCCACGCATTGCTGTGCCTCAGCCTGGTGGAATAGAAAAGAAAGAAAACAGGAAGCAAACTTTCTAACTTATATGAGACTTTGTGTTCTCCCCCTTGTCTCTGTCCACCTCCTTCTCCATTTCTCTTTGTCTGTCTCCTCCTGGTGCCCACTCTCTGTGGCCATCACCTCATCCCCCCTATCTGCATCCATCTGCTCCCTCTCTTCGTTTTCCTCCTCCTGCCCCCGCTCTCTGACCATCCCCTCCTTTCCGCTTTCTGTCTCCATTTAATCCCTACCCTTCTGTCCATCTCTTTTACCCCCTCTCTCTCCGATCTCGAACCTCATATATTTTTATAGCATATTAAGGTTCTAAATCCCTCACCAGGAGAGACATACAAATCTGTGCAGCGCTACGCAACGAGCCGCGACACACAGATATGCACAGAGATGCCTCACAGAGCTATAACACCAAGAATCATTTCTTGGCTTTAGGCTTTCTTTTTTATCAGGGTTCTTTATTTATGACAATACACAGCCAAATCACCAACAAGTTTTACATTTTACAAACGTCACGTCCTTTACACCACACACAAATAGCTTTATCGTGATCCACCTTGCGACGATCACGTGTCCTTAGTGCTAAGGGAATTGTAGAATAATAACAAGAAGCACCCATGTCCTTACTAAAAATTTCATTAGAGTACGGTATAGAAATTTAAAATAAATTGGTCAAGAACTTTAGGAGATTTTTGGTAATATAGGTTCCCTTTTTATATATTACATATTTATTTATTTCATAAACACGCTCGTATCAAACAGACGTTTCATAGATGTAAGATTTTGAACAAATGAAGACGTACCTTTTTATGTAGATTTCCTTCATAACAACTACATATGTTTGTATATTATATGTGGTGTTCTACTGTGTTTGTAAAAACACGCTCGTATTCGGACGCAACGTTGTGTCGGTACATCAGGGAAATCAGTGAAGATCTTTCGTAGATTTAAGATTTTGAGCACGCAAACATTCATAGTTTTATTTATATAGGTGTAAATGTTCGTTTATATAAAATCGTAAATAACCATGTAAAATCGTAAATAACCGAAAGTTCTTCAACGATTGGTCTGAAATTTTGACACGACGTCGCATTCGAGTACTTGCATATTTTTATATACCTACTGCAATACGACATGGTACTGTAAATACGTGCGCACATATTTGACGGCGAGGTTGTGTCAAAATTCAAAGCAACTGGTCAAGCACTTTCGGAGGTTTACGATTTTTTACGGACGAATATTTACATTTTTATTTATGGAGGTTACTGATCAATCAGATGTAAAAGACTTTACAGAAACATAACATCAGACGAGTCTTAGACGAATAAAGCAAGTATGACAAGCACTGCGATCTACATCTATATTCAGAAAGCCACTTTACGGTGAATGGCGGAGGGTGCTTTGTTACCGCAGTCACTTCCTATTGCAGTAGTGTATGTTTGGCGGTAAGAATGATTACTGATAAGCCCTCGTGTAGGCTCGAGTCTGAAATTTTATCTCAACGATTTTTTCGTGAGGCAGACATAGCAAGATAAAGAAAAAACACCATCCTTCGAGGGGTGTGTACAACTCCGTGTACTTAATGGTAAGATCTATTGGAAGCACTAAGAAAATACATGGCTGAAGGCACATAAAAGTCTTTGGCGACTAAGGAAAATAGGACGCTTTTCAGGAAATCATCAAGTTTTTAAATGACGAACTATTAATCACGGCTGTACAGAGAAGCCATCGAAATATACAGGGTGTTACAAAAAGGTACGTCAAAACTTTCAGGAAACATTCCTCACACACAAAGAAAGAAAATATGTTATGTGGACATGTGTCCGGAAACGCTTACTTTCCATGTTAGAGCACATTTTATTACTTCTCTTCAGACCACATTAATCATGGAATGGAAACACACAGCAACAAAACGTACCAGCGTGACTTCAAACATTTTGTTACAGGAAATGTTCAAAATTTCCTCCGTCAGCGAGGATACATGCATCCACCGTCCGTCGCATGGAATCCCTGATGCGCTGATGCAGCCCTGGAGAATGGCGTATTGTATCACAGCCGTCCACAATACAAGCACGAAGTCTCTACATTTGGTACCGGGGTTGCGTTGACAAGAGCTTTCAAATGTCCCCATAAATGAAAGTCAGGAGAGCGTGGAGGCCATGCAATTGGTCCGCCTCTACCAATTCATCGGTCACCGAATCTGTTGTTGAGAAGCGTACGAACACTTCGACTGAAATGTGCAGGAGCTCCATCGTGCATGAACCACATATTGTGTCGTACCTGTAAAGGCGCATGTTCTAGCAGCACAGGTAGAGTATACCGTATGAAATCATGATAACGTGCTCCATTGAGCGTAGGTGGAATAACATCGGGCCCAATCAAGACATCACCAAGAATGCTTGCCCAAACGTTCACAGAAAATCTGTGTTGATGGCGTGATTGCACATTTGCGTGCGGATTCTCGTCAGCCCTCACATGTTGATTGTGAAAATTTACAATTTGATCACGTTGGAATGAAGCCTCATCCGTAAAGAGAACATTTGCACTGAAATGAGGATTGACATATTGTTGGATGAACCATTCGCAGAAGTGTACCAGTGGAGGCCAATCAGCTGCTGATAGCGCCTGCACACGCTGTACATGGTACGGAAACAACTGGTTCTCCCGTAGCACTCTCCATACAGTGACGTGGTAAACGTTACCTTGTACAGCAGCAACTTCTCTGACGCTGACATTAGGGTTATCGTCAACTGCACGAAGAATTGCCTCGTCCATTGCAGGTGTCCTCGTCGTTCTAGGTCTTCCCCAGTCGCGAGTCATAGGCTGGAATGTTCCGTGCTCCCTAAGACGCCGATCAATTGCTTCGAACGTCTTCCTGTCGGGACTCCTTCGTTGCGGAAATCTATCTCGATACAAACGTACCGCGCCACGGCTATTGCCCCGTGCTAATCCATACATCAGATGGGCATCTGCCAACTCCGCATTTGTAAACATTGCACTGACTGCAAAATCAAGTTCGTGATGAACACTAACCTGTTGATGCTACGTACTGATGTGCTTGATGCTAGTACTGTAGAGCAATGAGTCGCATGTCAACACAAGCACCAAAGTCAACATTACCTTCCTTCAATTGGGCCAACTGGCGGTGAATCGAGGAAGTACAGTACATACTGACGAAACGAAAATGAGCTCTAACATGGAAATCAAGCGTTTCCGGACACATGTCCACATAACATCTTTTCTTTATTTGCGTGTGAGGAATGTTTCCTGAAAGTTTGGCCGTACCTTTTTGTAACACGCTGTATAAAGACGGCGATTATTTTAACAGAAAAGAAGAAGCCATGACATTGTAAATGCGGACAGTAGCTCTACAGAACCGATCGATTTTATGCTTGACAGACGGCAGTCAGTAGTTAAGTGTTGCCTTTGAGAATGATTATCTCTCCCGATCACGTGTACACTTCTACCGCCCCCCACCCCCCCCTTCTTCACACAATTTATATCGTTCTCCGACGTCCGACCAGTCAGCCGGTAAGACAAGGGGTCCTTCTGAACATTGGGAACGAAAAATTTTCACGGACCATGCGCACAGAACCCGGAAGACTCGCCGATAAGATAAACATTTCCAGGGTAGTAGCGTGTTTGGGGATCTACGTTATTACAGAGTGACCGGAATTAATGTCACATAAAATGCGCTGTAGGAAGATCTCTCTAGATGGCCTGCGCGTAAATGCAGCGCTGGTTGTAAGGTCTACTAACGGCTCGGCATGCTTACCAGTAGTGAGTATGCGGCCTGGGCGTTTCGTAGCGCGGCACCGCCTCGTGCCCCTTGGCGTTCTCGCTGCAGTGTAACGCAGCGCGCGGTACTGTGCTCGTACCATTGTCACGGGCGAGGCAGCTGCCTCCATCCCAGGCCCTCCTGCCGAACAGCACGGCGATTGTTGAGGCGCCAGAACAAAGCGGCAGCGATTTGCTGTGGCGCGCTGACTCAGCACCACCGCACGATCCCCGCGGCGACGGGCAAGGCTTGCTGCGGCCGCTCGCATTCATAGCAAGAGCTCCGGCGAAGGGTGTCCACGGCCGTCCGGGTGTTACCAGCACTCTGCCGTTGATTGTAAAGAGTACTTTGAAGACAACTACACCGTGACTGAGAATTCCTCGTATCCTCAGCTCGCAACTGTATATTATTTGCGGGAGTACTTAGACACGAACAGGGTGAACCAGAACTCCACCGACAAACTTTCAGAGTCGGTAATTCGGACCAAAACAAGAGAAAAAAGTCTGGTAAACTTGGGCTATATAAGGCATATCTGCAGAACAGGAGCACTTATTCAGCTCCGCTACTGTGAAATAAGCCTCTTCTACTGACCAAATTCGTATTTTAGAGCCTAACTGGGTATTTTGATCTTGGTCTGGAGTACTACCTCCTCCCAAAACGCGGGAAGCAAAGATCTTGTAGTAGAAGAAATGTATTTCACAATATCGAATATGGACAAGTGCCCATACCTCTTAAGGTATGCGTTTTAGAGCCTACGTTTACTAGACTTTTTTCCTAGTTTTGATCCACACTTCAACCTGTGAAAGTTTGTGGGTGGAGTTCTGGTTCACCCTGTATAAAAACTCTGCTGTCGTCGTCTTGCTTTCAGGAATTAGGCTGTTCGGCGTTCCGAACTCACAAACAAAATGATAGCTATCTTTCTTGAGATCTTCCAATATCTCTTCTTCCATTCGCATTGTAGTTCAGGATCTTGTGAATTGTTGTCTCTAATTTTCACCCAAGAAACCGATATATCTCTGTCTAAGGCAGGATGGTGCACAAAAAGATATGCTGAATATATAGCATATATAAACCATGTATCCAGCGTATCTCTGTGCACCATCTTAACTATACTAATAACAGGACTGTAAAACCGTCGCTTTTGTCTGTCTACTTGAACATTGTAATCTCTGAAACTGCTAGACAAGTTTCCATGAGTTTTCACAGGTACCTCGAGCGTAGCTTGGGGCGACGTATGTACTTGATGTCATCAAAATCAGATCACGAAAAAAAGATATCGTGATTTTTAAGTTTTATCGAAAAGTGTCGTGCGTGTCTGTCTGTTTGAACACGTTAATCTCCAAAGCTACTAGCCGAATTTTCATGGGGTTTTCACTGGAAACTTGAGTGAAGTTTGAGGTAATACACAGACATTTTTTATAAAACTCGGAAAACGAAAATATATCATAATTTAAAGTTTTTTCTAAAATAGCCTCCCCAGCTTAGAGGTTCGAATGTTTAATAATCACCACCTATCATACCAAACAATTAAAAAAATGGTTCAAATTGCTCTGAGCACTATGGGACTTAACTTCTGAGGTCATCAGTCCCCTAGAACTTAGAACTACTTAAACCTAACTAACCTAAGGACATAACACACACCCATGCCCGAGGCAGGATTCGATTCTGCGAGCGTAGCGGTCGCGCAGCTCCAGGCTGTAGCGCCTAGAACCGCTCGGCCACTCAAGCCGGCAACAATTAAAAGATGGCAGTGTTAGTTTTTTTTAACTCAGTGACAGATGTATTTTCGGAAGTTTACCTAAGTAACAGAATTAAGCGCTGCAGTCATATTTTACTAGGGCTATTCGGAAAGTAAGGTCCGATCGGGTGCGAAATGGGAACCACCGTGAAAATCCGATGCAGCCTTGCACATATGTGTTGGGCAATGTGTCCTGTATACCCGTCGATCACGTCACGTAGCCCTTTTTTCAGTTCTGAGCGCACTTTGAGTGCTTAAAGATTCCTGGAAATAGTGTCTCCCGCTAAGTATAAGGACCTTGTGTGAGATTTCGCCTCATGTCATGCAGCCCACGTAACATAACTGTCTTGTGTTTTCTTCCTCATGACAATACTCGGCCGCACTCTGCAGGGGCAATGAAGACGCTGTTGCAGCGTTTTCGATGGGAACTGTTTGATCGTCTGTAGTTGGCTCCCCTTGAGTTTCATCTCTGCTCACATGAACCGTTGGCCATGAAGACGACATTTTGGCACAGGCAAAGAGGCGGAGACCAACGTAGAGAGTTGGCGGAAAGCACAGGCGGCTCCCTTCTGCGACGACGATATTGGAAAGTTGGTACAACGCTGCAACAGATGTGTAAGTCGGAGCAGCGACTATGTAGAGAAGTAGTTGGAAGGCGTAGCTAACTGTTTCAAATACAACATTCTTGATTTTCATAGTCGTTTCCTTTTCGTGACCGATCGGACCTTGCTTTCAGAGCAGCCCTCGTACGAACGCAAAGTAGTAGCGAATTTACTTGGCTAGGATATATAGATTTACCGAATTCGTTTTCTGTGTTAAAGACTTAATAATATTGCTTCGCTTCTTCAGATATGTTTTATTTATACTCTTTGCCAGGAAAAATGAATTTATTAAGTTCGCTTTGTGATTGCATTTTCATTTCACTTCATTCACTAATAAAAATGCCTAGAAAACGGTCGAGTCTTTTTGAATATATCAGATAGCTAAAAGACTGACTACTATGTGGTTTCAGGAAGCCACTAAAGATCGTGAAGCAAGACATACTGTGGTCCGACTACACCAGGCTTTAACTCGCTCTTTGGACACTCCTTCCAAAAGCGAGGTGCGACGTAATTCTAACTGAGAGCGTCATCCATTATCTCACTTCTCAGAATCCTTCACTCACAGGTTTAAAGTTACTTCTTTCGAACGTGTCATCATAGAAGCGGAAACGTTGACAAGAAGTGGTGCGGGAAACCGAGTTTTTACATCCAGAATCCCACTTATCCCTAACGATTTACCATTTCAGTTTAAATGTACACAATTTCTAGTGAGCTTATGTTACGCCATGACCACAAAGAAAGCATAAGGCCAGACGCTACGAGTTGCGGGAGTGGACCTTAGTGTCAGTTGCTTTTCGCACGGCCAGCGCTGACTGATTCTCACCCATGTTAGTGAAGCAAACGAGATCTTCGTTCATGCCTTCAGTCATATTACTCAAACATTGTATGCAAAGAAGCTGTATAAGTCAAAAATAAATTCCACACTTACGAAGTCTCACGCACAACTACCAATAAATACTCAGGCAACGCCGGACTTCTCAGCTAGTCCTGTCTAAGATCTATGCCATGCCGTATCCCTCTTGACAACTTGCGGAACGTCTGAAGAGCTATGCTTCATAAAGATTACAGAATCCTTTTGTGCTATTCTTCGTTAGTCTTGTAACAACGTTCAGTCAAAAGACGTTTCATCATTCCCACAATGAGTTGCCTGGTGCGCTAAAGACCAATCAGGTATCGAGATGACATCCCGACCTGTGGCGTGAGGTAAGGTTCTTTCCAATTCGTGCAAATAAGATGCGGTAACAAACGGAAAATGGAAAGTCGGTGTTAAATTATTTATTGCATTTTTGTGTGTATAGACCCTGCACAAGAAGTGTTTTGTTTTTCGAGAACTGAGTTTACCCCAGTCTAGTAGCTGGGCTATTAGGGCTGTTGCTAAGGAAGTCGTTCTTATTTTTCCAGTTATCGAAACGAAAGGATATCGTCATGCCATTGCTTACATAAATAAGCTCATCAGCCATTGTAACTTGCCATGATCACTCGTTGCAGGCTTTACCGACATTTTGAAGCTTCGAGCGGGGACGGTCCCTTTCAAAGTATTACCAGCAAACCGTTTATGCATTAAAGTCAAACGTCTCCATAGTGCCGGCCTAAGGTACTGCAATGGTGACTGAAACATCGCATAGAACAGTTCCATTTCTGGACATAATCTAATCGCTTATCGTATGGAATAGGCCGTTGTTAGCGCACCCGCCCTTGCTACTAAAAACTGGAAGTTATGCTAAGAAGTGAGAGAACAGCGTCGACTGACTCTTTGATCGTTCCTGAATATAGACGAAGTAAGACAGAAATTAACAGAGAATATCAGTGACAGATGTGAAAATTACCGAACAATCAGTTTAATACGTCACGGATGCTAAATACTAACGCGAATTCTTTACAGACGAATCGAAAAACTGGTAGAAGCCGACCTCGAGGAAGATCAGTTTCGATTCCGTAGAAATATTGGAACACATGAGGCAATACTGAACCTACGACTTATCTTAGAAGCTAGATGAAGGAAAGGCAAACCTACGTTTCTAGCATTTGTAGACTTAGAGAAAGCTTTTGACAGTGTTGTCTGGAATACTCTCTTTCAAATTTTGAAGGTGACATGGGTAAAATACAGGGAGCGAAAGGCTATTTACAATTTCTACAGAAACCAAATGGCAGTTATAAGAGTTGAGGGGCATGAAAGGGAAGCAGTGGTTGGGAAGGGAGTGAGACAGGGTTGTAGCCTCTCCCCGATGTTATTCAATCTGTATATTGAGCATGCATTGAAGGAAACAAAAGAAAAATTCGGAGTAGGTATTAAAATCCATGGAGAAGAAATAAAACCTTTGAGGTTCGCCGATGACATTGTAATTCTGTCAGAGACAGCGAAGGACTTGGAAGAGCAGTTGAACGGAATGGACAGTGTCTTGAAAGGAGGATATAAGATGAACATCAACAAAAGCAAAACGAGGATAATGGAATGTAGTCGAATTAAGTCGGGTGATGCTGAGGGAATTAGATTAGGAAATGAGACACTTAAAGTAGTAAAGGAGTTTTGCTATTTGAGGAGCAAAATAACTGATGATGGTCGAAGTAGAGAGGATATAAAATGTAGACTGGCAATGGCAAGGAAAGTGTTTCTGAAGTAGAGAAATTTGTTAACATCGAGTATAGATTTAAGTGTCAGGAAGTCGTTTCTGAAAGTATTTGTATGGAGCGTAACCATGTATGGAAGTGAAACATGGACGATAACTAGTCTGCACAAGAAGATAATAGAAGCTTTCGAAATGTGGTGCTACAGAAGAATGCTGAAGATTAGATGGGTAGATCATATAACTAATGAGGAGGTATTGAATAGGGTTGGGGAGAAGAGAAGTTTGTGGCACAACTTGACTAGAAGAAGGGATCGGTTGGTAGGACATGTTCTGAGGCATCAAGGGATCACCAATTTAGTATTGGAGGGAAGCGTGGAGGGTAGAGGGAGACCAAGAGATGAATACACTAAACAGATTCAGAAGGATGTAGGTTGCAGTAGGTACTGGGAGATGAAGAAGCTTGCACAGGATAGAGTAGGATGGAGAGCTGCATCAAACCAGTCTCAGGACTGAAGACCACAACAACAACAACATCAGTGCCCTTGTTTCCTGCATTTTTTTGTACTGTGGAGGATTTTTATATGCTGTTCCATGTCAGCACATACTTGAAACGACAATTGAGATTAAAAAAAAAAAAACAAGCAGCGATTATGGCCAGTGCGTCTGAATTATAAGCTTGACAAGGAAAATTTTTGTTATTGCTCTGAAGAGGTATGAAGGAATCCAGTACAAGCAAACAGAAAAACGAAATCAGGCAATTCGTCAGTTTCAAATAATACACTACTGATGCATGGAAGGCACACTGGCTACGATGGCAGGCATTCGAATCAGCAAAAGAATATATTTAAAGTGGGAGGAGTGCAGCGGGCCACCGCATCAAATATACAGTAAAGCTGTTAGCGGGAACAGCAGCGGCGGCATTAACCTGGTTTCGCAAGAATTTGCATACACGCCACGCACGCACTCTGTCAAAAGCAATTCATTGAGACTAATGTAATGTATATTTTAATATGTGCATAAAGAACATTGCCAGCTACAGCACGCTCATAATATGATAAAGAGTTAACAACAGTGACTCCGTATATTTCGACGTATCGTTCCAGAACAAAGTTTTATCGTCGTATTTATCACTGAACAGATCCCATAAATGCCTTATGGCTGCATATTATTTCGCACCATGTTAAGAATAACATGATATTTACTGGTTCCATCTGACCAAAAGTGTCCGCTGCTAACATTTATAACTATGCAGAGCACAGTTTGCGATATGAGAACCACTGTAAAGTGCATTTCCATGGAGCCTCACTGCCATAACCGTGTGTAGATGTTTTATTCATGATGCGTTGCACCCGATTACAGCCCCTGCAAGTGCCCTGCTCTCGGCAGTGGTAATACTCGTTTTGTGTTCGTGGGGCAGGCCAGGAAGAAACGTGTTTAAACTCACAAGTCTCGCTGGATGTTCCTCCGAAATGACCTGATGATATAGTGATGGTCTGTATCAGTCCCACGTGGTCTCCTCAATCCTAGAGTTTCCCACCCCTTGCGAGGTGTGTCTCATTTACAGGCTATTTCTTCACCTCTTCCATAAACAATTCCAGGTCCCAGCTGCCTGCACCTATGGCGGGGTGGAAGGCTGACGTTGCTGCTGCTAGTGTTGCGTAGAAACGTACACGTAATCGCGGTACGTTGTAAGACATGTATATTTCTATTGTCTATTGTCAAACCACAATTTATGAAAGATGTTTATATTTAATTACTTTCTAACACATTATGGGAGTGACAGTGATCAATGTGTTACAGATATTTACTATTAAAAACAGTCTTCATCACAATTAATTTATTACCTTTTTTTATTTTGACCGGTTTCGACTACTACTGTGGTCATCTTCAGACCTATAAGTCGTATACAAAGCTTTAATTAGAGGGCTACATGTATTATAAATTGTGATATTTATTAATAATTATAAATAAATTTTGATCAAGACTGCTTTGATAGTAAATAAAATGTTTATATTTTATTGATGGATGAAGCAGGACTAATTAATATTTGTCATGTTGGAAATAACTGTGGTAGCAGGGAATGTCTGCACCAAAGTATTGTTGGCGGAAGAGACCGCACATTGATACAATTTTAAAAACAGCGGGAGAGACCGCGTATGGATACATTTTGTAATGGTTGCAGGAATTGTCTGCACCAACAAGCATTGTTGGCAGGAGAGACGGCACTTTAGCGTTCATAGGAAGTCAGTAGTAAGCGAGATGTGAAGCGAGTCGGTTGCAGGTCTGAAGCGAGAGGTTGAGAGGAGCGGTGTGCCTGCCAGCCACCAGCTATGATGTACAAGAGATTATAAACGGATGTGCAAAGACATCAGCTAACTATTAACATGAGAGGAACTAATATTATTGAATTAATTTTTTGAGAAACTCAAGACTGCTGAAGGTATGTTTGCGCAATGCTAGTTGTAAGATTATTGTGAAAAGTAAGTCGCATTTGAACGTTTGCAAAATCATTTCATTCAGAATATAATTAATTTTTGCCAGTAATATTTCATTACTGATTATAATGCATCCCAAAAACCACCAACGTAAAACTTTGCAAAATTTTATTGTTGTCAAGAAAAAGTTTAACTATGAATTACGTAACCTCAGTCAAATTAATTAAAGAATACTGTCAGCTTTGCTATTAAAGAATAACGTCAGCTTTGGTAATAAATACAGCCACTTATTATGACAGCCCACCAGCAGATAATAGAGTATAGTAAACCAGAGTAAGTATATTCATGTCGCAGTTCGATGTAGCAGTCATATGGAGATCCAGTAACAGTAAAAAAGATAAGGAACAGTTTTTGCCTATTGCAGGTAACGACTGAGGGCCACGACGACGACACATTCTATGTTTCGTCGAAATAATGAGCAAATCACTTTTAATAAGCAGCATTTAAATCTGTATGCGAAGATTGAGAAAGAGAATCAATTTCAAAGGGAAGATTTCATTTGTTATTATTAAGCAAGAGGTAGAATTCCAAAGGGAAGGTTTCATAGGTTATTGTAGAAGGCAAGGTTGTGTGACAAAAGAGATATAGTGGAGACGGGAAGGTTTCACTTGTTCAAATGTATCCATACGCGGTCTCTCCCGCTCTTTTTAAAATTATGTCAATGTGCGGCCTCTCCCGCCAATAATACTTTGGTGCAGACATTCCCTGCTACCACAATTATTTCCAACATGACAAATATTAATTATTCCTACTTAATCCTATTAATAAAATATAAACATCTTTTATAAATTGTGGTTTGACAATAGACAATAGAAATAAACACGTCTTACAACGTGACTGGTTGAGATAGGCGCCCGAAGCAGCTGCGCCAAGCTCATTGCAGCTGCAAGGTATCTTCCTTTGCAGACTACTATAGAGTGTGTGCATTTTCAACTTTTCGTGGCATAATATATATTCCATTAAATTTCGGGTGTGCAGCAGCGCAAATAAAATTTCTTCGACCGATATTTTGGCTGCGTATCGTCCGGCCATCTTCAGAGTGAGTCGCAAGACAAGTAGAAGAAATTTTATTTGTGCGGCCTCATGCCCGAAATTTAATGGACTACTGTAGAGGGTGGTTTGAAAACTCTGGTATAAAAGTAAGAAAAAATATTTGTTACCTAAACAACTCTCCTTACCTCTCGACACAGTCTCCTTTGAAGGATATACACTTGGTCCAGCGATCCTCCAGCCTTTACATCATGTCGGAAAAATAGGTTCAGTCAAACTCTGCAAAATACTCGTTGGATGGAACTGTGACTTCTTCATTTGTTGAAAATTTCATCCCACAAGGTCAAAGTATCAAGTTAGGGAACGGGATGATGACACTTGGGGCTAAGTCTGGTAAATAAGGTGGATGAGGACCCAATACAAAGTCCAGTTCATGCGCTTTTGTCATTGTTATCGCTGAAGTAATCCACTAAATTACAGGCCCATATCATTAACGTCGATGTGTAGCAGGATTCTGGAACATATACTGTGTTCGAACACTATAAATTACCTCGAAGAAAACGGTCTATTGACACACAGTCAACACGGATTTATAAAAAATCGTTCTTGTGCAACACAAGGAAGGATTTTGAGACTGTACCACACAAGCGGCTTGTAGTGAAATTGGCGTGCTTATGGAATATCGTCTCAGTTATGTGGCTGGATTAGTGATTTCCTGTCAGAGAGGTCACAGTTCGTAGTAACTGACGGAAAGTCATCGAGTAAAACAGAAGCGACTTCTGGCGTTCTCCAATGTAGTGTCATAGGCCCTTTGCTGTATCTTATCTATATAAACGATTTGGCAGACAATCTGAGAAGCCGTATTAGGTTGTTTGCAGATGACGCTATCGTTTGTCCACAAGTAAAGTCATCAGAAGATCAAAACAAATTGCGAAACAATTTAGAAAAGATATCTGTATGATGCGAATATTTGCAATTGACCCTAAATAACGAAAAGTGTGAGGTCATACACATGAGTGCTAAAAGGAATCCGTTAAATTTCGGCTACACGATTAATCAGTCAAATCTAAATTCAACTAAATACCTAGGAATTACAATTAAGAACAACTTAAATTGGAAGGAACACACAGAAGATCTTGTGGACAAAACTAACCAAAGACTGAGGTTTATTGGAAGTAGAAAACGTAACAGATCTACAAAGAACACTTCCTACACTACGCTCGTCCGTCTTCTTTTAGTATACTGCTGCTCGGTGTAGTATCCTTACCACATCAAAAAAGTTTAAAGAAGGGCAGCCCGTTTTGTATTATCGCGAAACAGGGTAGATATTCATACTGAAATGATACAGGATTTGGGATGGACCTCATTAAGACAAAGGCGTTTTTCGTTGCGGAGGAATCTTCTCATGAAATCCCAATTACCAACTTTCTCCTCCGAATGCGAAAGTATTTTGTTGCCACTGAACTACATAGGGATAAACGATCACCATGATAAAATAATGGAAATCAGAGATTGTACGGAAAGATACAGGCATTCGTTCTTTCCGCGCACCACACGAGATAGGAATAATAGAGAATTGTGAAGGTGGTTCCATGAACACACTGCTAGGCACTTAAATGTGATTTGCAGAGTATCCATGTAGATGGAGATGAGGATGTATAAGTTTGGGATGATCCATTATCATGGTGAATGAGCGCTTTTTTGTGGGCCAACCTTGGTTTTTTTTTTTTTTTTTTTTTTTTTTTTTTTTTTTTTTTTTTTTTTTTTTTTTCAACACAGATTTCAAGGCCGGCGCGGTGGCAGTGCGGTTCTAGGCGCTTCAGTCCGGAACCGCATGACTGCTGCGCTCGCAGGTTCGAATCCTGCCTCTGGCATGGATGTGTGTGATGTGCTTCGGTTAGTTAGGTTTAAGTAGTTCTAAGTTCTAGGAGACTGATGACCTCAGATGTTAAGTCCCATAGTGCTCAGAGCCATTTGAACCATTTTTGAACAGATTTCAAATGCTCCAACAACTACGCATAATAAGGTCGAGAAATGGTTCTGTCATTTTCCAAGTAATCTTTGAGAATTAGTCCTCGAGAATCCCAAAACACAGTGGCCATCACTTCCCAGCTGACAAAATGGTCTTGGTCTTCTTCGGCCCACTTTCACCAACGTTTCCCATTGCTTTGAGTGCCATGTTGACTCTGGTGTGTAATGATGGATCCAGGTTTCATAAACAGTCAAAAATCAGCGCAGGAAGTCTTGCCGATTTCGATTACACATCGCCAGACGTAGCGTTAAAATGTTGTGGTGGAGACGCATTTGGTCAGCTGTGAGCAATCGCGGCACCCACCTCCCGCACAGTTTCTTCACAGCCAGTTACCCGTGCAGGATATTATGCTCTCGCTTAGTTGAGATGCCTGTACCCTCATCAGTTTCAAGAATTTTTATTCGGCAGTCTTTACCGTATTATGGATTTTGTCAGTGGTTTCCTTTGTGGTGTCCTCAATCGGACAGCCAGAGCGCGCTTCGTCTTCGGTCTTTGTCCGACCACGTTTAAATTCATTACTCCAAAAGTAAATGGTCTTAACTAATAGCGCAGAGTCTGCGTGAAGTAACATTTCTGTTTTGATTTGTTTGGTTGCCCAAACGTTCAAATGAAAATATTTAAAAACAGCACGAAGCTCGGTTTTCTCCATTTTCAATTGCAGTTGACACACTGACCAATTCAGACGGCTCTCAACAACTAACTATACGCTGTACATTGTTGAAATTTTTCATACGATTCTTGGAATAATCACGCTTACCAACCATGAAGGCGCAACAAAAATGTTCAAGGCAGCCAGATTCACACAAGAAGAGACACCTATAAATTGTCGTCGTCTTGCGGGTGTTCACAGAGAGACTAAAACACACACACACACACACACACACACACACACACACACACACATACAGGGTGGTCCATTGATAGTGACCGGACCAAATATCTCACGACATAAACGTCAAACGAAAAAACTACAAAGAACGAAACTCGTCTAGCTTGAAGGGGGAAACCAGAAGGCGCTATGGTTAACCCGCTAGATGGCACTGCCATGGGTCAAACGGATATCAACTGCGTTTTCTTAAATAGGAACCCCCGTTTTTATTACTTATTCGTGTAGTACGTAAGGAAATATAAATGCATGTTTCAGTTGGACCACTTTTTTCGCTTTGTGATAGATGGCGCTGTAATAGTCACAAATTATAAGTACGTGCTATCACGTAACATTCTGCCAGTGCGGACGGTATTTGCTTCGTGATCCCTTACCCGTGTTAAAGTGGACCGTTTACCAATAGCGGAAAAGGTCGATATCGTGTTGATGTATGGCTATTGTGATCAAAATGCGCAACGGGCGTGTGCTGTGTATGCTGCTCGGTATCTTGGACGACATCATCCAAGTGTCCGCACCGTTCGCCGGATAGTTACGTTATTTAAGGAAACAGGAAGTGTTCAGTCACATGTGAAACGTCGACCACGACCTGCAACAAATGATGATGCCCAAGTAGGTGTTTTAGCTGCTGTCGTGGCTAATCCGCACATCAGTAGCAGATAAACTGCGCGAGAATCGGGAATCTCAAAAACGTCGGTGTTGAGAATGCTACATCAACATCGCTTGCACCCGTACCATATTTCTATGCACCAGGAATTGCATGGCGATGACTTTGAATGCCATGACTTTTGAGCAGTTATTGCATGAATGTGGTATTTACAGGAAATCACGCTGTAACAGCATACGTTCTCAGAAATGATAAGTTCACAAAGGTACATGTATCACATTGGAACAACCGAAAGAAAATTTTCAAACGTACCTACGTTCTGTATTTTAATTTAAAAAACCTACCTGTTACCAACTGTTCGTCTAAAATTGTGAGCCATATGTTTGTGACTATTACAGCGCCATCTATCACAAAGCGAAAAAGTGGTCCAACTAAAACATTCCTATTTCTTTAAGTACTACAAGAATATGTAATAAAAAATTGGGGTTCCTATTTAAAAAACGCAGTTGATATCCGTTTGACCTATGACAGCGCCATCTAGCGGGCCAACCATAGCGCCATCTGGATTCCCCCTTCAAGCTAGACGAGTTTCGTTCTTTGTGGTTTTTTCGTTTGACGTTTATGTCGTGAGATATTTGGCTCGGTCACGCTCAGTGGACCACCATATATATATATATATATATATATATATATATATATATATATATATATATATATATATATTAACCTAAGGCTGTCACCGCCACGGATAAAAACAGAAGTTTTGAGTCGTGGCTCGACTAATGTGATGTGTGGAATGTGACCGTCCGTTGGGCTGCGTGCGAACTGAAAGGGAAGCAGAGAAGGCGGCAGCTCACACACACACACACACACACACACACAGAAGAGGGCGGGGTCGGGAAGCGGGAAGAGGCAAGCGTGGCCCAAGCTCTCCAGCCTGCTTTGTTTACTTTGGCTCACGTGACTGTTTAGCGGTTACAACAAACACGCGCGCCTCCACAACAAACACAGCCTGTAGGCTGTTCCGTACCTGCGGCGGAAAACTCCCCCACCGAGGGAGAAAGGTAACGAGATAGAGGTGGAGGCACGAGGGAAACATGGAGCTAAAGGTGCCGTCCGCCAGTCCTTCAGCAGTGCGTCGGCGGAGTGTTACGAGAGATCACGTCGTCGGAGGTATAATGCGTCAGAGTGCCTGTTGCTGAGAAGCACTGTTGTTCATTGACATAATAACTGAGCCATACCTTTGTGGGTTGGTGCTCAGAGAAGAGAAAGGAGGCGGGGGAGGAGGGGGGGAGGGTATGTGGCTTAGCGCTGCAAGTATTAATGAAGTTTTCCTTTAATACCCAAACAAGTTTCACCACAGATGTAGCATCCTCAGGGTTTTTTTTTTTTTTTCTTTTATTTTACATCTGCATCGATACTCTGAAAATCACATTTAAGTGCCTGACAGAGGATTCATCGAAACACCTTCACAATTCTCTATTATTCCAATCTCATATAGCGCTCGGAAAGAACGGACGCCTATAACTTTCCGTACGAGTTCCGATTTCTCTCATTTTATCATGATGATCGTTCCTTCCTATGAAGTTCGGCGTCACCAAATATTTTCACATTCGAAGGAGAAAGTTGGTGATAGGAATTTCGTGAGAAAGATTCCGCCGCAGCGCAAAACGCCTTTGTTGTACTGATGTCCACCTCAAATCCTATTTCATTTCAGTGACACTCTCTTCCCTATTTCGCGGTACTTGTACGGCAACATAGGGTTGAAACACAAGCATCAGCGCGCATTACAGTTGCAGATAGTCAACATACGACTGGACAATGTGAGCAGGGCTTACCCGTAAAGCTGTTTTATCAAAACAAGCAAATAATTGACTTCGCGAGTATCGACGCATTAAAGGAATACAGAGAGGTCCTGTTTCCATACTGGAGTGTAACATGATTCCGAATTTCGAATTAGCTGGCCATTTGGGAGTAGCTCCTGGAGAAGTCGACCTTCCAATTGCGTGACAAATTGTTGTTACTGTTGTCGTGGCTGAGAGTGCTGGACGAAGTGTGCGATATTCAAGGAGTGCCCGAGCTGTGCCACGACAGTTGAACATCCGTGCACCACCGTTGTTTGGAGCAGCAGTAGAGCAATCTCTGGTGCGGTTCCAGGCTATGGTGAACGCTAACTGTCGTCACACTGAGCTGCGTTTGTAACAGGGAACTTAAAATGTATTTCTTCCGCATATCATTACAAATGACTCCACAAAGTTTCATTGGCGCTCGATAACTCGTTTGTCTTGGGCGCCCTCTCAAGTACCGAAAGTTTAATTGTAACCATCCAGTACTTGAAACTTCTGACAGATTAAAACTGTATGCCGGACCCAGACTCGAACTCGGGACCTTTGCCTTTCGCGGGTAAGTGCTCTGCCAACTGAACTACCCAAGCACGACTCACGACCTGTCCTCATAGCCTCAGTTCTGCCAGTACCTCGCCTCCTACCCTCCAAACTTCACAGAAGCTCTTATGCGAGACTTGCAGAACTAGCACTTCTGGAAGAGAGGATATTGGGGAGACATGGCTTAGCCATAGCCTGGGTGGTGTTTCCAAAATGAGATTTTCACTCTGCAGCCGAGTGTGCGCTGATGTGAAACTTCCTGGCAGTTTAAGGTAGGAGGCGAGGTACTGGCATTATTGAAGCTATGAGGACGGGTAGTGAGTTGTGATTGGGTAGCTCAGCTGGCAGAGCACTTGCCCGCGAAAGGCGAAGGTCCGAGTTCGAGTCTCGGTCCGGCACAAAGTTTTAATCTGCCAGGAAGTTTCATATTAGCGCACACTCCGCTGCAGAGTGAAAATCTCATTCTCCGCCCAGTACTTGTCCAAAAGTATGGCGAAAGCGTCAAGCATTTGTTGCGGAGGTCTCTGTACTCAACGCGCATATTTGTAGAGTGTACAGTTAGCCGCAGTCAGTATTCTAAACAGTCATGGTGAAGAGTAGCCTATGAAATGAGATTTGATAGATGTAATAGTAATGACCTATGGATGCATCGACAGTTACTCATCTTGTGATTAATTTATGTATAACTTTCTTTTACAGCAAAGGATTTTGAATGTGTTCGTGTACATACTATTATAATACATTTTGTACAGCAGTTCAAACAGTTCAGTGTTGTTAAAGACATGTTCTATGGTGTCAAAACTCAGGGGGTACCTCCTAATATCGAGTCGGGTCCCCTCTCGCCGGGCGTAGGGTGGCAACTCGACGTGACATGGACTCAACAAGTCGTGGCTAAAAATGGTTCAAATGGCTCTGAGCACTATGGGACTTAACATCTATGGTCATCAGTCCCCTAGAACTTAGAACTACTTAAACCTAACTAACCTAAGGACAGCACACAACACCCAGCCATCACGAGGCAGAGAAAATCCCTGACCCCGCCGGGAATCGAACCCGGGCGTGGGAAGCGAGAACGCCACCGCACGACCACGAGATGCGGGCAACAAGTCGTGGGACGTCGGCTGCACAAATACTGTGTTGAACCATTCTGCCTCTACAGCCGTCGATAACTGCAAAAGCGTTGCCGGTGCAGGATGTTGTACACGAGCTAACCGTCCTATTATGTCCCCTAATTGTTTGACGGGATTAGTGTCAAGCCATCAGGATGGCCATATCATTTGCTCAAATTCTCCACAATGATCGTAAAACAAATTGCGAACAATTGTCGCCCAGTGACATGGCACATTGTCATGCATAAATGTTCCATCCTTGTTTGGAAAACATCAAGTGTGTGAACAGCTTGAAAATGGTCTCCAGGTAGCCGAACATAACCATTTCCAGTCAATGACCAGTTCAGTTGGAGCAGAGGACCCACTCCATTCCATGTAAAGACAGCTCACACCTTTAAGGAGCCAGCACTAGCTGCACAGTGCCTTGTTGACAACTTGGCTTCATGGCTTCGTGGGGTCTGCACCACACTCGAACCCTACCATTAGTTCTTATCAACTGGAGTCGGGACTCATCCGACGAGGCCGCGGTTTTCCAGTCGTCTAGGGCTCAACCGATACGGTTACGCCGGCCGCGATAGCCGAGCAGTTCTAGGAGCTTCAGTCCGGTGCAACGCGGCTTCTACGGTCGCATCCTGCCTCGGGCATGGATGTGTGTGATGTCTTTAGGTTAGTTAGGTTTACGTAGTTCGAAGTCTAGGGGACTGATGACCTCCGATGTTAAGACCCATAGTGCTCAGAGCCATTTGAACCATTTGATATGGTTACGATCCCAGGAGAGGCGCTGTGGGCAATGTCGTGCTGTTAGCAAAGGCACTCGCGTCGGTCGTCTGCTACCATAGCCCATTAACGCCAAATTTCGCCGCATTGTCCTAACGGATACGTTCGTCGTGCGTCCAGCATTGATTTCTGCGGTTATTTCATGCAGTGCTGCTTGCGTGTTAGCACTGACAACTCTACGCAAACGCCGTTGCTCTCGGTCGTTAACTGAAGGCCGTCGGCCACTGCTTGACCGTGGCGAGGGGTAAAGCCTGAAGTTTGGTATTCTCGACACACTCGTGACACTGTGGATTTCGGAATATTGAATTCCCTAACGATTTCCGAAATGGAATGTCCCATGCGTCTAGTCGCAAGTACCATTCCTCGCTCAAAATCTGTTAATTCCCATCGTGCGTCCATAATCACGTCAGAATTCTTTTCACACGAGTCACCTGACTGCAAATAACAGCTCCGCCAATGCACTGCCCTTTTATATGCTGTGTACGTGATACTATCGCCATCTGTTGGCCTATATGTGCATACCACTCCACCCCCCTTAGTGTGTAAGAGAACCTGTAATGTGAAGCTTTCGTGAGTATGTGAAGCGTTCGGAGGTAGATGCCGTTAGTTGCTTACAACCTGCGAAAGTCACATGGTCGGGGTCGAGTATTGGTCTGGTACCGAGGTTTACCTTAGCTTGAAAATAATACGCTATGTATTTCTTTGCCACTGAGTTCACGATAACTGCAGACTTAAAATAAAATGGAAAATTCCCTGCCCTTAACAAAAGCTTATCACTCGTTCAGAAATAATTTCTATTTTTTTTTTCTTTTAAGTAACGGCATATTTGATACGTTTCATGATTTCCCGCACAGATTAGAAAAACCTGAAAATCTGATCATCACTTGGGGTCTTACAACAAACAGATGACACAGAAACCAGTTCACATTCGAATGTGTTTACATGCGTTCGGCTCATGATGGTAATTAAAGTGCGGCATTTTTGTAACGCTCGGTGAACGAGTTCCGTCGCCCGGTTTGTGTCAATCCGAAATGATGGCGGCGAGTAAATTGAGGGGCTGCCGTTAGCGCGGGACGCTCGGCCCAATAACGGCAATCGGAAGTCCGCGAAATCACATTCTGGCCGCGCCGTTTGCCAGTAGCGGCGAATTAGTGTCCGCGCAAAGTGGCATCAGCAGCGCTCCCAAAAGGGCCCAGCGGGACGCTCTCTGGCGTGATTCACAGGCCAGAGGCCGCAGGACAATCTGCAGACACTCATCGATTCACGTACAGCTTGCGGAACAACTGCAACACCGGAAACCGCTCCAGCTTTTCTTGTTTTCTGACAGCCCTCTCTCTCTCTCTCTCTCTCTCTCTCTCTCTCTCTCTCTCTCTCTCGCTCCCTCTCCGTCCCCCTCTCCCCCTCCCTCCTTCTCCCACCCGTCCTTCTCACTCACAGTCTTCATACTCCTCATACATTCTCTCCTGCCTCCATCTCACTTCCCCTCTACACTTTCTCGCCCTCTTCACCACCTTTTTGTCGCCCTTTCTCACACTCTTGTTTCCTCTCTATGTGTGACTGGCGAGAAAGCTTTTTACTGTATTGTCTCACTGCGCTTGTTGATCGCTTGGGAAACTCTATCCGACAGCAAGTTAGTCAGCACAACGAAGCAGCTTTAGTTTCTCGGGTCATCAGCCCTCAGACTGGTTTGATGTGACCCGCCACGAATTCCTCTCCTGTGCCAACCTCAGAGCTGCACTTCCAACCTACGTCCTCAATTATTTGCTGTATATATTCTAATCTCTGTCTTTCTCTACTGTTTTTGCCCTCTACAGCTCCTCTAGTACCATAGATGCCATTCCCTCATGTCTTAACAGATGTCCTATCATCCTAACCCTTCTCCTTATCAGTGTTATCCACATATTCCTTTCCTCTCCGATTCTGTGTAGAACCTCCTCATTCCTTTCCTTATCAGTCCGCCTAATTTTTAACATTCGCCTGTAGCACCACATCTCAAACGCTTCGATTCTCTTCTGTTCCGGTGTTCCCACAGTCAATGTTCCACTACAATATAATGCTGTGTTCCAGACGTACATTCATCTGAAATGTCTTTCTCAAATTAGGGCATGTGTTTGATACTAGTAGACTTCTTTCTGCCGGAAATGTCCTTTTTGCCAGGGCCAATCTGCTTTTGATGTCCTTGCTCCGTCTTCATTGGTTATTTTGTTGCCTATGTTGCAGAATTCCTTAATTTCATCTATTTTGTGGCACTCAATCCTGATATTAAGTTTCTGGCTGTTCTCGTTTCTGCTACTTGTCATTACTTTAGACTTTCTTCGATTCACTCTTAGTCCATATTCTGATCTCATTAGATTGTTCATTCCATTCAGTATATCATGTAATTCTTATTCACTTTCACTTAGGATAGCAAAGTCATCAACGAATCGTATAAGTGATATCCTTTCACCCTGAATTTTAATTCCACTCCTGAAGCTTTCTTTTATTTCCGTCATTGCCTCTTCGATGTACAGATTGAACATTAGCACGGAAAGACTACATCCCTGTCTTACACCCTTTTTAATCCGAGCACTTAGTTCTTGGTCGTCCACTTTTATTATCCTTCTTGGCTCTCGTACATATTGTATATTACCCGTCTCTCCCTACAGCTTACCCCTATTTTCCTGCCGGCCGCGGTGGTCTAGCGGTTCTAGGCGCTCAGTCCGGAACCGCGAGACTGCTACGGTTGCAGGTTCGAATCCTGCCTCGGGCATGGATGTGTGTGATGTCCTTAGGTTAGTTAGGTTTAAGTAGTTCTAAGTTCTAGGGGACTGATGACCACAGCTGTTAAGTCCTATAGAGCTCAGAGCCATTTGAACCATTTTGAACCTATTTTCCTCAGACTTTCGAACATCTTGCACCATTTTACATTGTCGACTCCTTTTTCCAGGTCGTCAAATCCTATTAAGGTGTCTCGATTTTTCTTTAGTCTTGCTTCCATTATCAACTGCAACGTCATAATTGCCCCTCTGGTGCCCCTACCCTTTCTAAAGTCAAACTTATCGTAATCTAGCGCATCCTTAGTTTTCTTTTCCATTCTTCTGTATTTTATTCTTGTCAGCAACTTGGCTGCATGAGCTATTAAGCTGATTGCGCAGAAATTCTCGCATTTGTCAGTTTTGCAGTCTTCTGAATTGTGTGGATGATATTTTTCCGAAAGTAAGACGGCATGTCCCCAGACTCATATATTCTACACCAACGTGGATAGTCGGTTTGTTGCCACTTCTCTCAATGATTTTAGAAATTGTGATGGAATGTTATCTCTACCTTCTGCGTCATTTGATCTTAAGTCTCCCAAAGCTTTCCTAAATTCTACTTCTAATACTGGATCCCCTATCACTTCTAAATCGACTCCTGTTTCTTCTTCTATCATATCAGACAAATCTTCGCCTCATAGAAGCCTTCAATGTACTCTTTCCACCTATCTGCTCTCTCCACTGCATTTAACAGTGCAATTCCCGTTGTACTCTTAATGCACCCTTGGATTTTGTGTCATCGAAAGTTGTTTTGGGTTTCCTGTATGCTGAGTGAGTCCTTCTGAAAATCATTTCTTTTTCGATTTCGTCATGTGTTTCTCGCAGCCATTCGTCTTAGCTTCTCTACATCTCCGTCTGACCATGATGTAATCTAACTGAAATCTTCTCGTATCACCCGGTCTTTTCCAAGTATACCCCCTCCCTTGTGATTCTTGAACAGAGTGTTCGCTATTACTAGCTGAAATTTATTACAGAACTTAATCAGTATTTCTCCTGTGTCATTTCTTGTCCTAAGCCCATATTCGCCTGTAACCTTTTTTTGTACTCCTTCCTGTACAACTCCATTCCAGTCCCCATTACTATTAGATTTTCTTCTCCCAATATGTACTGTATTACCCTTTCAATATCCTCATATACTTTCTCTATCTCTTCATCTTCAGCTTGCGGAATCGGCATTTGTACCTGAACTATTGTTGTCGCTGTTGGTTTGTTGTCGATTCTGACAGGAACAACCCTACCCTATCGCTGAACTGTTCACTGTGACACACTGTCTGCCGTATCTTCCTATTCATAACGAATCCCACACCCGTTATACGACTTTCTGCTGCTGACTAAAAATCCTTGTCTTCTTTCGAATTAACTTCACTGACCCCTACTATTTCTAGATTGAGCCTTTCCATTTCCCTTTTCAGATCTTCTAGCTTCCCTTCCACTTTCAAGCCACTGACATCCCATGTCCTAGATTTGATCATATTTATTTGACGAAATGCGAGATCTGACAAAGTTCCCTATTACACCATCAAATTTCTTTGACATATCAACTTTGACAAAGAAATATAATAGTGTAATACTGGCCTAACCGGACACTAGCGTAACGTCCGCTACAGTGGCGACGCACCAACTGCTGTCCAGACGCTGGGCCGGCTATTTATTTCCTTTTGCGGGCTAACCACCATTCCCTTGTGACGCCCTAGCCGCGACCACAAGAGTCGCGGCCGTAGCTCACTGAACTTGCTGCCACACAAATAACATCGACACCACTCTCTGAGTCAGTTTACATATCGCAGTAAGGGCCGTATATTAGATTAACCATTTCTAGACTTGCTAAATGGATTCTACGACCTGGCTCACGAGAAAAACAGACAGTGGCGCTTGCGACACAGCTTGTGACAATGCAGGTCCTGCGAGCACCAGCAGCCGCCTCCGGCGGTGAGCGAGCAGCTATTTCGGACGAGTTCAGTAATTCCTGAGCGCGCGTTGAAATGTATGCAAGCTCTCTATAGCACACGACAAACTTAAGACCATTAGTAGATACGTTTTCGCTTACATATTGATTTCCTGTGAGCCCTGCGCGGAGCCGAGCGCTCGCGAAGTGTGGTCGACAAGCCGACTAGTGTGACGTCACAAGTTCGTTGGGGACCCGTATTTCTCGTGGGCCCCATATCGACGCCTGCCAACGCCATTCAACGTTTACACCATCCTGCATCCCCACGCAGTATATGAAAGCTACCATTTACGATGCTTCGAAAGATATTTCGCATTTTGATAATATTTCTCTGTTGTGTTCTGTTCGTAAACGAGGCCAGAAAAGAATACTTTAATTGCTCTGTACATGTCTTAATATCCTCATAATGGTCTAATAACGTTTACTGTATGATTAAATGATGATGGCGTCCTCTTGGGTAAAATATTCCGGAGGTAAAATAGTCCCCCATTCGGATCTCCGGGCGGGGACTACTCAAGAGGACGTCGTTATCAGGAGAAAGAAAACTGGCGTTCTTCGGATCGGAGCGTGGAATGTCAGATCCCTTAATCGGGCAGGTAGGTTAGAAAATTTAAAAAGGGAAATGGATAGGTTGAAGTTAGATATAGTGGGAATTAGTGAAGATCGGTGGCAGGAGGAACAAGACTTCTGGTCACGTGAATACAGGGCTATAAACACAAAATCAAATAGGGGTAATGCAGGAGTTGGTTTAATAATGAATAGTAAAATAGGAATGCGGGTAAGCTACTACAAACAGCATAGTGAACGCATTATTGTGGCCAAGATAGATACGAAGCCCACACCTACTACAGTAGTACAAGTTTATATGCCAACTGGCTCTGCAGATAACGAAGAAATTGAAGAAATGTATGATGAAATAAAAGAAATTATTCAGATTGTGAAGGGAGACGAAAATTTAATAGTCATGGGTGACTGGAATTCGAGTGTAGGAAAAGGGAGAGAAGGAAACATAGTAGGTGAATATGGATTGGGGCTAAGAAATGAAAGAGGAAGCCGCCTGGTAGAATTTTGCACAGAGCACAACATAATCATGACTAACACCTGGTTTAAGAATCATGAAACAAGGTTGTATACATGGAAGAACCCTGGAGATACTAAAAGGTATCAGATAGATTATATAATAGTAAGACAGAGATTTAGGAACCAGGTTTTAAATTGTAAGACAATTCCAGGGGCAGATGTGGACTCTGACCACAACCTATTAAAACTGAAGAAACTGCAAAAAGGTGGGAATTTAAGGAGATGGGACCTGGATAAACTGAAAGAACCAGAGGTTGTACAGAGTTTCAGGGAGAGCATAAGGGAACAATTGACAGGAATGGGGAAAAGAAATATAGTAGAAGAAGAATGGATAGCTTTGAGGGATGAAGTAGCGAAGGCGGCAGAGGATCAAGTGGGTAAAAAGACGAGGGCTAGTAGAAATCCTTGGGAAACAGAAGAAATATTGAATTTAATTGATGAAAGGAGAAAATATAAAAATGCAGTAAATGAAGCAGGCAAAAAGGAATACAAACGTCTCAAAAATGAGATCGACAGGAAGTGCAAAATGGCTAAGCAGGGATGGCTAGAGGACAAATGTAAGGATGTAGAGGCCTATCTCACTAGGGGTAAGATAGATACTGCCTACAGGAAAATTAAAGAGACCTTTGGAGAAAAGAGAGCCACTTGTATGAATATCAAGAGCTCAGATGGAAACCCAGTTCTAAGCACAGAAGTGAAAGCAGAAAAATGGAAGGAGTATATAGAGGGTCTATACAAGGGCGATGTACTTGAGGACAATATTATGGAAATGGAAGCGGATGTAGATGAAGATGAAATGGGAGATATGATACTGCGTGAAGAGCTTGACAGAGCACTGAAAGACCTGAGTCGAAACAAGGCCCCCGGAGTAGACAATATTCCATTGGAACTACTGACGGCCTTGGGAGAGCCAGTCCTGACAAAACTCTACCATCTGGTGAGCAAGATGTATGAAACAGGTGAAATACCCTCAGACTTCAAGAAGAATATAATAATTTCAATCCCAAAGAAAGCAGGTGTTGACAGATGTGAAAATTACCGAACTATCAGTTTAATAAGTCACAGCTGCAAAATACTAACACGAATTCTTTACAGACAAATGGAAAAACTAGTAGAAGCCAACCTCGGGGAAGATCAGTTTGGATTCCGTAGAAACACTGGAACACGCGAGGCAATACTGACCTTACGACCTATCTTAGAAGAAAGATTAAGGAAAGGCAAACCTACGTTTCTAGCATTTGTAGACTTAGAGAAAGCTCTTGACAATGTTGACTGGAATACTCTCTTCCATATTCTAAAGGTGGCAGGAGTAAAATACAGGGAGCGAAAGGCTATTTACAATTTGTACAGAAACCAGATGGCAGTTATAAGAGTCGAGGGACATGAAAGGGAAGCAGTGGTTGGGAAGGGAGTAAGACAGGGTTGTAGCCTCTCCCCGATGTTCAATCTGTATATAGAGCAAGCAGTAAAGGAAACAAAAGAAAAATTCGGAGCAGGTATTAAAATTCATGGCGAAGAAATAAAAACTTTGAGGTTCGCCGATGACATTGTAATTCTGTCAGAGACAGCAAAGGACTTGCAAGAGCAGTTGAATGGAATGGACAGTGTCTTGAAAGGAGGATATAAGATGAACATCAACAAAAGCAAAACAAGGATAATGGGATGTAGTTTAATTAAGTCGGGAGATGCTGAGGGAATTAGATTAGGAAATGAGGCACTTAAAGTAGTAAAGGAGTTTTGCTATTTGGGGAGCAAAATAACTGATGATGGTCCAAGTAGAGAGGATATAAAATGTAGGCTGGCAATGGCAAGGAAAGCGTTTCTGAAGAAGAGAAATTTGTTAACATCCAGTATTGATTTAAGTGTCAGGAAGTCATTTCTGAAAGTATTCGTATGGAGTGTAGCCATGTATGGGAGTGGAACATGGACGATAAATAGTTTGGACAAGAAGAGAATAGAAGCTTTCGAAATGTGGTGCTACAGAAGAATACTGAAGATTAGATGGGTAGATCACATAACTAATGAGGAAGTATTGAATAGGATTGGGGAGAAGAGAAGTTTGTGGCACAACTTGACCAGAAGAAGGGATCGGTTGGTAGGACATGTTCTGAGGCATCAAGGGATCACCAATTTAGTATAGGAGGGCAGCGTGGAGGGTAAAAATCGTAGAGGGAGACCAGGAGATGAATACACTAAGCAGATTCAGAAGGATGTAGGTTGCAGTAGGTACTGGGAGATGAAAAAGCTCGCACAGGATAGAGTAGCATGGAGAGCTGCATCAAATCAGTCCCAGGACTGAAGACCACAACAACAACAACGTTTCGGAATGATCATAAATGAAACAATACTGTGTCGAACGATCATAAATGAAACAATACTGTGACTTTTCTACATTATTAATTTATTTTACTGATCGGTTTTCGGTTTACGAGGCCACTATCGGGCTATAACTGACAAAGATGGTACATTATTGGTGAACAACACTGAAAAAGATGTTACACACGAAGAACAGATAGCAACGAAGATTAAAAGTCATCTTCGACAAGACTGTGGCAAATGCAGTCAAAAATATTAAAGTTGAAACGAAAATAAACATAAAAGAAAAAAGCTGAAAACAATATTCAATTAAAGACTGCATTGCCTATTTAAGCATTTAAATTAAATTGATATACCTAATAGAATAAAATTTGTACGCGACAAGGGTACTGAAGAATAACTTGAAGAGGTATTACATACAATAAAATAAATAAATACAAAGAAATGCAGGAATAGAAAGAAACTTAGTGTAAGAAGCACTAGAAGACCGTGAGGATACAGATTTCCAGTATTTTCCACACGCGGTTACACTGTCTTCCTTCATTTTATCTCTATTCACTTTATTGTGATTGACTATGTGCTCCGTATATACTGTTGTTGCAAATGTCATTTGTGTCTTTTATGCTCTTTTCCTTTATTTTTTAAATGAGTTAAGTTTAACTGAGAGATAGCTGTTCGTTGTTTATTTTGCGTATATTGTGTTAAGCAGTATGCATTTCGAAAATTCAATCTCATAAGAAATGTATTGCACCTGTATACTGTCATGAAATGACGAACTCTTCGTTACGAGAATGACTGTGATTTTCGAATACAATTTATTTCATTTGTTAGAGTTAATATTTGCAATAGCATTGTGGTAGAAAGAACGCAACATTAAATGAAACAGCCGCACTCGCCGCATTCAGCCATTACATTGTAAGCTGACTGACATTGCTGCCTACTGCATTTCTTACGCCGGTAATGCACTGGTGTGCAAAACTTAAGAACGAAAGTAACTTTCGCATGATATGTCACTGTCAAGTAACATTACTTGATGAAACTTGTATGATACATAGAAATAACTGCTGTAGTATAGCGCAGTACATTACAGTATACAGTACAGTACAGTACAGAAGGTAACTGAAAGAAATACGCAAAGAGACGATCAGAAATGACACTTTCATTCGGAAACAATATTTACACAGTATTACGTATTGCCACCTCACACCATATGAGTATAGTCTGGGTGTTATAGTGTGGGGAGGCATAATGTTGCGTGGGCGTACTGACCTCCAAGTCTTTGAACGCGATAGACGCTTGATTTGCATTATCGCGAGAATATGCTCCTTGCCATGTGCGGTTTTTCAAGGATGCATTCGGCTTTGACTTCATTTTTATGGATGGCAATGCGCAACCGAATCCTACAGTGCAGGTGAAGGAGCTCTTGGAATGAGAGGATATTCGGCGAATGGAGTGGCCTGACCATTTGCCTAACTTAAATTCCATTGAGCACGTGTCGGATGCGTTGGGGTGTCTTACTACAAAAGGAAACAGAGACAGGAAACTTGGGTTTAAAGTTCCGTTGACATCGAGATCATTAGAGACAGAGCACAAGCCCAGACTGTTCGAGGATGAGGAGGGAAATCGGCCACGCCCTTTCAAAGGAACCATCCCGGAGTGACTTAGGGTAACCACGAAAAACCTAAATCTGGATGGCCAGACGCGGGTCTGAGCCATCACCCTCCCAAATGCGAGACCAGTGTACTAACCACTGCGCCATCACTCTCGGTGTCTTACTGCAGCACGTCCGCATACACTAATGACCATCCAGCAGCTGTCAATTGCACTGGTGGAGGAATCGAACGCCCCACCACAAGAGTTCTTTACCAACTCTATGGCCAAAATGAGAGCAGTTTGCAGAGTATGCATTGTGTTGTACAGGTGCAAGTTTGTGGGATGGAGTTTCATGCCAGTGGCACTTGGTCTGTCAATACGGTGACGGTTAATACTGGTTGGGGATGACGCTACAGTTGCCATCCGATAATGTCCCATATGAGCTCGATGGGAGACAGATCTGGTGACCCAGCAGGCCAACCCAATATGTTGGCACTCTGTGCAGCATGTCGGGTTACAACAGCGGTATGTGGGCGAACATTATCCAGTTGGAGACGCCTCCCACTCCCCCCCCCCCCCCACCACCACCACCACCTACCCTACCCCCCGTAGAATGGACAACAGGCATAATCACCAGACTGACGTACATATTAGCATATTAGCTGTCAGTTTGCATGGGATCACTACGAGAGTGCTCCTGTTGTCATACAAAGTCGCACCCCAGAAAATAACTCGAGGTGAAGGTCCATTGTGTCTAGCACGCTCACAGTTTGGTTGCAAGCTCTCTACTGGCATCTTCCTAATCAACACACGGCCGTCATTGGCACCGAGGCAGAACGATCTTTCATCAGAAAACACAACAGATCTCCAACCTGCCCATTCGGGAGGACGACGGTTCAATCCCGCGTCCAGCCATCCTGATTTAGACTTTCCGTGATTTCCCTAAATCGCTCCAGGCAAATGCAAATGCTGGGATGGTTCCTTTGAAAGGGCACGGTCGACTTCCTTCCCCATCCTTCCCTAATACAATGAGACCGATGACCTCGCTGTTTGGTCTCTTCCCACTACCAACCAACCAACCAACCTGTTCTCCAGTGAGCTCTCGCTTGGCACCAGTGAAGTCGCAAATGGCAGTGGTTTGGGTTCAGTGGAATGCGCTCTATAAGGCGCATAGCTGGGAGGTGTCCTTGAAGTAATGGATTTGCAACAGATCGTTGTGTAACTGTAGTGCCAAAGGCTGCTCAAATTGCTGTTGCAGATGCAGTACGACACGACAGAGCCTCTCGATAGTGCTACGTGGCTGTTCGGAGTCCGGTCTTCTTACAGCCGTACATTGTCGTGTCCACCGCTGCCAGCAGTAGTGTACAATGTCTACATTCCTATCGAGTCTTCCAGTAATGCCGCAGAGGGAACTTCCAGTTTCTCGTAGCCCTATTACACGGCCTCGTTCAAACTCAGTGAGGTATCGATAATGACGACTTTGTTGTCTTAAAGGTATTCTTAACTATCATCAACTCACCACGTCCAATTTCAGAAGTAACTAACGCTCGCGGCCGTTACAGCGTATATTTAAAGCAAAGCGGATTCGCAACCTCATAATGGCACGACTAGTGCCACTCTTATGCGACTGGCGCGAAATTTGAATAAACATCTTCTTTCAGGTGTATAAACAAGCCTACCAACTTTCATTTATGTCGCACAACTCTTTGGTACTGCGATTTTTCGTTTCCGTCGGTGTATTTTGCTGCTTGAAAGGAAACAGTATCGCAGCAGTTACGTTTAATTCACTCGCCCCTCACCTCTTTTTGTGTTCCATAGAGGGCGTGCGTCCGCGCTCACACTAGCGGACACGCACGCACGCACGCACACACACACACACACACACACACACACACACATACACATACACACACACACGCACGCACGCACGTATTATTTTTCAATCTTAAGTCCTACGTTCTTTTTACAGTTATCCACAGCTTAGCCTCCATATTTCACGTGTATCATAACGGAAGTACTAAAGACTAAGTTTATCGCGTATTTTTATTCCACTGCCTACGTACAATATACTTTTCAAAACTGCAGAGCTCACAAAATATGAAACTTCCTGGCAGATTAAAACTGTGTGCCAGACCGAGACTCGAACTCGGGACCTTTGCCTTTCGCGGGCAAGTGCTCTACCAACTGAGCTACCGAAGCACGACTCACGCCCGGTACTCACAGCTTTACTTCTGCCAGTACCTCGTCTCCTACCTTCCGTTCTTTCAGGAGTGCTAGTTCTGCAAGGTTCGCAGGAGAGCTTCTGTAAAGTTTGGAAGGTAGGAAACGAGGAACTGGCAGGAGTAAAGCTGTGAGTACCGGACGTGAGTCGTGCTTCGGTAGCTCAGATGGTAGAGCACTTGCCCGCGAAAGGCAAAGGTCCCGAGTTTGAGTCTCGGTCGAGCACACAGTTTTAATCTGCCAGGAAGTTTCATATCAAAAATGGTTCAAATGGCTCTGAGCACTATGGGACTTAACATCTTAGGTCACCAGTCCCCTAGAACTTAGAACTACTTAAACCTAACTAACCTAAGGACATCACACACATCCATGCCCGAGGCAGGATTCGAACCTGCGACCGTAGCAGCCCCGCGGTTCCAGACTGCGCGCCTAGAACCGCGAGACCACCGCGGCCGGCAGTTTCATATCAGCGCACACTCCGCAGCAGAGTGAAAATCTCATTCTGGGCTCACAAAATATGTTTCTCATTTATGAATAAGGAGTTGTTCTACCAAGCAGCAACGAAAGTATAAGTTAACATTCTTCTTCTTATTATTGTTAAGAACATTTATTGGTTCTAAATCCATTTTCCTCATCGAAGTGGCGGTATTCAGAGGTACCGGAAAGTTTTTCCGGGACAAATGAAACATATTAAATTCGTTGTTACCTGTACACGTTATTAGTCACGAGAGGAGTGCATTTCAAATAGAAAGCGTTGACTACTTTCTCATTCGTCCGTCAGCGACAATTTCCTTACAGTTCAGACTAATATTTTCTTGTATCAACACGTAATACACTGAAATGCAGGTAAAACTAGAAAATGTTAAGGTCATTAATATATGAATTTACAGTAAGTTTCTACACGACTGGAAGAAGTGGTCCTCATTGCTATTCTCACCCATATTTGGAATTTTTGATTTGAAGATAGAGCGCCTGATAAGAATTTCGGAGCGTATTGTTGCACCAGTCATTCCTAATCAGACAATACGAAAGAGGACAAAGGATGAAGATAGATACTGTCGACAAATGTCCACATTTGGCGAGCCAGTGTGCACAGATTTCACTGCGGAAAGCGGCGTGGAAAGCTGTGGTTTAGCTGCGCTGCCTGGCAGGGTTTGAAGGTAGCTGAATAGCCTTGCAGCCTAGCCGGACCACACAAAAGGAGGCCATGGAGGCTCACCCATTGTCCGCTGGACCCTCCCTTGCTAATCACTGTGGTCTGCTTTCTTTCTCCGCGTCCATTTTCACACGCTTTTATGCGCTCTGTGGCATGGTGAACGAGTCGTTTTTGAGCAAAAACTACGGTCCAAACAAAACATAATAGTAAGAAAAAAATGAGTAACAGGGAAATACGTCTGCGAAGAATACTTTGCAAAAAGGCAAGGCGAAAAGCTGCGAGCACTTACCGAGTGACATTCTGAAAAAGAGCCAAAGAAGGAGGATGTCCGATCTCAACCTACTGTCTTCACTTTTAGGAAATGAGGAAACGTGAATCATTTGATCTCCAGCTAAAACTTCCGTTTCGATATGCCGTGTTCAAAACATAAAACTATTCACTGACGTTTCGTCCCTATCTCCGAAGATGTCTCTCGCAGATGTGGATGAAACATCAGTGAATAGGTCATCCGGCAACGGCCTCTTTAAGGGGCTCCGGAAAGGCTCAAAATCATGAAAAGTTCAATTTTTACTTTTTTGCGTTTTATGAATCTGCAGACTATTACATTTTAATAGATATATAATTTATTCAATTCCGAAGACTACAACTATTTTTAATTTTTTTTTGAAATGTGTTCTACATGGGCGTGACCCACTGTGGCGCGGTTAAACTGCTGTCAAATGGTGTTATTATTAACGTCCGTGTTCATCAGGTACATTTTAGTGATGTGAGATAAAGTATGTGTTGCGGCTAACCTGTGATGGTTCAATATATATCGCTGGTGTGATTGTCGATTGTTTCATGTTTATTTACTCTGTCGTTATCTCGAAAATATTCGTAATTAATTCTGTTTCTTGAGTCTCTGTTTTGTTGAAGTATAATAATGGGTAAAAGTAAAGTTATTAGAAATCCTCTGAAGGCTTTTAAGAAAAGGAGAAATGTTGGAAAGCCAAAGATATGTGTTATTACTGTAAACAATAAAGACGATAACCAAGTGAGTGAACCTAACCTCTCAAGTACCCCTGCCCATAGCAGTCAAAGTGGGAAAGAAAATACTTCACAGAAGAAGCTTGGTTCAATGAGTGAAAACTATGAATGTTTTATGGGCGAATCGGATGTGAATGAAATATTTGATATGTCGGTTCTCAAAGGAATTTTTTCAAACTGTGTAAGATGTATTCATTGTAGTGAAGTTGGTCTGGAACTCTCCATAATAAAGCACGTAGGACTTGCTAGTGAAATACAACTGAAATGTGGTAAGTGTTCATACATGACCACCTTTTGGAACAGTGTTGCAGTAACTGCAACTGAAGAAAATGGTAGCAAAATCTACGAACACAACAACGAGCGATGCTTGCTTTAGACAAGGAACGCCTTCGGGCTGCAGACAGGGCTGTAAAGAGTCTAGAAATACAAGCAAGAGTAAACAGGAGGAGGAACAAGAGGAAGCTGGAGGAGGAGTTTACAGAGGATGAAGATAATCCATCCTATGGACCTGGAATGCACTAAAAAGTTAATCCAATCTTTGTCGCTCGATTCCCAAAACTTTTATTTTCTCATACTAATTACATGTTTTCTAAGGATCTTCCAAACAGATTTGTTTCAAACTTTCAGTAAATGTTACACAGTACCTTCTGCATAATTTAACACAGCCTTTTTCCAAAAAACTGTATATTTTTGAATATATAAATAAAAAATTGCAAAAAAATGTTGTGAATTTTCATTACAATTGAAAAAAAATCATCTTTAATAACTGAACTAAAATTTTGTAAAATCCCTGTGTTAAGTTGTAGCTCATATTCCAATAAATAATCTGTAAAAAGTTCAACTTCCTACCTCAAATACATTGCAAGTATAGGGCGTTCCGGAGCCCCTTAAACGAAAGTTTCAATTGAAGCGAACACTGGCCGTGAAAATTTTCACTGTACTGAACCATTAATATTGGGATTTTATGTAAACACTGTAGTATGCGAACACGAACGAATACATACACGTGTATAAAACAAAACTGATCAGCTGCTTAGTGAAAAGAGACACATCTGTGGAGCCAATTTTAAATAATTGCTTTCTGAAATAATCTTCCCCATTGAGCTTGTGCCTTATGAAAAATATCTCAATACGCTTTAGATATATGCACAAAAATTTTTGTGCAATTCGCTCTGTTCCTCCATGACATCCTTAGTGCTGCAGACAACGGCGCTCGGGTTGTTACCATATTCCTTGACCTCAGGAAGGCCCTTGACCATGTCCCAAACTGCCGTTTAGTCAAATAAAAATACGACCTTACCGAGTATCTAACGTTATTTGCGACTGTATTCAAAACTTCCTTGCGGACAGAACTCAGCACGTCGCTCGTAACGGAATAAAATCGGCGGATTTACGGTAATTTCTGGAGTATCCCAGAGAAGTGTGACAGGATTGTTATTGTTTACAATGTAAATAAATGCTCTAGCAGGAAGCATCGAAAGCTCTTTAAGACTGCTCGCAGATCATGTGGTTGTCCATAAAAACGTAGCAACGCCAAAAGTCAGTACCGATTTGCAAAACGATCTGCAGGGGAATGGTGAATGGTGCACGCTCTGGAAATTGACCCTGAACATAAATAAATGTAACATACTGTGCATACATAGGAAAAGATAGCCACTACTGTTCAACTACACTATTATGCCGATTTGTTGCAAACAGTATCCACCGTACAACGTTTAGGAGTAATAATTCAAAGTGATCTTAAGTGGACTGACAATGCAAAACAAGTAGGAGGAAAAACATGCCAGACTGAGAGTCGTACGAAGAATCTTGGCTTTGGGCTTTCCGGGAAGGGTCGGACAACATTTCACTTCCTCCCACATACATCTCACAGCGAGAAGTTTCGAGAAATTTGAGCCAGTACACAGACTTACTGACTGCCATCCTTCCCACGTGTCATTCGCGACTGGAACACGGAAGGGGGATCACTTAATGCTGTCAGAAGTACTCTCCACCACGCACCGTTCGGTGTCTTGCGGAGTATGACGTGGATGTAGACACCGGAAGGAAGTTCTCATATTCAGAAACTTCTCTTGTAATGGGCACTAGAATAAACGGACAGCTACATCGCTGTGCGGCGTTATCGATGGTGTTGTCTTCACAAAAATAACGAAAATAATGACTTACGCAGTGGGGTAGGATTGAAACAGTGGTGAGGTGAGGAAGAATTCTGTTGGAGAGTACTTAGACCTTTAACCTGTGGAACACCAAGTTATTTTACGTTATGTGGAGTACCAACCTAGTGCAAAATATGTCGCTGTTACAGTGGGTTATCAGACTTGCAATACGTGATTACTGTGAACGACTGTATTTCCAATGTGAGATCAGTTTAAAAGCAGTCAGTGACATTATGTGTAAAAATGTAATGTTTGGAACATACACGGTGTCCCAAAATGTGTTACTATAATATTTTTCTCCGGTGAAATGTTATAAGCAACAGTGGTTAAAACTTGGACAATGAAAGTCTGTATAAACTAAAAACATGAAGTCCGTACTTTAATATACAAACTGTCCAAAACTCCTGTAACTCTAATAAATGTTTGTCCTTGACGAAGAGTTGCGAAAACAGAATTACGAGGGTTGGAACTTAAATAGTAGCAACTATTAATTCACAACCGATACAAAAGAGTTCTATGTTTGCACCTGTTACTGTCTTACCAAGTAGTCACTAGCGTTGTGTGGCACCCGTTGCCAGCGATGTGAAAGGCATAGTACACCGTTAGCAGAGCCTGTTCTGTTGATGATGCGAATGGAGCGGTCTACTGCCTGTCGAATCTCTGGAACAGGTCTGAAGCGAATGCCACGAAATAGTTGCTTCATCTTCTGAATCAAATATAAGTCAGAAGGACTTAAGTCTGGGGAGTATGGTGGATGGTACAGTACTTTCCAGTCCCATCGACCGAACAGAGCAGCCACAGCTTGCGCTGTATGCACCCGCGCATTGTCGTGCGAAGTGATGGGTGGGTTGCGCGGAACGTGTCGCCACTTCTTTCACAAAGCTGGTCACAGATAATGCTCCTAAAATGAACAGTAATACTGTGCACAGACGGTCTGCCGTGGAGGAACGCAACCCACCCATCATTTTGCACGACAATGCGCGGGCGCATACAGCACATGCTGTGGCTGCTCTGTTCGGTCGATGGGACTGGGAAGTACTGTACCATCCACCATACTCCACGGACTTAAGTCCTTGTGACTTTGATTTGATTTCGAGGATGAAGGAACCGCTTCGTGGCATTCGGTTCAGAACTGTTCCAGTGATTCGACAGGCATTAGACGGCCCCATTCGCACCATCAACAGAACAGGCTTTGGTGACGCCTTCCACATCGCTGGCAACGGGTTCTACACAACGCTGCTGCCGGCCGGAGTGGCCGAGCGGTTCTAGGCGCTACAGTCTGGAGCCGCGCCATCGCGACGGTCGCAGGTTCGAATCCTGCCTCGGGCATGGATGTGTGTGATGTCCTTATCTGAAATAAGTGACATTTCAACACGAAAAGTAGTATACTTCGCATATTTTCATACGCTTATGTCATATGGTATTATTCTTTGGGGTAATTCTTCTGATTCAAAAAGGGTATTTTTGGCTCAAAAACGGGCTGTTCGAGCTATGTATGGTGTAAGTTCGAAAACCTCTTGTCGACCCCTATTCAATAGTCTGGGAATTTTGACATTGCCCTCACAGTATGTATTTTCTTTAATGTCGTTCGTTGTTAGCAATATTAGCTTATTCCCAAGAGTTAGCAGCTTTCACTCAGTTAATACTAGGCAGAAATCAAATCTGCATGTGGAATGCACTTACTTGACTTGTGCAGAAAGGAGTGCAGTATTCTGCTGCATCCATTTTCAATAAGCTACCACAAGAACTCAAAAATCTTAGCAGTAGCCCAAACACTTTTAAGTCTAAACTGAAGAGTTTCCTCATGGCTCACTCCTTCTATTCTGTCGAGGAGCTCCTGGAAGAGCTAAAAAATTAAGCAAATTCCAGTGTTACATTCTTGATTTTCTTTATTTAAACTAACGACTTATCGCCTGAATATGTTTCTTATATTTCATTTTATCTGTTTCTACAATCGTGTTATAATTTCATGTATTGACTCGTTCCATGACCATGGAGACTTCTCCTAAATGTGGTCCCACGGAACAATAAAAAAAAACCAGCTTAAAGAGATTTTTCATGCTGAGCATTGAGCAAAAGCTCATTCGTTAATTCCTGTCGTTTCGTGTGGTTTGTTGAGCACGATACATATGTATCGAGGTATGCTTTTAAATAGCTTTGACTGCTGAAAGACGAAAGTGTGGCAAAAGAAGACAGTCCAGAAAGACAATAACGGCACTCGACCATGAGGGACCACACGGAACTGCGTTGCTCGTCTAATTTCCGCGGGACCGACGCACGAGGACCTCTCGGCAGGTCTGACTGCTGTCCGCGGAGGACGCAGCCGCCTCTCTCTCCAGCTGTCCCTCGCAGCACGACGCGCAGAATACGGCTTTGCTGCGCCACAGCAAGAGGGCCCGGAGGAAACGCGGCTGAAAGTAATGCGTGCGCGGAGCGTGCTCCTCAAATTTACATCGCGGCGCGCATCCTGGAACGGTCCGCAGGGAAATTAACTGTCTCCCTGGGAGCTGTCTGACCTCCACACTGTGCGGAATAATAGAAGAGCTCTTTCCTCAGAATAACAGTACCAGAAATACTAAATGTGATCCACTCCTAAAAACTTCAGTCTTTTTTTTTTATTTTTACGTATTTCAGTTACTACTCTTTAGGGCAGCACGACCTGTTTGAGAGCTTGTTTCGTTTCAGCCCCATTCCAGCAAGCTGGGAGTGAGCCAGCGTGGTTCACAAATGGGCAAGCACAAGCAGATTTCTTTTCAGCCTCTACCTCTAAACATAGAGCGGCTGGTCGACTCCTTTTCAGCAATAAATCAGGCGAGCTGATATCAGGGCAGAGCAGGTCCACTTTGGAAATATTTGGATGTGGTTTACTGTTGTAACATTTGCCAAGGGAAAGCCTTCGAAAACTTTGTCAGGCTCCAAGTGTGCGGTGTGATACACGCAGGCCACAGCATTGTATTGGCTTCCAAATACGCATTGCAGATCGCTACTTTTTATTTGCTATACACAACTGCAGTCATATTACATGCCTGTGATACGTTCTGATATCCTTTAATGCTACGACTGGTTTATAATATCAGATAAACGTCATTTAATATTGCTCTTGAAAATGGCTAGAATCACGAAATCATATTGCGTGGAACACTTGAATACAAATCTATAGTGAAATGGAGTAAATTTCTTTCAAATAAATGGAATTATTGTTTGGAGGACGAGTGTAAAGTGACTGCAATAATTCATATGGTTCAAATGGCTCTGAGCACTATGCGACTTAACTTCTCAGGTCATCAATCGCCTAGAACTTAGAACTAATTAAACCTAACTAACCTAAGGACATCACACACATCCGTGCCTGAGGCAACATTCGAACCTGCGACCGTAGCGGTCGCTCGGCTCCAGACTGTAGCGCCTAGAACCCACGGCCACACCGGCCGGCTAATAATTCAGAAATCTACAAAAAATGCTTATGTGCGGTGCTCCATTTCTGAAGCCAAACAAACGTACATGGAAGCAGATGGTCTGTTTTATCAAACAACTTGGTAGTGGCCATTTAAAGATCAATAAAGCAATAACAAAAACCGTCTGTGTGAGGACTTCGTCGTTTTAGTAGTTGCTACTGGGCTGCCATAGCTTTAATTTCAGATTCTAGGATGATTCGGTGTTTGCAGTCATTCCAGCAGTTGTTATTGTATCTTTACCTACATCATATTTTACCGCGAATGCTAGAGTTACGTTAGTTTTCCTTTATCATACAAATTAAGCCGAAGAGCTTTAGTCCAGTTATTGTTAGGGTATTATGGTCGTTGTTATTGCAATGTTGACATGATGCAGCAATGTATGAATCAGCACATCAAAAAGAAGAAAATATGCAGGGTGAGCCCCAGATAAATCGCAACAGACTTCGAGAAGTTGTAGAGGGTGTCTTGACGAACAAATCGAGGATAGGAACCCGTGTCTGAAAGCATCGTCCTTCGACGCTGTGGAGTTTCGAAGTCATAGACGCCACCGCCTGCCACTAGTCTACCCCTTCGGCAGCAAAGGTGAGTTTCTATAGGCGGAACGTCTCTCAGTGTTGTTTGTTATACAGTGATACGCGAACTGATTTCCACTATCGCCAGTGGAGAAGATAGAATTAGCTGCTCGGTAGAGAGGCCTTGCCTCATATGAATGCGATGCTCTATTACCTCGGTGGATGATGGTTCCGAACACGGGTTTCAGTGTTGCCCTTAATTTTTGCCGCATATACCGTAAAACACTGGAAATTTTAGAGGATTACACAAGGAAAAGAAACCGCGGATGAAAACCTGCGCACGTTAGCGTCATCCTCTGAGGCCACAGAGCATTACATTCGTAGATGGGAGGGTCCCGGGTTCGATTCCCGGCGGGGTGTGGGATTTTCACCTGCCTCGAGATGACTGGGTGTTTGTGTAATCCTCATCATTTCATCATCATTCATGAAAGTCGCGAGATCGGACTGAGAAAAGGTTGGGAATTTGTACGGGCGCTGATAACCTCGCAGTTGAGCGCCCCACAAACCAATCATCATCATCATCATCATCATCATCATCGTAGAGGAGAAGGCCTTTCTACGCAGCAGCTAGCTCCATCTTCTCTACTGAAGATCGTGGCAATCAGTCGCGAACACTAAATAGTAAACAACATAGCCATACGTTCCACCTACAGTCCGTCAACGTAGAAACTGACGTTTGCTGCCGAAGAGATGGACAAGTGGCAGGCATCGGTGCCTGCAACATCGACGCTTTGTAACGCCGTTGGACGACGCTTCCGATTACAGGTTCCCATCCTCGATTTGCTCCTCAAGTGATCCTCTACAGCCCCTCGAAGTTTGTTGCAGTTTTCCTGGGACTTACTGCATAAAAACCGGAAAGTATCGGGTATTATTGTATTCATTTTGCCTCTGGCTGCCCATCCATTTAGCCAACTACATATATTTAACATGGTTCCAAATTACTTGATATGTTTACAATTAAGTTCCACTGCAGCGCTCTGCCGTCCTCAATTACATATTGTCACTCCAAAAAACGCAAATATGTATGTAGATAAAAAGCTGTCTAGTTTTGGGGATGTTAATAACTGTATTATCTTTATGGAGTTAGTCATTGTAGATAAATAACTAATCCTTTTTCTGTCTAGCACTGTTGCGCTGCTGTGAAGAGAATCAAATAGTGCGGTTGCTGTGGCTCAGTACCTTCACACCTTGCAGTTCAGAGATCAATTTCCGCCGAGGAAAAAATCTTCCGATTTAGATATAGACTTTTGGCTGTCGAGCAAGATTCGTAACACTTGTAGTTAGGCGGATTCTATAATACAATAAAATAATGGAATAGATGATAATAAAATGTTGAAATGCGTGGCTTTTTAAAATGTATTGAATTAATGAGATTAATTTTTCGGCATGAATGACAAGCACAATAAGCTGAGCTATGCCTGGAAATAAGTTCGTATTAGTTCATATTATTTTGCAGGGTGAAGCAGTTTCTTTCTCCGCTGTGGATTTGTGCTTACCATTCTTTATAATGCTACGTTTGGTCGCCGTGTTCACCTTTGAAGTCTTGACCGTGTTCCCATTAAGCTTATCGGATCTTCGTAATTTTCCAAAGTACACAGGTGGGGTTCAGTTCTTGTAGTTATTGTACTATTTGAAATAACAACTCACACGACCTTTCCGTTAATAAAACAATACTGTATTTTTCTAAACGGTGCACATACGAAAGACATACTCCTCACTTAATTCATAGCGACCCCAAAATGGTGGTCTACAATTACTCGCTAAAAATGGCGTGCTTCTCCCTCGTTCACTAGCTGAGCGCGAATCCTGCCTTCCTCCTACTGGTACCAGAAAAAAATCCTCTGTTTTTTAACAACTGAAAGTCAAAAAATACATGACGGTAGGCATAGGCTCTATGATGGGCTACCGCTTCATCTTCTCTCTTTGCCTTTAAAGAAGACGAAAACATAAAGGAAATGCAAAAGGTTTATCACAATTCCCAGTTTGTCGATTGTCTTATAGAGTGTGGACTGCTGACTGGCGTCACGCCAGTACCTGAGCAAGTGATTAAGGACGGTCTTTGCATTACAGTGAGTTAAAAACTTTGATTTTGTAGAGACCGTGCAGGGTAACGCCCATGTCCGTTTTGCAACCTCCTTGTAGACTGTATTACGTCGTGAAAGTTTGTACTCTAAACACAATGTTCTTTTAGAAATGAGTGATTGAATCGTTGCAGACATTTGTTCTTACATATAAAAGGTTTCGCAGAATCAGTAGAATTCATCAAATATCCTTGTCATTTTAGCTGCTACAGTCTCTGTCATGCTGGCGTACAAAGAAAAGTTTCTCTTCCGTGATACTACTCTTTCCTAATTGGTGGGCTATTTCATTGTACTTGATATCCGAATACTCTTTGACCCAGCGACATAGCACTCTTTTATACTGTTAGATATGCTGGCAAATTAATTCCGTATACAAAAGAGATAATACTTCATTTTCAAATTTCTAGTTTTTCGAGGGCGCTTCGAGAATCTGCAACGAGGGCTCTTTCCTTTATCTTTCCTTTTTCTGTTCTTCCTCTCTCCAAGGTCATCTGTCGTAGCGCTGTAGCAATTTTTCAGTATCCTCATCATAGAATACAGCTGTTTGCGTTTTCCGCCAATTCTCTAGATTTCTTTGCTGCCCGTTGTCGAAGCCAAAATGCTGTTGGCATCGCCAGCGATTCATGTGAGCTAAGAGAGGAACGTCAGAGGGATCCAAGTCTGGGTTGTGTGGTGGGCGATCAAACACTTAGCATCGAAAACGCTGATAGGGAGTCTTTGTTGCAGCTGCGGTGTGCGGCCGGGTATTATCATGAAGGAGTGTGCCTGATGGCAACATTCCTGTTCGCTTGTTCCGCATTGCCCTTCAGAGATAATTTTCTAAAATCACACGATCCACTCACTGAGCTAGATCACCGGCTAAAACTCTCTTCCTTCTCTCACTGCCTGCATCATGTACGTCTGTACGTCCTGCTTCAAAGTTCTAGCACTATTGGCGCAGTTTTCTGTCACGCATGATAGTTACGTTTTGCACGCTGCATAAAATTAGGATAAACCTTTCAGCATGAAGAAATCGAATGACAGCACACGATTCACACTTGTTGAGAGACTCTGTTGTCCTAAGCATGTTTACGTGCCTACTGTGCGCTCAGAACTGAAAAGTGCGACATGAAGCGGTCGACAGTTCTTCTAGAAACACTGTGCGAGACATCTGCTCAAAACTTCGTCGGATTTTCATTGTGGTTTCATTTTCACGATCGATCGACACTTGTCAAAAAAAAAAGTTCTCGTTTTATTATAATATACTTGATATTATGCGCTGCCTATCTGAGCTCCTCTCGTACTGCAAGAATCTCGGCAATAAAGGAACTCATTTCAGGCCGATATTACAGTAATTTGATTTGTATACAGTTACTCTGATAAACTCATGCCGCTCTCTGTCCTAGTACGACATGAAACTTTCCCTATGGCGCCAGTATTGTGTAGACTCTATTACAGCTACATTAAACCGTAAAAGCGTTCGCTAACGACAGTAAACTGGCGCTTCCTCCGACGAATCTTGGTTCACTTGCCGGGTGCTCAGACACCAGGCGGAGCTTGACGCACTGCTGGCGGTCGGCACAAGAGGCTACGCCCACACAGCGCTACCAGTTCAAGGTCTGTTTACAGAAGCGGGACGCCGTGACACACTGACTGGAGCGGTCTCCAGGAGTTACGAAGCTGCAGCCGAAGGTATGAGGAGGAGGAGGAGAGGGGTAGGTGTGTGCGTGTGTGTGTGTGGGGGGGGGGGAGGGGGGGGGCGAGCAGCTATGAAGGGAGACTGAAGCTGCTGGCAACCTTCGTGCTGTTTGGGTATGTAGGTCGAAGGAATAAGGTAGGAAGACTGAGGTTCTACATTCACACCCACATCTTCATAGCACTCCGCAAGTTACTGGTCAAGGGAAAAAGCTACTGTTTATGTCCCTCTGTACGGGCCCTAATCTCTCTCATCCGATTCTCATGACCCCTACGCCATAAATACGGGGATGGACGAAAATATGGAATCACGACAGACCCAACACACAACGATGCATAATGCAGCGTAGAAAACCAGTTGGCATTCAAAACAGCTACCAGTCGTCCCGGAATGGGTAAATAACGGTCCTGTATGGTTTTCAGTGGTATGTTATACCATGCTTCCGACAAAACAGTGGCAGTCTGGTGTAGCGGTGATGCCGGTGAACAACTATCACGCACTCTTATCGCCAAATTACATGACAAAGGATCAATAATATTGATATCTGATATTGTGTTCAGCATTGGAGATGCTAAAGTTGATCCTCGTGCTTACGAAACCACTCGTGGACGATGAGATGGTTCAAATGGCTCTGAGCACTAAGGGACTCAACATCTTAGGTCATAAGTCCCCTAGAACTTAGAACTGCTTAAACCTAACTAACCTAAGGACATCACATACACCCATGCCCGAGGCAGGATTCGAACCTGCGACCGTAGCAGTCCCGCGTTTCCGGACTGCAGCGCCAGAACCGCACGGCCACCGCGGCCGGCAAGGCGATGGGAGCTATGTGAGCAGGGGTTCTGTCCTCCTGGAACACAGCTTCGTCACTGAGAAACGCACTGTACCATGGGAAGGTCATGATCAGCTAAAATGGTCACATTATCTTTGGCCAATAATGGGACCTTGCAGATTAACCAACGGGAATATGTAATACTACGACATGACTGCCCAAATCATCATCTAAACCCCACCATATTTCAATCTTGGGACGTAAACTCGACCACAATCTGGAAACACCGTGAAACAAGACTCATCCCACCAAATGACTTTCTTCCATTGCTCCAAAGCCGAGATTTTATGGCTTCGCCACGACGTTCTGCTGTTACGGGCATTTGCATCACCGAAGTGTGGTTCTGGAATTCCGGCTCGCCCTGCTTATAGAGCTTCCTTTGTTCTTTTGTTTCTGCCAGGTTTCGCGACGTTCATTGCTGCAGTGACTTTTACAGCCGTCGTGATCTGTGTTATTCGTCCCAGTCCTCTTCAATGGCTGTCAGTCACGATCACTCAACATACATTTTTATCCTTGTTGTGGTTTACCAAACGATGTTTTTCTCCGCTTTTCTCGTGTGTAATACAAATCTTCGATATGGTGCCTCTTGAAACATCAAACACTTCGGCTACCTTGGTTATAGAAGCTTCCACCGTACGAGCACCCATAATTTGCCCACGTTCGAATTCACTTAGTTCAGACATAATGCACTCACAGCTAGAAAGAACACTCTTACGACTACAATTGACATTGAGGACATTGCGCAGGCTCGATTCGTGGTCAAATACAGCAGAGCAACATGCAGGCTTGGTTAGCGTCTGCATTTATGTTCAAGCATGCATCTCTCCCGCTGTTTACTTCTTTTTGTCCAACCATTGTACGGTGGTGCCAGCATAATGGTTGCACATTCCTCTTCGGTTATCTCTTCTCTAAGTTTATCCAGTGAGGTAACTCTGCAGACGGGTCCACTGCCATTTTATGTTTTTTAAAAGAAAACATTGTCCGCCATGGTCTGTACAGTTTACAAATTTATTTGCTATTGGCCAGCTTTGACTTTTTAGTCATTATCAAGTAGGATTCAGATAATATATATGTGGCACTTCCCAACACATGTAGCGTGCAGATTAATCTACCAGCCCAGATGTGGAGGTTATCTGAATGTTGCTTGATAATAACTAGAAAGTCTGAACTGGCAAGCAGCAAACAAATTCATAAACTGTACGGTTCAGTACGGACAAAGCTTTTTTTGTCATTTGATGAATTACTGAATAAATTTAGCGAGTACCATGTTGTCTTTCTTCGGAGTATTCTTATTTAAGTTAACGGAGTATTTCTGTTACACTTTCGTATGACCTGCACCGACCTGTTAGGACCCTATCAGCGTTCTCTCAATCCGTTCCGTGTCTGTTACCATGCCTACTTGATAAGGACCCCGAACATTCTATTTTGAGTCCACCAGCGTCTTGTATGCGATGTAATGTACTGCACTTTCCCAGAACCATTCTAACGAATCTACGTCTTTCTATTGGCCTTCCCTAATAGTAATTTTAAGTGACAGCTGAACTTCATTTACAGGATGGTGGAGTTAAAAGTAGCCTGCCTCCCCTTTGAATACGAATGCAATATTTCGACTTCTGAAAGAGATCAAACAGTTACAACAACAGACAGTTTTATACAATAATCGTTGTTGGCATTCTTTTGTCAGCACTACCGTTCATTTCATCAATGAAGGTAGATGTTTCTCTTTGTGGTCTGGAAAATGACTTTCACGACATAAGAAAAAAATAAAGTTGTGGAAGAATATGTGAAAACGGGTTCTATTAAGGAAAATTGTGAAATTTTCGTGGTTAAGTGTCCGAATAGAAGACTGCCAGCAAAGAGACCATCATGGAGTCTGTAAAAAAATTGGCTCACCTACGGATCTGTGCAAAATGTAAAACGACAAAGAATTCCTTCAGTCCGCACAGCAGAAGTTATTGCCGACAGTCGCCGAAGAATTGTTCAGAACCCAAAAAGTCTACACGTATATTGGCCCAACAGGTGCATGTAAATAGGAGGAGTTGCCATCAGATACTGAAAAGTCTTAATTTGAAGCCATATTGTGTGACGGTTGTGAAGAAATTACGAGAGGATCACAGTCAGAAACGTTTAGATTTTTACACGTGGCTTCTGACTAACATCGACGATGGTTCGTTAGACCCTTTTCCATTAGATAATGAGTGATGTAACATGGTTTCATCTTTCCGGTCCTGTGAATTCACAAAACACGAGGTACTGGGCAACGGAGAACACTAACGCTGGGCGTCAGCAACACTCCAAGATAAAAATCGTCGTTTGGTGCGGTGTAACAAGAACGGGCATCATTGGACCAATATTTTTTGACACTGCTGTAAGTGAGGGGCCTTTGCTTGTTGTGTGTGTGTGTGTGTGTGTGTTTTATCGTAAACACAAACCTGGGAATGTGAACCGTCAACCTAAATGTGCTACTGAGCTCAAAGCCATATCACTTACATGAAATTGAAAAGAATCCTGTGTGTATGAAAACCGATCTTATTCATAAGCAAAAAAATAAGCAAAGCAGTAGTTTCACGATCAGTAGGCTTTGCCAGTGCGAACTGTTTAAAGAAAAACATAACTGCATAAAAAACTATAATGTCGACCTGTATAAGAATGTAACCCGGAACACGTTTTAATTTCTGCAGTGACATTGGTAAAATAGAGGAACTGACGGAAACTACATTACGCAAAGGAAACAAAACAATCACGTATTATGAATCTCACCTAAAAATGAAGTACTGGCAGAAACGGCAGCACTGCAAGACTCCGCAATAAAAAAAAAAAAAATTGCTAAAACTAACCACATTTGGTCCAGGCAAACTGGGTTCATAATCTCGACACCGAATGCCAAAGAAACACATGACTCAACCTTTAAGTTCTTAAATTTCAGTTAGGAAGGAACTTATCAAAAACCTAATTATAGACTCTGGTACGAAAATTCATTTAATCTAATAACTTCCATGGTACAGTAAATTAACTCAGACGATCAATCAGTGGAATAATTATCAAAAACTCGACTGTGACGAGGGTGAAGTGGACCAACGATACAAGTCTACAAAAACAAAAACTTTTTACCTTACCAAAAAACACATTCTTCTTCATTTCAAAACCGTTTTTATGTCCATATGCTACCCTACCAGTGTTCTGAATCATCATTCCTCCTCGTAATAAATCTACAACTCACGTAGTTCCAAAAGTGCGATCATGCATTGCACTGTACACTCAACGAAACCACGCCTCCTGCACACCGCAGGTATACACTACTGACTGTCAAAGATTCTACGACTCCACAACGCTGTCATCGCAGACACAGTTACTGTTGCCTAACCGGTGTTTCTCTGACCACAATTCTTCAAATATGTTATTTTCCTTTACAAATATTAACACATCCAATAACACCATCAAAAAATAGTCAATTTATACTGCCTTCAACACGGTTGCATATATGGAAGTTTTTGATACATTTTGTGCTCAATTCACTGAATATGAAAGATAATACTGCTTCTTCCAGCAAGATGGGGCAACTGACACACATCTAAGACATCCCTGGAACAAGTCCATGGCGTCTTCACTGAGGAACGAACTGTCAGCAAACATCGCGGGTCTAACTACTCGTGATATTTTCCTCTGGAGAGAGTTGAAGAGTAAACACTATGCAGGAACTGAAAGACAAAATCACCCATGAAGTTTACGCTCGATGTATCTAAATACACTTAAACGTGCACGGCTTTGTATTGAAGTTTCACTGTATTTTTCAATGTTAATAAGTGGTGGAACAGAAGAAATATTGAATTTAATTGATGAAAGGAGAAAATATAAAAATGCAGTAAATGAAGCAGGCAAAAAGGAATATAAAGGTCTCAAAAATGAGATCGACAGGAAGTGCAAAATGGCTAAGCAGGGATGGCTAGAGGATAAATGTAAGGATGTAGAGGCTTATCTCACTAGGGGTAAGATAGATACTGCCTACAGTAAAATTAAAGAGACCTTTGGAGAAAAGAGAACCATTTGTGTGAATATCAAGAGCTCAGATGGAAACCCAGTTCTAAGCAAAGAAGGGAAAGCAGAAAAATGGAAGGAATATATAGAGGGTCTATACAAGGGCGATGTACTTGAGGACAGTATTATGGAAATGGAAGAGGATGTAGACGAAGATGAAATGGGAGATACGATACTGCGTGAAGAGTTTGACAGAGCACTGAAAGACCTGAGTTGAAACAAGGCCCCCGGAGTAGACAACATTCCATTGGAACTACTGACGGCCTTGGTAGAGCCAGTCCTGACAAAACTCTACCATCTGGTGAGCAAGATGTATGAAACAGGTGAAATACCCTCAGACTTCAAGAAGAATATAATAATTCCAATCCCAAAGAAAGCAGGTGTTGACAGATGTTAAAATTACCGAACAATCAGTTTAATAACTCACGGCTGCAAAATACTAACCCGAATTCTTTACAGACGAATGGAAAAACTAGTAGAAGCCGACCTTGGGGAAGATCAGTTTGGATTCCGTAGAAATATTGGAACACGTGAGGCAATACTGACCCTACGACTTATCTTAGAAGCTAGATTATGGAAAGGCAAACCTACGTTTCTAGCATTCGTAGACTTAGAGAAAGCTTTTTACAATGTTGTTTCTCTGCCTCGTGATGACTGGGTGTTGTGTGATGTCCTTAGGTTAGTTAGGTTTAAATAGTTCTAAGTTCTAGGGGACTGATGACCATAGATGTTAAGTCCCATAGTGCTCAGAGCCATTTGAACCATTTGACAATGTTGACTGGAATACTGTCTTTCAAATTCTGAAGGTGGCAGGGGTAAAATATTGGGAGCGAAAGGCTATTTACAATTTGTATAAAAACCAAATGGCAGTTATAAGAGTTGAGGGGCATGAAAGGGAAGCAGTGGTTGGGAAGGGAGTGAGACAGGGTTTTAGCCTCTCCTCGATGTTATTCAATCTGTATATTGAGCTAGCAGTAAAGGAAACAAAAGGAAAATTCGGAGTAGGTTTTAAAATCCATGGAGAAGAAATAAAAACTTTGAGGTTCGCCGATGACATTTTAATTCTGTCAGAGAGAGCAAAGGACTTGGAAGAGCAGTTGAACGGAATGGATGGTGTCTTGAAAGGAGGATATAAGATGAACATCAACAAAAGTAAAACGGGGATAATGGAATGTAGTCGAATTAAGTCCGGTGATGCTGAGCGTATTAGATTAGAAAATGAGACACTTAAACTAGTAAAGGAGTTTTGCTATTTGGGGAGCAAAATAACTGATGATGGTCGAAGTAGAGAGGATATAAAATGTAGAATGGCAATGGCAAGGGAAGCGTTTCTGAAGAAGAGAAATTTGTTAACATCGAGTATAGATTTAAGTGTCAGGAAGTCCTTTCTGAAAGTATTTGTATGGAGTGTAGCCATGTATGGAAGTGAAACTTGGACGATAAATAGTTTAGACAAGAAGAGAATAGAAGCTTTCGAAATGTTGTGCTACAGAAGAATGCTGAAGATTAGATGGGTAGATCACATAACTAATGAGGAGGTGTTGAATAGGATTGAGGGGAAGAGAAGTTTGTGGCACAACTTGACTAGGAGAAGGGATCGGTTGGTAGGACATGTTCTGAGGCATCAAGGGATCACCAATTTATACTGGAGGGCAGCGTGGAGGGTAAAAATCGTAGAGGGAGACCAAGAGATGAATACACCAAGCAGATTCAGAAGGATGTAGGTTGCAGTAGGTACTGGGAGATGAAGAAGCTTGCACAGGATAGAGTAGCATGGAGAGCTGCATCAAACCAGTCTCAGGACTGAAGACCACAACAGCAACAATAAGTGGTAGGCCCACTCCAGCTCTTCGTTTCTGTAATTTCGCTGTATTTCCTTTACACTTAGACGGGCTACTTTCATCTGGGCACCCTGTTGTTTCTTACAAGGTGAGTGCGTAACTCCCAGAATCGTGCGAAAATGTGCTCAGAACATGAGTCTGCTATCACAAAAACGGTGCTATGAGCCATTGGGATTCAAAACTCCACGTCTTACGACAAAAAACCTTTGAATGATTACTTTTTGTGGGTCTGAGACTGGAAGTTTGGTAACGTAAAGGAACAAACTATCGACGTAATAAGACCGAAAACACATATTTGAATGTCGTGACGTACCAGCTATATTTCCCTCTGATTAAAATAATTACGCTGTTTGAACAGCAAACTATTTGTACTGACCTTACGGTGTTGCAAGGCTGTCAATTCTTCAAAGTGCAGATGCTTGATTTGAGTGAAGTGATTAAAGCAATGCGAAACAGAACAGTATGGGCGGATGAAGTACAATATGTGTCGGCTAAAGACAAGTTATGACACTGACATAAAAATATCATAGTTAGAAAATTTAATTAGTGTCGCGTTTGAAATTGGTCTGCTTGAATGCAGAAGTGATGCTCAATATGGAAATGAGGCTTTAGACAGATGTGAACATAGTTCTAGTCCACTTTGCTTCGACCCTTTCACTGAAATCCCACACCTGCATTTTGAATAGCTGTGCAACTCTATCAGGCCAGTAGTAAAAGTTTGTCGTTCCGATAGCACAATTATTTTAAGCGGAGGGAAATGTAGCAGCTAGTGGCGGCATTGAAGTATGCGTGTTTCGATCCTGTTACATCGATTGCGTGTTTCTTCGTGTTACCAAAGTTCCTCTCTTAGAACTTGAACACGTGATCATTCAAACGTCTCCTGTAGTAAGACGTGCAGTTTTGCAGGCGATGGCTCATACCACTTGTTCTTCGATGAGCAATTTATATTCTAAGTACATTTTCATACGGTTCCGAGCTTTCGATGTCAGGCCCTTCCTTGTTAGCATTACCCGTAAAACCTCACACGAGGTGATTTGTTCAAGACGTGCACAATTTATCCTGTACTCGGATACTATCACGGGGCCCTGGGTTCAATTCCCGGACGGGTTGGGGATTTTCTCTACCCGGGCACTGGGTGTTTGTGTTGTCCTCATCATTTCAGCATCATCATCATCATCATCATCATCATCATCATCATTCGTGACTAGCTAGATTGGGATGTGGAAAAAACTGGACTGTGTAAAAATGGTGACTTTGTACGGGTGCTGATGACCGTGCAGTTAAGTGCCCCACAAACCAAACATCATCATCATCAGATGCTATCAGTTTCTTTCTCTTTTTATCAACCAAAGAGTATGGTTATTATTTAGGTTTTGTAAAGCAAGTGGAACGTGTTACCTGTGTCTAAGTGTGTGAAGTGCACTGTAATTAACGTCACTGGAAAATATTTATTATGTTTTCCAGAATATTGTGTACACCATCATCCAACCAACGGATACTAATCACTGTAGGTAAAGCAACAACTAGTAAATAATTCTCGCCGCACTCAGTGCTTACATGTTTCGTTAATACATCTTGCCAAAGCTATACGACTCCTACACTGCTGCAGACAATTAATAAATATGTACCTTCTGATGATGAATCACTAGGCAGTTTGAAACCGGTAATGGAATAATAAAAAAAAATGAAGAACAAAACAAAAGACGATTGGCTGCAGTAATTTTTAAGAAACCCCCTAGACATATGTCCGTATGTTAAAATCACTTTTATTTGGTTTTAACTCTTCTAACTGGGGTACTTGCCTTGTTATATAGTGTTGTTGTTAAGGGTCGTTACCTAAGAAATCAGATCGCATTGATTGTGTGATTATCTGACTTTTTAATGTAATTTCTTCACCATTTATGCAATTTGTGCCGGTGAGCACTGTATGACGTAAGCGTCAAAATTATCAGAGTTTGACATGTCGTTTAGGCAATTTTAAATTATGTAACTTACGAGCTTTATCACTTGTCATTCATTATAAGATTATCCTTCTAATCCAAGATTTATGCTAAAAATGTTCCAAGATTCTCTACTGGTTACTTATAAGTATTTGAGGTGTGACATAGCGTCACGTAAGAGGCATGCGGCCATTTTATAAATTTAATTATTTTAAATTTTTTTATTTATGTACTGCTATTTTGGCCGCTGATGAAAAATTTAGTTACTTGGTGTTCAGCAGCTCAAATTTATTTAAGCATTTCGAGTAAACTTCAGAACAGCACACGGTACGGTGTCATGTGCGAACACCCAGTTTCAGAATACTATGAAACTGATTCCTTGTACATGATACCGTACCGCGTGCTTGAAGCCCCTTCATCCCTTTTGGTATTCTGAAGAACAATTTACTCGAAACGCGTAAATAAAGTTGAGTTGCCGAACGCCAAATGACTAACTTTTTCCACAGCGTCCGTAATAGCAGTATCAAAGTTGTAAGTACATTCGGCAACCATAAGATGTCGCCATATATTGATTTCTCTCCTGTTTCGTCATGGTTTTCCCCTCTTCGTTCATGTAATATGTCCGCCATTTAACGTGATGTCATGACCGACTTTTAATAGCAGCTTACGCTTGCGTTCGTGCTTCAGGAAACCGACATATTGTGCCGCACGGGGCTGTAGCATTTGTATGTTATGGTTCCCGATCGCCAGTTTTGTTGAGCGTTTACCACCGCCGATATTAAAAGCTCGTAAATTCTTTCGTCTTTTTACAGCCTATCTCCGAAAGTTTTTAACATGCGCTGTGCGTGCTGTGCAGTAAAATTTTTCGGATGCTATCTCACATGCAACCATCATATTTCATCGTGACAACTCTGAAATGACACCATGCCACCCAGAGTCAAATAACGGTGAAGGAGCACGCAGCGGCACTTTGATGTTAGATTAAAGTTCCTCTGATTTCTCTGAGTGCTTATCGTCAGCTGGGTTTTAGCTCTCTTGCATTCACTGCCCATTAGTTACTGTTCTGTTTAATACGGCGTTTAGCATTGTTATCCATTTGCTCTCGCCTTTCGTCATTTTTTAATTGAGCACTGCAACGCTGTGATTGTACTCAGTGTATCAACCGGCTGGATTACTTTATGTTACCATATCGTCTTAACAAATTACTAGCGAGTAACAGCAAAACAACACGGTTAGCAAACAAAATTACAAACTGCCTAGGTAATAATCACCTTACTTAAAATCCATGGTCTGGAATCGCGCGACCGCTACGGTCTCAGGTTCGAATCCTGCCTCGGGCATGGATGTGTGTGATGTCCTTAGGTTAGTTAGGTTTAAGTAGTTCTAAGTTCTAGGGGTCTGATGACCTCAGAAGTTAAGTCCCATAGAGCTCAGAGCCATTTGAACCATTTTTTTTTTTAAATCCATGTTGGATCTTGCGAAACCCGTAGCCAATAATTATTGTTGGTGAATAACGAAACCAGCCCAGTAATAGTGTTCTGCTTCAATTTCATGATCGGTTTCGGGCTGTCATGCCAAGCTTCAGACGATTATTGTTTCCGTAGGCTGCATACGAAAACATTAATATAATCAGAACTGTTAGCCATCTGAAGAGGGGCACGGCATTGAAGTAAAGCCATTTTAAAATTTTTTAGGATGGTTGCGTTATTCACCAGCCATAACTATCCTCGCTTTGTAATGTTTTGAAGTACGACTACGAAACTGCTAATCCATTCGTGCTGTATATGAGCAGTGCTGTGCAGACTACTTTTCTCCTTCTTCTCATAATTCGCTGCGTCAGGCGAGATTAATTTAAATATTTGTTTGTCTTTGCTTGCTCACTAAGCTTACCGCACATATCAGGATTGTGACGCGATCTCTCGAAATGAAATTGCCGAATCTATTTTCCTGATATACTTTGGACCTTGAGATTTCTTGATCCTACCTAATGGACACTAGCAGAGTAAAATTTTTGAAATAAACATTATAAGTTATTGGGATGCATTCCCGCTAATAGGATGATTGCTCAAATATAATGAAAAATTTCCAGTTTGCAACGGATTTCTTTTATGATCGTTCCCAGTGTCATTGCTTGCGATCGTTAGTACTGGTTAAAAATTATGGAAGTGGAAAAGATAAGAAAAGACAGTATTGCTCCTGAGTGCAACTTACCGACCTGTAGAGACATTACATTTTTCAGGATTCTTGAATGATTTTCTTGTAACTTCAGAATCAACTTTGCACTTATATCCGCACTCGTGATATCATTGCTTTACAGGAAGTCAATCCCTATAAAGCATACATTACTTGAAACATTCTAGCAAATTAAGACTGTGTGCTGAATCAGAACTTGAACCCAGAACCTTGTCTTTAATCTGCGAGGAGATCTTAAAAGAGGACACATTACCCTAAGAAGTGAAATATTCATTCTGAAAAAAGCAGTTGTTATGAAGCACACTGTGACGTTTTGAACACCGTGGGAAAAAATTAATAGGCATTCCTTCAAACTGCATAAAAGCTACGTAAGTGCAAGTGGAAATTTATCGCCCCATTTAAGCTACATGTTTTCCCGGAATCGTTTCATCAGGAGAATTTGAAAATCTCACACCAAAACGTATGTATATCGGCTTACTCAGTTTACTTTTCTTGTCTTCTAAAAATTACCTGAAGTTTCGTTTTTAATGGGTGTAAGATATTCAAAAGTTCTGCAGTGACGGATAAATATTTATAATATAGCGCAGAAGCAGATGAAATATCAGTGAAGACATTAGCTCCGTGAGAAACGAGAATGTAACCATCTAATTGATGAATACAGCTGCTCAGAATGAGTCATGACTTTAAAGTAGAAGTCGTAAGTCTCACTGCCGTCTACTTCAACAATCTTTAACACGACAACAGTCAGGGAGTTGGAATTTCACCATGGATACATTAACACTAACTGGCGCGGATCCAGAGCTCCATTCTTGTCACCACAGTTCAGCGTGCTCGGTTGACGAAGATCATAATAATTAAATATATAATTTTTTTTAACCGATCAAATTAATAACAACAATTTGATTACATCGGTGATTGGTATATCGTTTTAGCATAAGTTCCAAGAAAATGCTAGTCAGAGAATTACAGCTTTTGAAGAACATTTGTTCGCAAATTTGAGAAGTACGGAACATGCTTTCACAACTTTGACAACATACAGATTCACGCTTCATGAACTCTAGGTGTTCATACAGCACTATCAGTATTTAAGTTAGGACCACAATTGTAAACAGATGTGAAGTGTACAAAGTATGGTTGTACGTAAGTGTAAGTGAGGAGAACGTTGGTTCTTTCAGTCACTCCTCTTAATGGAAGGTCTCTCCATTTCTGCCTTCCATTATTGGGCTTCATGTGGTCTGTCTGCCCTTCTCCCTCAAAAAGTTAGTTGAGGACTTTGTAAACTGATACAAGCAAGAATACAGTTCCTTTTGTTTTCCTCGTGATCTCCGAGAGTCACACACACACACACACACACACACACACACACGCGCGCGCGCGCGCGCGTCTGAACATTAACGAGATTGGCAGAGCGTCAAACGGTTTCTTTCCGTAATGACGCTTGAATTCCTAAAACCGCTTTAGACGAGGAACTTTCTTGTCTCATTCGACTGCTCGTGGCAAGAAAATCTGCTGCAGCACCTCTGGCGTTTTACTTGTAAACGTACTGGCACCAGCTGTCAGTGGTGGTCGTCTTCGTTTACACGTGAGCGCCAAAACTGTGTTGTGAGAGGCGGCTGCGATGCGCTTTGGCACCTGAACGGCGAGGTTATGAGGAACCATCCTTCTTACGAAAAAATCGAAATATACTAACAAATACAGGAACGGGCAATGTTAATAGTTTATTAAAGACCAAAGGAAAATTCACAGTCATAAGCCTTTTAAAAGGCCGTATGGCAAATTCTTTACATTAATATTAAAAGACAGTCGTAGGTTTCAGAGCGTTCTTTACTGGTTCAAAAACCAATGAAGGATATTATGCAAATTGGACTGTTTTTAATATAGTCACAATGTGACGTTGCTGTACCACCATGCCACAGTGGACTGGAATAAATTTTATAAATTCTCTACTCTGTTGAGAAGTGAAAGATTAGGAATAGTGTCGTGCAAACTGTTGTGAAGAGGCGAAACTACTTTTGTCCGGTCGTAACTGTGGATTCTTTGATTGCTCTGGTAGAAGGCTCATCATATTAGAACACATGAAATATTAGTTCACTTTATTACATAAATGAATAACAGATTTAGTTAACTTTGACACACTTCTTTACCACGGAACTGTTGTATAATTTACAACTGTAATTGATTAGTAAGGCAATAATTAACAAACTGTTATCTTGAAGTACTGTGTTCTAGATTTACGAAAGGACAAATCCACCTGAAACTTAAACAACTCCTTGGCTATACTCGATGATGTTGACTCATGCCAATGAGGTCACGAACTGGAGCTGAGCTCTTGCTTGCTCGACACTATATTGACCTCAGCGTGAGGGCACTGCCATTCTGAGTGGGAGGTGTGGTCTTCTGAAGTACCTCCCATTGGCTGTTGCGGATTTCAGTGAGCCATCGCTAATGTGTGTGTCATCGATTCGCACTGCCGACTTTGCTGTGGCACCGCGATCTCTGGAGGATACCGCAAAAACATTTCAAAGCATGTATATTTATTTGCTCGAGAAAATAAATACTTGCAAACTTACAGACAGTATCCCTAATGCAGTAAATAGCGCCTTTTTACTTTATATCTTGGATTCTTGCTAAGTGCCAAGTAACATCGAAGGTTACTTGTCTCTTCAGATAATTCTAATTGCTCCACTATTGAAATAAATTTCATTAAAACACTACTCACTCTTATTTATGCGTAGTGTACACTTTTTCTTTGTGCAAGTATTGTAAAACACAAATATATTTTTGCCTTGAGGTACTTTTTCTCTCAGAACACTAGCAGCAGAAATACCAGGACTCGTGCAACCTTTCCATTGTGCCACATAAACAAAGGTAAACGACACAGTAAAGATTAAGAGGACTCGAATGCACAAAATCTATTCCTGTGATAGGAGTAAGCTCGGCGAGAATGAGCTAACTTCCGGTGTCAGCACACGCCAACACTCTCCCCTGTTTCTCCACAAGCGCAGTCTGCAACATATTAAAGATACAGGGTGAATGAAAGAAAGACATCCTATTTTTTCTCGACTTTTGTATGGTTCCCGCTAGGGAGCAGCAGTGTGCGCCCACTTCACTTCTAGTAAAAATAGTGTCGGCACAACAGAAAGCGTTTCGTGTTGTATGTATTGCGCAGTGCTGATCAGTAACAACTGTTCAACGTGACTTTCGTACCAGGTATGGTGTGGATCCTCCTACAGTACAGAGCATTAGACGACGGCGTGAACAAAATCCGAGAAACAGGTTGTTTGTGGAAAGGCAGTCCCCGAGTGTCTGACACAGACGTCGAACGCATCCATCATAGTTTCAAAAGGAGTCCGCGGAAATACGTTCGCCGTGCAGCTCGACAGCTCAATATGCCCCCGATGTCCGTCTGGTGGTTGTTCCGTTGACGTTTACACATGTAACCATGCAAATCTCAGCTACTGCAAGCTCTTAGTGAAGGTGACAAACAACATCATCTGGAGTTCTGTTCAAAATGGTCCAAATGGCTCTGAGCACTATGGGACTTAACTTCTGAGGTCATCAGTCCCCTAGAACTTAGTACTACTTAATCCTAACTAACCTAAGAACATTACACACATCCATACCCGAGGCAAGATTCGAACCTGCGACCGTAGCGGTCGCGCGGTTCCAGACTGTAGCGCCTAGAACCGTTCGGCCACCCCGGCCGGCGTGGAGTTCTATAATTTCGTTCTTGGCAAGATGGAAGATGACGGTTTCCTTCCACGTTTAGTGTTTAGTTAGGTGAACCGTCATAATGTGAGAATGCGGAGTACGGAACAACAACATGAAGTTGTACAACATGAGGGACTCTCCAAAATTTAATGTCTTTTGTACAGTTTCACGGGAAAAGGCGTATGGTCTATTTTTCTTGACCGAAAACGCCGTTACAGGAAGCACATATCTCGATGTTCTTGAGAACTTTCTTTTCTCGCAGCTGGAGACTGATTCGAAAGTCTTCATTTACCAACAGTATGGAGCACCGCCAAGCTGTCATCTGGAAATGCCGGAATTTTAAAATGAAAGGATTACTGAATGACAGATCAGTCGCACTGAACCAAATGATTGTCTTCCATTACTGAGCTCCAAGGTCACCTGATATGATCATATGTGATTATTTCTTGTGAGGGTATATAAAAGACTCTGTTTATGTGCCTCCGTTGCCAAAAACAATGAATGAACTGAGACACCGCTTAACAACAGCTGTGGCAGGTGTAACTCAAGACCTGCTCGCTGCAGTGTGTGAACAATTTGAATTCCGCACTGACATACGCAGTGCATCTCAAAAGGGTCCACATTGAACACCTATGAAAAGGTATGAAAAAAAGCTTTATATGGTGGCAGGGTTAAAATACAGGGAGCGAAAGGCTATTTATAATTTGTACAGAAACCAGATGGCAGTTATAAGAGTCGAGGGACACGAAATGGAAGCAGTGGTTGGGAAGGGAATGAGGAAGGGTTGTAGCCTCTCCCCGATGTTATTCAATCTGTATATTGAACAAGCAATAACGGAAACAAAAAATAATTCGGAGTAGGTATTAAAATCCACGGAGAAGAAATAAAAACATTAAGGTTCGCCGATGACATTGTAATTGTGCCAGAGACAACAAAGGACCTGGAAGAGCAGTTGGAACGCAATGGACAGTGTCTTGAAAGGAAGATATAAGATGAACATCAACAAAAGCAAAACGGGGATAATGGAATGTAGTCGAACTAAGTTGGGTGATGCGGAGGGAATTAGATTAGGAAATGAGACAATTAAAGTAGTAAAGGAGTTTTGCTATTTGCGGAGCAAAATAACTGATGATGGTCGAAGTAGAGAGGATATAAAATGTAGACTGGCAATGGCAAGGAAAGCGTTTCTGAAGAAGAGAAATTTATTAACATCGAGTATAGATGTAAGTGCAGGAAGTCGTTTCTGAGAGTATTTGTATGGAGTGTAGCCATATATGGAAGTGAAACATGGACGATAAATAGTTCGGACAAGAAGAGAATAGAAGCTTTCGAAATGTGGTGCTACAGAAGAACGCTGAAGATTAGATGGGCAGATCACATAACTAATGAGGAGGTGTTGAATAGGATGGGGGGGAAGAGAAGTTTGTGGCACAACTTGACTAGGAGAAGGGATCGGTTGGTAGGACATGTTCTGAGGCATCAAGGGATCACCAATTTAGTACTGGAGGGCAGCGTGGAGGGTAAAAATCGTAGAGGGAGACCAAGAGATGAATACACCAAGCAGATTCAGAAGGATGTAGGTTGCAGTAGGTACTGGGAGATGAAGAAGCTTGCACAGGATAGAGTAGCATGGAGAGCTGCATCAAACCAGTCTCAGGACTGAAGACCACATCAACAAGAACTACATATTTATTAGTTTCAGAACTATAGACGTGTCAAATAGAATGATTCTTTTTGATACACCGTGTGTTATAACTCCGCTTTCGGCACAGTCAGTTGGTCATTGATGACACTGATACACTCGCGATGTTATTGGCTGCTGATTTACACGTCAGCACGTGACGCGAAACCACAACGAGTAGTCGCTTTCGTCTAGAAAATCGTCCGTATAAAACGGGATGTACGTTGGGTGCCGTTGGCTCGTTCTCTTACTCGGTGTCCATCTGATGCTATACACCCGGCGGAGGCGACGTGTGAGCGGCGCGGTGCAGCCGCGGGCGTTACGTGAGCGCGGCCCGCTCTGCGTCCCCGTGACTCTCAGCCAAGGCCGGGGCGCCTCCCGGTTAGTTACGCCACAGCAGCGCGATGCCGGCCCAGCTCCGCTTTTCGCCGCTCTGATGACGTCACGGCTGCGGACGCCGCGGGCGCATCCGCCTTGGTCAGCCGGCCGGCCTTTCTTGTGCTCCACAATGGCACAGTCGTCTCTCGAAATTTGTCCTCTCCTAAACCGGAGCTCTCCGTCCAGAGAAGGAAAAGTACTGAAAAAAGGGGCTATTTTCCCCGAAGCGTAACTGGATCTCTAGCAGGGGAAGCATACAACCATAGGGTCACCAATTTTGTTCGTCTCGCAGACGATTGTAGAACATAGACGTAATAAATGTAACTCTAGTACAATGCAGTTCTCAAGCTGCTTTTGAGAAATCAAGGTTCAGACTATTGCGCATCTGCTGAATATACCATACGACTAGCGGCGTTAGTGCAACCGGCTACGACGGCGGTTTAAAAGTCTCCCGTACTGCGTTCGAGTCTCGCTATTTTTTCTCCTAAACTTCGGACAAAGACGCTTTTCTCTAAAACGTTCCATGATTCTTGGAAAAGGATGATATTTATAAAGATGACAATCATTGTGGCTTATTTGTGGGAAGGCATGAGTCGAGGTACAGTATGGAATCGCAGTGAAATGAATAACCATTTATCAACACATTCATGCGAATGTCAGAGAAGTCATGCCATGCTCTGAATAACGTACACTATGTTTTCTTTTCGGGCTTGGCTGTATCGATAGATATATGTTCATTTAATCACGATTCATTATTATTGTAACTAGCTGCACCCGCCCTTGCGTTGCTCTAGCTCAGTCTGGTTGAATTGAAACTTGCTAAATATTTATGGGAAGTGGATATACGTCCTCATCTCCATTTCCCCCGTCTATGTCCTTTTCCTCCTCCTTTCCCCTCACCTTATCCATTATCTCCTCCTCCCTTTCTCTGTCCATCTTCTTTTCCTTCCTTCCCCTCGATCTGCACCTGCCCAAGCTTTGTCCATCTTCTCCTTTCCGCTCCACATGTACGCTTCCTCCCACCCTCTGTCCATCTCCTCTTCCTCCGCCTCACAGAGTCCGCAGCTCGTGGTCTCCCGGTTGCTTTATCGCTTCCCGAGCACGGGGTCCCAGTTTCCATTCCAGGCGGGGTCAGGGATTTTCACCTGTCTCGAGATGACTGGTTGTTTGTGTTGTCCTCATCATTTCATCATCATTCATGCAAGTGGAAGACTCGACTGAGAAACGGTTGGGAATTTGTACGGGCGCTGATAACCGCGCAGTTGAGCGCCCCACAATCCAATCATCATCATCATCATCCGCCTTACAGACTTTAAGGCTTGTGTATTGTTATTGCAAATTCAGTCTCTGCAGTATTTAATCATATTTCGATAAGCCACAAATACAACTTTGCTGTTGCTAACAGCGTTTCATATATTTATTTCTTTGGCGTTCCAGTATATATATATATATATATATATATATATATATATATATATATATACTGAAGCGCCAAAGAAACTGGTACACCCACCAAATATCGTGTAGCGCCCACGCGAGCACGCAGAAATCCCGCAAGACGACTTGTCATGGACTCGACTAATGTCTGCAGTAGTGCTGGAGGGAACTGGCAACATGAATCCTATAGGGCTGTCCATAAATCTGCAGGAGTACGAGGGGCTGGAGATCTCTTCTGTACAGCACGTTGCAAGGCATCCCGGATATACTCAATAATGTTCATGTCTAGGAAGTTTCGTGGCCAGCAGAAGTATTGAAACTCAGAAGAGCGTTCCTAGAGCCATTCTGTTGCAGTTCTGGAGGTGTGAGGTGTCGCATTGTCCTGCTGGAATTGCCAAAGTCCTTCGGAATACACAATGGACATGAAAGCGTGCAGGTGAAAAGACAGGATGCTTACGTAGTGTCACCTGTCACAATCGTATCTAGACGTGTCAGGGGTCTCACATGACTCCAGCTGCACACGCATTACAGATCCTCTACCAGCTGGAACAGTCCCCTGCTGACATGCAGGGTCCATGGTTTCATGAGATTGTCTCCATACCCGTACATGTCCGTCCGCTCGATACAATTTGAAACGACACTCGTCCGTCCATGTAACCTGTTTCCAGTCATCAACAGCCCAATTTCTGTACTGACGGAACCAGGAGAGTCATGAAGTCATCAAGGGTACACGACTGGGCCTTCGGTTCCGAAAGCTCATATCGATGACGTCTCGGTGAATGGTTCGCACTCTGACAAAAAAATGGTTAAAATGGCTCTGAGCACTATGGTACTTAACATCTGTGGTCATCAGTCCCCTAGAACTTAGAACTACTTAAACCTTACTAACCTAAGGACATCACACACATCCATGCCCGAGGCAGGATTCTAACCTGCGACCGTAGCGGTCGTGCGGTTCCAGACTGTAGCGCCTAGAACCGCTCGGCCACTCCGGCCGGCCGCACGCTTACAGACCGAGCACTGAAATCTGTAGCAGTTTGCGGAAGGGTTGCACTTGTGTCACATTGAACGATTCACTTCACTCGTCGTTGGTCCCATTCTTGCAGGATCTTTCTTCGGCCGCAGCGATGTCGGAGATTTGGTGTTTTCCCGGATTCCTGACATTAACGGTGCACTCGTGAAACGATCTTACGTGAAAATTCCCACTTTATCGCTACCTTGGAGATGCTTTGTCCCATCGCTCGTGCACCGACTATAACACCACTTCAAACTCACTTAAATCGTGGTGAACTGCCATTTTAGCAGCAGTAACCGATCTAACAACTGCGCCGGCCGAATTGGCCGAGCGGTTAAAGGCGCTACAGTCTGGAACCGCACGACCGCGACGGTCGCAGGTTCGAATCCTGCCTCGGGCATGGATGTGTGTGATGTCCTTAGGTTAGTTAGGTTTAAGTAGTTCTAAGTTCTAGGGGACTTATGACCACAGCAGTTGAGTCCCATAGTGCTCAGAGCCATTTGAACCATTTTTGAACAACTGCGCCAGACACTTGTTGTCTTGTATAGGCGTTGCCGACCGCAGCGCCGTATTCCGCCTGTTTACATATCTCTGTAATTGAATACGCATGACTGAACGAGTTTCTACGACGCTCCAGTGTGTGTATATTTACAGTAACGTGTAAAAATATGAAGTAACTTTTCGAGATTATTCGGTAATAAAGTTTCCCATTTTAAATTACGTATGTTATTTGTTGTTGTTGTTGCTGTTGTGGTCTTCAGTCCAGAGACTGGTTTGATGCAGCTCTGCATGCTTCTCTATCCTGTGCAAGCCTCTTCATCTCCGAGTAACTACTGCAACCTACGTCGTTCTGAACCTGTTTAGTGCATTCATGTCTTGGTCTCCCTCTACATTTTTAATCCTCCGCACTTCCCTCCAGTACTAAATTGATGATCCCTTGATGCCTCAGAACGGGCCCTACCAACCGATCCCTCCTTCTAGTCAAGTTGTGCCACAAATTCCACTTCTCCCCAATTCTGTTCAGTACCGCCTCATTAGTTACGTGATCTACCCATCTAATCTTTAGCATTCTTCTGTAGCACCACATTTCGAAAGCTTCTATTCTCTTCTTGTCTAAACTATTTATCTTCCATGTTTCACTTCCATACATGGCTACACTCCATACAAATACTTTCAGAAACGACTTCCTGACACTTAAATCTATGCTCGATGTTAACAAATGTTATTTGTATACTACACATATTACAAGTATATGTATCGAATACTTGCGAGTATTTGAATGCAAGGTTGTGTCAAAATTTTAAGTTAATCGATCGGTTACTTTTCGAATTTTGTTAGCACAAACATACGCAGACTGAATTTTTATATGTAAATATGTGCGCTGTATATGCACATAACGCAATGAAGTTACAGCATGCTGTACCTACTGTTTGCAATAAACGCATGAATGCAACGATGAGTAACCGCTCATTCCTTCATGATCGCCTTTTACACCTCAGTTATACTATGCTGCTAATGTATCACAATGATTATCTGTATTATTGTTCCTTTCCGAAGAATCGTAATCCGTTGAAGCGATACAAATTTTTGGTGAAGTGATGGAGTTTTCCTTTCCTCGTCCACTTCTGTCAGTATAACGTCGCTTTCCAACTGTGACAGCTGTATATCAGCGCCTGCCTGCACTGTCCATCGTGCAGCCTTCCCCGTTCTTTCTCAGTCATTTTCAATAATATTTTTATTTTTAATCAGTCGTCATAATTACTAGCAAAGTCAACATGCTAGTAAACCTTAGAGATCGCGTGGTTTTTCTGTAAAGAATCATAACAGGAATTAGACGTTACTTTCTTGATTTCCTGGATTGTTTCCAAAGTTACCATCCGACAGCAAAGCTAAACTAACAGCTTATGGCGTCATCCACATGAGACATTACAAGTAAGAAATGAGACAAAGAAGGACGGTCTGAATATCCAAGAATATATGGTTTTCTAAGTGGCCTGCTATATGAGCCTGAAACGTGAATAGTGAGGAATAAAGATAGTGCGAGACTGGAAGATTTTGAGATGTGAATGGCGGAGAACCGTAAAAATAAGGTGAATGGGTAGGGTGAAATATGAGATGATACTCAGATACACGAAAGAAGAAGGAAATGAATCTGAACAGTACTTTTTAATAAAGATGGGCTGGTTCATAAAAACAGTATCAGAAGATTATCTGGAACGGAAGAAAAGGTGAGAAAGGAGGGATTTCAGATCCCGAATGATGTAGTGGACGGCAACACACACCTCGGCGTTAAGAAGGAAGCCATGGACGGTCGTAAATGGAATCACAGAGGACCCCTTAGCATAGCAGAAAACTAGTAAATGTGGCAAAGACCCAAAGAAATTGCTGAAGCGTTTCAGAGTTCCACTGCGGAAACTACTACTGGTCGTAAGAACAGGCCGGAGGATACGTAAGAATGATGTAAGTTAGCGTTAACTATGCCTTACACAATCGTTGTCGTTGGTAGTCTGAGAAAAACTGTGAACCTACCGTGGTTATGTTTGCTTACTGTTGTCGAAAATGCGGTGTAGGTTGGAAGGAATCGGAATTATTCCTGCACACTGAAAAATTTCGTCTGTTGTGTTGATTGGAAACAGGTTGCGAGAACATCTTGTTAGCGTAGCAGCGCAGAACAACTTCAAACACGACAAGGAGTCGTCGCGAAAAAGTAAAAAATATATATATAGTCGTGCAGCGGAAGTACGCCCGCGAAACGAAATGGGAGGGAACGCAAGCTCTTTATTGGTCGTCCTTCATTTTTCCCCGCAGTCTATTCATATTTTCGCAGAGTGTATCTCCTTTTCTCTTTTTTCCATCTATAAAGCAGACGACTTCGCTTTCAGCCCAGCGGCAAGGATTTAGATTTATCGCGAGATAAGGGAGAGGGGCGCAGGTTCGTTGGGTTAAGTTTGAATCCACTCCCACGTCGTCAACGTAAATCAAATTTATCCCGGCACGACATCACGCCGACCGATAGAGCTCCAGATATCGGAATTTTACCTCCGCTCTGGCTCGTTGGTTTCGCATCTCACGCGTAGCTACGTTTTTGTAGGGGGTGGGGGTCGCCTTCTTGTGTCTTTCTGATTTAGGCTGATTGCTGCTTCGTTGCCAAGCGACGCACCTCTAAGATGCCAGACACCGTTGTTTCTTTAAGCGTGACAAGCGAACACATGGAAATTATGAGACATTTTCATTTTTAATTTGCATACTAAGTTCTGGGAAGTCAGAATTTGACTGTGAACTGCAACATAAGAGTTGACTAGTTGTATTGTTTCAACGATTCTGCTACTACAGTTTTGTGTGTTTTCATGAGTTCTCTTGCAGTAAATTCTAATGTTATTGTTTTTTCTCTTGTTTGTGTTGCAGGTAAGGAAAACGGGAGCTAAGCACACGCGTAGCTGCTGACTTAAGCGGAACGTTGGCTGCTGAGTTGCGGCGGCTCCACATCCGCCGTCGGAAACTGACTGCTCCTGTTTCTGTCATACTCAGGAATAGCGCCGAGTCTGCACTCTGCGTAACAAGTGAATTATTTTATTATCTTTCGATTTCAGGGGATTCGTAATCATCAAAATAATTGTCATTGCTATTAGAAGCATTTATATAAACGCTGCAGGTTTTTGTAGGACTATAGATGATTCTGAGTACATTTGAACGCATTTATTGGGCTTTTTAGCGTGGTTAAACCATTACTCTCGAAAACCATACTGACCTCGCGGCCTTATTGCGAACCAACTGCATCTCGTGCTTAGGTAAACACAATCAGGTCCAGTATAATGTACAAGCCGTGGACAAAAACATGCAAACACCGCGGTAAACGCTTGCTTGAACATAAATGAAGGTGCTAGCGAAACTTGCAGGTTGCGCTGTTGTATTTGTCCACGAACAGCACCTGAGCAACATCCTCAGTACGTTATTTATTTATTTAGCTTATGGCATATAACACATCATATAGAAAAGACATAAAAATCATAAGACACAGAAATAAAGAGTAGTCACAGTGTGTAACATATAGTTGTAGATATAAAAGTGTTTAAAAAAAGTGTATATAACAAACAAAAGTTCACAAACAAACATCCAGATTTGTGACATAGTCTATTGCACTTTCAGTCGCGGTCAGAGACTCATTGGGGTCTCCTGCAAAACGTCTCAGAGGGCAATCTTCCACGATGTGACGAATCGTCTGCCGGTCCGCACCGCAGTCACATCTCGGGGTGGTGATTTTACCCCACCTATGGAGGCTGTCTGCACATCTGCCGTTATTTGTCCGAATTCGATTCAGGGTCGTCCAAGTTTTCCTTGGCAAATTGAATCCTGGTGGTTGGACATTGATGCATGGCATATTCTGCAGGTTTCAGGGCACAGATTCTCTCCACCACATTTTCCAGAGGTTGCCATAATCCGGGTTGAGAGGATGCGTATTTTTTGCCTTTTTTAAAGAGGGGTGTCTTGAGCGCAATCTGTTCATCTCCAGGGCAGGAACATCCTTATGGATTGGCAGTTTCTCGTTGTTCAGCACTTTTCCATACTCGCGTATGAGAGTGTTCTCTCTGCGCAGGTCCGGTGGGGGAATGTTGCTCAGTATAGGCAGCCAGTGTAAAGGCGTTGGCTTTATTGTTCCTGATATCATCTTCATTGTGTAGTTTAGTTGAGCATCGACCAAACCTGTGTGTTTACTGTTTAGCCATACCGGTGCAGCATATTCTGCTGTTGTGTAGACAAGTCCCAGAGCCGAAGATCTCAGTACAGCCGCGGAAGAGCCCCACGTGGTCCCACATAGCTTCTGTATGATATTATTTCGAGTTTTAAGTTTTGCGGCTGTATTACGTAGGTGTTCCTTGAATGTTAGAGTTCTGTCAAAGGTGACGCCTAGATATCTGGGGTAATTATTATGGTTTAGCTGCCTGTTTTCGAAATGAACGTTGAGCTTTCTTTTTGCTTGGGCATTGTCGAGGTGAAAGCATGTCACCTCCGTTTTTGTCGCGTTTGGCCTAATCTCCACCTTCGGAAGTAATCTCCCAGCTTTGTTAGATCCGCAGTTAATGTGTTTTCCGTTGCCTCCATTGATCTGCCTCTTGCAGCTATTGCCCAGTCGTCGGCATATCCGAATTTTTGAGAAGTGATTTCAGGTAAGTCAGATATGTAGAGGTTAAACATCAATGGCGCCAGAACTGAGCCTTGTGGTAAACCATTGTTGAGCTTCATTTGGTCGCTTTTTAAGTCGCCCATTATTACTCTGAAACTTCTATCTGTGAGCATGTTATCAATGAGGTTGGCCAGCTTATTACATGGTATGACCCGCAGCAACTTAAATATCAGGCCTTGTCGCCGAACGGTATCATAAGCGGCTGATAGGTCAATAAAGGCTACTGATGTTTTGAGTTTTTTCTGAAAGCTCGCCTCTATATGAGTTGCTAGGGAGAGGATCTGGTCGGTGCAACTGCGGTTGGGTCGAAAACCTGCCTGTTCAATCGGTACCACTTCAAGAATTTTTCCGCTTATTCTGTTGTAGATGATACGTTCCAACAGCTTATAGACACAGTTCAGCAGAGCGATAGGGCGGTAGTTTTGGGGCATGTCATTAGGTTTGCCTGGCTTTAGTATCGCTATAATCTTTGCTCGTTTAAGCTGGTGTGGGATGTTACCCAATTCTAAAATATCTGTTAAGAAGTTTGCGAGCCATGTTCTAGTATATTTTCCACAGTGAAGTAGGAATTCTGGGTGGATGCCATCGAAGCCGGGGCCTTGCCACTTTTGATTTTTGACAAGGCTGCTGCAACTTCTTCCGCTGTGATAGGCTGGGAAAATTCGGAGGTAGGCGATGCCCTTTGTTTTAAGGATCTTAATTCACGTTTGACGATCGTGGTGTGTGTTCTGTCCCTTGGTGCTCTTGAGGTTCTAACTATGTGTGTGGCCACATTGTTAGGGGTTATCGGGTAGGTGTCTTTTATTTTACGTTTACTGCCTCCCAGGTTACGGAGTAGGGTCCATGCTTGCCTACTGGATTTAGTGAAATCTAGATTCTCCACGGTGTCCATCCATTTTTCCCGTCGAGCTGCGTCTAAGCTGTGTAACAGTTCGTCCGCGATTTCTTGGTTGTGGGTTTCGGTAAATTCCTGGTACAGGTCTTCGCATCTCTCATTCCAGCCAGGGATGCACTCTTTCCGGTACCCTCTGGGTACATTCCTCTTAGCCGTGGCGATGACTGCTCCCACAAATCTGTCATAGTTGTCCCTAGTCGGGGGTATCCAACCTAGACACTTGTCAAGGTTTTCTGCAAAGGTGGCCCAGTCTGCCTTCTGGAAATTCCATCGTGGGCGAGGAAAGGATTTTATGATTGGGATGTTAATTCCGACTTTTAAGATAACAGGGCGATGCTGGCTATGTGGGAAATCAGACAGGACTTCACGAGTTGCGGCTAGCGGTTGGTTGTTTTTGTTTTTAGTGACAAAACATAAATCAGGGTTATAATCTCGTCTCCATGCTGCTGATCGAAATGTTCCGCCGTCCTTGGCGTCGAAAATCAGGTGGGTGTTAGTCTCCTCACTCCAGCTCATCAGGGATTCACCGTTCTGGTCGTTTCGTGCGTACTTCCAGTTCTCATGGTGACTATTAAAGTCTCCTACGTAGATAGCAGGGTGGGGATATTCTTGGAGTACTTCTGGAGGCCATGGACAGGCGGGAGGCTTATAGATGTTAACTATAGTGGTCTCGCCAATTTTGACAGCAACTTCATGTATGTTGTTGTCTGTAGATATCTTACACAGGGAAGCATTTTCTATCTTATTTCGTATGTAGGTTGCCACGCCGTAATTGCGGTGATAGGTGGCTCCCAGTATCTCGAATCCAGGGATTTTTCCTCTAGAGGCCAGCTGATCTATGTTTTCCGCATGAGTCTCTTGTATCGCGACTACGTCGATTTTGTTCTGAGTGAGAACTCTCTGGAGAAATTCACATTTGCTCCTACTTATGCCTTCAATGTTTAGGTGGCAGACTCGGAGGCACGGTCCGAGTGCTCTAGTCAATTCTTCATCGTTCATTTGGTCGGTATCACTCATGATGTGTTTACCAGGAGATCCAGCACAGGATTATCTGGATTATCTGGTTGCCTTTAGTGCTAGTTCATTTAGCGTTACCCAGGGTGCACGTGTAGGATTCTACTACGGACGCGAACTAGCCTTACACCCCTCAGTACGTTGATAGTTTCAGTCGTGGTCAGCACACAGTTTTGTGCATTATGTAGGAGCTACGCGAATTCGGAGCTGGACAAACAGTAGGTGCTCGTATTGTGGGTGCTTCCGTAAAAAATGGAACCGAAATGTTTGGTATTCCAAGAGGCTCCGTATCGAAGATTTGTACCGCATACCGGGGAACCAGAAAAACGTGATCTGTTAACTCACAACTCAAATGGAGGTAACTTCCAAGAATGATTGCCTATCGAAGTCGAGGGGTCCAAACGATACATACCGAGCGCGCAATCTTAAATCGATCATGCGACTCTGGTGACGGGCGTTATGAGTATGTTTACGTTCGTCACTACTGTAACGATAAAAGATAAGCGTTACAAAAATACTTGTCACTGCAAAGGAGACGACTTACCTTACTCGTCGTCGGTGTTGTTGTCATGTGAAAGTCCATTACGGTGGTCTGGATGGATAATTTGGAGGAGTCGAACCATGTATTCTTCCTGAAACTCGTTCGTTTTCCGCAATCAAAGTGTAACGGTATTTCAGCATCGAAACTGTTCTCACGAAGTTTTACACACTTCGCACCACCACAGTCAACACAGTCCCTTCTTTCCTCGTCTGGTAGTACTCCATATTTGCGACAAAAAGTCGAACAATTTTCTACGCTGGATAAACGTGGAATTACATTCTTCCATGTTTGAGAATGCGCCGAAGAAACGTCAAGTACACCAGACGTCCAACTCACTAACGACATAAATCGTCTGGGTTTCCCTGCCAACTCACGAATAATTCGCGGAGGTACGTAATTTAGAGCAACTAAGGGAACGATGCAAAACAGATAAAAATGAGTATCACAAATAATTGATCAGAACACCCGCCAGCGGAGTCGCATGATCGATTTACGATCGCACGCTCGGTATGTATCGTTTGGGCCCCTCGACTTCGATAGGCAATCATTCTTAGAAATTACCCAAATGGAAATGTGTGTACGTGATGGACGCTCACTGAAGAGGTCTGTGACGAAAAATAGAGGTCGACAGCTATAAAAGTCACTGCCGAACTGAATGTGGCACTCACGAACCCTGCCAGCACCAAAACAGCACTACGGAAGCTCCATTAGCTGGAAATTGCAGGGCGAACTGGAATTTCAAAGCCACAAATTAGTGATGAAAATGCTCTTACCAGAAGAACGTGGTCACAGAGCTACAAAATCTGGATTATGCAACAATGGAAGAAAATAATGTAGTCGGATGAGTCTTGCTGCACAGTGTTTCCAACTTCTGGTCGAGTTTACATCCCAAGAGGGAAACATGGCGGAGGTTAGGTGATGATTTGGGCAGCTATACCGTATTATTCCATGGGCCCCTTGGTTACTCTGCAAGGCCACATTACTGCCAAGGATTATGTAGCCATTTTAGCTGATCAGGTCTATAAAATGGTACAGTGTTCGTTCACCAATGGTCGCGCTGCGTTCCAAGATAACTGGGCCAATATGGTTTTCTGAGCACGAGGAAGAATAGTCGCATTTTCCTTGCCAGCCGCAGCCACCAGGCTCAATACTACTGAGCCTCTGTTGCCTGCTTTGGAGAAGAGAGTGGATGATCGCTATCCGTCTCATCATCGTTAGCATAACTATTTTACCAGAATAATGGTATAAGATATCCTTGAAAACCGTACAGGACCTGTATTTATACATTTCGGCACAACTGGAAGCTGTTTTGAATTCCATATGATTTCCTACACCATATTAATCATGCTAATATGTTGCGTTTTTACTGTTTCCATATTTTGTCCATTCCCTATAATTCTTCATACTCCAAGCATAAGAAATGACAATATAGAACTGAAATGTCTCGTAAATTTGAACACGATGCTTAAAAATATTACAAAAGTAATATTTTCTTTTCAAAGACAAGAGGATTAGCAGGGTAACATGAAAGCGTTGAATTACTGAGGCTAAGCCATCAAGGTACCTAGTAAATAGTGTATTTACTTAGATTTTATGATTCTTCCTCGAAGTCCCAGGTTCTATTTGTTGTTGGTGTTGTTTTTCTTCTTATTCTTCGGATACGTCTTCGCCACATAGTAAGCCAATATCTTTATCTGAGCTACCGTCTGAAACTGACTAAGAAGGATAATCAACGGGTCGTTTTGTTTCTATCGCACGCTCTTTCCTTTCTTTGTGACGTCTGTCCTTCTCAGTAGTAAGCTTTTCTTTTCCCATGCGTTCTTCTTCCATTCGTTCTTTATTGAGTGTCGACGTTAAAAGTACAGACTTCAGTTAGTTGCCAGGAAGTTGTCTCTAAATCTTTACTTTAAACAGCGGAATTATATCTTGGGTGAGATACCCTCACGCATTGTGTGTTGAATATGACCTTTTCCGGGCGTTACGATTGAAGAATTGTCGTCCCATTGTCGGAGCTGCGGGTTTTACGTCAAAACGTGTTCTGCGATTTGCAACATTTCACAATTTTCTGACAAATGCGCCATAGTTGATTTTGGATACCAGGTGGAACAAGTAATTCCACGCGAAAGTAAAGCCTTAAATGCAATAATATAAACGAGTACTTCGTTGATTCTTCTTTTCAAATCCTACATTATACATTGTTCAAGAAACCATCAGGAATATTATATGTAAGTAGTTAAAAACAAACTTACCTCGTTTTATCGCCTTTGAATTGACCTGCCGGGACGAACTTCCATGGAACAATGAGTTACAATACGACAACCCTGTCACCCTGTGGTCAAATCCTGAATCGATGGCAGCCAATTCAAAAATTGAATTATTGAAAAGAAAACAGCCAACAAATAATGTAAACAACAAAAAATGTAATATAATCCTGAACAGTCGTCTGAAGATTAGCCTTTCTGTTCCAAACTGGTAGCGGTGCTATTTGTGTAAATAGACAGCGTTATTAACAAGGGCTTATTCCTGATTTTTTTTTTTTTTTTTTTTTTTTGCAAGAATCAGCTTGTGTTGTGCACACAGCCATGGTGTCAGAAATGGTAGTTTTCGACAAAATAGCAGGGAGAAAGTTTTTGTCCCAAGTGCCATTAATACCGAGGCACTACATATTATTCTTGATAATACAAGTACCGATATTAAGCATTAGGTTTCTGACTAGCAGAACTGTGATCAACGAAAGTCACTTTCCGCATCTCTTAAATTTTGGAACTTTCTTGGAAATTTGTGTTAAGTTCTTAGGGGACCAAACTGCTAAGGTCATCGGTCCCTAGGCTTACACACTACTTAATCTAACTTAAACTAGCTTACACTAAGGACAATACACACACACACCCATGCCCGAGGGAGAACTCGAACCTCCAACGAGGGGAGCCACGCGAACCGCGCAAGGCGCCTCAGACCGCACGGCTACCCCGCGCGGCAGTTTTTGAACTCCAAGGGAAGCACAACAGGGCAGAAAGCCCACGCGCCATATATTAACACAAGTTCGGAACACTGTCTCCATCGTGTGGCACCATATCAAATCAGGGATATGCAACAGGTTAGCCGGCCAGTGTGACCGAGCAGTTCTAGGCCCTACTGTCTGGAACAGTGTGACCACTACGTCGCAGGTTCGAATCCTGCCTCGGGCATGGATGTGTGTGATGTCCTTAGGTTGGTTAGGTTTGAGTAGTTCTAAGTTCTAGGGGACTGATGACCTCAGAAGTTAAGTCCCATAGTGCTCAGAGCCATTTGAACCATTTTGCAACAGGTTACGAGAGCAGAATAACACTGAAAACGCCTTTTGCCAAAAATTGGCACTTAAAACGTTTGCCAATGAAAAGGAGCAATGAAAAAGTTTCCGTTGGAGGTCGTTGCTGCAGCGCTTGTGCAACGTAGCGCGACCTCGATGGGTGTATATTTAGGCACGGACACGTGGGCAAGGGAATACTGTGGCATTCGTGTCTTTCCGACGTGCATACGGTAAATGCGTAAACGTGAACTACGGTGACATTATTACTAAATGCGTCCAAACAGCACCAGCTTGTTGTTATTCTTTTCTTGGCTGCTGAACGACAAACACCGGCAGACAGCCGCCCAAGTTAAAGGTAGTTCAAATAGTGTGTAAGTCTAGGGACCGATGACCTCAGCAGTTTGGTCCCTTAGGAATTCACGCACATTTGAACATTTGATCCGGCAGACATCCCTCGGACGATGAAGAATATGAATGGGGCCGCAGTCTATCGGAAACAATTGTTGTGGAACTGTGCGTAAATTTTCGTGCTAATAGCGATAACGCACGTCCCCATATCGCAAATGTCGTAAAGCAGTCGTTACTCCAACCCTAGTGGGAGACAATCGAGTACTCGCTCTGTAAGTCAGATCTCGCCCCATGCGATTATCATGTCTTCGGTCCCCTGTAAAAGACCTGGAAGGATCGACGATTTTTATCTGACGAATGTGCAGCGGGCAGTTACGGACTTCTTGACGCGGCAGGACACCATATTTTACCAAACGGGTATTCGAATCTGGTGCGTAGGTGCGATGATTGCCTCAATGTTCACGACGATTTTGCATTATTTCCATTCTGACTTTGGACTGTGCGGCCTACGAACAGAAAGTTATTAATCGCGCCTTATACAGAGCAGTTGGTAGTGAATACGAGGTTGACAATAAAGTAATGAGACTGATGTGGAAAAAAAAGTTGCTTACCGTTTTAGTCAAGTTTAGTGTTGTCTCCTTCAAAGTAGTTCCCTTCTGATGCACAAACTTTTTCCAGCGCTTCTGCCATTGATGGTAACATTTCAGGAACTCATCTTCTGTAATATCCTCCAAGACCCTCGTCACAGCTTTTTGGACATCTTGTGTTGTTTGAAAATGGTGTCCCTTGACCGCCGTTTTGACTGTTGGAAATAGAAAAAAGTCGAACGGAGCGATATCTGGTGAATAAGATGGCTGTGGAAGTACTGAAATTTGTTTTGATGTTAAAAATTGCTATACTGATAGAGCAGTATGGGATGGCGCATTATCGTGATGCAGAATCCAATTATCAGCCATGTTGGCACGGACATGAAGAACTCTTTTACGAAGTCCTTCTAAAATTTATTTGTAGTAATATTGGTTAACTGTTTGTCCAGGAGGCACCCACTCTTTATGAACAATTCCCTTGGAGTCAAAGAAGCACACAAGCAAGCATTTCACTTTTGACTTTGACATTCGAGCTTTTTTTGGTCTGGGTGATCCCTTTGAGCACCATTGCGAACTTTGGCGTTTTGTCTCTTATCGTACTGAAAAAGCCAACTTTCATCACCAGTGATAACACGGCCCGACAATTCTGGATTGATTTCCGTTTGCTCTAATAGATCGACTGCCACATTTTTTCGTATTCCTCGCTGTTGTGGTGTGAGATTTTTGGGGGCCATTTTTGCACAAATCTTTCTCATACCAAGTTATTCAGTTATTATTAGACGAACTGTTTCACGACTATTGTTCAGTTCTTCTGCAATCATTTTCACGGATAATTTTCCATCAGACCACACGAGTTCACGCACCCTGACCAAGTTGACATCCGTCCGTGAGGTTGATGGTCGTCCACTGCGGTCTCCATATTCTACATTCGTTCTGCCTTCACTAAACATTTTATGCCAACGAAAAACTTGTGCTCTTGACATAACCTTCTCTCCAAAAGCCTTCTGAAGCTTACCGTAAGTCGTAGTCGCGTTTTCACCCAATTTAACGCAAAAAGAAGCGGCATACCGTTGCGCAATATTATGCGGTTCCATTTCCGTGACGAGAGACACAAACACGTGTTACCTTATTACAGCACAACTCACGACTCAGCAGTTGCATCGATGTGCCGCTTGTACTAGAAGCATCTTATAGACCAAGGTCAAAGATATTGTACCTACGCAAGCCTACAGGGTTGCCACATCTTGCAAAGAAAATCAGTCTCATTACTTTTTTGTCGCACCTCGTATGCAGTAGTGACGAATAAAACATTTTATTCAAATAAGACAGTCTCAACGGAAGTATGACATTTCGCTTTTACTACATGGGACAGTTACAGTTAAAAAACCTTTCACGCAAACTGCCCGAGAGGAGTCATCTAGAACGGCTTGTAAGTAATTAACTGTGCGAGTCTCTAGCAAATTGCTGCAAAAAAAAAAAAAAAAAAAAAAAAAAATCCTTCGCCACTCTGAAACTAGACCAGAAAATGTACTTGATTTCTCTGGGAGCACATGCAGTATTCAAAGGACCCGGTCGCGAACTCGTCGCAGAATCCAGAAATGTTTGGAGTTAAGTATTCTATGTGATCTCATTGCCGTGACGCGTTCTCATTCGTTCGGCGACTCATTACTTCCGCACGGCTATCCGTCCCCAGGAGCTTAAACCCGCGCGCCACTGAATACCGGACGCAGCTGTCGCTGCTGCCGTGGTACGCCCTGGCACCTCACCGCAGAGATCCACCGCGGCGCGGAATCCACTGTGCGTGCCGCGCGCGGTTGCTCTGTTTGGGCGCCGGGACCGGAAGGAGCGCTAATGAATGGATCTGCGGCGGCGCTTCGACATTTAGCGCTCGCTGCTGTTGCCGTTTTTAACGAGCAGAAACGAGCTTCATTAAGAGGCGCCCCAAATTACGTGTGTCATTAAAATGTGCGTCCCAGGCTGTCGGCTGCTAGCTGTCCGCGGAGCTCGCCTTCCTCGGGGACGTTGCGCCGATTTTGCCCGCCAGTCACGGCGGCGCTGAATGCCGCGGGTGTGGCGACGACCGCTAGCCACGTATCCGGTGTTGCACTGCTGCACACTTCCGTCTGCCCTTCTCCAAATGTACACTTCGCTGTCTCCGCACTGACCCACTGAGATTATGTAAAAACTGTAATTCTTTTGTTTCTTCGTTTTCATTTCTGCAATTCTCCTTACACTTCTCCCCGCACTGCTCTTTGCTTTCAAACGACTCTTTGGTCGAGGCATCCGCAGCAGTGGTAGTATATTTTGTAGCAAGAACTCCGCAGACAGTTGTGTCATGAATCAATCTTATTAAGGAACTACTAGTTTCGTGATTTCTAGCCACATCATCAGGAGCGTATCTAAACAACAAGAAATAAACAATGACAGTGACTGAAACCCTATACATAAAAGTAATACCAAAGCCCAAAAGCACCTAATTATGAGAACAGATAAAAACACAAGTATTCTTTCTTTCTTTCTTTCACTTGCGCCTTTGCCCCGCCATGGTCGCAGGGTCGGCGTGGTTACAACGGAATTGGCAAAGGTTAATTGAAAGGGATGACCGGAAGCCCTTCCTGTCGCCACCCCATACCCCCCAGGAAGGAATCAGTGTACTCCAGCTGCCTGCGTCTAGTGGAAACCATGAAATAGTGCGAAAGTGTTACAAATGTCTGTGTGTCGTGTAACTGAGGCGGGATGTGGGGACCAGCCCGGTATTCACATAGCGAGAAGTGGAAAACCGCCTAAAAACCACCTCCAGGCTGGCCGACACACCGGCCCACGTCGTTAATATGTCGGGCGGATTCGATCCGGGGCCGGCGCGCCTACCCGAGTCCATGAAGCAGCGAATTAGCTCTCTCGGCTAACCTGGCGGGTTCTTATTAAAACACAAGTGTATTTAGAGAAATTAAAGCGTAGTAAACGTAGAGAATTTAGAAGACCCAGCCTTCATAGTTCGTAGGGTGAACAGTCAGTGCATAAAAAGCCGGGCGACATAAAACATCCTACACCACGTAACAAGGATGCGACTATATCCAAAGAGCTAAAGTGAGACACTGGACTAAAGCAACATATCGTCGAGGCGGGAGGCGCAGCAACCCTTCCAGGAGCGGAAAGAGCCGATGAAGCAAAGGTTACGGTGCACGAGTCGCTGGCGCTAAGAGCTCCACCATGAAGCGGCATCTACATCTGCATGGATACTCTGTAACTCACATTCACAATATATCTCTGGTTATTCCAGTCTCGTACAGCGCGCGGAAAAAGCGAACACCCATATCTTCCCGTGCGAGCTCTGATTTCCTCTATTGTATTATGATGATCGTTTCTCCCTACGTAGGATGGCGTCAACAAAATACGAGGGTTGTTCAACAGGAAATGCCTCACTTTTTTTGTCAGAACATATTTATTGTTAAGAGTCAAAATGTGGTGACGATATGCAACGTGTCTTGTCCATGCCCTATTTTTCTACGTAGACTCCATCACGTTCTATGACCGTACGCCAACGCTGTGGAAGAGCATGTCTTCCCTGCTGGTAATAGCTTATGTTCTGTAGGCGTAGCCACATTTTCACTGCGTGACTGACATCCTCTTCATCTTCAAAGTGTGCTGCCCGCAGAGAATCTTTAAGCGGCCCAATGAGATGGAAGTCCGAGTGTGCAAGGTCTGGACTGTAGAGTGGAGGAGGCAATGATGTCCAACCCAATTTTACGAAGTGTTCCCGCGTTCTCAGACTTATGAGTGGCATTGCACTATCGCGTTGGAGCAAGATTTCTGTTGGATTCTTGTCCTGGTACCACGCGACTGCTACGGTCGCAGGTTCGAATCCTGCCTCGGGTATGGATGTGTGTGTTGTTCTTAGATTAGTTAGGTTTAAGTAGTTCTAAGTTCTAGGGGACTGATGACCTCAGCAGTTAAGTCTCATAGTGCTCAGAGCCATTTGAACCATTTGATTCTTGTCCTATCGAACACGTCGGAAACGGTTCTTGAGTTTATTCAGAGTCTTCACGTATGCCTCTGAATTGATGGTTGAGCCTCTTGGCATCACATCCACGAGAATGATGCCGTCACACTCCCAGAAGTGTCACCATGACTTTCCCGGCAGACGGGGTTGTCTTGAATTTCTTCTTTTGCGGTGAATGAGGATGATGCCACTCCATTAACTGCCCTTTTGTTTCCGGCGCATAGTGGTGCACCCAGCTGTCGTCCACCGTAACGATCAGTGACAGAAAGGCCTCTCCGTCGGTCTCAAAACGCTCCAACAATTCAGATGAAATGGTCTTTAAAAAAAAATCTTGTGATCCATTGTGAGCATTCGTGGAACCCATTGTGAGCACCTCTTTGAATGTCAGAGTCTCGATCATTGGAGACGCACTTCCAATGCTGACCGACAATTGTAGAGCCACTTGTCGAGTTGTGATGCGCCGGTCGGCACGAATAATGGCAGCCGCACGATTCAACATGTCTGGAGCAGTGGCTGGACAGGACGTCTGGAGCGTGGCTGATCATGGAGCTCTGTTGCTGCATTTTCTGAGGCAGTAACTTTCTTTACCCTTCGCCCAACTGTACTCCTATCAACTGCAGTATCGTTATCCACCATACACAAACGGTTATAGATGTTCACCACGGTTTCTTTTCCTGCACACAAGAATTCAATAACAACACGCTGATATGAAACTTCCTGGCAGATTCTGGAAACAACACGCTGCTTGTAATGTGAGTTGTATGCAGACGCCATTTTGACGCTGTACTACGGTTCTGCCATCTGACAGAACGGCTCGAAACTTCACCGGCACACAGAAGAAACATCAAATGTGAAGCACCAACAAGAGAGTTTGTGTATATTAACGGCTTTTTTAAAAAAAATGTGGGGCATTACTTATTGAACGACCCTCGTACTTTCGTATTCGGAGGAGCAAATTGGTGATTGAAATTTCTTGAGAACATTCTGCCCCAGCGAAAAACGCATTTGTTTTAATGATGTCCACCCCAAATCCTGTATCATTTCAGTGACGCTCTCTCCCCTATTTCGCGGTAATGCAAACCGTGCTGCCCTTCTTTGAACTTTCTCGATGTACTCCGTCAACCCTATCTGGCAAGGATCCCACACCGCGCAGCAGTATTCTAAAAGGGGACAGACAAGCGTTGTGTAAGCAGTCTCTTTAATAGATCTGTTACATTTTCTACGTGTCCTACCAATAAAACGCAGTCTTTGGTTAGCCTTCCTCACAACATTTTCTGTGTGTTCCTTCCAATTTAAGTTATTCGTAATTGTAATTCATAGGTATTTAGGTTTGGGACAAACAAAAACCACATCCCCTATACTCTAAGCGTACTGTGAAAGTTGAGACTTTGTTACATCAATTTTGATAAAATAAGAGTAACAAAGCATGCAGATAGCGCGTATCTAGAAGATGGAGCCAGACGCAAGAAAAAACTACACTATGCATAAAGTGGTGCCACAACCGAATACACCGTAAGGAAAAGATACCAAAAGCTAAAAATCCATAAGCGTAAACAAGAGAGACAAACAAACTGTAATAAAATACGTTACAGGAATCACTAAGCTCTCGCAGTAGAGTCAAAATTAAATAAAATGCACCTGTGCCGTAGCTCAGTCTGGTTGTTGACCGTGAGCAGCGGATGTAATTTCATGCTACGCATAATCTCCGGCCCTTCTGAAATATTAAGGTTGTGGCTCTTTCCCTCCCTACGCAAAATTCTAAAAGTTTTGTGCATTCTGACCACGGAGTCGCCATACTCTGGAAAGTGGGTACTGAGGACAGACCTTGAACTTTTCAAATTTGCGTGGTCCCTGAACCTCATATCGAACTATCAACCAGTCCGCTTCACATAACGCATAGGGGAATCGTCACACAGGATATAATGAACACCTGTGAACCTATATTTTCGACAAGACGCCTGTGCTCTCTGTTTACTGGGGATAAAGAAACCAGCTCTTATATTTTTTGCCATTCGATGCTTACCAACTTTTTTCCGAAAGTTTATCGTAATACGGTATCCTGTGTTAACTTATGCACCCATTCTCCCATTCATGTTCCCTCTGTAGGGAAACGCCACTCCCTGCCCCGCTCCCGAACCTGTCTTTCTTGCGAAGTATTCTCTTACTAATACCGGTCACAAAATTTCTGTCGTGTACAATGACATGAGCAATATGAAGTCCGTATCAAAAGCCTCACGTGACAGGATCGCTTTATGGAACCTGTATAGCAGGGACCGGAAAGCCACCATCTTGTGTGGTAGCGGATGGTTACAGCTGCAGTGAAAAACTACATTGATGGTGGAAAGTTTCCCATAGATACCAAAAATGGCCTTGGAATCGTGAAGGGAAATCTTGAAATATAAACACGGTAACCAACGGTTTATTCAATGAATATCGACCCTACGGACATTGTGGTTTCACCTATGAGGATTGGGCCTTCTACTCGTATATTCTGCATTTACCAAGTTTTACTTTTTGTAAGTACACAAGTGTTTTTATCTGTTCTCATAATTAGGTGTTTAGGGCTCTGGTATTACTCTGATGTATAACGGTGCAGTCAGTGTCATGGTTTATTTCTTATTGCTTAGGTATACAACCGATGATGTGGCTGTAAGCTACGAAACCGGTAGCGCCTTAATGAAATTGATACTAGACACAGCTGTCTGCGAAATTATTGCTATAATATGTTCTTTCCCTTTGTTCCATTCAAAAATTCGTGATTTACAATTTCTTCTGTTGTTGTAGCTTTGTTAGAATCTCATAATTCGAAAAGTTCGTGATGATACACCTTGCCTGCTTCCAGTTTGCTCCAACAAGTGCGGCCAAGTGGAGGTGTTGCCGTATCGCGTGGCCATGGAAGCATCTGACTCAATCTTACAAGAGTCAATAAAACCGTCAGTTTGAACATCTGTTAATCAAAACTTACCATGAGGTTTCAATTGAACGGGAAGGTCTGTACCGTAACCATAATAATGTTAGGAGCCTAAATTTCTCGTTATTTAAAATATAAATAAAACAATAAATAAATATGTATAAAAATAAACAACCAGGAAAAGTAATATTAAAGATCGTAATCGAGAGGAAAGAGTGTAATAGTATTCTAATTCAATACCCTATTCTACTTGTGATCAATAATCAGTTAAAATAAAAGTTGCACAATGGTATCAAGGGAGTTACTAAGAGTTTGCGTGGTGGTAGTAAGTTCCTAAGGGACCAAACTGCTGAGGTCATGGGTCCCTAGGCTTACATACTACTTAACTTAAACTAACTTACGCTAAGGACAACAAACACACTCATGCCCGAGTGGGGACTCGAACTTCCGATGGGGGGAGCCGCGTGAACCGTGGCAAGGCGCCGCAGACTGCGCGAACCATTACATGGCGTCTAAGACCACGCGGCTGACTTGCGCGGCACTAAGGGTTTCAGGAGAGCGGCGTGTTACTTAACCTGAAACATCTCGCCGTGTTGTACAGACGGCGGCTTGCAACTGTCTTCAGATCGCGTGAATCTCGTAGCCCGTTTAGGACTCGTGAATTGTAAACGTCACGTTCTCTTTTCAAAGACTCTCACTACTCGCGAGTCCTTAGGTCAGATTTTCGCGAACATGGCACTTATCAGGTGATTCTCTGTGAAGAACACTGACTATACGGACGCTACGTATTAATTTTTCCAGGACACCGACAGAAAAAGGGCACGATGATCTTAGTATGACCTATTTAAAAAATCGTAACTATTTTGTACTGCCACAACATTCGGCCGCTCCTACAAAAAGCTCTACCTGTCTTACAAGAGATTTTTGAGGGATGTCTCCATTCTCCCGATCTGATAGTCTGCCGTTAGCTGGTTGATCTTGTCGGCCAACTACCTGCTAGGAAGGTATCCTCGCCGTCCTGGCGTTCTTTCTCAAACGAAGGAGTTGCTCTGTCGATTTCTGCCCTCTTGGTGACTACTAAAAATTACATTTTGACTGTCGTTGCGTTAAGGTCAAGCTGACCCAAAATTCTTCCTGTACAGAGTGAATGATAATATGTAACTTTCGTTTCACTCTCTTCTCTGGAACGGACAGAAAATCGGGACCAAGGTTTTTTTTTATAATTTTTATCTCCTAACTCATTAAGTATAGTATCACAGGTTTCTTTTTGTCATTTCCGAACCTTTGTTATTTTATTTTTTGTTCCATCACGCAGTGGGCTGAATATGCAGCTCCGCTTTACTGCACATCATACATTGCCTCTCCCTTGTCTTGTCGCTTTAGACGTTTTCGATTAAAAATACGCGGGATGACCGCACGGTAACGTTTCCAGTCAGTTCTTCAATAATTGAGTCAAAATAAAACGTAGGTCAATATGTAAATAGCCGCCAGGTAATGCAACACCGTGGACACTATCACGTGGACTCGGGCGTGATGCCTCGATGATCTGTAACACCTCGACGTCTACACCACAATTTTAATGTTGCATTATTGCATTATGGATAATTACCTAAACAGTTGCCTGTTCCATACATCATACGAAGGCCTATGTCAATAGTGGTACAAGTCCATTACCTCCACTTTTTTGCCTATGATGCCTCTTAAATTAATGATCCAAACAAACAGAAAGAGAAGTTCATATCTAGCAAGAAGCCATATGCTTGAATATTTCTGGTATCTCAACTGCAGATTTTTCAGCGCTCATTTAACTTTAGGACTCTATATCTCAAAATGAACAAAAATGGACTTGTACCACTGTTGAAATAAGCCCTTCATAAGAATGATTTTTTCTATTGAAATGATTTGGAACGACACAGAGTGCAGGATATTTATACATCACTAGTTTCAGTGGATGGTTACATGCTGTCCATTTACAAATTCATGACTGGCACACTGGCCTAACAGATCATTCGTTATGTCAACGTATTATATGAACAATTCCTTCGAATGTTCCGTTGAAATCATGCTGCAGCCAAATATTATAGATTCAAACATTGACCTGAACATGAATGCACTTGTCACCATTAAATATTGTACGTAACTGCGAAAGAAAACTAAATAAATGATATATTTTATGTTTGCGTGCTTTACTTTTTATTTCAATGTTTATTACTTCAAACATGCATGGATGTCTAAAGGAAAAGACATTGTAATAGTAATTATTTCAGCCTAGACGGCCAAAACTACGATACCACTAACGTAGAACACGTTTGTCTCATTAACGCTTGTCTCATGTAACGCTTGTCTCATTAACGTTTGTCTCATTAATCCTGTTGCGGGACTGAAGGTAAACTGCGAGAATTGGGGCACAGACATTGTGATGTATGGAAGTTTGGGCTATTCCTAGAAGCGTGCACGGATAGCTCAGTGTGCAGGCGCGGTTTTTTTTTAAAGGAAACCTTACTGAATGGATCAACGATGAGCATGGACGGGTGTAACGGGACGTCAGCCCCGAACACATGCAACGAAAAATAACGAACAAAATGATATCAACAACAAAAAAGTGGTTAAGGCGACCGATAGCGATAAGCGGGGAATCCGGGTTCGAGTCCTGGTCGGGCACAAATTTTTAAGTGTCACCAGCAGGTATAAATTCGTTGGCTGGACCAGCGGACGTCAAAAATATTCGGAACTGCTTCAAAATTTCGTAATTTGCGTTACTACCTTCAGAGTTTTATGTTATTGCACAAATGATCAAAATTTTTGTTGACTCATATTGAACTCTCTTCTGAGCCACTGGCAGCTTTTCTGCCGATTCTGCAGAAAGCTTGAACGTCCGTCGGATGATAAGGGAACGCATGAGATTACTTGGGACTGAAGAAGAGCAACAAAGATAATAAAGACACGCAACAGTTTCTTGACCTCCATCATCGCTAAACCCGATCGTCCATTAGGAGTCTGGATAACTGGTAGCAATGAGACTGGGTGCAGTGGGTGGCGGCCCGCCGGCAGTGGGGCACTCGCCGAGTGAATCAGGCTCTCTAATGAACGGCCTCTCTGGGTGCTCGCGTGACACACACACGCGCGTGCCTGGCCAGTTACTGGCGCACCACTCGCCCGGTCCGTGCCAGGCGGCAAGCACAGCGCGAAGCAAACATCTCATTTGCTGACTCTCACGAGGGGACTTGGTTTGCTGCAGCTATATTGGCTCTGAGCACTATGGGACTTGACTGCTGAGGTCATCAGTCCCCTATAAGTTAGAACTACTTAAACCTAACTAACCTAAGGACATCACACACATCCATGCCCGAGGCAGGATTCGAACCTGCGACCATAGCGGTAACGCGGTTCCAGACTGCAGCGCCTAGAACCGCTCGGCCGCTCCGGCCGACAAGTTGTAGAGAAAATACGATACGAGGGCCGATCACAAAATAAGATTACAAGGCCGATATTTCTACAATGTAGTCTGTTAAATAAAAATTAGTAATGTGTGATAATTCTGATGCATGAGATTGGCAGCTGTGCAGAGTTTCAGGCATCCGCCACCTACAGTGCAAATTGAAGGTAAGCGCAAATGGATACTCATTTGGGAAATAGATGTCGCAAAGGAATCCGGTCATTTATTCGATTTCTGTGGGCGCAACATGTGACCGCGTCTAAAATTTACCGGACGGGGATCTCAGTGGCCGATCCAGCACGGCATCAACAAATTTGAACACAGCTCAGCGGAGGAACTGATTCAGAACAACAGGAGGCTCGCACTACGGTATATGACAATAGAACTGAGATTGTCATTTCGGAAGTGGCTGAGCACGTAAAGACAGGATTTTTACCAGGCGGCTATGTTGAAACTCATTCAACGAAGCGACAACTGCCTAAACCGATATGGGGACTATGTCGAAAAATAACCTAATGTGTGTACTACCAGTTGGATGAATTGATTGTATGAAATCAAATGTGCACGTTTCACTGCAGCCTTAGTTTCTGATCACCTCTCGTACACAAACAGTTAAAAATACAGAAAAATGTATACAACTCACAAACAGTTGGCGCACACGACTTTCCTACCTTAGATAAGTGAGGACAGCGGCGACAAGAAAGGCATGAGCAGCAGTTATAAATAAAATAAATTTGTAAAAATTTGATTACAACGGCCCCATACCAAAAACGGTATTAACAGTAAGTGGTAGCATAAGTAGATGAAGGAAAATGTATTACATAGAACGTAATAAATGAAAATTTTGCATAAATTCATTCAACACTGAAGAGTAAACTACTTATTCGAGGAAGAAGCAGACACCAACAGTAAAATAGGAAAATGACATACGTTGCAAGTTTTAAAGTACGACGGGTATTGCATCTGTACAGTGTGGAGAGGAGGTATAACTTAGGAAATACAAAACCTGGAGGCTGCAAGTAATAAAGTGGAGGTTCCTCGAAAAACGAAAATAGATCATCATTCGTAGTAGAATCGACAGAAAAAGAAATGTAAGGATGAGGTCAGAAATTCGAATTAGTCCTATACTTTGTTACTTAAACGACTATACAAAAACAAGGGCTTGCTGTAAAGTAATTGCCCCGAATTTTTTTATTCTGTTATCAATATCGGTTGAGATATAACTTGTCACGCATACCACTCGCTCCACTTCCCTGCTTTGTTGACGCTTTTTGCACCCTCTGCCGCTAGAGTGCTCCAAACGGTGCAATATGGCTATGTGTAACGTACCTAAGTAAGTGTGTAAAAAACACATGCTATTATCGAGTAACTAACGGCAGAAAATGTGCCTCTACTTGCAGCATCCTCTCATTCAGCTTCTCAGTGCCAGACCACACACTAGCGCTGCGACATCTGCAGAAATCCGGCGCTTTGGGTTTGCTATTGTCGTTTCTCCTCCATACAGTCCCGACTTGATCCCATCCGATTTTCATCTGTTTGCAAAAGTTCACGAACATGTCCGAGGACTTCACTCTGATAGCTGTGAAGCCGTGTAAGTAGAGGTGAGGTTGTGGCTCCTTCAACAACGTCAAGGATTCTACAGTGACGGTATCAAGAAACTCCAGAATGAGATTTCACTCTGCAGCGGAGTGTGCGCTGATATGAAACTTCCTGGCAGATTAAAACTGTGTGCCCGACCGAGACTCGAACTCGGGACCTTTGCCTTTCGCGGGCAAGTGCTCTACCAACTGAGCTACCGAAGCACGACTCACGCCCGGTACTCACAGCTTTACTTCTGCCAGTACCTCGTCTCCTACCTTCCAAACTTTACAGAAGCTCTCCTGCGAACCTTGCAGAACTAGCACCCCTGAAAGAAAGGATATTGCGGAGACATGGCTTAGCCACAGCCTGGGAGATGTTTCCAGTTTTAATCTGCCAGGAAGTTTCATATCAGCGCACTCTCCGCTGCAGAGTGAAAATCTCATTCTGGAAACATCTCCCAGGCTGTGGCTAAGCCATGTCTCCGCAATATCCTTTCTTTCAGGAGTGCTAGTTCTGCAAGGTTCGCAGGAGAGCTTCTGTAAAGTTTGGAAGGTAGGAGACGAGGTACTGGCAGAAGTAAAGCTGTGAGTACCGGGCGTGACTCGTGCTTCGGTAGCTCAGTTGGTAGAGCACTTGCCCGCGAAAGGCAAAGGTCCCGAGTTCGAGTCTCGGTCGGGCACACAGTTTTAATCTGCCAGGAAGTTTCATCAAGAAACTGTTCGCGTGTTGGGAGAAATGTGTTGGTCGCGAGGGTTACTATATATAGACATGAAGAATAAAAATATGGAATGTTGATAACGTTTGTTGTATTTAAAATGCGTTAAGAGAGCTTTCACACAAATAATTCGGAGGTATTCCATTACAGCACGTCCTCGTAAACGTGTAAATCATTTGTACAGGGCCGGCCTCTGTGGCCGAGCGGTTCTAGGCGCTTCAGTCTGGAACCGCGCTGCTGCTACGGTCGCAGGTTCGAATCCTGCCTCGGGCATGGACGTGTGTGATGTCCTTAGGTTAGTTAGGTTTAAGCAGTTCTAAGTCTAGGGGACTGATGACCTCAGATGTTAAGTCCCATGGTGCTCAGAGCCATTTGAACCGTTTGTACAGAATGGCGTATTCAGTATGCCCGAAAATATGTATGTACACCACACGAAAGATGAGATCATAAGAACGATTAAGGCAAAAAGGCCGATAGACTATCAACAACTTTAGTAAGAAATGGAAGTCATAATGGTCTGCACAACATAATATATGATGGAACACGGAGAAAAAGAACAACAAAATAAGTCCACATTAAAAGAGGGCTTGTACTTGATCGTAACTGGTTTCAGCTCTGCAAAAGACTTCTGACGCAAGTGTATAGTTTTCTTAATCACATAACAACTTTTTTGTTTCTTTGTGACTTGCAAAAGAAAAGTACCGGTACGTGTATGTTAAATAAACTTCGAATATAATGTCTAAAAAATCGGTTTATATTTCACTTGGTGCTTCGTAAGGATTTAAGTTAGTCACAGCGATTCACACCAAGATATCTGGCCGCGAGTGACACAAAAGGTCCATAAAACGAGCAGCGGCCCACTCAACGCGATCCGTCGCGCTCCAGGAAGGCGCCCTACCAGGAACGGTATGCGGCCGCCCTTGTGCCCACAACGCGGCCCGTGTCTGCCTTCTCGGAACTCTGGCCCCTCGCCACGACCTCTATACCGCTGGCGGCCATTCAGTGCGAGGCGTGCAGGGCAGGTGCGCCGCGGTCGCCCCTGCGGAGCTACCAGCATCCCTCAGCGCAAGTGGCTCCGGTGGTCGCTTCATATGCCAACTGACTCCGACTGTGGTGCCTATGCCTGAAATCTAAGCATATGTTGTTGCGGTGGCCATCTGTCCAAAGGAAAGTTTGATGCACCCCTCTACGTTAGACTGTCCTGAACAATTTTCTGCTTCTACACCGAAGTTCCAAAGAAACTGGTATAGGCATGCGTATTTAAATACTGAGATATGTAAACAGGAAGAATCGGGCGCTGCGGTCGGCAACGCCTATATAAGACAACTAGTGTCTAGCACAGTTGTTAGATCGGTTACTGCTGCTAAAATGGCAGTTTATCACGATTTGAGTGAGTTTTAACGTCATGTACACGAGCGATGGGACACAGCATCTCCGAGGTAGCGATGAAGTGGGAATTTTCACGTACGACCAGTTCACGAGTGCATCCTGAATGTCAAAAATCCGATAAAACACCAAATCTCCGCACCTCACTGCGTCCGAAGAAAAATCCTGCAAGAACGGGACCAACGACGACTGAACTGAGTCGTTCAATGTGACAGAAGTGGAACTCTTCCTCAAATTTCTGCAGATTCAATGCTGGGTCTGTCAGCGTACGAACCATTCAACGAAGCATCATCGATATGGGCTTTCGGAGCCGAAGACCCACTCGTGCACCCTTGATGACTGCACAACAAATCTTTACGCCTCGCCTGGGCCCGCCCACACCGACACTGGACTGTTCATGACTGGAAACATATTGCCTGTTCGGACGTGTCTAATTTGAAATTGTATAGAGGGGATGGACGTGTACGGGCATAGAAACAACCTCATGAATCCATCGACCCGACATGTCAGAAGAGACTGTTCAAGCTGGTGGAGGCTCTGTAATGGTGTGGAGCGTGTGAAGTTGGAGTGATATGGAACCCCTGATACGTCTAGACACACTGACAGATGACATGTTTGCAAGCAGCCTGTCTGATCACCTGATCCAATGATGTCCATTGTGCATTGCAACGGACTTGAGCAATTACAGCAGGACAATGCGACACAACACACGTCCAGAATTGCTACAGAGTGGCTCTTCTAATTTTAAGTCCTTCCGCTGGCCACCAAACTCATCAGACATGAACATTATTGAGCATAACTGGGATACCTTGCAACGTGCTGTTGAGAAGAAATCTTTACCCTCTCGTACTCTTACAGATTTATGAATAGCCCCGCAGGATTCATGGTTACAGTTCCCTCCAGCACTACTTCAGACATTAGTCGAGTCCATGCCACGCCATGTTGTGGCACTTCTGCGTGCTCTTGGGGGTTCTACACAATATAAGGCAGGCGTACCAGTTTCTTTGGCTCTTCAGTGTAACTAGTGTAACTACATCCATTCGAACCTGTTTTCTGTAATCATGCCTTTGCTTAATTCTACAATTACTACTCCCCACAGTTACATCCTTTACGAAATTCACCTTTCATTGATGCCATCTGATGTGTCCTACCAAACTATCCCTTATTTCATCCTTGTCCTGCATTTCTTTCCTCCCCTATTCGGTCCAGTAACTCTTTTTCATTACCTGATCTAATATTCAGCACGCTCCTGTATCATTTCATTTTAAAAACTTCTGTTCTTCTCTTGTCTCTACTTTCATCGTCCAAGTTTCATTTTCGTACGAGGCTACATTCCAGGTAAATAATTTCAGTAAAGATATCCGTGCCCTTGAATTTGTATTCTGCGTTAACAAATTTTTCTTTCACAATTATGCTCTTCTTGTTTTTGCCAATTTGCATTTAAATCCTCATTTCTTAGTTCATGTTCAGTTATTTTGCCTCTCAGATATCGTAGCTCATGTCCAGTATTTTGCAACTCCCTCAGCATCGACTGATTTAATTCTGTCATTACCCTTGATTTACTTTTTTTGATGTTATAACGTCTTTTTGAGAGAGTATACATTGTGTTCAGTTGATCTTCCAAGTCTGTCGTCGTCTTTGCCAGAATTACAGTGTCACAGGGCAACCTTCAAGTCTTTATTTCTTGCAGTTTAACTTTAAATTCCTTCTCAAATTTCTGAGTGTCTACAGCCTCTGCCATAGACAAGCTGTTCTATAACATCGTTATTTGATTTGCTTTTTTTTCCCCCATTTGAAACGTGCCACAATTTATAACGCCAAGACCGCGCAGAGTAGGACACTGATTAAAGCACCAGACTCCCATTAAGGAGGAGTAGGGTTCAGATCCCTGAATGGCCTACCTGATTTAGATTTTCCGTGGTTTTCCTAAAGCGCTTGAGATAACGCCGGGATGGCTCCTTTGGAAAGAACACTGCTGATTTTCTTCCCATTCGAGCCTATGCCCCATCTCTAATGGCCTCATCGTAGATTGGCTGTAAAGCCTTAATCGTTCTTTGTTCCTTTTTTTTCTTTTCTGTCTCTTTCACGAGAAATTATATAAACGTCTTTCTGTTATTGATGAAAGTCTTGCAGCCCAAGTACTTGTGTGCATGAAACATTTTTGCAGGGCCTCACGAAACACCCGTTCACTCTTTTTTATAGTACACCGAAAGCGGTTTGCGTACGTCATCTTGTGGAACATTCGACGCTACTTGCTTTCAGAAGAGGAAATGGCTCTGAGCACTATGGGACTTAACATCTATGGTCATCAGTCCCCTGGAACTTAGAGCTACTTAAACCTAACTAACCTAAGGACATCACACACATCCATGCCCGAGGCAGGATTCGAACCTGCGACCGTAGCAGTCGCGCGGTTCCGGACTGAGCGCCTAGAACCGCTAGACCACCGAGGCCGGCTTCAGAATAGGAGTCATGGTGTGTACAAAGTATTGATAGGATACCAGATAAAAAGAGATTCATTCCCATCTCTCGGAAGATATCCTGTAAGACAATATTTATGCTATTACTCAGCGGTAAGGGACTATAAAGAAATAGGGAAGTCTAAGAGTACGAAATGGACCCTCCTATTGTATAACTAACACAATAGCAGTATAATGAAACAAATAACAATGTATCTCATGTGCTGTATATTCAAAACCCGTACTGATTTTAGGATAATCATTTTTCGCTCTCAAACGAAGTGGTTATATTTCTGATATGATTGTGTAAGCGACCAAAACCTGGCACTTAACTTCGGCACCTACACGTTTCCCTGGGTTGTCTCGTAATATTGGCAAGTATTAACACCCATTATCTTTTGGTTGTCTGCAGCTCGTGGTCTTGCGGTAGCGTTCTCGCTTCCCGCGCACGGGGTCCCGGCTTCGATTCCTGGTGGGCCAGGGATTTTCCCTGCCTCGATATGACTGGGTGTTGTGTCGTCTTCACCTTCATCATTCATCCCCATTACGGTCGGAGAAACCTCCTTTAGTACCCTGCCTAGTCGGCGGTGCGGGTCTCCCGCATCGTCCCGTACGTTCCTCGGAGTGTGGGACCTTATCATCTTGTGGTTAATTTGTCTCTCCTTTGTAGTCGATATACAAAGAATCTTCAGGAAGTTCGGTGCGAGTACTTTAGCACTGCATATTTAAATTAGTATTCAAGTACACTGAGGAGGAATAGAAGAACATCTACTTTTGCTTTCGAAAATAATAGTGTGCCGTGGTGCAAAGCGTCTGTTCCGCTTTATGATTCTAGTGAAACGCTTGTAACACGATCTGATCTGCAATTTTAGTAGTTTTGCCCACTTTTCTTACACTGTCCGATACGAAATCATTTATTCTCCACGTCCGCTTGCTTAGCTGTGTGGTAACATGTTTGCCTACCATGCAGCGGGCTCGGGTTCGATTCCCGGCCGGGTCTGAGATTTTCTCCGCCCATGGACTGGATGTTGTGTTATCATCATCATCATCATCATCATCGATACGCAAATCGCCCGTTGTTGTGTCACTTGAAAGAAAACTTGCTCCCCGGCGGCCGAACTTCCCCAGATGGGGGCTCCCGGCCAACAATACCCCACGACCATTTCATTTTTTTTTTTCATTTATTCTCTTCGCATCTTTGGATTGTAAGATACCGGGTTAAGACTTCACAAAAACTAAAAGAAAAGTTACATGTGATAGCTAAGTACCTCGCTGCCTAATTCCATCCCGCTGGTAAGCACCAGATAAAATGCAGTTGGCGGATAAAATCGCTGGCCCTCTTTGGTCCGGAATGTTTCGCTCTCAGCTGCGCAGCTGCGGCTCGGGCCGCACTTTGAAATTTATGCACGCCTCCCGGCGATTTCAGGAATGCGGAGTGACGTCATCTCTATTCACACCAGCATTTTGCTTCGCGCGGCCGCGTTAGTGACTGTTATTCGCAGAAGCTCTGCCTGGCCTGTCATCTGTCACTGCTGCGTTTTACTGTGAGGCCCGTTAAATGGTTAGTAGGCTCTGCCTAGTCTAAAAGTTTTGGAGTTCAAACACAACTCGGTTGTTGGATTTGTTCCTTACATATACAGTGTCTTCCACTTCTGGCATATACTTGGGTATCTGACTAACACCAAACTGCTGCATGTTGCGTACCCAGCTTAAACTGATTTTTATTTTTTTTTTTTCAATGGGCGTCGTGGCTGTTTTATACACACGGTGCTCTGTAGCTCGCACTACTCTCAAAAACTTCATGATAATTAACGTCAGCATCGGCTGCATAGCATTTATTTTAAAATTCCTTTACACCGGATCGATATCCATCCACGTGCCTGTATTCAGTAGGGACAATAAGCAACGTTATGCCATATGGACTACCTACAACGCATGTACTGCAACCACTCTTACGTGCATATGGAGTAGTAACGTATTTCGTGAGGTAGAAAAGAAAGATTAAAAGAAAAATGGCTATACAAGCGTCAGCTTTATAACTGAGGCGAAACAACAGACTTCTTCCGGTGATAATAAAAAATAATGATCAATCACACATGTTGAGAGATCCGCCCGGATAGCTAAGTGCGCCGGCGCTGGATCGACAAGTCTTCGGCCTGGAATCTCATTGTCTGGGGCAGAATTGTCTTCAGTGATGAGCCCCGCTTCAAACTGAGCCCCGATGACTAGCGATGATGTGTCTGGAGACGCCCTGGACAGTGCTGGGAGACTAACCTGACTGCCGCCCCCCATACGACTCGACAAACGGGAGTGGTGGCCTGTAATACCATTTCATTTCATAGCAAACCCCTTTAGTTGTCATCCAAGGCAGCCTTACAGCACAGCGG